>NC_086241.1:46177500-47590000 GCF_036321145.2 Pelmatolapia mariae
GATGGGCTATACTCTCTACCAGTTCAAAAGGAGGTATGTGCAGCACTGCAGTGCTGCAGCAGTCTTAAGATAAATCATTGGAGAAGTTTAAATTGTGTTTGGATGGGAGCACTGCCTGCTAGCATGAATACCGCTGAGTAGGGCCTTGACTCTAAAGATTGCAGGAGTGACAGAGCTTACAGGAACTTTCCAGACAGCTCTTACAAAGCTCACTTTTCAGTCGAAGCTTCTGTTCCAGCCTGTGATTTAATAAGCATTAATATTCTACTTCTGATTGCTCCCAGTAATCAAATCAACCTCAAAGCTCGATTCAATTGTGTAAGCAAAAGGCGGACCAAGGTACTTAAGCAGTGTCAGGATTGCAGCCATTGTCCTTGTCTTGTCCACAGTAATTGTATTCCTCTATTATTTGTCTCTCCCTCCTCACTCCCTTCTCCTTTCTCCCTCTCTCTCTTCAAGTCCGTTCCTGCATGCCAAAGTGAGGGAGGTGCTGTCGGACTGTGCCCTGCCAATCTCAGTGCTCATGTTCTCCTTCATCGGCTCCTACATTTTCAGTGACATTGAACGTCAGTATCATTTATTGCTTGGTAGTGTTAGTATCATTTATTTATTGCAGTTATAGAGTGCATTTGAGATGTTCATTATAAATAATACTATGCAGTATAGTATAGTGTGTTTCTTACTTTAAAACTGTTTTAAAACTAAAAATGTTTGAAACATGTGACCACGTGCAGCACTTTTTTCACCCTATTTCTAACACTTTTAATTTGGAGAAGGTGGAGAAGGTGGTGTGACTATGGCCTGTACCAGAAAACGTATCTTGCAATTCTCACACACGCAAAGCGATAGAGGTTCATTGTCTTGGTCAAGGATGTTACCGCGAGTAGTCAAGAACTAAACCATCAATTGTCTGTGTGATTAATGGAAGACTTGCGGTGTAGCTCCACAGCTATATAATGTCCACTTCATTCAAAAGAGACCCCAAAATAAAAAAAACTATCTTAAAACTGTCCCTAATACTTGGTTACTGGTTAATTAGTTTTCTCTTTTCTCAGTAATTTTGTATCTATTAAACCTTGTACATTATTTTTTCTATTTAGTAAGGGGAGATTCATGTTCTTAAAACTCTTTTTTTTTTTCAGGAACCTTGAATGCCCACACAAATTCCATTTCAAATTACTACATAATCGTGATAAAGTGAATGTTCACAGGACTCTATGCAATTCTGTGAAAAACTAAGT
This sequence comes from Pelmatolapia mariae, assembly GCF_036321145.2. Classification (NCBI taxonomy): domain Eukaryota; kingdom Metazoa; phylum Chordata; class Actinopteri; order Cichliformes; family Cichlidae; genus Pelmatolapia; species Pelmatolapia mariae. The sequence continues at coordinate 46,178,742 of NC_086241.1, forward strand.
ACACCCCATGATTCACTGGCTTTTAGAACCACCTTCAACAGCAATAACTTGAAGTAATTGTTTACTTTGACTTTGTCAGTCTCTCGCGCTGTTGTGGAGAAATTTTGGCTCAGTCTTCTTTATAGGGCTGTTTCACTTCATTGAGGTTTGTAGGTAGCTCTCGTCAAGTCTCACTATAGCGTTTCAGTCAGGTTGTGTCAGGGACCATTAAAATACTATGATTCTTTTCTTTTTCACCCATTCTGTTGTAGATTTGCTGGTATTGTTGAGATGACCATCCTGTCCAAAGAGACTGTTTGGCCAAGTTTTATCCGGCAGACAGACAGCCTTATATTTAACATAAGGATACAGTCCACTACAGAGTTCATGGTTGACTCAGTAACTGTAAACTGCCCAGGTCTAGTGACTGCAAAACAAGCCCAAATCATCAGCACTCTGTCACCATACTAGAAAGTTGGTAGGAGGTATTTGTCCTGATACGTTGTGGTTTTTGCCAAAACAGGTGCTGTGCATTATTCTTAAGCTGTGCTACCATGCTCTTTTTAAAAATAAGAGGTTTCATTCTTTTTTCTAATTGTACTGTCATTAACTTTAATATTTAACATGGCTAATGGAGCCCTGAAGAGTCTGCAGTGTAGCTCTTTGGTTTTAATAGTATCTCTGCAGTCTTGCAGTCTGACCTTGGGGTGAATTTGCTGGAACGTCCACTCATGGGAGGATTGTTGCATTGTGTTAACAAACACATGAATACTCCAGACCTGCAAACTGTCGAAACTTGTGCTTTTAGAGAGGAGCTCGCACATGCGGATGATCAATAATCAAGTGCATGTGATTTGCAGCACCATGCTACTACTTATCCTCTTAATTCCTATGAAGGTCCGTGAAAACTATATTTATCTCTATAGTCTGTCACAGCATTTTAATAAAAGATAACTGAAACATTAAATAGTTTCTTGAATACATCTATAAATATATATTTTAATAATTTACTCTTGAGAGCTTTTTTGAGTGTCTTGTTTGTCAGGGATAGACATTTAACATTTTTACACAATTATGAAATAAAATTGTTGGAGCAAAAGTGTAAACAAAGTGATTGCTCAAGCTCTTACTTTGTGACATACTGTGGTATTGTTTGAGCTCCATTTAAGGAATTTGAAGATATCCTAAACTGCTGAAGGGCCCAAACTTATAACCTTTTTATTTCCAAAACATGTTTTCTAACTGCGAGGCCCCTCTTATTTAACGCCTTTATTGTCTTTTTATGTTCCCCAATCAAGGCGCAGGCCAAAACACATTGGAGATTTTCAATTTTTATCCTCTATTGTTTAGCATCATTTTGTGTCCCCATTCATTGTTGCCAAGGCAGCAGCTGTTCTCTAGAGGTCGACATAGAAACAAAGAGATCAGTGCCAAACCCTCAAATGAATTTAAATATAAGTGCTTTACCTCCAGAGACAATAAGTCATAAGATAATAGAGCCATTATTGTATTGTCATTCCTTCCTAAATTTAACCAACTGCACTTAATTCAACCGCCTTTGACAGGAGAGTGTGCCAAATAAGATGTTCAGCATTTGAAAAAAAATCCAGCCTCTCTTATGATTATTGGTGTGAAAAAAACATGAGTCATTACAAGAGTTTAAGAGACAGTCGTGTTTGTAATGATTGAATGTGATGAGATAGGAGTAATGCTAATGAATTTTACACAGCTCTTTTCTTGAGAATATGCTTAATGAATTTCAGTACATTCACACATACAAGAATCTTGTTGGAAGCAGATGTTTCTCACGTCACAGGCTAAAGTTAAATATGAGTTATGATGGAGGTTTAAGGCATCATTTTGTAATATAAAGTTAAACTCGTGGTTGTTATTTTTTTGTTTTGTTTTCTTTGAAACAGTTCCAGTGTTTAAAGTTCATAACCGGCCCATCTTCAACGTGGCACCATTTGAGCGGCTGTCGCCCATGAACGTTGTCAGCGCCATGGGACTCGGCTTTCTCCTGGCCCTCCTTATCTTCATCGATCAGAACATTGTCGTTTCACTGACGAACGCACCAGAAAACAGGTAAATCCTTATATGCTGAGCAGACGTTGGACATCTAAGAGATATGATTGCAAAACTCTCTTCACTGAAAATAGCTTAACAACACCAAGGCGAAACTTGAGTTGATTCTAGTATTTGCTTAGCACACTTCCTGTGACCATTCAGAATGCTGTCAGACTTTTAGAGATCCACTCCTCCACTTTGGAATTTGCTTCAACCGGATATTTTCCAGTCTGTTGGGGAGGGTGGAAGAACTGAGCCAGAAATTTGACATCTGAGTCAAATTGTCACAGTCAGAGAGCTCTGAAGAAGCCTCAGAGCCAAAACACAATGTGAGCTTTTACCCAGTTCTTCTAAATTTGCATTGGATGGGCCAGTTTAGAGCCATCAACCATCTAGCAGCCCTACAGTGAAAACATATAATGATGGAATTTCTGGCATTAGCTTGTACATTTGTTGGACAGAGATTAATTGGCTCTAAATGTCTGCTCCAAATATGGAAGAATTCCCCAGAGGGCAGATATCCACTAGTCCTCAAAATTCAGAAAAAAATTAAAGATATCTAAAAATGGGACTCATTGTGAGATGAAAAAGAGTGGTAAACAGAATTCACTTTGTTTATACCTCATGTTTTCCTTCATATGTCATTAATAAAAGAGTCCCAAACAGCTGAAGCTATTCCTGCTGCAGCTTTGTTCTTTGTATTATTTTATTCGGTCCATTCCTATATTTGCTTTACGTCTTTTTTGAAGCATTTGAACTTTTTCCCCCACCCGCACAGATATTTGATTGCATCAGTCGTGTTAGTTTAAAAAATATGACGACATTTTGAAAATGAATAAAGAATTTACATGCTCTCAGCATGATCCCGACTTACAAAGTTATATATATGGTTGTTGAGTGGATATAAATGAAAATAAAGCTAAAGGCTTGTTCACCAATAAAATCCTCTTTCACTTAGATTTATGCTTGATGACCTAAAGTTTCCTGTGCACTGTAATTTACAGTATGCAGCGGTGCCAATGTCATATGCAAGGGCACAGAGCGGGAGGCACGACTAGTGATCAGTGTGTTCATATTTCTTTACAAAACTGCTGCTGTCTGCCTTCAGGCAGCATATTTACAGTTTTAGGCTACCAAAAGAAACACACACAGACACACACACACACAGAGTCCCCCTCATACCACCTCAGAGATGATGCATTGCAGTGATCCCTCACTAACAGGGGCAAAAAAAAAAAAAAAGTTCGGTGGCATCAAAAAGGTCGCAGCTTTGTTTTTGTATAACATTACTGTAATGTCATGCTCGGCTTATGATGTCATCATCAGTGACATATTGTTTGTGCTTTTCATTCTGTAAAAAAAGGAAAGAGAACGAATCCACAAAAATGTACAGGATTTTTTCTTTTATGTTTAATGGGAAAAAGTTAGTGAAACATGAGTGAGGTTTGTCGAAGGCCATCACTGACCTTAGGAGAAAGATGCCCTTTTTGGTTTTAGCAAAAGTGTACTAGTAGTTGTAGAGTGTACAGGCAGACTACTGTCACGTGGACTTACTTCTAAAAATTTGTGTATGGCAGTTTTCTTGTGCGTGCCTTTAAACCTATTTATAGAACTTATGGTAAATGTACTCTGTTACTTTCTTACATTTGTATGTAATTTGTCCCTTTATGGTTTTAGAGGCAGCTTTAACCTGTTTTTGTGCTGCATTATGCTGTTGACTGTAAGGGTTGCGTTGCTCCTCAGATTGCTGAAGGGTACTGCATATCACTGGGACCTAATGCTCTCTGGGCTCATTAACATCCTAATGTCAGTGCTGGGGTTGCCCTGGATGCATGCCGCCTTCCCCCACTCCACCCTCCATGTGCGCCAGCTGGCTTTTGTGGAGCAGCGCGTTGAGGGGGGGCACCTCTACGAGACGTGAGTTACCCACCCTCTCACTTCCAGTGCTAATCAGATTCTTAATTAAAGCTCGTCTTCAGAGCGTGTGGCGACTGTAATTTTGAGTTGTATCCGAGCTACTGTATCCTGTTCTTCCCTGATTGCGTGATTACTATGTAACTAAAGATTTTCCCTCGGGGTGGAAGAGGTGAGGGAGTTTTTAATAGATGAGAGGATTATGTTCATCAATCTGGCCACACAGATATGTGCAAAATTACAGTTTGCATATATTCGGGATTAAGAAAGTAGTTGAGTATGATTAATGGAGACTAGGGGGGACAGTCTTATATAAGATCTGAAGATTTAATTAGAGATATAAGCTGGAGAAAAGTGTGCCATTTCAGGAATTTTGAAAGTGTGTATATGTCTGGAAATTTCCTAGGAAATTTTGAATATTAGTATCACTGACTGTTTATGAACAGTTGTTATTTCCAGTGTTTTTGAAGGTGTACTACATAAAGTATTTTTATTGCATCTTTATTAGGAGGTACTTACTAGTCCTGAACAGGTGACATTAAATTAAAAAGACTCAAGAATAAGATAAACACAAGGTAAAATAAATAAAAATTACACAACGAAAAAAATGTGAGGTTTCAGCTCCACAGGTTGAGAGTCCAAATGAGGTCATTCCAAGGTCACAGATGCAATCCCTCATGTTGCATGCAGCGGAAAGAAAATGTATAACAACCTTTTTTCAACATCAGTGTCTAGAGTCTGAATTAACAACTCCAATAAAAAGGGATTTCATCATCATTTGGACAGTCAACCTGAAATGTTGGGAAATTGATTGTTTCCTTAAAATGATGGTGAGGTCCATTTTCAACTTCAAAAAACATATATAATTGTGCAGGTTCTTCTCCAAAAACAGTTCAGCCTTCATCAGGCCACTAAACTTTTTCCCAGAGCATCGTGTTGCTCATTGACGGGTGTGCATGATTTTTTTTTTCTGCTCTTCTGCGGTGTCCTGCTATGAACATCCCATGGTCAGTGCAGCCGTGAACTGTGACACATGAACGTCAGAATTATGAACAGAGATCATCTGATTGGAGAGTCATTTCCAGGAACAGTAGACATGGTTTGTCTAATTGTAGACTGATTAATACTAAATACTTTCAAGCTTTTCCAGATTTATACAAATCAAAAGTAATCTTTGTGATATTTCACTTTGCAAAGCAGATGCATTTTTAAATAGCAAATTCAAAATGCTCACATGTTTTTTAAGTCTAGCCGACACCTCCAATCATGTTCCATTAATTGGAGTGCAGGATTGCTGGTGCCTGACTTCAATTAGCTTTTGTAGATGTCATTAGCCTAGGGCTTTCCTTACTTTTTCCAAACAACTCTGCAGATGTTTAAATCAGCTATACTCTGGCAAAAAGCTTATTTGTATTTTATTAATTTAAACTTGTGTTTGTTCATGATGCGGATGAAGAGATGTTCTTATTATCACACAGGTGATTCATAAGTGCTGATCATTTTTGTTATTTTATTGTTCTAAAGAGTGGTTAATATTTTTAATCTGTAAGAAGAGAGTTATCAGTAATAGCAGAAATCTTCATCCTTTTTGTGGTTTTGAAAATAACAGGATCTGATAATGAGATATTGGAAAAAAAAATATAGCATGTCTTTTCCCCACTGCTCAGGCCCCTTAAACTCTGGGAAGTGGGTCTGGAAAATTCCTGATTTTTCAAATGAAAAAATATGCTGCAATACTGATAACAAAATCCCAGAAAATGCATTGTCTGTTGCATTGTATGAATCAATTGTGGGCTTTCCAGTAACCATTCATTTGTATGTTATTGTGTGCGTCTCCTCAGTATCGTCCAGGTTAAGGAGACCCGTCTGACGTCTCTGGCTGCCAACATCTTCATTGGCATATCAGTGTTGCTGTTGCCTCTCCCGCTGCAGTGGATACCCAAACCTGTCCTCTATGGCCTCTTCCTCTACATCGCCCTCACCTCCATCGACGGAAACCAGATGTGCGACCGAATGGCTCTCCTTCTGAAGGAGCAGGTCAGAAAGTGTGTGGCGGAAGTAACAGTTGAATAAATGTGTGTGTCCGTGTCCATATGTCGATAGCAGGGCTCTGCAGATCAAACGGTTGACTGTGTGCCCGGTGCTGGAGGACCAGACACGAGTGAAATGGTATTTGCAAATATAATTTTTGTGCTCGTATATTCACAGTACGAGGTGGGTAGTGTTTAGTGAATTAAGACAGATAAGCTGATAAATTAACATTTTTATTCTAGTATAGTGTATCAAACACATAACAATACTAAAAGAGAATGCTGATTGTTTGTCTTGAGTGTTTTATCCTGTGTGTCCGATTTAACCTTCCTTCTCTCTCAGTAAAGATGTAAAGCAAGGCTTGCCATTTTTCCCTACGCTTGGTAATGTCACACACTGGCGCCTCCTAATGACGATATGAGGAAATGACTCAAAATTTACAGGTTTCGCTGTCTAGAAAGCCTGCATAAGTGTAAATCTTAGTGTTGTAGAAGCTGTTATGATCATGTACATATATAATTGTGCAAAGGTTAAACTGAAAATAAAATAAATGTATTAATTAAATAAAAGTAAAACCAAACCTTAAAAAATCTCATATAAACATTGTTCAATTTAATGACCACATTTTTTTTTTTGCTTCGTATGAAATCCTGATCTTTGTCTGTTTTCTTCTTCACATAAATACATTTTCTGTCCTCAGTGTACAGGTACCAACCAAGCTTTAGAAGATGCAGATTTGTCCTGTCATTTTTTTTTTATTTATTTGCTCTTTGTTTGTTATAAGATTAGTACCTGACACCAGATCAGTTGGTGGAGCTAAATTTGTTTTTGCTGCAGCTCGACTGGGACTGCATGTCCTACCAACAATCAATGTTATTGTGGTATACAGTCACACAGGAGATACTATAAATACAGTTATTGTACATTGTAGGAATGAATGCTAAATGTTCGTCGTGATTTAAAATCCAGAGTGCACTTCTTAAATGCGTGTGGGTTGCCCACTTCCCTTAGTCATTCCTTTAAGTTTGCAGGAGACCTGAGGACAGTGAAGAAGAAGAGCCATAGGGGAGATTGTTTTTTTAATCTGTCTTGATCCTCTCACCTCCTGCAGACGTCTTACCCACCTACCCACTACATCCGCAAAGTGCCCCAGAGGAAGATCCACTACTTCACCTTCCTGCAGATGATGCAGCTGCTGGTGCTGTGTACGTTTGGCATGTACCCGATACCGTACATGAAAATGATCTTCCCTCTGGTCATGATCCTCCTAATCCCAATCAGGTACGACTGTGACCACTTTGTCCCGTAAAATTGTTTTCTCGAGTGCTTTAAAACCAGGGTGACATTCAGCACCACACGGGTAATAACAAGAGCTGTGTCTGACCTAAATCTGCCCTCTAGATGAAAAAAGCTTTAAATTACAGTGAAGTCTGGTTTCTGCTGTCTTTTTTTCTTTCAAAAATCCTCATATCACTCTAAAAAGCACTATTATGGGGAATAAAATAGACAAGATGATGGATTATCTTTATTCTGTTTTTAAACTTTAACATTTAATGTGGAATGGAAAAAAACTGCAACGTCTGACTAAACGATACCCAAATATTGATCAGATTGATAAAACTTTGAAACACACTGTATGGAGGCTTTTACCATAATGATCAGATGCAGAACTAAAGCACAGCATACAAGCCTACCGGAAATACCTGAATTTAAAAAATAAAGTTTCAATTATTTATTATATTATTTATTTATTATTATTCAGCAAAGTTGTGCTTCGGGTTACTGGGTGCGAGCTAATTCAATATTCCCCTTTTCACTTGTTTGTTTTGGTTTTCTCCAACTATGTTTTTCCATCTGGATTGTACTACAAATCAGGTTACATTAATGAGTTAAAAATTTTGAGGGAAAATTCTCAGTCGTTCTTTTTTCAGTTTGATTTTATAGTGCAAATGTTGACATTTAATCACCGTGAAGGTAAATGTGTATAAAATAATAATTTCCTGAAACCATAAAGTGCATCTTTTAAAGTTTGGGGGCTCGTAAATTAGCCACTGTAGAAATGCGCTCTTGATCACTGGTAGCACTGATAAGAAGGCGGTCAGTTTTATCTGGTAAAATCAGACACTGTAAAGGCTTTGGGGTTTATTTTCTTCTTATGTTTTCTTTCTGCTCTAACAAGCACCAACTGACATGAATTATCTCTGCTCTGTGTTTAGGAACAACGTGCTCCCTCATATCATTGAGGCCAAATACTTGGACATAATGGATGCCCAACACATGTAGCTACAGATGGAATAAGCTCTGGATCCACATAAAGACATCTGGAATTTAAACAAAAAAAAACAAAAAAAAAGAAAGAAAATTAACAAAAACATATTTTTCAATGCAAAACTGTATGGAAAGCAAAAAGGAAATATATATCGACTGTTTTGATTTTTGTATCCGATAAGAACATTCTTTTAGGTGAAACACTGGAAAAGTGGCAAGTCATGTGAAGAGGGACGAGAGTCGTGGGAAATATTTTCCAAACATTAAACGGACAGCATCTCTCTGAAGGGGAAATTCTACCGAAAAAAAGGAAGGAGAAAAAAATGAAACATAAAACAGGACCGTCCAGAACTCCCTGTTTCACTTCTGTTTGACCCTGTCAGATTGTTCAGTGCCATATACCTCCATCTTCTCCATTCACACCTTTTACTTTTCTATGGTAACACTTTACAATATCCTACTGCAGTGTGTACATCTGTGTTTTAACCTGTGGGCAACTGCTTCAAGTATTCACTAATACTGCTCAAGTAATAAAACTGCTGCCAGTGGAAATTGCGTATTAATTAGAAAGGTGTAATGTCAGTATGAACATTATCTATTTTTGACACTTTGCACTCACATTGTGTTTTTACACTGCCATACAGGGAGGTTTGCCATCTGTACACTGTGTTAAGTATTGAAAATCTTTTCCATGGGCCACTTACATGGCAGTAATACTGTGTTTAGGCCACTGTAAAGAAAATCTTTACCTTAATCATTGTGCAGTGTTAAAACCTTCACATTCCTACACCTTTTAGCTGTGATCCTCCCTTTTATCTATGTAGGACACGTGCGTCCTTCATGTTTTGATTCTAAGTCATTCCAAAAACGTTAGTATTCATTAAGGTGTGTGTGCGTGTGTGTCTGTGTGTGCGTGTGTGTGCCATCATCTAGCTTTCTGCCGGGTCTTAGAAAACCGAATTTTTAAGGTGGAATTTAAGTGCTCAGATGAATTTTTAAAAATACATTCCACGGGTATATATTATGTGTAATTATTTAGAAAGACAGCACAAACCAAATCATATAGTAAAGTCTTTATGAAATTATGAATATATTAGAATATATTATGGCAGTATATAAAACTTATTATTGTTCAAATCTAGGATTATTTATTTATCATGATGACCGTTTGTCTTTCAAGTGGAGAATGATCATTTTGTGTGTTTACCCTGACCTGTACTTCTCTTTTTGCTCTTTTTCATCCCACAGATACCAAATGTTGTATTCCGAGTGTGTCTCACATATAACTCTCCCACAGTTTACATATCAAAGTCCCTTCCAGTTCCATGTCACAGTTCTGGTGCATTGCTAGTAAAGTCAGGTTAAAAAAAACAAAACAAAGCATCTGAGAGCTTTGGACTGAACAAAATGCATTTTTTTTCCTGTGATCAAGTGTTCAAAAATGAGTTTTAGAATAACCCAGTCTTGTTTTCTATTTAGATGTTATGATTAGATCAGTGCTTGCAGATGTTGTCATGTAATAATCCAGGTGTCTGGAGAGATTAATCTTGTTATCTACAGCTCAAAAAGAAAAAAAAAGATTCTAAGCACTGGTTTGCTTAAAGCATGTCACCTGGGTTTTTAATACAATGTGATGCCAATGGACATGTATCCTACATGAGAAAAAAAAGTAGCAAGTCAAACAGTAACTTCTCATTAAAACGAATGCAATGCTCAATATTTAGCAATACTGTGTATAAAGCAGAACTTCACCGGTGATATTGGGGTGAACCAGCAAAGGCGGACCCATCACTGAAGCAATGACAGGCCAGCTGTATTTTTACAACAGCACCTTTTCAGTCCATCCTCATGGTACAAACGCTGCTCTGCGCTGATTTGATTACGTTACACATCAAGAGGAAAAAATAAATAAATAAATATATATATACATATATTTGCCTGTCAAAGAGGCATCCACAGTGGCAGATTTTTATTATGGTTTTGTTGCTTTCCCAATATCCAAATGGCAGCTCCCACACTTCTGTTCAACTTTGTCTTACAGATGTGAGAAAGATGTCCAATTTAAGCAGATGGATGTCTCATGCTGAGATAGCAAGGCATAAAAGCCTGCAAGCATTTGCATAATCCTTGGACTAAGCCTTAAGACAGCACTGGTGAAAGCAGGATGAGATTGTGAGGTATGAAGGAATATGTACAGTTTGCAATGCAAAGTTTAGTTTTTATTAACTATCCATTATAATCCAACGCAAGGTATTAGTTTCTAACTTTGGACTGAGATTTACTGATTCTTCTTCTTATGTGACAGTACTGTTGTTGTTCCTTGATATCCTCACTGTACTGATCATTTTGGAATAGCAGCAAACTTCTCTCAGAGGACTTGATATTGGATTTGGGATGAAAGATACTACTCCGTTTGTGAAACCTTGACTTCCCCTTCCTCCTAAATGGATTTGTTTGAAATTGCGTACTGTGATGTTTTGTTTAGGTTAACCCCCCCTCTTTTCTGATTTCATATAGCCTACTTTTTCTAATCATGAATGTATGATGTGTGGATTTTTATATAGCATACTAATTTAGGTGTCAAACAGAATCTGTAATTTTGTCAAAAAGATCAGCTATATTTGTAAGCTGTAAGATGTAAAATGAGAAAAAATGGTTATCAAAACAGAATGTGTTGGTTTACTATAGTGTGTGTGTATGTATATATATATATATATATACACACTCTACACTGAAAAAGAGAGATTATCTCAAGCTGTTTGCCAAATAAAAAGTAGTAGTGATGTAAATAAGTGTGTGCTTGTGCTCACTGTGAATTGGTGATCAGATTGTCGTAATGTTTGATATTTATATTAGTGCCCTTTAGACAAAGGTTCCTTCTAATGTTATTGACCACCTTGACCATTTATCTACGGCCACTACCAGGACAAAACGTTCCCCTCAGCAGCCTTGTTCATTTAGAGGATATTACAAAAGGTCAAGACATTATGTGCCACATGGTTACATAAAGAATGCAGTGTATTTTCAGTATGCTAATCTGCTGTGGAAGTAAGAAGGTAATCAACTCAAAATAACTTCTGGGTAGTGCAAGTAATGCAGCTGCAGGACCGTGTGTGAAATACAGCTCCATACTGCAAACATGCATCTATTTCTACTTATGTTTCTCATTTTTTTGTCACCGTCTTTTGTTTTAATAAAAATAAAAACCCACTCCTATATATATATATATTACAGAGATTTTTATGTATGTTAACACGTTTCCAAAAATATTAAGTTAGCTGTTATTTCACCTATAAATTTCCTGCTCTGTGGGGAATTAATAGGCATTGTTGATGCTTTAAGTATCAGCCTTCCATTGAAACAAACCTCAGTGTAAACGCTATTATCAATGTTACTGACATTCATCCTCGCATGGGGATAAAACCCTTCAACCGCTCTTTAACCAGTAGATGTATTTACAGCGCCGCCTTCAGGACAGTTTTTATATTCCCAACTTCACTGAAAGGGGATCCTGTGTGTATTGGTTCCATAATTACTGGATGAGTAATTACGTGTTTTTAATAAATATTTGTATATCTCGAACTGATGTATAGGCAGAAAAAAATTATAACATCGTCTCTGCTGCAGTGCACCTGCGCAGATGACCGCAGATCTCCAAGTCATAAGAAACCTGGCAGTGCAGGTGATCAGCTCTGTGGGGTTATTAAAGGCACGCGGACAGAGTCGCGTTTAATCAGTTAAGTCCCTCTGCCGCTCTGGGCTGCATGGTGCGGAGCTCTGACTGTATAAACGATGGACGACGCGACAGCACTTTCTCCCATGGTACAAAAATGAAGCCAAAATATTCCCCTTGTGGAAGCTGCCATATTGCGCTTTTGGAGCCGGAGTCTGCGCAGGAGTGACTTGAGGTGGAGCGACTGCGTCACGCTCCCACCCACACGCCCGCTGGACGTGACCGCGAACACCTTCCCTTACACTAATTACGTAGCCTGGCTGCTTCATTATTAATCTGATTTTACTCCTCGCCAAATCCCACATCCATAAATGTAAGTTCTCAAGCAAGAAACCACACTTTTTCACTTTTAGGAAAGAAATTGAACTCTATGTGAATACAATTTGTTCCTCTCACAGCAAAAAAGCTTTAAAAACCGTAAATATTTGTAATATGTTGCCCTTGTTTAATTATCCAATGTCACTGTATCTCTCGCTTTTTTTTTCTTCTTTCCCCTTTTAATTTTGATATGTATCTTACATGTTTAATTTGACACACTCTTCCATTGTATTATAATTTTGCAGTACATTGTTTCCTCCATGTATTGTATTTGTTGTTCCTGTTCCTGAAATAAAGATGGAGAAAAAAAAACATTGAAAAAAAAAAAAAGCAAGCCTGGCCTCCAGTTTATCTGCTGATGGGGTTTACCGCGACTGACGACTCGTTCAATTAAGACGAATAAATAAAACCATGTCCCTATTATGAAAAAGACACCCAGCTTATCATTTTATAGTTCTACAACATCTAAAATCACCCTGTTAATTCGTTTTTTCCTAAATTATCCGCTAGCATTCGCACTGTGTTAGAGGCTGCTCGCAAGTTAGCGCTGGTATACACCTGTTACTCTAATAGTCTGTATTTTTGAATGATTCCTTAGTTTTTAAACAGATGACATCAGCTGCACACTCCACAGAGACCCAGAGTTACAGTTAATATCAAAAATGTAATGCTGTCCTTTGAGATTTTAACATTTGTTCTTTTCATTTAATAATAGAGTCCACATAATTATTACCAGCTACACCCACCATGGGAGAAACTGGTGAGGGAGACCATCAGGACCAAGCTGGGTTTCCTGGGTTTTTCCTGAGAAATCCAGATGTTCTGTTGACGCACTGAGAGAGGCATCATTTCAGAAACATCAGAAAGACTGAAGTTCATCGCAGGGATCAAGGAGGACCTCATGATCTTCACCACCAGCTCCCTTACAGGGAAATCTTCAGAACTCCACTGTAGGCCCACTCCAGAAGAGACCTTTGGTTTGTGTAATGTTATAAATACTTGGATAATCCTCAGCGGACTTTTACATAAAGATATTATATTTAGTCCTGTAGAAAGTTATATATTAAAAAATATATTATCCTCTCTGGTCACTGGTATGAATGACTCTGAATTACTTTGTGGTAAATAACACACTATTGGCAAAAAAAAAAAAAAAAAACAGTGAAAGAATTCCAGATCACCAGTTTTTAGTTAACCTTCATCAGGTTTTATTTAATTGTGTCAGAGAAAATCTCATGTGCTCTTCATGTGGCTGAGTGCATTCAGTGTTTAAAACAGAACCTCTGCAGGTCTCAGATCAGCAGCTTTCTGAAACACCAAACTGCTGATATATAGTGACACAGTTACAGGGGTGATTAATCCTTTTGACTTTTTGTCTTTAACTTTATCAATAAAACAACTGCAGCTTTCACTGACAGCACATGTGGTACTTTAACCTTTGTACTGTTTTCATTAGTTAATTTTGGAGTTAACGTGAACATGTTGGATGATCTGTCTGCTTTCACTGGGTGGTGCTGAGGTCTGAATCTGAGGGGAGCTCCTGTAATCACGAAGAGAACAGAATCATCACAAACTGAAATATAAAGTTTATCTCTCAAATCTGAAATGAAGCTGATCCTTCTTGGTCCTCACAGAGTTCTACTCTTACTTTCTTTCAGTTCTACAGTTCTACTGACATATGAGCTGCTTATTAAAAAAAAAGGACAAAGCCTTATATACCATACATACTATATAAACAACATATATAAACAGATTTTCCAATATAATATTTACCTTTGAGTTGTTGGTGCTTTGTAAATGGAAATCTCCAGAGATGAGAAGATGGAGCAGGTTTGCAGTCCTGGTTCAGTCTGCTCCTGCATTGTGGTCACCGACATACAGCAATGTTAAAGCTGCTGCCTGAGAACTGAAAAACTATTGAGTACTGAAAAATTAGTGGGAAAATTAAACATAAATTTTAACTTAATCTGCCTGCTCTATCTGCCATTCCCAAACAGAGATACACAAGTTTCACTGTGACTGCAGCTGCCAGTCAAAGAATCAAACTTATAGGAAAGGAGACCCCTTGAATATAAATGATGAGAACTATTGATAGTTAAAGAAAGAATCTTTGGAGAAATTTTTATTTTAGTCTTACCCCAGTCCCATCCGCTAACATGGAGGAGGTGGGATTTATGACCTATACTGCAGCCAGACACCAGGGGGCGATAGAAACGTTTTGGCTTCATTTTTGGGGAGCTGTCGCGTCGTCCAAGTTATGAGTTGTATGAAAGGTCAAGTTAGGCGTGCAATCTGATATCAGGTTGTACTTAAGCTCTCAAGGTTACTTTGTTTATAAGTTGTTGATCAAGTAATTTCTTTGTGCGTGACAGAACAAATTCATTTTTAAATAACTCATGACCAAAACTAGCAAAATTTGGCATACACAATGAAGTCGTTTACTAGACGATGTATTTGGTGAAAAAACTGAATATGTGAGGGTAGCCAGTAGTAGCCTCAGTGTGGGTACAAAGTTCTCTCCGTAAGTACAGTGAAATGACATTAAAGAATCATATAGAAATATCACTGTTTCTTCGTGTGTATAGAAAATGTACAATGATTGTAAAGTAAAACCCAGGGTCAACCCTGAAGTTACCCACATAAGCTCAAAGCCTTTCTTCACAGTATAGAGGCCTATGAAACAGCATTTTTGACTTATCCAGATAACTTCAAAGTTGATCCTGAAGTTGTCCAATTTTTGAATAGCGTGACTTTGAAAAATAGACGCTGTTTATTATCTAAACTTGCATGAGTTGAAAACTGAGTCCAGTCGACACAATTTAAATTCCATGACTTACATTAATGAACAACAGACCACACTGACACTATACAAGAACACTTTAGGTTTAACGTGATCTACTTTCATGTAATGAAAACGCTGAAAGGCGTTTAAAAGGAGGAGGTGCTGAGGAAGCCTCCGTTACTAACGCCGTTAAAACGAGTTTTTCAGCAGCAGACTGAAGGCTGACGCATTAGCTGCTCTCACCGTTATCGCGCGCCCCGCAGGTAAAGTTAATTAGTTAGTTGAACTGAAAAACTTTCAAATAATCCGCTTTTCTGTCGCTTGGAACTTTTTTCGCGATGTCAACAACAAATCCGGAGGGTACATAGTAACTTTTGCTAAGCAGTCGCTGGGGGCGGGGCCGATGGAACAGTAATTTTCCTGTGACGTCGTAGGCTTGCCTTTGAACCTTTGAACTTTCCTTTGACGTCGCCAGCTCCAAAACCCTTAAATAAACAGTTCTGCTGTAAGCTCCAAGCAAACGTGGAGCTTACTTTTTACATGCTTTCACAGTGGAAGGTGCATTTTAGACGCGTTCAACTCAAAACATAGCAAATTATCATTTAACCCATCCCACAAAAAATATAAAAAATGGAAGACAAATACTTAAATACTGAGAACATTGAGGAAATCACAGCAGCACATCTTTATCCTGTGATCAAATCTTTCTTTGAAAATTTGACGGCTGTGCAGTGGCATACCATTAGATCAGGAGACTTGGACATTGCCACTAAGAGTCTTCTAGGAGAGCTCATTGTACATATAACTGAAATAGGTTTGAAACACTTTGAAATGATGGCTCAGAATGCCAACACTGAAATATCAGAAGATGGTGTTTTGAGCAAAATAAGTACCATAGTTCCACAGGCTTTTGCTGAAGCTTTGGAAACGGTTCCTCAGGGTGACAAGGCAAGTACTGAAAAGTTACAACAACTGCTTGCTAAGGAGGTTGTGCAAAGTATTAAATCTGCACAGTCTTCAGACAGCAAAACAAGTTTTGGAGAACACGAGCACATCGTTCCTCCAAAACGGCTGAACAAAATGATCCATTTTGCTGGGAGAATGATTAGAGCTTTAATCTCCAAGATGAATTATTTCCGCACGAGCACTGATACCAGTAGCTTCAGTGATTCAGAGGAGGACACTAAAATGTTAGATAGTCCAAGTGTTTCAAAAGAATATCTGGATCAAGGATATAAAAGTCCCGCGATGGGCTCCCAGGACAGCTTAGATAGTGAATTTCTGAAAACTGTGGAATTTCACATCAAAAATGCTGCTGATAATTTTTTTCCAATTTTGCATGAAACTGTCCCTCCTCATTATAACAAGGGGCAATCACGAACAAATGAAGAGATTGAGCTACTTGCAAAACAGCTCACGTTCTTAGTTGAGGCAAAGATTCAATGTTCTGTACAGCGTGGTGAAGTTATCACTTCCGCATCATTTGCAGAGAAATGTAAGCAGTCGCTACAAAACAACGCAGGTAAGCTCAAAACATTCTTTGCGAAGCAATTTGCAAAAGCGACAATTCTTCGCATTGCCAAAAACACCAGGGCTAAATTCCAGAGAAAGGAGAAAGTTGAAAGCAGTGGATCGGTGGAGGAGCTTGTTAATGATGTCGACTTACTGCTTCAGACTGTAAAAGATCGTAGTTCAAATGAGCTTGAACTATTTAAACAAATTTCGATCGGCAAATCTCTGGAGTTCACCCAGGCCCTCACAGACATGCTCAATAAATATGCTGTAGAGGGCATGGCACCTGAAACTTTACCTGATTGTTTCAGAACAGCACATGTAAACCTACAAGTGAAAGTTTTCTTGGCACTCATGAGATGGTGGTTATCCACCCAAGCTGAGAGCCACAGTCATGGTGTAATGCTAGCAATCCTTGGGACTCAAACAACAACAGAACCACAGACACAACCACAGACACAACCACAGACACAACC
Organism: Pelmatolapia mariae; assembly: GCF_036321145.2. Classification (NCBI taxonomy): domain Eukaryota; kingdom Metazoa; phylum Chordata; class Actinopteri; order Cichliformes; family Cichlidae; genus Pelmatolapia; species Pelmatolapia mariae. The sequence goes on from NC_086241.1 coordinate 46,195,822, forward strand.
ACAGACACAACCACAGACAACGGAAAGAATTCCAGTTGTAACGTCCCAACCAAAACCTGAGCCGTTTGTACTAGATGATCCTGTACATAAAGCTTACATTAAAATAGTCCTTCATAAACTTTTTAGCCGAATAGCTAAAAAATTAAAGATGAAGTGCACTTGTGTATGCACACAGAAGATCCACACCTGGCTTTTGGAAGAAGTATGGGGCGAACTCAGGGATAAAAAACTCACTATAACTCCACAAAACCTAAAGAATCTGGAAAAGTACATTCTTAAAGACTTGCGCAATTTCTTTGGGAGTGTCGAAGATGTTCAGGTTGCTCTGGAGTCACAGAAATCCATGGCTGTAAAAACCATTACACATAGCTTGACTGAACATCTGTCAGATGCAAAAAAGAAGCCAAATGGCATAGTCAGGTTTTTCACTGCGTTGGCCAAAGCCATCACCAAGCCATTTAGACGCACAACTTGAAGTGGTGGTTTTTAACATCAACTTAGTATTCATCTTGAAGGAAAAACAGTCATCTTTTTCCTTGCAGATGAATACCTAAATACATAACATCAAAAATGTTGTCGCAAGAGAGAAATTTGATTATAACTGGATTAAAATCCCCCAACCGGTCTCGGCAGATGGCCGCCCGCCTGAGCCTGGTTCTGCCGCAGGTTTCCTCCCATTAACCCTGGAGAACCCATGGGGTCAGATCCGACCCCAATGGTTTTCTAGGGAAACCATGGGGTCAAATTTGACCCCATGGGTTCTCCAGGGTTAAAAGGGGGTTTTTCCTGCCCACTGTTGCCAAGTGCTTGCTCATAGGGGATCATCAGATTGTTGGGGTTTTCTCTCTTGCATTGTAGGGTCTTTATAATATAAAGCTCTTTCAATCAGCTTTTGTTATTGGGCCCTATTTAAATCAAATTGCTCAGCAATTTGAGAAAATTTTCCAAATCAATAAAACAAATTCAAAATTTTAACTTGTATTTCTGTCTCTTTTTATTTTCTGATTGTCATTGGATTGTCTTTTAAATGAACATGTACTGTGATTTTTAAATGAAAATGCATTGGTCCTTGTATATAATAAAAAATATTGTGTCTTACAAAATAAATACTGTTAAATGAATAACTGCTCACTATCAGTTTTCAGGAAATGAATAATGTTGATCATTTTTCTATTAATGGAAAAATGGAAAAGTTCTGCTGACATATGAGCTGTCTATTTAAAAACAGGACAAAGCCTTATATACCATACATACTATATAAACAACATATATGAACAGATTTTCCAATATAATATTTACCTTTGAGTTGTTGGTGCTTTGTAAATGGAAATCTCCAGAGATGAGAAGATGGAGCAGGTTTGCAGTCCTGGTTCAGTCTGCTCCTGCATTGTGGTCACCGACATACAGCAATGTTAAAGCTGCTGCCTGAGTACTGCACATGTAACCTTGGGATCATTAACATGAATTCAGATTGTTTTTTAACCTGAATATTTGAAACAAACTCTGTCAAAAAAATAAATAAATAAAAATAATATACAGAGTCGGTGCTTAAAAAAAAATCATCAGTGGGAAAATGAAACATAAATTTTAACTTAATCTGCCTGCTCTATCTGCCTTTCCCAAAAAGAGATACACAAGTTTCATCGTGACTGCAGCTGCCAGTCAAAGCTGGTATGATGACGTTGCACCCCAATTTAAAAGCATTATAGTAGTAATTAGAATCAAACTTATGGGAAAGGAGACCCCTTGAATATAAATGATGAGAACTATTGATTATCAAAGAAAGAATCTTTGGAAAACAAAAGTTCGAGGAGAAATTTGTCTTTTATCCACTAACATGGTGGAGGCGGGGTTTATGACATATAATGCAGATCTATGTTGTTTGAGGGGAAAGCTGTCCGCGGCGCTGTCTTCGGTGGACCTGTCTGTTTCCGTGTCTTGTGGGCCGGGTCATGACACTTCAGGGGTGGGTCTCCTTCAAGAAGCACGCAGCTGGATTTGTGTGTCTAGCATCCCGGAGGCTGGTGGTTCCCAATAACTATAAGCACGTGTGTCTTTTCAGTCAGTCTGCAGCTAACATGGCAGAGGAGGCGAAGAAGCTAGCTGCTTACGCCGCCGTGGATAACCACATTCAGGTACAGCAGGTTCTGTTACCGTTCACTCTCTGCTAGTTTGTCGCTTACTATAAACAGGATTTGGAAACAGCAGTATATAGTCTTATCTGCGTGTTTAGATAACAGCGTGCTAGCAGAGTTGGCTAAATATACAGCTAGAAGACCAGCTTAGTGATTTGTTACCGTTATTTAACTTGCACGGTTTGGAAGCGAATTAGCTGTGATAGCTAGCTAACTTTGCTTAGCATTAAGCAGTGCATGTTACATGTTACAACATATAGTAAGCCGCTATCTAAGCGGTCGCTGTATTTGACAGAGCCGTACACTGCTGATTTAACACGGCATAAGTCTTAGAACTGTAAAGGTGACTGCCCCATGCGTACATTTCTAAATGAACTAACCACATTATGACCGCTCACCAAATGTCACATTAAAGTCTCGACGGTATCCATTTGGGCCAAACTGATGATGATGAGGGGGGTCCATAATAACCATTTACTGTTGTGCAATTACGATTTGTATGTACACTCCTGCACCTCCCCTCGCCTCTGTGTTCAGGGTTTAGAAAATCAATTTCATGAAGCAAAACGCTGCTGAGCAATATAGAGCAAACAAGTCTGCTTAAGAAGTGAGCTGTCTGCACGTTGGGTTGAATAAAAGACTTGAACAGAAGAGCCCAAACCAGCAGGTCTGAAGCACATGCACGTGTCCAGGCTCTTCTCGTGGGAGAGGCTTAGATGAGACAGGAGAGAGCTTTCTACCTGCTGAAACCTAAAATCTTGGTATCTTGTGTTTTAGTCATTTTTAGTATGCCAATACATGAATTAAACACTCAGCATTCCTAACAAAGTAGATTCATGATATGATCATTGTTATTATGACTGCAGGAAATTAAACTCTTATGCATCTTTTGGTGGTGTTTGTTTTTCTCCACACATCCTCAGGATATTTAGCCTCACTGCATTTGTTTAACTTTGTTTTTGTTTTTCTAGAATAATCAGGTTGTTGGTGTGGGGAGCGGGTCAACTATCGTCTACGCTGTGGATAGATTAGGTGAGGGAAACCTAACCTTTGACTGTACGTCACAAGATAATACACCAACTTTGAGCTCTACAGGAAGATTTGAAGCTCTGCTCCAGTTGTGACACAGAGCACAGTTTTTTCTGTCTTAACAACACAAGCAAATTCCTAAATGCAGCACCATTTGGGTCTTTATTAGAATTCATAAAATAGAAGCACTAATGGCCCTTGCGTTTTATCCCTCTCTCTTCTAGCTGAGAGAGTGCGTCAGGAGAAACTCAATATTGTTTGTGTTCCCACCTCCTTCCAGGTTGGTTTGCATATTTCACAACAGTGTGGAGCAATATGGCTTTGAAACATCATTTCCCTTTACTTAAAACTGTGTGTTTTTCTTTCCTCTGCGCTTTTCTTCTGTTTTTTGTCCCACAGGCTCGTCAGCTGATTCTGCAGCATGGCCTCACTCTGTCAGATCTGGACAGGCACCCCGAGGTATGATGAGCTCATTGGAAATCAATCTGAAAGCCCTGATTTCCTGTCTATCTCTGCTTAGTATCAATAAAAAAAGGGGCAAAACCCAACCAAATAAATAAAACATGATTGGGAGAGCTGACTATAGCATTTTCTACATTTAGGGAATGGTTCAGGAGTTTCTTTTGTGCTCAGTGGTCTGCTTGCATAAAAAATCTCCACCTTTGCTTTTGCAGCTGGACGTGGCAATTGATGGAGCAGATGAAGTGGACAAAGACCTCACGCTGATAAAAGGTGGAGGGTGAGTACAGTACAGATGTCTGATTGTAAGCAGCATCTGTCCTGATTTCTCTCATTCATCCTCTTCTTCTTCTTCACCAGTGGCTGCCTGACTCAGGAGAAGATTGTAGCCGGCTGCGCTAAACATTTTGTTGTAATTGCCGATTACAGGTGTGTATCGGTGAACCTAAATGTGAGATGTTAAAGAAAGTGTGGTCATTCAGAGGTGTAGTGTTACGTATTGAAGTAGCAGAACACAGATTTCCATGTGTTCACTGGAGTTGTTGCTTGTTTCTAAGCACATGTAAAGACTGTAATAGCTTTATATATTAGACAACTATAACTAGGAAACATGGTCAAACTTTAGCGATTCATATTTTATATATTTGCTTATGAGATGAACCAGAGTTCTCTACACATAACAGGCAACTTGGCAAAGAATCTATTTTAAATGGTATCTTTAGACACTTTATTCCTGTTTCTTTAGCTGAATCTCTGATGACGTTTGTACCATCCAAGTGATAACCATTGAGCTTTTAAACATGGCCTATCTTTCCTAAGAGTTAAGGCTGTGTTGACATGCTGTTTTGAATGTTCTATGTTTCCATTTTCCTAGCAAAATATAAGGAAATGAAAGCGGGTAGCTCAGCAGCAATGTTCCCTCTAAGCTGCGCGCGTGCGCAATTGCGCACTGCTGGCACGGTCTCTGCGCACAGAAAATCTGCGTTGCGCACAAAAAAAAAAATCTAACTTTAATTGAAATTAAAATTAATACTTTAACAATTCTGTTTTGCAGTGTTAGTCAGTAAGCAACTGGCTGCTCCCGTATGGGATTAGAACGATGCCACCTTATCCCATAGTCCAGCTAATAATGCGATTCACATTCGTATATACGCAACTAATCATCGTCGCTGACAGGCTATGACAGCGTCCTTATGTGCCATGTCCTTATATATCGTATTTTGCAGACAGAGAGTTACAGGACTCTCTCCCAGACCACAGACTCATACTCATAATACAAGTCAGAGCTTTATTTTTTTTTTTTTAAAAAAAGAAAGTTGTGTTTTCAAACTTGGAGTTCAAGTTATTTTTACTTCCAATAGTGTTAACATGCTATACACAGGTCATGAACAAGATTTTTTTTTTTTTTTTTTTTTCATTGTAAGTGGGATAAAGCAGTTAATTAAAAGTAGTCTAACATAAATGTAAATGCTGTAATTTGATTATTTTAATAAAACATGTAACTTGGATGGATTCGATGCTGGCCTGACCACAGTGCACACGTCTGCTGTTGCTCACAGTGGTCCAAGGGATCGCTCAGGGAGTTTGTGTGTTCGCTCAGACACATGAAAAATTAGAGGGAACATTGCTCAGCAGTGTACTTTTTTTTTTTTTTTTTTTTTTTTTAACCAGGGTTGATTAAATTACTCTGTTACAACAGAAAAAATGAACTGCACTGGACTTAACCTGTGCATGATTCCAAACATCCACCATATAAACCTGACCTGACCTTTAGGATGTACAGGACATGAAAAATTATTAATATGAAGAACTTGACTATCTGGGTATAATTAAAGGTGCACACTTGGGCTTTTTAGGGTGATGGGGTCTGGCCACCCTGCCAGGCGGGTGAGTGGTGTGGAAACCCATGTTTGCAAATTTAACTTGAATGAGGAGATGTAAGATTTTCAAATTCTTACCCAACATGGGACAAGTTTAAATCCTGGTGACTTTGACCTCAGGAACCATGTAATCCTACTGTTTATTAAAATATCGTAGAATTCAGAGATCTGTTGAGGTGTCATTAATCGTTATGTTTTGGCAGACGGTTCAGTATGACAGGAAAGTGTGTTTGTAGCGTTACCGTGTACGATTGCTTGTAATTCCAAGACAGCACCAGTTTTACCACAGCAATCACAGCTTTGAACCAGTGATGGAAATGTGTCCTTTCATTCTAAGTAAACTGACACTTGCTGCTGCCACATCAGCTATCACAGCCACATCGGGTACTAAATAAGACACTTTAAGTATTAAATATTTGTATTAATTTTCTTTTACTAAAATAAAAACTGGTTTTAGATTGATCTATGTGAGGGTCATTCGTCCAGATTTGATTCGTTCCCTTTCTCTACAACTCTAGGAAGGACTCCAAAGCTCTGGGCCAACAGTGGAAGAAAGGAGTTCCCATTGAGGTTGTCCCCATGGCGCATGTTCCCGTCTCCAGAACAATAGCCAAGCGTTTTGGAGGCGAGGCTAACTTAAGAATGGCTGTCAGCAAAGCAGTAAGTGGACTGACTCTAACATCTGTGACATCTCAGCTGCACCTCGTTTCATTGCTCACAGCTTTGCTTTGGTTTTCCTCCTGGATTTTCATTCGGTGGATCTTAAACTTACCATTGAACTTTTAGCATTAATCAACAGTTAAAAAGAATTTAAGTTTAAATTTAGCCATAGGCTGTGTATAAAAGAGACATTTCAGTGGCAGCATATTGGTTAATAACCTTTGTTTGCTTTTGGGGACTTGTGCCTGTTGTTTGTCCCGACCAGACTTCCATAGGTGCTACACCGCAGTCACTGATCCCCATTTTCTACTTTTATCAGCAACATTTTAACCCTTCCCATAAAACAGAATCAAAAATGCCGCCGTGTATATCAGCCTGATGTTGCCTGTGTAGCTGGCCTCAGTGTAAAAGGTGATTTTACCATCTGATCATCTCATTTCACTTATCCTACTAGTATTTTTATCTTTAAATGTGTCCAAATTGAAGGATGTGATGATGGATGGTGATACTGTCTCATCAGTGACAGTGAAGCATTACACTGGGCTTCACAGGGAGGAGTTGAACCCACAAACAATAACCGTGACTTTACATTTTCTATATGTCATTTACTGAACTTGGTGAAGCGAGGAGCACATGGTTAAACGGTTTTTGAGTAACTTTGAGGAAGACCTAGTGAAGACTGCTCACATGCTCATTGGCTGCAGTGCCTGTAGTGTCAATCCAGTGCAATTAACTAACTGCGTGGCCTCGTGAGTCGGCTTCATTAGAGGCTTGTGACAACTGTGTGAAACTGAGGAAAGTTTACACTGAAAGCGGAGGGCAAAGCCGCCTACACAGGCGCCGTAACTGCCTCATTAACACTCTGCAGACTTTAATGATTTGCCTCCTACTCGGTTCTTTCAAATGAACAACATCCAGCGAGAGAAGGGAGCCTCTGTTTATTATTCCAGCTCTTAATGTTTTCATTGCGCTTTTTTTTTTTTTTTTTTTTCTCCTTTTTTTTTTTTTTTTTTTTATACTGTTGAGCCTGGAAACTGTTTTGAGTACTAATGAGTGGGACAGTTTGTTTACTCACAGATCCTTGACAAACAGACATGCTGTTATTTAATTAAAACTTCCTTTATAATCGTGCGCGATCACTTAATAATTACATGTGGCAGACCACGCTCGAGCGTTTTGTAAACTGCTAAGGAGAATAATTATATTTCCAGCACCCGAGATAACACGCTTTGCGTGTGTTCCCGTACTCTGCTGCTTCACTCCGTGAAGGGCTCGTGGAGTGACTGGGTTATGTATTTGTGGCTTTCAGGGTCCCGTGGTCACTGATAATAGCAACTTCATCCTGGACTGGAAGTTTGAGCATGCTCAGAACTGGAAGGAAGTGAACACTGCAATCAAGATGGTCCCAGGTGAGGAGCTTGGGGCATGTCTCATTGTTGCTGTAAGTATATTGGTCCATCCATCAGTGTTCAGAGTGCTCAGCCTGTCTCTGTGTGCTTACAGGTGTGGTAGAGACCGGGCTCTTCGTAGGGATGGCTGAAAGGGCCTACTTTGGCATGGAGGACGGAAGTGTGCAGGTTCGGGATCCTCCGGTCAACTGAGTTTTCCACAATCTGCACCATCTCTCTCTGCTCCTCTTTCCGAATGACCTCACCGCTCCCACAAGTGCCATAGTCTTGATTTCCTCCAGGTGCCGTACTGTTTGGGTTGAGCTGCACCTCCTGCAAAGCAAGGCAGTTTTCACACATCTCACTAGGATCTAAATCTGAGGATCACTTGGTTTTCTCATCCTGCTGGTGGTGCTTCAGAGTTTTAAAGTGCCTGATGAGTAAAATCAAGTGCGTCGCATCTTCTTTCTTAGCCTGTAATGTTCCCCAGTTTGGCTTCCCGGTCACACTGGGAATTTTGGCTCTTCTGCAGTTAGCGGGTTTGACCGAGTGTTTGCAGAGTTGTGGTTCTCAAGTATTAAGGTGAACCACTACAGTGCTGCACAGCCAGATTAAGGAGTGCCTTGAGATTTTTAAAAAAGAAGACATTTTTAAAGGCACATTTAAAAAAAAAAAAAAAAAAAAAAAAAAAAAAAATCATAATTATATGTCAAAACATCTGCTAGGCCGACAAAACCAAAAAAACCTGTAATCGGTCAGCACTAGTCTCCCTGCTTTTGGAGGGACGGCAAGAACTACTAATGAATATCCCAATTTAAGCAGCAAGAGGCATAAAATGATCTAGTGCAGCTATGAAGCCTCTGGTAATGTGTTACAAAGATGCACAATATAAAGGTGGTGTGTAATGTAAGTTTCCTTGTTGAAGAAGCCTAACATGACAAAACAACACAAGCTGTTACCCTGTACCTTTCAGTGACACTATATCGGTGTATTGTATCACTGTAAATACATCAATATTGTGACACTATGTTGATGTATTTCCATGACTGCAGGTTACAGATTACAGACTAGAGTCCATCCTTGTTGAGGTGTATAACGGGTATAAAATCTCTGCATTTCGAGTCCACTGTGTCACAACACTGTAAAGTTGCTTTAGCAGAGCTGCAGGTGTAAGTGTTCATTTCACTGGTTGGTAGGAAGCAGCTATCTGGTTTCCTGTCCTGAATGAAGACGGATTGGGAAATATATGTGGTTTCCTCTGAGGTTCCACAACTGTTCCTGTAAAGTTAGACTAATCATTGAAGGTTAAAGTCCTCAGCCTCACTGTTTGTCCAGGAAAAAAACAAAACGAATGCACGTACACATCTCCTTCCTTTGTCTCTGTTCTTTTTGTGCCTGTATGTCACCTGCATGACTGTTACGTGTCCTTTACACGAGTCATCTGGACACTGAGCGCCTCATCCCACTAACATAACTTGAAGTAGGTAATGATAGTAGACAGCCATGCTATTTAACTTTGGTGTGCTGTAGATTATGTAAGTTTCACTAGAACCATGAGTACATTTTATGTGTCTTGTAATACCAAAGTAATAGAATGTTCTTTATGATTCAAATAGCAAAAGTTTAATACATTTTCATAGTTGAATGCCTTTAAAATATATTAGTTTAAGACAAAAGCGTTGTCAGTGTTGGTGAAACTGTATATCTTCGTAGTTCAGTTTATAACATGGAGTCTGTCCCTTGAAGAAATGATCCCTTATGTCATTTTGTGGCCAAGTTACTGTCTCTGCCTGCATCAGCCATCACATGTTGTTCTTATGGTTTTCAAATTCAGCCGTTTCTTCGACTTTAGACTAACTATGCCTTACACTGTGGTTTCATTTTTGTGAATGTGTTTTTGTGTGTTTGTTTGTTTTAATGTAAAACTCTGAGAGACTCTGGAAATTCAAGATCAAGTCATGCAAATGCAGTCAGTTGGCAAATATGTTTAAAAGCCACTGTGAAGTGCACACACTCGGATCCTATTCTAATGTTATTCCAGTCTCATAAATCAAATTCAAGTGGCCTGGAGATGAAAGGTTAAGCAATCTGGGAATGTGTTTGGAATATTTTTGCACCAGCATGGCATTTCTTTTTCCCATTCTTTTCTTTACCAGTTGACTGTGATTATTATTTTTGCTGCAAAGGTTCTAATTTCTTTGTCAACCAATACAGGACCAAAATTATAACTCAATGTCTTGTTTTATTTTTTGTGATTTAGTGTGAGCATACTTGTTGCCACTTATTTCCCTTTATTTAAAGCTATTAACAAAATAACAAATTGAATAACAGTTAAAATATTATATCAGTACCAATAAGTGTGATTTCTGAACATTATTTGACTTTGACCTTGTCAGTCACTGTACAACAGGTATACAAGGAACACAATTTCATTACAGTTGGTTAAGCATGATGAAATATAAAAACCATGTTAAAATATGTTAAAATTGTATAGCAGCAGAAATCCTATAACATGCAAGGGTAGGGACAACAGAGCATGAAAGAGGGATGAGGATGCAGTGATGATGTCTGTGCCTCGAAACAAGCAGCGCTTGGGTGCAATGTCTTAAATGGAGGGAAGACGAGCCTCAGTGATTTTCTTCCACCATCCTCGCCTCTCTTCACTCTTCCAATCAGAGGTACTGCAGCATCCACTCCACACAGATGCAGCTGGTCAAAATGCCCTCTATGGCACCACTCTAGAATGTAGTGAGGATGGGTGGGACTAGGGGGGCTCTCCTCATCCTGCGCAGGAAGTGCAGCCTACTGTTGTGCCCTCTTGACCAGTGACACCATGTTCACAGAGCAGGTGACATCATCCCTGATGTGGTGCTGCTGACCGCCTCCTCAGCCGTGTTGATGAAACGAAGCGTCGCTGGGTTTGTTCTTCCTGAAGTCCGACGTTCAGGATCAGGTTGTTGACTCCACACCAACTGTTACACCTCCTCTCTGTAAGCCAGGTGGTCCTCCCTGATGAGCCCCACCGCTGTTGCATCGTCCACAAACTTCATAGTGTGGTTGGTGGTCATGTGTCAGTCATCAGCGTGAACAGCAAAGGGCTCAGAGTGGTGTTCTCCAGGTGTGCAGGCTTCAGTAAAGAGCAGAGGAGATGGTGTCCTCGGTGGAGCAGTTTAGCCAGTAGGCACACTGGAAGGAATATAACAACGAGCTGTGCTCGAGTTTGTGGAGAGTGCAGGAAAGTACCACCCTCCTTTTTGACCACAGGGAGGCGCTAGAAATTCAGCCTGCTTGGTGTGCTGGTAGTTTAATGCCAGCACAACAAAATGTTCTATTTACAGATTATGAGCTAATACCCTTATGTACAATAAATAGCTAAATGCGTCTTTTGTATATTGAGCAACTGTAAATACTTTGACATGTTTACAATAACTTGTGTAATATATATTTATAACACAAAAAACAAACAAAAAAAGTTCTGTAATGTCATGGAGAGCTTTGAGCTTTTCTCCTGTGACTTGAGTTATAGACATTATGTCATTGTTATCTCTGTTTAAACGAAACTGAGAACGATAACTCGTGACCGGGACCAGGAACTGCACCGATCTTGTACACTGAAGCCACGTTGATGCTTTCATGTTGGCTGTCTTGACAACAATTCATGAATGACAGCCTAAATATCGAATCTAGTTGTTCCATTCAGTCACCCAGGACGCAAACTGACCAATAACGTCTCTGCCTGTCAGACCAACCTGTCTTATTGGTCAGACGACGTCAACTCGGACCAATCACAGACCCGCTACGGAATTCGCCATCGAGGACCTTTTTGCGTCACCTTTTGCTCTGGTCGTCGGGCAGCCGTCAATGCGCTTGCGTGGCTGTGACAGACAGCGGATTAGCCAATGCAGTACAATGTTTGGGAGGCTGGGACTTCCTGAGCCCACCTCTTTAAGTGACATTTGGGTGGTGCAATGGTATTCTGCTTAGTGTGCGAGTCTAGATGATTGACAGCAAATTATCCAACGAGAGGCGGATACATGAATTTTTAACAAACTCAGGGATTTCACTAACCAATCCTAGTGTAGAAACAAGGCGGGATTCAGCGTTACCAAGGCAAGTCGAGTCCAGTATAAAGGCAATAACATGGTTTCCCAGTGGCTGTTTATGTTTACTTAAAGAACATCTCCGAAAAGGGCGTTTTAGAAGACACAGCTTTGTTTTCTGTTTTAATTACAGTTTTTTTGGACCTTAAGTTTTTTTATGTTAAGATTTACAAGGCCAGTGGCATGTAAATCTAATCACTAATGTGCCAGTCTCACAAATGGAAAGGGGGTTTCACTTTGGAAACGTGAGCATTTCCCTGGTGCTCCTCTTGTTGCTGAAAGCGATCATCGGATTCGGGACTTCGCAAGCTCAGGGCTCCGCCATCGGGAGGGTGCCGCAGTCCACAACCGGGGGTTCAGGTTCGACCGCGGCGGAAGATGGTGCAGGAGTCATGAAGCGTGGCTTGGAGAACGTAGGCACCTCGGTCATTGGAGCAGACGTTACCGTGGAGGACGACGACAATGGGTCAGCGGCAGAGGCAGACGAATCACATGGAGAAAGTAACGGAAGCGTCAGAAAGACGAGGTAATTATAAAAACAGCTGCCAACTGATAGTAAGTAACTACACATTAATTATATCGCACCACCACTCTAGCGCCTACAAAATAAGGACGACCCCTAAAATAACAAACACACAAACTAGTAACGCCTCCCTCCCCCAATGTATTTGTAAAGTCATTTTAAACTTATTACTTTTTTTGTCAAGCGATACTTTTTCTTTAGTATTCCTCCGCCGAAGCGGCGCATCCGAAGTTGCTGGGGAAGTGTTTGTTTGTGTCCACTTTGCTCATAAACCTCGTTTTACTGCGTGTTATAATAGGCAGCCTTACAAACGGTGCCAAGAAAATAATGCGACAGAAAGGTTAAGTGGGGTGTCACAGCGCAGAACAGGAAAATGAAGTGTTTGTGAGCGAGTTTGGCTTCGTGTCCGATAATGGACGCACACCGTAGCAGACGCGCTAATGCCCCGCTAACTAGAGCTAGCTGTTTTGATGTATTTATCTGGTGTCGGCAGTTTTTGGTAAGTTGCTAACATTTGGGTTACATGTCAGGGCAAAACGCGCTCGAGATAACTGACTGGAAAGTTTGGTGTACGACGAATAGCTTCTTCTTGCAGGCTATGGAGAAAGTGGCTTTTCTATAGTCTGTTGTTATTTCCAACCACGAAAAGGGAACACGTTATGAGCTGAAATGCCATGGTTGCTTTTTGGGGTTCGCTGGAACTTTTGATTCTCTCTGCGGAGAAATACAGGCAACTATGAGCACATGCGCTCTGCTGTCCTAAGCCCGGTTGAGTTAATCCGAAAAGAGATCTGAAAGCAGCCCCAAGTTGCATTGAATGGAATTTATGTTCCAAGTGAAGATGCAGCTGCTGCTTTCTTTGCAGATTTAAAATGCAAGATTCGTTCATTATAAAACGATAGAGCAGGAGAACAGTGGTAACTGGTAACGTCCCCCTCCTGTCTGCAGATAATCTGCATCACATTTACATGCACCAGTCTGTTTATTATGCTCTTAACAGTTGAGTTGGACACTTTGCATAAAGCGTTTGTGTTGATCTTAGCGGTTTAAAACTGTAGCAAAGTGGCCCCGGAGAAGATACATGTAAAAGTATGCAAAATGGCAAGCTGTTGTTTGTTTGACAGAAAAGGAGTTCAGGTTTGCTACACCTTGCTGCTGCTGCTGCTGCTGCTGCTGTGGGAGGGGTGGGTGGGGGGGTCTCAGACACACCTGAGACCATGCTGCATGTCAGTGCTTTAACCTCAGACATGAAATACAACTCTAACGTGTTTAGCGCAGTTACATTTTCACATAACACCTTGAAAAGGCATGCGGCACTGCTGAGAAAGTCCCCTGGATGCCGCCAGTGAAAAGTTTACAGTCTGACACACACCACATGTTTACCCAGTCCTGCTAGATTACTGCTGCTGCTGCTGCTGCCCAAAGTGAGATGCAGTTCTCGCTGCATCTCGCAGTGGGGAGGGCATTGATTTTGTCTTCCTTGGTAAACAGTAGGTTTGACGCCCACCTTAGATGTTTGGTGCAGTGTGTTCCTTTTCTGTTCTTTCATCTTATTTTTACCTTTACAAGTCCATTACACCCACTTTTTGAGTGTAATATAGCTCCTTGAATCAGGATTATATCAGCACGCTTTCTTGCTTTAGGTATCCAAGGTCCTGAGGTCCTGTAATAAATTATTCCCTATGTATTATTCTGAATTCGCTGTCTGTTTTCCTGAGGGAGTCATAACATCGAAAACCTTGTTAGAGTCGAACCTTTTGAAGATGCGCTGTGTCGTTTCATCACCTTAATGTTCGAGCCTGCTGCCATTGTATCTACTTGATGGCTGAAACGCAGCGTGCCACCAATTTTCTGCCAACCTTTTTTACACCCCAGGTTCACTTTAAAGTTTTCTGACAAGACCCGAAGCGCCGTGTGTTAGCCCTGGGTGTTCGAGGTGCTATATAAACAATGCTCTTTCACAGCAGGGAGCAACTCGGCATGCTGTGTAGTCTGTCCCACCATACTCAAGTCAAGAGATGTAGTTACTTGGGTGGGAAAAATGAAAGATTTCACAAAATCTTTCAGAGTACTGCCACACTCTTTTTTTTTTTTTTCCTTTTTTTTTACACCCTGCACAAAGCCACAGTTTTACCAGGGTAAACTCTTGGCACGAGGGCAACACAAAAGCTCCTGCCTGGCGTCTGCCGTACAATATCAAGATGAATGTTATTAACAGGTAGAAGCAGAATATTCCCCTGCCAGTCACCTCAGCTGCTGCAGGAAAACTCCTGAGCGTTCACCCTGGTGCTGGTCACACCCTGCCACTGCTCGCTTTCTCCCTGCCGTGTCACACTCTCTCTACTTGCTTTCTGTTTGCTCTCTTACATATTTACAGGCTTTTTCGCCACAAACTACCGGCTTTTTTCTTTTCTGTTTTTTTGTCACCTTATATAAATAAGTCTTTTGGGCAGTATGTTTAGAAGTTGTGGACTAATGGTCTCTCGACTTTAATAGTTGTTGTTTGTAAGGTTTTGTTTTTCCGGGGTTACAGCTCAGCAAGCCCAACCACACCACTCTCTCCTTTGCATTTATTCTCTTTGTCTCTCACCCTTGAATTTAAGTCTCCCCCTGCTTCTTCCCTGACACCCTCCCCTTATCCTCACACACATGCTGCTTTTTAATGTCATCCCTTGAGTATATACACTGCCGAGTGCTCCATTTCCATCTGTCCGCCTACAGAGTTGTTGCTGAACTTTAGAAATGTCACAAGAAACAAAAAAGAGTGATTTTTAGGTATGTTTCTCTTGTAAAGGGGCTAATTTAACTGAAAAGTAAACAAATAAGAGGCGCCTTAAATGTCAGAAAACACATTTCCAGGAAGCGTGGAAATTGGCTGTTTTTAAAGGAAGTTGTTTGAAATGTGTTGCTTATATTTATAATAGAGATTTATCCATTGAGTGTAGCGACAGTGAACTTGTATTTGGTTAAAATGAATGTGAAACGGTGAAGTTGAACATCTCTCACCGTTAATTAGGTCAGCTTTTTGAAAACATTCTGCGACCTTTTGGGACTTTTACCTGCTTGACTTTACCTTTCCAAGTCAAACAGACCAGGTCCTGTGGCAGTAACTGGCACCCTGTACTGCTCTGGATTTAACCACTCTTTCTACTTTTCAAGCATCCCAGTAACTTTAGTGCTTTGTTAAGAACATCATAACTCTCACATCTGGATCCCATTTTATATAAAGTATAATAGATCTCAAATAAAACCCTGCTTTTGTTTTTGTTGTTGTTGTTTTCTTCTTTCTTCTACTTCTGATTGAGATTTTGGAGTCGAGCACTTCAAAGGCAAACTCTTGAAAACCAGTCAGCGCTCAGATGTCAGCGTTTTTCAATTTCTGTCATTTATAAAAGCCCCTCCTTCCACTTCTCTATCCTGTAATCTATAAATATTGTAGATGTTTGCTTTGATCCGGCATTCAGCGTGCGACGAGCCTGCTGTTGTGTCGGCTGTCGCTTCACCTTTAACGCTTTCATCCTCGTGCCGTAACGTCGCCCTGGAGACGTGGTGTTTACGTCTGTCTCGGCGCCCGTAAATGTGTACATATAGGATTTAACCCTTTAGTGTGTGTATATGTGCGAACCGTGTGTGTGTTTGCCCTGCCAAGTTTAAAGCCTCTGCCAGCAAGTGCTCCACGGGGCCCTTCAGCACCTTCGGGAGCACTTGGAGGTGAGAGGACAGCAGCTTTGTTTGAACGTGCTCCCCCGACTGCCCCCTCCCCGCCCCACCCACCCTCAGGGCCCCGTAGCTGCAACAGCTCTTCTGGGCCGCTGTGCTCGCAGGCTGGCTCCCACCAGCCTACTGCTTAGCAACAGCCAATCGGCCAAGCTGGGCGACTTGGCGGCCAATTGCGTCGTAGACGGGCTGGTGCTCAGAATTTGAGTTGACTGCACGGGTCTGGCTATAGTTAGGTAAAGGATGAAGTGAAGAGTTTTTATTTTTTTCATTTTCCTCACATTGTATCTTTAGTCTGCTCTGTGTAACCAGGGAGCTGCTGAGTGCGTTTTAATAATAGACACTACTGTCCCCAAAAATAACAGGTCGCGATGAAGCTGATTGAACTCCATCACTGGAGAAGCTCGTAATTGATCGCTCAAAACTGGCTTCTTTAAACCCGGCACTTGTTTTGCTGCAGAGGTCTGAATATATAACTCCACTTACCAAGCTCACAGTGGCTTTAAACGAGCTTATATAAGATCTTTTTACCTGTTTTATCCTCATTGACTGTTCCTTATGTAACCATGTTTTGTTTTTTAAGTGCTGCCTGGTGCTTTTTAATTCTGACCTTTAGAGTCTTTGTGTCTGACCTCCTGAATTTCTCTGCACTTGATGAACACAGTCCGAGATCATAGAAGATGCTCACATGTACAGAGGTAGAAACTGTAAACAGTCTTTTGAAAGTGTGACTGCTTGACAGCAGTGTTGTTCGAATCCGATTATCAGAATGAGTGAATTTATTAGGTCAGTGGCTATTTCGGTAAGTCGGCAGGACCCCCGTCTAGCAGCACTGCAGTATGGGTGGGGCAGAGGCAAAAAAAAGGTGCGATACTCTGAGAGAACGGGAGCGAGAAAAGGAGGGAGGGGAGGATGAAAACTCCAGAGTTGGCTGGTAGTTAGCAGGACCACGCTGTCTTGTTTTCACTCTCAACAGCTCCTCACTGCTTAGCAACAACGAATCACATCCGCGGATCGGAGCTGCGCCCCAGCCAATCGGGCGGCAGGAGCGTGGCGGCATAGAGTTTATATTTTACCACGTGTGAGGCTGGAGAGAAGAGCGCACTTGTGCAGGAGAGAAAAGAGAAGAGAGGGAGAGAGATAGTGACACTTTTAAGTGGTGTGTGTGTTTTTTATGCTTGTACTAGAAGTTGTTTTTTTCTGTTAAAAAACCACACCCTTTGCTCTCTGTGCTGCACTCGCCATGCATGTATGGCCAACTATTCGCCACAGCTCTTCCACTTGAGGCCACTAAAGGCTTTCTCCTGCTGGGACAAAGACATACAAACATGATCACTTGTTTATTTAGCAGGTCCAGAGGACAGTTATGTAAACCTTCAGATCACATTAATCTGTGATTAAGCTCTGGTGTTATGTGACCTTTCATGAAAGATGTCACCTTAGGGTAAGTGGCATTTTGATGTCATGTCAAGCACTTTTGCAACACCCTAAAGATGGACTTTGCTGTCTCTTTTGAAGTGGCCAGCTCTGCTTGTGTTGCCGTGGTAATCGACAATGTCATATTTAGAGCTTTTCTGTGGCGTTGCCCGTCAGACAGTGCACTGTTTAAAGGAATGCACATGACCCATTTTTTTTCCTTTCCTCCTGCTGGTGCAGCTGTGTTGGTATTGGGTGCGGCCGGCTCAGAGCTGCATCCATAACTTTCTCACCACGTGCTCCCCATGCTCTCATATTTTTTTTTTTTTTTTTTTTTTTTGCTCTGCCTCTCAGTGGCTGTGAGTTCGGCTGAGCGGCAGCAGCGCGGCAGCAGAACTCCACAGCCCGGGCTGCTTTGCTGTTGCATGGTTACAAGCATCCGTGCCCCGCCATTGGCTCGAAGTCCGCAGAGCTCGCCACCCATTGGCTAAACGAGCAGGGAAAAACAGAGCTTCCATTGGCTGCCGGGACACGGCAGGCTTGCTGAGATTGGCCCGGTTCGGCGGCTCCTCGCATCCTTGGAGACTCAGCCTGTGTAAACATCCTGGTTGTTTCCTTCAATGGGAGTGTGTTTACCAGCAGCTCAGCTTTGCCGGTGTGAGCAGACTGAGGCCGAGCGTCTCTGAGGAGTAGAGTCTGGTGAGAGCGAGGCTAATTGGCTCCCTGCTCTGCCATACGCTCTGTGATTGAAGAAGCAGTCGGGACTATTATGACACTTTTGACAACATTACAGGCGAGGACACTAACAACCCTCAGTGTGTTGGCAGCCTCACAACACTCTCTTTCTCTTTTTTCTCCTTTTTTTAAATTTTATTTTGCTCAGTCTCCATTCAAACATCCTCTTCAGTGTCTCCACCGCCTGCGTCTGTCACAGCTGGCAGCAGCAGCCCCACAGGCTACATGTTATCCCTTTGGTGATGAGCAGTGCTGCAGCGTCTCAGGGCTCAGACATGGAAAATAAATTGCCTCCAGCTCTAAATGATACAGTAGGGCTATTTGTTTTGTGTCACAGTTTTTGGTTAACTGCTATTTTCGTAGCTGCTCCCTCCCCCACAGCTCGTTTTCTCCATCTCTATCCTGGTACCTAAGTTGTAAAATTAAGTGCCTCCCCCAGCCCGCACCCTCAAATCTACTCATTCTTATCCTTTATCTGGAGTACAAAGAGTCCACAAAAGCCTTTGATCTCCCTCACCGAGTGAAATTCTTATATCTCCTGATTACTCTTCTTCCATCTCTGAAGTTGAACTTGAGCGACTTCTTCATCACTTTCTACATTCACAGCATGACTCCGTGGTGGTGGTGGGGGCGGGTCTGGTCGAGCAAGGCCGCCGAAAGCTTCCGCCTTCTCAGAGAGTCGACTGCTTAGCAACAACCAATCAGCCAAATATTTTTGGCAGGGTCTCGCAGCCAATTGAGAGAGTGAGAGCGGGCTTTAGCGCTCTGTTTTTATTGGTGGCTTGGAGGATTTAAAAAAAAAAAAAAAAAGAAAAGGAAAAAAAAACAATGTTTTTCTCAGTACTCTACTCTTGAGCGCAAGTGGCGAAGCTGATAATGCTCGGAGCAGATTTGGGGGAGATAATCTTGGCTTCGATAGGCCTGAAAGACACATGGCCCATTACTGTTAAGTGATCTTATTTGCATTTTTATGCAGACTTGCAGTCTTGCTGTTCCACAGCAGCGCGTGCAGCTCCCCGTGAATGTGTCAGGGACTGCGGCGTAACAGAACAGAAACCTTCCTAAAATTGATTTGCACTCTCAGAAACAATCAATTTGTAAGTTGTCCAAAAGCTTTAACATCCTCCAACATGCTCCTTCCCCTTCATGACTGAAGACTGTTCGACAGCAGAAATCAATAAGGCATTATGGCCAATCATTAGCAGTCTAAGTGATAGATGCAGTGGATGATGCTATTATTAAATGCACTCAAACTAGTTGATAGATGTCACTGTGCATGTAAATGAACCAAACTGGATGTGACAGCGCAACACGGGAAAGTGAACACATAATATTGTAATATTGTAATATTGTATTCACTAGTTTCCCTCAGCAACTTCTGTCTAGTTGCCCTTGAGGGAGATGGTTGAAATCCCAGTGTGCTCCGGTGGCCAACAGAGGGAAGCTGCCTGGGTCCCAGCTGTGTGGATGTGAGAGCAGTGGGTTCTCAGAAACTGCATGTGTACACAGCAGACCCTCACCAGTTAAATAAAGCTAAATGCCCTGTTGACAGCAGCTCCTCGAGACAGATACAGATCAATAGCTGGGATGTAGCCCCCACCGGAGCTCTGGACATGATTGACAAGCAATGCGGCAGAAGACCTAAGAACTGAGTGGAGGGGTGGGGCGGGATGTCTCAATAATGTTTCAGTCAGGCTGTTACTAGGAAAATAGAGAGGAAAAAGAAAACAGAATTGTTATTAAATATTGCTGCGTTTGCATATAAATAGGGAATAAAAGTACTTTTATTATTATTTTTCTTACCTTAGATAAAGTAATTTGGTATAGCTATAGAGCTGGGGGGAGGATTACAATACTATCATAACAATAATTTATAAAATCTTCTCTCCTATTGGTGAAAGACTTTAGCCCCTTTGACATACTTGATAGATATGATAAACCATAAATCGGGTGT
The DNA here is from genome assembly GCF_036321145.2 of Pelmatolapia mariae. Lineage (NCBI taxonomy): Eukaryota > Metazoa > Chordata > Actinopteri > Cichliformes > Cichlidae > Pelmatolapia > Pelmatolapia mariae. Next base: position 46,215,818 of record NC_086241.1, read on the forward strand.
CACTGTCAACTGAAAATTCATGGTTTCACACAGTCACAGTGTGTGTGGTACATATGGTGATTATCCTCTGTAGTTAGTATGCCCCCCACCCCCCAAAAACTAAAACAAAGGGGTTTGTCATGGCACAGATGTGCTGTTAGCTGCTGTTGAAGGTCACCTTGATTCCTAAACAAGTGCAGACTAGAAAAGAGAAGACACCCCTTCACAGTTTGCCCTTTAGTGTCTTATCTGTGAAGGGGTTAGAATAACCCCCCCCCCCCCCCCCCCCCCCCCCCCCCCCCCCACACACACACACACACACACACACACACACACTGATAGGACTGCATTAAAGGGCAACGTCGGCTTTAATGTTTTTTGAAATTTAAAATCAGCTCACAGAGTGCTCATGAGTGCACAGACGAGTCTTAAGCAGTCTTTTCAACAGCGGTATATCGGCGCCCTTGTGTTGATGTGCGGTGATAGCTCTATGAACCCTCATTTGGAAAGTATTTCAAAGTATGTGTGTGTTCTATCCACAGGTCTCTGGTAATCATCAGTACCCTGGATGGACGGATCTCTGCTTTAGATCCTCACAACCAGGGCAGGAAGCAGTGGGACCTAGATGTCGGTTCAGGTTCCTTAGTGTCCTCCAGCCTCAGCAAACCTGAGGTAAATCCATGTCTTTGTTTCCCTACTTTCCTTTCATTTCAGTGGAAAATAGGAGGAAAACTTGCCTTTAGTCTGACTAAATTCCACTGCAGGAATTAAAATTTAAATACCAGCCTTAAGGAATAAGCAAAGGTCAACTTAAGCCACTTACACAGGTTAAAACACCTTTGTTTGTGTTATTAATATCTACTAAAAGATGATTTCCAAAATCTACATGTCAGGGGGAGGTTAAGGATGCAGTCTCATCTCTGTCTCTTCCTCAAAACAAACACTGTCCCTCCTGGCTCTCTCTCTCTGCAGACTCCAAGACTAGTAATTGAACTCTTTGCACTTTAAACAGTCAAGGAAGGGTTGTTGTTGCTTACATACATTTCATATGTACACACACACACAGCGCAATAGACACCAGACATGCTTCACACCTCCGCGTAAATCTGAGAGTAGTTGATTCGCCTGGAGGATTAGCTTCTTTGTTGACTGTAGTAGTTTACACATACAAGCACAGCAAGACCCTCGCCTCTACATGTATACTGAAGCTTAAACCGCCCACACAGACGTGCTGAAAGTGAAGTGGAGCCCAGAGCGAGACCAGAGTGTTGCATGCTAGAAACATGCCCATGGTTCACTTTGATGTGGACTCGCTCTCTGCGAGAGTTTTGCCTCAGGGAAAAAGCCTCTGATACTAACAAGGGTCTGGGTGGCTGCTGAGATCAGTTTAATGTTAGTCTGCTGGTGCTGGTAAAGCATGTCTGAATGTAAGGAACTCTGACTGCTTCATTACTGAGGTAACAATAACAGAGCGATCCAGACGTAGTTCATTAAGTTTAAAACATTTCTGATATCCTGTTTTTCTAGGAGTCGCGTTGCAGTTTGCTTTAAATGTTTCCTAGAAATTTCTTTGAGTATGTGGTGTATAGCACAAATATATATATGTATTTATTTACCAAATGATAAAGGAAATACAACTGGTGTAACAGTGTGTATAAAATGAAGGTATAAAATAAGCAGCTGCAGTCCCAAAATAGCAATTCAGAGTTACTCACTGTGGGAGACTTTCATTCAAATATTTAAGGACCTTCCATAATGAAGGGTGAAGTGATACTCAAGCATGTGTCATTCAGCCTGAAAAGTCTGAATGACACATGCTTAATTTTTTTTTTTTTGGTTCCAGCTTTTAAAACTACAGCTGCTGACTTCATTGATTAGTAAAGCTACAATTAGAAGAAGGGAACTAATCACTGAAATCAGCTGCTATAATTCTGGGTTGCATTTCAAAGGCAGCCTTTAGACTCGAGCATCTCGTGGGCATGTGGTTAAAACGTGCCGTCTGTGAGATTTGGAAAATGAATCGAGCTTCATTACCATTTTCTTTCAAAATCTGGGATTCTTGCAAGTGTAGAGAACCTCTAGAGATTCTGTGATGCACATACAGTATGTACAGTATGCATAAGATAGCTTCTCCACCAGCGTCATCGGAATCAACCCTTTTAAATTTAAATGACTAGATGTCCTGCATGGTTCTCTGCACGCTGAGGAGAATCATGAAATTGTTTATTATTCACTTTTAAAACTCAAACTGGCAAACTATGTAAAGAATGTTTTCCAGCTGAGTTGACGATATATGATGTTAATTTGGTTTAACGTGTATTGTTTACAACATTAAATGAGTTGCACAGTTACAAAGGCTTTTAGTTCTCTCATAAATGAATGCAAACTTTTCTAAATATAAAGAATTAAAAGCAGTTATACTCACTATAACACTATGTTGACACTTCATAAGAAGTGTCATGAAATTCATGGGCATGCACACATGTAACATCCTCCTGTCATCTTCCAGTGTTCTTCTGTTGTGATGGAGTATGGTGTGTCTGCGTTTGTGTGCTTTCTTTTTTCACCTGTTGGCTTTCATTTGGCTGACGGAGCGGAACGAGGAGAGATGCCTGTCAGCTCTGAACTCGGTGACTTGCTGCGATGTGACGTCACTTGTTGTGATCTGTCGAGTGTGGGCTGTTTGTGTTTTTGTTTTGTTTTTCATTTGTTTTTGTGTGTGTGTGTTGGTGTTGTTTGTTTTTTCTAATATACTTTATAAGTTTTAATCCAGCCTTACCCTCTCTGTCCTTGTTTACCTGTGATTCCTCTCTCTCTTACTCCGGGGTGAGGGGGTGTGGGTGGGGGCAAAGGCAGGTGGGAAGCATTGCCAGTTTCTCCTGCAACCTCTATCCCCCCACCTTCCCCCCACCTGCCTGCCTGCTGAGCGGTAAGCAACAATTTCAGTGGTGCTTGCCGGGTCCCTGAGACACCACTCTGCTCAGTGATCAGAGGCTGGGGGGGTTGGGTCTCATGCTATACTATTGGCTGGCCTCCACACACCGGGCCGGAAACAGCCAGTCGCCTGCTGCATCTTGTAGAGAGTGTCTTTTTTTTTCTTTAAGTAATAAAATGAGGGACAGAGCCACAAACAGCATTGTCTGCAGAAAAAGCAGCCATCACTTCAAAAAGCAAAGTTACCCCCGAGCTTAGAGGGGGGTTCAAGTGTGTGTGTGTGTGTGTGTGTGTGTGTGTGTGTGTGTGTGTGTGTGTGTGTGTGTGTACGTTAGACAGTAGAGTCGGTGCCAATGTGGAGTGACTCACGCAGGGGGGTGGGGGTGGGGCTAAAGGAATGAAGAAAGAAGAGGTTGGGTGATTAGGGAGGTGAGGTAATGCCTCAGACCAGAGATGATGTCATCACATAATAGACACATGCTCACTCCAACACACACACACACACTCTCTGCTGGCATGCAGTGCAAATGAATGAATTGGGAGAATTTGATTGATTACAACGCGGGGACAAATACTCGCAATAAATCTCCCAGAGCCGCCTTCCAGCTGCTCTGATTTAGTTTTGATTGTTTTGCTTCGTGTGTTTTATCTGAACCCCCGGTGTTAGCGTTTCTCTCGCGCGGTCGGTCTGCCACCTTTAAGCAGAGCAGTAGCCTCGTGGACCAAACATGGCATATTAGCGGTGGGTAAGAGGCGACACTGTTTGACAGGCTCACCGGAGCGTAGGCAGCAGCTTACACACACAAACAATTGCGCACATTACAGCTCCCCACACTCCCCCCACCCTTAATCTGCCCCCCACGCCCCAGGGGTGGAATATGATGGTATGATCAGTGACATCAAATAATCATCAAGCACATTTGGATGAATGCCTTCATGAAGAAGTGGTTATATAAAGAAAAATGATAACTATAATTTGAGCGTGCACGCTGGAGGCATGCAGTGGATGTTTCTTTTAGCCAGCAGATGAGTATCTTAAATAAGTGAATGGCTCTGGTCTCTCAGTAATGGTGCATATTTTTCTTCAATGAGTCTGTCTTATAGCTCTTTAAAGATTAATAAGCTCTTAAAATTCATAGTAAATGAGGCACAAAGAGAAGGAAAACGTTTGTGCTGAGAAGTCAGGTTTTTTTTTTACGTTTTTTTTTTAAGTTAACTCTTGAATATTTTATCACATCCTACAAATTAAATGCATTTAATCTGAGACCTTGTTATTTTAATAACCAATAGTTTGACTATAAAAGATACTGAAGCTCTCTCACAAAAATAGACCAGGGTAAACACAGCAGACAAAGACATGGGAACAAAACAGATTGTGGAGGTGGGATGTTGATCTTACACAATTCATAAGCATCACTTAATATCTTTATATTTTGGTGATCATATAATCAAATAAGGGTTGGCACAGATTATAAAATTACTTTCCCATCCTTAAAGCTTTTTTTACTTTTCGAATAATCTAATTCCAACTGGTGGAGCGACAGACTGTTATTTCAATCAAACATATTGTGAGTTATAGCGAGATCTCTGTAATCCTTATGGCTCAGATTTTAATTGGCAAATTTTCCTAACAAATATATATCAAGGTCGACTGAGTGGTGAGTAATACCATGAATCTCTGATAATGTTATGCAGGTCTGTTGCCAAAAACATCAAAATTTGTGACACTGCCAGCTGGTTTGTAGGAAGCTTCCCTTATCAACATCGTGTGTTCATCTAAATCTACATTTTTACAAATTAAGTAATGAAAGCATATTTTTAAAAAATTGTAAATACATTAAAATGTACAGTTTCAGACAGAAGGATCATTGTAGGCAGCATACCTCAGCAATCCAAAAGAGAGCTGTTAGCAAAGTCACTTAGCTGTAAATACCTTAAGAACCCAGCTCAACTCGTCTTAATCGTTTAACTGTCAGCTTTAAGTGTCATTCATCATTAGAGAGTTGTCAAAGTAAATCACACCACAGAACTCCTGATTCCGTTCAATTTTATTTTATTTACATAGTGCCAAATCACAACAACAGTTGCCTCAGTGCACTTTAGATTATTAGATAAAGACCCTACAACACCTTATACCTAATACTGAGAAAACACTGAAAACCCCAACAATCAGATGACCCCCTATGAGCAAGCCCTTTGGCGACAGTGGGAAAGAAAAACTCCCTTTTAGCAGGAAGAAAGCTCTGGCAGCCAGAGATGAATAATAACAAATGATTAAATGTAGCATGGTGCATAAACATAGAGAGTGAAACACAAGGTGCACACTCAGTGATACCTGATAAAGGAACCCTGAAGGAGCTCCAAAACTATACCACTTGAGATCTGATGATTTTTAAGTCCTGTTAAATATTAGTTAAATAAATAATTACATTTCTAAACAATAATTAGGCATCTCAGCTGGGTCCTTACAGCTAAATTTGCTGTGATAATGCAGAAAAAAATATGCTTGAGCACTTTTTTAAAAAGTTATTTACAAGTAAAAGCCACTGGAGAAAATTTTACAATAAGTCTGAGATAACGATAACGTAATTGACTTTCAGTAATTTGCTGAGCTCGTGGTTTGTAGGACAGTCACTCAGAGTACATATGGGGACCGTGTTTCGGACTTGGAGGACATTTACAAGCTGAACAGCTGAGATGAAGCTAACTGGGCTGGATCAGAGAGATGGATTAAAGCATCAGGAGCAGGATGACTCATCCATGGCTATAAGAATACCCCCCACCCCCGGCTGTAAAGCCCCCCCCCCCCCCCCCCCCACGCCACAGTAGTATCAGTGTGGTGTGATGTGATGGTCAGATTGCTAACCCTTCCTCCTTTCACTTGCTAAATTTATCCCCATCTTGTGTCTAAACCAACCCCTCCCTCTGAAAGAAAAGATGACATCACCGCTTCTCCTGCCTGTGCTCTCTAATAAATCAAACTGCCACACGTTGCTCCCCGCTGGCATTTTTCTTAATCCGCCACAAAGCTCTGACTTTTTTCGAGTCTGATAGGATTTCCGAAGCAAGGCTACTGACTGATTGGTTGCAGTTTTAACCTCAATAGCACCTGTTTAGCATCAACAAGGCCAAGAATTGGACCCAAAACTGCTGTTATGTCACTCATCAGTTTGTTGATAGAAGTGAGTCACAAGTTGGACATCGAATGAAAAAGACTCTCTTTTGACAGCTAAATCTGCAGAGGTTAAATCAGGATTAGGCTCAGGGTTTTGGCAATGATGTCATCCTTGTTGAACCAGCACCTAATAGAGCGCGCGCACACACACACACACACACACACACACACACACACACACACACACACACAGTTGAGGGTAGCACACTTTTATAAAGATTTGAGTTAATTTCTCAGGCTTTGAGTTGTATAATGGTTCCATGTCTGTGGATTGAGTCCAAGCGTGTGGAGGCCGAAGCTGCTGCTGTGTGGGTGGATGTGTGTCGGCCAGCACTGTCTGTGTGGCAAGTGTTTTTGTGTTTTTTAAGGATTGTCTTTTTAAGCTGGGAGAAAAGAAATAAAGAAATACATAAACTGCAAGTTTAAAACAACCGTGTGTACTAAAGGAAAACTGCGTGGGCCAAAAAAAAACCAAAACCATTCTTAATGAATCATTTTGTTTTTTAGTGATTTGTCTGTGTGGCATTGAAACACAGTGTTAGAGGAGTGCTGTTAACTTGTGCAGCAGCTGTAGAGCTCTTTACAGTATTTGTAAAACAAACAAACAAACAAAATTTATACATATAACCCTATGAATTTTTTTTTTATTTAGTTTGTTTTATTGGTAGTGGTGTTTTGATAAATTGTCGCTCATTGTGGTTTTATACAGCAGCCACTTGTGGGGGCTCACAGGCAGTTATTTTGTTGCCAAACGCATAACAAATATAAACATTGTCCCAATTTTGATTTTGATTAGCAACGCTGACCTGGCAATTTAGAAATTGAATTTAAGATGCTTATTTAAAAAAATATCAATATAAGTCATTGCCAGATCTTTTCTGTTTTCAGAAGTTCCTTTTATTTTATTTAGAGCGATCTTCTTCTAGAAACCAAAACTAACCCGATTCTGTGTTTTGTTTTTTTGTTTGTTTATTTGTTTTTTTTGTTGCAGGTGTTTGGCAATAAGATGGTAATACCTTCCCTGGATGGTGCCTTGTTTCAGTGGAACCGGGACAGAGAGAGCATGGAGGCAGTGCCTTTCAGCGTCGAGTCTCTGCTGGAGTCGTCATATCGCATTGGAGAGGACACAGTCCTGGTCGGGGGGAAATCCCTCACCACCTATGGCCTGGGGGCCTACAGTGGCAAGGTCTGTGAAACAATTTCAAGTACAACTTGATAGGACAGGTTAACACATGTCAAATCTATTAGCATACTAACCAGTCCAGCGCAGTAGGATAACCGGCTTTTGTAATTTCCCCCCTGTTGCTTTCCTCAGCTTCGGTACATCTGCTCTGCGGGGGGCTGCAGTCGCTGGGAAGAGGATGAGGTGGAGACCGAAGATGTGCTCCTGCTGCAGAGGACTCAGAAGACTGTGCGAGCCATCAGGCCCCGATCGGGGATGGAGAAGTGAGTCAATCAAAGCTAAATCACAAAGCAGCTACTGACGTTGTTTTTATTAACAAAGTTGGCTATTTAGTCACTAACAGTAGTGAACAACAAGTAGTAGTAAGTAGAAGGAAACCACAGGGTAACATGAAACATGAAAGACCAGAAACGTATAAGGCAGGGATTTTTATTTAAATCATGCATCTTTGCTGTTTGTGCAAGGTGGAACTTTAGTGTCGGAAACTTTGAGCTGAAACTCGTTCCGGAGATGCAGCCTGGAATTCCCTTCCTGGAGGGCGAACTAGCAAATGGTGACAGCTGGAAGGAGAGTCAGTGGGTCATCGCTGATGAGCCAACAGAGAAACGGCAGGCCGAGAACCACCAGAATCAAAACCAGCATTTGGACCTAGTTATCAAAGTGTCTGTTCCTGATTGGAAGGTCATGGCTTTCAGCACCGGGCCTGATGCACAGCTGGTCTGGGAACATCAGGTTAGATGCTTAAAATAAATCCTCTGGTCACTTATTTATTAGCGAGTTTTAGTGCTTTAATGGAGTTCAGTGCTTCGTGACTTTGACTGTGGAGCTCATTAAAGTATTTCTACTCATTCTCATGTGTGTCGTGTAGTTCTGCACTCCCATCGCCTCAGCTTGGCTGGTGGGTGGTGGTAAAGTTACGCCAATCAGCCTGTTTGACGACACCACCTACAGCAGCCCGTCCGAAACAGAGGAAGACGAGGAAGATGAAGATCCAGAGAAAGCGCGGGAATCTGCAGAGTCCTCCAGTGTTTACCTAGGTAACTTCTTACACATGTATACAGACGCTTCACTATTCCTGTAAGGGTTAGGAACCAGTGATTGTGGTGCATAGATAACTGTGTTAGCTGTTGGTTTTTTAGGGATGTTTCAGGGGCAGCTCTACCTTCAGTCATCGGTAAAAATCACGGAAAAATTTCCCTCCAAAGCCATCGGTTCAGAGAAGGACATAATTCCACTACCCACCGTCAAATGGAAGCCTCTAATACGTAAGTTTGCAGCACCAAAGGGACTAAATTCATGATTACATGCAGAGTCAGGGCAGAACAGCCAAAGCCCATCTTTAAACACAAAGTTACACCATGTTCCAAGAAGTATTTGATGTCACGTGGACACAATCTATCACCATGCTCCCTGTAGCCCAAAGCTTTGCCCTTCATTCTTCATTGTCCAAAACCTTTTATTCCATATTGATCAGTCTTTCTTGTGAGATACAAGAAGTTATTCATCTTGTCCTTGATGCAGATTCTCCATCTCGGACACCAGCTCTGGTCGGCTCTGATGAATTCGACAAGTGTCTAAATAACGACAAGTTCTCCCATGACGAATACAGCAATGGAGCCTTGTCCATCCTCCAGTATCCATACGGTAAGAGTTTAATTGTGCAATGTTACTCCGTACACACATTCTAGCTGTTAAAGTTGAAATGATTTGAAGTGGACTGAAGAATTTTTGCTTCTTCTTGCTCCAGACAATGGCTACTACTTCCCCTATAGCAAGCGTTACCGGGAGAAGCGTGACACCGCCATAAGTCTGATAAATGGAAACGGGGCAGGAGGTGAGAATCGAAGAAGAAAGGATCCCGTGCTGCTATTACCCTGGTGGAAGGAGATTCTGGGCACCATCATCTTTTGCATTGCCACCACCACTTACATTGTACGCAAGTTTTTCCACCCTCCTGCTCCTGTGGCCTACGTGAGGGTAAGAGCCAAGGCAACATTAATGCTGCACTGACGGTGCCTACTGGTCATCATGTTTGCCGTGTAATGTTTGTGACATTTTAGACCTTTTGTCTCAATTTTTTTCACAATTACTGTTGTAATAATGAGCTGGTATGGATGACAAAATGATTTCTTCATGAGGAAACATCCATCTATCCATGTTCTTCCACTTATCTAGTTCAGGGTTCCCAGGGGCTGGAGGATGGATAGCTTGATTGCTTAAAAAGTTAGTTTCAAACAAGAACTGGATACTGTTAGTTCTACTGTGTGATCAGAAAGTGTTCATACTTCCTTATGAAATCTAAAAAAGATTAACTTCCCTTTTAATTTCTCTGAATCACTGTATGTTTATTGAGGTAGACTTGTGGAAATTCAGTTCGTTGGATGTCAGATACCCTCCTGTCTACTAGGCTCACAAATGCAAAAAGCCAGTCATTAGTTTGAAAGAAAAGCCTGCTGAGCTAATGGACAGCTTTGTGTCATCACACAGATCTGGGAAATGCTGCAATGCAGTTTCAGCTGGATTAAAGATCCCAAGAGGAATATTTAAAAGGATAAAAAATAAGCAGTGGGGGAGAAGAGCCTTGGTAAAAGAGTTCATGGAGAAATTGATGGTCACTTTGTCTGAACTCCAGTGATCCGATGTGAAAATACGAGAAAAATCAGAAGGACAATCATCACTGCAGCACTCCACCAATCAGGATTTTTTTAATGATTGGTGGAGTGCTGCAGTGAGTGGCAGGAATTTTGTCATGGTGGAAAGACGCAAGATTGAAAATGTGACTGACCTCAATTCTGTCATGTCTGAACCAGTTCATCAACAGTATCACAGCAGGTAAACCCAGTGGTGGCAGCAATGTGCTTCACGACTGTTTTTCTGCAGAAATGACAGGAAAACTAAAGCTAAACTGTGCAAAGGGCAGCGATACTTTCAAGAAAGAAAACTAGTTTTGCTTTAGTGGGGCCTCGTACCTGACTTGAAACTCACCTTTAGACAGAACAGTGACCCTAAGCTTGCAGTCAACACATCATTGATTACTCTATGAATGTTTCAGCCCTGATTTGATCCCAGTCGAACTTTTAACACCTGAACCCAGCTGCTCACTCACGATCCCCATCCATGCTATCTGAAAGCAAGAAACAGGATCTAGTGTTTATGTGGGATACTTCTTTTTGTTTTCATGTTTATAGGGGTTAGCTGTATACATTTCCACCCTCTTTTTCTTGTGACTGTTAAATCTTTAAGTGTTTCTTGCCCAATACGCCACAAACAAGTTAACTTGTTGTTTGTCGTGTTTTTAACACATCGTTTTTGTCATCCTCCTGTCCCTAAAAGCAACGGAAAGAGTCGGAGACACAGTGCCAGACAGACAGCAAGTTTGACCTTGAAGTTGTGGAATCCAAAGAGCCGGTTGCCATGGAGACCCGTTCCAGCGAATATGTGTCCAGGTAAGGCGCACCGTTAAACAAAACGTGTCCCGTGTCAAAAATATTTGCAATGACTCGGGAGAACTTCGCTTAACAGTGTGCCGGGAGTGCTCTTTACAGTTCAGTCAGATGCCAGCATCACTTTTTCAAGGTGTAGCTACAGATTCGGCTCTGTTACCATGGTGACCAGTGGTCTTCCAACCTGCCTTGATAGGACAAGGCAGAGATGGGCGATATGAATCGTAGTAGTTCATGATTGGGTAACTCAGCTGTTTGGCATCAAATGAAAATGGCCTCGGTCCCCTCAGACCGCACCCTACAACAGCAGCATCTGCCTCAGGGTCAGAGTGTCGTTTTACATCACTGTCAGGACATTGTCAGAATTTCTAAATATGATCAGGAGCCATAATTTATGGGCTGCCGCTGCCCTCCCGCAGTGTGATCGATGAGGGTTTTTGCGTGTTTACGTCTGTGAGCCTCACCCTCCTGGAACAGAAGTGAAAAACTGATTTTAATCTGCAAATTTCTGTCCTCTTGGTGTCACCACTTGCACATTCTCTTCTTTTTGATCCACCCGAAAATGACAAACACCCCACCCCACCCTACCCCCTCCCCTTCCTTCAAAGCTGCTGCTGCTGCTTCTGCAGTCCATGCAAATCACTTTTGCCGAACAACTTTCCTTAAATAAAACCGGCGGCTGTTGCAGCAGCTGCGGCGGGCATGAGTCAGGATCATTAGGAGGCAGATTGAGATCAGGAACCGAGGCTTGAATCGCATGCTGCCCACACACATCCTAATAAGGGCCTTTTAATCCCCCTGAGCAAACCGAGCAGGGATGTTTTGACAGGGTGGAGGGGATGGAGTCGGTGTGCGACTGTGTCTTACGCAGCAGTAAACACAATGATTTTGCATAAAAAGAACTTTATAATGATCCTTGCTGGAACTGTTTGACGTGCCAAACCGTGAGATACATGTAATATGCAACACTGTGACAGCTGTTGCCTTAGTTTAAAGGCAAGCTATGCACGCTATTTTGAAAACTTCTGCAACTGCAAATAATGTCTTCTCTTTGGGAGATTAAGTGGGAAGTAAACCTCCCAGAAAGTCATTTAAAGTTTCTCTTTGGTTTGTAGAAATGTATTTTTGCTGACCTTAAAGTGGAGTGTGGCCAAGGCAGTGAAAAAAACAAAGCACTTATCTTACACACTGGTTGTAATTCCCTCTCTGATAATTAGGATTTATAATTTAATAGGGCTCCTTCTTGGTCTTTTTTTAAATTATCAGAGATCCAGATGATAATTTTAAAGCACTTGGAGGACCGTGAGTCATCTTTCCACACTGCTAACCAAAGTGTCTCTCCTCAGGTACCTGACAGACTTTGAGCCAGTGCAGTGCCTCGGCCGTGGGGGATTTGGCGTCGTGTTTGAAGCCCGCAACAAAGTGGACGACTGCAACTACGCCATCAAAAGAATCCGCTTGCCCAATAGGTAGCGCATCTCTGGCTAGGCTGCGCCAGACTTCCTTAGCTGGAGGCTATTAACTCTTCCTTTATCTCTGTTTTCTCTAAAGCTGTTAAACTGAGTTATGTAAGCAGCAGCCCACTGGTCCAAACACAGAAACCCATGCAGAGGAAGCTGACATTTCAGAACAAATATTATCTGTGCGCTATAATTTATGCTGACAAGCATGGGTAATAAATGTTTAGCTGCAGTAGCTCTGTGTGTGTTTTTCTTTTAGTCCTGTTGTTCACTGATGCAACAAAGCTCAGATGTTAGTCTCCTTCACACAGTCTGTTCCAGCCGGGACTGTTGCACCTGCATTGCCTGTTCACTTTAAAAAGAATGGGGAGCCATTGTTGTTGTACCTTTTTAGTCAACAGCAGAGGCACCATGGTTGCCACAGTGTGTTGCACGCCATGGCTCCTTTTCCCCCCAATTGCTGAAACACTATCTGAACGTGCACACTGGGTTCGCTTTACACCATCTTTGCCTGGTTCTACATAAATAAGCAAAAAGTGGCACTACAGCTTGATCCTCGTGTGAAAGGGGCTAATTATTTTCAGGCCTGCTGTGCTTATTGAACCTTTGGTGTAGACTTGTGGGTTATTACAAGCTCAGTGTTTTTCTTTTTTCTTTTTTCTGTCGTTCAGGGAGCTGGCCCGGGAGAAGGTGATGCGAGAGGTGAAGGCTTTAGCAAAGCTGGAGCACCCGGGGATCATTCGCTACTTCAACGCCTGGCAAGAGAGCCCTCCTGAGGGCTGGCAGGAGGAAATGGACCAGAGGTGGCTGAAAGATGCAAGGTGAGGCATATGTTTTTAAACCTTTTGTACCTCAGCTGGCCGAACCAGCATGCGGACATCCAATGAAATCTAGCTGTCCCTTCTGGAATCATTAATTAGTGACATTTGTGACAAATGGTGCACCACACATCTTTATCCCACTTGGCTAATTTGATTCACAGATGTTAAAATGCCACGGGATAAAAAAATCTTGTGCGCATTAAAATTGAGTATTTAAATTTAATTTGATGTCTGCTGTGTGCTGCTTTTAATTGCTTTGGTGGATATGTATTGATTAGAACCATGTCCCCGTGCACTACACTTGTAATATTACTACTGTGCTGTTTTTACAGCTCACATGACAAAAATCTGAAAGAACTACATTGAAAGCACCTTCTGCCTGTTGTTCACGTCCTTATTTAACTGCTGAAATGATTGGCACACATGTCTTCTGTTTGTCTTGCATCAATATTGGGAGAAACAACAATCCTTTTTCTCTTTCAGTACCACTGACTGGCCAATGAGCTTCCTCGATCACATGGAGGCTCTGTCAGTCAAAGTACCCGTGTCCAGCTCAGTGTCCCCTGTCCTCAGCCCTCAAGGAGATGCTCGTGAAGCATCAGCCGAAGATCAGGTGCTGTTTTCCAGCAGCACAGGCAGCATTGTGGGCTTTGGCGCCGACCTGTCCTTCCCCCCGCTGCTGGGCCACGACAGCCTAATGTCTGAGAGGGACAGCCAGGCCGACCCTGACGCGTCAGACACCCCCCACTCGTTCGAGCTCTGCCCTCCCCGCGGTCCCAGTGACTGCACTTCCTCTTCCTTTGACATTGTGTTCGAGGATTCGGGCTGCGATCGAGATGCCGACGCAGACACGGACTCTGGCTCTGGCCCAGCCAGTCCTGGCACGGTGACGGAGAAGAACAGTTCGTCCTCGTCACACACCAGACGACAGGAATCCGTCCCCCCCGCCTCTTCCTCTCCTCCTCGGCCAACCTCGCTCGCCCTGGCTCTCCCCACAACTCCTCCAAACCAGCGGGTTCAGCCTTCACCTAAGGTTTGTGAATAGTTTTGGGTTGTTTTTTGTTTGTTTGTTTGTGTTTAAGATTTTAATACTGCAGTGTGAAATTTTAATGTGGTGAATCCTCTCGCCCCCTCTCCAGGTCTACCTGTACATCCAGATGCAGCTCTGTCGGAAGGAGAACCTGAAGGACTGGATGGCTCAGCGCTGCCTGCCGGAGCAAAGGGAGCACAACCAGTGTCTGGACATCTTCCTGCAGATTGCAGAAGCTGTTGACTTCCTGCACAGCAAGGGGCTTATGCACAGGGACCTCAAGGTGAACATGTACACATTGTCTGTGCGTGTGTGCAGATCTAAGTTCTGTGATTTTATGCTGTGTATATTAAACACGGGGAAAAAATATCCTGATTGCAGCTTCAGTTAGGGAAGAAAAACTTTCCTTCAGACTTGGCTGGATTAGAGTGTTTTATGGTTTGTTTTATGGGCAGCATGTGAAGTTGAGTTTTGTAAACCACTCTCTGCTGTTGTCATTCTTTGTGTGGTGCGCGTGATGTAACCTGTAACTGCTGCTCCTGCAGCCCTCCAACATCTTCTTCACCATGGACGACGTAGTGAAAGTGGGAGACTTCGGCCTGGTGACGGCGATGGACCAGGAGGAAGATGAAGATGAACCAAGCGCCCTCACGCCTGCCCCACTCCTCACCCGCCACACGGGCCAGGTCGGCACCAAACTCTACATGAGTCCAGAGCAGGTGAGGAAACGCCGTTCATTTTTTAAAAACTTTTAGTTCTTGGTTTCCTGCTTCTGCAGTCAGGACTAATTATGTGCTTTCCTTTTTGTCCTTGCAGCTCTCTGGAAACTCCTACTCTCATAAAGTGGATATTTACTCTCTGGGTCTGATTCTGTTTGAGTTGCTGTATCCTTTCAGGACTCAGATGGAGAGAGTGAGGGTGAGTCAGAAAACACATGACCTTATAAACCTGGCTTATTATTACTTTTTTTAGGATCTGTAAAAGGGTTGTGAATTATGTTGTAATTAGGTTTCTTTAACAACCAAGAGATTAATATTATTGTAGGATTAATTTGTATTTAATTTGATGATCTAAAACTGGTTTGAGTTCCTTTGCGAATGGTGCATATTTGCTGTCTGGATCCTGTTAAACATCTCAACATCCAAAAACAATTTTGAGCTTAAAAAATAATGAAAAACATTTACTGTTCATCTTATTTACTTGTTCTTACTGAACTGCAGTGCCTATGAAGGATTGAATAAAATGTTTTATGGAACTTTTTAAAAACGTAAGAAATGATTCAATGACCAGATGATTCAGATTGAAATGAAATGATCTCATTTTGGCTTCAGTAAGAAGCCCAGCTGGCCAATTGTGTGTAAGCTAGTGAGGCCGTTTATCTTCCTGCCTCCTACAATGTCATTATGTGTTGAGAAATCAAGAATTCCCGATTGCTGATTATTGTTATTTCTCGTCGTTGCTGTTAGTTTGTGTTTGCTTTCCCCACAAGTGCTCACGTGAGGCATGCACAGGCAGTTTCTTAGTAGCCATGAAGTCTTTGTCTCAGCAACAAAGGACCTGGTAAGCCATTAGCACAGCTCCGCTCACAGGTGTTTACATCCTTTCTTCCAGACACTGACAGAAGTGAGAGTACTGCGCTTCCCAGAGGTTTTCTCCAAAAACAATGTTCAGGAGGTGAGTTGCTATCTGCTGCCACCTAGTGGCTGTAAATATGCACTGCATCTGAGCCAGAAATGTAAGATATACAGGATTGGGAGGTTTCTTCTTATCAGTGGTGCCAGCAGGACTCCAATTCATAATTTGAGCTCTCTGTAATAATATTAGGAGCCCTAACTCTAACTTTAGCAGTGCTTCATTTTCAAAAGCCTAAAAAAGATTATGTTGTCTGAGCTTATTTGCTTCCAAACACATAAAAGTTACTTTTGTCTAATTCCTTATTCACAAGGGGTCGCAACAGCGGGTCGCTCCCCATGTTTGATTTGACAGATTTTCACGCTGGATGCCCTTTCCTGACGCAACCCCCAAAGGATGACATCAGCAAAATCCAACACAGCCAGAGTGTCTATTAAGTGTCAGAAATGTTGGCAAATTAATTCGAAACAATCCAGCTTGCAATATATTTGCATCATAACAGAGGAAGCTGTCAAAATTAATCAATGAAAGAATCCAAGGGAATGTTGTTACAAGTGTTTAAGTGAAAGTCTTCTGTATGCACAATGCATGCAGGATTATAGCTTCTGTTGCCGCTAGTAGCTCTTATAATGAAGTCAGTCACAGATTTAAATAGACTATAAAATAAATGAAAATCAGTTTGCACACTGAAAAGTTAAAAGCAGCATGACTCATTTGCTGACTTATATTAATACTCAAATTACAATTAGAATGACTTATTTAATCAAATACACAGATGAGCATTTTTGTTTTTTAAATTACCGCTCTGTATTAAGCATGGGACTGACCACCGAACTACAAACTGAGGCTGTAATTTGTTGTTTGGTTGGTCCTATGATCTTGTTTACCTGTTTTCTTTGTAATTAGATTAACATAATCCCAGAGCATAATCTGTGATTCTCTGACACTGGAAATTACTTCTTACCTGAGTATCTCGCTGTGCTAGTAGTAGTTCTGAGCTGTTGTTGTTTTTTAATTATTTCATTTAGTATTGTATTATTCTAATGTTTTATAAGCAAAGCAGTTGAAGAAATGGATGATAATGTTATCTGACAGATTTTTACAGTCTGTTTCCTCTCTGTTTAGCTGGCCATGGTCCACAGCATGCTGTCACCGAACCCCAACAAGCGTCCCGAGGCGGCTGATATCACAGGGATGCCCCTCTTCCAGGAGCTCGAGCTGCCTTGCCGATTGGCCGTGAGGCAGCGCTCCCGCACTTACAGCGCCTCTTCGATGGGCCGCCCCTCACGCCAGACATCAACTAACTGAAAATCGCACCTTACAACATGTGACCCCCCACCCCACCCCCACCTTGTGGTCTGCCACCCTACAGAAACCCCTCGGTGCCCTGCCATCCCATTGCGCTTCGGACACAATCACATTGAACACTAAGAACAGCAGATGTGCTGGATGGCGTCGCGCTCTCTTTACGGTAGTGAGGCACAAATCCTGCACAGCTACGTTTCTTAGTAAATACACATGCCGTTACATTTTGTTGCCTAGGCTTCCAATTTTAATCTCGCTTACAAATGAAGGGATATTTTAAAAGCGACAGCCGTTCTGTAACGTTCACTGCCAGGCTTGGCTCGAGTGGTACTTAGTACTTGCAAATAATTATCAGTGGCTATTTTAAAACAGCCCTGATTACCTGACGGGCAGCGTTTACTGCATCCAGACAGCTCGCAGTAGACTCGGCTTGTGATTTATTTCGCGGTGTTTACCTGTGATTATCCTAAAGCGTTGCCGTTCTCCTGACTTTGACATGGCGCACTTAAGAAATGGAGATAATTGACAGACGTGCTAAGAACATGCTGCTTCCTCCCAACGTTCAGCCAGTGTTCACTCACTCACACTACACCTCAGGTATCAAAACCAAGAGGACACTCCAAAGGGGCCTTTGATGCTTGATCATCCTATCTACTAGTGATTTGTACTGGTCACTAGTACGAGCACTAATTGGTGTTCTGACACCCAACATGCCTGATACGGGAGACCAAAAAAAGAGACCACTTTTTTTTTCCTGTTTTTGTTTTGTTTTTTTAATGCGAGAAGGTGACGTGTTGCATAGAAAGAGTTTATGAGTCCTTTCCATCAAATATGACTTGCCTTTAGAAAGGGCCTTTGGCCCCCTCTGAATGAATGCTGAGCCTGTGGCTCTTGTCCTTTTGCATGTACCTGTTAGGAAAATGAAGGGGTGAATGTGAGTTTATCTTAAAGCCAGTAACTGGACAAAGTTTTTTTTGTGTAAATTCTACACAATGACTCTGAGGTGCTCAATCATTTTCTAACACCTCCTCTTTGCTCTCTGTACAGAACTGAAGAGAAAACCCTGTTTATATGCTTTTCTTTGTAATTCTGAAGACCAATCTTGTACATATTGTTGCTTGTAAATGGCTTTTTCATTAAGCAACTGTAAGATAGTGTGATATACTGTGAGAGAGGAAACAAAGAGGAGACGATCTCTGATAGCTGAATGTTACTGCGTGACCTCCAGAGACGAGATGATGGTGGTTGCCTCTTTGAAATTATTCTCAGTGTTTGTTTTCACACGTTAGGGGACCCAAGTGGAAGGGGTTTGCCGGAGGAGAATCTGCATGAACCAGAGTGCCATTTGAAAGTCAGTTAAGTGTACTTTTCTTCGACGGATAACTCGCCTCACGTTTTCGGAATTGTGCTACTGTGCTCCGACCCCATCCAGCTGGTGTTCCCAGCGAAGCACAAAAACACAAATACTGAGGTCTGCAGCCCTCCTGTGATGCAGAAAAATAGCATTTAGCTAATAAGTCGATACTGTCGATACCCCTCTACACTGTGTACTGGGGGACCTGGACCTGATGTTGGTTATGTGATCCACATTTTTTTATGTGCATTAGAAGTGCTGAATCACATGACCCATTTGTAACTACACACACTCACTAATTGTAACATGCTTTCAATGATTGTACTTTTTTAAGGCTCTTGTCTTTTTCTTTTCTTTTTTTTTTAAAGCACAGTTTTTTGATTATCTTCAGGGTTTTTGATTACTGTAAAATCCTGACTGTTACAGGAAGTCATAGTGATGTTTGCTCATCCATCCACTCAGCTCACTGAAGACGAGCCATTCATGTCCAAATCCAATTCTCTCTACGATGATTAAAACGAACTGTAAACTCACCACGACAGAGGTGGAAATTGCTTTGTTAAGGACTGTATAAAGAAGGTGTTCTTTCTTCACACCTTTTGTAGACTAAATGTTTCATATCTGATTCAGACATTTGATTCAGGGCAAATTCTTCTAGCGGAGAAAACGTTTCGTCCCCTGTTTTAATTCCAGAGTGAACTGTGATTATTCATGGACAAGGATGGGGACTGTAATCACCTACAGCAGGAGATGGCTTGTCATCTTTATACCATTAATACTGAAAACAGCATTATAGAGTATTGTCAGAGGTTCTGCGCTTTTCCCTCTTTTCTGTCAATCCAAGAAAATGTGATTACACTGTAGGTCTTCTCTCACGCTTTGTTAAATCGTGTTTCTCCTCCTTCCACTCCAGTCATCCGGATGGTTTCGTTGAAAAGTCAGACCCTTCTCCTCAGCGTCTGATCTCTCCTCCTAGACATGTAGTTGCGTGTTCTTGTGCACAACTCCCATGTTAAATTGTAAATATGTTCATTTGCTTTATTTATGTTTTTGATGCCGTGATCAATCCTTTTGGGGTTGGTGTTATTACGAATGTGCTTCACGCGATGGAGTGCATTGGAATATGATGACTTCTTAAAAGTCTAAATTTAATAAACTGTTCTATACCGTTTTTAAAGTTTTGTGTCCTTCGTCTGCAGTCTCTGGGTCAGTGTGTTGGGGTTTATTTATTTATTTATTTTAAATAACAATCACCTGTTCATCAGTCGGGATGACTGCTAAGAAATTCAGACAAAAACAGGAATATTTCGTGAGGCAGCAGGCCTATAAATCATTTTGCTGTCTCTTACTTGACATATTTTCTCACATGTATATGATGCACTGAAATAGAAGATTACAACGTGACAGAGCCCACCTAATAATGTGCTTTCATACATTTTACAAAGTGACTCAAAACTGCAAAGTAAGAGTGATGACAGTATTATATCAAAGTGAGCGCCAGCAAGGCTGTAAATCTAATAAAGATGAATTCAGTATAGCCTTAAAAGCAGAGACAGACAAAACTGTATGACATCTGAAATATTTCATGATGCTCCTTCACACTTTATTTGTTTTTTATAAAGTGCTTTACAAACCAGAACATTACAGCGAACAGCTGGAATTTCCCGTTTCAGTGCAGCTGACCAAAGAGACAATTACAGCTAAAGAGACGGTGAAAGTGGACAGTATATCCTCTGTTTCTTAGTGTAAAACTCATTGTTACAGACGGGCAGCACAAAAGTGATCCCCTCAGTTAATGATTCTCTCACTAGTTAGCTAAAATAAACGAATGTAAGTCTGAGCCACAACCAACCAACCATCCCAGTGACGTAACGTTCTGTATGGCATAAGGTGGCGCTACACATGTTCTCAGAATTTAAACATCACCAGGATGTGTGGCCTCTGCTCTTCAGTAGACTTGGGGGCTGCGGATGGCCTCCTGGATCCAGCTCAGTCTGCCTCTGACCCCTGGAGGGCGTTATTGTGGCTTCCCAACCTCATTATCGAATACATTTGTGACAAAGACAAACACACACACACCACAAGGGGATTGTCAAAGTAAACTTTATTGTCATCTCTTTTTCTTTCTTTTTTTTCCTTTTTTTGTCTGTCCCATTTGGTTCTTTAGCCGTCAGAATTGTTGTCTGAAGACCAACAAGGATACCAAATGGATTTATTTTGCCAAATGGATCATCATGGCATTGCCGTATTGGTCCATTTGATCAAACTTTGTTGTTATTATTTATTTTATTTTCAGTTGTTACAGATGGGACAGACATGACTGGGGGATAGGAAAGGGAGAAAGAAAGAGAGGAAGGAAAAGAAAAACAGAAGGGAAAAGGGACAGTGAGAAAGGGCACTTACAAAGACAAAGAAAAAAAAATCTCCTGGATCACCTGTTGAGAGAAAAAGAAGAGAAAACAAGCAAAAAAAACAACAAAGCAACATACTAAACACAACACCATCACGTTAATCTAGCTAAATGTGAACAGCAGTAAATACTAAATATTGAATGTTGTTGTGCAGCACGCAGGACAGACAGCGCACAATGTGCTTTGAAGTAGCAGCTAAGAAATGTGTAGTTTATGTCTACGAACAGTGAACACCCGTGTGCACACCTGTGTGGATCAGCGCGCTTGTATACAAAAGGTTTCCCCATGTAACGGTCTGCTAGAGGGTGTGGAGGGCCATAGCCCCGTCCCCCAGGGCATGAAGCAGGCATGGAGGAGATCCAGGCTCCAGACATCCAGAGGCCCCAGAGTGCGAGAGCCCAAGGAGTACCACCGGAGGGGCATCCGTGCCACCCTCCTGGGAAGGGCTGAGGAGATCCCCAGACGAGGGGTCACCCAGTAGCCACGGAGCAGAAGCCAGAGGGGGCTGCACCGGCGTGCCCGCTGGCTCTGCCGGCAGCCAGCTGTGCCAGAGTGAACCAAGTTGCAGGCCCCGAGGCCGGAGGCCCGAGGGCCCCCTTTGCCCCGGAAGAGGCCTGACCGAGCGACAGGCACCAGGCCCCGCCAAGTAGCCACCGGGAGTGAGCTGGTGCATACCTGAGCGCCCAGCCCCGGACACCAAGAACCACCAATGCACCAACCCCTGAGGGCATCAGTTACCGGCAGGGAGTGTGGTGAGGGGAGATAGGCCTCCACACTTTGGAGGGCCTGGGAGTTCCAAGGGAGGTGGAGTCTAAGACCCGACCTGACATATAGACACAGACAAACAGGCACACACAGACACAAACATAAACATTTTTTTCCCACCCTCATGCACACATATACAAACACTCAGCACTCACCCAACGTAAGGATAGACATAAATGGACATGTACACACAATCATACTCCCCAAACATACTCTATACCCCGGGTCCAGGTACCCTAGCCCCCAGAGGGGGAAACGGCACCCAGACCCAAGAGATGTGACCCTTTCCCCCGGGGTGGAGGCAAGCAGACTGCCCCAGGCTCCGCAGCAGCAGGGAGGCCAATCGGACAGCCAACACCTCCTCCCAGTCCCCCGCCCCGATGGCTAGTAGAGAACGGGGGTGTGTGAAGACCCCATACCTCCCTCCTCCCGCTCATGTGTAGTGTTGCTGCGTGTTGTTCTAAAGTGCATTTAAAACAAGGGAGGACATGGTGCTGCTGCCAGAGAGCAGCAGGTGTTAGCACGGCCCCTCCCGAGAACCCTCAATGTCTACATGGATTTAAAATTGAGAGGTGGGCACCGGCGCCAGAGGTAGGGTTGAATACACAGACCGTCTACTGGACGCCGTTAACGTGGTCACCCTCAAGGCCCTATATATGTGTGTGTGTGTTATGAGAGTGTGAATAATGTGGATGTCTAAGTTGTGGAATAAAATTGAGGCACAGGTGGCCAGAAGGGGACAGAGGGGGGGGGAATGCCTCCCCTGCACCCTGGTGACACACCCGCACCCCAAGGCCCTACCTGTGTGGGTGAGTGTGGTGGAGCGGGAAGAGGGAGGCAGCCGGGGATGGGGAGGAAAAGAAGGGAGGGGCAAGATGCCCCCCCTCCGAATTTATTGTCATCTCTGCTATATACAGTACAGTATATAGAGACGAGACAACGAGGCTCCAGTTCCATTCAGTGCAAAAGAACAACAATAAATATAGGAAGAGTAAGAATAAATATACGCTTTGAGACTGAGGTAAGGGGAGTAAATATACGCTTTGAGGTAAAAAGGGATAATTTTAACAGTCTAAAACTTTACAATTTACAATTTACAATTGAGATATAAAGTGACCTTGAGTGGTTTTAAATATATGTGGATATATGTATCTGTGCGTTTTCATATTTTTGTGTTCCAGGTTATTCATCTTTGTTTTTTCTTAGAGGTCCAGCAGTTGGGGAAACAATATGGATTTCTATTTGTACTCTATCCTTTTGTTATATTTTCCCCTATTTTCTCCTCCCATCTTTTTTCTCTTTCTCCTGCCTGCCCTTCTTTAGACATCGTCATAGTATACCAACATAATGTAATAACTGAAATAACACAAATAGAAATGAATAAATAAAGAGATAAAAGAAATACATGAAAAAGAGGAGCCTATAGAGATTTATACGGCTGATCTTGGAAAAACACAATGTGTTGGGCACAACAGGGCATTCATCATAAATCTTAATTGCAAAAGCTGCCAGACAGGACAGGATTAAAAAAACAAACAAAATTTACCAGGTCATTCCATATAATACAGTGTTGATACAGGACGAACACCTTGAAGATAACCCTTATATCAAATTGTGTATAAAGGGAAGGCCCTCTTTTTGGCGTAACTTGATGTAATCAGCCACTTACAGATAAGGATAACAATGTGCTTTAACTTTGTAATCCTCAACGCTTGTAAAATCAAGTTAAAACGGGAGGTTATCTTCCAATAAAAACTTCAGCAAGGCTTTTTAGCTGTCACTGAGGAAGTATCGTGCCAAAAACAAATCAGGTTAGTCTCAGAAAGAGAATTGTTGATGATCAGAAAGCAGGGGATGGACATACAAAGTTATCACAAGGTTTCCAAGTGTCAAGAACTGGAGTGAGAAGTATCACCAAGAAACTCAATGAGAGCCACACTGTACAGAACAAGCCTGGCAGAGGTAAGGAGAAGAAAATTTCAAAGACTCTGGAAAGAATACTAGCCAGAAAAAAATGGCAAATAACCCCAGAACATCTGCCAAGACATGAGTGAATGATGGGAATTGTAGTCTCAAAGAACACAATCGCTAGAACTCTGCACAGTAATTGACTATGAGGTTATAGACAGAAGAACATGAAGGACAGCCGGGAGAAAGATTATGAGAGATGAAAAGTACAGCTGTTTGGACACGGAGAAAGAATGGAGAAGCTTAACACCCTAAGAAGATGGTCTTCACAGTGAAGCATGGTGGTGGAAGTATTATGGTGTGTCCAGATCATAAAGCAGAGCTTGCAGGAGGCATTCTGCCCATCTGGTCTTTAAATTTCTTTTGGACTTATTTTTCTTTGGATTATAAATCCAAGTGAAACTTTTGCATTTTGTTTGGGACCATTTATCAGGTATACAAAGACTCACTTATGGTTTAGGATTCTGCCTTCAGTGTCTTGCATCAGCGTCCTCTCTCTACCACAACATGTAAGATGATTTGTGAGATTCTGCATCTCGGATTAGAATTCAAGGTTAATAGTTCTCACGAGTCTTAGTTTCACAAGTTATAACTAAAAACGGTGTCCTGTTGTGTGTGCAAAGCATCATGGAAAGTCTAGTTATAGTACTATAACAGTCATAGTGGTATACATTTTTCCTCATATTCAATGACGCATGACTATAAAGTTTAAGCTAAATAGCCAAATAGGCTATTTAGCTTAACTTAAGCTTAGAATATATCCATAAAATCATAAAATTTAAGAGGCAATATTGTAAAGGCTTATCTGGTACACAATTATCCGATTTAAAAATAAATGAATAAATAAACCCAGGATATGAATTTAATATCAACAGCTGCTGTTCTCAAGAGCATAAACATTTAAATCGTAAATAGTCTGATTTTAAGTGAAATATGCCCTGTAGTGGGAGCGAAACATTATAAGGAAAGGTCATATTTCTTATATATTATTATTTTGTATTAAAAATATTAAAATAAACATCGAACTACGCTTAGAACACGAGCAGCAAACGGACGACGGTGATTATTTTAGAGAAAAAAATAATAAGAGAAAGCTGCTAAGGAGCTGTCTGAGAAAACGAAAGGACTTTCCCTGTCTTCCAACATAAAAGTTTAAAGCCCTGCGCGCTCTGCCTCCTTCCGTTGCGCATTTCCGTTGTCGTGACGTCACTTCTGGATGTAAATATGCGGCTTGGTGCGGCGCTGGGAAACACAACCACTGGAAAGATGTAAACCAAGTAACCGGCAGAAACCAGGTTCAGCGAAGACACTAAACCTTCCCTCCAGGGAAACCGTACCTCTGGTCCAATAAACGGAACTACATCAACAGGTAGCTCGTCGGCTCGCTACCTCCGAAGTCAGCGGAGCGCCTGCCTCTAGCAGCCATCTTTTGTGAGAGAATGTACGGGGCGACGCGGCGGGCCTGCTCGGGCTCTGGTCGGGACCGGAGCTTGCTGATGCTGACCACCGCGCTCCTTCTCTCGGTTATCGGGCTGCTGTCCGGCTTGCCTGGCTTCACCGAGGCCAAGGAGTGCGATAAGCCGTGTATGAACGGCCAGTGTAACACCGCCACTGGCGAATGTGTATGTTTCCCCGGCTGGGTTGGGGACCAATGCCAGCACTGCGGAGGGCGATTCAGGTAATGTAAAACACACTGGCAGATTATAGCCTACTGTTAGCAGTGACATAAGCTGAATGTGGAGTCTACGTCTGCCTTGTTTTGCGCCAAATGTTTGCTAATTCAGACCTGACAGTCCTTGTCTGGAGATGGCGAGCAGCCCACACTCGAGGCGTTCAAGTACCGGTCTGCTACTACCTCTGCCCCAGCTACAAGCGAAGCGGTTCCCCCCAAAGGCCACAGTCCTCCTGGTTTAAATGCAGCATGTGTTTGCTGAATGGTTAAAGCGTGTGGGTTGGACGGCTATGCCTGTGTGAATGTGGTATTTAACATTTGACCAACATTGAGCTTCAGAGCTTTTTAATCCGAATTAGTGTCACATCTTGCCACTCATTCACGCAGATCGGAAGTATTCTGGCCACACCAAAGTCACATCATCAGCCTGTTTTCGTACAAACCATTTCTTGACTAAGATCACCTATCAGAAAGGACAGAACCATGAGGAGTAGCTGGGCTGCATGTTTCCTCTGTAGTCTGACATTATTCTTTAGAAAATCTGACACAGACAGACGTGTCATCTATTTTTATGTATTTTCTGCCCCCCAAAACCATTTTGACTTGTAACCACAGTGCACTCTCTGCTAGCCTCTATTTTTTTCCAATCTAACCAAGTAATTTATCTCTAACTAAACCAGACTGCTGTTCTGTTGGTAGTGTCCCACTTTTTCAGGCCAGTAGGTGAGACGCTTTGCATTCTTCAGCTTCACGGGACTCTTTGAAAAGCTGCCTGCATGGTGTTTGGCCCACTGAAACGTTCAGATAACTGATATTGTGTGCTGATGCCAGGACAGCAGCAGCTCAGGGTCAAAGTCTTGAAAGCACTTTGTGTTTTTACAGCTGAGCTGCCCAGGTTAGTGCTGTTGGCGAAACATGCAAACATCTGAGAGGTGGGAGGAAGGTACCACTTGACAAACCCATTATTGCATCATCTTTCACTCGCCCCCCACTCACCCCCCTCATATCTGCCCACATCCGTGTTGGCTTTCTTTAACTCTTATTTAAACCATGAGTGCCACTAGTTTGTGTGCGAGTGTGTGAATGCCAAAGCTGTACATTTTCGAAAGTTGTAAACTGGCAATTATTACCGCTTTGCCCATCCTCCGTTCCCATTTTACTGTCACTTTGCATTACTGGAGTTTGTCCTCTGATCTGGAAATTATCTCGCAGTACTTGATGACAGTTTCACTCAGAATCAGTCACGACTATGTTATTGATCACTTTCCATAGCATCGCGCCCTTCTGCTCATCCTTCAACTATGACATTTAGCAAGCACCGAATTAGAAAAACATCTTGTTCCCCAAATTATTTTTTCCTTGATAGAGCTCAAATGTGACCTCTTGAAGTAATTTTACACTTCTGCTTTCTTTCTTTTCGCTGTTAAGCAAGGCGATCTTGTTCTGATGAGCTAGCGTGTCTGTGCAGCTAAGAACGTGTGAGTCAGGTCCACCCTGTAGGCAGCGGATTTTCTTCTCTTTTTTTCGTAAAGGGAGTCCAGAGCATTTTCTACTCACTTTTATTTAATACTGTGTCATGCTGCCTCTGCTTGTGATCAGTCTTGCCAGGTCATAAAGCAGAGCCAGCAGGAGGCCTGCTGTGTTATGCGTGCTCAGAAGTCGGTCATGATGAAGGGAAGGGAAGCTGGAACAATTTCCACATTAGTGCAGCCGATTGGTGAGCACATCTGAGCAGGTGAAATGGAGGCTGAATGGCTGCTGAGCTTCTAATGTTTCAGAACACTGGGCTTAAGTGGTCTCTGGGTGAAATGGCTCATCTTGGCTGTGAATAAAAACTGTGATTCTGTTGCACTCGAGTATCAGCCTCGACAGTCTATCAGTGTGGGAAATCATCGCTGACCACCAGCTGCATTCAGGGTACCCGGCTCTAAGAACGCTGGATTTGAATGGAGTTAAACTCTGTTTATTAATATTAATGATTTTTTTCTCATTAGTTAGTAATGTGTAATAGAGAAGAGGCTAAAGTCAATGGAATTTGATTATTTTGTCCTAAACAGCTGACAAACCCAATGGTTGGCTTATATGTAGATCTTTATTTATACACCGCGCTGTTTTAATGTAGGATGGTGGTTGACTGGCAAGCATTAAAAGTATAAGACATACTCTTTCAGTCGCCCTTGATCAAAATACCAAAGCTTTAGGTTCTTTTTCAGGACTGCTTTAATACAACCCAGGGGGTCAACTGCTAGGATGAACCTCCCTACGGGGCTCATTAAAGTTAATCTGTTTTTTCTAAGGCTGCTACGTTTGTCTTTTCCAGCTTCTTTTAAAAGCTTCATCCTGGCATGTAAGTGACCATAGCTATAAACTCTGCTGATAAGTGGAAAAAAACAGAAATCTCTCTTTGCTTCACAGTGCTGCCAGACTGGTTGTGGTGCTGCTTGTCTGACCGTGAACTTCGCTAATAGCAGAACAGGCCACTCTCTTACAGTGTAATGTTCAGCTGTCAGCACTCCTGTGTCAGTGGGTCCAGCATTAAAAGTGATACTGAAGCCACATCACCCTAGGCTAATCATCTTGAAGTGGAACGGTAAATGTACTGCTGCTGTGATTCCAGATTTGCTTGGAATCGGTGCTGTGTTACTTTGTTAACGCGGTCAAAGGGCTGATAGTTTTTCACGGAGAGCCTGTGGTCTGAGGCAGTGTTTAGCATACAGACAATGCTACCATACAAGGCTCGGTGAATGCTGGTAAAAGCAGCTTTCTGTGGCAGGGCTGTGCCAAAATGGAGTCCCTATTCTAGCTATGAGGGCCAAAAATCAACATGAAGAAGGGGGTCGTTGTTGTTGTTCTTTTGATATACACTACTGTGCAAAAGCCTTGAAGCACCCCTCATTTCTTTCGTTTTAGAGTGGTCTTAACATTAGGTCTCCAGGCTTTCTGGGTTTTTCTTTGCACATCCTTTTCACTCATTTTCAGTCCAGTTCTTGTTCATGGACATTTTCAGGGGATTTTTATTTTTGGAGCCACTTAATGCTGACTTATGAATCATCCAAGTATTAAAAAACCACCCAAAACAAGGGATGCACCACTGTTGTCTGCACATGACAGAAAACTTGATTTGTATCTTTAGGCGCTTTGTTACTAGCAGCCTTCTGGGGAAAAAAACACAAAATTAATTCAAATTTCATTACATAAATCTCTGAAAAATCCCAAAGATAACAGTTTGACAGAGACGGAATATTATTTTTGCACCAACAAAGTGATTCCCAAAGAATAATTAGCTGCACGCTTAGCATATCTCTACAAGGTGTACTGTTTATTCTTAAATATATGGAGGAAACTGGACTAGTGGAGGACAAAAGAAGGCCTAAAAATCTGTCTACGGCAAATAAACTGTATGTGAAAGTAAGATGGGAGAAAAGACTGAGGTATGCATAATGACACAAGAACTGGACTGAAAAACGGTAACAACAGGTCTTGCAGAATAAGTTACAATAGTGACTGTTTGCAGCCATCTGTAAAACACACTGGATGCTCTGTCGTGGTTTGGGGCTGCATTACAATCATTGGTGTTGAGGATCTTGTTGAGCTTGATGGACCTATGAAGGCAGATTCTGGTGATCCATGCCATACTATTGGGTAAGCATCCGATTGTCAATAGTTTATTTATGGATTGAGCTCCCTAGAGCAAGGACCTGAACATTATTGTAGCAGTGTTCGATCATCTTTACAGAGAACAGAACAAATGCAGCCAACATCCAAAGAAGAGCTTTGAATGTTCTTCAGGAAGCCTTGAAGGACTATTGAAGAACTTGAGACTACTCATTTCCCATTTTCCTAATTATAATTTAGCTTAGTTTTCCATGGACATTTAATTCTGTTCTTCCCATGTTTTGGGTCAGGGAAACTTTAATAATAATCTTACTGCATCACCAGTTTATGTACATTTTGTTAACCTTTGGTAGTGTTGACTTCAAAGTTTTAGGCAGCCACCTTCTTCCACCTGCGTTTTGAATTTCTATCTGAGTTTAGGGCTTTGTGATAGCCACTAACAAAGTACAGGTTCCTTATTTAATTCTTCATATTTGAAATTAAAACATTCAATTACAAATGCTTGCTGTCTTTAAAATCTATTGTTCAATGATTCTACTATACGCCCCTGGGTGTGCGAGGTCCACAGAGGATTTTTATATTTTATATTCCTATAACAAGGAAATTTTAATTTGAAGTATCTTATAAATATTTATCAGAATTTTATATTTCAAACACATTAAAAGCCTTTTTCCGCTCAAATTAAATTTCTCCCCAAGTCCCACAACAAGCAGCCCACAACTTGATAGCACCTCCACCATGCTGGGTTGGTGTTCCTATACTTGCAAACTCTTTTCTTCTCCAACCAATATGATCGCCATTACGGCCAAACAGTCAAAGTAGTTTCATCAGACAAGAGCAATAAAAAATTGTAAGATCTTTGTTTGCATGAAAGGTCATGATACAGGACTTGTTTAATTCTGAACACTTGACTTCTCCAGAATCTTGATAAGGTGCTTTTAAAAATTGTTCTCAGAGACAGATTCGCCTCCTTTCTGAGTACTGTAATGGCTGCAGATTTCTACTTTTATGCTGTTGTTTGCACACCTGGGACCTTCAGTCACTGTAAATTGCTTCTAGGGTTTTTTCCTCTAGTACATTTTGCTAATTGTATGGTTTCATTTAATAGATGAAAGCAAATAGTTGACAGGAAATGAGTGGAGCAAGAGATTGGAAGATCAGTTCATTAGCTCCTGTAGCTGATGGATGGATGGATGTTCTTCCTCTCCTGTCTGACTGGAGCTGTTAAACTAGGATGCAGACTCACTGTGTTAGAGAAGCTTTAAAAAGCTTTAAAAACTAATAAAGTGACAGTTATAACTGTAACTGTAAGTTGTAGCTACAATTCTTGCTTGTCATATTAACGACTGTAGCCATGAGGCTGATCTCTATCACATAGTGTCTACAAAAGGCTGCTTCATGCCTGTTGGTTCGAAGACTCTTAGAGTCACACGAATGCACTTTTTTATTAGCATGACATAAAACTCTTGCTGAGATAATTTATTTAATTTTTTTTTCATAGAATTGGGATTCCCAGCCAGTTTTCATACGCAGCAGGACGGGGTGGTGCATAAAGAGAGTGAGAGTCTGATGCCTGCTCATGTTCTGGCACCGGCTTGAGTACCAGTTTTGGTTGCAATTAATGTGGAACCTGCACCAATCAACAAAGTGTCTCAATTGCCTGCTTATTTTTTAATAATTTTATGTAAAGAGTGCATATTGAATCCTAAGTGCTCTCATAGTGCCACCCCCCTCAGGGTTTGGGAGTTCTTGCTTGTTTCTCAACTTTAAAGTTGCTGCTGGAAATGCTTTAATGTAATTTGGGTGAACTGATAGCAGAGTAGTTGGGGAATATATTACGTAGGCTCAGATGCTTGCTTGCTTTCCCCACATTCCTCACATCTTGCTCTACTACATGTATCTAATAAAAGCAAAATGAGAGATATCTTAGTGACTGTGCTATGTTTTAGTTTCCTGACCTCCTGCTGTAGTCCTTTGGTTTTTCACTCGTTCTCACGCTAAGCTTTCTCATCAAATAATGACAGTAATGGAACTGCTGAAATGACAGATTAATAGTTGATTGTGTGTTAAAGAGCCCCTTTGAAGTGTTCTTAATAAATGTTTAGAACTGCTTTGTAATAAATGAAACCGTTTTTTCTTTTTTCCTTTTTTGTTCTCCCATCAGTTTTCCTCCAATTTTATGAATTGTCATGATCTAAACTGCCCAGTGTGTCCTTTTATGTGTTAGTGACTGAATGAATCTATTAATTCACATGTATATCTATTAGGATTTTGTTTCCAGGTATGGGAAAGAAACAACAACTTTAAAAAGAGTCCCTTCCATTAATGCACTGCTGATGTATGTGTATATCTTAGTGTTAGTTGTTGATAATTTTAGTTTCACAGTTCAGTCTCTTGTGTAGCTTAAATATTAGTCGATTAGCCCCTCTTTACAAAAGCCACCTCTCCTCCAGTTAAATAATGGCCACACTGCTGTGCTACTGATTTTTGTCTTCTTTAAATGTCGTGGTAAATTTCTTCCCAATGACATTCAAAGTCATATCAAACTTTTAAATCATGACCACCAATGAAAATGTGACATCGCCCCTCTAATATTCTGTAATCGATTTAAAATCTCATACAGGCCGCTTTCTTCTCTCCCCACAGAGTCTGGAGGGAAAACCTTTTTGCCTCTGTAGCATTTGCACTCTGAGCATGCTCTGAGCGTGCCTCTCCAGGCTGTACCACTGAAACAGGACTGTTGTCGCCTTTGAATAAGCAGTTGTTTGCTTTGCTCTCAAGCTGCACCACTTTGCCTTTTGCAGACCACTTGGCTCAGCTGCACGAATACCATTTGTGTTAGAATAGACTCTGTGAAATGAAGCATTTTATCTAATATCAATTTTTGCCACTAGCAAAAAGCACAGACACTAAGGGATTTTTATCTTAAAATCAGGGTGTATTTTGTCTGAAAGTAAAGATAAGGTGTTGTTATTTCTAATATAACTAGATGCTATAATGTAAAAGTATATAAAGTATAAAAATATCATTTGAAAATACATATTTTTGTTGCAGTTTACCAGCTCATTTCGTATATTATAAGCTTTAACAAAAACAAGGAATTTATAGTGAAACAACTACCAGTTCAGTTCAGTGTTTTGCTCCCAGGTATGCTTTAGGTACACAGTCGTGTCCTAAATTACCCTTTCCATGTCCCAACATAATACAAACTCAGAGGGTGCAGCTGATAAGCTGTAAATGTGTAACCTAATTCCGGGTATGTCGCTTTCACAGAAGCATCTAATAGGATAAAAATATATATGAAAATGTTACATCACAGCCAATGAATCAGTATTTATTTGTTTATTCACCAAATAATTTGAAATGCTTTTAAACAATATTTAAATTTAGAATTTTGTCTCTTTGTTAGCATATTTGGTTGCTAACTGAATAGCCGGTGATCCTATTTAGAGAGAAGTTTTCCTAATTAATCAAAGATTGCGAGTATTTGTCACGATTATTCATTAAGTTTATGACAAAAATGTAAACATAACACATCTTCAGATCTATATAAATCGTTGTAAGACAAAATGAATCAGAGGAGCACTGCTTTTACTTTTGGATTATCTTAAATTTTGCAGACTAATAATAATATAAGGTTTTTCACTCGACTGAACCTACATGATGAATGTGACTAAAACTCATAGCAAAGTTCATGCATCAGTTAGACTCCAATTTAGTCTTTCAGGCCTTCAGATATGTTACTTGTGTTGCTTTGGGGTGTAGACCCACAGCACTCTTTGGATATGATTTCTTCTTGGTTACCTCACTTGCACTAAATCTGAAGTATTTTCAAACAACAGTAATGATCTGCTTCAAGGGGCAAGCTCTTTGCCTTCTGTTGTGCCACACATTTGCATTTGTTGTATACTTGTCCAGAAACTTTGCTGTGCAGTGTGGGAGTGACTGTGATTGGCCCATGCATGCATGTGGCTGGGCAGCGATTTAGAGTGCATTGGATTTGCTTTGTGTTTTAAAACAGCAAAAGCATGCTCGATCATGCTCATTTAATCATTGGAAGCCAAAATGGTGATCAGGCCTAAAATCCAATTAATTTTGCAGCTTAATACTAATATATATGTTGGCCCTCAGTTCCTGTTAGAATTAGTTTCAAGCTGGTTAGAGGCCACTCTTACCTCTGGAGCAGATACTTGTTGATGCTGCTGGATTTGAAACTACTGAATTTGCTCATTTAGAGTTGAGGCATGACACAAAGCCAGTGCTATCACTCGGTCACTGAAGTGTCACCCTTGACTTCCTCTAATGTTGTTTGACTGTAAGGTTGATGAGTTTCCCTTTGGTTGCAGATCTGTTCCTGCTGTTGTTGTTGTTTTTTTAAAAAAATATTGTTTACCTTGTAAGTATGATAATTGTGTTGTAACAGCAGTACAGTATGTTAACTGCACATGCATCAGTGTGTTAAGTTCATGACTTTCTTAGCTTCTCCCCCTGTGAGAAGGATGTTTGTCTGCTAGCTGCGAAAGCTGAAAGTCCCTGTTGGCCTGGCTTTATTATCGCTGGCTGATCTGTAAATACAGACATGGTGTACACGTTTGCAAACCTGCCACAGGTCTCAGCATATGTGTTGAAAGTATTCTCTTAAAGGAATCGGTGAGCCATCAACATTCAGCATGGACTCAAGTGTAAAAAATCAAGCCAAGATTTGCTGTTCTGTTAAAAACTTTCATCCACAAGTTGCAGCGACAGCACAAAGAGCATTGTTGTCATATAGTGTCATGCATTTGGCCTGTTAACCGCCCTTAACAACACCCTTAGCCTTGGACCATGAGCCTCCAATTCACACAGCTGGGACTATAGGCCTGCACCTCAGCAGTAATTGGAGCAGGCTTAAGTCTTCAGTAACAAGGACGTGCAGCACTTCTTGTTGCCTAGCTACAAACAAACCTGAGTTGTGCAATACGGAATCTCCCCAGAAGCTCTCAATACAGAGATGATTATTTTAAAAAAAAAAACCCCAAAAACGTGACACTGTGAAAGGAGAACATCCTGTTTTTTGGTTTGTTTTGTTTTTTTAAGTGAAAGGATATAAATACTTCTATTTTCCATTAAAAAAATCACTCATAATATAAGACACAAGTTCAGACCTGTAGCAAAATGTCAAACTGCTCAGCTTGTATCGATTGATTAATTTTGCTAAAAGCGCTTTTTAAAATGTTCTACTTGTGCTGCAGACATCTTTAAATCGCTTCTTTAACTGCACACGGGAGCAGTGTGTTCTCTGCAGCTTCCTCAGCAGACGTCGGTGTGAAATGTTGCTGAGAGACTGTTTTGGAACAAGAGAGCGACTGGGTGTGTTGGCAGACTCCTCGCACCTTGAGACCTACATCAGTAATGATACAATGTCTGTATGCATCTAAGTGTCCCTTGCGTAAATCATCTCCCGGCCGGTGCTGTGTCATGAGACTGCAATTGAATTGGCAATAACAGGCCGTATGCCATACTGTACCATTAGTGCTTGTGCATGCCCCTCATGGTGTTGGCCTCGGACAATAATTTGCTCTCTTTGCTTTGTTTTTGCTGTCCTATTTGTTGCTTGCTCAACCACGGTGCTGCTTGAACTAACGTGAAGAAGTCCGTGTTTATCTGCACACTCTCTGCTTAGTGGCTCTTTTCTAACCTCTTGTTTCATGCAGTCATTTCTAATGAATGCAAAGTTTCAATTAGCAGTGCATTTGAAAAAGTATATCTTAAAAAGTAAATTGAAGAAAAAATATATTGTTGCATCAGTTACATTGATCATTTTCCAGTATCTTTAACAATATGCTTATAACAGGACATCAACTCTTTCCTTTCCGTTGCTCATACCGAGGCTGCTTGCTTGTAATTGCCTGTTAAAGTGATACAGAGCTTTTTTTTTTTTTTTTAGCTTCTTTAAAATTCTCCTCCTACAAACAGTTTACTCTGGAGAGCATTGTATCTTCACTCGCAGTCAAGACCTTCCACGCTAATGACATGTTAGAATGTGTTAGTGTGTGAGTGAGCGAGTATTTATCTGTGCTGCTGTGAGTGTGTCGTGCATGCATGAAACGGACCGACATATGGGATCGATATTGCAAGCCTTATTCACACATTAGTACTGCACTTTTTTAATTGTACATCTACATATGGTACTTTTCCTATACAAACTTGAATCCCAAGTTGAGAACAAGGCAGCACAAGTCTGCAAAAGTTGTGTAATAATGCTACAAA
This sequence comes from Pelmatolapia mariae, assembly GCF_036321145.2. Lineage (NCBI taxonomy): Eukaryota > Metazoa > Chordata > Actinopteri > Cichliformes > Cichlidae > Pelmatolapia > Pelmatolapia mariae. The sequence goes on from NC_086241.1 coordinate 46,250,814, forward strand.
ACGGAAAGGTTATTTGCAACTAGTTGGCAACAGGATAAAGGAGAGCTGCTAGAGGGATTGAGTCTTTAAAAAAAAAAGCTGTAAAGAATAATGTTTTCTCTTGCAAAGAATTTGGATTTTGGAGACAAAGCAATCATAAAACGATTATCTGTGAACTATTACCAGGCCCACCCTGAGTCCCTGATGTTAAAAGTCCACCAGCAAAATGTTCACAGCAAATTCCAAACATGTTAAAGTTATAACAATATAAAAACATCAATCCTCACATTTTAAAAGCCAGAAATGGAAGTAATTGTTTGATAAGCAATCTTCTTTTCAATTGAAGTTTTCTACGAAGTCTTTCAGCGGCAGGTTTTCCTAAGTAATCAGATTCCAGGACAAGCATACAGCTGTTCTAGGAGCTCTGTGAGGCTGTACATGGACGCAGCCGTGCTTGCAGCTAAATGTCAGCTACTAAAAAGTTACATGTTCACCAGTAACCTTGGACCTCTCTCTTTTTCCTGTTCCTTTCAGACTGACGGGGCCCTCTGGTTATCTGACTGACGGTCCAGGAAACTACAAATACAAGACCAAGTGCACCTGGCTCATTGAGGGACAGTAAGTACAGTGCAAGACAACGCCATGGGAAAGCAAGTTCTTCTTCAGAGGCGCCGAATTAATTAGCTCAGAACACATTTGTGCTACGTCCTAAATAGCACTAGCAATAGGAGTACTTTTTCAATTGAAGTTTAACAGCTTTGAATATATTATATCATCCTGGATTAAAAAAACAAACAAAAAAACCATTGGGAAAACTGGCACAGTCCTATTGATCATCAGCTTTTGCCATTAGGGGAAAACAGTGGGAACAGTGGGAAGGAACCCTAAAAACGTTGAGACTGATGGGATTAGGATTGTGAAAACTGAGGCCGCAACTCAATATTGCAGGCAGTATTTATAATGATTGGTTTGTGCACAGTATACATTGCAGACTCCTGCTGTGCTCCAGCCCTGGTAATGTGGATAAAAATGAATGGCAAAGCAAGCGTAAGAAATCCAATAGCCTCCTTTCTCTATCGTTTTAGTCAGCACATCCACGCCACCGAGTATCGATTTAAAGCGACGATTCTTGATTTTTTTTTTTTTTAATTTATTTTTTGGCTTCAAGCTTATCCAAACTTTAAACCCGCCGCTTGCATTTACATTCCAGGCAGATAGCCAGCACGCTCATTTGGGGGAAGGCGGGGCTAACTAAGAGCGAACACGTAAGGCTCAGGAGATCGCGCTTCTGCTCGCCGTGCACATCTTACATGGTTTTGAACTTCTGACCTTCGTTTTCCCGGATGGCTTCTCTAATCACCATGTCACCCTGCCGTCCAGTGTTTCATTACATACTGATGGCTCATTTTATATGCCATCTTGAGACTTCAGCCCATCTTCAACAAGAGGTTAATGTAGTGACATATGCGCTATATGCGTCACACTGACAAGAATACTGTTGAAGAGGTTTTATGAGCTTCAGATATGCTCTCACTTTGAACCTTCAAAAGCTCCCTCTGCAGCTAAGTGTATCGAATCCATTTCTAGTGGCTTGAAGTGACTTTATCTCCTGAAAGCCAATGAAATAACTACTAAAATGTGGCTTTGCTCGATGCCTTGCTCAAAGGGGTCCCAGTGCTTCCTACTAAAATAAGGGCTTACATTAGATTAACAATTTACCAGTCACAAGTCCTCTGTACTCGAACCCCAGGGGCTGCTGCCATTCCCCAGTTTGTCTGCTAGGGGATTAAGGAGGAGCCATCGCTTCACTCTAATAAATATAATTATAAAGAGAAAAATGTGACTATTCATAACACATCCTGTATGTCTTAGTTTCTCATCGTAGATGCACTGAATGGGTCTTTGTGTTCTTCCCTCCTCTTTTGAATGATTTCATTTAGCGATGTTTCCCCAAATTTAGAGCAGAGGTTTTTTTTTTGTTTTTTTTAAAAGAATCTCATGAATGTCTTCAATCAAAAACAGATTAAGCCAGCTTGTTTTTTCCTGTTTTGCTGAACACTGCCCGTGCATAAAAACACCCGGCCACAGATACTTGGTTTATTCACTGTCTCTGTAGCACACATTGTGCAACAGCAAAACTTGTCTGCCATATAATTCGCTTGATGTAATCGTGTTTTGCTGGCAGACTAAATAACTGGGATGCACGCTGCCGTACGGTTTTTACACTTGATACGGAAAACATAGCCGATTTGTGCAGAACACTGCAATGTGATTCAAATATAAAGGTGCAGTTGGTGGTTGGCCACACACAAACGCTAGTAAAAATGTTGCTGTAGGTGGTGACTGTTTCTACCATATCACCCAGTTAATTATCCACCTTTTATTGTCCTGAAAGTATCATTCAATTTTGGAGTCATTGTGGGTGTAGCATTTTGCAGTCCACAAGTTCAGCTGTTGGAAGAGTGCAAAGCTAAATGTGACCCAATCAACAAGGAAATATTTTTTTATTACACATAATAAAACTATGTAAAAATCAAAACAAAGCAAAAACCTTACAGTAGGTCCCATCTAATAAAAAATTACACGTTTCCTGGAGAAACTGTTTGTTTCCAAACACAATTAAGTGCAATGGAGTGGAAACGTTGGGGCACCTCTGGTCAAATGTTCTCTTAGTGTGAAAACCAAAGACAGGAGATGATTTCCAGAGGGCTTAAAATTGAAGACTGTGCATTTCGTTAATTGTAAGCAAGATTGATTCTTTATTTCTGTCTTTTACAGGTTTGAATAACAGTTTGCAAAGTTCCCAAAGCGCTACTTCTTCAGGACTTACAGCCATTTTTCTAAGTATCTTAGCTTGCAGAGATTTTCTGTAGCCAGAAGAGTCACACGATTCTTGTTTAGTTAATTTTTGTCTGGTGGCCTTGAATGCACTTCGCTTTTGTTGTCTGGCAACTCATTTGTAATGGTTTTTTGTTTTTTTATGACATGTAATTCAGGACACTGTGAGAGGCGTGCCAAAACCTTCAGCTTGTGCTTGTTAAGTAGTCCATTCCAGGTTTTTGATGCATTTAAGATTATAATGCCGCTGTTACCCTGTTTTGTTTTGTTTTTATCTTTAGCGATTTTACATTTGGTGTGTTGATGCTGTGATTTTTAGAGGCTAGCCTCAACACAAACCCATAGTTATCTTGCAATGGGATCACAGCACTGAGAATAGTAATGCTGCATGCTTCTGTAAACGTGATGCAGATAGAAAGCTCTTTAACTGGACAGCCACAGGCCTCGTTAGCGCCAGCGTTTGTATGCGTGCCATTCTGTCTGTCTGTAAACACGATAGCTTAGAGTTTTGGATGAATTCTGAGAGAACTTTGTAAGCATGTAGAGCTCATGTTACCAGTCTATTCAAATATGGCTCACATCCACCAAGGTCAAATTATTGATTTATTGGTCAAAAATTGACATGAACTATGATTCTTACACACGGGTCTGTGTGTGTTTGAGCGTGTATTTATATCTTTGTGGGGACCAAAAATTGGAAGTTCACTATACTTGTGGGGACCAACACCCCTTATGGGGACCAAAATCCAGGTCCCCACAAGTTTGAAGGCATTTTTGAGACTCAAAATGTGGTTTTAGTGTCAGGGTTACAATTGGGTTATTGTTAGGGTAAGTGGCTAGGGAAAGGATTATGTCAATTAGATGTCCCCACAAGATATGAATACCCTGTGTGTTAGTGATGTGTCGGTCGCGACGAAATGATCTTTGACGTGAACAACACGAGCCGGCTCCTTATCGGCTCCTTATCGGCTCCTTATCGCGAGCCGTGGGTTTTTTTTCCCTTCTTACTCTCACCCTCTCTCTCGCACTTTTTTTCCGCTTCACTCCGCACGTGAGCCTTGTGCTTTGCGCTGGGCAGAGGGGGGAGGGGCGGTAGTTACACTCGCAGGAGCACAGGAACAGAGCGGGAGGGAGAGAGAGAGAAAGAGAGCCAGGGACAACAACTTCCCGTGACAAAGGTATAGTAATCATCCACAACTATTTTCAGTTGTGGATGATAAAGAATTCAGAAAGTTTATTCATGCAGGCCCATATGACAGAGAATGTGCATCTTCTTTTTGTTTTCATATTTTAATTTATATTTAATTGTGTTGTGGTTTGTAGTGTTTTGTGTTGTTTCATTTTAAATTTGTTTAAAAGGAAAAAGCTGAAAATTTAAATAGTTAAGAGTTGAAATGTGACTAGTTGGTTTTTGTATTATATGATTTATTTATTACATTTTATGTGGAGTGAATAAATAAAAATATATTTACGGTGGTCCCTAGAGACAAAGCACGTACAAACTTCAAAACACGTAAAAACTCCAAAACACGTACAAAACACACCACAAGTGCTCCAGGATGCTAGGCGCAGTGTTGAGCTTTTGTTACCTAGAGGCTACACAAGCCAGGAAGTACCACCGGATTTGGTGTGTGGTAGTAACAGGTAAATGAACATTTTTTTTTAATTATTTGAATATGCACAAGCTGTCATCCCTGCTGGACAACATCTCCCACCCCATGCATGAGACTGTGACAGCACTGAGCAGCTCCTTCAGTGGGAGACTGCGGCACCCACGGTGTGGGACGGAGAGATTTCGCAGGTCTTTCCTCCCCACTGCTGTCAGACTGCACAACAAAGACTTTAACTGATCAAACACACACATCCACAAATGTGCAATAACACAAATGTGCAATAATCTTTCTGGCACCGTTGTATTTTTCACTCTGTTGTATATAGCATTTGTATTCTATTTTTATCCTATTGTATATTTTATTCTATTTTATTCTACTGTATATAGTATTATATTTTTATTCTATTCTGTACAGTTGTGTACTGTATTTATTCTTATTTTATTTTATTCTAATTGTCCTTCATAACTTTTGCACTGTCCACTTCCTGCTGTGACAAAACAAATTTCCCACGTGTGGGACTAATAAAGGTCATCTTATCTTATCTTATCTTATCTTATCTTATATATGAGTGCTTGTGTATAAATACACAAACAATACACATATGCTTTCAATTGTGTAATTTTAAGTGATCTAGGTAGCTCTGTTTTGGAATTTCAGTTAACTCTATGAATGTGTTTTGGAATTTGTACGTGCGAAACAAAGCACTTACAAACTTACCAGTTTGTACGTGCTTTGTCTCTAGGGGCCACCACATATATTTATATATATAAACATATATAAATAAAACCACTTTTTTTTTACATTAGTAATTCCTTTTGTGCATAATTTTATATTATTGTTAATAATAAATAAATTAAAGCAACAAAACAACCTGAAGAGCCGGGTCGGAGCCGAAAGAGCTGGCTCTTTTTAGTGAGCCGAGCCGAAAGAGCCGGTTCTCTAAAAAGAGCCGGAAATCCCATCACTACTCTGTGTGTGTGTGTGTGTGTGTGTGTGTGTGTGTGTGTGTGTGTGTGTGTGTGTGTGTATAGAAAGCATTGTATAAAGATTTAAAATATCATGTCATGTTTGACCTCTTCTCGACTTCTCCTTCAAGGTCAAAGTGAAAATAATGGAATGTAGAACTCATTAAAACCATGTTTTGTATTGACACCATATAGGCATATAGGGGCCGATATATGGGAATTAAATGTCCTGTTACTTTGGACCTCTGACATCTTCTACAAGGTCAAATCAGGTCGAACTTCTTATCTTCAAAACTGCTTTAATGCTGCTGCCTTTGTTTATATTGGCAACATTTAGGAAGTGATACTGATATATGGGGATTATAAATATAACATTATAGTTTGGATGCAAATATCATCTCAAAATGGGTTCTATCTTTAAAGAAAGTATTTTTAAGACAAAGAAAATGAGCTGCCTCGTTAGTTAGAACTATACTGTGGTATAATATTATATAATGGGCTGAAATAATTCATGCCCAGTTATTTGCAGATCAATACCTCTTATCCATTACCTCCTTCACCTACATAATGTTTGTGTAATCAAAGTAAGTCTGATTTTTACTGCACTGCAAACTTCTTAAAGTACATTTTAAAAGAACAAAGAAAACCAAATGAATATGTAAAATGTAAAAAAAGTGAGCTTCCTTGGCGGAGGTTTGCGATCAGACAATTTTGGATCTGCTAACCTAAAAATCTTGCGAGCAGTTCCCGACCTCTGCTCAAAGAAATGGATATCTGAAAAAGACCGGCTATCTGTTCAGGCTTGTCTGTCTGGTCTGTCTTCGACTGTTCGGCATAAGGTTTGACATGTATGTAGCTGTGAGGTCTGAGAACTTGTCTGTGTTTTACAGGCCCAACACCATTCTGCGATTACGGTTCAACCACTTTGCTACTGAATGCAGCTGGGACCACCTCTACGTGTACGATGGCGACTCCATCTATGCGCCCCTTCTGGCGGCTTTCAGGTAAAGCTTCAAATATGTGACTGGCTTGGAAAACACTTGAGTATAAATGGTAATAAAAACACCTTAAACTCTTCTTTTGGGTTATTATTGTAGCGGTCTGATTGTTCCTGAGCGATATGGGAATGAGACCGTCCCGGAGGTGGTGTCTCAATCTGGCTACGCGCTGTTGCACTTCTTCAGCGATGCTGCCTACAACCTGACCGGCTTCAACATTTCCTACCGGTGAGAGAATCTCTGAAAAAACAAAGTACCACATCCTACATTTTCTTATTTATTTTTAAACAAACAAGGGTTCGGCTTTCGCTTCAGGGAAGTTAAGGTTTCTCCGCTGACTGGCCAGACCACAAAACAAATACAGAAACTAGATGTGTTGTTGGCTTCGTCTGTCATTTTTTTCTTCTTCTTCATATTTGATATTTTAGCTGGAGTGGCAGCTCCCGCATATCGGCTTGTTCATAATCCTCTGAGCTGACTGTGCAGTCCTGTCATGCCTCAGGGTTTGCAACTCTCGGGGTCCGCAAATGCGTTCGTGCTGTCAGTCACTCGATAGAAAGTATCTACTAAATGACAAATGCCTGGATACTGAGCCCTGACAGGAGAGCCTCTGTGCAAATCATTTCTGTTTCACTGGCTGAGATTAATTTAGGTGAAGGGCCCACTTCACACCCTTCCTTGGGACACGATGACGCATACAAACCTCTCACTTGCTACATGATTCAGCCGGTGTGCTGGCACGATTGGTGGAGAGCATTTTAGCGGAGGATCATGTCAGGTTACTGCCGTCCATTTGCTGCAGTATGTTGTTGCATCATCAATACTCCTGTAATTGTTCAGACACACTGTGGCACTTTTTCTGTCTTTTTGTTTGTGTAACGAATATGTGGTTCCTCCCTGCTTTCCAGGGACTGGACGGATAGAGTGGCCATACTAACACGCGTGTTATTAGCTGCTGAACATCTCATCATGTAATGCAACCATTGATTTTATTTCAGCTTAAGATTTATTATTGGCATTTTAACCTTTTATTAGACTGTTAGACTAGTACAAAGGGTTTACAGGAGGGTGGGAGGGGAGAAATAACACAGACGAACTGCTGTAGGCCTTCAGTGTATGGGTTTCCTGCTCAACCAGGTGGGCTATGGTGGTGCCCGTTTGATTTAGTTTTCATCTTAAACTGTCTCCATATATGTGGCATTGCAGTCGTTTGTGGAATTCATAATAAATTTGTTACAAAAAATAAATAAAAGTAATGAAGATAAGTAATTAAAAAGCTTGAATGCCCATTTTTAATCCACCTAGTTTCCTCTGCTTGTCTAAGCAGAGTCAGATGCGGGATCTCTTGCATGTTTACTTCTTCTTTAGCTGTCTCATGGCTGTCGGTGAGGGTTGGAGCTTGGATTGGCTTGTAAACTGAACTGTTTTCCTCTCAGCTCACCTCTGTGTTCAGCATATCTGCCGGGGACATCAATGCTGATGCGGCACCCTGGCTGACTTTTATATCTTTTATCTTATGCTCTAACTCTGTGTTTGGTTTCCTAGAGTTGCACTAATTTCAGCTGAAAGTACTGCAAATATTATTATACATAAGTAAAAGGAGTGAACTTTTAAGGCCGCTCTTTGCCTCTGTCAGTACTTTGGGCCTATGCCAGCAGTTCATTTCACTCCTCTTTAACATGCTTTTAATGGCTCCATTTGGTGTAGTGTAATGACGCTGTTCTCTGCTCTGCAGTCTGGTATCGACGCTGTGTGCAGGTCCAGTTGCTGTATTACTTATAGTAACTATGCTACATGGCATGATTGAATATTATAACCTGAAATAATTCAGTTTTGAGCGAGCCTCCAGCCTCCTAAAATAAAAATAATTTTGAAACCGTGCACTGGGCTGACATACCAGCAGACCTGTAATAAACCCTGAGACAGAGCAGAGGCCAGATGTAATGGGGACACACCTAAAAAAAGTTTGATCAACACATCAGCAAACAGCTGATAATGCAGAAAACAAACAGCTGTGACAAAATTATAAAATTAGATTGTGGATCCACGTTCATGACTAACCTTACTCTTTACCTACTCCTTGTTTGACATGAGCAATTACAGATATTCATATTGTGGATGCCTCTGTCTACAAAGCAGAAATCTTCTTATATATGCCTTCTTTTTATTCTAGGCAGAAGGTTTGGCATAAGTAACATATCCATATATGGGTTCATCATTACTAAACTTCAAATTTATAAGAGCAAAAAAAAAAAACTGCTTTAAACATTGTAAACAATTGTAAATGGCACAGTAGACCCCTGCTACAGTCGCCATAGCAATGGGACTGATGTTGTGCTGAGGACAGTTGGATGAAAGCAAAGTGCCCCCCTTCCAACCCCCCCACCTGCAGTCCTTGGTGTCTGGGAGAGGTGGAGGAGCCGAAACATCAAACCATCTGGCACCGCAGGAACATGAAAGAATCACGAGCGCCTTTTGTGTCGTCGCTCTCAACAAGTGTGTTTGCAGGAGGAAAGAAACCAATGCCTCTGTTTTTATTTTTTTTTCTCCAGTTAGTAGAGCAATGTTTTAAGTAGTGTCTCATTTTGTGATATGGTGTTTGTGCATGAGCTTGGTGCTTATTTCACTGATCTGCAGCTGTGTTGTACAGATGCATTTAATCTGTTTAAGCCTCTGCTGGCCACACAACACAATGTGCTATCCCTAGGCTTCGGTGTACACCTGTAATGCTTCAAATGAAGACAGATTTTTATCTTATTAAAACTATATTCTCATTCATTATTTGTTAATACACTGGTCTGCAGCATGCATACTAATATCCAGTTATAGCTGTATACCTCTGCACCACAGGACAGGCATTTGCATCTATTCCTGAGCAGCCAGCTGCCACAGTATGAGATACTTGCTTACTTTTAGTGGATGGAGTGAGTGCTGATTCCTAACTAATTCATATTTTGATGTGACTGAAGAGTTGCCTCAAACTGTCATTGAGCTGTTATAATATAAGGAGCCTGTTTGACATTGAGAGCACCGGTGTTACAGTTCTACTGCAGACTGAGTGTGTTTGCCATCTGCTCTGCAGTGCCTGGGGCAACTTTCTTTACCTCAGCTTCTAGCTCAGTGCTGTTTGAGTGTAGATATCCCTCTGAGATGACTGACAAGTGTTGAGACAGGTGCTTGACCACCCGATGAGGGAAGGACGATGCCAATAACAATACATTCTGCTTTCTTAGGGGGAGTGTTGCATATTTTAGCTTTAAGCCTTGAGACAGAGGCCACAGAATCAGAAGTAATGCAGTTGCTGAAAGGGTTTCCTGATGTTTTATTCAGGGTTTTTAGATCGAAATTCCAGTTTCTCTCTCTGACTGTTTCCTTCTCTTTCTACCTTCGAAGAGTGAACACCTGTCCTAACAACTGCTCTGGCCACGGAGAGTGTCATGTGGGGAACTCCACTTCTTCTGTGTACTGCGAGTGCGAAGATTACTGGAAGGGGGAAGCCTGTGACATCCCGTACTGCCTGGCTGACTGCGGGGAACCTGAAAGAGGCAGTTGCAAGGGCAAGACCTGCGTCTGTACGGCTGGGTGGCAAGGTAGGGCTGGCAGCTCGGCGGGAACACTTTAGCAGATGTGCGACTTCATTTTCACATATGCTTTGCTGGTGTTAATATCCACAGCAAGTTGGTCTCAGCTTTCTCATACAAGCCAAATCCTCCCAAGGGACTAAAATAAGCCTTTGACTGGCAATCAACAATGAACAGTGACAATAAACTTAACAGTATGTCCGTCAGGTGTGACCCAGACTGTCACACTCATTTAATAAAAGCGGGAATAACTGTGTTTAGATCTTAATGAACAAATCACAGCAGGATTATTGTTGTTGAGTTCTCTATTTGGTCACCCAGCCCCCCCATTAACTGAAGAAGGCTGGTTTTTGTACAGTCTCAGTATAAATCAACATTTTAAGGAGATATCTAGCCTGAGTCGGGGGTGTCAAACATAAGGCCCAGGGGCCAGAATTGACCCAAAGACTCCACTCCGGTTCACTGGACAGCTTTGGATATTGAGAAGGACGGATAAAGACTTCCCCCATGGCTGTTCATACTACACCAAAGTAATTAAACTTCTTGGTTAAATACTTAGTAGTATAGTTAGTTAAATACTGAGCTAAACTTCACACTGTGAGAAAGGAGAGTTTCACTGGTCTGCATGACAGTTGTTTAGTCTGTTATAGGTAATGAAAAGGCCGTCTTTGGCCTATATGCTGAGACTTTTAAGGTACTGATGGCTCGTTCCAGTTAATTCTGATTTATGTATTTTTCTAACCTTTTTTTTTTTAACCATATCAGGACTTTGTGTTGATTTCTAAAGGCAAACTCAGTGTAAATTAGAGGAAACCTCAGTGCAGTCGAGCACTGAGCAGCTCCAGCAGAGCAGTTGGAGGTTTAGCAAAGAGAGTGTTTTCTTTCATCTGTCCAGATTTTGCCTGTTTATCTGGTGATTCAAACCGGTTCCTCTTTAAGCTTTAAGCCTCCCGCGCTGTTATTGAGGTTTCTGCAGCCCCCACGGCATCCATCTGCCGTCAACCGATGGACTTGAAATGAACTTTTAGCACGATCAGCTTCCTCATAGTTCTGGTCGAGTCATGACTATTCACTTATTTTATTTGGTCATGACCCGACACCGCTGTATGCTTTTTGAGCCGGACCATATGGCCCCTCTAACCGCTCTGTTAGTTCTTAAACAGCTCCACTGCGCTGCTTTGCACAAGCAGAGACAACGGCTTAATTTAACCGCAGTTATATCAGCAGCGCAGTGTGCTCACAATCTAATTACCAAAGCTGAGGGAGTTGAGAAACAGACTGGCGTTTTTCTTTAGCCTTTATTACCCTGTCATGGTGTTTTAGCAGAGGAATAGCACTCTTGGTGTACTTTATGCTGCCAGCTTCCAAATGAACTCATTTTCTACACCAGGCAGTGCAAAAAGCAGAGACAGATGCTTGTTTAGTCAAGCCACCCCGGTCTTTAATCTCTCTTTCACAGACTCATAGACTTAAAAAGTAACATGTTTTTAAAGGTGGTAACACCGTGTTTGTTTTTATTTATGGAAATGCCACTGTGGTGTGAAAGTAATGTTGTTATTTAAGCACTGCAGGAAGAGGTTTGAGAATATTAGCTACTGGGGATTCATTTAGCTGCTGAACAAAAAGCAGAACAGGTAAAGTGACCTTGATTGTCAGAGTGAAGCAGAGAATTTCCTTTCCTGGCACACGATCGCATGTATAATGTTTTTAAATGACCAGTCCAGCGGTGAACATCCGGTTTGTGCTGTGCGGTACAGTGATGTGCGCTAAATGGTTGATAAATGTTTTATTCCGATGAGGATTCATCTCATCGGGTAGGATGGACAGACTGTAGATGAAAAGGGTCATCAAAGAGCCCTCTGACCCGGCCGCTGCCTGCAGGATTGACAGGAAAAGGCCAATCTTTGTATTCCTGTCCTGGTCTTTGTTTGCCAGAAAACTTTTCCCTTCATTCAGGAGCGATTCCGGTTTATGGTGGCGATATTGTTCTCCTCCACAAACAGAGGAAGGCAGCTTTGGCCACAGCCATCTGTCTTTTTAAAGATTTATTTTAGTGAAAACAATGAAGCTTTAATAGTTATGGTTTCCTCAAAGAATGGTCTCCACCATTAGCTAAAGCGTCTGCATCACGTCAGTGTTTTTCCGAACTCCCAAAACTTTATGATCTAGTTTATGGCAGCACGCCTGCTTTAGCCTCTTTTTTGAAATCTCTATGACAATCAGGTAGATTGAAGCAGAAGTTTTGGCAAAAAATTAGCACGTAAGGATAACTCTTTTAAAGCACAGTCACACTGTTACTGTCAAATAAATAATTAGATGTGAGTAAATGTGGGAAAAATTTATTCTTCTGCATGTCCCCAAGTTCTATCTCATCTTTAAAAAAAAAAAGAAAAAAAAAAAGACTGAATTTCCCAGAGGAACCCACCCGAGGGATTAATAAAGTTCTATCTTATCTTATCTTATCTTATTTTTTTTCCTTGGCTCTAAATGAATAAAATCCTTGGAAGTTTTATCCTCTTAATGTGAAGACTTTTTACAAACAAGCAAATTTGTTTTCTGCTTCTTGCTTCATGCTGATTTTATTTTAGTACAGTCATCTATTTTATGTCCCTGTAAAAGTAGAAATTAAAGGAATGAACCGAGTTAACCAAGCCTCCTACATCGCCGAGTTTCCTGTGGAGCCTTAACTCTGTGGTTTTTCCCTCCCCTCTCAGGTCCTGACTGCTCCGTCTCGGTTCCTGCCAATTCCTCTTTTTGGAGCCGAGAGGAGTACACTGAGGCCGGGCTGGCCAGGGCTTCCCACAAGGCTGTAGTTGAGCAGGGCGTCATGTGGGTCATCGGAGGCTACGTCTTTAACGCCTCCGACTATCACATGGTCAAAGCGTAAGTTGACTCCCCCAGCGAACATCTTCACTTTGATTTTTATTCATTGGCTGCAGCTCTCGTCCAAAAGAGCTGCGAGACACTGGTTCTCCTTGTTGCTATGCGACTGCAGGGTTTGTTCTTTTCTAACACAGTGTCTTTTTTGGAGAATATTTGAGTATTTAAAACTTATGCCCAGTGTACTGAGGGCTAAAGCTGTACTTGGCTGTCAGGAAGAAGCCACAGGACTTCCTGCCTCCTGAAAATCGACATGAAGAAGAACACAGCTCCGTACAGACAGTGTGTCTTGGACACAGACGGCATGTTATTAAAACCATAAAATTACAGCACTGGCTCAAAGTTATCACCCTGAACTCCACCCAGGACAATCACACACATGCCCTCGGCTCAAGTTTTGGTTTATTAGATTGCCTGTAAGCCAAGGTGTGGGGTTTTTTTTCTTCTTTTTTTCCCTAAACTTAGGTCATGTGAGACTATAAATGATCATTTTGTCTGCCTTGCACAACCTATTTAATTTAATTAGAACACATATATAAACCAACTGTCAGGCCTTGGCAATCCAGATATTTGTTATACACTGGTATCTTTCAAAGGTGCCGCAATCTTATTTTAATGATTTATTTATTATGACCCGTTAGTTTCCAAAGCAGAGGTACTACCAGGTTGCCTAAACATGCACACATTCCTCAAATACTGTCGAATTTTGGAGATTTATTAAATCAAAGCACATTAACATGTGAAGACTTGAAGCCTTATGTTTTTGCCCCATCTCCCATGACCGCCCCTCCCTGAACCTGGTTCTGCTGGAGGGTTCTTCCTGTTAAAAGGGAGTTTTTCCTTCTCACTTTCAGCAACTGCTTGCTCATCTAATAGCCTTTACTTTAAAGTAAAAGTCCCTTAAAGTGATGTTGTAATTTGGCTCTATATGAAAAAAATGATTTGAATTCAACATTTGGTTTCTTCAAAACTCAAAATGTCACGAACCATGACAAGATTCCAAACAAATATCGTGGGATTGAATGAAGCGATCAGTTTATATTCCGAAGGCCGTCTTGCTGCGATGCCCTTACGTGCTGCAAAAACATTGTTTGGCCAGTACTACAACAACATAACTCAGGAACAGAAGGAGAGATTGATGTAAAACTGGAACTTAAAAGGCTGGCAGAGGCAAAAGCAGCGAGGCAGTAACTCTAATCTGTTTGCTGCAGGGCCGGCATTTACGATCACACTTTAAATCAGCTAAATACATAATCTCATGCAGCGAGTCAAGTGATTAATAGAATCTTTGCTGCGCTCGCCCATGTTTGTTTGGTTACTTTGTGAAAGACTTTGAACAGACACTTTCATATACAATTTTAAAGTGAGCTGGAAAATCCTTCTGTAAATCTGAGCAAAAGCGCTTCTTCGTTCCTGCAGGTATAACGTCAGCAGCAAGACATGGATGAGCCTCGACCCCTCCGTCAACACTGTCACACCACGATACGGCCACTCGCTAGCCCAGCACGAGGTATGTGAAGCTAAAGTCGTTGAAAGCACAAAGTGAGTGTATGCTCTTAACTACATCTTCGTACTGCGGTGCATCTTACAGACAGCCTTAGTGTGATTTGAACACGATACGTAAGAAGCTGTGAGCGATGAACTTACAACCTCCCTATTCTTTCTTTATGCCTTTTAGATAACCTTTTGTCATCTGCAGCTTGGATATAAATAAATCTCAGGGTGTTTTTATGCAGAAGTGAGGCTGTTTCCTCTCTGCAAAAAGATTTTTAGGGACTCCTGGTGGAATAATAACAAGAGGAGGAGGTCCATTGATGATTAACAGACAGAATTTAAATCATTTTAATTTACACGTCATGTACCATGATGTCATACCTGTCAGACATTACTCATAAGGGATTTATAGAAAACTGCACATGATGCCTCAAAAGGTCTGTTTGGTTAAAATTATATGATGCATTAAAAAAATAATGTTTTGGCCTTTTTATGTGATAATAAATCAGTGAATACAGATTGGTAGGTGGGGAGAGAGAGAAGTGGAAGACACGCAGCAAAGGACCACAAGCCGGACTTGAACATGGGCCTTTTACTCTGGCCACGTGTCATATGGTTGAGCTAAACTGGCTCCTGCATTAAAATAAAATTCCTAACTTAGCTACACCTACGTAAATGTTCATCATGTCTACTTTTAGTCTGGAGCCAACACTGTCAAATGGCCTGCTCTTAATTTGAAGAGCCATTATTCTGTGTGACCTCCAGACCATCTTCAGCTTATTCATAGGAGAAGGCGAAACAGCAGTAGGCGTATTGTGTTATTTTTGTTATATCAAACAAGACATGAAAATAGTCATCAATTTGCTGGATTATAATAATTCTTCTTATATGTAACATGCAAGCGATGCAGACTCTGTAGTGTTGTTGCCGTGAGTTATTCCAATGAATTATAAGAAAGTTTAACTTAATTTGTTAGCAAAACTCTGCAAAAAGTCTTTGGAGTGTGCATATAATCCTGCTTCACTCTTTGTTCCCTCTAGGGTAAGATCTACATGTATGGCGGAAAGATCGATGCTACAGGAAATGTCTCCAGCCAGCTGTGGGTTTTCCACATCCAGAATCAGACCTGGGTCCTTTTAAGCCCCAGGGCCAAGGAGCAGTACGCCGTGGTGGGACACTCTGCCCACATTGTTCCTCCTGTCCACGACGGGGACGGTCCCGTCATGCTAGTTCTGTTCGGGCACTGTCCTCTGTACGGTTACATCAGCCAGGTGCAAGAGTACAACATTGGTAGGTTTAAGGCACTTGTGAGAATGTGATCAAACTAAACTAAAAATATACATGTTTATGAAAAGAGAGTGAAAAAAAGATGCTTAAGAGGTCTCGTTGTCATCTGAGGCTGATGGACAAGAGCACATTTTAAATTTAAATGTTATCATTACCTGAGCTATCAGTAATAAGAGGTGATGGCAGTCTGATACGTCTTTCACACTTATAATGGATTTGAGAAACAAATGCAAAGCCCAGCTGTAATGATCTCTAGTAAAAAATCTTGTATTTGAGTATTTCATTACATTGTGAAAACTTGATTTTAGATTTTTATTGTCCAGTAAAATACTATTATGTGACCCTCCAGCCAAGAACACATGGAGCATCGTGTCTACAGATGGTGCCCTGGTCCAGGGGGGCTATGGCCACAGCAGTGTGTTTGACCCCAGCACCAGAGCCATCTACATCCACGGAGGCTACAAAGCCTTCAGCGCCAACAAGTATGGCCTAGCAGGAGACCTTTACAAGTTTGATGTGGGCAAGAGGAAATGGTGAGAGATTTTCTGTTGTATCCGAGTTTTGTTATGAAATATGCTTGCTTAAATGCTACAGTAGCAGGGTTTTCACACATGTACTGCAGCTCTGATCATACCCAGCACAGTTACGTGCGAGAGTGCAAGCAGTTGGATCGGAAATATGCGGTCAAACTACCACCTCCTGAGTACAAAGTCGGCATGATGTGAATGTGTGGGTGTGTGAAAATCCCAGGTAGCAGTCTGGAGCATTTACAGCTAGCAAATGTGCATGACGTGTCCTGCCTGCGTGCACGCTGCACCGCAAAAGTTTTTTAAGTAGCATGAACACATCTGAAGCTGGCCTGCAACTGCGGGAATTATGTCGACCTGATAAGCCCCCAAATTATTTTTAATTATCACTTTCCAAACCTTTCACTGTAAGGATATGCAGGTACTTAAATGCCATTTACATTACAGTAATAACTTAAATGCACTGCCTTCGTTTACTGACTTCCCTTTTTCTTCAGCTGATACCTTTTTAAAAACTATTTTGGTAATCAGCACTTTGACCTTGCAGAGATTTCGCCTTATTTTGATAGAATTAGTCACAGAAGTGCCGCGCAGCCTTCACATGTCTAAACCTCTGCTAATGGCAGGAGGCTGCACTCTGAGGATGAAGCATCTTTGCACAAGCCAAGGTCCAACATTCAGTACTTTAGGCAAAGTTTGCATGTGTAAGGAAAACTTAACTCTCTTGAGTTACAAAAAGCGTTCACGTGACGACATTTTAAAATGAAACTCGCTGGTGCTCCGAAAATAAGGGCCGTGTGGCGTTCAAGTGCTTAACAACAATCCAAACTGTGGCTGTGCAGGACCATTCTGAGAGACAGCGGCTTCTTCCGGTACCTCCACACAGCAGTGATGGTTAGTGGGATGATGCTGGTGTTTGGTGGAAATACCCACAACGACACCTCCATGAGCCACGGCGCCAAGTGCTTCTCATCGGACTTCTTGGCCTACAATTTAGGTCAGTAACACACACATACACACAGCCTTTTTCCTTTCACTGAGGCTCTTTGCTGTCACCCATCTACATGCATTCACACCTGGGAGCTGCTTAGTACAGCGGCAGGGTTCTTGTTGTCACTAGGAAGCTCCACTGGAGCAACAGAAGGTCAGATTTTTGCAACTTGATTTGCAGACTCAATAAAAACACAGCTTCTATTCATAACTGGAAAAAAATAAAAAATAAATACTCATAATGAGATGTTGTTAAGCTTTCCAGCACTGTGGTGTTTTTGTCATATTCACACTAGTATTATTATGCTGGATCTTGGTATAAAAAGAGAGAAATTAAAGCTAACTGAGAGAGTGAAGGTGCTTTTTGACTTCTCACTTTATTTATGTGCATAACAATCCTGTTCTTTATAATTCTTAATGCTTTGGAAAAGCTGAATCCTGTGGGGTTTTGATTTCAAAATATTTATTGTTCCTCCAGATAGCTTTTGATTTTCACCGTTTCAGAAGAAACACTTTGCTTTAAATTACCAGTCGAATGAGTTGGCGCTTGGAATTACTCCTCCGCTAAGGCGAGAGCTCTGGCAGAAGTACGCGATACGCACTCTTTGTTTGTCAGCAAGATCAAAAACTGTGCAAAACTGCAAACGATATTTCATTAAAACTACCTGCAAAGGGGGAGCATAGGAAGAAGGAAAAAAAAAAAGAAACGATCCATAAAGTTTTGATGTGGCTCTGGATCATCTTTAAAAGGTGAAAATTGGGAATTTGCCTTGGCTAGGGATGCAAACTTTGTCCGTTTGCACAGACAGTTAGTTTGTTTCTTGAAGTTCGGGCTCTTGAAATAATATCGCCTAAGTATTTGGAAGCTTCTAGCTCTTTCCTTTTGCTCATTTCAACATGACGGTATTAGGAAGTCTGTGGTGTTAGCCCCGCCCCTGGAAGGGTGAGCACGAGCAGGTTTTGTTTTGTCTTAAACACCTGAGATGTGTAGTTAATTGTCATCTGGGATTTTTCTCAGATGCCGTCATACTGGTTTACCAGTGATTGTACTGGAAGGCACACAAAGGTGTTTACTGCAGTTTGCTTTTCGTGTTGCAAAAATAAAGGTGGTTCGGAAGAGGCATCTTCAGGTAACAAGAAGAATAAACACCTGTTTTTGTGTCTAAATAATTAGATATAGGAAAAAAGAGTTTATTTGGTGGTCTGTTTCCACATGACCTTTAAAGAGCCACTCCTTTTGAGTGGCTTTAAGGGGCTTTCCTGGAGAAAAACGGGAAGTCGCCCCCAGTAAGATCCAATTCTCTAACCCAGCGGTCGCCAGCCCCCGGGCCACAGACCAGAGTCGTTTGGTACTGGGCTGCGAGAGTTGAGGCTCGGGTGTGAAATGTATGGTTTTCAGGGTTTTCATCACTAACTCGGAGTCCCTGGGTCTTTTCCTGTGTTGTAGTTGTGTGTATTATTTTGAAAGAAATATTTACGTGATACCATAGCGACCAGAGAGAGGAGTACGTTACTCTCAATGTTGTTGGCGCATTTCAGGAGGACGCTGCTAATAAAGTTACACAATTATACAGTGAATTTGCGTTTAATATTATATTTACAAAATACCACAGTTTTTGTCTTGGTCGTATCATTTTATTTTGTTGTATTTATCCGCAACACCTTAAAGGCCGGTCAGTGAAAATATTGTCTGATATTAAACCGGTCCGTGATGCAAAGGCTGGGGACCGCTGCTCCAACCTACCTGCTGTGAGGGAGTTATGATATTAAATCTGGCAATTTTTAATTAGTGTGTCTGATGTGCACTTCTCATACAAATTAGTGACATAAAGGAAAACCTGGGCTTTAGGGTTGAAAACTAGCAAGTCCAATTTCATAGACCTTCTCACTCCAAGCTGCTCTGTGAGGATTTCAGGGTGTCAGTAAAGCAGGGTGGGCTTTCCTATTCATAGCTTTGGGGACATAAACTATATTTATTCGTGTTTATTCATGCAGTCTCTTTTCTGAATGCTATGTTGCAATTCTTCGGGATTCCTTAGGTTTGTAAATTATTACTTGACAGCAGAGCCCCTGTGCAGACTGCTGGCAGAGTAGAAAATCAGCTTTCTCTTTCCTTTTACAAGTAAAATACTAAGATCCGAGTTGATTTTTGAGAACTAATTATAATCCTGTTTGAAGTTCTCCTCTTTGTCCTAATGTAAGCTAACACAGCTTTGTCACAAACCATCCCGGCTTCCTCATTTTGTTAACTGCCTATAAACGCTGTCGTAAATTGAGTCTGCCTCCTTCCGCAGTGCCATCGCAAGCTGCTCATTAATGAGAGACTTCACTCTCTCCGGATGGGAGAATTCCCCGGAGGCTGAAAATTGCCCCGGGACATTTGAGGGTTTGCTGTGTCATTTCCATCATGATTGACAAGCAGTGAAACTATCTCTCAGGGGCACACACACGCACACACACACACACACACACACACACACACACGTCCTCCGATCTCTCCCAGCTTTTGTTCTCGAGAATTGCAGGTTCGGACTAAGACATCCCTTTGTGGTATGAAGAACAGATGATGAGGCAACGTGTGCCACATATGTTTAAGTTACCGCATGCTGCGTCTTGCCTGGCGAAATGAGACTAGCTCGTCTGACCCTGGCGACAAATTGTTTTTGGGATTTCCCCAGAGATTATTCGAGCCAAACTTTTAGATTTAATAAACTTTAAGCCCACCAACCCCTCCCCTCCTTGTTTCTGACCTCTGCCTGCCACTCCTCATCCTCTCTATGATTTTGTAATTGGACAGAAAGTACTAGCTCACTATATTACTCCAGCACCAGCCAGCTGTAGGGTCGGTGTCAGCAGCCGCAGTGGTAATTAGAGTCAAGATGGCCCCGCGTCGAGAACTAATTGTCTCTCCTTAACAAGCTGAACTCAATTAGAGCATAGAATTCAAGAGCTGTCCACTGTCCTGACATTAGTAAATCGTGTTGTAAAATAACCACTGTGAGGGGCAATGCACCACACCAGCAGCAGTGCCATCATGTGACACCAGAGGGCACTGTCTGCTCGTGAATGTGGCGCTTTCACAGATGTCCGTCCATCTCCTCTGGGAGACTATGATGACTTGCACTGCATTGTACCGTGTGAATGTGATTTACCACAGTCACTGTGCTGGCTTCTTTAGGCTTTGACTTTCAAGCTCATTATTTTTTTTTTTTTTTCATTAAGGTTTTATAGCTGCACATACTGCTGCTGCTTTCCATTAAAACAAACATAAAGGAATCAAACCATTCAGTTATTCATTTACCTGCTAAACACCAATATAGAAATTTAGAGGTAAAGACATCACAGCAGCTTTCCAGTGGCTGAATTTCAAACTGTAGGTAAGCCGCAGTAAGAACAGAAACATTTCTCCTTTTTCAGTTCGGTGACAGTTGAGTCACAAGTTGCCCTTGCTTCATTTTATTAGTTACTAGACAAACAAGTTGGGTAGCACTAGTTTGGATAACAACATCCATATGTGTAACTTCAGACTGACAGATCTGCATATGAATATGCAAAATCTGTGGGTCTGAAGCTTTCTGAGAGCCTAATTGTTTAACAGATTGTGAATTCTTTCACCTGCAAATTGCAGAAAGGACCTAGAATAACTTGTTAGTGTGTTGCAGGTTCAAAACACCCTATTGCAGTTTCCACCACCAAAAATGGAAAGGCCAGGCTTAGAGACATACAAGTCAAATCCAGGGATACCAGTTCAGACTTTGTTTGAACCATCAGACTGTTGGAAATTGGTCACTTACATCTGCTTATGTGGGTCAAACAAAACCATCACTGACTCTCTGTCCCCTCCTGCACCTTTTACCTGCCTTTACATTCAGCTATGGTATTCCTCTACCTGTGATCAGTGTCTGAGTCACTTTCGGCCATTAGCTTGACTGACACGAGAAGATGAGCCTCGCTAACCACCCAGAGCGTGTCAGCGGAGTTTGCCACAGCTGAAGACATGTATGGTATAACGAGTGGGAGCAGGTGAAGAGTTTAACTTCTGTCTTCTTTTCATTGCAGCATGTGATGAGTGGACAGTGTTACCTCGACCGGACCTGTACCACGATGTCAACCGCTTCGGACACTCTGCAGTCTTCAGTGATGGGTAATCTTTAATTAATTACGTAATTGAAAACTCACAGGATTAAAAGTGGAAAATCCTCTGCAGTACATATATGAATCTCATTAAACATAAGCTCCTGTATGATTTTTCTTCTTCACTCGATTCCTTTCCTGTTTGTTTTATTTATGATCGCTGTGGACTTGTTAGATGGATGATGGAACAACCACAAAACCTCAGCAGAGGCTAGCAGAGAGGAAATGAGGAACACAAAAACGTAGAAAGCTGCCGTTTGTTGTCGAAAAACGATTAAAAAGGATTGTTAAGAAAGAGAAGCTGAATTCATGAATGGATGCTTTGGCATTCAGAGTGAGAGTTGAGAATAGAACAAGAGATTTTCAAGTATTGGCAGCAGACTTTCTGATAAAAGGAAGTCCTCAAAATGAGTTCCTTTGTTGGCTTAAACCCTTCAAGTACACGTCCTTTGCTTGATAGGGGACAACTGCAACACACGTGGGGTTATTGTTGCTTCTTAAATTGTGTTGAATTTATGGTGTAGCATAAGGAAATGGTCTTGCACTATGGCAGCACAGAGCGGGGACAAAGGGGAAACACTTGAAGCAAAGGAAAACGAGCAAACAGTGCATCACAGGGAAAAATCAAACCCTTGTTGCCTTGGGAAAAGCTGTGTGGATCCATACATGACATTTCATTATCAGTCTGCAATATGAATAGATTGTGATGGGGATGGTGCTGCGAGCAGAAGCGATGACTCATCACTAAATATGATCTGCTCTGCCAGCAGAGCAAGACGCTGCGATCCATATTAAATTATACATCCTGTTGTATAGAAGACATTAAATATTAACATTAATCACTACCCCTGTTTGGGGCAGTCCTTATATTACTCATGACTCCACTTCCTTGGGAGCAGTTCAAAGTTTGTTCATGCATTCATTAACTGTTCGAGTTCAGCGCAATCAAAAGTTCACAGCAGTCAAACTGAGCATTTTTTAAAAAAATTTTTTTGTTAAGCAAAATGACGATAAGCAAGTTTACGAGAAGCCGTAATAAGGTTTAAAAAAACATGCTCTACTGCCGTAGTCCTAAATGTCAGGTTTGAGTTGTAATATTGAAGACAGAGATGATGTACCTGCTCCACATTAACTTAAGTACTACAGCAAAACTCTACAAGCATCCTTTGGTCTAAACTTTAAAGGATCTGCATTTGCTTTCAGCCCCCCCCCCCCCCCCCCCCCCCCCCCCAAAAGAAAAAAAAATACCTGGCACAGTCTTTCCTTTGAACTGTGTCTTGCTATCTCAGTGACTTTCTTTAAATTCTCTGTTAAAAAACAGTTTTCATAATATTTTTTGAAAGAAAGTGATTGGGAGGGAAAACACACGCTTTCACTATCCGTAAGACTTTTTCTCTACAATGACTCACATCTTTTAAATGAGAAGAAAAGAAAGTGGTTAACTGATGTAGTCCCCTGCAAGACTACCATGTTCTCCTCCTCCCGATCTAGGCACTCAGCAGGATGTCCTCAGCGTGCAGTTTGAAGTGTGCCCTCCATGATCCGGTGGAGTTGGGGGGGGGCTTTTGATCAGACTTGTGCAAATTACCCATCTACCCAGCCGGGCAGCCTGTGAATGGGTAATTGGTGGATGAGTCTGAGAGCATGCATACGCTTAGGCCCACGCTCACAGAGTAATCCCAGTAGCTGAACATAGGCCAGTGGAGAAACATGTTCAGAAACGACCTGGACCCATCATCAAAATGCACTCTAACACGCGCACAGTAGGGGGTCCTGTCAGGTCCATCTGCACAGGAAGAGAGCGCTTGTTGGGGATTTAGCAGACTTAAGAGGCAGGTTGAAGCCCAGAGAAGAGGAGGATCACTTAGAGTGTGCAAAAAGGGTTGAAATTGGGCAAAATAGTAGGGAGGAAATTCACTTGTCTTACTTCCTGAATCCCTTCCCTCCTAACATCTATTTCGCCTGTAGTCCTCTAATTCTTTTCTTGTCTTCTCCTGCAGTGTTATGTACGTGTTTGGTGGCTTTAACAGTCTACTGCTCAGCGATGTCCTCACGTACACCTCGCCCAGCTGCTCAGCCTTTTCCAGCCCGACGTCCTGCAGCCAGGCCTGGCCAGGAATTCACTGCATGTGGAACGCCACCCAGGAGGCCTGTCTGCCTTGGGAAAGCGACGTTATCGGCACTGAACAGCAGCAGCAGCCCTCCTGCAACACGAGATCATGTAGGTGACGCTGCAGTTGCATTGAAATGCCACATGGGCATGGACGTGACACGTGAAGCTAATCCAAGATAATTTGGGGTTCTCGATGCTTTCCTTCAGTGTGTGCAGAACTCATCTGCATTCGCTTCACTGATGTCCGATGAGATGCATAGGCTGCCAGAAACGGCTTGTTTGTCATGGGCTGCCAACACAGTTCCTCACATCAAAGAGTGAAAATGAGCGAAAAAATATGTCACCTGGGTGTTTTCCTCTGTGTATGATTGTGCGTGTTTGTGTATATGTGGTAAGTTTTGGAATGTGGAAAATATGGCCCTCATGCATCATCCAGAAACAAACAGTTATACCTATAACTTCTGTTCCCTGAAGGAGAGGAATGAGGTGCAACACAAGTATGGGATATTACGCCCCGCGTGTCCTGGCTAAAGAAACCTCCATTCACGCCTTTACGGTGGATGACCTGTGAAGACATGTGCATGGCCCCTGGCTGCACCTATAGCCTCTGTCATCCCTCAGTTTGATAGTCACTGTTAACTGATCCAAGCTGTGCAGCGGGGCAACCTTGTGTTGTAGCTCGATCCTCTCCTTCAGGGAAGAGAAGTTATAGATATAACTGTTTGTTCCCTTTCAGTCGATGCACTCGGTACAACACATAAGTATGGAACATATATATGCACCCCATAGAGCAGCCATCAAACTGGAGTCGGACCACCAGCATCGCCAGTGTGCAGTAGACCCAGCACAAAGAAGCGGGACAAAGCGGGATCCTTGGTGCTGTATGCCAGTGAGATAGCTTCTATAATCCAGTGGGACAGCCTCAGTTTAAACAGGGGGTCTACCTGTAGCCGGATTAGCGAAGCAGACAACGACTGGTCTCATAAAAGCACATTCTGAGTGCTCTTAATGTTTGTACATAACACACGTGCATCCTCTTCTGCTTCTTAGATGCAAAAGAAGAGGAGCAAAAGCTCAGATGCTCAAATTCCATTGAGCTATAAGATGCAGGAATGACCTTGGGTAAACATGCCGCATTTGTGCACAATACGACCCTGAGGCCATCAGGAGAGAACTGTGTGCAGGAGGGATGCACAGACAGAGCGTGAAGGTCACCTACTCGCTTTCCAGAAGCCAACGGGAGAACCAATGCAGTCTTACATGAAAGAAATTTTGTATACATAGACTCGGTGGGTTCAAATGGGTCCACAAGGGGGCTCCAGCACCAAAAACCTATGCAGGGATGCTGAACCTAACCACGGGTCTCAGGCAGCAAACCCTTTTACAAAAACTTATGGCAAGGAGATGTGCAACTGGTGTCACCCAATCAAAACCAATAAGATAAGCAGATATTGCTGAATCTCCTGCAGCAATGTCAAAATATCCAGAATAGACCACTGGAATGGAGGTTTGCGCCGGTCCTAGCACCATTGCTTGAAGGTTTGGTTGAGGCCCTAGCACTCTAGATTGTTGCTACTATGCTTGGGGACAGACCCTTGTCTATCACATTAGACCTCTCAGCAGGTAAGCATGAAGGCGCCAGATCCGGGCGCGGATGAACCACTTCTCCTTCCACCTGAGAGAGGAGGTCCCTTCAGAGATGAAACTGCCAAGGCCTTGGTGCTAAAAGACTCATTATATCCACATGCCATGACTTTGTTGGCCATCAAGGGGCCACTAGAATCAGAGAGAGCTGCTGTCGACACACTCTCTAGAACTGGAGATATTATTTCCACTGGGGGAAATGCATACAGGAGCACGACTGGCCACTGGTGCGCTAGTGCATCCATGGTCAGGTGTGCATCGTGGCTGATTATGGAGAAGAACAAGCATATTATGTAGATGATGAGATATTCAAGGACTTCACAATCTTATGTTGAGAACATTCTGAAATTGTTGCTGACAGTTTTTTGCTAATTGGAGAACCTCTGCCCACCTTCTGAGAAACTCTGGCAGTAAAAACAGGAATTGACCTGGTGCTAATTAAATTAATTAGTTGCAAAATGTCCCACCGGCTGTTTCATTTTAGGACCACTTACTTTTTTACTTTTACTTTTTACCAGTCTTTTTTTTGCCTCTGTCCCAACTTTTTAAAGATATATTGCTGCTCAAAATTAGCTAATATTTAGTAGTACATTTTCCCAGTTTCAACACTCGTTATGGTTTCTGTGTTCTCTACTAAATAAAATCCTGGATTCTGTTTTTGTTTACATTTTGTGTGATGTGCAAACCTGTTTGTTTGGTTTTTAATTGCATTGAGGTTTTATTACATTTTGATTTCTAATTATAAACATCCCCCAACACTAACGCTCGTGACACTGATGCACCCACACACAATTTCTTACATGTGAGCGTGCGTGTCAGTGAGGTAATCACGAAGGACAGTCCAGCCTTCTCTCTCTGCTTCCTGTTGAGAGTTGTCTTCCGTTTGTTTGTCAGTTGTCACACAAAGATAAAAACCCAGAAACATCCGCCTTTCTCCTCGACACGGCTGTCTTATTTTCCGGTCTTGCTTCTACAGCAGTGCTGGCAGATGGAAACCGCTCCATGGCATCTCTTTCAGGCACATTAAATACAAGGGATGCTATCTGGCAGTCAGCACTGGATACCCCGAAAGAGACCGCAAATGTTTTGACTGAGCCGTGGTTAATGGCAGAAACAGAGTTACTGGTTGCTTTGACTTTTGGACTGACTGGAAGATTTCTGTCTCTGTTCTTATAAATTAATTAGTTTAAAAAAATAATGTGCACCCTGTTCTACATTTTGCAGACGGTGATGCTGAGAGATGTGACCAGTATACCGACTGTTACAGCTGCACTGCCAACACCAACGGCTGCCAGTGGTGTTCGAGCCAATGCGTGTCTCTCGGAAGTAACTGCACCTCTGCATCGGTAAGAAAACTTGCTCTCCACCCTGCTCAGAGCATTTGGGGACATCACATCTAACTCTGTTACATATAGGAGCTGAAGAGGTGCTTCTTATAAGCCTGGGAGGATCCAGAAAGCAGGATATATCAGGTTGTAGAGAAGGGGCCTGCCGGGCTTACTGCCTGCAGTCACCTCATTGCTTGGGGGAGAAAAAAACACTTTGTTGGACATTAAACACACAAAGTAATGGTTTTGTTGGACACCGGTGGTTTCTCTGCATGCTGCAGAACTTCAAAATCTGATGTTTACATGCGTGGATGTGTTTTCACTTCAGCAAACATTGCCAACTAACATTTTGTTGCCACGCAAGCCGAGTGCAATTTTGCAACTTATTGTAATACATGAATAGGTAGTGTTGTTATGATCTCGAGCAGTCAGAGGCTCTTTGAAGCACAGAATAATGAATGCTCAGACACAATCGTTTCCCAGAGCCAATTCCAGTGCAGCTTCACTAATTTTGGCAACTTTTTGTTGCTTTCAATGGACTACACAAACTTTTATTTCATTTTTCTCCAAAGGTTACTTCATCTTAAAACACACATGAGAGGGAAAAATACAGCCTGTCTCAGTCCAGCCCATGTGTCCTTAAAAGAAATCAAAATAACCCTGACCCCCAAAATCTGAGAGGTTACATTATGTTAATGGCAAATTACTTGGCAGTGTAGGCAGCAGAGGACGCTCCATGTATGCGTGCAAGCAAACCTTTTTGGGGATTTTCTGTGATGGTCAGTAGCACCCTTCACACCCCGACTGATAAATGTTTTGACTTTCCGTCTTACAGCTCTGTTATAATGTATACTCACTGGTTGGTTTATAAATACACCTGTTCAGCTGCTAGGTAATGCAAATATCTTAGTCCGCCAATATAACGGCAAGCTACTCAATGCATTTAGGCATCAAAATGACCTGCAGAAATTCAAAGTGAGCATAAGTGTGTGAGTGTGTTTGAGTGATTTGAGGGACTTGAATGTTGAATGGCATGCTTGTATGTAAAACATCCATTGAGCAGCAGTTTGGGCAAAAATACCTTGTTGATGCCTGAGGTCAGAGAACAGTGGCCACACTGCTTCGATCTGATAGGATAGCAACAGTAACTCAAAAAAACAGTCGTTAAAACCAAGGTGGTGTGGCCTAATGGCGTTGGCGATATTTTCTTGGCACAATTTAGGTTCATTCATACCAAGTGAATATTGTGTGGATGCCAAAGCCTTACCAGAGTTTGGTTTCTGATTATAATCATGAGCACACAATGTGGTCCCTTTATGACTACAGTGTACTCATCATCTGATGGCTGCTTCCAGCAGGATATCACAGCATGTCACAAACCTGAAATGATCTCAATCCAGTGTACTCAAGCAGCCTCCACAGTCATCAGATCTCAGTCCAATGGAGCATCTTTGGAATGAGGTGGAACAAGAGGTTCACAGCAGCTGTGTGATGCTGTCACTGTCAATATGGAATTAAGGCACTTCGTTCAACCCAGCACTAGCAGAGCGTTTCTAAGAAAGTGGCCCGAAAATGTGTTTTCATCAAATAGTGATGCTGATCTGTGCTGCGGTGGTATCTCAGCTTCTACAAGTAAAAACATTTCATCCATTCTTCCATTGTATGATTACCACAATGTATTTATTCATAATAAGAAGGTGAACATTAATATTTTCTTTCTTTTTATTGAAGCAGGTATGTCGAGTAATGGTTTTTACAGTTTGTTGTAAGTCCATATTTATAACATAACATAATGTGTTTCATTAGGGACCTGAGCAGTAAGATGTAGGCTAATTTAAAGGTTTATATAATATGTAAGTGGATTGTTTTATGTAAGTAATGTTGGAGGAAGAAAGAAGAAACATTTCTAAGATAAAATTCTTGTTTAATAAGAAAAAAAGGACTCGGGCTTTCTGTGCAAGCAAATATACTATTACTAAAATAATCAGCCATGTCTACTAAATGGATAGACTTGAGCATAATTCAGTGCTTTGTGTGAGAACTAATGAAACATTTTCATGTTTGCTGAATCTGGTTTGTCAATCTATGATCAGATTACTCCTCTGTTAGCCGCCGGCAGACTCGCACAGTTCAAATGTCTCTTTCAGCGCTCTTATCTGCACAATATGTGAGAAATGAGTCTCAATATCTCTGACTTCAGTTATTTAATAATCGAATATTTAAATTCAAATAGCTGTGTTGTAGGAAAAAAGAAGACTTTGATATTTTCTTTTCTTTCTTTTTTTTTTTCTTTTTTTCAGCGCATCCAAAGTTTAAATCTTTTTGAAAGAATTTGAAAAGATCTGTCTGGTCCTCATATATCTGTTCCCCTTTATTCTGCGTGACTAATAAAAAATGCTTAGTTTTTTTTGTTTTGTTGTTTTTGTTTCATCTGAATGAATATCATTTACGCATCACGAAATGTAATTGTTTGGCAGTTTAGAGTCCAAAGTGTTGATGTCTGTTGTTTTCGGGTTTCTTTTCTCAGGGGGCCATAGCCGAGTATGAAGTTTGCCCCAAGGACAACCCGTCGTACGTGTGCAACAAGAAAACAAGCTGCAAGAGCTGTGCTGTGGACCAAAACTGTCAGTGGGATTCTCGCAACCAAGAGTGCATCTCGCTGCCAGGTAACAGGGATGCTTGGAAGAAATAAAGCAGTTTAATTTGAAAAGATTACAACAGCGCGCGCACACACAAACACACACGCACACACACATGCACACACAGGCAAAAGGCAACACGAATCATACTTAGTTTCTGAAACCTAGAGTTGTGAAACTGATAACAGAAGTTAAATAGTCCAATATTGTTATACAGCACAGATAAGCAGGAAGTGCTGAACCTATATTCACCAATTTTATCTCTCTAGTTATCAAACCCAAGTTAACTGTTCATTTATCAGATAAAGCAGGGGTCCCCAATCCCAGTCCGCGAGGGCCGGTGTCCCTGCAGGTTTTAGATCTCACCCTGGGTCAACATACCTGAATCACACGATTAGTTCATTACCAGGCCTCTGGAGAACTTCAAGACATGTTGAGGAGGTCATTTATCCATTTAAATCAGCTGTGATGGATCAAGGACACATCTAAACCCTGCAGGGACACCGGCCCTCGTGGACTGGGATTGGGGACCCCTGAGATAAAGTCTGTCAGAAGGAAAGTCACTCCTACGCATGTTTTTTTTACATTTTTATTTTTATTTTTTTGTGAGAAACTAAATAGATTTACGTAATGACTTCTGAAATCTCCATCCATCCATTCTCTTCGCTGGAGCCTATCCCAGCTGTTTTAGGGCGAGAGGCAGTCTGTCGCAGGGTTAACACATAGACACAGACAAGCATTCACACCTATGGGCAATTTAGAGTTACCTATGAATCTATCCCCACTAACAGAAAGACCCTGGCCTGATGTTGGAATTGAACTTCTTTCTGTGAGGCAACAGTGCTAACCACCAAGCCACCGTGCTGTCACCTCTGAAATCTATTAAAAATAATTAGCCACATGCTACACAGTGATGAAAGCTCGGTTTTGGTGAATGAGAGAAGTATAGACCAAAGATTAAGAACAAAGAATAAAATTAAAAACACAGCAGAAATATTCTTGGCTTTAGTTTACAAGTTACCTGATGAGGCATTGACGGACATGTTTGAAACTTTGGATGTCTACAAGATGGAGACAACTGCTTTCAAAAAGTTCTGTATTTTTATTATGATACCTGTATTGCTTCTGACATACAACAATAATTAAAAAGACTGAAACAAATAAAAAAAGCTGGCCAGTTTTTCCAGTGGATATACAGTCAGCTTGCATATTAGCCTACCAGGTGTGTCAGAAGTATTGACGTCTACTCTCTCCGCTGCAGAGAACGTGTGTGGTGAAAGCTGGCACCTGGTGGGCAACTCTTGTCTGAAATTCATCACGACCAAGGACTCGTACGATAACGCCAAACTGACCTGCAGGAACCACAACGCCGTCCTGGCTTCTCTGACCACGCAAAAGAAGGTGGACTTTGTCCTGAAGGAGCTGCAAATAATGAGCGTGGTGGTAAGGAGAAGGGGCGATTGGAGGGGGAAGTAACCAGGATATTAATTATCGGATTAGAGAAAATGTGATATTCTCCTTGGGGAAATTGGGTCATCAGACCAGCAGAGAGAAAGATACCGATAAGACTTGAGATGCGCTGAGAGTGCTGGAGATAAAAATGGATAATTACAGCAAAAAGATCAAATCAGGCAAAGACTGAAGAATGATACACTACTTAGACAACTAATGATGTTGTCTACAAAGAGCATCTTCTTTGATATACTGTCTTGTTAAAGTAAGTGCATGTGGACACATTAGAAGACTAACTCAGTAACAGTTACACACGGGTTCAAAAAACCACCACATCTGAAGTTCACTGTAGAAAAGATTTTTATTTCTCATGTTTTTCTCTGATTGATGAGCATAAATGGACTCTTGTGCACCTTCTCTAGTTTTTGCCCTTGGCTGTCTTTTCAGTAGCTTTTGAAATCTTCTCTTTTCCTTCTTAATCTGAATGAGCTCTGGTTGGATTCATTTGTGTGTGTGTGTGTGTGTGTGTGTGTGTGTGTGTGTGAGATTTTTGAACAAATCTCCCATTAACAGATCTCTTCCTCAGAGCTCAGACATCTCTTACTCGCTCCATTAGAGCACATGCACAAAAATCTATCCCTGCGATCGATCAACCATCGCAAGCTGCCGTCTTTATTCTGTTCACGTATCCGCAGATATGGACGGAGGATGGACGGACGCACTGTTGGGTATCGGGTTGTAAAGTCTGAATTCAACTTTTAAGTTGGTTGGGGTTAAACTTCCTTAGGTTCGTAAAAATTTGTGCATCTTACCAAACATAAAAGTTAGAAGATTTAACAGAATTTTTATCTTTTGGAACAATAGAATTATCTGATTTTTTTTTCCCCTTATTTTGAAATGTTTGACATAAAATTATTTTATTACATTTTGCACATTAAACCATTAAGAAATCAATCGGTTCATTCATAAATAGACGAGAAAAAGATGCGTAGATAATACAAAAAGTATTTTGTAATATCAGGAAAGTCCCTACAAAAAAAGAAAGAAAAAAGTTATATAGCTCTTTGTAGTTTCTAATTACATACAAAATGCAAATACTGCCTCCTTTAACTTAGGCCACCCATGCAAAAAAGCGATCCTGTAACGTGCCTTGCAGCCACCACACGGCAAATCTAATGCTGAAGCTAAATAAGACAAAAGGGGTCTAAATCACAAAGTCAGGCTGGAATTAAAGAAGTGTCTTTCATCCATTCTAATGAAATCGTGTAGATTTCCCCTGCTGGTCTAAATTTGTTCTGGTGGTTGCTTTTCGGTAATCTTTGTGCTTAAGGGTAGAGAATAATGGAAGCTTAACCGCTCTGGAATAACATTGGTTTTCAATGATACGGGCGCAGAGATTTGGGAACGGGCTTCACGAGTCGTGTTGTATTGATGGTGTACATCCAGTTCAGCAGTTCCAACGGTTTCCAGGCAGGTTTAATCAATCCGAGAAATGGCGATTGTATTCGATCTCAAAGGTACAGTTATCCCTCTCATGCCTGCGAGAGAGAGAAAAGTCTTTTTGTTTACTACTATTGCAATATTAAAGCCATTGATTAGAGATGAGTTGGATAATGGAGCTTCTCAAGTCAACTGAGGTAAAGCTGCCTTTATTGCCACTGCATCTGGTGCAGTGTGTTGCACGTCAGTACGAATGAAAAGCTGCACTGACATTTTCTCTTTGTGTTGTAGTCAAAACATGCTTTTTGGAATTGATTTAGGTTAGGTTACTTGCTTAAGTTTGAGATGTTTTCCAGAAAAATCTGGCAGCAATCTGTTACCTAATTCGATCAGAGCAAAGAGCCATCGTGTAAAATCCTCCTTTGGTTTGTTGTTTACAGTACAAGGCCACTGTGACGCCGTGGGTAGGGCTCAGGAAAATCAACGTGTCCTACTGGTGCTGGGAGGACATGTCGCCGTTCACCAACACCACCCTGCAATGGCTGCCGGGTGAGCCAAGCGACGCCGGATTTTGCGGCTACCTGGCCGAGCCGGCAGCCACCGGACTGAAAGCTCAAACCTGCATAAGCCCGGTGAATGGCAGCCTGTGCGAACGACCAGGTGAGCTCACTATGTTTATATTTTAAAGTCTGTTAATGCACATGTATTTTTACATAACAGAAAAAAGAAAGTTGCATGCATGAGTAATGTCATGTCTAAGAATTAGCTGAAGAGAAAGGGTTTTTTTCCTCTGTAACCTTTCTGTCCGTGCTAGTCGAGGCTGCACAAGTAGATTGTCATACCTGATGCTCATTTTTGTTGCAGATGTCTCATGTCTGCCTGATGAGGCTGTCATTAGGCTGATACTGGGTACACAAAAAGGCAGATGGAGGCCTAAATGGATTTGCGAATAGCTATGAGGCTCATTATACCTCTTGCTGTAACAATGACACCTTTTAAAATTCACTTGTGTTCGTTTCTGACCCTTTAAAATGAGCTTAAGAGACTTATAGCTGCTGCTTTATAATGCCCTGGAGTTCAGCAGAGGGCTGATGTCCCAAAGAGGCATCTGTGCTAAAAGAGTTTGTTGCATTTTACAGCCAACCACAGTGCCAAGCAGTGCCGGACACCCTGCGCCATGAGAACCACCTGCAGCGAATGCACCAGCAGCAGCAGCTCAGAGTGCATGTGGTGCAGCAACATGAAGCAGTGCGTCGACTCCAACGCCTATGTAGCCTCCTTCCCCTTTGGCCAGTGTATGGAGTGGTACACCATGAACACTTGTCCACGTAAGAGATCATTTTCCCGTTATTGCAATTCGATTTTATTTCATCTTTCTACATGCTATAAAAGTATAGCTCCTCAATAGTTTCACTGTTCCTCCCTTTTTTGCCCAATGCCCTTGCTTGCCTTTGGACAAGCAGTACAGCCTTGGCCTGAGGGTCGTTTCGTGACCAAACAATCAAGATGAGAAACCAACTAACCACATTAAAGTGGGATTGAGGATTCCCGGCTAAAACCAAGTTTTAAAACCTTTAGCCGTTTAATGTAGCCCTTCACAGTTTAAATTCTTAATCTCCTTTTAGTAATACTTTATTTAACAGAGTTATTTCTTAGAATGAAATATGTAATGAATTGAATTTCAAGGGGAGTAAAAGAGTTTCATTTAATTGCTCCACTTAATGACTAATTTATGTTTTAGTCAGAGCACAGCATGTTGGTGAACATGGGGAACAAAAAAATTAGTGAAATTTTAGGGTGGTTATTGAGCGTGCCATATGGGTGCAAATTGCCTGGTGTTTCCCATATTTCCTGTCTGATTTGACAGATTTATTATTATTTTTTAATCAGTCATAAAATCATAAAGTGGCAAACAAATAACCTTAAGGCAAAAGAAATGGTTAAATGCGTAGATGAGTTAGAAGAAGAGAGTGTAACATTTTAAAGACTTTGCTTATTTCCTTATTTATCACTGCTGGGGGAGAGTTACTCTAAATGTAGGGAGCAGTAAAATTGGGCACCCTTACCGTCGTCTTTGCTGCTGCAATTCGTAAAAGTTTTGGATTCTTTTTTGGATTCCGATCAGCGGTGCATCACTGATCTCCTTGATCTCTGCGTCTCTCATTTAAAATCCCATTGATTGCACGAAAAATGTTTACTTTTAAGAGTTGCCAGCTCATGCCGGCTGCCCAGTCATTCTCCTACTTACTTTGAACAAATTGCAGCTGCTGCCATAGCAAAACACTCTACAAGAAGAGCCCGACACTTGAAACCATTGCAGCATTTCATTTAAAGCTCTGAAGCTGCAAGCAGCTACATGTATAACTACCAGCTCTTCAGTCACGATTCATTAGTTGCAATTTAAGAAACGAGGAAAACCCGGCGGAAAATAAAGCATAAATCTGAAATCTGTGTATGTAGTACTGTAGCTGCAGTTAATATACTCAAACATTCAAGCATATGCTGCTCTGGAGATCTTCACCAAACTTACAAAAAGGTAGCAACTTTGGACTATTTCCGGGGGGGGGGGCGTTAACCTCCATTTAGCCGAACAAATAAAATTGTAGCCCTCCACTGAATGGCTATGGGGATCGATAATCTGGTTTGGTAGTTTGAAACCTGGTACTTTTTGGACTTCGTCTTTGCAGCGTGGGGCGAGAGATGGAAATTAAAGGCACACATTCTTGAATTGTCTTTATTTGGTAATTGTGCCATGTTGACTGATGATGATTACATGTTAAATGGTTATAGGGCTTATAGATAGCTTTTGAAACTCTCTTCCTTTCCAAATTAAGTGGGAATGAAGCCAGATTTTTTTTTTTTTTGAATAGAACACACATTCAGTTTTTCTAAAGAAACTGTTTGACATTTTTGACAACCACATTCTTGCCGGGTAATAGATGTGAAGGATCCATCCAGCTGTTCACTTTGAAGCTAAAAGCAAAGAGGCTAGCTTTGATTTAAAGAGTGAAATCCGGTGAAACCAGCTGGCACGACCCTGCTAAAGGTCGAGAGCTAACATGATGTAACCTGTAATGTGTGAGGAGATTATATTACAGCCATTTCCCTCCAGTTCCAGTGTCTTAGCTTTATTTTAAGCTAACTCAAAAATGATCACGCTATCGCTTGCTTCTACTGACTATTGTTTTATTCTCATATAAGCACAATTTTCTGAGTATGTCGGGAATTCAGAGCTCTGATTGTTGAAATACTGATGGCTTTGTTTGTACCTACCAACACAGAATCATTTTTAAAAGCCATTTTTATTTTTTACAGCCAAAACATTCTGAAATATAAATACCTTTTTAATCACCTGGTGCTGTGTTGTGTTTCACTTCAGCGGAGAACTGTTCTGGATACAGAACGTGCGGGCAGTGTCTGGATCAGCCGGGCTGCGGTTGGTGCACTGACCCCAGTAACACGGGCAAAGGTCAGTGCATCGAGGGTTCCTACCGCGGACCCTTCCAGACCTCTGTCCCGGCCCCTTCCACCCTTCCTGGTCTGCCCGCCAATCCTCAGCCAGCCCTCAACGCCAGCATGTGCCCGAGCGAATCAAATTACAACTGGTCCTTCATTCACTGCCCAGGTAGGAACGTAATCTAAGATATTAGTTATGTGACATGTGTTTTTAAATGACATTCATGCAAATTAATTTCACACACACATGTTGTGGGGACTACAAAAATGGTTGTCTGTTAAATCTGCATTGTAACAAAAACCTAAATTTGAATTTATCAGACAATAGGCATCCAAAGAAAGTATGTGTTTATGTTGCATTTTGGGAAAATGTGTTTCTGTATTGTCACTTTGGTTTATAATTGTTCCTCATTATGTGGTACAGACTGGCGGACTGGCATTTGAAGGAAATACTCACTTAGCTTAATAACTATAGTGCTATTCTCATCTAAAATGATTGAAATGCTGCTTTAAAGAGACTTCTGGCTGCTCTGATGCCTCTTATGACACACTCGAGCACTGGAGAACAAACAGCTCTGGACGTTTATTTTACATAAATTTACATAAATATCTCTGCTCAGAATAATCTACTCATTCCTTCATGTTCTTTCTTTATCGTACCCCCCTCTCGTCTCGGGGTGTGATGTTTATGCAGTATGTTTGTTTACTCTTTTGCAGCTTGTCAGTGTAATGGTCACAGCCAGTGTGTCAACGAAAGCATCTGTGAGAAGTGCGAGGACCTGACAACCGGCCGACACTGCGAGAGCTGCATCTCCGGCTTCTACGGAGATCCGACCAACGGGGGCAGCTGCCAGCGTGAGTATCCGTGGGCCGTTCGGTGCGGCGCTAAATCAGCCAGTCGGTATTTCGGCACGCGGCTTCATTTAACTTGTCAGTATTTTACAGTCCATTTTTATGTCAGCCATTTTCCTGATTCCTCGCTGCACCGTAAAGCCTTCCCAGGGATATTAAAGATTTACTCCTTTACAGCTAATGCTGACAGTCAGTCAGTCGGACAACAAATCAATTGTCTATTCCTTCGACAGGTTAATTTAGCTTACCGGTATATTACAGCCACAGTGTATGTTGTGTGATTTTTACTTTTTATGCCTCCCTCTGGTATGTACATATATTTATTAAGTTCTGCGTCTGTGACAGTCAATCAATAACCTGTCCTGTCTCCATTCAGCATCGCTATCTTGTCAGCGTGCCCCCTCGGGGACATTAAAGGCATGCTTTACTTCACAGCTAATTGGTTTGACTCAAGAGGCATTATGTGGACAAGTAAAAAGTACACAGTCAGTGCCTCAAAATGGAGATTATTATCAAATAATCAAGATGACACGTGTACCTAAATGATGATAAATCATAAGGTGGCTCTTTCCTTCCAAGTCCCCCACTGTTAGCAGACTTGTATGTATTTCACAGCTGTTTCTACCAAGGGGGTGAGTCATTTTAAGAATGATAAATGATGATGAATTAATATAAAGGATGATGCGCGTTAACGTTTGTGCAGGCACCTTAAAATGGGTCTTTTAAAAATCACCAAGTCTAATAGACATTTCACACGTGTTCACATACAAAACCGTTCTCTCTTGGGAGATGGAAAGTTGTTCTTCTCCTGGAGAGTGCTGCCTCGTTGCGATGTGATGGGCCAGATTGCTATGACTGCTGTTGTGCCCGTGTAGTTAACATCGTTTCAGAGGATGGGGCCTTTTTTTGAGTGTCTAGGTGTAGCGGCCTCATGGGAATCTTTGAGCTTTTCAGTTAGATTTCAAATCCTGGACTCACGTGCTTCGTACACCTTCCACCCACAATCTGATGACAGTGGTGGGAAAAACCGTCGCGTAGCCACCGTTGCAAATTATTGGCCACAAGCTAGCTTAAAAAGATGTAAGGATTAGATGTTAAGTCATGGTCATGGCTCTCAGTATGAGCTTTAAACAGCATGGGGAAGCTGAGAGGTGGTGCTGTGCAATGCTTTATTTTTTAAAGCACAGATGTTAGACTGAGTTAGAGTTGCACATACATGTATGTTCATGTATGGCTTCACCACCTTACTTTGGTGTATGGCAGACCAAGGGTAATGTATTTGTCAAATAAATAAATTCATAAAACTGACAGTAATTCTGGCCTCTGGCTCTAATGCAAGTACTGTTTGGGCAACAACACATAAAGCAAAATCTATACTTCCTGGTGCAAAACAGTCTAAAGGTAAAAACTATATCCTAAATCTTTGCTGTTTCCCATCCATTTGTCCAGATTTGACCTTGTAGTAAAGGGCCTGTTCTGGCTCGTGGGACACATGTTTGACAACCCGGGTTTAAATGAACTAAATAATGTGCTGGATGCTGTTCAGCTTAATGTGGGTTACTGACCAAATGTTGAAGCTTATGAAGCTTACATATGTGCAGAATATTTTTATATGCACTGACAGTAATGATTCATCTGGAATGATTGTTATCAGAGATATGTTAAACGTTCAGTCATATTGTAAAAAATCAACTGTAGAACTCATAATTGTGTTTAATAGTTAAAATAAGAGCTTTTTCACTCGCGCAATATTATGAGAACTCAAAGGACGGGGACTAAACAGCTGTGTTCACAGCTTCTATGTGATATTAATCTGGTTCAGTTTGCCAGTAAGCTTGAAGACTGGACACTAGAGCAATGGAAAAGATCATGCAGTCATTTGTATTATTGTAGTGTCTTTGCCTTACAATATAAAGCTCCTTGAGGTGACTGTTGTGATTTAGCAATATATAAATAGAATTGAATTAAATTGACCTTTTCCATAGTGGTTTGTACATCAGGGTAAGAAGTGAAGCCGATGAGGTAAACAACCCCTCATGCCTCATGCTCACAGCCTGTGGGGACGGTGCTATTATGCAGGGTCAGCTGGACCACCTGGATATACTGCACGATGGATTCTTTTTTTTTCATCCAAGATATCACAGACATATTCCAAGATGACAATGTCAGAATTCATCATCCTCACATTGTTTGGTTCAGAGAGCATGAGACATTGTCACACATGGATTAGCCAGCACAGAGCGCAGACTTTAACCCCACTGAGAATCTTTGGGATGTACATGAGAAGACTTAATGCAGCAGAGGCGGTCCAATGAATATTAGTGTCAGACTTTGAATCCTCATCCTGACCACCAAGCTGGAAGTGACAAGAGAAGAAACAGAGCTTCACTATTATCATGCAGGGCAAAATGGTTTAACACAGGAAGAGGCCATTAATGGAGTCTGTAGGTCTTATAGGTTATGAATGTGCTGAATCAAGTTAATCTGTCATTAGATTGTTTATATATGTGTAATATATTCACTGTACTGTACAAGTCTTGTGTGTGGTTGATGCAATGATAAGTAAAATAATTTATTTATCTATTTATTTATTTTTTCAGCCTGCAAGTGTAATGGCCACGCAAGCATGTGCAACCCTAACAATGGCAAGTGCTTCTGTACCACCAAGGGCATCAAAGGAGACAGATGCCACCTGTGAGTTTCACATTTCATGACGCTCGCCTGTCTTTCTGTCCTCTTTTTCACTCATGCGATGTCTGAAATCTTTACTGTAATATTTTGCACCCCTAGAATTCAGATTGCTTGTGGGGTACCGTAGATCCATTATGTGTTACATCCAGAGAATCTGACAGCACAATAGTGGTACTGGTCTATAGAAAACCCTCAAATAGCCCTTTTCAACTTTTCTAGGAATTTTTTTCTTCACACATGTTTTGAACAAAGGACTCTAACTTGAAGATGGTCCTTTGTGATAGTACGGGCTTATAGCTTAGTACTTTGGGGATCAAAGCTGGTAACTGGTCAATCATAGACATCAAGGCTTCTGCAATCTGTGTACCGTGAAAACAACATTCAGTGACGAGTAAAAATGTGAATTTCTTTCAATGATTTAGTCAACTTCTCCAAAAATTAACAGCATACATGTATTTGTCAGTTGTTGAGCTAACCTAAAAATGAGCCTGTAAAACCATCAGCAGATTGGGAAATGGGTTTCCAGTAATCAACAACCTTTATGTGCAAAATTGCTGAACCACATGAACTTCAGTGGGTTTTTTTCCTCCACTGAAATGTTATTTTCCAGACCTGTAAAGCCACATGTTGAGATTTCAAAATGAAAAACTCTAACCATGGCACAGCGCAGCAGCAGCTGTTCATTAGCGCTTGCAGCTATATTTTTAGTACTTGTCTTAACCCTGGACTTCATTATCAGAGGGTTTTCCAAAATCCATTTAAAAAGTTGAGATAAGGTTTCACAAATGATTGGTCATCAGTATGAAAATGAGGCCTTTTTTTCGCCTTATTAAATTTCTTTAAAGATTTCGTAGGCACACGTTTCCTGTGAATTCCCATCACGCTCACTCGGTCTCCTTTTAATCTTTTTTTTATTCTTTTACACTGTGGTGTTACTTCCTGACTGAAGGTTAACACTTCTCTCTGTCTTCTGCTCTTCCCTCTTTCCTTTCTTTCTGACTTTTCTACCATCCCTGTTCATCTTTCCCTCGCCTCTCTTCAGGTGTGAAGTCGAGAACCGCTACCAAGGCAACCCCCTCAAAGGAACATGCTATTGTAAGTGGAATTACAATTACTAACGTCAGTAAAGGGGTTTGTGTGTGTGTGCGTGTGCGGTGTCACATTAAGAGAGCACTATGAGGTCTGAATCTCTTCCTTGTTCATGTCAGTGGCAAGACAGCAACATGGTTCCTAAATCAAAGCAGTTTGATGTTTAAAAAATAACATCCAGAGCCAGAGCTGCTCTTTTAAACAAGTCGCAGGTGGAAAGAATTGAAAGTGAGACGCAGATGAAATTGCCAAAAAAAATGCAGGTAAGCTTATAAAGGACCATCTTGCTCTTTTTCCACCTGTGATAAGTCATTTTGCAGACAGAGTGCAGTACAGCGGTCCTGCCATTTTTAATCTCATTATCTGATGATTATGGAGGCTAAAGTGATGTCACGTTTGTCTAATCATCAGTACTTTCTAACCCAAACAAGCTATAAATCATGTTAGTGTTACATTTTCACACTGATGGAGGAACTAGGTCATCCATTGTGCTGCTTTTTTTTAAAAAAGAAAAAAAAAGTATTTATGTTTTTATTACCCTGTATTCTGCTAAGGTGTGAAAATGTTTCTAAGGCATAAATGAGCAGGAACATTAAGTGTTATCCATATTTACCCTGAATTAATTGGATAAGTAATTGGATATTTTGTTAAAATCAGTCAACTGTAAATTCATTCCTCATCAGATTATTAATCTATAATGGAATTTAACAGCTAGTGTGCTCCGTGGTTATTCAAACACAGCTTATTTTTGGTAGCACCTGTTGCTATTTGTGGTTGTAGCAAACGCCCCCGTCATCCAAACACACTGCAACTTTAATAAAGAAGTCAGGCAGTAATTTGTAATTGGGAATTTTCAATCAGTCCGTGAGCCGCGGTGATCTGATTTTCTGCTTCGCACAATATGAGTCTATGTCCCCTCTGTGCCGCCTGTTCGGTTACCTTGCTGGGAGCTTAGAGGCGTGCTGCCAGTGACTGCCAGCTCACTGTGGCCGCTCCTTCTTGTCCCATTACTCCCTGTAATATTTCAAAACGACCTGCTGTCAAAAAAATGCCAGCAGGGACTGTTGTATTGTATGTGCGTTCGTGGGGAACAGTAGTGGCAAGCACTCGGTTCCTGACACAAGCTGCATTTCCTGTTACTACCTAATAATAAAAATAAACTCATGTCTGCCGGTTACATTCCTTTTAATGTGAAGTTGAAGCAGTTGGGAATGTTTTCTGTACATTAGAAGTTAATTACATTAGTGTTTTTTAATGACAGCACCATGTACTATTATTCAAATATCTATAAAGCTTTTGATCAGTGTTACCCTTGCTGTATGGAGAGGAAACAAACAAACAAACAAACAAATAAAACCCTCCAATTTTTCAAGTTTATCCCAGGATCATAAAATCCTGTTTTACTGGCAGCATTAGGTTGGATTACTCTGATCTAACTGGGACTAAATGTGTTACTTTTTATAATTAATAACAGGTAGAATAGCATGGGGTCACTTTAAAGTGAGACCCTGCTGAGACCCAAAAAACCTCTCCTGCAGTGTCTCAGAATGAGGGACCAACCGGGGGGGCAGTACGTGATCCAGCTGTTTACACTGATTTTTGACTGAA
Source organism: Pelmatolapia mariae (assembly GCF_036321145.2). NCBI lineage: Eukaryota > Metazoa > Chordata > Actinopteri > Cichliformes > Cichlidae > Pelmatolapia > Pelmatolapia mariae. The sequence continues at coordinate 46,292,412 of NC_086241.1, forward strand.
GTTGAACTTTTTGTTTGACTTTGGAAACTATTTGAGGGGGGATTATTTTATGTTTACTTATTTTCGAGATTTGGCCCCATCTAAATCACTTTTATCCAGATTATTTGAGTGGAACTGTAACTGCAGAATAACCCCTGGCGTCTGAATGCATCCGTCTCCCCTGTTTTGAACTTCAGTGTTTTGTTACGCTATCCTGAAAGTGACCTTCAGCTGTAATTTACCGCTAGCTGACACGCTGTCATGTAACCCATCCTCTGTCCTGACCTTCATCACAGAGCACGCTCCAAAATCTTCAGGTCTCGAATCGAATGTTTGAAACGGGGAAAGAATGGGAGTAATTTCCCGCCCGGAGCCCTGTCTGAAACCATGTTCTTGTGTGACTTTCAAACTAGACTGATTGAGTTGTTCTTCTGCTTCTTTTTGTAATCCCCACCACATTCCTCCCACGCTGGCTCACTGGCTTCAAACAGACACGCTCCTCATCGACTACCAGTTCACCTTCAGCCTGTCGCAGGAAGACGACCGCTACTACACGGCCATCAACTTTGTGGCCACACCTGAGGAGGTATGTGTCTAACAGTGAGCACCCCACCGCCACAGCAGCTGTCACTTCTGTGAGGATTAGAAAGTTTATAGTTGTTGTCGAACAAATAGGCTCACTTCTTTGTCATTTTAGGGATTACTTAGATGGTAGTTCAGTAGTTAAATGCACACTGATTGTACTGGACAGGCAGGAAGCATGGTGATGGACATGAGCATAACACCAAAACTAACTTCAAAATAAAATAAGAATCAGTATTTAATAATCACTCAACAAACTGAGTCGACTGGTTTACTATGTTCCCTGCAGGAAAGTTTCCTCGCTGATAAGCTCGTCATCAGAGCGAAGAGTAATGTGGCCACTCATCAGAGAGTCAGTCACACAGATGTTTTTACGGCAAACAAACGCTTGTCCGGTCGTGTTTACCTGGCTGCAGCATCTGGGGCCAAAATTGAAACATAAGCATCTGATTAAATGTTCCAGATGGTATTTTTCCCCTGACAAAGCTTCTACTGAAGATTTACAAATGCACAATCAGCTACAGGGGAGGCTCAATTGTTACAGCAAATCACAACATATTTCGATATATATTTATCAAATCCAGGAAACTTGTAATGAAGTTGAATTTTTAGCTGTTTGAGTTGTTCCGCAGTTATTTAGTAAATCAGAAACCAAAAGATCATTTACAAAATATAGAATCGAGCAGAACATTTCAAATTCAAGACAAAGCGATGATAACATCTGTGATGCACATGTGTAACAATAAATAGTGAAGACATCTGGATTTCTCGCCGTCCAGCTTCAGCCGGCTTCGATGAAGCTGTTGAAATGTTAATTGTTGCCTTTTTTCTTTAATAAATAATTGATTCATGAACGCTGGCTTTCAGTTAGTGAGTAAACATCAATTACATCTCAGCTTACATCTGTTTGACATTATTTGAGCTTCACTTACAGTGAATGTGATACATACCGTGTTCATCTGCGGTGCTTATTCAAACATTTGATTTGTTAATTCGGCCTCCCATTAGCTCTGCAAATTTGCTCTGGTCTGCAATACAGTAACTGCTTGTGCAGCTACAAAGTGATACCAGAGGAGTGAACAAAGTCGCTGCTCTGCACTTACAGTAAAACGTAAGGGCTTTTCTGGTCTGTGTGTTACGAGCAGTTTGTTTTTCGTTTACTCTGGTGGTTGCAGTAAAAAACGGACTCGCTTCACTGAATTGTAGTTCGACTGCTATGGGGTACATGGGGAAAATGACACCAGTAAACTGATGATGACTTGTCCGTGTTTCTGTCCTCAGCCAAACCGAGATCTAGACATGTTCATAAATGCCTCCAAGAACTTCAATCTGAATGTAACCTGGGCCACCAGCTTCACCGGTAAGTCTCAACAAAGCCCCTTATTAGTGCTGCTCAACCAATTAGTCAGTGAGATAATGATTGGCCAGTGATTTAAATATGCACTCAAGTGTTTAAATTAAGGTTTAAAATGATAAATATTACTGATTTTCTCAGACAAAGAAAGTGAAGATGACTGGTTTTATATTCATGTAATAACAAGTTTATAACAAGTTTTTTTTTTTTTTTTTGTCAGCATGTTCACAGCTGTTTAAAAAGGATATGAAAAGTCACTTGTCTTTCCATTGTAGTAATTTCTGCACCAGGAGATTTTACAAATGTGAAGGAATGCAGATATTTCACGTTTGTTGTGTCAATAAAATTCCACCAGACACTGGAGCAGAAATGAGAAATTCTCCTTTTCTTTTTGTCTTGTTTTGTTTTTTCTTTTTCTTTTTTTTTAAAATAATTTCCTCCATCATCTATAACTTTTGTATGATTTGACATTTTTGTCCTATATTCCTGCCTCTTCCCATTCCCCTTTCTTCTCCTCTTTTCTTTATCACCCTGTTATTTCTATTTTCTGTATTCCTATTTTCTCCCTCCATCTCTGTCCCTTGTTTGTGTCACCCAGCGGGCACCCAGGCCGGAGAGGAGATCCCCATCGTCTCTCGGAGCAACATTAAAGAGTTCAAAGAAAGCTTTTCCAATGAGAACTTTGATTTCCGAAACAGCCCCAACATTACTTTCTTCGTCTACGTCAGTAACTTCACGTGGCCCATCAAGATCCAAGTAAGCAACTCGTACACTAAACGATAACTGATCCGTTTTTGTTACCATACATATTTGTAAAGCAGGCCGGTAAAGACAGGCTCACTACAGATTAATGCAATACTAAAATTCTGTTCAATTTGTAACTCTATATTTATGATAAAGCTCCACTGTGAGCAATACATTTACATAAAAACTGACATGTATTGATGACTCAAATGCCAAAGAAGCGTGATTGATTGTCAGTTTATGGAGTGCTCTTATCTGGGCACATTTACTTCTGCCAGACAGAGTAAGTCATTCATGTGACATCTAAGAATCAGCATTCATTCACTGGTTTGATGAAAGTGAAAAGAATGTTAGATATGACTCTAAAAGCTTTAAAATGAGAAGCTTGGTGTATGACAAAGTCTGGGAAGTAGAATTAATGGGGATGGCCGGAAACCTTAAACGTGACAGACAGAGAAGGTTGCTTTGTTTCTGTGTCACATAAATGAAAAAGGAGACGACTTTACCAAATGTAGCTTTAAGTCAAATTCACGCTGCTCAGGGGATTTAAAGAATCAGTGCTTATGTGGCTCTTTGGAAGTAGTGGAAAAAAAGTTGTTAAGATGAGGTCAGAAGTTAATTTATCCCATCACTTCTGTCCAAAGCAAACCGAACAACTTACAAAAACGCAGCTCTGAGATAACTCTGTGAAGTTCTCAGTCATCCAGGTCATCAGCCAAGGTTTCAGGTGAACCCACTGTGAAACCTAGCCCCACCCTATCATGTGATTTACTGAGATCAAAAGGCCCAGGATGTGAGTGGGCGTTAAGGCGTCTGGGAAGGGATCTCAAAACTGGATTATAGATGGTGGACGGGGTTCACCTGAAACCAACCTTTTTTGTGCCACGGACCGGTTTAATGACAGGTAATATTTTCATGGACCGGCCTTTAAGGTGTCGCGAATAAATACAACAAAATAAAATGATACGACCAAGACAAAAACGGTGGTATTTTGTAAATATAATAATAAACGTGAATTCACTGTGTAATTGTGTAACTTTATTAGCAGCGTCCTCCTGAAATGCGCCAACAACATTAAGAGTAACATCCTCCTCTCTGCCCCTTAACGCTCTTTTGGTTGCTATGGTAACACGTAAATATTTCTTTCAAAATAAGACACAAAACTACAACACGAGTTAACCGAGTTAACGATAAAACCCCAGAAAACCATAAATTTCACACCCGAGCCTCAACTCTCACGGCCTGGTGCTAAACGGCTCACGGACCGGTACTGGTCCCGGGGGGGGGGGAGACCGCTGACGTAGAGGATCAATACAGGGCGTCCATGACCCTGTTGGGGACACTCCCGTAGGGCTTAAATCCGGGGCTCTCCACCAGTTGCTTTTAGAACTGAAGAAGCTTCTCGGATGAGAGGTGAAACGTCTTTAAGACACTTAAATAAGTCCAGAGGCTTTTCTTTCCAAGCTCCTTAGACAACTCTGAGATAAGCAGTATCCACAATGCTAAAACAACATACAAGCATGACACTTTAAAAGCCAAAGACACCTTTATAGAGTTGTAATTTATTATGTGTTAGCTGTGTGTTGTAGTGGTTACTGCAGTTTTTTTGCTGCGCCTTTTTTTAACTTTTAGAACAATTATCTATGTCAACTCGAAATTTCCTCTGTCACCAGGACAGAGGAAAGTTTGCTGACTTTGTTCCAGGCCTCTGAATTATTAAAAGTAAACCAGCTTGGTGTGACTGTACAGACAAAACAGCAGTGGTGTTTAATTTTTGCACTTTTTTTTGTTATTGTGCAGCATGTAATGGAGCTGCATTGTTTTTTCAGAAAGTAAGCCTTTTCTTTTCACCTGAAATGAGTTCTTATTGGCTTTATTGCCGACATAGTTAGCAAAATGGTGATCAATACAACACTTTACGTCTCAGTACTCAGCAGCTTTGATTCAAGTAACATTGTAAGACAGACTTGGCCCTGATTAAAACGCAGCTGTACTCAGTTGCCTTACGCTTAACGACTGTGTTAAGCGTAAGGCTGCCTCATACAGCTTTGTATCGACATCCTTACACGTGTAGTTGTCACTAATGTAGGAAGTGGCTTGTTTTCTGTGTTCTAATAAAGCATTTCAGGAAATTACATCTGAAAATGCGCCGTGTGCACATGGGTGTTTGTGCAGGGTGGTATAAACTCCTGCATCAATACAACCTGTTGGTGTAATAAATGAATGTTCTGCCAGGACTGCGCGCTGCTGGAGGGGGAGAGGCACTCTGGGCCTGGCTTTCTGTGCCCGACTGTGTGCCTCTCCAAACAGTTCTGGGAATGATTTTCACTGGTTGCCCCCCTTGCAAGCTTCTTCCCCCACCTCTCGCCCTCCTCCTGTAGGGGAGGAAAAAAATAAAATCCTGCCTCCATCTACCATATCCTGCCTTGTGAGAGCTTTTAGTTCTTTCAGCTTTAGAACACCCAAACTGCTGCCAACCAGCCTCAGGAGGTGCAGCTCCACAGCAGAGCAGAGGGCTTAGCTGACTTAGCTCCCCCCACACCCCACTCGGCCTCTCTAGGTCCACCTCACCTTCTGCCTTCCTGGGTGGGATCATGTAGAAGATCACCCCTATTTTGAAACTAAAACACAGGTCTGTTGCTGTGTTTTTTGGGTTTCTTGCCCCCTACTTTGCACTCATGGAGTTTTATCTTCGTCAGCGAGGTAACAATTTCTGTTTTTTTTTTCTTTTCTTTTTTTTTAACCACTTCTTCTGACTAATAGTTCTTGATTTTTCCTTTGCCTTTTCTCGCTCTCCTCGCATTCAGCGGTCTGCTGCAGTGTGGCACTTGGATACGTGAGCGCGCTTGTGTGTGGAACCGTAGGCGGCGGGTCCTCCGGTGTTGGCAGGCAGAGATCGGCATGCTGGAAAATGGTTCATAAACAGCAACTTAGAAAGAGCAAGGGCAAAGTGGAATGTTAAGTTGAAACACATGCTGCATTCAGAGTGCGCAAAGCTAAGCTCTCTCTCTGAGCTATACAGGGCTCTCTGTCTTTCTCTTGCTCCCTCTCTTCACACGCCACCTCAAGGTTGCTTCTGTTTGCTTTCACAGGGTTGGAAGTGGCGCTCGAACAGCAGGCGCATCATTTTGAAGGGAATTTGTATTTTGCTCGTTTTACCTTCGCTCCACTTTGTCCGAACACACGGTTGAGCTCAAGCTTTTTGGAATTATTACACATTTCTTTACATCAGATCAAAAACTTCTAAAGAGCCCTGAATTGGATTACAGGACACACCCCGTTGTAATTAGTCTCATTTACCAAATGAGATCTTTCCCAGTGGTCGGAGTGAATTCCATGATGAGTTCATCAACCGTCGAGCTGCTCGGATCATCAAAGCAGAATCAATTGCAGGGAGATTAGTAAGCCCAGAGTTCTCACACACCTCTTTTCTCCCTTTTTTTTCTCCCCCCTTTTTTCCTGATGAAGAATAGATCAGATTTTAATGATGTTTGTAATGAAACACAAATCCCAAACTAATTACATTAAAGACCTGTGATCTCCTGTTCCGTGCCTTAGTGAACATGTCATGATATGGTAGAGATTACAACGGCCTGCAATTTAATACCCCGCCGTGGAGTAGCAGCATCTGTAGCTATCAGCTGACTGCTGCTCTGCATATCTGTACGGACCCGTGTAGTGTTTATCTGGGCCATGCCTCGCTGCCTGGTGGGTGTGTCTTGATAGTGATCGCAGAGAGGTTGGAAAACAGAAGCAGTGGTTTTTGCAGTGACTGTTACAACATAAAATTATTACTGTATAAAAACTAAAGGAAAATGAAAACTTAAAAAGATACCATGCACATTAATATAGTGGTTATATATGAAAGTATTCTACCTTTAAAAAAATCTACATTTTTAACACCTTTAATTTAATCTGAGATGCACTAAGATAACAGGAGTAAGTACTTTCCTTAGGAATACCACTTACAGAAATTCAGTATTGCGTCACCTTGCAGTAATTGCATAGCTCATTTCTAGTTTGTAAAGCAGGTAATTTAGTCTTAATTTAGATTTAAAGACTAATCGTTAGATTCCTTCTTCCTTTTTTAAGTTCCTCCTGGCGTGATCGGAGGTGTGGCTCTGTGTTTCTCTTTAAAATATGCCCAATTTTTTTGAACATATTCCTGTTCAGCTCAGAAGCTTTACTTCTTTTTAAAATCTGTCATTTTGGCAGTATGCTGGAGATTATCGTGCCAAGTGTTCATGTGACTTGGAGTCATCTTTTAGGCTTTTTACTTTTTTAGCTTTCCCTTTTTTTTTAAATCACATTGTTGTTGCCTCGACTTTCCATTTTGGTGTCTGTTTATCAGTTTAGTCATTCTAAGTGATCGTGCTTGTTCATAAAATGGCAGTACTCCTTTGTTTTGGCTCAGAAACATTTTAAAACATTTGACACTGAAGTAAGTTTGCACAGATTTTACTTACAGATTTTGTTGTTTACTGTACATTTGAAAATCAGCCAGCTACTCATCATTTCCCCAGCTAATCTAACTTGCTAAATACAGTAAAGTAAAACTGTTTACTGACCTTTGAGGCTCCACTTTGACTGTGCTGTTTTGAGAAAAATGTAAATTTTTCTGCAGTGTATGGCTGCAGTGACAGAGCTGCCGTGCTGAGGTTTAGCAGGTATAGTGTTGTTTTGTTGATGACGGGTTTTTTTATGGTGTTGTTTTTGCCCCTGTATCAGGATTAAATCAGTCTGAGTTTGATGGGAGTATTATTACTTCTCCAAGTATTTGGTCACAAACACAAAGCGCTGGACTCTTGATTGTTGATGTCAGATTCATTAGTTGGTTAAGTCATTTCACACCAAAAAATGGAAAGAGAGAAAACCCTCTGGTACTGTTACAGCAAAAGTCCAGAGTTCACCAACATCATCATACATCATTTTTGAAAGTATACACCAGGGTTGTCAAACATAAGGCCCTGGGGCCAGAATCGGCCCAGCAAATACTCCAATGTGGCCCACTTTGACCCCCATCTTTGGAAAATGTGACAACACCTATTGCCATTCATACTACACCAAATTAAGTAATAGATGAACAACAGTTAAAACACAGTGAAAAAATGGGAACTCCTGTCAATTTCTATGTCTTTGAGTCCACCGAGTGTAACAAACAAGAAAAACAGGAGTTTTTGGTGAATTAATGTAAATTACTCTCCTGTGTTTGTAATTCCTACCATAAACCTTTCTGCAATTTTCTACATTTATTATTTGTGTTGATAGATTTCTTTCATTTACTACACAACATTCGTGTAAGTTTGACGATCTGATCGACCACTTGTCACAATCAACAGCTGGTTTGTTTTCAGATGTAGTTCACAGCAGGACGATAAGCATGTAAGCTGCCAGTCCAAAGTTCTACACAGTCCAGCACATTTAAAATGACTTTTCCCTCAGACCCCTTCCTTTATAGCAGAACCTGTTGAGCAGGCATCCCTCGCAATGATAACGACACTTTCCTTCAAAACTCCAATATACTTCAAGCAGCTGTCAGAATCCATTAAGGCAGAATATTTCCAATCCTAATGCCCGGCGGCAGGCTGACAGACCCTGCTGTGAGATCCTTTACAACCCCTAAAGAGTCACCCTCTGCTGGGCACATAACTAGAGCGTCGCCCAGGCCGCCTGCTGCCACCTTCAGCCTGCCTGTCACTGACAGAGAACCGCACATTGCTGACACTTGAGATTAGCCGCTACAATAACTGTTATCGCACATCTTCCCAGTGCCACAGCCTCCTCGCACTGTTCAAAATTGAGTGGAAGCACTAATGGCATAGAGTGATGTTTCTGCTTTTTCTTGTGCTTGACAAGTTAGTGTTGTCCTTGATGGGGTGGGGGCAGAGAATTATGAATCTCTAATCAACGAAAAAGGAAAAAAAATAAGACTGCTTTGTTAGGACGCTGTCATAAGGCATGCTGGGTTTCAGTGCCCCGACCGACAGGGCTTCTTTGATAATTCTATGCTTCGCTCTTTAAAGAATTCCTGCAATTCGCAGGTTCATAAGCTGTCCGGTGCGTTTTCTCTCAGCCTTTCATTTTTACCCCCTCTTTACATTCATGAGGACGAGGAAGTAAAATATTTCCTCCAAACATTTTTCTCTTAATTGCAAATAACCTAATTGGCTTCTTTAAAAATGGAATAATTTCCTGAAATGTCTCCGCAGGGTTTTTATTGAAGATGCATGGATGAATTTTAAGCCTAAGAGTCTTACAATGCTGCATTGTGTAATGTCAAAATCACATATATCACCCTGCAGTAAGTTAAACATAGTCCTGTACTTTTAGTTAAAATGAGGCGTTCATGTGTCTTGCCAAAGATTGGCAAACATTTTAATGAACAGACAAACAACATATTGAGACATTTGGTCTCTTAAAGCAACCATAGTTATTTAATCCATAAAAGTAACTAGACAGAATTACACTAAGTAAGAATAGCTGGAAGTAATCAGCCTGTATACAAACATTACTACCCACGTGCCAATCGCATGTACGGTTCTAGAGATATGAAGGAAATGGGTGATAACGAGGGGAACTTTAGCTCATAACCTCATCAGGAAGGTTGTAGGATGCTAAGTGCAGGAGTACAGGGTGTTTCCGCAGTGTCCCAAGTTAATAGATATGTGACAAGACCCACTTTGAGTGAGGTTTTTTTTTTTTTTTTTTTTTTTTTTTTTTGGTCAGTCCCGATTCAACCTACCATACTTTGGGGGAGTGCGTTTCAGGTCATTCTGAGTCAGCTTGTATAACTTTCCTGGGTAGGTTTTGTGAAACCCAGACGGGGCTTGGAGTGGTTATGTTTTGGAAAAAGATGCTGGTAGGGGTCCCATCTGTTGACTGATAATGGTTTGAAATGAAGGGGGACTGGTAATGCACAGGAAAAAGAAGACATTTGTTGTAGAAAGCGTACATTACTTGTTGAAGGCTCACAGTCAGTGGCCTATTTGTACCTGGATAAACATCAAATCACTGATTTTTAAAGCATTAGTGGCACATATTGTCCATTATAGTACTCTGTGGTTAATTCCTAAACTGCTCCAGTGTTGGTCGCCTATCCCGATCTGTGCTGATGTCATCGTTTTAAAACTTTTCCCTGACTATACTGATACCCTGAACTTATCTTCAGTGTTCAACAGTCTGGAGCAAAATGATTACACTGAGGAATCTGTGCTCAACAGTAATCAACGGCAACACATTAGCAATCCAGATGGCGCTGACTCCACAAGTAAATTAGACCCCAGGCCGATCCCACAGCACCCCACACCCCCTGTCACCTCACTGTAAAGCCCGGTGCCTTTGGCCTGGTTGAGGTCTGGTGTAAAGACACGGTAGATATTTTTGCAATCTGACCTGTCTGTTTTTTTCCCCACCTATTGCATATTCATAGACTAATCTGAGTATGACAGGTGGTTTGTGGTTTGTTTGGTTTTTTTTAACATTTTTTTTTACCCCCCGAGGAATGCTATGCTACACCAGCTTTTCATACAAATTATAAACAGTGAGGAGTTTTGGTTCAAGTTCCCACATAACAGAAACATGGCAGCAGCTACATTACCTCTGGTTTGCCAGATAGAGGCAGTGTTGTGTTGTTGTAGGAACAGGTGGATGTAAGGCATTTTGCTTGGGGGTGGGGGGTGGGGGTGGAGTTGTAGGCGTAAGAAGAGGAGGGGGCAATGGGGAGTTGGTACCTCACTGCCAATGTTACCCCTGGCAACCTTGATTAAGACAGGATTATGTTAGCACAATTGCTCTTGTGATGATTACATAGTGAATATTTCTGCCCACATGTGCAGGAATGCTTTTTTTTGTGCAGGCTGTGGGCAGCTGAGAGGTCCGGCGGCTGGGTCGTTGTCTCTGACAGGCGTGTAGTCGGGAGCACAGATAAGCCAACCGACTGGCAACCTCCCAGCAGTCGGGGATAGCCGTGTATGGGTAGCCTCAGCGAAGGAGAAATGTCACTGATTAAATGTTTTAGACACACTGTAAAGTGTTGATCATATACATGGTTCACAGCATGCAATGCAAGCATGCATAGGGAGAGCAGCAGTATCCATCCTGTTCTCCTCAGATCTGCAAGGTCAGCTCTGGTCTAAAGGTTGATTTTTTAAAAAAAAAAAATTTTTTGAATGTATAACGCTGACCTGCTTCAAAATCTCCCCTATTAAAGCAGATTTCTCACTCACTCCTGTGTCCTCTGTTTCCTGTTTTAACAGATTGCCTTCTCCCAGCACAGTAACTTCATGGATCTGGTGCAGTTCTTCGTCACGTTCTTCAGGTAAGCGGCCCTCCCCTGTCAACTCGCCCGCTCCTCCACCAGAGATACCTGGGCATTAATGTGTCTGCACTCACCCTTAATGTGTACATACATGTGCCTGTGTTCAGTGTGAACGATGGTGATGGATTACCAAAGCTGCTTTCCCCTTTTTATACTAGCCATTTTTGATTCTGCTGTGCCTTACACAGCCTGGCGTACAGTGTAAAAACATTATTTTGTGGCAAACGTGTTAGTAAAATGTGCTGTGTGTGTGTGTGTGTGTGTGTGTGTGTTCGTTTGACCCTCCTGTTAATCACTGTGTTAAGCAATTAACAAATGTTAAAGAAACAGCGTAGCACCACTTCCCCAAATAACCCACAAAATATGTAATGTGATGAACCTCATTATGCCCTGAAAGGTTATTTTAAAAGTATGTGTGAGAAAGAAGCTGTGAGCTCGAGAGTGGAGTAGAGACGTTGAGACAAACTGTGGCGCTCTGGCCTGGACTGGTAAGGGCATCACAGGACAGCGGGGCCCATAGGGAGTGGGGCAGTTAAATGAAAGCACAGTACAAGGCAGCCGTGGCTAGTGTGAGATCACCCTTAGTATATGCCTTAAGACATAATGAGAGAAAAAAAAAAATGGAGTCAACATTATGGTTGAGCCTCATTTCAATCGGAGACTGAGAAGAACACTCCTACAAGAAGTGGAGATGACCTCAGTCATTTGAAGAATTGAAGATATTCTGTTGATGCTATTTTAAACTGCAGCTATCTGCTCATGTTTGTATGGCAGCTACTCACTTAAACGATACATGAGCGTAAAATTCAAAAGAAGCATCGTTAGAATCAGAGTTAATTCCACATTCATAATGTTTGCTTTGCTTTGAAGTCAGCCACATACAGTAGCCCCTGTACCGGCTTACTTCTGCAGTTTATGATGCCATGTTGACTCAGATGTTAAAATGTACGATGGCACGGAGACGGAACTATTTTTTGCCGTCTTGCACATGAGTTTGCACACATCTTCCTGTGATGTATCTGTTATGTTTGAGTGACTCACCTCTGTGTCTTGACTGGAATTTAAAATGAATTTCTGGAGTATTGTTGGCAGAGTGATGCGCTACTTTGTAATGATGGAGATGCAGTTTTTTCTTTTGTTTTGGTTTTTTTTTTTCCCCTGGCAGGTCTAAAAATGTGCATATGTTCGGCTTGGACGAATCCCAGAGTCTGTACTCGACTTCTTCAGAAACTGCTGTAATGTGTTATCGATTCAAAAATGAGATGGAACAAAAATTGGATACACAACTGTGTCCTTGCATGCTCGACTGCATGTATGGTATTTCTCTTGAGTATCCAGCGTGCGAGTTTGTGTTTGCGCGCCTCCAACCCAGAGGAGAATTGTAGGACTCTTTTCATGTTTGTGTGCTCGCCACATTGCGTTGAAGAAATTGCCAGCTGTTCTGAGTTGTGCTGTTTTTATTGATCCGGCAGCCATGTAAAGGAGGATAGATTTGATCGAGCTGCTTTGATGGATCCTTTTTTTATTCTTCTGATCGGCCGTTCGGCTGTTCAACAACGTGTTTCAGCATCAGCTGAATAAACCGCCTTTCTCTCCTGAGGTTTATTTTGGATGCGTTCGCCATTAAAGGCTGTAGGACGGCATTGTGCACCCCACTTCCTCTGCTTTCACTTAGAAACCCCGCGGTTACTGGATTATGATGCTGGTACGTTTATTGACATGCGTCAGCATTTGGGTGTTTGCATGTCAGCAAAGCAGCTGTGTGTAGGAAGCAGAGGCACAGCGATTCATAAACAGAACCATCTTCCCGTTGTGCTCCCTATTTCTCTACTCTTCCCCTTTCTGTCTCTCCTTCATTCATCATTTTTTATATTCCCCCGCCTTCCTTCTAGCTGCTCGCCTTTCTTTTTTTTCTTGTCCCCTGCCTCTTTCTTATCCTCCCCATTTCCCACCTTCCCACCATGTTTCTCCTCTGTCTTTCTCCTTTCATGTCTGGCTCTCCCATCTTCCCCTTCTGTTTGCCTCCTCCATTTTTTCCCTCTGTCCCTTGCCTAGTTTTCCCTCGCCTGTCTCCACAGCCCTCCCCACCTTCCCCTGACTTGTGTTTTTTTTATTATTTTTTTTTTAATTTATTAACTCCTAGCCTCCCACCACTCCCTCTGACTTGCTCTTAATCCCACAGCGCTGTCCTTTTTGATGTGTTTTGCTGCCTGCCACTGATTCAGCACAAGATGAGGAGACCTAAAGTTAGCAAGCTCGCAGCAGCCGTGTCCCTGTTTGCTTCCCGTTCTGTGGGTGCTGCATTGTTTGCGTTGCGGGGGAGGAGAGGGATGCTAATTAACGTGAAAATTGTTTGCTCTCCTTCACTCAGTCTTTCTCGGTGTCTTAATCTCCCTTTCTTGCTCCTCTCGCTGCCATGTTCCCTGTGGGGACAGATGAAGGTAGTGCCATTCTGTTATCTGCAGTGCCAGCACAGATACCCCCACGAGCGTTCTCCAGCCACAGAGCAGAACAGAAGAGATGCATTAAACATCAGCGTTAACAGCAAACAGATGCATTCACATACTCGCGTCCAGTCGTCCAGCACTTTCTCACCTTTAGGCTTCCTAGGCTCTTTAAAGCAGACAAACACCCCCCCCCCCCCCCCCCCCCCCCCCCCAAACATTTCAGATCGAGTAGAGTCAGGGTCTTTTCCAACATTTCTGAATAAGTTTAAGGTTTTTTTCTTTCATGAATGTTTAACAAATATGAATGTTGTCTCTAGCTGTGCAAATTGAGTGTTTTCTTCCAGGCCTGGAAAAGCCCTGGAGAATGTGAAATTTCACAAAAACTTTTTTTTTTTTTTTGGAAATGCAATGAAAATGTATTCTCACTTTCTCCCGAGCTATCATGTTTTTAATTTTAAACTTGGCTGCTGCTAAAGCAAGCAGTCTTTGAAGTAATAGTGACCTGAATGACAAATTTCTTGGCTACCAAACTGGTTGAGTAGAAGAGGCTAAGAGAACTGTCACAAAAAAAATTGCAACATTTTAACATTTGCACACGGGAAGACATTCGTCATGGAAATATTAGTGCAGTTTTGGCTTCTTTTTATTTGGAAGTCTGACACTATACATCATATAACCTACATTTCTCACTCCTGCAAAAGGAAAGCAAAAAGTTTTTTTCTTTATACTTTATCTTATATACAAAGGAAACGTTCAGCAAAGGTGCGTACAGAAGTAAGACCCACAGAAATTACATCTGTGTGTGTGTCTTGGGGAACTGACAGTACTTGAATAGATAATTAGCAAAATTACATAAAACCATTTTAATATCCTATTCAGACAGATGCAGATATTTCAGCGTTAGCACTGAGTTCTACAGATCCCAGCTCGCAGCAGTGTGGGCTAAACAAGAGAGAGATGGTGTTTTGAAGTAACTACAATCTGGCATAAAGAACAAGGTCAAGGCACGGCGATGAAACTGTCAGGTGTTTGAGACAACATTCAACTTGTTTAACCTGCAGTGAGATCGCACTTGTTCTGTTCTGGGAGCTGCTTTTTATTTTCGTTCCTGTGGAGACGAGAAAGTAACAGAAGAAAATGTTCTAGAACACTGACTGCACGTCCACCCGGCACGGTGTTTACTTCTTAAAAAAAAAAAAAAAACTCGACTTAACCTCATAATGGTCAGTGCGGCACTGAGGCCTGATGTCCTAGAAAATGTGGCTTCCCTTGGGGGAGACTACAGACACATCTCTGTTGCTTGACAGCTAATATTAAAATAACTTGGGCTATCTGGTGGGCACCTCTATCCAGCACTGGTTCTTGCATATATTTTAGCACATGGCTGTTCCCAGTGGAGGCTAAAACCCTGGTGCTAAGAGTGCTTCGCTCCCTTCGCTGCATACGAATAGGTTCACAAAGTCACTGAGTGTGGGTATAGCTAATAATCGCTGCTTTGAGCTCATCTTTTGTGTTACAAATAATATTTGAGCGAGCAGACAATCATCGTCGTGTTTAACCTGTTCACATTTTTCTTACTATTGATATCCTAAGTACCTGTCAAATCTAGTAAAATCAACAGCATCTGGCTCCAAATCTAATTTGTTATTGCTTGTTAAGACACACTTATCTTTGGAAAGTGACACTTGGTTCTTTCCATTGGAAATCGTGCTTGAGGTAAACACATTACAAATTTTGTAAATGACAGGAAACCTGTGTGTTAAGTAGGGCCAATACAGTGTTCGCTCTGACATCACTGCCAGCTATGAGATCCCCAATGAAAGGAGGTTTGTGGTGGGTTTGATTGCTGCTTTAATAGCTTAACAAATGGAAGAATTTTCAAACTTGAGCTCTAGAAGGTGTAAAACACTGATACAACCGCCCACTTAGCAACATTAATAGACAAGACTGGCAATATTTTTAATAACAAATTCTTTTATCAGCTTTTGTCTGTGCAGGGTGACGCAGGCTGTTTCTGTCCTACAGACTTGCATTGTTGTCTAAAAATGATTTGGCACATCAGTGAGTGACATGTTCATATTCAAACTGTTACTGTACTTATTTACACACCACCACTTAAAAGTCACATGGACATGGACATGTCCTTGTTTTTGTTTTTTAAGTTTAAATTCACCATAAAAGGGGAGAAAGCTGAATGCATGCACAAGGAGAACATGTAGGGTGGATTCAAACCCAGGACCTTCCTGCTGTGAGGCAACAGTGTTAACCACTGTGCTGCCAAGCTGCCCAATTCATGAAATCATTCATTATAAGTCATTAGTGGTATTTAATCAAATATCTTTATCAATCCACTTTGGTAAAGGCACAAAGGCTATTTAATTACTGCAGGAATAAAAATAAAAGCATATCCAATTAAGTTAGCACTGCTGGAAACCGCAGTAGTACATCGGCTAGTTGAGGGTTGGTTACAGTTATTTGAGAACGGTCAAGTCTAAGAATTATAAAAGGACAGCTATCATTTCAGTTTGCATGGCCATGCCCCTGTGTATGACTGATTGGTGCCAATTTCTCTCTTCAGGAGGACAACAAACTGCAACAAAGTGTCCGTCAAACCAGTGCAGCTTCGTGAAGCAGCAGGGCAAATGTCTCCAGATAACCATAACAAATTGCTAGCTAGAATGACAAGTGCCCTGTTACAGAAAATACTCATTAGAGCACCTAATGCACATCAGTCCACAGCCTGCAGTAGTGTCATTCAGAGTAAAATTTGCCTTCGAACGTATTGAGAAAGACTAATCTGTATCGGCGTATGTTAACAAGAAAAGCCGTCTTTGAAAGCACCACAGAAATTCCCAACTTTAAAAATGTTTGCCAACATAACGGTGCAGCAGCAAGGATGACAGATCCACATGGAGCTTATGTGAATCAGCAACACGGAGTCACCCATGCGACATGTCATGCTCGGAGAGATTAATTATTAATATCCCAAAACACATTTTAAAAATCGCATTTCACCTCACTTTGCAGTGTGTTAGCATGGTTGTGCATTTAAAATGATTAGCGATTTGTTTCTTAACAGAGGGGAAATGTAATTTGCTTGGGACTGAGGCATTAAAAGACCGGGTACCAGCAGGCTGCCCACCCTGGGCCAAGTCTGGGTGGATGTGTGGGTGCTGAATGAATCATGCCACTGCCACCAAGGAGACTTAAATTCTCTCCTCCGAGACAGACGAGTTTGACTGAAAATGCACATCAGAGTGAAGATGAGCTTTCACTCGGGGCTGTTTTTTTTTTTTTTTTTCTCTCTTTTTCTTTTTCTTCCTCTACATCAGAAACGTTGTCTTTACAGATGTACCTCTGTCAAGTCACCAGCTGACAGCTTCCTTAGGTTTTGTTAGCTTTCCTGGACGAATATCTTAACACTAGAAATCAAAATCAACCAGAAGTGATTCAGAACAACTGCGAGATCTCGACTTTCAGCACTACCACAATCAGCATGCAGCAGCAGAAAGTGGGCAGCAGTGTTATTTGCACCCGCTGACCTTGTTCTAAACCATTTACCTGATTAAAGCAGAGAGGTGATTTGTGTCGTCAATCCCAGGTCTCTTCGGTCAGTATCTCAACCTTGCGTGTCGCACCGGCTCCCACAGTCAACTAACTCTCTCCTGCTCCCTCTGCCCTCCCCGTCGTGCCTTTACTCTCTTCTGCTGAAGCCGCAGCAGTCTAATCTTTGCATTTCACCACTGGCTCTGTGCTGAGCCTGTCCCAGTCGCACACCAGTTTCTGTTCTTTCTTCCCTTCTGCTTTTTTCTTATTTTTTCTCCCCCTCCATTGTCAATGCTAAAATAACACTCTTGCCTTTCTTGTACCTAAAGTTCTGTGTTTTCAGTATTCAGTAATCAGTTTTATTAATATTTTATTAATGTTTTGTTTGACGCCATGTGCAAACAAAACAAAAAACACCTTTGTTTTTTCATCTCAAGAACTCCTCTAAAATGGACCTCAAATGTATGATCCATGCGTGCATGTGTGTTGTAGGTGATTTTTGCTTTTCGAGGCTTCAGCAGCACCTACTTGCACATAATTGGAGTTAAGTGTGTTGATGTATTATTTGATAACTCGTCATATTTCTGTTGTTTCTGTGTTTTTTGGTGCCCAGCGTTTAGCGAGCCACAGAAAGAAATAAAAGCAAGACTATCCTCTTAACTATGGACGCAACCACACACTCTCTCTCAGGGTTCTCTGCGTTGGCTCCAGACTTTGATAGGAACCTAATGGCCACTCTTGCATATGTTTGCAGCTGGAAGTGGATTGCAGCACATCACAAATGATTCTGTTTTTGTGATCATCATCTCACTATTGAGCCTCTCAAACACATCTGCAGGTTTGGACGCTGGCACAGAAAGTCTCTCAAAGCACGTGCTCGGTCTTTCACACTTAAACACACGCACACGCACTCAGAAGCACTCTTTGTTCATATATGAGGCAGCTGGCTGCTCACTAGCGCTATGTGCCCTCTGAGCTGAGTGATTGTCCTTCAAACCTCACAATGCAACGAGTGGCTGCGCTTTTTGTCCGCTGCGTCTTTAAAGCTTCAGACGGGAGCGCGGATGACTGCACGCGCACGGAGTTGGGTCAGTATCATCAAATCCAAATGTCAATTTAAGCTGCAGCCCGTTAACTTAAGACAAATCATTCTCCATTATTATCCTGTGACATTTGTCCTCATTGGCTTCACTGTGGAGCCCAGAGCATTTCTGTCTTCAGATTCGATCACTGTAATTGGTTGGAAAAGAATGTGACATTGACCCCAACAGGGATATGCACCGTGCAGAGCGCGCACTCGGCTCTCCCTCTCACACATGTTTGTGTTTGTACACAAATGTCCATCTGGATGAGCGTCTCGCGTGGCATTGACAGGACGGGTGATGGATGATTGACAGAAGCACAGATTGTGGAAGAGTCTGCAGTGCAAAAACAGAACTTGGGTCATGCAAACTTTTGAAATTATTGAGCTGGATAATAAGGCCCTTTATGAATATTCAGCTATATTAATATAGCAGAAATATCCGGGGTCAGATATGTGTCTTTGGACCTCAGTGGGCAAAATCTTTACCCACATGATTTAATAATTTCTCCCTCATTTTCTAACAATGTGGGCGGCGGGCCAAAGGCTGCTTTCTGCTTTAAGTTTGAAAATGAGTAATCCTGAGCGATGGAGTAATTCATTTTTTCAGTCATGTTTTTGAGCAAGAAAAATAATTGTATAAACAAAAACGTTAAACTAATGTCTAGAAAAATAATCAGGTAAACACTAACCATTTCTATACTCCAAACCAATCAAGAGCATTTTCTAGCGTCACTTGAAATGCGCCTTCTAATGACATTAATTCAAACGGAAAGTCACCAAAGGGATCAGACGAAATTAAAGCCCTTCCACTACCAGGTGAGTCGCCTAATTTAATTGAATCTAATTTAATATTAATTCATATTCACATTAATGTTTTATGTTAATACTCAATTCGTTCACATATTTGCATGAATGTAAAAAACTTGTAATTTTAATGGCAGTTGTAATAGTACAAATTGTAATTTTACCTTAAATGAATTTATGTTTGTTTTGCTGGAAGATGTCATGTTATAGTTTTTACTCATAAATGTAATTTATGTTAAATATTTTCGTTTTTTTTTTTTAAAACAAATAAGTGCCGCTCTGTACACCCCATGATTCAGTAGCTGCTTTCTGTATAACTTTATCAATCTCTCACATCACTGTGAAAGAATTTAGTCCCAGTGTTTCAGTCTGGTTGATGTTTTCACTTTGATTGTGTGATTGCGACAGCTGGTACAGAGGAGGTCCATTCAGTGACTGCAAAGTGTCGAGGTCCTGCGATTGCAAACCCAAATCTTCACCCCTCCACCACCATGCTTGAGTGCCAACACCATACATGGCTCTGTGCAATGCCCAACATTTCCACTTTGTTCTTGTCTGTTTGAACGGGATCTGTCCAGATGTTTTGTAGAAGGTTCGTTGACACTTTTCCACCTCAGCTGTGCTGCCATGTTCTTTTAGAGGGAGGAGGAATTCCCAACAAGTCATACCTTCTTAGTCGTTTTATCCCATTGTACTGTCATGAACTTTAACCTTTAACATGCTAACAGAGGCCCGTAGAGACTCTTGAGACTCGCTGGAAGATAGTGGCATTGTGTTAACACATCTGAATGCTTCGGAGCCGCACACCACTGAAACTTCTGCAGTTATGAACTTGCTGAAAGTTTCTTATGAGCATTTTATTAGCAGCATGCCTGCGACTCCCCCTCTTAATTCCTATGCAAGTAGCAAGGTTGTGCTTAGTTTATCACAGGATTGCACAGAGCTCTGTAAAAACTGTACATCAATTTAGGTGAAATTGGTATTGATTATTTGCATTACTAGATGGTTCCTGTCTGGTATATCTATCTTGTTTAAAGCTCCTCTCATCTGTTTTCCCAGGCAGTCCTGGAAGGGACAGACCTCCTCTGTCCAGACTCATCTGTTAGGCTGAAAAAAATGAACATGATCTTTTTTTAAATTTATTTTTTTTAATTAACTTAATGTTCTTATATTTTAGATTCTAATGATGAGTGGCGAAACGCTCTGCTCCAATGAACAGAATCAACTTTTGGAGATTTACTTGTCTTGATGCACGCTCATCCAGGTGTCAGCTGAGACTGAAGAAGTCACTTGGATGAGTGACGAAACGTCTCTCCCACTGAAAATGCTACGTCTAGATGAACAAAATCGACTTCTCGAGATTCTAATTCTAACTAATATCAAACAGTTAAACCGACTAAGGTTGCTTATATACTGTCAAGATGCTGTATGGTCTACATTCTTTTATCAATAAAAGAAAAAAGTAAAAGTGCCTGTTTGTATGGTTTTAAACAGTTTGGAAACCAGCTGCTTTCTTGTGTTTCTCTAAACACACACTAACACTGGTTCAGACCCAGTGTACTGTTTGCCCACAGATTACTTCTTGTGGTGTGCACTGACAGGCAGATTCACTTTCACCCTTTAGGAACACCTGAAAAAGAGAAGCAGAGAGAGATACTGAACACGCATCCAAACCCGGCCTGTCTGTCCTAAGGGGCCTCCCCCGGCGCTCAGCAGGTGCTGCTGCCTGTGCTGTGCCAGAAACCCCCCCCCCCTCCTCTTTTCTCCGAGCTTTTTAGTCCTCAGTTTCTTTCTGTCTCTGGATTTCTGCCTTCTCATATTCTGAACGTGGGCTGCTGTAAAACTGCCTGTTTACCTCACTGCATTACTGTCTTCTCTTCTTCTGTCTGTGTTATCTCCACATTTCTAACCTTCTCTTCATCTTCACCTCTGCCTCTTTTCCTCACAGCATTGTTTTCTCAACTTCTCGCCCCTTCTTCCCACCCCTCTCTTGCTTTCTTAGCGATCTTTGCATCGATATTCATCCAGGCCAGGTCATCAGTGAGGAGCGAGAGCGATACAAGTGTAAGATGCAGCAGATAGAGTGCAAGAAGCACCTTGTGGCAAATCCCTCCTGGTGTGTCTGTGAGAAGCTGAAAGCCCCTCTGCGTCCCATTAATAATAAATCACTGAGATCAGTAGATTTGACTCAAAGCCTCCACTCCTCCTCCTCCTCACCACTTTCCCTCACCTGTAATGAGTTGGGAGGAGGGTACGAGGAATGTGACCGAGGCCACGACACGAGGGACAAAGTCCCAAGAGGAGGGTAACGTTTTGTTTGTTTGTTTGTTTGTTTCTCCTCCCCATCTGATCAGCCTCATGTCTACCCCCTTCCTCTACGTCTAGCACGTTTGCGTTCAGGGCTGCTTTTTTTCCCATAACAATGAGTTTTGGCAGGGTTATACAAGCAAAAGCAAAAAAGCTCGCAGGACAAAAGATGATGTGGAATTGGAGTTTTCATGCTGCAGGCCTCAGCTCAGGATTGTCTGAAATATAATGCGACTTGTTGAATAGCTCTCATTTCTACAGTTTATTACCTGGTGAGGTTCGATGGTGCAAAAACTCAAACTGCGTAGGTTTTTCAAAGGAAATCTCTTCCCTTTCCATTAATCAATTTATAAATCCTATTCCCTAAGAAGCTTTTTGTTTTCATCCTTGAGTTTGTCGCTACCACCTTAACCCGAATGACATCTCAGGCAGATGGTACGACACTCCCAAACTTGCATTTAGCAAGTTCTGTGCTGTGGTATTTTCAGTAAATATCAGCCCTCACATTGCAGCCCCAGTGGCCAAACGTACAACATTAAATGATTATTTCCACGGCACGATTAATCATCCTCTTATTGAACTTCCAGTTTCAAAGAAGCACAATTCTAATTAGCTTCACCCTGTCATCTTAACAAGCTCTAAGAGATGAAACAATAACTGAGGGTGGCCAGTTTAATTATCAATTAATTAATTAATTCATAATTTGGCATTGGGGAAGTCAACAGGGCTGTGTGAAACAAGTGCAGCCCACGGCTTTGGTTGCATGCTTCTCATTCTGCTTTCTTAGACAGTATTTGGTTTTGCCCTCGTACCAAAAATAACCACTGCTTCCATTGTTGGAGCAGAGAGTAAACAAACGATCTGGAGCTGCACAGATTATACCCAAATTTGTATTCTGTGACATGTTCAGGTCCTCATTTTATTTCAGGTAGGTTAGCCTTTCTTTGAAGGGTCCCATCACCCGCAGCGCTGCAGGGTTTAGTGGCGACAAGTGCATGGCAGAATAGGACCTTTGAGCAACTGCTGATTAGTGTGTGTGGTTCAGCGGACAAAACTTATCAGTCATAGCGAAAATGAAATGCTGTTTGGCTAGTGAGCAGGTTTCATTTCCCACCCCGGAGTAAAAGCCAGCAGCAGGCAGACTGCAGGATTAGTATTCAGCTGGCTGTGGACAACAGAACCAGTGTGCTGGTGTTTGCCCTGTGGCTGTTGTCTTGCTGTCAGGTTAGCCAATGACACGTCAGAGCTCACCTCTCTGGCCTCAGCAGCCCATGGCTATAATACACTTCGCCTGGCTCTTTTTCCGCTTTCCACTCTGCCACTTAAATAGACGGCATCCATCTTTCTTTCTTTTTTTTTACCCGAGACACTCAAGAGCTTTGCACACACTATTCTTCTGTTATGTCATCAAACTTTGGACTGCCTTATTATGGACTGAGCAGCTAAACTTTTTTAAATTCAAGCTTGAAATGAGAAAATCCCACATTTCTAAATGGAACAACATTGAAATATGCTCACTATATTCTCATTTTAGAATGCATTTGAAGGTAAAACTGTGACATAAGTAATCTGTTACTCTAGAATAAATGTCTGTCTGATATTTTTGCCTGAAATTAATCTTGTTTAAAGTAGAAAAAGCATTAATATCATCCAGAAAATGTGAATAATGGCATGCTGACACTCTTTCTAAACATCTGAAATAGGGTGCTGTGAAAAAGTGTTTTCCCTCTTCTTGATTTCTTAGTTTGTTGCGCATTTTTCATGAAACTTTTTCAGATCATCAAGCAAATTTTAAGTACTAGTACTGGACATTCACTAACATGGTATCAAATATTATAAGAATCCATACCAAATGATCTTTTTAAAACATTTTATTTTATGGTTTTGGAGTTGTAGTTTACAGTCTGTTCCATAAATCACTGTCAGTGTCAGAACGATACTTTCTGCTGTTTATAAAATTCAACTTAATTACAAGTGAATACGATGAGTTTGATGAAACTGGTGATTTTAACCTGAATATTTGGTAAAAAGTTGTTAATTAGTTTAGGGTGTTGTTTTAAAGTGACTTTTTGCTCATCATGTTTTCGAGAAACTGAAATAATCATTTAATGTGTTTAGAGAGTCAGTTTTTTTTCCTTCGTAAACTTTCAAACTTTGATTCAGTCACTTTTCATTACATGTTAGATATCTGAGGAAACTGGATAAAAGAAATCGTACTGGCGAGTTCCTGCTACAAAGTTGATTTTGATCTTTTCCCCATTAGGTATTTTTCAGTAGAGGGAACCTCCCTTGAACATGCCATCAGAGTGATTCTCTTGAACCTGCTTAACCTGGCTAGCTCGGTGCTCTTAAAAAGCATGAAAATAACTGAGACAGATCTCACAGGAAGTAGCAAACTGCGTTGATTTGAATTAATCTCGACACAAGAAACGGTAACGTTAATGCAGCTGTGTTGTTAGGGCAACATAAGCTTCCGTGGACGTAATGTGCATGTGTGCACCGTTGAACCTGAAGGGTGCAGTAATGTAAATTTGTATCTGTAGCTTAGTGGGGTAAACTTCACCCTACTATCAGTTGTCTGATGCTTTTTTTTTTTCATGTGTTCGGTACTTTGTGCCATTTTGTTAAGGGTATTGCTGGAATCTGCTACACAAAGGCAAACAGATGCTCCGTTTAGATCACCATCTTCTAACTGTACGGGAATTCGCATAAATATAACCCCCGAAATCCGTAATCCGTTGGCTCAGAGTTGCTTTTATTGAGACGTTAGTGAAGGTGAAGTGCGATTGTCACAGGTGGCTTTGGTGAGGCAGCATCTGTTGGTGAATGCTCTTTTCTATTTTCATTGAAAGTGAGAGATGCTGGTGTGACGTATGGGTTGAGGTGGGAGCTGAAGCTTGACTAACTTTCCCAGCTTCCCTTGCAGAGGTTGAGATCAAATGAAGCACATTTCTCTGTGTCTGTCTCCGTCTGCTTCTCTTAGTGTTTGTCTCTCCGGTGTTACTTTCGATTCCTTCAGTCTTTGTCTCTTGCTCCATTTTCTCCTCCTTAACTCTAAACTTTGTCCATTGTTTAGACTTCAGCTTACACTTTCCAATCTGTCTGTGTTTCACGTTGTCTTTCACCATCACTGTCCATTTTCTTCATCATTGTCTTTCCTTCTCTTCCTGTCCTTTGTTTCTCTCTCCTTTTCCCCTCCACCCCTGCTGAGCAGGGAAGCCTTTGATGTGAAGCCGATATCTATTCATGCAAGTCATTCATCAGCACCGTGTTGCTTTTAAAGCAATGAGCAGGAAGCCAGATCAATAAGATGGCTGAACGGATGGATCTCTTAAGGGGCTTCTTCAGCCCAGAGAGATAAGGGAATCTTTTTTTTTTCTTTTTTAAAATAAATGGCACTTTAAAGAGTCACACAGGGTGGGCGGGGGCTCGGATGGGGTCGGGAGCGATGAATGAAGATCTGACGCATCACAGCCACTATTAAAATAGGCAAAGGCATTTAGATGGAAAAAGTGGTAGAACTTTGGAGAAAACCCTGCGAGAGGTCTGACTGGAAGGCCTTCGTGTCTGAAGAAGTTACGCTTAAATGTGGACTAATTAAATCCACTTCAAAGCCCAGACAGTGTATTCACAAATATTCTTTATGCGATAAACAATAGAAAAAAAAAACTACACTTGAGACAATAAAGCATAAATGTATTTATGAAAGTCAAAGCCAGTAGTTTTCAGTCTTTCAGACAGTTAGCTCAGAGCCCATTAATCATTGAGGACTCAGTCTTGTGTTGAATACTGCAGTATATAGAGACCTGGAGGCCGATATGCCACAGTATAAACTGGAAACACGGCTTCACTTACTTTGTACTGTTCTGTATTTTTAAATTAGATGTGACACATAGTGCCATGAAGCTTGCCAGCTTTGTGTCTCTGATAGAAATGCCTTTAGCTATGACAAAACACCAGAGTATGCTCCTTTTTTTTAAAGTTCTAACCTATGTGGACTTTTAAATTGACCCATATATGAAAATAAACATAAATATTACTCTAATTAATGTGCTAGTTTGAGGAAAGATTTTTTCCTCATATATGAAAAGTGAGCCGTTCTAAATTACATGAGACTTAATATTTAATCTCACGTATCTCTTTTTTTTTTTTAAGCTTAGATGGGGTTTTTTTTTGTCTTTTTCTCCCGTCCTGGAGGAAACTGCGTCACGAATCACTCATATTTAGGCATTTTGCCATCGTGCTTCTGATAGCTTTGACTCAAGATCAGCAAGAGCCGTGACAGGCTGAGAGTGAAGCTGAGTGCTAAAGATGTTGTCCCTGATGTGTTTACATGCACGCACACGCGCACACACACTCACTCCATCTTGTCTAAGTACACGTCTGGAAGCCGGAGAGAGCAGACGCACACACACACACTGATGCTAACAAACCATGTCACCCAGACATGTCACCACAATCATCATCACCTCCAGGTGTTTTTCTGTAGAGTGCAAATAGCGCTCAGCGTTTTGATTCTTTGTATATTTTATTTGTGTGTTTATGTGTGCGCGTGTGTTGAGGGGGGAGGGCGGTTCTTGAAATGAACCAAGAAAAACACATTATGTGTTCAAGAAAAAACATGAAAAAACATTTCACAAAGTGCTGAAGAACGAAAGGAAGCGAGTGTAGAGTAAAACGGAA
Source organism: Pelmatolapia mariae (assembly GCF_036321145.2). Lineage (NCBI taxonomy): Eukaryota > Metazoa > Chordata > Actinopteri > Cichliformes > Cichlidae > Pelmatolapia > Pelmatolapia mariae. The sequence continues at coordinate 46,318,259 of NC_086241.1, forward strand.
CAGAAACATAACAGGATGACAAAGATGATACTTGATGTCAACACTTGGAGCTCGAGGGCATAAAATGGAATGGTGGTTGAAGACCAAGTCTGTCTGTGTGTGTGTGTGTGTGTGTGTGTGTGTGTGTGTGTGTGTGTGTGTGTGTTGTTTAAAGGTATTTAAGCAGAAAATCATCATGTGTGACCACCCTCCTAAACAATCTGAAGAAAAGCGCAAAGTGTACATCCATTTTTTTGTTGTTAACCTTTTGTTTTTTAGCTTGTTTCTTTTGACATTTAGCACCATCACCTTGTATCCCGTTAAGAAGTGACATCCTCAGCTCTTTTTCTATAGCTGAGAATATATCGTTTTTGGACATCTATCTGTATTGTTTTGATTCTTTTGATCTTGAAAAAAAAAAGGACTAATTCCAGTAAAATGAAAATTTGTGTAACTTTATCAGCTGCCCATATTTGTCAAGCAGTTTTCCTGGATTTCCAGTACAGATGGAAAAGGCTGCAGTAATGTGTCAAATTGACTTCAAAGGTTGTGCGTATTGTGGCAGATTCATCGCTTATGATAATTAATCTTACCCTTCGAGTTTCAGACCTGTCGCTCTTTAATGCTGTTCAGTGTGGGCTGGCATCACCTCGTTTTATTTTGGTTTATTTTCCTCCCCTAATTGCTGTCAGTTTAAAATGCACACATGCATATGTTTGATGTCAAAAATCTGTTTGTTAATATATTTATCAGTGACAGAAAATAAAACTCGTAGTCAAATACTTCTTTCCTATAAAGTTAACATCAAACCATCCTTATAGCTTTTGATGAGAAGACAAACGCTATAGTTTTTGTCTTCTCATCTCTTCATTTACCTGTTTTTATTTCTTTTTTTCTTTTTTAATATATTTTGGACTCATCTCTTCCTCTGTCTTTTCCACCCACAGCTGCTTCCTGTCCCTGCTCCTGGTGGCCGCCGTAGTTTGGAAGATCAAACAGAGCTGCTGGGCGTCACGGCGGCGAGAGGTAAGCCTGTGACTTCATGCTTACAATTGATTTTAGGCTGCCACATCCACATCAACTCATTTCTGGTTAAAGTTATTGCTGCTGTAAAAGTTGCTTTGTTTTGTGGATTATCCAGTGGAATAAATATATGAAGTTCGTTTTTGTCCAACAATCACAAAGAAGTGTGATTGCATTGATTCTGTCATGCACTATATTGCCAGAAGTATTCCCTCATCCACACGCATATAAACTTGTGGGACGTCCCATTCTTGATCCATAGGGTTTTATTATGTCGCCCCAACTGTTCTGGGAAGGCTTTCCACGTGGTTTAGAAGAGTGTTTATGGGAATTTCTGGACATTGTTCCAGAAGTGCATTTGTGAGGTCAGAAACTGATGTTGGACTGGTTCGTGGTCTCCACTCTTCCGTTGGACTGAGGTCAGGATTCTGTGCAGGCCAGTCAAGTTCTTCGACACCAAACTCACTCATGCCTGTCTTTATGGACCTTACTCTGTGCACTGGTGCACAGTCATGTTTGAACAGGAAGGGGTCATCCCCAAACTGTTCCCACAAAGTTCAGAATGTCTTGGTGTGCTGAAGCATTAACAGTTTCAGTGAAAGGAACTGTTATGGGGCCCAACTTCTGAAAAACAACCCCATACCATAACCAATCCCTCCACCAAACTTTAAACTTGGCATAGTGCAGTCAGACAAGTACCGTTCTCCTGGCAGCCACCAAACACAGATTCATCTATGGGATTGCCAGACAGAGAAGTGTGATTCCTCACTCCGGGGAACAGGTCTCCACTGCTCAGTGTTGTAAAGCACATATGATGCTTTGCTTTGCGCTTAGTGATGTCCAGCATGGATGCTGCTGCTTGGCCATGGAAACCCATTCCGTGGAGCTGTTTATCCACAGTTCTTGATCTAATCCAAAGGCTACATGAAGTTTGGAGGTCTGCAACTTTACACAGAGAGTTCCCAATCACTTCCACTTAATTTTTTTATAGTATCACTAACAGTTGTCTGTGGTATATTTAGTAGTAAGGAAATTTCACAAATGAACTTTGTTGCACACACAGGAATTCATTGCCCATTCTTTCACAAATGTTTGTAGAAGCAGTCTGGATGCCTAGGTGCTTAATTTTATACACCTGTGGCCATGGAAGCGATTGGGAGACCTGCATTTAATGATTTGAATGTGTGAATGAATACTTTTGGCAATATAGTGTATTTCAGGCCTGCTTATAGAACAAAATGACTTGGTGTGCACCGGAAAGTTAGTGACGGTGGCCTCTGCCTATGCAGCTACCCTTGGAAAAACCCAGAAACTATTCTAGAGGTTGTCAAACCACATCTGTATTGATATACATACTGAGCTGTCAAAATTGATCATGAAGGATACAGGGGAGGTCGTCTTTATAGGGGAAAGAGTTAAAGCAATCAACACTACAGGCAACTTTCAGGCAACACTAAACTCTTGGCTCCTTCTGGTATTATCAATGTGCACACTAAGTCATTTGAATCACAACAGCCCTGCAACCATTAAGTATTTGGTTGTTGTTAATGTATTGAGGCAGACATTCATCAGTGGTCTTTCATAAAGCAGCAGGTATTAGCAGTATTATGACTCCAGTATTTAGAGTCATGCTTGCCCCTGTCTCCTCAGGACACAGAAATAATCAGGAGAGAATATTAAAAGGATCTTGGGTGTAATGCATTTTTAAACTTGACTTGTGTAGTCACTCATATTTCAATTAACCTTGGGTTTTATATCATTATAACATATAACATATCATCACGTGTTGATTGCAATGGTCTTTTTGGTTTAAAGTAACTGCTAAGACTAATGAAAATGTGCAGTCATGCTGCAAGTTACAAGTCATTGCAAAGCCATCAGTGTCCTGTTAAGCAACAAGTAATCTCTACAGTTAGAAGGATTAAGTGAATATGTTTTCAAAATCATTTTTAAACATCAGACATATAAATAAACCTTCACTAGCTGGCTGAGGAAGAGTTGGATGGCTTACTAGTTAATTATCAGCAAGAATTCAGATTGCTTTTAACTTGTCACATCTCTCTCTGTAAGCTTGTTGTTTGCATGATTAAGACTCAACAAATGCTTAACTAACAGTCTGGCCTGACTAGCTGTTCAGACAGATTGCCAAGCATTGCATTTGCTTTCTGCATGTGGAAAACTAACGCGATGTGAGAAGTATGAAAAGTCAGTGCAGTTTTTGCATGTTGAATACTGCCTCGCTGGGAAAATGACAAAATGCTTTTTCACGTGTGCTTCCAGAAGGGTTTGGACCACCTTTTGAATGAGTGGCTGAAAGGTTATGTGCTGGTGGCACTGTGTTTCTGCATTTTGTGTGCGTGTGTGCGAGTGCGTATGTGTCAGTGTCTAAGAGCATACACGCTAATGTTGTGCTTAATGTGAACTTTTGGTCTGTGCTTTTTACACTCGCCGTGTCGGTTGAAGTGCCTTTTGCCTGTAACATCGTCCAAAAGTGCTGTAATCAGCCTCACCTCTTGTGCCTCTTGTCATCCCCCTTTTACCTGCACCCACTCTGCCCTCTCTTCATCATAAAACCGCTGTTGTCCATCTGGACGCTGTACACTCTAACCTTTACACAAAATTAAAACTGGAACTTTGTTAAGAGGATTGGTGGCCACCTGAAAACTGTGGCCTGTGTTAAACTCCCCAACACCTGAAAAAGCTTGTAGGTTTCACTAAAATGCCTTTTGTAGAATAAACCTGGGCTCATGTCAAAGTGATGGGGAAAATGGACTGCTGCATACCTGCCTACACAGTTTAAAGTAACCATCAAAGTACACAACGAGGTTTTTAACATTTGTCTTATAATGGGAAGATAAAGGATCCAGAGCACTGTCAATGTATTTACTCACAAAGTCAAATAAATCTGCAAGTCATATGCAAATCAGTGAAATAAAAAGTTATGCTGGGAAAAAATAGAACCCAGTGTCAACATGTGAAGTGCAAACAAGACTGGACCCGAAATTGAGCCTTGTGGCACACCCTAACTAAGAGGGACTATCTTGCATCCAAAGCATAACAGATCAGCTGTCAAATATGGTAGAGGCGATACATGCCTCTACCATATTCCTTTTCGACATTGGTTGTGTCAGATGATGCCCACAGTTCAGTTTTAGCTCTTTTTTTGTGTGCTGTAGCAGAATAAGCAGAGATGGCGATCGTGGTAATGCTTTTAATTAATCTGTTAATGAAACTGCAGTTATGTAAAAATGTGAAAATGCATAGCTGAAATATAAATTATAAATATAATAAAGGTTTCATAAAGGTTTTATGTAACGAAAGAAATTACTGTTGAAAATCTCTCCCCATTCACTCAGATGAATACCTAAATGTCAGATAACTGTCTGGTAATGTCACAAACATGACCTGTAGAAGAACTTTGGTTTTTGTCTTTATGTAAGAATCTCAGTGTATCACGTCTCCTTTGTACTTCATCATCTGAATACATTTAAAAACCCTGAGCAACAGTTATAAACGTGCTCCCTTAATTTTGAACAGTGACAAGCTTTTAACTTTTTTTTTAACTTGTCCATAACTCTGAAAGAGCCTATATGATGATGATGTAATTTGCCAGTCATCTATTCATGATAGGTTAACTGGATACATTATGCCCATTATACAGTATTATCCAGTATTTTTATTAAATGCCAGGTATTCTTGTTATTAATAATTGTTTTTTTCTATTCATCTATATTAGCAGTTAATCTTTTTTTTTTTTTTTTTTACCACAGTTAAACAAACCTATTACAGATATTTTACCAATCAGTAGTTAATGGAAGATGGTAAACACTATACAGTTGTTTTCTTTTCCCCCCCCTAAACTCATTATATAAGCCCAAAGCGAAAAAAAAAAGTTGCAATTTTAGTTTAGAGCAAATGAAGCTTGGTCCTAGTGCTAGTTGTGAAGTCACATTTTGGTAAAATGCTGTGAGATGATACCCCGAGTATCATCTCATCCGAGTCATACATTCTTCTGTGAAGAATCTGCAGGAAAGATGAGCCAATTTATAAAGATAGTTGTTGTTGCCAGGCAGAATCACAAATTTAGCTATGACATCAGTGGCTCAGCAGCCTTTTTATAAACCACTGTGGGGGAAAATCCCCCCAAAACATTAGTTATATAGTGAGCTCTTCCTAGCACAGATGTCAAGCACAGATGCCAACTTGAATTAGGATTGGGAAATGCTCAACAGGTTTGGGATCTAATACCCACCTCTCTATAAAACCACTCAGAATAGTAAGGATAGAAATGTCATTATTATTTATTTAATTATTTAAATTAAAAATGTTTGGACATGTTCTGTTCACTCATGGAGTTTATTTTATGCTGCTCATACACACACTCACCATCTCCTAAATTCATGCCACTTATCTTCATCTAGTGTTCATAAGGAGTATCGTATAAAGAAACCAAAGATGACAAATTTCCATCAAATGTGACTTAATCTAGCAGCACAGGCAACCTGCCTTCACGCATGCTTATGTTCCATGTGAACACAGCGTGACACACAATTCACGTAAACAGAAAGCTAATCATGTTTTTCCACGAGGTCGACTGTCTCCGTTACAGCCGTTCGCTTCCTTGACATCGAGACCGTTCTGTTCTTTTCAGCACTGTCCCTCAAGGCTTGGCTTTCACATTTATCCTTGATTCCTCCATGTTACTTGGTGCTTGCATCAGCTGTACAGTGACACACATTTGCATCTAATTATGCCCACGTTCACCCCACTTAGGCCCGACGCAGTGGAAAGTGGTGGCCATTGCATTTTATGTGGTCATTGCAGGGTCAGAGGAGTTTAAGCCGATGGCCTCGAGTCCTTTTATTTCCCACCGCTGGCTGCTTGTCATTTGACTTTAAGGAGTTTAAGCTCATTGTGCTGTCACAGGCATTGTAAGTCGCTCGGGATAGCAGTGTTAGCGCGAGCCCTATAATGCAAATGTCACTGTGAGACTTTTTTTTCCTTTCTTTTTAAAGATGTGGCTGTTGACACAGGGATTGAAATCAGCTTTTTTAGAATGACATGCTTGTTGAGTGAAACTGACTTTGAAACATTACATTTATTCTTAAAAATGTGTTTAAGAAGATTTTTATTAACCCCATCCAAAACTTTAATAAAAAATGTATATTGGGATGAGATATTAATAGAGGTTATATATAAAGGTTACAAAAAGGGAACATTTTAGCAGAAACAGAGTATTTCTTTTTATTCTTTAGCATGACAAACTATAATCTCGCAGTTCTCCAAAATTCAACTTTTTCATTTGGAAGGCATCCAGGTGTTAATTTGGTGCCAGGAGTATTAATGACTCGAGGACTGTGTCTGAAGTTGTTGTTATTGTAGGCGTAGGCTAACACCTGCTAAGAATGTCGATTCCACCTGTTGGTCACTGCGTGTGGCTTGTTTGTGCACGTTTCAAAGTATTGCGATGGATTTCTTTCCTCATGTGTGTCTGCACCCTGCATCTGTTTGCATACATGTGCGTGCTTGCGGTGTGTGGTCTGTAGTGTCTGAATCTAAATCAAAGCCTTCCTTTGAGACCTGACAGTTCCTTTGAAGGAAGCTGGAGCTGCCAGATGGCATTAGATGGACCCGACCACAGCCGGTACCATAGCAGGCTCTGGCATTTTAGTCAGAATAAGCAGTGCTTGAGCAACGCTGTTAATGCAGGTTGATTATTCCTGTGGTAACGTTTTAGCAACAGCAGGACTTAAATGGCTGTAGTTCTAAATTGATTCTCACTTTTATCTTTTTGCGCTATGTCTATATTTACTGTGCTAAAGTTAATCGAAGTGACAGAGTGCTAAAATGAGAGTTACAGTTTTCTCTTTTGAGCGGCCAACAATTACAGCGTCACAGACAGGTTTCGGGCACAGCTTACGCAGGCCTGTAACAGACACAAATGATTAAAGTTGTTTCTTCTCTTTTTTTTCTATTCTTTTAGCAAGCTGGCTAATTAAAGCGAAAATCCAGCAAGCAGATCTATTGAAAGGGTAATATATCATGATGCAAAATACTGTAATAATGGTGCCACTTTCCCCTTCTTTGCCTAAGGACAGAATATCTAATTTCGCTAGATTGTAGCAGAGATTTTAGGCCAGAATGGGAGGGTTGAAATACAGAATTTTCTGCACCTGGCTGCGTAAGAGTTGAGTCATATGTTCAGAGATGGAGCCCCTTTTGAATGACATTGTAATGCATATAGAGTGAGCCTTTGATGTTCATTGTCAGTTTTCCCAGTATTCTCTTTTTCACCCTCACTGGGATCTCATACAGTTATATTCCCCTGGAGATCCTCCTCCTCCACTGTAGCTTCCCAAAAATATCCTCCTGATGACAAAGTGTGAATTTATCCAACATCCACTGTCGCACTTACCCAGATATATATCACATATAACTTGACATATATTAGACGCGTATTGCACCCTGAGGTATTGACAGCAATGCAGAATGTGATAATGTCCCTGATCATTTGTGCTGTGTTCCACATTTACATTACGCAAGACGCAGGCTGCCTGCAGGAAGAAGGCAGGGAGGGAGCAGAAATGGGATAAACGTCTCCTAGATACCTTCACATATTTATTATCAGCCATTAAGCTGCCCTCCCACTACTACCTCTTCTCAACTATGAAAAAGCAAAAAAGGATGTCAGTCAAGGCGTCGAGGCTCAGACCCCATCATAAAATGAACCGCAGCTGCTAAATAGGCTACAACGTTTAAACCTAATATTTTAGCATCAAAGGTTACCTAACTCAGGTTAAACATAAACATATTTTCTTGCTTGAAATGGCCACGGTTTCCCTCATCTCTTTGATGATTCGGTGAGTGGGAAAGTATGCCGTCCACACATGAAAGTCTATTTTTTTAAAAAGCAGATCAGAGATGAGATCTGAGACCTTAACAAGACGTGACGATGTGAAAAAGCTATGATCTCTTATGTAAGACTTTTCACTCGTTTTATTGAAGGATATTACCTGTGAGTTGACATGTGAAAAAGCAACAAATGTGGCATTCAAAATGTATAAGAAAGGTTCAAAACTGTGTGCATAAAGTTTCAGACGTTCAGAGTTTTTGCTTCACATCAGAACTTTTACCTGAGATACCCAAGAGTGTAACAGGCTATAATTTTTGCACACCTGTATAGATTTTGACCTTGGGCTTCAGGTAATTACATCCTACAACATTTATGTAAATTTTCATGCAATGATGGCTGTAAGCTAAAGAGTATTTCTAAAGTTTAAATACCTAGCTTAGGTAGTTTTACAATGTTTAAGCGCCTGTAGTTATCTAAAGTACTTTTATAGTAATGTTCAGAAAAATGTATCAACCGGGATTTGTCAGATTTGTTCCTGATTCCTCTCACACAGTATGTCATGTTTTCACTGAAGCAGTACAAAATGAGGTTAATTTAAAATGAACTGCTGGCAGATAAAACAAAACAAGAAAAGTGTGAAGTATAAATAGTTTCAGATTCATTCCTAAACCTTTTCCTTACCTGCCTAACCTAACAAGTGCATAGTTCCCCACCTGACATATTTGCACACTATTAAAGTCTGAAGCACGGCTCTCATGGGACCTTTCCTTGCCATCTCATGCCAGGCGTGAGGATGAAGAGCCAGCAATAAGGTTGTTAAATGGTTCCCTGGCTGTCTCCTTATGGCTGTGCCCTTAGTCACAGCAAACTGCTGACCCACATTTTTGGGTGGGTGACTTTTTCCACTAGGCCCCCTCGTTTTGCCTTGTCCTCTCCTCTCCGGTCCGCCCCCGTCCATTCCAAACTCTGTTGATGGAGAGAACGGTGACCTTTTACAGACGCCTTCGCTGACTCTGTCTGAAGCTTTCAGCAATCCCTGCCGCCTGTGCTGCTTCATGTACTTCAACGTGAGCACACTTGTGTACTCTCTTTCACTTTGTCTTCAGAATTGTGCATGAATACACAAACACACACACTCACCCACACACAGACTTGCAGTATAATTTAACAGAGAGAGACATTTAAGAGGTTAAGGCCACGTAGCACGTTGAATATCAGCAGTCACCCTGCTACTGTACAAACAAAGGACCTCAGAATGTATTGAAAATCCATAAAACCGCTCTATGCAGTGGTCGCTTAGGAAGAAAAATCATTCGTTCATACTTGCTGCAAAGGTAATATATAGGGAGCTTAACAACAAAACACTACTATTGTGGCTACTTTTAATTACATCGTAGTTGTCACACGGTTTAAAAATTACACATCAGTGTTGGCTAAATAAATACTGGCATTCATCATTGTCATTAAAACCATATTAAACTCTATGTAACTTCCCAAATTACCGAGTAGGAATGCTTTGGATGAAGGAATGAAATCCCAGATATCACAGTTGTCATTTTTCTTTCAGTGCACTGCATGATTGTGTTTTGTTGTACATGTACCGCAGTGCAGGCTAACAATGAAATACCATCATTCTTTAAGAAATATGCATAAAATCTATTCCATTTCTTTGCAGTAAACTAAGGCGGCTTTCTGCATTTTTATGATATAGAACTAGGTTTCTGAACCCAGTCCTGCACATCAAGCAGAACACAGAGGTGTGTGTTGGCAGTTAAGTCTGTAATGAAACTCAGTCTAGTGTACAACATCATCAGGAAGTTTGTAAATTGCATCTCCATAATCAGTCATGCAGTCATTGTTAGAAGCTTTCAAAACAACTCGTTGTTATACATGCGCGGTCACACAAGCCCACAGTCTCAAACACTCACCACCTTTGCTCCACTCTCACCGACTCCTGCGTTGACTCGTACACGCCGGCCTCACGTGCGAAAAAAGGTCTGCAGCAGATGGTTCGGTGTGAAAGTGCAGTAGAGTGGGAGAGATTGGCACACGTATCATTTGAATAGGCAGAAACCTGGAATACAATGAAGATATCAAGGAGCCACGTAGGCTCCACACATCGGTTTTGTTTCCAGAATCATCTGTAATGATAAATCGGATCCTCTCCGCTAGCATGGCAGCTCCCACACATACACACCCAGGCCCAGAAGCAGATGGCTAGATGTGAATGCGGTTCACACATGAGCAAGGAAGAAAGGAAAAAACAATCTTTCCACCTTTACCTTGCAGCTGTTACCCCCTTACAAAGCACTTCCCGATGATGCTCTGTAATATATTATAATTTTAGAATCGTGGGAATGCACTGTAGCTTGGAGCCTCTTTGCTTCTGCACGCCAGGAGCGGTCCGCAACGCGATCCAGAGAGTATCTGTGCGCGTCCCCTGACGGTGCTTTAATACACAGAGCTTCAACTTGATGTGCCACATGTTTGCATCCAATAATTAGTGTGTAATAAATGAAGACCAAGCTAATAAAACTTAATTATGTACTCTTACACTGTCCACATTACATATGCAGTCTCTGCTGAGGAGAAACATTCAAGTCAGCCATGTAGTTATAATGTTGGAAAGCAATCAGAAATATCAAAACATGAAGTCTGCATCAGAATTTTGCAACTGTGATAAATATTTATTGATTTAAAAATCCAATTTTCTGATATTCATATTTGTTATTTGAAGTTATGTACATGTTTAAGCTCTTTGCCCAGATAATCTAGTTGTTTGTGTTGTTCCAAACACGTGCGTTACCCCCACAGAAGTTAGAAGTGTAGTGCAACTCTGCAACGCCAACGTCAACATGTGCGGGCATTCTTGTTTATCTTGCTAATTTTTCACTTGTCCGTCGCTATTATTCACTGCTAATGCTGACAGACTAGAAATTATCACTATGTTTGAGTGTTTAATATCTGCTCTTTTTGGGACCTTCACAGCACACTGGTTGTGCACAAAGTCATATTTTTTTCTCTTAAAAAAAAAAAAAATACAGTTTATTTTATAAATTCTGCATTCCTTTATGAAGCATTGTTGTTCTATTATTCTTAATAGGTGCGTTTTGTATGTGCGACACTAAATGCATTAATTTGTTAGTGATGTTTTGCACAGTTTGATAATGAATCATCAGGCATTTGGAAAACATGTTTTCTTTCATTTTTGGCAGGAAATTAGCTCCATAAATATTACTTTTCTGTGTGTTGCTCATATTTGTTCCAAGAAATTTGAATCAATCTGTCAAAGTTATGGGTTCACATTTTGTTTGGGGCACATGAAGTCCTGTTTTGCTTATGCTGAGCAGGAGATTATTGAGACACCCTAGGCTATCTGCTCTCAGTAATTGTGCTCAGCTCATTATTGTTTTGTGGCACCTGTGCAAAAGGTTAGCAGTTTAAGGTGAACAGCCTCTTATCTTGTTCGGCTTCAGCAAGAATATTCATTTCTAATGCCGATGTTGGTGTTTATTATTAAAGTGAAGGCTTTCTCTCATTGAAAACTGAGCTGAAATCTGTTGAATAAGATGCGGCATCTGTACATCTGGTTTATCCTTTTGAGATATAGCCAGGCTACAGGCCACCAGCTACATCGCAGTTTATTATAATATAAAAACAGGTCTGTGGTGAGAATTTTGGAATGAAATGTAAACGCTCCCAAGTTGTAAAAAGATGTTTTTGTGTTGCTGGCAGTGTGGCAGTGTTGCTTGGCTTCAGCATAAGTGGAGTTTGATCCAGCTAAACATTATTAGTGCAGGACTAACATAGCCTGGGGACAAGCAGAGATGTTTAATAATCAGCTCAGTTTTTTTTTATCATCAGCCCAGACACTCAGTAAAAATGGAGCAATTTGAGTTCAACTTGGATGAGAACTTTAAAATCCAGCAAACTTGCATCTGTTACCCCCCTCCCCCTCCCCACCTCCTCCTGCAAGGATCAGGAGGAGGAATTAGCAGCACATCCACAGCTCAACATCTGCATCACTCCTGTAATCCACTGACTTGGTCAATAATGTTTAAAGTGTTTAATTAGCCCGATCAGTAGTTTAAATGGTGGAACCTCCAGTACAGATCACCTGCAGTGCTTTGGAAAAGATCCACTGGTAACGTTTAACCAACAAAGACTTTTCAGTTTGTAATTTGGATTCCTCTCTTCATGTGGCAGTAACTGAAATTAAAAGCAGAGGGTTTGGGAACCAAATTATGACAGAGATAAAGGAGAATGGACAAAAAGAAGTCAAGTTGAAATGACTTTATTTATTATTTTGGCTTGAACGTGTTTTTATTGTCATGCTGGTCCTCAGCTACTACCTGCTCACTATGGTGCTAATTGGTATTTTATAGGTAATGAAATTCATACTTTCAGATTAAAGCATTAGGCAATTCCAAAGGCTGATGGAGTGAATAGTGGCTGACCTGAATAGCTCTTTGCAAATGCAGCTTTGCAGTGTAAACTTGACCACCTGAACTTTTTTGTCAGTGCCAGGTTGAAGATTAAAGATTTCTGCTCAGGTAGCTTAGTGTAGAATCATTTCTGTGTAATTTGTGGAGACTCCAAACAGCATAAGCTTTGTGACTTAAACAATAAAGGAGCGAAAGGCCTCCATGTCAATCACTGTGTTCTTGATGAAAGAAAGTCTGTTACGTTGTTTGAACACAGAGGTATATTAGTGTTACTTTTGTGTACCCTTGAAAATGGATTCAACCATGCCTGCTCTCAGTAAGAATAATTGTGCCCTTGAAGGCAGACTTTTGAGGCCATGGTCATTGTTATGGCTCTGTGGTAGAGTGAAATGCTCTGGGATTGTGCTCCAGAAGTGCATCTTGGCTTTAGGAAATACAGAGGGCATTCATACGACTACTGTAACAATCCTTTGGGTTAAAAATGTCTCCCCCCTCCTTTTATTTCCTTGCTTTTTGGTGTGCACACAAGGAAAAAATTGTCTGTCCTCATGCTACTTCCTCCTGTCTGTGAAAAAACAGAAACACATGTAGAGTGAACAGCTGACATCATAGCAGATTGCCACGTGATTCTCCGGGGAGAGTGTCGTGCTCCTGAAACATTAAGGATTGCGTAGGTGATAAATCAACTTTAGTTTAATAGCTCTTTCTGTTGTAAGAGTATTTGTCTCCTCACCGTTGACTACTAACAGAATGAAACAAAAGAAATAAAAGGCTCGATTTCCCTTCTTTTCCTTTATGTAGCAAACATAGCCTTGTGAAGACAAAGAAGGCAAAGTGTCACCTTTTCCCTTTTTTACAGAATGAAAGCTCATTTCAGCTACAGTGTTGACAGAATTGTGTTGTTTGTCTTGGCTAGTGTTGTCTCGCGTTGTTTGTCTCAGCTGTCAGGGATGTCCGGTTATCTCACCTTCCAGCAATTCAGCTGTGGCCATATCCACGCCGGGCAAGTTCAGAGAGGGAGAAGGCATCGCCTTGTCTCACTCTCTGCAGAATGCTATTAAGGGGGGGAAACCTGTTCAGTCCTCCCCGCTCCTGCAGTCTGCATCCCTGCTGGAGGTGGGGAGATGGATTGCTCAAGGTGACCCCAACTGGCACACTGTCTGCTCAGCCCGACCGCTCTCATGCCACCATTCTTCACACTTACTCATTCTCTTCTTTCGTCTCGCACGTTGCCAGTACCCCAGGCGGCATTCTTCAGAGCTGCCTCTAGCAGCTTCTTAGCTGAGAGCCCCCACCCCCGGCCCCCGAACCATGTTTTCCCTCTCTGCTGCCGTGCAGCCTTGTGTTTCTCCATGAGCAGATGATGTAAAAGTCCCAGACTAGTCTCCTAATGGGTTAAAGCTGTAATACTGAGTTATGTTAATTACAGTCATTTACCAGCAAATACGAAAATGTCTCCAGAAACTCTGGAAACTGCTTTTTGAAAAGCAGTGCTGTTCTAGGTTTGTGAGACAGCATAAACATTTAACATCAAAAGGAATTAGGTTATGATAAATAGCATCATACTATAACGAATGCAGCATGTGCATGTATATATGTCCTGTACCCAATCTCCTCCTTAACGGGTGGGCCTATTTGAATGAAACTCTGCACAAACATTATCACACATACAACTTTTAGCATCCATGTGTTCTTTTTTCACCCCAAACATTTGTTATAAATCCTTATACAGCGTAATACAGCATAATTCCTAATTCCTGTCTTTTTGCTTATCAGCTGTTTCCCCCTTATTTAAACCAGGTATGACCATATTTGAATGTGACTGTAGAGCTGGAGACTTTTAAGCTAATGCTAATTTGGTTGATTAAAAAGGCACTCATATAAATTACTTTGATTTTTAACCCTCTATATCCCAATAGAATTTGATTACAATGCTCCAGTTTCCCAAGAATTTCGTAATAGAGGAGAAATCCATTAAATACTTTGAAACTATTGATATGTAAATTACAAGTTAGCTTTAAGTTAGCTTAATCTGTATATGATAGACTTTCATCACCTCTTTCTCTTTTTCATTCGTCTCTTCTCGCGCTTATTTATTCCACAGTTACTTATTGTTAACAGATCAGACACGTGACCCTTCTGTCTCTGAAAAGCTGACAATGAGCCAATAATAGCAACACCCGCAGTTAGTTCTAAGCTAACGTCATGTCAGCTAGCATAACTGCCAGAGTCTGACAATGTTGGACCCACTTACCGCTAACAGCAGCTAACAGTAGCAAAATCAGCAGCTCTTACTGACACAGACGTTTAGGTTTTCCTCAATAACTGACCTCCGTATCGTGTCAGCAGTCCATTGCGGGGGGGGGGGGAATGGAGAGAGCCCGTCCATGGTTGTTATAGGGTACTTAAAATGCATTAAAATACAAATTTTAATTTGTCAGTGCATTTAATTGGGGCGACCGTGGTTCAGGGGGGTAGGGAAGCTCATCTGTAACCGGAAGGTTGCCGGTTCGATCCCCCAGCTCTCTCTGTCCTGGTCGTTGTGTCCTTGGGCAAGACACTTTACCCTACCGCCTACTGGTGTTGGCCAGAGGGGCCGATGGCACGATATGGCAGCCTCGCTTCTGTCAGTCTGCCCCAGGGCAGCTGTGGCTACAACTGTGGTTTGCCTGCACCAGTGTGTGAATGTGAGAGTGAATGAATAGAGGAATTGTAAAGCGCTTTGGGTGCCTAGAAAAGCGCTATATAAATCCATTATTATTATTATTATTATTAATTTTATAGTTTTACGGGGGTTTTTATCTCCAAAGATAGTTATCTAAAATTTTACTCCTTTTGGGATTTTGTATGCGGAACTGTTTCTTCACAAAGATGTAAAATAAAAATGATTTCTCTTCTATGTTTGACACAAGAGTCTATGCAGATTGACTCGCTTTCAGAGCCAACCTCCGCTGACCATTTGATGAACTACAGGTCTCTGCACCTTTTTTCTCAATTCTCTCAATTTTCCAGTCTCAGAGAGTGCTTCTTGGCACATACTTCATAACGTTTTCAACAAGTAATTGACATTATTTTGACTGCACATTATGATGCAGCGAACCGGGGGCAAGCAGACATGTAGGAAAAATCTGTTTTGTGAGTACTGAGGCAGCAACATCAACTGTGCTCTTCCTTAAAGCACTGCAAGGCCTCTGTAGATTAACTAGAGAGATGCTTTAAGATTCTTTGAGAGATGTCTTCCATCTCCTTTTCTCTCCTGAGGTCAATGTTCGCTGCACCACCGCAGAGAACAAAAGGCCTACTTCAGAGGTGATCAATCCTGAAGTGAGAGGTGGAGAGAAAGATGAGGGTGAGAGAGGGTAAGGATGAGTCACGGTCACTCAAAGAGGATTATGAGAATATTTAGGAAAACGTGCATCCCGCTTAAAGGAAAGGTCTCGTTAATGGGTATCCTCCACATAGTCAATCTAAGACTTTCTTTGCACTTGACAGGATGCGGATTCATCAAAATGTGATGAAAAAGAATCAAGAGCAGAGCTGCAGCGCTGGCAGCCAGATATCTCTGCAACAGTGTTAGAAGACTCCTGCTTTAGCTGTCCGTGCCAACTCCAGAGCAAATATTAGCTTTGGTTTTTAAAAGGAAAATCACTAGCATGCAAATGATAGACTGTGTGTGCAGAAGTGAAAGAGTACTAATAATACATTTGTGTGTTTGTACAAGTCCTGCATGAGTCCGGGGGCATATTCTGCATTCGTGAACAGATAACGTTTGTTTCTACAGTGTTCGGGTGCAAGCGAATGAATACCAGATCAGTGTGTGGGTTGGCTGAATTGTATTTCAGCAGTGTATTCTGTGTCAGTGCAGATTTTGCCCTCATGTCATTTTCATTTTCTGCGTATGTAGGAAATCTGACTGTTCGTGTGAACACGAGGCTTTTTTGTCTGTCAGTGTTCCCGAGACACTTCTAAATCCTCCTAATCTTAATTCTGCAGAGATGGTGCGTATAATTAGAGTTTGGATCAGTGCCAGTGTCTTATTGCTCACAATATACAGGCTGTCTTAGCATCTCAACCCTACTACACTGTGGGTGACCCCCATTTGATCTAATAACATCTAGCACCCCCTCCCACCCCTCAGCCATCCATCATGGCACTGGTACAAGCCCAGAACCTCTGTCAAAGCGCCACTCCTGCACTTTTTAAATTCTGTTTCATCTTATTACAGGCTGTCTTTGCTTTCTTTACTTTTATCTGTTTCTTCCTCCTGCATCTGTCTCAGCTCTTCCATCTTTGTGCAGTCTTTGTTTTAACCTCCAAGGCACCTCGGTTTACTCTAGTCATCCTAAAGTCAGCAACTTTAATACGTACTGTGGATTCTGAGGTAAGGATGTTCATTAAACAGAGAGCTGTGCGTCACCTCGGATGCTCTCCCTCTCTACAGCACATCTTTGCACAGAGCTTGCTGCATCTGTATTAAGGTATAATTTCCTAACATGACACCTCCTGTTTCTGTTTCTATATCGGGAAATCTCTGCTCACCTGTTTCCGTGCTTATGCTGTCTACGCCACTATTCCCGTTCTCTCCCTGAAAGTCACTTCTGCGCACCGACTGCTTCCCCTGTTCCTTCAATGCGTTGTTGTGTGTGCCATAGCTGTCAGATGATGTGATGTAGTGAAACTAATCAGATTGCTTTTTCCAACCATATGGTGTTTTGGTTGGCTTTTAGTCATGTGTTAGGCTATTATTGTTTTGTTCATTTATATTGGTAGTTTTTATTTATGTCTGCTCAAAGTACTTTGTCCTTTGAGCTGAAAGTGCTACAAATAAAATGATTTAATTTCCTTGACAATTTAGCCTTGCGCAGTACAGCATTTCGACATTATAATACAAATTTTTTTTGAAGATGCTTTAACTGCTTATGCTGACCACAGACGCTGGCCTCTCAAAGGTTAAATATTAGCTGCGATTAAACATTTGCTTACATTTGAACGAGGCCTGTTATAATCTGGCCAATTAGCTGCTCTGTTTGCAAACAGTTAAGAACAGAGTTGACACCGCAGTGCAAAACAAATCCTAATACATAATCAAATCTAACATTCCACGCTAAAAACCAGACAAGTTCCCAGTTAGTGCCAGCCAAGTTGTAAAGAGATTGGCCAGAGAAAACAAGCCGTGATGATTTAAATGGTTTACTTGGCTTTATTGATTTGGTTGTTTACTGGTCAAATCTAATATGTAAAAAGAACAGAGGCATGCTGGAGCTGGGCCCGTTGTTACTCAGCCACCTTGATATACTATAATCCCAGAACTGCCAATCCTCTGCTTATACACAGATCAAAAAATATTTAGAACCACACCACTGACAACGATTTGATACAGAAATGTCACATTTGGATTCATCACTGAGTAAGGCCTGTTGCCACTGATTTTCAGTCCAGTTCTTGTGTAATTCTCGGTGTTTCCCTTCATTAAGAATGGCTTCTTGACAGCTAACGTTCCACTGAGGTGACTTCTGTTGAGGCTTTAGTAAACAGTAAATGGATTCACTGAAGGACCACAGTTTATCTGCTGTTGTTTTAGATCTGCTACTTCTTTTGTCCCCTAGCGGTATGGTTTCCTCAAATTTTTATAAGGAGACACTGCACACCACGTTCAGATAAAAATTGTCGACAAATAGCTCTTTGGAAAACAGCTTGTTGATTTGTATGCAGGTTTTTTTGCAACTGGCTGCATCGTTAGGAAGAAAATACCTAAAAAATTGGTTCATTGCTAAGCTGTCAGTTGCATCTAGACACGGTGCTGGTTCAAACCTCGAGCTAGGTGCATTTTATATTTGAACAATTCATAGGTCAGTATTCCTCTGAAAATGGTCAGGTACAAGGACAGAAGGGAAAATGAGTGAAAAAGTAGCCAGTGTCCAGGGGGGGAAAAAATTACAAGTCTATCTCGTTGGATGGAAAATAAAAAAGAAATGTTGTGTGGCTCAAGACTTTTGCACGTGACTGTATGCATTTTGATAAGTAAACTTGGCTTAGAGCTTTATTTGTTGCAGACTAGTATCAAATGCTTCATTGCAGTAGTCAGTCTTTTGCAGTTTAACAAATTTTTGTGATTTTGGTCCGGTTTCAGCACCTCACCATGAGAGTTCACATGAGCTGTTTCAAACAGATCTGGTGTGTGTGGTTCCTTTATCGATTGGTTAAATGCTCTTTCAGTGAATCTCAGCCCTTTGATTCTCAGGTGTCTGTTCAGTTTCCTTTTCTCTTTTATTTTTCTAAATTTGAAAGGCTGTTCCTTTTTGATGGTGCACGCTGTATGAAGCAGTGCAGTATTGAACAGTATACCGAGCAAACACTAACTTAGAATTATTTGGATGCGATGGACCAAGAGGAGAAGAACATGGACAGTGGGAGGCCAGGAGTGAGGAACAAGGAAGAGTTGGGTAGAAGGGAGAAAGATGTAGAGAGGGAGGGAGGGATCAAAGCCTTCTCCCATGTCAGTATTCACAGCGTGCATTTTCTACCCCCCACCTCACCACCGGAGAGATGGAACGATGAAGCGAGAGAGAGAAGCAGCAAGTAGCTAACATTACTGCGTTGCTAAAGAAATCCCCCTCCCCGCTTTCTACTTTCCTTCCTCTCTCCTCTTTTTCCCTCTCCCTCCCCTCCCCTGCATGCCGCTCACTGCAGTTTTCCTTCAGTGATTCCGAAGGATGATTGAGAACTCTCTCTGTAACTGCGTTTTTCTTCTTCTTCTTTTTTTTAAACAGACGCATCAATAAATAAACGGTTTGGTGTAGTGCTCTAAGATGTGCGGCATGTGTACTGTATGTGCATCTGTGATTGTACACAGTGTGTGTGCCTTTGTGTACGTTCTCTGCACTCGAGCGATCTAACACTCCATCCCCTCCATCTCTTCCCAGGGGCAAACACTTTGTACACCTTTGTCTTTCGTTGTCACCTCACTTCACCTCCCTCCTCCTCTATGTTCACTTCACTTCTGCTTCACCAACAGGCTTAAAAATTTCTTTTTAGTCTAATTTCCCTCTTTCTATTCCTCTCCCCCATCCTCCTTTTATTTTTTTTCTATTGCCCCCTCCCTCCCATATATGCATGCTCTGCTGACGCACTCAATCTCTTTGGCACAGTACTGCTCACTTTGAAAATGCTCAAACACAATTCCCTCAGATAGTTTCCGCGCGCCCGTGTGTGTGTGTGATCGAGCAAATACAAGCGCTTCTGAATCGACAGTTTTGTTCCAGAGATGCACTTACCATCTTTTAACAATATTGGTCAGCCAACAGATTATTTTAAAAAACTTCTCACTATTTGCATGCGAACAATTGTTCAAGTGTCTGTGCAGTGTGAAAAGGGTTTTGCTCACTGGAATCCAAATGCAATTATAGCCCATTTCATTGGTTTCCCTTAGCTTTAAGAAGTGTTTGTCTTTTCAATTCATTAGCCTGCTAATTTAGTCTTTTAGTTCACTCTCATGCCTCTTATTAGTGGTGCTTCTCGCTGTAGCAGGTAGTTAGCTTTCAGAAAAAGAAAAAAACATCCACAATATATTACAAGAGGAGTACAGAGAAGGAAACAAACCTGGCAACTAGAGAGTGGGGTTAGTGGGAGCACCTAAAAAGCCACACATCTCATCAAAAGAAGGCTAAAAGAAAGTGAATATTGGACATAAATTCCCTTGCTGGATAGAATCATTGATAGAAACGGAGGGTAAAGTAACTACAGTACTATGGAAAAATCTATACTTTGCTTTCAAGACGCCAGACTCTTGTAGTCTTGAGCAATAGTTCTTCAGGCTTCTGAACGTCTTTCAGAGCTTTGCTACTAACAGCTTTTTGCAAAATCATATACATCGTCCCCATTTCTTTTGCTGATTCTATGGAAAATGCCAAAGATAACATAGTTTGAGAGGGATAATATAGTACTTTTTAAATTTGGCATGATGTGCAAAAAATGGGGAAACAGGACCTATGGGGGGACAAAAGAAGAAGTGGTAGGCCAAAAACTATCTACAGCAGATGAAAAATACATGAAAGCCATATCCTTAAGAAATAGTAAAAGATCTGACACAGGACCCGAGAGATGTGTTTGAAGCTGAAGCCTCATCAGAAATTGTTTTTGGAAGGGTGGCTGTCAAGAAGCCATTTGTAATGAAGGAAAACAGGGAGAAAAGGCTGAGGTATACCAAATCAGACAAGAAATATGCTGAAAATCAGTGGAAGCAAGTCTTATGGAGGGGGGAATCTAGGTTTGAATCTTTTGTTTCTAATCATAATTGTTAATTGTTGCAGTCGCCTGGACCTCAACATTATTGAGGGAGTGTGGGATCATCTTGACAGTGAATGGAACAAATGACAGCCAACATCCAAGGAGGAGCTTTGACTGTCGTTCAAGAAGCCTGGAGAACTACTCTATTGCTGAAGACTGCTTAAAGAAATTATAAACACAGCTCAACACGGCCTGAAAGAGTTCAGGCTGTGTTGAGAATAAAAGTGGTCATAAGAAATGTTGATTTTCAAGCTTGTTAGAATTATACAGAATATATTTTTGCTTTCTAGCTGCAAGCATTTACCATTTACTAGCAAAAAATAGAAATGAGGGGTGGTCAGAGGTTTTGTACAATTCTGCATATGTTTAATCACTAGAATATTGATTTTGGCTGGAAAATAATCACTTCTGAGTTAATGTTGTACCTTGAGATTGTTTGCTTTGTCCTACTAACTTACAAGAAATCTAACCAATAACTGTTTAGCCATTGCACCTTGCTTAGTAAATGATTAGTAATAACTGACATGCATCTTGTAAACGGAATTGTTGGTGACCAGCTGATGAATAATTGTTTCAGTACTTGCAGGTCTTACACTCACCCTAGTGCCTGTTGCTTTACTCAGTTGTGCCTTTGGAATGAAATTCCCTCTGTGTGCTTGAGATAATTCATTTGCAGCTGAGAAAATACGCACACGTACATGACTGGTCATGTGCACGTATCTCCAACCTGTCTGCATCCATGCCTGTGCGTGCCCACCTCTGTGCACTCATCCTATAACTAGGTTTATATATGCATAGTTTGCTCTGCCATAGTCAGATATTGCTCCCATCCACACACACACGCTAACTGCCCTGCAGAAAACTAAGAGCCAATTTAAGAAGTAAGCGACTTGCACTGTAACTCCTCTGGCGTCTGGTTATCTTTGGAGTGCTGAGTGTTTGCTGTACAGCGGCTGCCTACTCGCAGCACATAATAAGATTTCAGCAAATTATTTCTTCTATAGGACTCCTTCCTGGGTGGTTATTCTACATATTCTGCTTTCTGCTTAACCTGATTATAGGTTAGAGAGGGGGGCATGGGACAAAAAAACAATCAAAAAAACCCCAACAAAAAAAAGGGGAAACTCTTCAGAGGTCAGAGAAAATAGATTTAGGTGGAGGACCAAAATGAATAATTTTTAAAAAATGTATCAAATGTAATTAGATTCAGTTTTATTTATATAGCTCCAAATCCCAACAATAGTTGCCTAATAGTTACCTTATATTGTAATAACTTAAATAGAGAGACTAATCGAGAGAAAACTCCTAGCTATGAGCAAACACATAGCAACAGTGGGAGGGAAAAACCTTTTAACAAGAAGAATCCTCTGGCAGAACCAGACTAAGGGAGCAGTGGAAGATGACACAAAAGACACGATTTGGAAGAACAAAATTATGCCAATAGTCCATTAAGGGTCTGTATAAAATGACAGTACTACTTTTTGGTCATCATTTGAGCTTGGTGACAGTAATGAAGTCATAGAATCACAATTCTTGCAGTTCACAGATCAAGTCTTTGTTAGTCATTAGCAAAACAAGTGCAAATACAAAGCAAAGTAGTGAAGACTGAATATTACTTTCATCATGTCAAAACATAATTAAAGCTCATTCATTTAAAAGATTTAAAAAAAAAAAACCCTGAATATTTCAGATGATGAATTGGTGAATACTTTTGTTTTGACAAAAACTGGTCATACAAACTGCCCTCTTAAACCCTAACTAAGCTTTAATAGTCTGTTTCTAAAGGATTTTTTTTTTATTCTAATTTCCAACAAAATGTGTTTTAAATCTGGACTGAATAAACTTGTAGAAGTCTGATTGTCCTTGAACATGAGCCTTTTGTCCCTGCTGTCATTCTCAAATTTAGATAAAAAACCTTTGAGTTGCAGCAGCTCATTGCTCAGTAGTGAGGGCCATAAATTGTGCATAGTTCCCAGGGGTACAATAGAAAATTCTAATTGTGAATATAATAATAAAACCACATAATTTGAGCTAAATGTGAATTTTTAAACAAAGGTTACCTGCATCTTAGACATGAGACCAGGGTGTTTGCAGGTAGGTTGAGGGAGGTGGACTGAATCTATAAAGTTTGTTTACCGCAACATTCAGATGCTCCTCCATCTGCTTTTTATCCAGTAAATCAATTCTGCTGCTTTGTGCTGTTCAAGGTGTGCTGTGCTTATGAAAAAGGATGTTGTCTGCATGCAGATTCTCACTTTCTCTGCATGCTGTTTACTACGCAGATCCAGACTATGATGTTGCTGCCTGGTTCAGCCAGTTGCATCAGTATGAATGATGTTGATTCAGAATGCAGAACTACTTCAAGTGTGAGAGCAGGGGGGTATTACATTTTTAACTTGGCCATGTTTGATTAGCTTTAAGTAGTTGATGCGCACTCATTAGCCACTCTCTTAGGCACACCTTGCTAGTACCATGCTAGAACCCTTTTGCCTTCAGAACTCCCTTCATGCTTCATGGCACAGATTCAACAAATTACTGGGAACATTCCTCAGAGATTTTGGTCCATATTCACATGATGGCATCATATATTTACTGCAGATTTGTCAGCTGCATATCCATGATTCGCCATATCCTGAAGGTGTTCTTACCTCACACAATCTGCTTCAAGGTTTCTCTTGTTGTGCGTTCAGGGATGCTGGTCTGCATAACTCTGTTATATCCAGTGGTTATTTGAGTTACTGCTGCCTTCTTATCAGCTTTAAGCAGTCTGACCATTCTCCCTTGACTTCTTGTATCAACAAGGCATTCTAACTGCCGCTCACTAGATATTTTCTTTTTTTGGACCTTACTCTACAAACCCTAAAGATGG
Organism: Pelmatolapia mariae; assembly: GCF_036321145.2. Classification (NCBI taxonomy): domain Eukaryota; kingdom Metazoa; phylum Chordata; class Actinopteri; order Cichliformes; family Cichlidae; genus Pelmatolapia; species Pelmatolapia mariae. The sequence continues at coordinate 46,341,714 of NC_086241.1, forward strand.
TGGTGTGGGGAAAATCCCAGCAGATCAGCACTTTCTGAAATATTTGGAGTGGCCTGTGTTGCACCAACAACCACGCCACGTTCAAAGTCACTTTTATCATCTTTCTTCCTTGTTCTGATGCCCGATTTGAACGTCTTAACCATGTCTACAGTGTATGCCTAAATGTTGTGAGTCAATGCCGTGTGACTGGTTTATTAGACATTTGCGTTAACAAGAATAAATAAAGTGGCCAGTGAGTGTATAGTATGGCTGCAACTAACAATTATTGTGATAGTTGACTGATCAATGATACGAGTGTATTGCAGTTACAAAATCACATCTTCGTGGTTTTGGAATACGACACTGTGGACCCCACACAGCGTTCAGGTGACTGTTTTTCATTTTTGTTTCACACACAGAAGTGTTTCTTTGTGGTTTGGCAACAAGGTCTTTTCCAGGCAGTCAGCTTTGCAGCTGCACACTCTCATCTCAGGTCACTAAAAGGAAGGAGACCTCGTTAGCACAATCATCTCCACCTGCCCCATCAACCTGCTCTGCCCCTTGAGCCCGCTGCAGCACCCCTCCACTTCAGCAGAGCCAGAGACCACACCCTTGTCACAGACTCATTGACAAATTTTTATGATCAAAATCATTGATTATGACTCTAGTGTATAATATAATAGATTTTTTTTTCTACTTGTGGGATTTGCTGAGGTTTGATGACACAAGGAGCTCTGGTTTCTCCCACCATTAACAGAACACTGTTGGATAATGCTTTCTATGTTAGCCAGAAGACACTCTCACTAAAGAGTTTCTTAATCTCAAAAACAACAATCGCAAAAAAAAACCCCAACAAAAAAACACACCTGGCCGGACTTATGCAGCTGTCAGGAAATACCTCTAAATCAAAATACACTTATAGGCTAAACTCAGGTTTTCTACACAGGACAAAGTAGTTGTTGTATTTGTTTATTTTCCTGCGCTGCACAGTTTTACATCTATCGCAAACTGAGATGTCCACAGTGAATATAATCCAGGTCTGATAAAAAGCGGTCAGGAGCTGAAGCGAGTATTGCCTTCAGCTGTTTTGTTGTCATTCCTTGCGAGTATATTTAATACCTGCAGCTTCATACTGAAGCAGGATGAGTCTCCAAACACAACAGCAGAAGTGATTTTAATATTCCCTTTTTTACAAATAAATTATCCCCAGCATGGGGACAGGATAAATGAGAATCTAATAGAAAATTATAATTTTTCTCTTTTTTTTAACATCTTAGACAGATAAGCTGTCACTGTGTCTCAGTGTTACAGTTACATTATTCACATTTTTGATTTAGCATTTTATTTCTTTTTAGAAATTTGATCCATTTACCAAATTCAGAATGTTTTCCTACCTTTATTTCTTTATTCTTGTTACAGTATCACAGCAGGTTACAAGAGCCATGACATTATTGTGATCAGCCACATTAAAAACACTTACCTAATATTGTGTACATGATTTAATGATTGTTTTTGGCAAAAAAAGGAAGCGAGAAAACAAAAGTGAATCTGCCTGTCACTGCTCATAATGTGCACAGGCATGTGCACCTGTAACACGCCTAAACACGCCTACCACTGTGTGGTGAAATGTGAAAAATTCTGCACCTCTCCGCACGTTGCATCGCCACAGACCCTACCATTCATCACACCCACAAAGGCTACATATTTTGGCTTTCAGATGTTTCACACAGCGGGATATCTAATCATGACAAATCGCGACTCAGCACAATGAGTTGCTCGTTTGTGTTCTCATTTGTTCTTGCGCTGTGGCTGCTGCAGTGGCAGTGAAGAGTGGGAAAACTAAGACTGGGCACATCAAATGCTTAAGCCTGTTCTTTTTATTTGTGCTCATGGTAACGAGGCAACTATCTGCTTTTGTGTTTGGATTCATTCATACTTTATGGGCGTCAGTCTACGATCATACGGCACACCATTTCTATTTATAGGATCTGCTTGCAGTTTAGCTTGTGATGATTGATTTGGTTTCTGGTTTCTTTCTGTTTGATCTGCGAGCTTTTTATAAACCCCCCTCCTCGATGCTGTACCTCCTCCATAAAACGTCCTTTTATTACCGCCTTTTGTTAAGCAGTTTAATGTTTTTACTAATTTGCTAATGTGCAAACTTCCTGTTGCCAGAACTATTTTTATGTTCCTTTAACAAAGCCGTTTGATAACTCGTATGATAAACGAGCTGCGCCAACACTGTCGATTCATAAAACGTGAATGACCGTGTGGGTAGTTGGGAAATGTGAGGGAAAAAAGGAAAACGATGAGTCATTCATGAAGGCAGGATCCAGGTAACTGTTAGGTTGTGTCTATCAGATGAGATTAAACCATCTGCTGAAAAAGCACATGTTCTCACCATATGGTATGTTTGTGTGTGTGTGTTTGCACTCATTTGTGTTACATATTAAACTGAGTTTTTTTTAATACATACCAGCTAGTTTTTTTTTATGACAAACTAAACATTTGTAAAACCAGTTATAATAATACAAAATGACAAGAATCCCAATTTCTCCCTCAACTGAAACCGTTAGATGTCTTTTTTTTTTCTTTTTTTTTTTGTCAAAAACAGACTTATGAACTCAAGAAAAAACAAAGATGAGGAAATTGCACTTTTTTTATTCTTCTTTGATACATTTCTTAAGACTTGTCACAATTGTGTAACCTTTCTGTTCATTCGTCAGCTGCTCCCTGACTGACTGTAAATGTTACATGAGAAAAATATATTACGGAGGTGTGTCTTTTTAATATAAAGCTAGCGGTAGGCGACGGTTTGAAATGGGCTTTTTCATAAATATTTGAAACCCTGGCTCTGTAAAATGTTAATAAAGGAGAAAATCTACCTGCTAGTTTTTGTAAAGCTCACTTATTAGCATCTTGTCTTGTTTTTTGTGTTGCGTATAATAACTGTGGAAAGTGGAAATAGGACAAGTTATGGTTTATGGGGGGATTAATTGCTACAATATTTCCAGGCTGCAAGTCACAGCTTCCTACTTTCTTTCTGCTCGTCTTCAATCGAGAAGCTACCTGTGATAAGACGGATACTGGAAAATAGACGGTAAAACACGAGCTGTGGGGTAGGTGATGGGTTGAGAAACTCAACATGACAGAATCAGTGGAGCTGTTTGCTCTTTCTTTAGGTAACTGATTCCTGGCTAGAGCTAAAAATTAAGTAGAGAGTAGAACATTGTTAGTCTCATTTATTAAATGGCAAGAATGCTAATATTTCCAAAATGTTTTACCATTTTAAGATAAAACCATTACCTTATAAGATGCAGCTCCAAAAAACAAAAGCTCCTCCTAGCCCAGCTGTTACAGCAGAGGAGATTTGGATACGGGCACGCATCCACAGACGCATACGAGAATTTAATGAGCTGGCTTGCGCCACAAAGAGAATCCAGGACATTATATTTAGACCCCGTTTTTCTTCATTTGGCTTTACTATACAAAGAAAGAGAGACTTTCCCTCAAGCAATTTCTGTATCCCGTGTTAAGAATATCATTATAAGGCGTCGCATTTAGGGAGAAAACGCTAACAATGCCAATAACGAGAATCGACATCCTCAGAGAGGATGAAAACACTCGGCATATTAATTGAAAGCTGTTGAGGGGTTCACAGAAGGATCAGCATCCTCCTGTCACACCAGCACCATGTGTGATTTCTACTCTGTGTGTGCTTTCTAGTTGAATCTCAGTCCTGCCCTTTACTTGCACCTTTTTTTTTTTTTTTTTTTGACAAGAACCCAGTGTAATGAGACAGAAGCCAAACTTCTAACTCCACACACACAAAGCTATGTTGTAGGTGTTTGACTTATTATATCCTGTATATAACAAATACATTTCAAACAAATGATTTTTTATCATTATTAATATTATTTTGCCTCATTTCTGCCGATGTTGTTCCTGCTCTTACGACAGCTGCAGGTGTTTTTCTTTCACTGGCTTTGCTGCCGGGGTTCAGGTCCCGGTTCCTTGACAGTCGAGGCCGTTTGTTTCTGCACTCGTAGCGCTTTGGCTGCTTTGACAGTCGAAGACATGGGTGCATCACCTTGTTTACTGTTGTCTCTGGCTTTCCTCAACCTCTTGATCTGTATCTCTCCTTGCTTTGACCTACCTTTCTGCTGCTCACACTCTGCATCTTTCGCACCGCTACACTTCCCATCTTTCACCTTCCCTATTTCCTCTTATTGCAATCCTCCTTATTTCCTTGTCCGCTCTCATTCTTTAGCTTCTGTTTCTTGTCCCTTTTCTCCTCCTATTCCTCATAATCACCTCCCTCCTCCCTTCCCTTTGGCCAAGGTCCATGCTATAAATCAGAAGAAAATGAGCCTGTTCCTCTGTTTTGCAGTGGAGGAAAGTTACTGAAAAAGTTCCTCAACTGTACTTTTAAGGTACTCTACATGTCAGTGATGGCTACCATCATACAATTTGTGCTTCTGACAACTATACAGGGAAATTTAGAAATGCTTTTCACTACCTGCAGTATTCTGCAGGTTTTACGTATAAATTATACTCAAGGATAACAAAGCTTGTTAGAAACCTTCTAATCGGGCAAACTTTACAAATAGTTTAGGCTACAGGCTTCTTGCCTTATTAAATACATTATATGTCAGTTTTAAGATTTTATAAAATCTGCCTTTGGGTTGAATAGTTCTTAATATTAAAAGTCATTGATCAAATCAGCCTGCGGGTCTGGGTAATAAATTCTTTCCATGCTTAAAGATCCACTGATTTAACATTTATATTTACAAATGAATCGGTGGATGCAACTCTGATTAAACACAGAATCACGCTGGACAAAAGTTCAGGCCTTCCACCAGGCAGCAGACAATTACAGTTAGAAACCAGATGGTGCAATAGTGATGTATTTAAAAGAGGCAGATATTTCTCTGAAAGTCAGTCTTGTTCTTGTATTTGTGTGTGTGATTGATTAATGTGTCTCCCTGCCTGCTTAATGTTGAAATAAGCTTCTCAGATGCTCGTCACATGAACTTTAAAACCTGATTCGGTGTCTGCTGTCACAGACATGTCAGCGTTAAGGTGGATGTCACAGTCAATAAAGGTTTAATCCACGCTACCTGAACTGGTAACATCATTATGAGGTCACAGTAGGTTGTGGTATTCACTGTGAGAATTTTACACCTGCCAAATTCAAAGGTGTCACACTCACAGGTGGATGTTCATGAGATAAATGGAGATCAGTCAAACACGCATTGATTGATTTTATTGCAGGACTGTAGGATGGATTACCAGGGTTAAATTCAATTCAATTTTATTTGTATAGCGCCAAATCACAACAACAGTCGCCTCAAGGCGCTTTATATATACAGGAGATGACTACAAAGTGAAAATAGGTTGAATGAATGATTTTGCGTAAAGTCATTGTGCTAACCTTTATTTCACTGCATGGAAGAAAATGAGAACCTTTGTACTGGTGAAATTCAGCTCCATAGCAAAAAACTCACATCTTGGTGAGCAGTGCTAGGGTTAGCTGTTATTTGTTACTATCGTACCTATGTTTCACCACAGTGTTTAGATTGACAGTTTCCAATTTTGTGTTGCTGGTGGCGTGGCTACAATTTGCTCACTGAACAAAACGCACGAACCACTGTTCGAAAAGGCCCCCCGAGTGTGAAATCAAACTTCACACAACTAAAGAATACACACAGAGACGTACACAGATCGTGGCTGTTCAACCAAGTGGATACAAATTAAATTAATGGCGGTCAAAGTGGACTTCTCACTCTTTTACTTCAGTGAACGACCTAAATGTTTTCTGCTAGCTGGGTTGTGTGTGTGAAAAAGTCATTTTTTAAAAATAAAAAAAGCCCACCTCCTGATGGGCAGTTGTCTGGAGAATGGACAGTAGATGGTATTTATCTGTCACTGACCTTCGCATTACTCTCCTTCCTTTTTCTTAGCAACTGCTGAGGGAGATGCAGCAGATGGCCAGCCGGCCTTTTGCCACCATCAACGTCGCCTTGGAGACTGAGGAGGAGCCGCCTGACCTCATAGGAGGAAACGTCAAGGTGAGCGCAACCTTTTCCTTAAAGCAATCAACACAGAACCCCAGAGATCTACTTCTCTTGTCTGGGTTGACGGTTACCGCAGGCAGGGAAGTTCCATCTATCTTTGCCCATGTCACTCATCTGCCCTCAAGTGGGAGCTCAGTCTTGTGTCTTTTAGCTGCTTTTTTGATTATGCTCAGGGAGAGATATACTGCACGTCATCTGCTTTACGTCAATGTTGGCTCTGAAGAATTTTTTTAAGGAGATCTCATTAGTTTTCAGCAAGCCAAGAAGGCCAAATTGAGCTCTCTTATGAAGAAGAGTTTGAAGTGCATTACAGGTCTAGTACATCTAATGAGGGTCAATGCAGTGTGCATTTGCCGGGACAGTGCGAGGGTTGGATGATGTTGAATGTGGGCTGCCAATGAGTAACACAGCACATTATACCAGTTATATCCAGGTTATGTGGGTAGCCTGTGAATTCTAATGGAAATGAATTGAGTTAACCCAGGAGTTAAATACATGCAGACAAGAATAAGGTTCTGCTGATTAAGACAGTACTTACCTCCCACATTGAGATATTCTTCATTTGATTAAAAAAAAATTGACACCTTCTCACGCAAAGTGTTTGCAGACATGAAGATAATGAAACAATTAGGGGGTAACAATAAAATCATAATCTTCATCTTAGAAAACACCCTTGTTTTAGTGCATCAGTGTGTTTGATGGACAAACAGAAAATAAAGGTAGCAAGTTTACTCGTTCATATTTGGAGTGCAGCATTAAAAACTGGTAAAGATTTCATTTTTATAAAGCTTTTTCTTTTTTCTTTTTATTATTATTTTCTGTGTGTTTTTTTTGCTTCAGTCAAGTTAAGAACCCAAATCAAAAAGACAGTCATTCATAATCCTAATAGCGTGGCTAATATTGATTTACCTTGTTTGTGTGCGCATGTGTGTGTAAGTGCCCGTTGTATGTGATCGTGATCAAATGTGGTTGCAGACAATGACTGTAACGGGAACTACCTTAAAGGCAGTTTTGAGTACTCTGGCAAGTGACTGCATAGCCATTTTTTGCACATGCATGCACTTCAGCCGTGACAGATACTTGTGCGAGAATGCAGCCGTCCATTTCAGTTTGATCATCGCTCAATGGACTTCAGTATATGAGCTGTGTTGTACAGAGTCTGTGCGATGTCAGATTGCACCAATTTGTGCCTATATGAGAACACTGGTAATGATTCAGTGTTTTTACTGTTACCAAAGGGTTGCATCCTGCTACTTGCACACTCTCACATAACTCAAATGGCATATTTCCACCAGTGAGATTCCCGCTGATGCAGACCATCTCCTGTTGCGTGCTACATGTGGGAACCGAATACTTCAGACAGAGTCGTGACTTGATAATCCTGACGGTTTTTTGAGTCCATGTGTGAAAACATCCCCACCACCCCTCCAAACACACACACAACATTCTGAATTATAGGTATGGTGAAAAGAAATCTGTGTAGAGAGAAAGTGCTGAAAGTAGTAGAAGGGTAGATTTAAACATAAAGGTCAAGGTGAGGTAGAGATGGAGGTTTAGAAGACTTCATTATAGAGAGGAGTTTAACGTGCCGGCAGGAGAAGTCGGAGTGGATTTAAATGCAGATGCCGAGAATAGATGCAGTAGCAGAAAACATTTAAAAGTAGGAATCGTGCACTTATAGAAATTGCAGTTTAGTATACAACGGGCACAGAGCCGCAGGCAGGTATACCTGTGACTGTGCGCTTTGTGATGAATGACCCCTGAATGCAGATGCAGCTCAGAATTATAGGACTGTGCAGCAGGCTAGCTCAGGGCCCCTCGGCTCTGACAGGGTCCATGCATCTCAAGGGGCTTGGATCATGAGCACAAGGTTACTTCTAGCAAAGGCTGCGGGGCCCCTCGGGAAGATCAGCAGCTAATCAAACCCCTGCTTGAACAGAAACTATGCCGCCTCTTCACATCTCTGCTCCTCTGTCCTCACTTCTTCTCTCCTCTTCTCATCTTTTCTTTCCTTTAAGTGTTCCCTTCCCTACTGCCTCCTTCTTCGTCCCTCTTTCTTCTTCTCTCCTTCTTTTAACCTCTTTGTGATTTACCATCTTTTACTGTTTTTTTTCTTTTATCTTCATTTTATTCATTTTGCTTTCTTTGCTTTATCATTTGCCCTTTCTTTTCATTTTTTAATGTCCTGTTTTCATCTCTTCTGTTAATCTCGGGCTTTTATTATCTTATTTCGTCTTTCCTTTGTCTGCTCTTCATTGTAATTTCCTTGGTTAGCCTCTTCCACTTTTCTCTGTTTTGCAGCACGGCCTCACTTCCTATTTTTTATGCCCTCTCTCCCCTTTTAATGCATTCTTGCGTTTTCTACATTTCGATTTTTTCCTTTTTTCCCCTTTACCCAGCAGTGGTTCTCGTCTATACTTTTACTCTTTTCTTGTTGGCTTCCATTCGTCATTTCTCTTCTCATGTCATTTATTCAAATCTATTCAGTATATTTTCCCATTTCTTTATTTATATTGCTTCTTCTGTTCTTGTCTTCTTATATTTTGCCTCCAGTTTTGGCCTCCTTTTTTTGTCCTCTTTATTTTCACTTTTTTCTCCATTTTGACTCGTTCTGTCCTCTGCTTTGTATCTTTTCTTTTTCTTTTCGTCGCTCTTGTGTCCTGTCTGACATCCTTACTTCACTGTAGTGTTCTCCTCTAATTTACTAGCCCTTAACTGATCCTATCAGCTGTCTAGGATTTTCTATTGGCCTTATCTGGGTGTTTTTTTTCTTTTTTTTGTGTGTGTTTATATGCATTCTGTGTGCACTCCTGTGTGTTGCTGTAGCGGAGAAAGAAAAGATGCTGCAGAATCAGACCTCTTCCTGCTCTGCATTACCTTTTCTTCTTCCAGCTCTGGTCTTTTTTTCCTGTTTCTTCTATTCTTCCTCCTCTCCATCAGGGCAGGAGCAGCTCAGGAGCAGAGATCCAATTTAGATCTTCCTCCTCAGCTTTCTGTGCCTTAACCTGCTCAGACAGTGAGTGTGCGCTATCCTATCTCCTCCCAGCTCAGATTGAGCGACTCGGAGCAGGTTCTTCCCCTTGTTTCCATGCTGTTTTATCAGGATGCTACAGTTGTGTATTAAGGCCCACAATCAGAGTATACGGGAGGCCAGGCGCCGCACAGCAAGCTCAAGATCATTAAAGTTGTTTATAGTCGCGATGGGAAGTCCAAACTTGCTCCGCCGATGAGATATATTCACTCAGCTCCTGCCAAATGGAGCCTGCGGTCCCAGCATAGCAGGCAGATGATTACCTTTGTGACGCCTTCTGCTCTGCTTTTATTCATAGATACTGTGCGAAGAGAGGAAATCAGGACATGTGAGGCAAAAAAAAGTGTTTGCTATTCGGAGGGAAAAGTTTTGTTTTATCTAATATGTTTATGATATGTCATTCTAAGCTGCAGGTCAAGTGTATTCTGCTAATGTTGGTGTCTTTACCTATTAAAACCCTACTAGGAGTAGTGTTTTCTGATCAGAGTGGAGTCTGTCACATTCTAGGCCTGATTATAGGACAAAATGACTGGTTGTGCATCAGAAGTTATTTAGCTACCCTTCAAATAACCTGGAAACTATTCTAATGGTCATCAACCCACGTCTTTGTTGAGATATACTGAGTTACCAATACTTGCTCTTAAAGGTACAGGGAAGGTCGTCAAATTCTGTCTTAATGAGGCAAAATCAATCAGTGCAGATCAGTGCTCAGTTATTTTTATTTGCTAGAGTTTGTTTTTTGTTTTTTCTGTATGAAAGACAAGATATTCATTGTGTACCTCATTTTCAGGTCCTTTCTTTATTTCATTGTGACATAAAAGGACCTTTCCTTCCAGATTCAATTACAATTACATGCAATTACACATTTTTGATATCTGAGGTTATATTTCCTGAGGTGTTTTATGTTGTTTTGTCAGTAATCAGTGTTTCTGTTCCGGCACTTATGTAAAAACCAACAAACGGAAATGGACTGAAAGATGAGGGAGCACTAGAAGAAAAACTATGTGCCTTTTGTTTGTTTTGGCCAGCACATCAGATACCTCGGTTTGTTTGGGCTTGTGTGCGCGCGTGCGTGTGTATTAAAGATGACAGCCATTGTTGTCTTCCGCTGTCTTTAGTCTTCAAATAAAATTAGCATGCAGTTGGCATTACTACACATACACTTCATTGACAACTGGGGTTGCGCTCTCTTTAATGTGATTTCACATCAGAGTCCTGTTTTAGTTTGAGTTAAGGCTTACTCAAATGTAAAGTACTGTGCAGAAGTCTTGACCCACCCCTCATTTTTTTTTATATTTTGCTGCCAAGGAGCCAGACGTTCATGTAATATGTTTTTGCAGGTGGTCTGGAGTTGTAATTCTCCAGGCTTTCAGAAGGTATTTCAAAGTGCTTCTTTGGATATTGGCTGCTTTTTCATTCATTTTCACCTTGCACGTTTTCGGAGTTTGTTTAGGCCACTTAACACCAACAATGTGGATCGAGCAAAAAAAAAAAGGCATCTAATTCATGGTGTATTTTTAAAAAATCTAAACTGGATCTTTAAATACAAACATAACACGGCCTGATAAGCATGAAATTGTTGCACCAACAAGGTGATTCTCAAAGCGCTATTAGCCAAAAATGTTGGTATGGCTACTTTAGATGACAAAAATAAGAAATCCAGCAGAGACGTGACACAGGACCTGAGAGTTGATCCATCTACTGTTTGCCAAATGAAGTTAAATAGCGAGAAAAGGCTGAGGTACTCCAAATTAGACAAGAACTGGACTGAAAATTAGTGGCAACAGATCCTATACTTAAATTTTTTGGTTCAAATTCAAATTTAAACCAAATTTAAACTTGGTTCATGTATGTATGGAGGAGGTCAGCAGTCAGTGTCTACAGCCATCTGTAAAACACAGTGGAGGCTGTATCATGGTTTGGGGCTGCATTTCAGCCAGGGATGCTGGGAATCTTTTTGAGTTATGAATGCTGAAAAAAACCATCAGAATTGGCTCCACCAAGCAATACCAAGCAATATTTATTTTTCTGCATGACAATGATCTGACTGTAAGTGCAGTAAAAGCATTTTATGGAAACACAGAATGGAACATTATCAGTCTCGGATTGTACTTGAACATTTTTGAAGCTCAGTGGGATCAACTTGACAGAGAACCGAACAAAAGGCATCCAAAGTTCAAAGAAGAGCTTTGAATGTCCATCAAGATTTTTTTGTATTTACTCATTTTCATCGTGGTCTAATATTAAAACCAGTTTGGAGATTTGAAACATGTCAACGTTACATTGGGAACGGGGCAGGTACTTTTAATTAGTATACTTACATGCTTTTTCCATTTATAATTGCATATTTCAATAAATTGCTGCACATATTGCCTATTTGCCCAGCAAAACATAAAGAAATATGTGTGGTTGGAGGCTTTTGCACAGTACCGCACTTATATAAACTTCTCTGGAGGATTTAGTTCAAATCCATCACCATATGTTGCCATTACAGGGTGCCAAATGATTTTTGGTGGAAAGAAACCAACTCACTAAAAACTCAAAGTTGGCTCAGTGGTGCGGCTGTACCTGGTGAGTCACCACAACAGGGAGACTGGCTTGCTCTTGTTGCTGCTAGGGGAAGACTATCCCCTGGCTTCTGCTAAAGTAGAAACGAATGCAGTGGATGAAAGCGGAGCAGCATGCGGCCGCTTTGTATGCCCACATCAATGTGCACGTATGTGTGTTTTTGTGTGTGTGTGGGCAATTCTTCCTACTGGGCTAATTACTGGAGGTAATTTAACAAAACCTTTTGCCGCTCTGCCTGGCCACTCTAGATAACTCTCCAGAGTGGCGGCTGGTGAGGGAGGTTGAGCAAGGGGGAGCCGGCGGAGCTGGGGAAGAGCGCTTCAACACCATATAACAAAGGCATCTGCTGGGGAATGTTATTAACATGCAGCTTCTGAAGAAGACTACAGAAAAAGACACCTCCTTTGGGGAACATCTTAGGCAAAGACAAAGCATGCTCAAAGAGTTTGAAAGGATGGATAATTGAATTTTTCAAGGTGTTGTTTTTTGATCCATCCCGCCCCCCCATCCCTTAATTTCTGCATAGGACAAAATAAAATGTATGTTGTGGAAGATAAATTAGGTGTGTTTGTTTGTTTTGGGGTTTTTGGTTTTTCCTGTTTTGTTTTTCTCAAAAATAGAAAGTGAAGCACCTGCCTAGTAGCGTCAAGTTGAAATTGAGGTTGTACACTGGATGCAGTGCTGATGAACACTGCAATTGACAATGAAACAAGGCCTGTTGAAATCAAAATGATCCCATTGTCACATCTCACATCAGTCTGATAGTGAGTCTCTTCCAATACCACACTTATTCGCAGTGCCTACTCCCTCTTCGGTCTGAATATGAGATACCGGTGTTATAAAATGAGAAACGACACGAAAACAAGTCACAACCTAAGAGCAGCTTGCAGCTGCTGCGGTGGAAATTGGACTTGGCAGACGAGTCTTACGACGGCTCTAAGCTGTGAAATTAAAAGCTGCCAGTCTTTTTCTTCTTTTTTTTTTTGTTTATTTATTTTTACACAGAATACAGATGTGTTCAAGTCATCACGGCGCCACTTATTTTTCAGTTGTAAAAATACTGAGAAATCCATTCTGCCCGAGGCGAAAACAGGCCCGTGGACTGGAGCAAACCCAGCCTAGTTGAAGTGCTTCTGGCAAGGCCAAAATAATTGTTTCATCTTTTCTTGTACCAAGGGATCGAGGAGCAAAATTAGCCAAGTGTGGTATTGCTCTACCTTATGTTGTATTGGTTGTCAGTTGTCGGTATTTTTATTCCCATTTTTTTAGCAATCCGTGTCAGCGGAGTATAATGATGTTCTGGCACCGTGATTTTGAAAATGGGAAGAAATGATCCTTATAGTGAGTGCTTTGTTGTCTTATCTCGTTATTGAGTCATCACTCATTTATCACACAAAGCTGTAAGGGATATTAAGGTTGGTTTTTTTCTTCTTCTCTTTGTTGCCTTGAGGGAAAATATTGGCTTTTACTTTAATCAAATGAAAAATAGGATGCTTTTATCTGGTTCTCTCCCACCTCTCTTATGAGTCTTTAATTTTACTTTTCTAAAGTGCCTTTGGAGCGCTATAGACACCTCTCTGACTGCGTCCCACAGCACCCTTCACAAAAAGTAAATTAATGTCTACTGAGTTTAATTCTTGTTTTTTTTGGTTCTTATTATTATTACTACTACTATTATTATTATTATTATTATTATTATTTGGCTGTTTTGTTTTAAAATTGTTAAAGTTTTACTTGGGGCCAAATGCAGTGTTTGAGGTGCTCCAGAGAATTAATAGTAATCAAAATCAGACCTGATTTTTATTTATTTATTTCAATAATCACAACACTAGCTGACAAGATCATCATACACATGCATTAAACATGATATCTGTGCTGTGAGTTTGTCTGTATTTGCCATTGAAATCCACTCTTAGAGAAGGACTTGTGCTTTTTTCTATTCTTGCTCAGCCTCTGTTTTCGTGAACTCACTGAAAGGAAAGAGAGAAAGAGATGTGCCTATAAATAGTGTAATATGTGTAAGGGGAATTCCTTGAAGGATAAACTGATTGGTTCATATGTGTCATTTCAGACACAAGTGTCAGAAACTTGACAGCTTGCAGAGTTTAGCAGCCTCGTGTCTCACATGGGATGAAGAGTAGCACACTTACAGTTTCCCCAGTAACCACAGATGTTGGGAGGCAAGACTGTTTAACAGTTTCAGAAATCATTTTTTCACATTTAGTGAGGCATTTAGTGCTCGTTTGTAAGAAAAATCTTTTTGTCTTATTAAATGCAAACATATAAAAGGGCTGCGTTATGTGATTGCTATGGTAGCCCTGAGATGTCAAACACACACAGAAAACACCAGTAAACAACAGAAATGGAAGAAAACACAAAGAAAATGTTAAAGATACACAAAAGATGAATAAAACACAGGAAGTTGGATAAAACACAAAGTACATAAAACAAAAACACTACAGTAGTTTTGGGGAGACAATAACGTCACTGAACAGCTGTGAAAGTGACATAAACCAAAACATGCAAAGTATTGCACTGAGACGTGTTTAAAAAAAGCAGAGAGAGAGAGAGTAAGCGCAGGTAATATGTTTCTATTCATATAATACTACATATTATATACTACAGTAGATACATGTTTGTTATTGGCTGTTTACTGTTACCTTCTCACTTCTACAGCTGTCACGTTATCGTCTCTTTGCTTGTGTTTTGTGAGATTTTTCAGGATTTTTTTCTATTTGTTGGTGTAGTGCGTTTGACCTTTCAGGGCCACCGTAGATGTCAGTATAAACACTTTGATTTACTGCAAACAAATTAGAGCGTAGTCACAATGTTTCATTTGTGGTCTTTTTGATTGCTTTGTTGAAAACATGTTTTCTTAAAACATGGCTGTTTTGGTTGACACTGACTTTCTTCTTAGGAACAGTTTTGTTTGTTTGTGTTTATTATATTTCAAATAATTACATGTCATTCAGTGTTTACATGTTCTTTTACAACTTGGGGTTGATGTTGAAATGTGACAGTGAGCACCACCAAGGCAAGCGATTTAAAAGACAAACAAATAGCAAAAGCAAGGGAGTGAAAGAGTGTTTTTTTTTCTTTTTAATAGAAAACATTACATGGAAGAAGGAGCTCTGTCTTCTCCGTGATAAGCTGTTGTGAAGTTTTCCCTTGTCTAGGTCAAAGGTCATGAAGGAGACACTGTGGCACTCTATATGGATTCTAAAGCATTGTGGGATAAACTCTCCGTGATTTTAGCCTTTTAAAGTTATCTTTACAAGAGTGGGGTGGGGGTGAAGAAGGAGGCTGAAGGAGAAGAGAATGCAAAACAAAGCAGTGACCCATCCTATTATCTTTGGGCCTCTTTGTCTACATTAGTCAGATTAATTTCTCAAAGCCGTGCCACTGTTACAGTAATTTATTTATTGCATGTCAGAGTTGAGAAGCAGGCCACAGCTTTAGTGTCTGGGAATTTATTTGCTGCTGCTGGTTCGACTGCAGTGTTTCCAGAGGGTGCATCCATCCCACTCCCCCCGGTCAGTTCTCAGGAAGGGCTTTAATGCGGTGTGTGTGTAAATGTGAGAGAAGAAAGTGTTGCTCTTATATACACACATTTTGTATTCTTAAAAAAAAATCAGATACATGAGAGATACAATGACACACATTGGTGTTATGCACACGCAGCGCAAAGTGTAAAGCCAGTTTTTCTGTTTAGCCAGTTGTTATATGAACATAGGCTTTGTTTCTTGCATTAAATGGTGTAATTTTTAGAGGTGCATTTTGCTGGACAAAAATAGTAAAAATGACTGTTAAATGTGAGAGAAAGTTTGCAAACAGGCCGCCATGTTGGTTTTTGCCCAAAATCTAGGAGCAGGGTTTGCATTTGCATGGTTGCACGAGGTCGTAGAAGAGAGAGAGGCCCTGTCGATTATCTGTTACGACACCGTCCTAGTGGCCTGTCCATCAAGCGTCCAGTGCTGCGAAGCATTGCGATCTCTTGCGTGCAAGAGCCCCTCTTGGGACATCTCCCATAAGAGGGTACAGCTGTGTGAAAATGTTACGGGAGTGCCAGAGTGTCCTACCCAGTCAAATTGCAGTCATTGCTTTTAGAGAAAAACTGATATGATGGTTTATCCATGCATGAGGCCGACGTGTAAAATCACCAGCACATTTATTGAGTGTCTGGAAGGCATGATGGTATCCACTAAGGCGTACTGTATACAGTGCATATAACGGGGCATAAAATGCCCTTCTCTGTCAGGTTGTACCTGAGCACGGCCAATTGCACAGGCACACCTCCGAAAGCACATGTGCCATAAACAGACAGACACACATGTGTGCGGGCATAAACAAATACAGACTCCCTTCTGTTACAGCATCAGCTGAACTGAATCCCTACTCAGACACACACACACACATACATACAGACACCCAGAGGCATCCAGGTCTTTGTGCCACTTCCCTAGCTACCTGCGAGACAGCCTGTGTATCCTGCTGGTATGAAAGGTAAGCCTCAGAGAGACGGAGCAGAGAATAAATGTGTAAAATGGGTCAGAGCCTGAATATCATTACTGCCCCGCTCCCCATGTGTATACTTACTGTGCCTGTGTGTGTGTGTGTGTGTGTGTATATCTGTATGTGTGAGAGAGACAAGCTGTGATGAATTTGTGAGTGAAAAGGCAAAAAGAGTGTGTGCCTAGTGCTGTATGTGCGCGTGTGTGTCACTTTAGCTGCATTCCCACTCGGGGAGTTAAACTCAACTCTCCAGAGTATAAAGACTGCCATGGGAAGGATCTCAACTTGTCTGTTTTGGAAGGTTTTGTGTTTGAGCACATTGAGAGGCAGTGTCAGTAGTGTGTGAAGCCATGCCATGGCCCAATTTTTCTTGTCCGGCTCAGGAATTCAAAACACAAAGCCAGAGAGACACAGGAAGTTATCTGTATGCAGGCAAGATGGTGGCATTCTCCATATCCATATCCTCTGTCGAGGTAAAACTATAAATATTGTACGAGGCTAGCATCAGCAGCAGATCCAGACAGTGTTTACAGGGGGGGGGGGACTCATCCCCCACATATGGATGAGTCGCTGATAAAAAGGAGATATTGGTATTAGAGAGTCAGGCGTGTCAGACGGCCTGCAGCGACCGGAGCGCACCGCCGACTCAAATCTCCATTCAGGCGTCTTCGCTTGATAGCCACTCATTGCCAACGCTGCACACATGCGGCATTGTCATGAAATTGTGCTCAGTTGGGGATTTTGAAGGTTGGAGGGGTGGGCAATTTGTGCCTGCAGATCAGTAGTTGCATCTCAGCACGGGATAGAAAGGTGGGTTTTTTGTGTTTCTGTGCATGTTGCTGACACAAACAAGAACAGTAACAGTAAAGCCTCTGTTATCCACGGCTTTGAAAATGGTGTGTGTTCACCAGGATTTGAGAGCCTTGTGATGTATACTTTTTTCTTCTTTTCCCATTTTCTTTCCACAGTCCGTCCCAAAACCCATCGCCCTCGAGCCTTGCTTTGGCAACAAAGCCGCCGTGCTCTCCATCTTTGTACGGTTACCCAGGGGCACCGGCGGAATCCCTCCTCCAGGACAGTCTGGTAAGACGCAGCCTTTAAAATCCTTCACTTGTTTTTCTTTCCTGACTTGTTTGTTTGGTTGAGCCTCACTTTTTTACATCATCTTTCCTTGATCTGACTTCCTCCCCCCTCTGTTATGTACTGTAGCTTTGGTCTTAGTTGGTCCATGACAATTTTGAGCCTTTCAGTCTTTTTTCAACGTGGTTCACTTCCTCTTTCTTTTGTTATCCAACACCGACTTTATGATCCAGCCTCCAGTGTATACGCACACACACCAGCTCCAGTTTTAAGAAAATGAAACTGGTGATCTTGATTCTTAATCTATAGATTAGTTACATTTTTATTTAATATTTGTACAGGATAAACCTGCAAAATGCTTCCAAGTTGATGCATTTAATATACATGGATAAAAAATAATTGAGAGCTCACGCATCTATTTTTTTCCCCAGGCCTATATATTATGTAAATAAAAAAAATTAGGATGCAAGGACCAGATTTGGGTTTTGGTGGGACGGAAAAAAGCACTATCAGCATTTAGGAACAGAGCACAGTGAGAAGATGACATACAAAATTAGGAATTTAGAGATTTCTTGGTGTTCCTTTTTCAAAATATAGGAAGGAGAGAATATTTAAATCAAGCACGCAAACTGATTTGTGATGGACGTCAGTCTGGGCAATACCTTTACGTTAACAAACTTAAAAAAAACAAACATACATTAAACCTTAAATTTAATTACACTCAAATTGAACCGTTGTGATTTCAGGACCATGGAGAGCACTCAAGGTTTCACAGTGATTTTATGAGCTCTACTTGACCACATGACTGATTTTAGTGGTGGACCTACTCAAATTCAGCTGCGTGCACTTTGGACCAGTCGCCAGCCTCTCACAGGGCATTCGCACTCTCATTCACACTTATGTGAAATTTAGAATCACCAATTAACCCGACCTCACTAACTGCCTGTTTTTGGACATCAGCTGACTGTGCCTGTGTTTGGAAAACAGCACAACAGTTGTAAATTACTCGCAGAACCAACCACACCTCTGAGTGCTACTTGGGGATTGTGTGATTTTTAGTCTCAACAAAATCATGCACATCCATCTCGACAGTGGTCTAACATGTTTACAGTAATTACTTCATGTAGCACCATCGTTTTGACGTGGATGTATTCATTTTTAAAACGCTACAGCTTGAAAGCAGCAGTGCTATTCCTGGTTTTCCTCAGTTACTGCTCTTCACTCCCTCCTTTTTTTTCCTCTTCCTGTGGCGAAATGAAGACTGCTTGTTGCTTTCCTACCTTCATCTACTGGGTGTGTTAGGAAGCATACTGCAGCTATATTCATGCAGACTCATTCTGTGCTTGATTCCTCTCTATCCTCTTCTCATCCTCGTTGCTTTAAAGTGCAATCTAGTGTTTTTCCTGTTTCCCTCTGCTCCCTTCTTTCCCTTCCTCCTTCTTTTTTGCCCAACTTCTGACAGCACTGAGAATTGAGTCCATTACTTTCTTTCATCCTCTGCTCTGTCACTTGCTGTCTTTACATTCCCACCCATGCTTCATCTGTTTTTCTTATCTTTCTTTTCAAGATCCTCTGATAAGACCAAGTGCTGCTTCCCTTACCTTTTCTTAGTTTTTGTTTCCTGTTCTCTTTCTTTTACTGTCTCAATAATTCAACTCGCCTTTCTTTCAGTATTTTTTTCCTCCTCTGTGTTGTATAGCTCTTTGCCTCCCACAGTTGCAGTCCCCAGACCATCAGCATGCCTAAGGCCCTTATTAATTACCACATTGTCCTTTTGTCATAACAAAACTGCCGCGGCTCTCGATGGAGCTTTCCCTCGGGCAGCTTTTGTTGAGACCATGTTAGCTGTGTTCCTACCATCTCCTCGTGCCCTGGGGGGGGGGGGGTCTACCGTTCTAATGCTTTTAACTTGTTCCCCATCCGGCGGTGTTTCTATCAGATCTTTAAACTGCTTTCAGTTTTTCAGCATCACAGCACTCTTTAGCTCATTTCATAGCAACCAAAAGGATATCACCACTACAGACGATCACTGATTTCTATCTTCGGCTCGTTTAGGTGATTTGAGCCATCCTGCACCCTTTTTTTTTCTTTTTCAATCAATAAGAAACTAGTAGTAGCTGTATGATTTCTCAGCATGCGATCCCTAGCGCAGCCGCTTTCTTTTTTTGCCTTCAGTTATGTTTACTTGATTGCAGTAAATGCATCTAATATTGGTGATAAATGGAGTTTACTGGTATTTCATGGCTCAGAGAATGTTATTAAATGTTGATGAAGTGTGGTGTAAGGTAATGATTGCCAGCTCTGCACGTTTGTGTACGTGGTTGTGAGTTGGAACTTGTGTGTTTTACTTTCCACACATCAGCAGCTTTCCCCACATTACAGTTACTGCAATAAGAGTTAGCCTCATATTGCAAGTGTAGCCTAATTAATGCTGGGTTTTTGAGACTGTTACCAGTGCATACATTTCAGTGTCTTAATTTTTTTCTTAATTATAAACGCCATTTTAACATGGCTTAGCATTTAACTTCTCTCCATCTAATGGAACTTATATGCATCGATTTCAATATTTATGGGTCAGTTTCTACTTTAAACCTGATCATTTATCCTCATTCCCAGCTCCACATTTGTATTCTTGGAGGTTAAAAGTGCTTACATCACAGTTTATCCTCTGTCTTAAAGGTCACACTGTGTTTTTTAGTTTTTTTAAGTTGTCTTCTGATTGGCTGCCTCTCACAAAAAAAAAAAAAAAGCTCTGCGCTTGAGGTGATCATATTCAGGGGTGCACATAAGTGGTCCACAGGTGCACATGCGCTGTTATTTTGACCTGCGGACCACTTATGTGCACCCCTGATCATATTAGATCATCCCTTGTCTTTTATGGAGCACTGTGATTATTTGCACGTTTGAAACTTTGGACATGTTTTATATGTTATACGAAGTTCACAGGTTGATATGACAGAAAATAAGGAAAAGCGTAATAAAAGTAATTCATGTTTGTAGTTTTATATCTTTTACTTTAACTAAATGAGTCCTCCTGTGTGTGTGCAGGTTTGGCCGTGGCCAGCGCGCTGGTCGATGTATCTCAGCAGATGTGTGTGGGGTACAAGGAGAAGTCTGGCGGACTGAGGAATCGTAAACAGCAGCCCACAGCACAGCCATCCACCTGCATCTGACTGCATCCCCTGTCCTCTTCTACCATCCCAACACCAAAAGCTCTCCCATCAGCCTCCCCCACCCTCCCCTCGCCTCAGCCCCATCCTTCAGAGACTCCCACCAGCTCCGTTCTGGCAGGGAGAGGTGCATGCTGGGACGCAGGACTTGAACGTTTTGGTAAAGGGGGCCGAGACATCTGGCAGACTGCAGCCTCAGAGGTCTCCCGCTTCCTGTCCTCCTACAGGAACTTTGATGCTTGGAGTCCCCTCGAACTGATCGACAGAAACTAGACACAGAGAGGGGGGAGGGAGGGAGGAAGGAAGGAAGGGACAGAGCAGGTGCTGACCCCTCCCCTCCCCCTCAATGAAACATTTTACATTTGTCGACACCACCTCGTTAGTCGAGGCGGCCACGGCTTGCTGCTAGAAGAGATCCTTGTCTCGTAGTTTTTGACAAAAACAAAAAACAAAACAAAAAAAATCCAGAGACTTTGCGACCGTCTATGTTCGCATTTTATTTAAGTTATTGTTGTTCTTTCTTTTGTATTGTGTTATTTCAGAGGCAGGAACAAAACTGGACACGCTCAGTTGGACATGCACACACAAAAACGCATAGCACACACTTCAGCAAGCCCTTGTACCCATTTGTAGCCCATTGTCACCTGCTGTCATGTTCACAGCTCAGCACTGAGGGCTGTTGTCACTGGAGTCCTGCACAGTTTGGCCTCCGAGCAAGCTAACAGCATGTTCAGTCTTCCTTTAATGAGGATCCACTGTAGGAGGTTGCCTGTGTAGCCAGAGCCCATTTAAAGAGTGTGTGACATTTCAATCGGCCTATGTGTCTTCTCCCGCTGCCCACTCTTGCGGCCTGTCTAGAGCTTCGTCTCTCCGTCTTTGGCCATTTGGCTGCCGAGCCGTCCACCGCACAAGGCAAGACCGCTGCAATGCAAAACCGCTGCAATGCAAGACCGCTGCAATGCCTCACCCGTGCTGGCCGGCTGGCTGCTGGATCACCAGTGCAATTGAAACTTTTCCAGCTAATTACTCTTCCAGTTCTAATGAAAGCCAATGGCAGTATGCAAGGCTCACACACACACAGAGCTAGTAGTAGTGGTGGGGTGGGGGGAGACCTCTGGCAATTAAAAATTGTCCTCGAAACCCATGTGACACAGGCTTCCTATAGATCACGTGACTCTGATTGACTGAAGTGATTTGGATGATGTTAGTGACCGCTGCCAGGGCAACTGTTGAGCTCTGAGACTGTTGCCTAAGAAATCCATACCTTCTAATTACTGCTCTCATTTCCCGAAATGCAATGCATCCCTCCTACCCCCGGGATACCAGCATCTCCGCCGCTCTTATCGTGCCATTCGATTGCGATTGTTCCACATCTGTGATCTATCTACAACCGCCCAATTAGCCCATACAGCAGCGACGTCTGTGCCCTTATCGATGCGGCTACAGTGGAGCTGCTAAACCCCAGCGTTTAAATGGTAAAGTGCAGTGTTTTTTATTTTTGTTAGCAGCCAGAATGCATGAGTCAGTGCCTGTTTCTTTTAGAGCATCGTTTTTTAAAAATGGACTTTTGAATCGGCCTCCATGTCACAGAAGACCCTGGTTATTTATTCTGAAAGAAAAAAAATTGTCTCTTGAAATTATGTTGTCGTCTGGTCCCTCAGCTGCTTTTAGCTGCACTTGTCTACAGTCTACATCTAAAATATCGGGCCCGCTTTTAAAGCAGCATTACTTCAAGTGGGAAAATGAGGGAAAATGCAGAATAAAAAACCCCAAGGCAAACACAGAAAAACTGAGATTGGTAGATTAAAACAGAGCTGTCACAACTAAAACATCAAATTTGGATTTGTGCCATTTTTTCCTTTAGTTTTTCTTTCTTTCTTTGTTCAATTTTGCATATAGCTATATATATATATATATATATATATATATATATATATATATATATATATATATATATATATATATATATATATATATATATATATATATATATATAGCTATGTATCTTATTGTTCACATTTATAAGGTATAAGTTGTAAGCTGCACACTTTTAGGCCACATTTGTTGGTGTATCAACCTATAGGAAATATGCTGCGTCTCTTTCCATCTCGGAAGGTTGTAAACTTCCCACTCTCTGGGAAGTGCAGCAATAGAACAATTTAATAGTTTGCATTCTACCCTAAAGAGCTCGTTGTGTTTAGTTCCCAGCTCTCACATGTGCTCAGCATACTAGAACTTCACACCGCCTGGTTAAAGGGCACACTTTTAGCACTGGGAAAAGGTCAGAACAGAAAGCATGAACAAAGCTGACATTCTGTAATTATAGAGTGCCGCGTGCGCTCGCGACTCCACTTGGCGAGCGTCACGGCGCGGAGAAGCCGGCTCCGTTCGTGCTCGTGCTTTGAGGAATCAAAGCGCTTCACCTGCAGTCTTTATCAATTTTCCTCTCTTTCCTCTGCTAGAATAAAGGATTTGTTTTTTTACCCAACATGGGTAGTTTGATGTTTTGTTGGGTTGTTTTTACAGAATAAAATAATATTAATTATTATTATTTATATTAAACTGAGGCTCTGGATGTTTTAGGGCGTTTTGGTAATAACCAACTATTATTACATGAATGTGATGATCACAAAGAGTCCTTCTGAGTTCCACAGAGTATTTTTATTTAGTACTTTTTCAGTCCCTTTGAAAATACCTACCACACTGTCTCAGAATGAAGTTCTTTCACCTCCAACCATTTGAAGGTGCAGTTCAGTTCAAGAAACTCTGATAAAATGTGCTATGTTGGCCATTGGAAGAAGAAAATTACGCTTTATGTGAGATTTGGCTTAAAAGTGAGACTTTACAATAACCTGTGAGACAAAAGTGTGGCAAAGACACGAGAGACACGACAGAAACGCAGCTCGCAAAGTCCCATTAACCGCCATCAAAGGTGGCGATGTGCTCCCAACACTAAAATGCCTGAACGGCACATGAACTACATCTGTCTTTCCTCTGCAGCGTCAGCAGCTCTGAGATCTGCCAGCACCTTTGCGTTTTTGATTTCTCTGCAGGTTAACTTTTTCACTCCGCAGCAGGCCTGTTTCTGTTTAACATAAAACACTAGCTGTTCACGATGCTCAATCACTTTACTGTACTCTCCAGTGACAAAACCTACGACGGCAGTCGTTTTCATCATTGCAAATATGATTTTGTTGCATTGAATCTCTCCATACGAGTGTGGTGTACAACTGCTTCGACTGTACTGCAGTAATAATTTCATAAAGATTGTTTGTTTTGTTTTGTTTTCTATAAATGAATGTAAAATCTGTGCAGCCAAGGTAAATCTGTAAACTGTAACTCACCGAGGACGGTTTGTCGCCACTTTCTTTCTTTGGCCGTGGGTGACAGGGCGGTGCAGTGGTTAATGCAGATGGCAGAGGAACTGTGGGATGATGGGTTCAGACCATTAAAGAGCCAGTTGTCACTTTGAAGTTTTTTTTTCTTTCCTTTTTTAAGAAAGACACTGAGCTTGTAAAGAAGATGTGAGCTCTGCATGCCCAGTCAGCCCACTGTGATCTTCTTCTGCTTGATGGTTCAAACGACACGGATCCTGTGTCGGATGCTGATGTCTTTGAGATAATGTTGAATGTTTGTGTTTTTGTTTTTAACCTCTGTGCTATGATTGGCTTAGGAAACTCAAACGAGACTAAAGTTTTTCCAGATTTTTGACATGTATATGAAACCTGTTTATCTGTAAACAAGTTTGTTGTCAGCAGCCTCACACCAGACTCCTACACAAGTCCCAAGCATTCAGCGATTAGTTAAATTTAGAAGTAATATTGCAGTTTCAACATTTATCCAGGGCAGTTCATCCCTGGTCCACCCACACGGCTGTTTTCATTAATTTTTTTTTTTGCCGATCAGGCATCTTCTCAGGACTGTGTTGGCGTGTACAGACTCAGAGTTGTACGTTTGCACCTGTTAGGACAGGACTGACTTACAGCTTAATGGCAGGGCTGGACAGTATGACCTGATATCTAAAGCATGTCATTACTTTTATCACTTTAATAATAAATGTAACGACATGTTTCATGTATCATTAGAGCACGATGCCTCATTCTTGGTCTTGGCTAATTGCAGTTTGTCGGGTTCATAATTCTGGGCTTGTGGCCCAGACTGTATGCTGTAATTGGATAAATTTGGCCTGTGCGCGCATTCAAAGCATATTTATCTCTACAAAACTTGAAGAGAAGTCCATTCAGCCAACTAATGCTTTAAAAGCCCTACTTAGTCTGCTTCAGCCATGCCGAGCAGCAAACGCATTTGCACTCAGCAGGGTGAAGCTACGCCCAGCTGCAGCTACTGTTGTCCAGTTAGGTCGCCCCATGATAACCTCATCTCCCCCCAGTGATGACTGATGGACAAAAAGGTGTTTTCATCTCAGCTACATTGTGGCTACATCCACACGTACACGGGTATTTTTGAAAACGGGGATTTTCCGTTTTTGTTTTTAAAAAAAAATCCTGTCCACACGTAAACGCAAAATTGAAGGAAAACGCTGCTAGGAACATGCCAAAGCAACAGGTGGCGATATATTCCTAACCGTGTAGAAATGTTGGCCAATCAGAAGTCTAGAAGCCTCGGTGGGAAAGAGTAAACAAAGATGGCGCATAGAAGCAGAATTGAGTCCTATGTGTGGAGCGACAGTAACTGTGTGTGTATATGTAAGCATTTAAACACTGCAGAGAGTAAAATTAACAGTAACAGTATTTTGTCTAAGTCCGCCATTGCAGAAATTCATTTCACCGAAACAAAAACGTGGCGCACAGTGTGACGTCAAAATAGGCGCACACCTTTGGCGCTGCGTTTTCGAAAATATCCACCCTGGCAGGCGTTTTTAAAAATCTCCGTTTTCAGTGACCGAAAACGCAGTTTACGTGTGGACGAAAGGTGCAAACGCATAGAAAAATCTGCGTTTTCAAGAATACCCATGTACGTGTGGGCGTAGAGCGTATCTTATAAATGAACAACTAATAACTATTTTTTGAGATTAGCCACTTTTTGTGGTCTTCTGTCTGCATTTAGTCGCCTTTCGTTAGTGTTAAAAGCACCGCCTTGGATTTTTAGTCAGTATTCCTCAGATGCATCACATGTACCTTTGACGGCTTGCAAACATACTGAAGGATTTTACTTTTTCTTTTGCAAAGCCAAATTTTAAAGGTGCAATATGTAGAACACCTTACTCTAGGGTGGCAGTGGGAAGGTCAGTGTTTTTGCATTAGCATTATCGTTAGCAGCTAGTCTGGATCCTAAGCAGCCTTGCTTTTGTTTCTTAGCCTGACTTTCTTTAAAACTCACAATGAGGCACAAACAGTGCTCATGTCTGCCGTCTGCTGCTCAAAGTTCCCGGTCCTCAGTGTCCGTATAAAAGAAAAGTTGGGTTTTTTTGGGTTTTTTTCTCTGATGCTGTGCTGAGTGCAGACTGGATGCTTTAGTGCAAAGTGCAATTGTGTAAAAGTACGAGTTAGTGTTGGCAGGTTAGCATGCCAAATTCGGTAGATATGTGTGATGTATACACTTCTTTGGAATAATTAAATCTATACATATTGCACCTTTAAATGTGCTAACCTGCACGGCATGTTTTTGCTCTGATGCATTGCTGCTTTTTTCTTTTGTTTTTCCCCAGTGGATTAGCATCAAATCACTGGGACAGACGTGTTTGTGTACAGTTTAAAAAAAAAATTGCTGATGCGTAGCATTAATGATAAAAAACTCTACAGGGTACCTTTAAACACGGCTCATGATGGAAATCGAGCGTCCTGCAGTCGATGCTTTACAGAAAGGTTTCCACCTGTAGACCAGTGGGGGTGGAGCTGCTCTGGTGTCTGTGCAATCAGGATAAGCTAGCAGTCATTTAAGCGCAAAACTGGAAACTGTACTCAAAAAATGTTATGTATTTGTAGCGGGAAAATTTCAAGTGTAAATACAAAACGTAATCATTCAAATTTCTGCTAAAATAATTTTTGGCAGCAACAGGAAAAATATTTAACCATCCCAGATTAAAACCAGTCAAACATAACAGTCCTTTCAAATTACTAAGAAACATACCTGCACATTCATTTTCTTCCCCTCTTATTTACTTTTGGAGTCACATTTTAATCAAAACCTTTACTTGGAATATAATAGTTTGAATCTATCTGTAAGGCATTTATTGTAAAGCATCTATGGGGGAAAAGGACCTGCATTTGCTAATTTAGTCTTGCCATCCTTAAATAGTAAATGATTATACCTCTACAGAGCTGGAAGATGGCCTCAGTGTGCCCTATTTTGTTTGGTGGATTAGTGTTAAATATTGCTTGGAGGAAGGTTGGAAAGCTGCTTTTTGTTTTCAACGGTCAAACGTGGAATCACTGGCTTTTTTTCCTCGCTAGGATGTGTTGAGGAATCTGTGCCAGCATGGCGGGAACGGTGGTGGATGCATGAGAATATATATGAAATGCCTTTTTTTAAAAAGTCAGAAATCCAGCTCCAGTATGTGTCCCGTGTTTTTTGTAAGACCAAATTGATGCGACAAATCAAAACCTAAGAGCACAATACACTCCGTTTTAACGTCGACGTGGGCAGGCCGAAGCTAAATCTGTTGACTTTCTCCCCTTGGTCTAAACGCATTAAAGCCCAGCCCTGTTGGTAAACATGAACTTTAGCGTGTGCACTCTGCTGATGTCGCATTACGAGATTCCTGGGTCCTAAAGTTCAGATTTTCCAGCCGATTACCTCCCGCTACCATTCGGTGTTACCAGGGTGTGAAGTGCTCCTGAGCAGCTCAAAATATCTGAGAGGGAGTGTGGAAGTTTGCAAAGGGAAACGTTTAAAGCGTGTACACTGTCACTGCCCTGTTTACCTGTCCATTTTTTTTGTTTTTGATTCAAAGAGATGGGCAGCTTTCTCTATTTTGCTCCGCTTTCCAGGCCTCAAACTTTACTAGGGTAACACTGAAACTTTACAGTGGCCTTATTTCACTTTATTAATCTCTGTATTCGCTGGTAGAAATGTACAGCAGATACATGTTCATGAAGTGTGTTTAGTAACTGGAAACGTTCCTAATATTCACAAGTAGACACTAGCAGCATTAACCTGTACTTAAAATGCTGTAACACCTAGGTTAAAGCATCTGAATAAGGTCATTGTAAATTCAGGCATTACCCCCTCTATCGTTTTTCCTCCTCCTTCCTTTTTGTATAGAGGCATTATATATCTTGAGGAAGTAGGCTGTTAATATGTATAATTTAGCAGTTGCTGTTCTTTTGTAAATAATGAGAAAGTATTGTGAATGATATTTGTTGAATGGTTTAAAAAAATCATTTATGGCGAACCTCTCTCGGCTTTTAAAAATGTGACTACAGTGCATATTTTGTATGTAAGACAGCAGAGTAGGATGAACAAGCATTACTAGAAGCTGATGACAACTACATGTAAAACTTGAGGATAATAGCTTACTGACCTTGTAATTATTGATGTACATAAAAGAATGACAGAACATTTTTTTTTGTCTATTATTAAATGTGGAAATCCAGCCATTGCTGTTTGTCTCGATAACTACGAATAATTAATTTCGGAATTCTCCTGCAACGCTTATTTGAATGTGCTCGTTCGGTGCCAGAGGGAGGGTGCTTCAGACTGTGCACAAATTCGGCTAAGATGTCTTTCAAGTAAGTACACTCAACTTGAAATGATTGTCTTTGATGCTGTAATTCCAAAACAAGCCCTTTTTGCATCCCCTAGAGGATGTAATGTTCGCCTCGCAATGAAAGGAGCCGGTATTGAAAAATTTATGTTTACAGCAGGATGAATTTAAAAGTACTAGAGCTGTGGAAAATATGACAAATCAGCTTAGGGATGGATCAGAGTGAAGGCGGGGTTCCTCTTGTGCTGTAAAATTACAAAATTTCATCTCCACTCCCGTTCTAAGTTCTGAAATTTTAAAATACTTTCCTACCTGCTGCTTAATACGGGGTTTGCAACATTATATGTGAACACACCACAACACTTCTTTTGATTACAGTAGAGGCAACGCACAGCGCTGTTTATATGGAAAACCAAACGCGGCATATTGACACAAACACCTCGTAGCAACTGTCGAGCACGGTGGTGGATGATGATTTGGGTTTGTTTAGCAGCCACAGGTTCTTGGCACCTTGCAGTCATTTTGTCAACAATGAGCTCCTCTGTTTACCAGAGTATTCAGACGTGAGGCCATCTGTCTGACAGCTAAAGCTTGGCCCAACCAGTATCATGCAATGATCCCAAGCACAGCAGCAGATCTACAACAGAATGGCTGAAAAAGAAATGAATCAAGTTGTTCAAATGGCCAAAGTCCAGACTTTAACCTGATTGAAGTGCTGTGGCAGGACTGTAGGAGAGCTGTGCATCAACAAATGCACGCGAACGGCAAAGTTCACCGTTGTAAACAAAAGTAGGTCAAAATTCCTCTGCAGTGATGCAGGAGTTTGGAAAAGTCATACAGAAAACAATTCAAGGTATCGGTGCAAAAAGATGGTTTTAAAAAATGTATGTTAGTGCTGTGCAATACTGTAAATGTTGGTATTGATCCGATACCAAGTAAACACAGGACCACTGTAGCCAACACAGCTGCTATAACCTATAGACAGTTTGTGGGCTTCACATACTGAAGTTAGAGGATAGAAACAAAGTATTAATCCTACCGTGCTAGTATCGCTCCAGCGTTGGTATTGATACTATAGATATTTGAATTGATCCACAGGTTTTCCAATAGTTGGTTCGCAAGTTTTGCCTATGTTTTTAAAATAATAAATAAATAACGACACAGTGTCAAATGTCTCGTGGTGTTTGTTTCAGGTTGTCATTTTAAGGTTAATGCTGCCCTGGATTGTAAAATATTCCCCTGTTAAGTAAAAGCTTAGAGTTGACAGGAGGCATACTTTCTTTTTACCATGATTGTACGTTGTAAGACAACATATGCTGGTTAACCACAGCAAAATACTTGTCCTGAACAAAAGCAAGCACAATTTTAAATTGAGATGAAGCCAATTTTGTCCTCTTTCACACAGGGTGAGTCTCTTTGAGATAAGACTTAGGGTTTTTGAATGAAATCCCACAGAATACAAAGTGCACTGACCAGAACTTCAACTGACTCAAGGTTTGGATGCTAAGTACTTTTATTACCTCAATACATGGAATATATTTAAGATTTTACATACATAATGTATAAAGAATATAAAAAATAAAAGAACAATTTTTAAAAGTTTTCAATTGAATTTTTTTTTTCTTTGAATAATTCTGATGGCTTCAGGCTCTTTGGGACTGTTGCTAGTGGGCAGAGGGGCATCTATAATGCAAGGAAAGTCGAATCATATAGAACATATCAGCTCGGTGATCCATCGGGCTTTTTAAAATATAGCACCACAATCATATTTGACTTGAAAGCAGAACTTGAGTTACAGCGTAAACTCCAAAAATAGGTGCATGTTCTGGAGAGCCTGGTGTGTTTAGGAACACAAGAAAAGGTAAATAAATTAGAATTTATTTGTTTATTTTAACAAACAACCTTTGTTCTGCAGACAGTGCAGAAAATCTGGTTGTGTGCTGTATTTATTGGCAAGGTGGGATTCATCCTGAAAAGAAACCTCCCAAAAAGTCACACTAATGATTTCACATGGCTAGGATTTCCAGTTACAGCAGGATCATCGGACCTCACCCAACTCCAAATCACGAGTTCGTCAGCTCCCAGAAGAGGGGACTTTGGAGCTTCGAAGCAGCTAATATAAAAACCTGCAATACCCACTAAGCCTGCAGAAATGTGGTGAATGCATTCTTAGACAGCGCGTGCCTGTGCAAACCAAATAATCGGGGTGAAGTCGGCTTCCTATTAATAAACAATAATGTGTTCCATAAGTCATCGTGGCAAGAACTTGGTTGGAGAAACAAGCTATACCTCCAGGCAGTGTTAATGACTCCAACACTTACTCAGGTGCACAAATGCATCATAATGTAGCTCTTGCTGGAACAAGACCTGGTAATAAAGTGACCACTTTACAATTAAAGGACAGATTTCAGTGCTTGAAAATACTTGAGCATGACACGTAATGTGCATGTTGCATGCTCTGTCCTATTAGTTGGAGGTAAAGGGGGCTCTGAGGTGGTAGTGCAGACTGATAATGACCTACAGGCAGTACACCTTGACCAGTTGTTGAGGCAGAGCTGCCACTGACAGGATGATGAACCTGTATTCCAAACACAGAGTAATTTAAAGATGGGAACTTTTTCACTGTTTTTCAGCCTGTAATGCAACAGTTTTTTTTTTTTAGATAACGTGTAAGATGTGCATATGTGCATTTGTGTTTGTCAGCATGCATTTATTTATCAGTCCTTTCTGAAGTGGTTGGATTTGGAGCATTTTTTTTCCCTTCAGTTTGCTTTCTTTCATGCAAGAATATTCCGTTTTCCTGGAAAGATAACTTTAGTACACAGCTCGCACATCCTCTCGCAAATTAAAGTGAGATATTCTTGTTTTAAAGGTTGTGTCTGTAGCGCTGTCTCAGTAGTAATGTACAGTATGCTGTATGTTCCTCCCTGCTTCTGCTTTGTGATGATGTAGAGAGTGCACAGGAAGACTCGGTTGTCTTTTAACAGCGTTTACTCACTTTTTCTCCAGATAACGAGTCCTCGTCCCTTTGCTAAATCACTGGAAATATTCCAACATTCTCCGCAAGCATCGCCAATCATTTCCAAATGAAATTACAAAGCAACACAGCACGCCCTGTGATAATAAACCTATGACACAAACGGCAGGAATGTCCAATCAGCCTACTTTACCGCAAATGAGACCCCCACTGCGCCGCCCTGTCAGTAATTTGGTGGAGAGCCAGCTCTTCAGTTGAAGTCCAGTCTGGCCCAGGTGGCCTGGTCCATTTTTATTTCCTTTCACTTCCATCCTCTGCTGCTATTTGCTTTAAAAAGACAGAGAACATTAAGTGCCCTGTGGCCTATTAACAGTAAGCCGCAACAAAAATCCACAATACCTGTTTGAAGAAGTGTTTGAGTTTTTAAATCTAACCTGTTCTCAGAGTCCGTGGTGTGCTGGTATTTGCACTCAAAGTTAAGGAGTAAAAGAAGGCACCATGTAAATGATAAAATCATTAATGCAGTGAACCAAGCAAGGCTGAAAGAGCGAACTAAAGGCCACTGTGCCACTTTTTCATTCTTTTTCCTTTGACAGTTTGGATTTTCTCCTACTTTCTTATAAAAAATAAATACATAAAGGATATACTTATGATCAGAGTATAGCGTCAAGTCAGTCGAACTTCTGGGATATTGATCTGATCAGTTAAGTAGCAGAGGGGGTTGTTCATCAGTTTCAGCTGCTTTGCTGTTAATGACATTAACAACAGGGGCACTAGAGGGGCAACAGTGGGACGACCTCAAAAGCAGTGGTTTTGCAGGTGAAAAAATTGACATTTTTTCTGACTGTAGTACATTGTGGCTCATCAATCAGTGCCAAAAGGTCTGCTGTGTCTCCCAGCACAGTCTCGAGAGCATGGAGAAGATTCCAGCAGACAGACAGCTACTCCAAGAGAGCTGGACAGGGCCACAGAAGGTCCTTAACTCGTGATGAGCTACAAAATGACCTCCAGTAGGACACCGATGTTGATGTCTCCAAAATGATCAGAAACAGACTTGGTGGCTCGACAGTGAGCCCGATTAGCATTTGCCACAACATAGAAGAATTAGGGCCCCCACTGGCCCCTTCTGCTTTTCCCAGGTGAGAGCAGGTTCACCCAGAGCTGCCGGCTACATCGTTCAGCATGGCTGGTTTGGTGACTGCTATTAGGTCCATCTATTCTCTTTCACTTGTTCAGTTCACAGTTGTGGAGGGCTGGATCCTATCCCAGCTATTGTAGCAAGACACGGGGTAGACCCTGTCACAGGGACACAAGCTTTCACACTCACGCTATGAGCAATTTAGAATCACCAGTTAACCTAACCCCACCAACTAGATGTCTTTGGACTGTAGGAGGGAGCCCATGCAGATGTGCAAACATGCAAACTTCACACAGAAAGATCCTGGACAGATGGTGGAATCGAGCCCAAGAACCATCCTGTTTTAAGAAAGTGCTAGACACTACCCATAGGTATTGGCATGAAATCCTTCTCAGACCTTCTCAGAGGAACCCAGGACCCACTGCACCAGTGTCAGACTACACTGGTGCAGTGGGTCCTGGGTTCCTCCTGGTGCACAGCATTGCCTGGCCTCATGTGGCAAAAGTAAGAGGGCACTAGTAACTGGAACTGCAATGAAAATCCATCATAACAGCCTTTCATGTCACTCTGCTCCGTCAACTTCGACTTATTGTAACACAGATTTGTTACTGTTCCTAGTCTTGACTTGTTTTGCCAGGTCGCATAGAAGAGCTCAGGTTAGCTTGCGCGTTCAATTTGTATGCCAGTCTAGCAGGTCCTGGATTGTCCAGCCGAGCTTGTATCTTTCAAACGGGCCTCGCAGGTGTCACGATGTCTGTCTGTGGGTTAAAAGCGTCGCTTTAGAAAGACATGTTTTCCCCACGTTCAGTTGTCAGATTGTGATCCACCCCTCCCATCTGCTGCTTCAAGTAAGGCAAAAACAAATGTTGAGAATTATTATTTGTAAATACACTTTTCCCCGGGCCTGTTTTCAAATAATCACTGCTATTTTTAATGCCGCGGTTGATGTTTCCGAGCCCTTGAGCTAAGCGGCGGCAGGAGAGGCTGAGTGTCGCTGAGCTGCTGTATTCTCACCAGCAATTATTCATCACCAGTCTTTCTCCATCTCTCCTTTATTCTTTCTCTCCCTTTAATCTCTGTGTCTGCCACTCCCTCCCTCCCTCTCACTCACTCCATGTCTCCTTTTGTTGCCATCTCTCACTCTCCTCTTTTCACTTCCTTCCTGATCTGTTTTTTCTTTCTTTTTTGAGTCATGGCCCCATCTTCATGTTTCTTCCTTTCCCCCCTCATGTGTTGTTCATCCACTCTTCTCATTTAACCCATTTTTTGTTTTTTGTTTTTTATGTTGCCACCCCCTTTTTAGATGCAGATGTTCCATGTCCCTTATTTTGTGTCCCTTTCCTTTCCTCTTCTCATCTATTTCTGTCTTTGATCCCTCAACTTTTTCCTCTCTCCTTCTTTTCCTTTCTTCTTTCCATACTTCTCCTTTCCATTTTCTTCTCTTTCATCTCCATGTTCCCTGCATCTTTCTCCCCGTTTCCCCTCCTTTCCCAGTTCCTTTCGTCTCTCTCTTCTCCTCTGTCCTCTTTTTTCATTCCTCCCATATTCCCTTTCACACACAGATCCCTCGTCTCATCTTTCACATCCTTCCCCTTTTTGTTTGTCTTTCCCCTCCCTTCCTTTCTCCTTCTCTTCTCATGTCTGTCTCCACTCCTTTTTGCTGTCCATCTTTCTTTGATTCTTTCCCTTCCTAATTATTTTCCTCCATACATCACACACTTATGTTCATCTGTCATTTCTCAACTCTCCTGCTCATATCTCCTCTTTCCCTGATTCCTGGCACCCCTCTTTGCTTTGATGCTCCTTTCTTCTCGCTTTTCTCTGATCTTTCCTTCCCTTAAATCCTTTCCTCTCTCTCTCTCTTTTTTTTGTCTCCTTTTCAGTTTCTCTCACTCTTCCCCCTCTTCCTCCCACTACCTTCCTTCCTGTCATCTCACCTTTCCATCTCTCTTTCTCTCTCTCACCTACTCTTGTTTTTAATCCCTGTCACGTCTGTTCTCCTCGTTGTTTCGGTCTTCTCTTGCCTCTCTCTTAATCCTTTTTTTCTCGTTGTCCTCTTTTGCTGTTCCCTCTCTGATTTATTTCTATTTATTCCTTCTCTTTTCTCCCTCTTTCGTTTCCTAAATGTTCCCAGTCCCACTCACTTAATTCCTTTCTCTCTTCTATCCTCCAATGCACCTCCTTTCTGCCCCCTCCTATCTATTCATCTCTCACTCTGTTTCTCTTCTCCCTCCTTCCCTACCTCTCTCTCCCCACTACCTGCTCCGACCCTGTTCTCTCTCCGCCCGAGGAGCTCCTATACGGTGTAAACAGATGATTAGGTGCTGTCCTTTGATTCCAAGTCTTTGACTAAATCCATCCCAATCATTATGACAGGCTGCACACTCTGCTCTGTAGCAGCTGGCTGATAATGAGACTTTTATTTTTCCTCTCTTTCTTTTTTCCTCCTTCACATTACAGCATTGCTGTTTATGAAACCATCCTCCCCTCTCCTCCTCCTCCTCCCTCTCCTCCTCCTCATCATCTGAGTCTAATTCCGAGTAAGCAGATATTGTTTGCAGACTTTACATGCGTCTGCCCATTTTCGGGTCATCCAGACTTTATTGCTTTCATCAAACAGTCTAATGTAATTATCTCTCCTCAGCTTTGATTCGGCTGGTTTTTCAGCAGAGCTGTCAGGGACAATAACGTCTGTGGGGGGGAAAGAGAAAAAAATCCCCCCATCGTGTTTCAAATTTGCTGAACAAAGGTTACATGGTGAGATGGAATTCTCAGAAGTGCTGCATTTGTGTTTTTCTGTCACAGACGTCTTTTTTCCCACCTTCTTCTCATGTGTCGTTCTGACACATTATGACAATTAGTAAATGTTTCTCAGGGAAGTTTCTTCCATCAGTCCGTCTTTAGTTTCCTTCTTTATGCTGGGTTGTCAGATTCTGACTGATGCTGATACCCACCCTTCCCCTCCCCTCTCTTGTTATGTTAAAGGACTTCACTCATTAACAATCTGCAGTAAATCCATCATGTGAGGAAAATCCCTGTTTGCTCATGCGCTGTAGCTCCCAAACAAAAGGCCTTTAATATGATAGCTGTTGTCCAAGATGTTGCCAGTAGTGCAAAATGCCTGTAAAGTAATATGTCTGCAACAGTGGATGAGAGGAATTTTCTAAGATCTGTGACGTCTGGTTGGTAAAACTTTCCCTTTGTGATTTGACAGAAAAACCTACACATAACAGCAGCTACAAGCAGAAATGTGTCATCATAAAATGAGTAGAAACAACTCAGCAGTCACAGGTGACTGTGACCAGTGGGAAGCAGCTCACATCGATCATGGGCTTGTTTGTCTTTATGATGCTGTTTTGTCTTGTAACTAATATGCTGAAAGTGTTTGGAAGTGTCTGCGTATGCACATGCCTCAAGCAAACAAACTTTTTAATGTGGAAAAATTGCAAAATTTGAAATAAAGATAGCTCTCCACCTGCAAAGCCTTCAATGCCTCCACATTACTGGTTCAATAGGGTTTAAAATGGTAAGTAGCAGCCAGGTCCTGCTAATCAAAAGCACTTGATTAATTGCTTATCAGCAAGTGTGAGCGCTTCTGTAAAAGAAGATGTTTTGACACATTTCTGGACTGAAGCATTCAGGTTTGCGTCAGCACAACGCTCCAATCTTCACTAGACTGGACACGCCAACAAGTTCATCCTGAGCTCAGACTGTGCAACGCTCAGAAACTGCAAAAACCCCAAACTTACATCTCAGACTCTACAGGCCTCAGTTAGCACGTTACATGTTAAAGTTCATGTTCAAGTATGGCTTATTTTTGAAATATGGCAAGGAGAAACACTCTCCTCTTTAAAAAGAATCTGCCAACACAGTTTACTTCAAGTACTTCAAGTATCTCAAGTACTTCAAAAGTAGAGATGTTCGGTCAACATGCATAGCACCACATTTGGTGAAAACACAGCATATCAGCACAAACATCCTACGGTAATTTTCAACACAGTAGGAGAGAAGTAATGGTTTGGAATCGTTTTGCAGCCACAGATCCTGAGCACCTTATAGTCACTGAGTTGACCATGAACTCCTCTGTATACCAAAGTAATCTAAAGTCACATGTGAGGCCTTCCGTCTGACAGCTAAAACTTGGCAGAAATTGTGTCATACAATGATCCTGAGCACAGCAGCCAATCTACAGCAGAATGTCTGGGGTAAAAGAATGAAGGTCAAAGCCCAGACTTCAACTGATTTCAATGAAATGCAGTGTTGGGACCTTCAGAGAGCTGCGCATAGATGAATGTTTGCAAACTTCAGTAAACTAAAGAGTGGGCCAAAATTAATCCACAATGATGTGAGAGACTGAAAGCCGTACTAAAGAAAGAGGCTTAACCTGAAGTGATTGTGCTGAAAGATGCTTCTAGAATCTTTTGAATGACTTTTTCACAGGACTCAAAACAGGATATGAAGCCAACTCTCCCTGGTGAAAGTCCTATACAGCAGTTTATCAAGCTTCTGAGACAGACCTGTCTGAATCAGGTGAGCCATCATTAGAAATATAAATCAGTGACCTCAACAGAAGCAAGATTTCTCCAGCTCAGACTAATTGAAAAACAGCATTTTGATATTTCATTATGGATTTTATGGTCCAGTGCCAACAAAAACAGCTTGCTGACCTCCGATTTAAGAGAATCTGTTTCTTCACTTAGCATTTAGTTTGTTTTAAGCTTATTTTGATCTCTTTAAATGTAATAATTCTACAGTTGAGTTTAAGTAGCCATAAAGTGTCACAAGTCAGTAAACACTCTTGCAGATATTTGTTTCTGAACTTCAGAAGTCAGTTTAGGACGTCGTGCAGTACTTAGCTGCCCGTTGGTGGTCAGATTTTTAGCTTTTTATCAGCCTTCAGCACTAGCAGCAGCAGCCACAGAACTAACAGCTCCAGTATGTGGGACAGCAGGAGGTCTGTCCCACATAGCTGTTGACCCAAAACATAGAGAACAGCACCAATTACAGCCGCAATATGCAAAGCACAGGTGGCGCACACGTGCAGCTGGAGTCTCAATTTGGAAGAATGACGGGCTGAGCCTTTTTCTTTAGCCAAACAGCAACTTTCAGAAGATGTTGTGAGGTGATTTCTAGTTATATTTGGCTACTGTCAGGCTTCTTTGTGTGTGGGTTGCTGATTTTCCAAAAACCACAGCATCGAGTGTTTCTGTGGCTATTTCCAGCTGCAGTGTGCCTCACCTCAGCTGCCTCACAAACACATCCTTGCATTATAGCCTTAAGGTATAGAGTAGTTTAGAAGAAACACCAATTTGCTCTAGGTTTATTTACACCAGGGGTCTCATTTATTAAAGTTTCCTGATGCTCAAGCTTGGGCTCAAAGTTGTGCTTTGTAAAGTTTTCATGTCAGAATTAGCTCCTCTGTGATTTTCTCTGACATATCAAAAGCAAAACTTTGGATAAAATCCTTTTTTATTTTTACTCAAGGTATGAATTTTATAGACATCATATATATGGTATTCACTGTGTAGTATATACACTGTACTATAACATCTTTACAAATCACGCCCTGTGTGTGATGAAACATGGATTTTTAACTGGATGCCAAGGGGGAATACAGAGAGCTGAACTCAGATCGAGGTCAACAGTCACATCTTGTCAAGGGACCCAGAAATTTCTAGACGGGTGAAAAAAAGTCTCTCCCCCCTTTTACAAGAAAGTGGTCAGAATTCACCTCCATTTACAATGTCATCTTTATTTCTGGAAGTGACACATGTCACATCAGGGATTCTGCCAGCGCAGACGAACAGGGAGCAGGTTGGTCGGTCACCTCACGGCACCGCGATGCACGCTGACTGATAAAACACAGGACAAATCAAAACAGGGCGCTCAGCTGGTGACACATCATGATATGAGACAGAGGCTTTGTGCAAACCAACGGGGGCCCTCAGACTCGCTGATGTGTCAAAACGTACATAGATGAAGGTGATTTTTCTTATGCGAAAACAAAAGCGCCAGTTCACCCAAACGACAAAACAAACACACCACTTGAATGCAGAGAGGTGATTTCGTGTGTGAGCACTGGGCACACATCTTTTTATCCTCTGCCAAACTCAACAGGAATGTGTCCTTCCATCAGCAGTTAGTCGTCATTAGTTACTGTGGATAATCCCAGATTAAAACAACACCAAACAGATACATTTTCTGTTTGTTGCTCCTTTTGCACCGAATTCATTAATGGGGCCTCTGCATATATAATATATAATTATACGACTTTTTAAAAAACATTTTACTAATTTGAACAATAAAAACACATTTTAATTTAACTTAATTGTTAATGTAACGTTTACTGGTACTTAGTTAATCATATTCCACTAAAACAGGAACTTTTGAGTTATAGTAAATGCTTCCTCAGTAGGACACTTTACATTAGTAGGACTCCTTCACTGACAGTTTGACTACCTGTCTTTAGGAAAAGGGCTGCAGGGCAGCTTTACCAAAATCCATTTATATACTGCTTATTCACAATCCATGGGAGGGTTCTTCTCAGTGAATCCGAAGCAGCTAAAGCGCCAATTGACATGCTCTGTGAGATCTGCCCATCTATAAGATATTTTTGGCTTCTAGTTCATCTTTAAGAAGTCAGTAAAAACAGCAAATAGTTTTTTAACCATTAATAAATCCACTGTAGTACAGTTTGAGTACCTATATCTTTCTATGAAACTGCTGTCGGCAACACAATGTTTAGCATATTGGGGAGAGAAATGTCTGATGACTGTGCACGATCTTTTAAGCATTTTCTGTTTGAGCTGACTTTTACCAGAAACTGCCTTCTAAAGTCTTTGTACCCTAACTGCTCGGCTGTAAACAACTGGCAAACATACCGACCAGCTGGTAAATGCAGTGAAGTATTTAGCTTATAAACACATTTCCCTTAAGAGCCACAATATCCCTAGATGACAATTATATGTAATTTAAATTAAA
The DNA here is from genome assembly GCF_036321145.2 of Pelmatolapia mariae. Lineage (NCBI taxonomy): Eukaryota > Metazoa > Chordata > Actinopteri > Cichliformes > Cichlidae > Pelmatolapia > Pelmatolapia mariae. The sequence continues at coordinate 46,380,893 of NC_086241.1, forward strand.
ACGTCTTCCAGGGGCCAGACTATACTAGGTATACTTTTAAATGTAATGCAGATGAAATTTCACCCAACACCCTCTTTTACCCTCATAGTAAACTTTTTTGAAAACATCTAGAAAAACAGAAAATGAAGACATGTTTGTAAAAGTAGAGTTATCGCAGAGCTGTTATACTGGATTGAAATGGATTTTGACAGGTATCCATGATGAACCGACCAGTGAGTATTCTCTTCTAAAAGCTGCGAAAATAAAACCAAAACCGAGCATCGCATTAGTTCTGGCAGACCGCTAAGTCGAACTCAGCTAGTAATCCTGGTTGCAGTGCCTCTGCAAGCCGCTTTGCAACACACCTCCACTGCAGCTCCTCCTTTACTCCCCGCCTTCTGGCTATTCAAACCTACACACCGGAAGGGCAGGGATGTGTGCTCTCTCTGCTTTAAGCTTTCCACGTAAGTGCATATAAATGGGCTGCACTATTTTCACTAAAGCGGTCTTCAATATATCCATGTGACTTTTTGAGAGTGAGAATATTTGTGATTTGAGTGAACTGGTTCTTTAAGATAGTACAACTGTTTCCCCACACCTGTTAAAACACACTGAAATGACATGAGCATCACCGAGGAAGTATAAACTTGCGTCCTTCTTGTAGAATTCGCCCGGCAAAGTAGAACGTCCTTATCTGGAGTTTCTTAGGTCCATCATTTCCTCATCGCAGCTGATTTTCATTGTGTAAAAATCAGCATTGTTTAGCAATGCAGGTGAATAAACTGTATTCTGTGGCAGTACTGAAGGTTGTCCCTACACCCCACTCTCGAGCGCCTCCTGTAGACATGTCCGCTCCACCACGCAAAGCTGTGCTTTTACAGTGCAAATTCTTCACCGTCCCACGCTGAACGTAGATTCCCTGCAGGTAGCAGGCGAGTTACTGCTTTCATCCCACAAAGACAGATGCATCCAACCATCCATTCAAATGTGCACTGACTAAAGCAACCGTATCCCTCTTTACCAGCAAAGCATGAATGGTCACAAACTTGTCAATACACATCTGTATTTTCTGCAACAAAGTCCACTTACTTTTGAAAAAATATAAACTTGTCTCAACCTCTTTCCACTTCACATGATTGTGTCTTTTTTTTAAGTTCTATAAAAGGAACAGATCCAAGATATTTTGTAGGCCTTCACACTTAAAGCTTAATGAATGACTATATGAAGAGTCCCCTTCCAAAGTGAGGTATCCACCATTTGAAAAAACATGTACAAAGTACATTAAAGTAATGTAGGTCCTTGTGTGATGACATAATACACTTCTATCTTCTTTGAATGTTAAATTTTAAACTTAAATTTCCTATTTTAGAGATATTTATATATATATATTTATATATTCTTTGTTTTGGAAATGAACTCTTCATACCTGAAACATAGAGCACGACAACGATCAAAGAATTTTCACTGCGATTTGACTCGATGTGCTTCCATCTAACATCCCGGGTAGCAAACGAACAGTTCGAAATTTAAAATGTGCGTTTCGAAGAAATAAAGAGCGAAGCTGAGCACACACACACACACACACACACACTCCAGCTTAAATTTCGTGTAACACGTCATCACAGTTCATCTGCGAGAAAAGTCTTAACATTGAGTATTTTTCTTTTACACCAAGGAATGTTCAAGAACAAAAGAAAAGAAAAAAATTGTGCTGTTTCATATGTATATATTTAAGAGTTTTCCTGCACTGGGTCATCAGTGTCTTTTGCTGTACACCTTCTGATCTCGCTGGCCGTTTTCACTGTTTGGATGTTATTTTCAGATGAAGTGAAGTCTGCTTGTATGTGTGTGTGTTGTGTGGAAAAGTTTATGTTTGGGCAGGTGTGAAGCAGGAAATGTGTACTTCCTCTTGATCCCCTCCCCCCTCCCATGGCACTGTAGTGGTACATACTCAGGTGGTCTTTGCAAGGGTGTGGGCTGCACAACACATCTGCTCTCAGTCATGATTCACAAATAGAGATTAAGTGTGATTTTTGTGACAGAAAGGGAGAGGGGAGTAGGGTAAGACGAAGCTGACCCTTTCCCTCACCGTCACGTGACACATAGAAAATGGCTGTTTTCAGGTTTTTTTCATCTGGTGCCCCAACCCCTCCCCCTTGGATCTTGACGTTTGTCTTTGGAGGCCGGGCAAACCGAGGCCTCTTACGGACTGGAGAGCACGAGGAGCAGCAAGCCCAGGCCGAGCAGCGGCATGGAGAGGCAGACGGGCTCAGCTCCGTGGTCTAAAAGGCCCGGATATGGAAGAGTGGAGTCTCCGTCATCGTCCCACAATCTGTCGTTCTCGTTTACCTGAAAGAAAACATGTAAATCTGTGTCTGAAACATCCATTTATGTTTAACAGGAATACAACAAAATCTGTTGAAACATATCTTCAGCGATTTTATGAGCATCTATGTGGTTATAATGGCCAAATTTTCCGCATCCACAGTGGAAAAATAAGATAAGCAATGCCAAGGACATAGCCACTTATCAACCTGATGCAATTTCACAGCAAGAGATGGCTTTTTTTGGCTGCAGACGTATTCAGAGTAAACTCTTCAATCACCATCATCATTTTTTCCCCTTCATTCTCTTGATTTATGCAAACAGATAATAGCTGTAACACTACAATTAATACCCTCTCTGTGTGGCGTTTGCATATTCTCCTTGAGCCCGTGTGGGCTCCCTCCGGGTCCTCCGGCTTCCTCCCACAGTCCACAGACATGCATGTTAGGCTGATTGGTGATTCTAAATTGGCTGTGGGTGGGAATGTGAGCGTGTGTCTGTCTCTCTGCGTTAGCCCTGTGATATACTCGGCACCTGATCCACGAATACCCAGCCTTATGACAGCACACATTAAATCCAAGCCCCACCGTGACCCTGAAACAAATAACTCATCTTGGGGTAAAATACTATTACATTTAAATTAAACAAGTTTTAACCTTTCAACATCCATCAGGCCATTAGTGAGCTTATAACAGATAAACTGTGTCACCAATATGTATGAAACTATGTATTAAAAAGAAATTGGATAATGAAATCACAACTTCCTACTTGAAAAGGAGCATTTTGAATTTAATCAAACAAACAAACAGGATGAAAATGCGTCAATTAAAATATTTAATTAGAAATTGGGTGTTTTCCGCCCACTCCTACCTCTCGTACCTCATTTGTGAGGTACTAAAGACTGGAGCTGTATTGCTTGACAGTTTAAAAACAATGTGACAGGATATTGTTTGGTCATATCTGCTGTTACGACTCTGAGGCAGCTGTCCAGAATTAATTTACAGATTCAATTAACTTTGACTGGTGTCAAGTCAGTCGTATGTTATCCAAACCTCATTTGACATTCGACTATCAGGTGACAAAACGTTTATGTTCAACAGAGTCTCTTTACCGTACTGTTAGCTCTGCTGCGGTGAAAGGATGATACAGACTATTGAAACAATTGCATGTGGGGCACACCGTTCAGAGGACTCGGGGCAAAAAGATATAATTTGGGTTTTGGCCATTTTTCCGCAGCTTTTCCCCTGGAACTAAGTAAGTGGCCTACTTATAAATTTAGCTTGTCAAGTTTATTTATATCTGTTGCCAGACTGTCAATTATGTTATCTACAGCATTATTTTTTTGGGTTCCCATTTGGAGCATAATGCATGGAACAAATTTCTTTTCCCTGATGGAAATTACATAATTTATAAATTTCTCCTCATTATTAAAATCTGCAATACTGTGTGCATGTTTAATGCAAAACAGGCTGTTCACATTAAAATTTATGTCCAACAGAATTCAGTAGTTGTTTGCTTTATGACTGCATTGTATGGGCTTTGTTAATGGGGTTTACAGAACCTGGTAATGGTGTGAATGAAGAAGCAGTTTCTGTATGTTCAAGCTGATGGTGTACACACAGGACGAAAAGAAAACCATCCTGGACACTCCAAAGCCAGGGACAACTCAAACCTCACAGTTATGTGCTCCTTGGATGGTCGGATTTCTAGAGCTGGAAAGTCATTCTGCTGATTTTGCTGTGTTTGTGTGCTATACAGTTGGTATGTAAAAAAAACAATGGGTATCTACAGACTTTTTTAAACTCATAAGTCTTTAAAAAACATACAGTGATTCAGTCATGATATCCTTCAATTTTAAGTTTCACATATCAGGACATAATAAAAATCAGTATGTTCTGAAATTGTCTGAATACAAACTAAGAAAAACAGCACAGGATATATGACACTGTTACTGTTTATTCAACAAAAACTAAACCCAAAAAATCTGCTTGAATCAGTCAAATATCTTATTTTTTTCTGTATGACTTTTTCAGTCTCCCACATGATTGCAGAGGAATTTTGGCCTAATCTTCGTTGCAACTTCCCACAATAGCACAACAAACAGGGTGAAGTCTTTCACATTGCAACATCTTTTTCTTTCTCAGCCATTCTTTTGCAGATTTGCTGCTATGCTCGGTGTCATTGCCTTGTTGCATGACCAAATTTGGGCCAAGCTTTAGCTATGAGTTTAACTAACCTTAGCATTCAGAGGAGTTCAGGTCTTACTGTATGGCTGCAAAATAAACCCAAATCACACCCACTCCACCACCGTGCTTTACTGTTCACATGAGGTGTTTTTCCTGTTTCTTCAGATGCAACTTTGCAAACCTAACCTGTACTGTGTTCATAATTTGTACTTGTTCAGTCTTTTTCTAGTTTTACTGTCACTAACTTCAACATCTGACATGCTAACTGAGGGCTGTAGAGTACGAGATGAGTAGAGAATGAACAATGCTTCTCTAAGACCATTGCTGATGTCACTCAAATGGTTAGGGGGTGAGGGGGGAAGAGAAAATAAAGAAAGCGTAGCAAGATAAGAAAAACAGATTAGGGAGCGAGAATAGAAAAATTCAATGACACGCTGCATTTCTGTGGAAACACTTGGAGAGTAAAAAGTGGTGAGTGGAATTAATCAAGTGCATTTGATTAGCAGCACTGGCTGCTACTTACTCTCTTTAATTCCTATGGAAACAGTAAAGGTGTACTTAGATTTCCACGCACTGCTTTTGTATTTTTCCCTCAGTTTTTGTTAAATAATTAAGGACATTTTGTAATACTTCATGTGTTATTGTTCATCTGAAGTTGTGTTTACTAAATGATGATTTTACCAGTCGATTTTTGTTAGTCTTATTAACTAAAACCTTGATGTACTTCTTTTTTTTCGCCATGGCTGACCTGTTTGTCAGGATTAATGCTATTAAATGTTTTTATCTATGTGGAAGTGAAAAATGTATCAACAAAGAATGAACAATTAACCAAATGTTTGCTTTAATCTGACATGTTCTCGCACTTTCTGAGTTTCATTTTGTTTTAGTTGCAAATTAGTTTTTTTTACTAATTCCTAAACAACATTACATTTCAAAAAATGTCTTTTTGACATTTTTAAGAACATAATTATTTACGTATAAATACTTTGATTCACATTACTTTTTAATTCCTTGTTTTACATGCATATTTGCACACTATGTCATCTGTAGGTTTGGTATTTTGTGCTCCAGTTTCATTTGTTTACCTTTGTTTAAATCAATTTATATCATTTACTCTCCATGTGTTCTTTTGTTTTGTTTTTTGCTTGGCTATGTGCTCAATCGATCTAATGACAACACTGCAATCAATAAAGTTAAAGCGAATGTTAAAGATGCCTCAGTTCACTCGTACCCCCGGGTTAGTCTCCGCTGAGCTGGAGAGCCCGGTCAGTGTATTGAGTTAATGAGTCAATAATAGCTTGTCACAGGATATAAAGCACATATAATATAGAAACCACAGCATGGGCATGCTTTATCTTTTATTGGACTCCTGCAAAACTTCAGACATTAAAAATATCTTTACTCAGTGCCAATTACTATTAGCAGCCAAATTTCAGGCATATAGGGGAAAGGGGCAGTTTTTCCCAGAGATTCTGGTATTTACTAAGTAAAAGCAAGCACATAAGTGAGTTTAAAAGGCAAAGAAAAGCTTCTTGATTTTCATTCTTGATGCTTCTTGACCCACTGAGGACACCTAGAATTCAGATGCTCAAATAAAGAAGTGAATTTTCTGCACGAGATGCCAAATAAATTCTCTTCATCTCAACTTCTCTGTGACCCAGTGCTGTGTGAATTATCCAGGCTGTGTAAATCTCATCCATCTGCTGCTCCCACTAAGTTAAAACAAACACTTAAAGATATATGTGGCTTTATGACCCGACTCTCAGAGAGGCCGTCTCCATTAGCGCGTGTGTTTGGAGAAGGCCGTACATCATATTTTCAGTCTTCCATCTCGTCTCACCTGAGTAGGTATCTGTGCTCGCAGAATGTTCTGCTCTGTTTCCATAGCGATGCCCGGGGCAGTGGTTGCCAAGTGTGGGCTATGGTTGTCCGTTGCTGGACTGGACACTCCAGGCTGACTGGCCCCCGTTTTCACATCCGATCCGTTTCCAAAGGCCTGAATGGCATTTTCTGGAACAAAAGAGCAGCAGCAGATACACTGACACGACTGGAAGCTTAATAGATACATTCATGCTGAAAAATCAGGAGACTTTGATCATTTTTACATGAGTCATCACCTCAAGTGTTCTTTTGCTTTTTTCTCCTGCATAACTCTTTTGATTGTGATTGGCCACTTTACAACTACGTACAAGAGGCCCAAAATTGCAAGGTGGTCAACTTTGCATTGTGACTCATCAGGCTTGTTGAGCTGAAGCATTAATTTCACCCTGGATTTGGCAGTTCAAAACACCAAAAAGAAAGAAGAAGCAGCTACCACACACAGGAAGGAAAACCTTAGTAGTTTAGAAAGAAACGTGTAAAATGTCCCTAAATAAGCAGTGAATGCTTCAGCCACAGTTCACAGTTTTCAAATTTACACATCTTGGTTCTTTGCTGGGCCACCGGTGTAAGGAGCTACCTGTGTTATTCACACCTGGGGAATCAGTTTCAGTGTGTTATTCCTCAGGCGATAAAAAAAGCAAACTTGTGCTCTGTCTGCTCTTAAACAAGACAGAAAGAAAGAAAGTGTGAGCCAAAACTCACTTTTTTATGTAAGAGACGTAAACAAACTATGGAAAAATGCCTGAGATACAGATGGAGGCTTTGGTTTTAATTACGTCAATCTGTGAGGCAAGGGCTCCAGCAGTCAGATGTAATGCAGGAACATGTAACAGCAAAATGAGAACTATAATTATGTTATAAAATAATTATTAATTAATTCCCTGCAAGCATGCCTGGTTGCTAAATCTCTTAGCTACCACTTTGCTATTCTAGTGTACTGGTTTTCCTGCTGGTTTTCTCCAAACTAAAGATGTATCCATAAATCTCACAATATTCACAGCTTATTATAAGGACATCATTGCAAAATAAATAAATGAATAAATAATGTGTTGCTTCTGGTTGCAGTGCAGGTTTGCAAGGCCAAAAAGTACCCACACTACACTATTATCACCTTGGTAAAGTTGTTCGTGTGAGACAGATGACTAAAAAAGAAGGGACTGGTAGTTAGGAAGTTATGGTGCGTGTAAGTGAAACTGACAGTTAGGAACAAATTATGGTGCATGTGGAGAGAACGGTGGTTAAGCATGAGGCAAAAAATACCGTGTCTGTGAGATGGAGTCATATTATGTAGAAAATAGTGGGAGAAGCTGAATGTAAGGCAGATCTTGAGTAGCAGTGCATAATAACAGTTGTGCATGTGTCTTCTAATAAGTGTAATTATCACCTTTGTTGTTCTGGGGCTGGATATATAAATGATGTAAGTGCACAAAAAAGACACGTGCATGTTCTTTCTACCACACAAAGTATTTATGACAGAAACAATGTGCAGACTACACACACAAGTCAGATCGCACACATGCTTTTTGGAGAGAGTCAGGTCTGAAAGGGTGCAGTGGAACTAGAAATTTAAAACAGAATTTAACATGAAAATAAAACAAACAAGTATTCAGGGCTTGAGTTTCTTATATATATTATTTTTCTACTTGCAAACACACTTACTTATATTAATATGCATAATTTATCCACATGGACTTCACTGCAAAGAATTTAGTGTCCACTAAATTGTATGAGGCCACTGTTGTTATCATTATTATTGGTAACTGCGACACTATAAATAGCTGAAGCCATACTTAATGCTTCCCTTGTGTGAACCGATGTACTTTTTAGCCTGTCTTTTGTAGCACTCATTTGTTTTTTCTGAATTTACACAGTCTTGCACATCTTCTTTATTGTTTTCATTGCCGTGTTTTATAACTTGTGGCACAAACAATCCAAATAATAGGCAGACGGAGTCTCTACATTTATTTTGAGGCCAGAGATGGGAGTGGAAATGAGGCTTGTGCACAGAATGCATATGCACATGTGACCCCAAGTGTCTGGAGGACTGAAAACACCTCCTGCAGCAATGGTTGGAGCCAGCTAGAAGTTATCTTAGCTTGACTGGCGCGGCTGTGTGCGTTGAATTCATTGAGAGAAAATTTGATTTACAGCATTTTTCTTTGTTGACTCAACATTTCTGCTCCATATAAATTTTGAGTTTTTTGTTTCTCCTTCCAAACATATACCAGCTCCAACTTTTTGGTTTCACTTAATCAGGCATCCCATAGCAACAACCCAGAGCCTTAAATCCTTCTGAGTTGTACTTAACAACAGATCTAGTCCTGGAACTAGAAGTCTTATATGCTTTGTTTAAATTCATGCCTTGTGCAATGTATAATCAAGACGGACTTTATATGTACAATGTTTGATTTTATGCACAGTGATTGATTTTAAAGGAAGGTCAAATTACACAAAATTATGCAGCAGGATTTTCATATTTTCCAGTGCTTTCATTCACTCAGTAAAAACCAAGGACATACACTCTCAGACCCTCTCAACCTGGCAGAATTCTCTCTTTAGTAAAATAAGAGCACCACACAGGGTCATGGGCGGTGGAGCGCCAACGCACACAAACCATCACAATACGTGCTGAAAGTGCTCCACTGCAGTAATACAAGTGAAATGTGGAAATTAATCTCATTGTGAAATGTTAGAAATAGATGAGTGTGTTAGACGGTGGGGTTTTAATGAACAAACTGATTGGACAACATTTGTTTTTAATAAAGGACACACCTGTTGTGACTTGTATGACAATGTTATGAAAGAGCAGAGGGGTAGTTGTTGATTAGCGAGAACAAGAGGGTTCATTGATTGGCATGGGTGGTTACTGGCCCCGCACTTAACACTCGAGAGGAGAACGATGGGCCAACGCTGTGCAAAGTTTCTCTATACGGCATAATTAAACTTTCCTCAGTCCCACTTGAGAATACACTGAAGTGCAGCGTCCTCTGCATACGGCATCGTAAGTTGGGAATGTGAAGTAATGACTAAACACAGAATAGCAGCTGAGTCATAACATCCAATCACCACACAATGGTGAGGTTAAATAGGTTTTTATGCGGTAGCCGGCAGCAACAGTGAGCAATTATGTTTAACAAAAGCACAAAAAAGAAAAGTAAAAAGGTCTTTGATGCTTTTCTTGTCTTATCGACCACCAAAAGCGCTTTACATTTCAAACTGTCCTTGCCCACAAAGTGTTTTGATTTCATATTATCTTTATCAATATGGGGGTTCGGTATCGTGCCCCAAAGATTTCCGATTACAGGATGACCCAGAGGTTTTTGTCATCCACTGACACCACCGGCGACAGCTTGTGTCAGTTCAAATGCAGATTTAATCAAAATTGTAATGGTAGCATTTTCTTACAGCTGTAAGCTTTTAAAGTGTGTTTGATAGACGGTTGGGATTCTGAAGTACTGCATATTTATTTGTACTGTATAAATGTCGAATGTCACACAGCGTTTTTAACTAGCTCACACTAAGTGGAACATTTAACATCTAAAGAGCCAGATACTGGATGTTAACATCACGTTTTCAGCAACTTCAGATGTGTGAAGTTATCCATCCAGCAAAGAAAAGATGCTGAAAATGATGTGCTAACAATCATAATGTTTAAAACGTGAAATGTGAAGGTTTTTTTAGTGTCATTAAACACATCCGGTCTTAAAACATTATGTCCCTTAATGTGTTGGTTGGTTGAAAAGAGAAACTCACCAAAGGCACAATGCCACCACTATACAGCTCTAGCATGCAAAAGGTTTTGACTGTCCAAAGCCTAAATCTGCTCCTCATGCAGCAAACAATGAGTCATAATACTATTAGAATCTAAACTTTAGATACAGATTTATATATATTGCATAAATGTATTTTCATTTTTTAAAACCACTGGTGTGTAATACTGGTCTGTGTACCTGGAGGGGATGTAGTACAGTATGGATCTCTACTCAGAACATTTTACAAGCCAATGAAATGTCACTCAAATGGAAACCACAGTGGAATGTGAGATATCTACTAAAATGTAACTTTTGAAACAAATGTAACTTGACTTTAGTGTGGACTGCTACAGTGGTGTGAAAAAGTGTTTCGCTTCTTCCTGACTTCCTATATTATTTCTTTGTTACACTTAAATGTTTCAGATCATCAAACAAATGTAAATATTACACAAAGACAGCAGACAAGGTCTACTCCACTTTGTCAGGCAGGTCCTATTTAAGAGTTCTTGATGGAGAACAGGTGTGGCAGTAATCAGGCCTGGCTGTGGCTAGAGAAATTGAACTTAGCTTTCCAAAGATGTGATAATATTTTAAGACCCTTTTAGTTAAAAGCATTCTCAGCATGGTGTACAGTGTGCCATAGTGAAGGACAAAAGAAAGAGAGGAAAGCTTAAAAAACTATCAGCTCATTAAAAGTATTTTAACTAGCAGGAAAAAAAAAATCTATGAAAGACCCGGCACATGACCTGAGAGATGCTCTGGCCCTTCAGTTAATCTGTTATTTGCTAAAGCATCATCAGAAAAGGTCTCAGTGGAAGGATGGCAAATGCAGATATGTTAAATTACACAAGTGTAAACAGGTCGTCAGTATGCAAGGAGGAGGCCAGGAAGGTACAACATTGAGTGTCCAGAGACATCTATAAAACACGGTGGAGGCTCTGTCATGGTTTATGGCTGCATTCAACCAGTGGTGTTGGTAATTTTGTCAACAAGTGATTGAATTATTACTGCAGAAAAAGTATCACCACCCTTTATCCACTATATAATACCTGGAAAACATCGAATCTTGAGAGCACAGTGTATAAATTAGTACCTGTAAACCTCAATGAAGTGAAGCAATGCTGTAAAGAAGAGTGAGCCACAAAGATAAACTAATAAAATATCAATTACTTCAAACTACTTCAAGTTAGTAGTACCAAAGGTGCTTCTACAAGCTACTGAGTCATGGGGTGTATTTAGTTTGACAGAGGGCTATGGAGTCGTGTGAAAACGTACTTTTTCACACAAATATACATATCAAAGATCAGGCTTACATTATGTGTACTTCCACAGACTACTGCCTGCCATCCATTGTCATTAAAATCTCTTGTAGGCAAATTTATAATGACTAGAAAAATTCAGAGATCTTTTTCTCTTTTCGCAGGAGCATAGGAAACAGATGTTCAAATTTGGATGTAATTCAATCAAACAGATGCTGTTGATATTTCTGTTTGAATACTCGAGTGATTGAAACAGATAACATTTCCTACCTTCACTGTCTACCAAAAGTATGCAGTAAAATTACAGGAGCGTAAAATACAGACAGAAAAGTTTGGTTAGCAGAGTGTTGACACAGAGCAGGAAGGTGGAGAAAGTCAGAGAAGGCAGACATGGATACTGGACTATGAACTGGTTTTCTTTAATGTATTTAAGACCCTCAAAAATCTGTCACCTTTCTGTAAAGGTTTGACAAAATGATCACTGATTATTTAAAAGCACCATAAGAAGCCTGTGACTGCGAGGAATATCACATTATGTTTCCTGTGTACAATTTACTGTCTGCTGGATTTATAAGGAAACTCATTACATCAAGTTGTTGGATTTATAGCAACCAGAATGAATTATGACCATATAATGAATTAATATTCTATAGGCATTCATTCTCATTTGGCTAATGGGTTACTCAGCAGCAATTACGTTTTCATGAAAGTCACTTCAATTAAAATATGCTCAAAATAAAGACATGACTGTGAGATCCATCAATTAATAACCATAGCTTATACTGTAAGATGAATGTGAGCGTGAGACAAGAAAAACCGTCATTTTCCAGCTGTTCCTGAGGGGGAAAAAACCCAGAAGCGATTCACTGAATTTCAGTGATGTGAATTCAGAGTCTTCAGCGGAGTATCAGCGTGTGACGCACAGACATTGATTTCTCACAGGATCATAAACAAATTGATCGTTCCTCCTGAGATAGTTTGCCTCTGCAAATAAAATTCTGCACCAGTCAATGCAGAGCCTTGACTTGAGCATCAGCATCGAGCACTGGAGCTGCTGGAAGGGTGACCTGCTTGTTCCTTTAGCCCTGCAGCTAATTAGGGAATGCATGTTGCAACAGAATCTCAATGAATTGACAGTGAGACGAAATCAAACACTGATCCCATTTGAGGCTATATATACATATATAAGGCTGCCACACTAATGGTGCTGTGGGTCATTAGAATTGGTAGGACAGGTGGGAAAGTGTGCCAGTGCGCTCAAAGCGTGCAGTTAGGGTTCGGCAGCGCACAGCAATTCCCTGGCAGGGTGACGGATGAGAGAAGCGAAGGATGCAACTCCAGCTGCTCGCCACCATGCCTCACCACCCGCCATCACGCAGAGATGAAGTGCCAATTGATATCTTTAGTGGTAAGCTGTTGTGACAGTTTCTTTGTAAATGTTTGGCCACGGCTGTTTAAGCACAGCCATCTCTTCCACTTTTAAGTTTCCTCCTGAGGGCTTTTTTTCCTCTTTTACTGACTTCACAGGTTCCCTGGGGCATTAATGCAGAGCCCATCCTATGCATGCCCCGGTTCTGTCCCCAACTGTATTGTTGGCCACCCTCACTTTTCCCTCTTATAATACCAATTTAAGTTCCAGAAAAGATTTTACATAATTGCAGAAATAAAATTAGCTTCACCTCCATCTGTCCTCTCTTTTTTTTCCCTGCCACGCACAGAATGAAGAGGTCCAGAGCTGCTGCTCTGCATAGTGATGCGACTATTACCGCCGTGATGAGGAAGTAAGGTGGGGTGACAGCTGTTTTTAAAACCTGACTGAGCTCGCTCCATACAGGGAAGGGTTTCTTTCCCGGCAGTTTCCCCCTCCCCTGTCTGCAAACAACTGTATTCTTCCCTGCCACTATTCTCTCTGTCCGCCTCATTAGTTCGGAGGCAGGAAACCAAATTAGGCTCAATTACAAAGTCATCAAAGGCCATCTGAAGTCCTGTCTCAGCAAGCAGGCCCCAGCACAAGGGCGGGGTTGTGCGCAAAATAACGGTGGATTCAGTTGTAAGAAATTTACACACAAAAAAGACAAGGAGGATTTATTTAACCGATGATGATGATGTCGCTGTCCATTTGTAAAACTGAACGATCACTGAAGACAGGAGAGTCTTCCTCTGTACTCAAAATGAATAACAATTCTTTACACGCTGTGATTATACGGGAAACATGGGAGAAAGCAAACACTGAGGAACTCTCCCAGGGCGCATTCATTTCCCCAATTATTGGATCCAATCCAAACTCTCTTTGCCAATTCATTACGGACACTTTCTCCCCCCCAAAAAGAAGTGTTGTCTGCCCGAGTATTAGACGAGCAACTAAATTCCAGCTGAGATGAGTGTGACATGCACTGCTGGTCCTTTCCCATTAGAAACTTGTTAATCCTTATCATCGCATGTAGAATGTTTGACTTCAGCTGTTCGCTCAAGCCGTTTCCACTTTTGGCCAAGATGCAGGAAAATGAGGCCAGTCACTCTGAGCTCTGTTTTTCTGGGTCTTTAAGGAGCTTACTGTAAACAGCACACAGGAGCTGCCATAGCAAGTCTAATTCCTGACTGCAGGATGCCCGTGAGGAGTTTCACTGGACAGCAAGACATCCATCAGCCAGGTCTTACCTGTAATCTAATTCATTCTATGGAGAATTGGTAACTTTGAGTTTTAAAGCAAGATTTTAATAAAGGCCAACACGGTGGCACAGTGGTTAGCACGGTTGCCTAACAAGGTTCTGAGTTCAATTCCACCATCAGGCCGGGGTCTTTCTGTGTGGAGTTTGCATGTTCTCCCCGTGTTTGTGTGGGTTCTCCCCGGGTATTCTGGCTTCCTCCCACAGTCCAAAGACATGCATTTAGTGGGGATAGGTTAATTGGAAACACTTAATTGCCCATAGGAGTGAATGCGGGAGCCCTGCGACAGACTGGCGACCTGTCCAGGGTGTACCCTGCCTCTTGCCCTAAGACAGCTGGAATAGGCTCCCTAAAAAAGATAAGCAGAAGCGAATGGATGGATTTTAATAAATATCCAAAGGCCTGTTTTTTAAAACTACTGAGCCACAGTGTACCTTGTTTTCTGTTAATAAGGTTTGTTTGAATCTTCATACTTTGTCTTATTAAGCATCCAAAATTGCAAAATTGCTTGGTGAACATCTGCTGCCCCTGGGTCTACTGCTGTATAGCTTTTTATACACATTATGATTATATTAATTGTTTCTGGGAGACGTCAGCTGGTCAAGCAGAGTTTGAGAAGTTTGAAAAAATTTAAATGCTAAAAAAAAGACGTTTTTGGCATCTAGTGTATGGTTCATCTCACTATCTTTGACCAGCTTTTAAATCCTTTTATTATTCCCTGACATGAAAAATCAAGTGTGTATTTCTGCTTTATTGTACAGTGTAAAGAATAAACAGGTGCGTGGAAAGCTGTGCAGTCTGAAACGAGTACATTTGCAGGCTTCAATCATAGGTGTTGATGTAAATTTCACACTTAAGACCAAAAGCCAGGAAAAATAGAGCGATCATGTGAAGGCAGAGGAGCAGAGGGTGAGATGCTGCAATAACAGCAGCACAGTTAACACGCCGACATCATCGGATCACTCGTGGCAGGGTTTATGTTGCTGTAGTGTCTGGTTAAATCAGTGATAAGAGGCCGTTTATCTGACATCTGATGAGAGTTTGGTACTTGGCTGTTCTGTCACAGTTGAACATATGTATAAACTGACCCTGAATATCAGTTGCAGTTTGCTTTGTAGTGTCACTACAGTCACACAGTCCAACGTCTGGTGTCTGTGGTTTGTCACTGATGTTGTTATTCACGCTGACAGCTTTGTAAGAACATGTCTGCTTTTGTTGTTAGAAAAAATATAATAACCCCAAATAAATTCCAGTGTGTGTGTGTGTGTGTGTGTGTGTGAGACACCAGCAGCTACAGTTTGTATTACTTTGTCACTAATGTCATTCTTCTGTCACTGGCGCTATCATTCATTCGGAGGGATGATCCCGTATCATCATAGCCGTTTTGTTGTCGTTGCTGGATGAATAAAAGATTACACCGGATTGGTGGATAATTCTAATGTAACACCAGCTGCAGTTTATCAGCAGAATGCACTGCTAATTAAGAAAACATGCTATTATTGTTATTTTTGTTTTCTGGCGTGATAAAACTCCCTGCGAGTCGCATAAACAAACATATGTGATATTTGTGTTAACCCAGTGTGTTTCATTAGTGTCACTGGTCTACCGCTGCCATAATTCACAGTGCTGTTTATCTGACAGTTTAATTGTGAAAATAAATAAATGAGTATTGACTGAAACGATAACAAGGGGGAAAGAGCGGCTTTTTACTTTGTCGCTGATGTGTCACTAGAACGAGCTTTCCCAAGAATACTTTTCAAACACGGTAAAAGCAAAGTGATGTTTAGCAGCACAGTTGAGGGTAATAATCTAACAATAATTTCCACTATTAAAGGCTGGATGATTCAGATTTTATGTTTGAAAATAACCAGGAATGACTCACAAGTTTAAGAGGACCAAAACCCCCCAAAAAACCTTCTTATTCTTACACGTACCAAATTTACAATATAAAAATTCTCAGAGATTAAAGTCACAAATTTGTGAGAAAAGACTAATTTTTCTTCTGTCAGTGAAGCAAATGTGATGCAGTTCTTTTGTTATAACTTTTTTTCACAAATACATTACTTTATAAACTCAAATTACATGTACAGCACAGTAGTAGTGCATATTCTTTTCTAGTAAACCTACAAATTAAGTCTTTAAATTTGTTTTTCTCCCCAAAATATTACTCTTCTAGAGAAAAAATCACACAAATACGCAGCCATAATTTCATGACACAACTTTTGGCAGGTTGCTATTTCTGATTCAAATTGCCACATTTTTATATAAAATTTTGAATTGTGCTCTGCACCATAAAAGTAGCTCTGGTGGTCTGCTGGTTGGCTGCAGTTTGAAAGGTCCATTTGTTTTAAGTCCCAAAGAAGGAGTGGGGAGTGGATAATAGCTGGCAGTGTGTTACCAAGTTACAATGGTCAATTTTAAATGGACCATCCAACAGAAAAGTAAATGCATTATCAGAACTGCCTTAATTATTCATGGCATTGATCCAACAAGGTGCTGGAAACATTCCTCGCAGATTTTGGTTCATATTAACATGATAGCGTCACACAATTTCATCATCAGATCTCAGCTCTATTGGACTGACAACTGGTGACCATCTATTTGAATACAGTGAACTCATTGTCATGTTTAAGAATGTCTTTATTGGTGCATTGTGTTCATAAGGGGATGGACATGATCAGCAGCAGTACTCAGGTACACTATGGGATTTTAATTGGCACTAAGTCACCTAAAGTGTGCCAAGAAGTCATTCACCAGATCATTACACCACCAGTAGCATGAACCACTGATACATAGCAGGATGGATCCATGTGTTCCTGCTGTTTAAACCAGATTCTGACCCTACCACTTGAATATCGTCACAGAAATTAAGACTCATCAGACCAGCAAACATTTTTCCGTTCGTCTATTGTTCAGGTTTGGTGAGCCTGAGCAAATTATAGCCTCAGTTACCCTTTCTCTGCTGACAGCAATAACACCCAGTGTAGTTTTCTACTGCGATAGGCGATCTGTTTCAAGGTTTTACCAGTTGTGCATTCAGAGATATATATCCTGGTTGGTTGAGTTATTGTAGCTTTCCTATCAACTTGAAATAGTCTCCTCTGACCTCTAGCATCAACAGGGCATTTTCACCCAGAGAACTAACTCTCACTAGATACCTTCTCGTTTTCAGACCATTTTCTTTCAACCCTATAGATCATTGGGTGGGCAAATCTCTGTCGATCAGCAGATTCTGAAACACTCAGCCTGACCAGCCTGTCTGGCACCAACAACCATGTCATGTTCAAAATCACTCAAAATCATCATTCTGATACTTAATTTGAACTTCAGCAGGTCATCTTAACATTGCAGCAACTCAAAGTGTTGAGTTGTTGCCATGTGATTGGCTAATCTGATATTTGTTTTTAAGGGCCGTTGAAGAGGTCTACCCAATAAAGTGTATATTTTCACTTCAACACAGTTCAAGTGAAAACGCAAGTAAGTAAGTAAGTAAAATAATGACTACCTCTCTGTCTGTTCTGTTTCTCATCTATGTACAAAACAGCCTGACTCCCGTGTGGGGAGTCAGGCTGTTTTGTTCATCAAAGGGATTTTTGCACCACAATAAAAGCGTCACAGATTATTCTGTTCACAACTAGACTTTCTTAATTCTCGCACTTGCTCTGGTTCTTAGTCTGGGTTGTAATTGCTTCTCTGTTGCCAGAGGTCTCTCTCTCTTTCTATCTGCAGTTGTTACTTACTCAGGCAGATGTTGTCATGGAAAAAAGTGAGAAAGTCGCTGCATTGTTCCCTGTGGTTGCCACTCGCTGCGCAGGAGCACCAGGGTCCCACATTGGAGGTGGAGTTGTCAAGGTAGTTGGGAGTTATTGTGCTTCCTGTTGAGGGCAGGAGAGGTGGAAAACAACACATTTCTGTATGTTTACAGGCGTACTGAGCCAACACATCTCCTCACATTACTGTCTTTACGATGCAGTGATTGAATCTGACCTTAAGCGAGCTTGCATAAAAAGGAAGCTATCTCTTTGATTTAGCCGAACTGTGCGGAATATTTAACATCTTTTTTTGTTATTCAAGCTATTCCGCCTGTCTCCCCGTGCTACACTCTGCTCGTAAGCGCCTCATAAAAACTGCAGTTTCCAAAGAAAACCCCCCAAAAACTTGTCTGACTGAGAAGTTTGATGTCATTCGAGCTGAATTCTGGCTGATTTAATCTTGTTACGCTTAGCCTGATTATGACCTTACTCTGATTACGATAATCAAATAAAGGCATTTACATGGCAATTTCTATCATCCCGGCATTGCCCTAATCATGTTAAGACTGAGTTATTAGTGCGTATGTAAATGTATTCATTGAGAGGGAAAGTGAGAGGAATTTAAAAAGAGGAACGGATGAAAACGGAGTGAATGCGCACAGGGACACAGACGGGCAGGTTAGTTAGTGCCGCAGCCTGACACCAGCTGGGACCGAGTCAGGCAAAGAAATCTTACTGTATTATGTCTTGGTTTGAAAATAGCAAATACACAGCTAAAAATACTCTGTCTGTGTAACTGGTGATTATTCAAAAATGTGATTTTCATCGTGGGTGAATTTATCATACATACAGTGCATCGCTGCTAGCTTATCCTCTTGATCTCTTGCAACCTTCCTACTTTGTTGATGTTACAACAGATCCAAGCATCCAAGTACCGCAGCAGTTGTTTAGGTTTTCTTTTACACTTATGAACTCCCCAAACATGCGCATCCACCACCGTAGGCAGCCTGGCAAACTCTGATAAGAGCAGCGGCCTGAGACACAAAATTCAGGCGCCGTCAGATTCTTTCTTTTCATTTTGAATCTTTTCAACCTTTCAGTGGGAAATGATTGGAAAGTCATTCCCCGGGAAGCCTTCTAGCTTGTATTTTTTAAAGAGGGTGAGGATAAAATTGCTGCACTTTGAGGCAGTGTGGCAAAACAAAACAAAAAAAAGTTCTGATTTACCTCTATTGATTTTTCTGGGACTTCCAAACAACAGCACCTCAGAGTTTCACTTCGTCTTGAGTTGTCTACAATGGCCAATCTGTGCTGCACAGCTTTCTGTCTCTGTCTTCCTTTATCTGTCTACTTCAGTTTCCAGCAACCCCCCTCTCCCCCCACACCCTTCTTTTTGCAGTACTTCACTTGGGTATTGTTGTCCAATAATGACATGTTTGAACTGAGTGCTTTTTAACAACCTTTTGTGCATTATGTGATCCTTTGTTAAGTTTTTATCCGAAGCACAATAGGCCGTGTTCTGCGCCTCTACCCAGTCCCGCTCATTGTCACGTCAGGGATAATTCTCTCAAAACAGCGGTCAATAGTTGTAATTGCACTACTTATAATGCCAACGATTTGGCTGGGCACGCTGTAGCCACATTAATCAGCACTTCATCGATTCCTAAAGCGCGCTCCTCATCACAATCCTTGATTCATTCTTTTGAGCCCTGTTCAGCGCACTTGTCTGCTCTTGGCCTTCCTCCCTCGAAAACCTTTTGTTCCCAATCTATCACCGAAGGTGGGCGAGCCGGAGCTGGTGCAGAAAGATTTAGTTCTTACCTATCAGGCCGGTGTATGCGAGCAGACATCGCCCGTAGTTCTCCTGCTTGCAGCCACTGGCACTCTGCTCAGAGGGCTGGCAATCATGCTGGAACTGTGCCCAGCGAGACCTGTGGGAGCAATAACATGCCATCCATCATTTACTTGTGCTTGGCTGCTGCACACATCATGTCAATGAGTGGTGGCCAGCACTGGCGCTTTCTCTCAGCAGCAGAATGTGGGTTTGAAAACCACCACGCTCATCTACCTGCTTGTACTCCCGTAACAACTCCCTCTGCCCTTCAAGATCTCCCGCTCTACAGCACTTCAACCCTACTCCAGTCACCCATGGTGACATTCATCCCCCTTTATTCTTTCTTCTTTTTTTTCCTTCTCCCTGGCAGTCGTCTTCTGGAAAGCTGCCAGGCTGTAAAGAGTCAATGAGGGGCACAGATAGGCCTTAGCTCTGCTCTCTTAATACTGTGGGTGCTGTCTGGCAGGCCTGGCCACGAGGAGATTAGACAAATATGGATCTTTCATATAAATACTTCCTCCCACAGCAGCTTTGCCTTCCCGCCTTACCTTTCCTGCCAGCCGCACAGACATCCAACCTCATCACCATCATCGTGCGAGGCTATCGAGGCCATCATATTGCATCATTGGCCCCCGCCGACTGGCATTTGCGACGGGATCCCCTCAGGGCACCACAACTCTCCACTTTGCCCTCATTTGTCATGTCATTGTAATGATGTGCGTAAAACTCATAGGCTGTGCGCTAAGTGAAGGCATCCTCCGCAGGCAGCCAGTTAATGCCGGCTGACTGGTGCGCGATTGGTGGGCCGTGCGGGGGCCTTGAGATGCTCTATCCGTCGGGGCGGCAGTGGAGAATAATGCCTGATCGATAGCCGTGACAGATGAAGCCCTTTGTCTTCCTGACATTTGAAGAGGAACTAGATTAAATGCTGGCGACCATTTGCTGTCAGTAAGAGGAGGCTGACTGGATGCTTCTGAGAACTCCGTGTTCCTGGGAGAAACACACCCTATGAATCCTAATGACCTCATAAGGCATTGTTAGTTTTCTGACTGGACGCTTTACAACCCATTTAAATTTGAATTAAATCCTTTGGTAGTCACATACATGGGGACATGAACGCCGCTTTCTCAGATGACTTACCATGCGAGGAGGGTCACTTTTTCTACAAACTATTTTCTGATCCTGACGATGTCTTCACTGCTGTTAATAAACATTTTTCTAAGCAACTTGCCAGGAAAACCATGCGTGAATCCCCAGTGAGAAAGACTGTTTCAATAATGACTATTTCACATGGCTGCTTCACTTGGAAAATGAATGCAGAATTTAATTGAGCTAATTAAACACAGTTAATGAGTATAACAATTGCATTAATTAAACACAACTGACTAATTAAATCTAAATGAACATATCACCCTAGCCAGACATATCTTCCAAGATATACACGACGCTATTTATTGTCCTGAGGGAAAGTCAGCGAGCGAGGCCACCATCAACAGAGCACTTCAAATTAAACCAGACAGCGGTGACGATGACACCACATCTTGTACTCGGTCAAAAAAAAAAAAAAAAAAAAAATCAACTTGACGCAACTTGCAACTTAGCTCTCTGGGCTTGTCACCTGTCAGCAAACTCGTCAGCTTAGTCACTAATGGGCCAGTAAACCCTTACAGTTTACACTCAACACCTCGTGTACTCTGGCAAAGGCGGTGAATAAAGCATGGCTCCGTTCCCTCAGTGGTCAATAAGACTGGCTGTTATTGCTCAGTGTTGACCAAATGCACGACCTGTAGAGGTAGTTATGAAGTAAACTGTAGTCGGAATCAAACTTGGCGAGCCTGTTTTGCCGTCATCAGTATTTTCGTCCAATATTCCGGCCGTCGTCTGTGCGCCTTTTGCCCGTCTTTATCTTTTTGCCTTTTATTGGCCGCTCCCAGATATTGCTTTTTCTTTGGAACTCTGCCTAGACAACCGGCATCCCGGAGTTACCTCTTCACTGCTGACATTGCGACTGGTGTTTTGCAGCCGCCATTTAATAAAGCTGCCAGTTGAGAACCTATAAAGGGTCTGTTTGTCAAACTGGAGACTCTGACGTGCCTTTGTTCTTGCTCAGTTTTCCCACCACAGCCTCTCACTTGTCTTTTCTAGTAAGAGCCAGTTTTTCCAGTTATGTAAAGGGAACATTATACATCGTTATGTGTTGTTTTTTTTAGTGGGTTCATTACTTGTTTGTTTGGGTATTATGACACTAACTGAAACCACAGCAGGTGATGTTTTCGGCACCCAACTAGAAGATGATAATGGCTTTTTTCTTCTAATAATCAATTAGCCTTTTAACAGGATACAGTTGCGTTAGGCTAACTGAGCAGGGATAGTTATATCTATGTCCATGCTGCACTGAAAACACTGAATGATTTCCATGAATCTCCAATTGTTCTTTACCATATGTCTGATCAATTCAGTTATATTATAAATCTAAACAAAAGTGGCTTCCTTCAAAAACAAAGACCTCCCTAAGTAGCCCCAAACCTTTTGAGCAGTACAATAAGTCAGGTGTTACTTTATCCTATTTTAACTGTCTCGTTTTCTTTTTAGGTTAGTGGTTGAGGGTTCTCTTTAACCACACTGCAAATTTGGCTTCAAACTTTCACTGATTCACTGATTTAACCCCTCCACCACCTCGACATCCACCCGTCCGCCCCACACCCTCAGATTTCTGCATGCAACACTTTTTCTGGGTGCACTGGCCTTGGAGCCTAGACACCAAACTTTAATTATATTGATGCTAATGATCATAAATAATAACACTGCTCTATGTCTGCTTGATGTGTGCGTGGGGACTGTTTGCTAACATTTTAGCAAATCTCTTTTATGTGCAGCTTGTCTTTCAGCTAGTGGTCAAAAATTAATGGCTACAATTTCCATGTAAGAAACTACCGGTCGCATTATTCTTCTCATGTCCTCGCTCAGTTACTGTGTGATTGTTATGGTATTCAGTAGCCCAGTCATTTAAAATGAATCAAGCTTTAAATTTTTCAGCGTAAAAAGCAGAAAGTCAAAGAGAAAAAAAAAAGCTGGTGTTAAAAGCATACGACAAGGCAAGACTCAAATAGTTTCCTCAAGAGCCGACAGATCAAAGAAGATCTGTGATGTGTCAGTAACCTCAGGCGAGTGTTTACCAACAAGTTTAACAAAAGAACTCGATAAGCTGATACAGTCTTTAAAGCCTGTTTCTCCATTTAAGTGGGAGTTTACTTTCAGCTTCTAACATGTCAGATAACATTTATCTCAGTTTTAAGTCTTGGAGCATCATTTTAAAGAACCGGCACCTTCTGAATCAATCTGTGTTTCCGTTGTCCTGGATTAGTTATTTCAAATGTCTGAGCAGGATGTGACAACCATGACATGAAACATTTAACAAAGTGATTTTACTTTTAGGTTAAAATATGGAAAAAGACCTTTTGTGAGCCTTTAATAGAAGCTGCAGCTGCTGAAAATGATTCTCAATTTAGTGTGAAAAGTGATGTCAACTCTAGAAATTATGTGTGAAATGTTTTTAGCAGGAGGCAGCATGTAAGACCAGATTTTTTTCTTTCACATTTCTACCTGCACACATAGTCTGCCTTGCAGATCCGCAGCTGAGCCAAACAGTTGGGCTTTTCCTTGTCTTCGTAGGAGCAGGACGGCACGATGGTTTGCCTGCGGCGCTCTGCGCAGGCCGTGTCGGTGCAGGGACAGAACAGCAGCTCGTTGGTGTATTCAGGGGGGACGCGGTCGAAGAACTTCCTCAGCGCCTTGTTGCACTTTGCTCGATTGCACGGCCCCGAGCGGGCAGACGGCTGGATGCAGGAGGAGACGTACTCCGTACGAAGCTTCTGACACGTCTCATCTATGTTACACGCCTTGGCAGCGTCCAGGCAGCGGTTCACTGTCGTCACTTCAGACTCTGAAAGGAAGAAGGAAGACACAAGTGAGCGGCAGAAAGGCTTACATCCTCGTGTGCAGAAAATCAAATCTCAAGCAATGTTTACAAATGATTTGAAGCACAAATTGGAGTTAGGATCGACTCGCCGGCCCTCACCTCTACACTCGGATGCAGAGTTGCATTTACAAGTGCAAAACCCCCCCAAACCAAACCAAAACAAAAAAACGCATGTCTTGAAGAAGAAAATAAACCAAAATGATGATTGTATGTAATAGGCCTCCCTGTAATGAATAGAACATGAATGGTGTCTAAATGTTGTATGAGTGCGGGCACTGGATGTGTTTTAGCCAAGGCCTAATGGCTGAATATTTCATTCTGCTGGGTTAATGCAGAGTGGCAGCGCTGAAAAAGCTGCTCCTCCATCTCTCCAGCCGCACAACAAGGCCTGTAATTACTGTTCCTTCCCCCCTTCATCCATCTATCCATCTCTCCAGCACTCCCTCCCTACATCTGGGCCCATTCCTCACTCACCTGACTCCCTCCTTCCCTCGCCGCCCTCCTCCCTCGCTATGTGCCTGCCACCCGCGATGCCGCTATCGCCCCCACTCCATCTGTCTCGTCCCTTCCCCCGCTTAGCTCTCTCTCCCATCCATTCTTCTTCAACTTTGTCCATCTCTGCCTCCCTCAGTGCCCATGCTCCTGCTGACTTCTCGAGTAATGAGCCACCTTCTCTGGAGGCAGTGGAAACCCCTTTCATAAGCACCTTTTTTTCTCATTGTATTATTTCCCAATCCATCATTATGTGTGTGCGTGTGTGTTTTTTTCCCAAGCGACCTTCCAGTCAATACGGCCATGATGACGCTCAGCTCCTCTGGCAGATAGTGCTGCTCATTAGTTTGTAAAGTGCCTGTAGTTGCGTCTCCTAGTGAGTTTGACTCTCACCAAGCTGTCATATAAAATATGAATGGCCTCAGAGAGCAGGCAAACAACCCATCGCAAAGCACAGGTTATTCCCAGCTTAACCAAGTAGCCAGCGGAGGGCAAGGGTGGAGTGCAGGTTGGAAAACTGGATCCAGTGTCTGCATACTTGGGGAGGAGAATATTCCCACACACTTGAGTGTGAAATCCTTCACGCCATGGTTTTGTAACCTGTTATTTATTCAAAGGAGGCTCGCTGAGCATGCAGCACACTTATGTGTCATGCACTTGCATCCATAAGTTACCCACAGCCCGGCGCTGCCACCGGGCCGACTGTAGATCGAGCATACCGAGGATTATTATCCAGTCTCACACCAGATTCTGTAATGTTCAGGATTACGCGTCTAAATTTTAATTACGTGGTGCCAGTCTCTCTGTGTTTGGACAGTGACACATTCAGCTGTTTTGGCACCATCCTTCTAGCACAATGGATTTGAAAAATAGAAAGCAACTGAGCTTAAAGTACCTAAGCCTTAAAGGAAAACTCCAGCATTTGTCTACGAAAATCAAAAAAATGTGTGTCCAAAAAAAAGAAAAGGAAAAAAAAAACACAATCGCAAACTGCATGCTTGAAAAAGTGATGTGGAAATGTCTGTAGTTTAAAGGATGTGAAAGAAAGAGTGGATTATGCTACGTGAAACTTCTCAACTTTTTTTGTTCTGCGGTGAGCTGTGTTGCTTTTTCTCCCTTTAAAGCCACCAGTGTCTCTGAACGTGGTCAGATCCTTATTACACAAACATCTCACAAACAGAAGCCTTTTTAAAGACCACCTTGAAATATTACACAGTATAACAATGACTGTTCAGTTGATCTGGATGTAAACACAACACAAGCATTTTCTTCTTACCTTTGCTAAGGAGGTTATGTTTTTGGTAGCGTATGAGTGCGTGCATGTCACTTTCTGTAAACACAATAGCTCAATTCACTCACTGGGCCCACGTCCTCATTTTAGATTTGACAGCATTTTAGTGGTAAAGGTGAACGCTTGGACATGAATTGAGCTGCGGTTTGGGGAAGGCCTCGAAGGGGACTGGCGACGGCTCCCAGGCCTGGCAGACCCACATGTACTAAATAGAAGTGAAGAAGTTAAAGAATTGAAAGGGGGAGAGAGGGAGGGGCACGTAAACGAGAATCAACAGCTTGCAGGGGTGTAGAGTGGGGTCATAAATAACAAGCCATTCAACTTTGCCGTAAATCCACCAAGGTCTTCAAGGTCAACTTAATGATTTATTGGTGGAAAACAGACAAAAAGCCTCATAACTTAGAAACTATGATTCTCACAGATGAGGTGTGTAATGTCAACACATAGAAAGTACCATATAAAGATTTAAAATATCATGCCACATTTGATCTCTGACCTTCAAGGTCTTTAGATTTATCTGGAGGTCAAAGTGATAAGAATGCTATTTACAGTATTTACACATAGATTTGTATTAACAATAAATAGGTATATAGGAAATATAGGGATTCTAAAACTCTGGAACTTTGACCTCTTCTCTCTTCTTCGAGGTCAAATAAGGTCAAACTTTAATAAAATGTCTTTTACTTTTAAAACTGTGTTTAAACGTCTTCTGCTTTGTGTATATTGGCAGGATTTAGGAAATGATACTGGTGTATGAGGATTCACACTATAGTTAGCATCCAAATATCAGGTCAAATTTGACCTCTGACCTCAGTTTTACATTTCCCATTTCTTTCAAGTTGACCCCAAAATGTGTTTATATCTTTAAAGAAACCTTTGTCAAGACACAGAGAATGAGCTGCCTTGTTAGTAAGAAATATCCTGTATTATAATAGTATATAATAGGCTCAAGGTATTCATGTCCAGTTATTTACAAATCACTGCCTGTTATCCATTACCTACTCCTACATAATGTTTTATAATCAAAGTAATCATCTGTCACGCCTGTGATCTCAGAGTGCTTCTTGTTCCATTTTGTATCTAAAAGGCTGACTGACTTTACAAAGCTTGTGACAAACTTGAAGCATCACTGTGAGGACAAAAGGACTGTTCACACTCAGGTCAACGACGCATTAAAAAAAGTTTCTTTCTTGTTGCCCTGCATCTGCTGCGCTTCAACAGAAAGCCTTTTCTCAGCATCACTGAGTTGACTTTAGTTAACTGATTAATTGTTAAAGGGTGAACTGCTCTGTTATTTGAATACCTCGCTAAATATGATGAGCTGGGACTCTGACTTGCATCTTCAAAAAGGGTCATTACTCTGTCTGAGGAGCGATGCTATAAGGGCGGAAAAACATCCATTAATCACGTCTTTGTTGTTTTGGCAGTTGACTTGTCGAGATGCATGGCACGGATGTCAACTATGACCCGTTGTGGAGGTACTGGAGCGAGATTTACCAGAAGGCGGTACAGTGCTGTTGTAATTCACGTCAGCCCAGAATGAGAGGTGTCGTTTTAAAAAAGCAGCATATGTATAAGGTCGCAAAACATGTGATCACGCGTAAAAGGTGACAAGGACTAAACCTGAATTGTTTGGTATTTCTTATGGTTTTTGTGTGGATTTCTTTACAGTCTTTACAGATGCAAACACAGTTTTGTGAAAACAGGTGAGCGCGGCTTATCCAATTTGCCTAATCTGTGATCTCACTAAATTATGCACAACAAGCCCGAAGAAAATGAATTGGTTAAGGAGATGAAGGTGAATGTTACAGCATGCACTATGCATTTCTGGGAGCCATGAATGGTGCTGAGCTGATATCGCCACTATAATGCACCGCTGAGATCCTTAGTGGGTTTGAAAAAAGCTGGCTGGGATGTTGTGGGAAGATCCATGAAAATGAGAGAAGCTGCGCAGAGTAGCTCTGCTGTGGGGGAGTACATGTCTGGTTACAGTATAGATTTGATACTTTTTTACTTTATACAAGTCACTGCATTCACAGGAGCCAGTAATTACTTAGTATAGTGTTCTTATAATCTTAAACCAGCTTATGCGCTCTGTGGTCTGCACTGTAAAGCTCCATTTAGAGGAAAAGCCATGCTCTGCATCTCTGTATTCAGTTGTATTGTTACCTGTTACATAACCTGAATTTACCTTTAAGGCTATTATGCAAACTATGGCCTGAACTGCCCTCATCTCACCGTTAAATGCTTTCCCATCCATGAAAAGAGGATGTACAGTTTACCAGTGTCAACTTGCATTAGTTCAGGTTTGGAAACATGAAATTGGTATTTGACACTGATCCCTCATTGGTATTACCGGATGCCAAAATATAGAACTACCTTTAAATCCCATGATAAATACAATAAATATTACAGCTTGTTTGGTGTGGGAAGAAGAAACCTCCTGTGGCACAGAGTGCTTCCACTCCACTCCTCACCTCACCTCACCTCTGTACATGACTAAAGTGTACACGCCACATACCTAAATAGTACAAAATTGTGTAAAAACATAGAGACTTATAATATTTATATTAATGTACTGGGCTCAAAAGAATTAAACTAACACTTGAAAAATACATTAGATCTCAATGGGAAACAAAAATCACGCCAGATATCAATATTGATATGGACTGAGTAATGTGTTAGGAACAAAAGAACGCCACATCGGTTAAATGAAATGGAAACTATCAAAGCAAGGAAGTTTAGTTTGCCAAAATTTTATTGCAGCAACTCAAAATTGTACTCAGTAGTTTGTTTGACCCCCACATGCATGCCTGACAATGTCGGAGCATGCTCCTAATGAAACAATGGATGGTGTCCTGTGGGATCTCCTCCCAGATCTGGATCAGGACATCACTGAGCTCTCTAAACACTCTGAGGGGTAACCTGGAGGGACTGAAACATAAAGTCTCTGGAGGTTTCTTCATCCTCCAGAAGCTTCCTGCATACTCTTGCCACATGAGGCCGGGCAATGTCGTTCCCCAGGAGGGAATCAGGACCCACTGCACTGGTGTAGCGTCTGACAATTTCATCCTAATACCTGATGGCAGTCAGGGTGCTGCTGACTAACCTGTAGAGGTTAGTCAAACGTTCCCTCTGGCTTCTTCAGACCCTTTCACATATGTCACATGTGCTCAGGCTGAACCTGCTCTCATCTGTGAAAAGCACAGGACACCAGTGGTGAATCTTCTACTCTCTGGCAAACGCCAATCAGACACCACCGTGCTGAGCAGTGAGCACAGGGCCCACTAAAGGACGTTGGGCCTTCAGGTCACCCTCATGAAGTCTTTTTCTGATTGTTTGGTCAGAGGCATTCACATCAGTGTCCTGCTGGAGGTCATTTTGTAGCTCTGTCAGTGCTAATCCTGTTCTTTCTTGCACAAAGGAGCAGATACCGGTCTTGGTAATGGGTTAAGGACCTTCTACGTCCCTGTCTAGCTCTCCTAGATTAACTGCCTGCCTGCTGGAATCTACTCCATGCTCTTGAGACTGTGCTGGGAGACACAGCAGACCTTCTGGCAATGGCACATATTGATGTGTCATCCTGGAAGGGTTGGACTGCCTGTGTAACCTCTGTAAGGTCCAGGTATCACCTCAAGCTAACAGCAGTGACACTGAGCCTAGCCAAAATGCAAAACTAGTTAAAAAAAAAGAGTCAGATTTTGTGGGTTGTCTCATTGTTGCCACTCTAGTTCACCTGTTGTTAATGTCATTAACACCAAAGCAGTGGAAACTGATTAACAATCCCCTCTGCTACTTAACTGACCACGTCAATATCACAAAGGTTTAATAGATTTGATGCTGTACTTTGATTAAAACGTGTTCCTTTTACTCAGCAGTGCATATTTAACATTTCTAACACTAACATGTGCTTATTTTGTGGTGGTAATTTTTAAACCCACCAATTTTCCTTTTGTTTCTTCTTCTTTCAAGACAATTTGGTTCATTTTCTCGGTGACCTGTTGGGTTTATGCTGGAAAAGGTGCATTAGGTTCTTCCTGATAGTATATCATGACAAGTATCATTATACTCTGCTGTAATGCATGAATAACTTCCATACAAATCACTTCATTTCAGTCATTACTTAAGATTCACAGACTCTCTGAGTATAACTGTTGTCAGAAAAAATAAAACACTTAACTTCACGTCCTCTGCAGTGGAAAAAAAGCAACTTGTCAGTTTTGTGCAGCCTCTGTCTTTTGCCATTTCTCCAGAAGAAAACAAAGTGTTTTTTATATGAGTCAACAGCTCTGTCTGTCTGCCATTTTCTTTTTCTCGCCTCCTCTGTCTCTTTCTCCATGTAACCTCTTTTCTTTTCTTCCTGTTTCTGTCGTTACTTCACACTCTGGCTTTCAGCTCTTTACCCACTGCAGCTTTGCTGCTTCCAGCTGCATTAAGTAAATAGGTAATTAATCTGTGCCTTGGGGGCTAACAGCAGCACATATCAACCCTGCAGCTTGCCCACAGGCTCGGAGGCAAGACAGAAGCAAAGTGAGACTGTTACTCATCAAACGCTTCACAAAACCACCTGCATATCTGCTCTGTCAAAACAACGCAGAATCACAACTTGATCTGTTATTACTCTGACACGTAGTATAGTATAACCCACTTAGCCTTTTTTTGTTCTTAAAAATAGATACTTAACTTACTTAAATGACTTTTTCCCCCCTGGCCAGGCAGTAACTGCTCATTTGATTACCTGCAGCGATGGAGGCCAGACGAACGTAGTCAGTGCCCCTCTCCTCTGGTTCATATGGGTAGCTCTCCACCAGGCTGAGTCCTGCCAACACAGAGGAAAGAGAGTAGTTAGCTAAATGGCTTTTCTTCTTTTTAAAATGTAGATTTCATTTTTGCAAAGTCCTAAATCCCAGCGTGTAACATTGTTGAAGGATGTAGTGTTACTCATAAAAGCTATAGATCTGCACAAAGCTGCAAAACATGCAAACCCCTCACATTTGTGTAAACTACCACAGGCTATTAGAAATTAGCTAGTTACAGAAGTTGCTAGAAAATCAACCACACAGTGCTCAACAACTTTATTAGACCATCACACAATGTAAGGCTTAATGCCATAGCTCAGCTGCCCTGAATTATATTTAAAAATTTTAAATGAAAATAGTAAAAAGACGACATGACAAAATCTAATGTTTACAAAAGAAGGATTTTCTTTTAGTTTGATGCTAGCAGCACGGACTGTAAAAAAAATTATGTATGTAGTATGGTTTAGAAACATTCTTCAGCCAATTCAAAAGCAGGACATCATGAAGGTAGCCGGGCACAGAGAAAAAAAAGAGATTTAAGACATATGAAAGATAACAACAAGCTAAAAATTCAAATCGAAGGCAAACAAACAAATAAAAAACTCTAAAAGAATAAAATAGGGTAAAAGGAACAGGGAAAACAAGGAAAGGACACAAGGAAGGAAAGAGACAAAGTTGAGACAGGACTATAGGTGCAGATGAGTAGTCAAATTTACTTAGGATGGTTCGGGAGGAGGCCCCGGGGCAGACCCAGGACATGCTGGAGACATTATATCTCTCGGCTGGCCTGTGAACGCCTTGGTGGAGGCTGTTTTGTGAGAGGAGGTGGCCGGGGAGAGGGAGGTCTGGGCTTCTCTGCTTAGGCTGCTTGACCTGGCCCCGGATAAGCGGAAGAAGGTGGATGGATGGATGGATGGGTTCTTAACTCAGTGAAGTGACTCATAAGTGCAACTAGTCCAAATAGCGATGAAGCGATGTTTAAGCAGTTAGAAAAAGAAATATTTATTATTAGTTCTGAACTTGAAATGTAATGAATAAATATTTATTGGGGAGGAACAACTGCCGTACATAAACTGATGTTTTAGTAATGTGTAGTTGACCAACACTCCATTACATAAAATGCACGACAGAGGCGTGGTTGCTTGAAAGCATGCGTGTTGTTTTGTCTACATGTTGCATGAAATTGACCTCATAAATGTTTTCTACAGACACTGATGGTTGGTTTATCCGTACTTACATTTACATTGTTGTCAGCTTTGTTCTAGAGTTGAGCTTTTTCCATTTGGTCTGAATGTAAAAGCATACGCAGGGCCTCTGGATTTTTATGCCGTTATTTTTGTGCCACTATTCTGAGTGCACTTGCTGCGTGTTTGCTATTATTCATATACACACACAATAGCAGTCCCTCTCGCTCAGTTTTTGCATTTGCGCTTGCTCAGATCTCTGCGGACCTGCTTGGCAGAAATGTTGAGAGCGCGAGCGACACATTGCGAACAAGCGCAAATTCAAAAACTGAGCGAGAGGGGCTGCTATTGTGTGTGTATATGAATAATAGCAAACACTGAAATACATTTTTTGCACGCAGCAATGAATTTTGTTCACTCAAATTGAGCTTTTCTTAGCTCAAAATAAATTTCTCCTCAAAATGCAACACTTGCACCTGCAAATTCTTTTTACGTGCGCTCAAATTTTTTTTACGTGCGCTCAGAATAGTGGCACAAAAATAACGGCATAGATTTTAATGTAAATATCTGATAAAGGGGTTCAGTGTTGGAAATGACAGTGATGGTGTAAAACATCTGAAAAGCATAAATGTGATCCAGTGTGGGTGGAAGAAAAGAAATCTGAGCTTCAGTTTTCGACACAATAATGACTCTTTTCATTTCAGCCTGGAATCTACTGTCAAGCCATCTGGAGCTGGAAGTCTAATTCATGTGTACTGGGTGGCACACACTTGATAATCGCAGTGACATGATACCCCGACTTCTGCCCGCCTCTTTTAATGCTACTCAACTGAAGGAAATCCAGTTAGAGAAACTGTCCTCAAAAAATGGTCCAAAAGTATCATAAAATTCCACATTTAGTATGATTCAAAGCAATACGTTTTAAGTAGCATGGTCTACATAATCAACAGTTCACTGTAACTATATATAGTTACAAAGATATTAATAATGAATAATAAAATAATGATTAAATGCACAGTTTTTGAAACAGCTTCTGGGTCCCGATCTGGATCCTGGTCCACCTACTGGTGACCTTGGGACTAATGCAAATCTTACCATGCAGCACAGATTGATGCAGACTCCAGTAGATACTCAGGCAGTTCTTCTCCTTCTTCATGCCTCGTTTACATTGGCAGCCATGCAGAGGGGTGGACAGAAGTGCCGTCATGGCGTTCTCACACTGGTTTCGCGCCCCGGGCCCCAGTTTCACGCTGCCGTCCCCTGCCACACACTGCCTGAGGGTGCGCAGTCGCGGGCTACAGGTGTCATCGCTGGAACAGGTGTCACCAGCACGCAGACAGTCCCTCCCACCCACAGACAGGGCCATACGTGGGATTCCTGTGAGACAAGAGAGAGGACAGGTTAGAGTCGTGATGGATTCTCGAGAGACAGACGTGTAATCTGTTTTGTCTTTGTTATTTTTTTCACGTACTGACAGTTGTATTAACCAGTTTTTGCTTTGCTAATCGGAGGTTATCAAAGGTGGAAACGCATCAGACAAAAGGTCAACCAACATATTTTGCCCTCCTGTTTGTACAGGTGTAGCTACCATCCCCATGTTTGTTTAATTATTGATCTCATTGGCTCATTTTCTGTACTCCCCTACAAAGCTGTTTTGCTACTTTGTGTGAATGCATTACTTTCAAATTAAAAGCTAATTTAGTACGCAC
Organism: Pelmatolapia mariae; assembly: GCF_036321145.2. NCBI lineage: Eukaryota > Metazoa > Chordata > Actinopteri > Cichliformes > Cichlidae > Pelmatolapia > Pelmatolapia mariae. The sequence goes on from NC_086241.1 coordinate 46,413,982, forward strand.
TCACAACAGAGGATGACCTTCAGTCCTTAATATGAGTGAAGCTCCTGATAAAAGTCCACTTGTGCGCCCCTCATGTTTGTCATAAACTTGTAGTGCCTGTGTCCCATAATGTGAAACTTGTCGGCACACTATCATGAGGCATAATCAAAAAATGTTCACGGCTAATTTGTGCGCTAGAGTAGTTAAAGCTCTCCAGACTTACAGTGGGGATTCATAACGTTTTATATGCTCCCCCCGTGATGAGAGAGCTCACTTTGACGTGCGGAGCTGATGGGTTTGCGCCTTTAAGCAAATCAAAACAAACTGCTGTAAATAAATGCAAAGTATTTACGACTCGATGGTTCATCTCTAAGACAAAGCAATTGAGCTGAATTTAATAATTGGATTACATTTTCGCATCCTTCGTCAGCAGCCATCAAACACGGTCAATGATTCTTCTTGCCAGTTAAAAAAACAACAAAAAAATTACATTCATAAACCCGAGGGGTGCGCTATATTATTCATGAATTCATACACATGTCACATGAAATCCATCTGGTGCCACTGACTAGGTTTTGATGAAACTTGTATCTCACCAATACATTCTGACATGTTCTAAATTACACTGAAGCGTTTCAGCTCCAGTCAAAACAAAGTGTCATATTTGTTACAGATTGGCCCAGAGAGGAGCTGTATTAGTTGTGGGGGGACAACATTTTTACCGTCTGCGTTTTTATTTCATGTGGCACTAATAACATGCAAGCTTTATTCCCCTAAGGACAATATTTATTTCCAGCTGTCTAAGAGTTCCTGCTTAATATTAAAAATATACAGTGCATGTAACATTAAATGAAACATCTTATTATTAGAGTAAAAAAAACAAACACCAAAAGCTAGAAGTGAGTGAAAAATGCTAAAAAATAAAGAGCTAAATAAGAGTGTACAGTGGTGATAGCCCGTTTTTGCCTCTAATTGAGCTCATTAATGAAAGGATCAGTAATTTTTTTTGCCATGTAAAGTATCTTAAGCTGCAAATGCTAATGTTTGTCTGCTGACAATGCAAATTTGCAGAGGAACAACAGGATATGAGGTTAGACATCTCCACTGTCTTATGCAAATTGTTAATTATTATCATGCTAACTGCTAACATGGATGTCATAAGTTTGTCAGGCTCGTAAGCAAAAGTACTGCGAGAGCTGAAACTTTAAATTGGATGATGGTGCAAGGAAACTTAAGAGTACAGCACCAGATTCTTTGGCAATTAATCAAATAGTCAAGCTATTTTATTCAGCGGGTCACCATGGCGACTGAAGAGGAGAATGACAGATGTTGAGATTCAAATTCCCAAAGATTGGACCAAAGTAATGTAATGACCAACAATGCCACCTCAACACTTTCTGCAAAAAAAAAAAAGAAAGAGTTAAAATATTGTCTTTTAGTGACATTTTGTGTCTTTATTTTATAGCTGCAGAGACAAAGGGAAATGTAAGGAGAGAAAGTGGCGCATATTGAAGTAATTGAACCTGGGACTTGCTGAATTTGTGCTCTAGCCACACTGCTTCTGGGTTTCTCCACAAAACTTCATTTTTAACTGTTGTGGATATCCTGAAGTTTTAAACACTGCATATATGTCAACCTGGATTTTGGTGAAAAGCATCTAAAACATCTCGATGCACCAAGAACACTTGAATTTCAGGGAATGGTGCAGCTATAAAATATCAACTTTTCATGTTTGCGTATTCCCAAGTGAAAATTTAAGGCCTAAATGAGACACACAGGCCAGCTACAGCTTAATAAAATTTTATTCCATCTCAAAACAAAAAAAGGCAGAACTTTGCTAGTTTTAGACTAACCCACAAAACTGTCAGAATTGCTCATCCCTGTTTGACTCAGACTGTCACTCTCCCTGGATGGATCTCGGGGGTCGATCAGATAAAACAAAAGGTTACAACTTCTTTGGCTGAAGCCTTCCACACTCGTGGAGAAAATGGGTTAACTGCCACGTGCCCGGCTGGATACGTCTCAACTGTGCCGAGGAATCAGCTAATCCAGCAGCGGCCTGTCAATAAAAAACTTAGACAGCGAGGCAAGAAGCTTGTTGCTATGGGTTTTGGATGTTTGTGGATGCTGCTGAGAGAAAGCATCTGCCACTCAAGTGAAGAGCTCATTTTTGCTGAGGTCTTGACAGGCAGAACTTATTGTGCCAAACAACAACAACAACAACTACAAAAGAACCCAACTCCCTCCTCACCAAATCAGTTATTTCACTATAGAATCTTAAAATCTGATTTATCTTATGTAAAGCACGGGGCGGTGGGGGGAGAAAAAAAAAAGAACTGCAGGGTGAGATAATGTCATTCGTTTTTTATGCAAATCAGCTCTGCTCGAGAGTTTTCTTGGATCAAAAGATGGTACCTAGGAAAGAAAAAGTGGAGGAATCTGCCTTATGTCAAGATGTTTCACTCGCTCTAAGAAAACTCTCAAAACGCAGATTCGCATTGGAAACGCGCAACATTACTTCATCCCCGTGGCGGTATTTCTTCACTGGAGGTGAGGAGAAACAATATTTAAACACATTTGGAGTTGCTTCGTTTTGCTTCTCTCACGCGAGTGCGTTTGAACTGCAGGTGAGGGCTGGATTCGTGGGTGGTGCGCGCGTGTGTGTTTGTGTGGCTGTGTGTGGGTGTTCTGGTTTAGAAGGTGGAGCAGAGAGGAAACTTAAAGCAGAGTTTTCCTTCCCATTGGCTTCAAGTATGGTGGGGGCGGTTGGGGGTGGGGGAGAGCTCCTGTGAGCAGTGGCAGTGCGAATCTTATTAAACTGCAACTAATCCAGTGTGGAGAGAGGTTTGATATTTGTCTGAGGAATTAAGCAGCACTCCAGATTGCCAGAGATAACTGTTTGCCTGGAAACAGAGCCGCGGCGCACCGGCAGTTCAAAGACAGACAGTCAAAACCAATTAGGAGAAATCAGTTGCCTTGTCATTCAAATTCGTTCCATCCTATATCCCTTCCTGTTTACCCCACCGAGGTAAATAAACTATTTGGGCACCCTCTCTATCTCTCTCTCTCTCTGCTTTTTTGTTTCTTTTCCTGCTTTTCCACTGATTCCCTCTTTCACGCCATGCTTTCCCCACATCTCGCTTTTCTCCGCCCGCTTTTCTCCGTTTGTGTTCTTCCTGTCATGGCCCCCTACCTGGCTTGCGCTAAAACACACCTGGTACAGTTCAAGGAGAAGATTCTGAAATCAGAGAAACATTTTAGTAAATAAACATTGTTTTTATGGAAAGAAAATGAAGAAGCAGACAAACACAACACTGAATTCGCTTGTCATTCCTGTGATGTCGGGCCAATTTGGCTTTATTCTTAGAGCCGGAAACAAAAACAGACACGAAGAATTAACAATGGGTTTTTTTTGACAGGGAAAGCATGGAAGTGCTCACATTAGCAATAACAGGGGGAAAAAATGATCGTGTTTTCCATGGCGGCACAGCAGACCACGAATTGAAAACAACCATGGAAAGCACGTCACGTGTCAATTCACAGTGCAAAGAATGAATCACTGCCATCAGCCGCTAGCAAGTATCCTTTAAAAATCTATGAGCTCCATCAAAAGCGTCGCGTTCTCTTATGTCACATGAAGGGAGCTGAGAAATGCTTTTTAATAACTGACGTCCATCACTGCAAGCAGTTCATGAAAGGAATGATTATGATTAAAGGGTGTGGAGGACAGCCAAGCCAATAATAAAATGATGTAGTATTCAAAACATGCCGTTTGCTTGAACCTGAATCATGTTAGGATTTCCTAATGAGAGAATCCGAGTAGAGACCACTCGCTGTCTGTTACAGGCGAAGGAATCCTTTTTAATTTCCCTGTGCTCTGAGTTTTTTACATCTTCTAATTTTGTTTTTCTATCTTCAGGTTTTTAATTTTCTTCTTTTTTATATTTTTTTTCTAGAACTACAATGTTTGATCCATTGTTTGAATTATTATGGAAAAACAAAGCCAAAATGATGGTTTCACGGTTAGCAAATGTGGGGATATTTTACTTTTATATTATTTCCACCCACATGTTCCTGATATTGAACATCTTTTAAACTGGATGGACATTTGAGGACAATATCTTGGGGATATTATGGAAACATTTTTTTTAATCTCGTGCTCAAAATACTTTCATGTGGCTACTTTTGGGGCTGAAAAATAAAGTAAGCAAAAAGCTGCAGTTCCTTAAATAGCATAGAGGCTCCAAAGGTTAGTCAGTTCCCATAGAATCTGGTGTTAAAGTGACTAAGTTCAGAGAGAAAAATTAGTTTATGCTGTACAAGACATGTTCAAAATCTCAGTAGCTAATAGTCTTTATAACATGTGATTTCTGTATAACTCACTAAGTTTGGGGTGTAGCTCCTTTAGCTGACAGGAGCCCTCACACAGGCAGAAAATCAGGATGAAAGTGGACATAAAGCTGCGGCTTCCACAGACAGAGTTCCAAATATAATGGATGATGTCACGTTGTATATGCTCATCCTTTTGCAAAGTGCAACACTACAGTCGCGAAACTAGTCACATACATCGCTCAGGTGTGATTTTGACACCTTCTTCCACACGCAGTCTTCAAATCCTGAAGGTTTTGTGGGCTCCTTCTGTGAACTCTGAGCTTTAGTTCTTTCTATAAATTTTCAGGTCAGGTGATTGGTTGGGCCATTCTAGCAGCTTTATTTTCTTTCTCTGAAACCAAATGAGAGTTTCCTTCACTGCGTGTTTGGGATCATCACCTTGCTGAAACATCCACCCTCTTTTCATCTTCATCATCCTGGTAGATGGCAGCAGATTTTTTTTATCGAGAATGTCTCAAAACATTTTTCCATTTATTCTTCCTTCAATTACAAGAAGAGTGCCAGTGCCATATACTTAAAAACAGCCCCACCTCCAAACTTCACTGGTGGTCGGGTGTTTTTGGGGTGATATGCAGTGCCTTTTGACCTCCAAACATGGTGCTCAGATTATATGTCACAGGCTTGTCTAAATGTTGTGCTTCACCATGCTTTATCTTCAGAAATAGAGTTTTGCCTTGTACCTGCTGATTTCATGTGTTTTTGTAGCTCTCCACAAGTGGTCCTTGGCTCATGGACAACTCTTCTGATAATGTTTTTATCTCTTCTGTCAGAAATCATGTAGGGAGCACCTGGTCGTGGCCGGTTTTTGGTGAAATAATGTTCTTTCTACTTCTGGATTATGGTCCCAAAAGTGCTCAATGGAACCTTTAGTAGTTCAGAAATTCTTCTGTAATCAATTTCTATATACATTTTTGCTCAAGCTCACTAGTTTTACTTGAGAATCATGAGATGTTTCTTGTGTGACACCTTTTATAGGCTGTCAGTCGGGACTGAACCAGCTGAAATGAATTTCCACACACTGGCAGGGCAGGATTGCTTTCTAATTACTGACAGATTCTGGCTGTTGTCATGACTTTCCATGCCTTTTTGCACCTCCCGTTCTTCACGTGTTCAATACTTTTCCCCCCTTATCATTGCATATTACTTAATTTACACATGCAATTTCTTTGCATGTGTGGATTGGATGGGTTTTTACTGTCATCTGGTAAGAACTGTATGCCAATAACACCTTTAAAAATATATTTACATAGAAAATTGCTAACGTGTTCAGTACTTATTTTACCTGCAGTATGCAGTGTGTACTCGGTGTACTGTTAATACCCAGTATCCTAACTGGCAAAAAGTTCCCTATAAAAGGCTCTCCCCTCATCCTCTGCTATAGCAGGATGAGATGGACCATCGACTGATTTCCAGCCTTTAAAAAGCACTTATGTTAATAGAAATGTCAGTGCTAGCTAGCTAACAGCCATTTTCATTTTTTACAATAACTGCATTGTGTTTAACTTCACACAGCTCTACCCTATGGAAGCTCAAGCACTAGTATGTGAGCAGTCTACTAACACAAGTGTCTGAATGAAGATACTGTAGCCATCAAAAACATTAGTGAAGCTTTAGCTGCCCACATACAGCTTGCTGGAAAAACATTAATGGTGGAAAAACAAGTCAGTTGCTGTCAGTGCTGCTGGTGTACAGCAAAATAGTGATATAAAGCAATAAGACTTATTGCTGCCACACTTGTGGGCCATGAAAGTAAATAGACATTGTGTATGAAACTTAATTTATCTTATTGAACTTGAAACTTTCCATGCCCAAGAGGTAGCAAAAAAAGCTTTCTTTACATACTGTTTAGAAAGACTATTCCCAATATCACCATATAAAAACCCCCACCAAAAACAACTGCCCAGTCTTTAAGTCAGTATAAAGCAAGCATTCCACTCTTTGATAAATGTTCCAGCTACAAGTTTCAAACACTGACGTAACAAAGATCTGGACCTGTAACTGATGACTGAAGTTTGTTTTCTCTATTTGAGCTGATGCAGTCTCCATGCTGCTTGTAGTTTTTTTCTTCTTCTTCTGATTTGACTAGAAAAAAATATCTTTTGCTTCATCAGTCGCGCTACAGCTGAGTGACTTGCTATAAGACAATATCATGAATCTTATTAAGGATAACAGCCTCTAGAATTGTTTGGTAAATCTTCGACAGCACTACCAAGGGACAATGCTTTTGTTATTGTATTGTAGCTCCCTATTAGCTAACTGTGCCTCCCTGAACACTTTTTAACCGAGATGACTCACAGTGTCTGCTGGGGCTTTTCTGCTCTGTTGTTGCTCTTTTCTTCCAAGCAACTAATAATGCCCTCTCTCTTCCCCACCAGTGCTGCCAAAAATGCAATATTCTTCCCATAAATGCAAGGACACGTCAGTGTCAAAGATCCAACATGCTTGCATTAATGGCAGTAAAAAAAAACCAAAAGAATATAAGCATGTTAGCATGACTTTAGTTTGTATTAAGTTCTCCTTGGACAACAACTCGCAATGCATGATGAAATTTAGAGAAGATCCAAAGTACTCTGGCTATGACACAGAATACTAATGTTCTTCCCAGATTCCTCAGTGACTAATCCATCCCAAAGAATGTCAATATTATTCCACAGCTGTTTCAGAAAAAAACATGCAAATGCAAGTTGGGCATTTTTTCTCTTTTTTCTCTATTTTTCTGTCTTCTTCAAATTCAAATGTGTATCATTTACCCAGAAAGTATACGGAAAAAAGTAGCAGGAAAAAATCAATTTTTTTCCAGTGAGAAAGTAACTTTTACCCCTTTAATATAAAGATCATGCTTTTTGCCGAGACATTTATGTTTTGCAAGATAATATTAAATTGATTTAAGACTGAGCTTCAGTGGTAGGAATGATGTGAAAGAATTTAATTATTATTATGCTAAAGTTAGATTACAAGATCAGAGTTTGAAAAGATATGGAAAAAAGGCTCAGTACTTCAAAAAGTACTGATACTAATATTATAATAATGAATGTGGGTTTTTATTTAAATATGAATTACAGATACAGCATGAGAGAAGAATAATATGCAATAGAATTGACAGCGTTTGGCACTTTAAGGTAGAAATCAAGCAAACTGTTGAAGCCCAGTGGTAGACTCGAGCATTTTACCTGTTTTCCCTCAACCACATTTCAGAGGTAAATGTATTTGCTCTTACATGGAAAGTCTGAAGTGTCCAGGTCCAAGCCAGCTGAGCAAACTCAGTCTGTTGATGATGAGGAGGACTATGTGATTCAGTGAAAATCCCCAGAAAAGCCAGACAGTGTTTGTCGACTACTTTTTCTGTAGGTGGCCAAACAGAAGAAATGAAGGCAATGGTGAGTTATTTTGTTTTTAGAAGTCTTCTTTTTGAAAGGCCAGTACAAAAAATTGGGGGTGACTTTTAAAAAAAGGTAAAAGAGCAAAGTTGAGTTTGGGAGAACTGAGGACTGAGCAGCAAATTCAGCTGTAGACAGTGTGAGGTCTTTGTGGGAGAGCAAAGAATCTCCATTCCCTTTTCCCACACAAAGTTTTTAGATGTCCAGTGTTGGTCAGTATTTTTTTTTCCGATGGATCTGAAAAAGTGAATCCTTGGACTACTGAGTGTTTGGTCCAAATTGGCTGTTCAGCCACTAGAGAAGTGATGCCAAGTTCAAAGACTATCTTATGCTGAATCCTTTCCAGCTATGATAACCAACTTACAACACCAGCGAGACCACTTAGTTAAACAGCAAAAACAACACATTTAAGCTCTTATTGTTTATGATTCTTTTGGGATTTTATATCAGAATTGTACCTCTTTTACCACAACAAAATTGGAGTTGCCAGAACTAAATCTAGCTAAAATCAACAACAGTCAAAACTTGAGAAAAGTCAAAAAGCTACCTTTATATTGAGTTTTCTCAACTTTACAGACTAAAAGGTCTGTTAAATACAGTCTTTTATATATCCCAAATCTATTCCCCAAAACTTTGATATTCCCTATATCCCTGATTCTTCTCAGTCCTCCAGCAGCCTGTTTTGGCAGCTATTTGAATAAGAATTGCATCATTCATGACAGCCTGCTCTAACTGGCAAGAGGTGTCGCTCTAAGTTATCCTTCAGCCAATCAGAATACTGCCTAATAAATAATGGAAATCCCCCCACGTCATTTGCAATGCTGCAAGTAATAGCTTCAACTGGAAAGGTAAGACTATGTGGCACTCGATGAACCAGAGTTTGATCCTAAACGGGAAAGGGAAAATTAGAATGATCAGACTTATTTCTTTCAACTGAAATAGAAGTTGCTTTCATGACTAGCTGATAACAAAGGGAAGATTAGTCCATCCTAGCATGAATATTTATCCTATGAAAAACTATGGAATGAATTTCTAGCTGTTGATCAACCAACAATATTATACGTCCAATGCTCTATCCATCAAATAACGTGGATAACCTCACCTCATCACCTCAATCCACCAAATATTTCAAGCCAAAGTCATAAGCAGGAGTGTGTTGTGGAAAGTGGCAATGGTCCTGTGCACACAATAGCTGTCAACAAGACATCCTATGTTTTTTGTTTGTTTGTTTGTTTGTTAAGTTAATGTGCTGCTCGGGAAGAAGAAGCCGAACATGCTTGTTCAGCTTCTTCTTGTTCATGTTGATTGAGAAAGCCTGGTACAAAGAAGGAACTTATGTTAAGTCCAACAGATGTTCTGTTGCAGACCACGACGTCGGTAGAAAAATACTCTTAAAATGATGTCAGCTTGTGAGTAAAATGCTGAGAGAGGACAGATTGAACAGACAGTGTTTTCTTGAACTGGATATTTTTTGTAGTGCCAGGAAATCCATGAAGTGTCAGTCCAGATGTAATTGTTGCCAATTTTCTCAGTTAGAGAGCAATCTGGGGAAATAAGGCTATTTGTTTCATCTTTTGTCTGGGTGCTGTCATTCTGACCTTACAATCCTTACTGCTTTTTGGCTTTAACACTTGTAGACTTTACTGTGGATTGCTGTAACATATGGGATGTTGGGACAGAACCTTATTTCTACAAATAAAATAAAAAATACAGATAAAATACTGATAAGTTTAAATTACCCGGAGCAATTTTTGCTTTTAATGTTTTGCTCTCACAGTCCAAATTTCAAGTGAACCCTAAACACCCTACGAGGGAATCCTACGAGGTTGCTGCCAAGAGGTACATGTGAAGATGATCTTGGGAGGTTATGAGCAACAGATTGTGAGAACTTTTGACCACATCATTTATTGTTATGAATAAAACGTTTGAGAGAAAGGGATATTAGTACTACTTGGTGCAGAAGTACCAGTCATTCTTTTCAAGATCCATTATTGGCACCTTCTGGACAATTCAAGGAAGTTGTTCCTGGGATTTTTGTAAGCCTGTCTACTGTTAGTTTGCTGCCACTGATGAGCATAGTAACTGTTATGAAATAATTGTTCCCATATTTTTTCCATTTCTAATGGCTTTGTTTTTTTCCCAAGCAGGGACTTTTATAGTTCAACGACATCCACTGTTCTGATGATCAGTTCTTGCCACATGTGGCTAAAAGCCTGGATTTCATCCCTTTTATAAAGTGATAGAATGGCTGTCTAGAAAATCTCAGGTGGGACCTGAAAGACAACCTCAACAGTCTTCCCAAACACCTGCCACACCAAGGTTTTACAATTCCTTATCTGCCCTGAGTGCTAAAGCAAAGCTCAGAAAGCATCGGTCTCCGTCAGAGCTGCTGTTGTTCTTGGGTTCCCATTTATAACAAGCCCCAAACACTTTCTGAGCACAGCACAGGCAAAGACAAGAGTTTCCAAAAGAAATTTTATTATGACACCCTGTCTCCAACCTCTGTCTGTGAAAAACAAAAAGATGCTTTGCACATTTGGTGTGGTTCATGATCAGTATGGATGGGAATCCATAGGCAGAGGTATTACAGTCTACCCTGTTGGCATTATTTTTCTTCCTTACATCCACCTTTCAATGCTTCTCTATTATAACTATTGTTCCCACTGGCATTTGGCACATTTTAAGGCGATATATTGTTGCTTTCTCACATAAAGGTTTTCATATTTCTCTAATGATATTTTTATTCTCATGAGCTGCTATATCCTCACCGTCCTCCAGAGACAAGGTGCTATAAAGTCTGATTGGAGCACAGAAGGAAGCATTAAAGAAAAAAAAAAAACCCTACGTTCTCTCACTTTCTAAATACACATGCCAAAATAGCTGCACTCCCCTCCTCCTTCCTGCATCATAGCCTATCTCTTCTTCTTTTTGTTATAAGAACACATGAAGCTGTGAATACACACAGACACCGAAATGAACAGAGCTGCTGTTTCTCCACTTGCACACACACACACACACACTATGTGCGGATTGCAAATAAACATCAAACACAGCACACTCGTACCCAGTCTCTTGTGTGTTGCACACAACCGCACATTCTTATTACTGTTTCATTTTTTTGCTTCTTCTTCTTCTGTTTTTATACGCCGCATGCACAGAAAAATGAAACGTCACGGCCAAAATACACAAATATGCCTCGGTATTCCTCACATGCCCTTAACATGCTCTCCGCTGATACCTCACCTCTTCGCTTCATCTCCCCGGGACACCCTACGTATGCATTAACTAGTGTCGAGCCAGAAAACATAGTTGTCCATATGCGCGCACATGTTGCTACCTCTCTGCATCCACAGTTTTGTTGCTGAGGAATACAAATGTGCCTCTTTCCTGTCAGCATCCTCCTTGCGTTTTTCTGTTTACAGCATTTTTGTGCGAGCATGCTCTTACACAAACATTTGTGTAAAAACATTTTTTTTGTCTTTTTGTGCAGGTGGAAATAATTTTATTGTTTGAGTTAATCCCAAGTGGGCAGAACAACAGAAACAAAGCTTCTCTGATGCTTTGTTCAGAGTAACTTGAGAGAGAGAGACAAGCAGGGAACTACTTATTAATTTTTTTAAAACATTTTTTTTTTTTTACCAAAGGCTCGTCATTTATCATCTTGTGGGGCCATCAGGTTAATTAACAAGGTTACCTAGGCAGCCCAAGGCTAGTGTGTCTTGCGTTGAAGCATCGGTGCCAATGCACTGATTATCTGAACCAGATTTTTAAAAGGCTTGAAAATTCATTTTCTTCGTCTGCCATTAGCTTTTGCTTCTTACATAGTTCATTTATGCCTTGGCTGCTCTGACCATGTTATGTCACATCCTGGTTTGCAAATTAACAGATCCAAATTAACAAATTAAAGGAAAGAAAAAGAGAAATTGGGAAATACATCATGAACATAGGTGTGTCTATGCAGGGCATTAACACTTACTGACTAGTTTAAAGAAAATTGGATTAAAAACAATCTATGGCTTTTGCACAAGTCTAGTAAAGGTCTGCCTGCACTGCTTTATATTTGAGCTCTTCGTGCAATTCTATTAGTTTCATCACTCCTGCTTCAGTTCTGTTGGCGTCTCCCAGATCCAATAATCTTTTGTGAATCAGTCCCCTTTTCTTTAGGACTCAATGATATTCTTTGACTCTGCCTTCCGGACTCTCCTTCACATCTCCACCTGATCCCAGACACCATATTTCCTGTCTTTGTTGGGGGTGCCACTCTGCCATGATGCTTCGTTAGAATCTGACCTTAAAATCCTTCATTGTTCAAACTTGGTTCCGCAGTAAAAACTTTACCATCCATGTGTGTGTCACTCAATAAAGCATAAAGGAATATTTCCTCAAATCAGAACACACACAAAAACACACTTAAAGGGTTCCCAGACTGGGAAACAGCTTTATGGAAAAAAAAGGTGTCACAGCACATAGCTTCCTGTATATGTGGGCGCATAGCTGCCCAGAGAGTCAATGCTGACCCCTGTCTGGCATCAAAAGTGCCTTACAATGGGCTTCTGAGTGCCAGAACTGGACCATGAAAGAAGATGCAATGAATCATATTTTCTTTTACATCCATCATCAGGTGAGATGGCAGCACGGCAGTGTAAAGCTCTCGGCAATGTTCTGCTGCAAAGCCTTAAGCCCTGGCATTCATGCTGATGATACTTTAACACGTGCCTCCTCCTCCTGCAGACCACAGACGTCATTCTTGATGACAGCAGCGGGCAAGATAGCAGGATAATGCACCCTGCCACATAAACTGCTCAAGAGTAGTTTGAGGAACATCACATAGTGTTTACGTCTGTGGGATGTGCGAGGAAAACAAGCCCATTCCCTGGTGGCCCACCTCACAACTTCCAAGACTTGAAAGATCTGCTGAACCTTGTTGTTGGGACACTTTAAGAGGTCTTGTGGAGCTGAAGCCTTAACATGTCAGAACAATTTTAATGACAATTTCCGTTCCCCCTGTCAGTGTTTTTAAAAATATATTTTGACAAATTTGCTAAAGGGCGGATTATTTTAGGAGGGAAGGGTGTTGTTAATCAACAAACATAAGACCTCATAAAAAAAATCTCTTTCATCTGTGTGGAAAAACAACAAGCTAACCGCTTTTAGGAACTAATACAACACTACCTGTGTCAAACAAAAATAATAACGATGGGACAATCATTACTGGTGCTGATGAGAGCAAAACAAAACAAGAGACTCAACATTCTCAAGGAGCAATCAGCCAACGTGAACACAATAACATAACCAAAGTGGTAGTCTGATTGTCACGACAATTTCTCGTGTTCTATTGCCCCCTGAGAAAGCACCTTTGATGACAATGAGTGAGTAGTTACGAGGTAAAGCGTGTGTCATTGGTATAAAAGCACTATTTTCAAATGTCAGAAGCACAGTTTGAGGCCATGCTGGAAATGCTACTCCCACACTTAATGATGCAGCATAGTAAATATTCTGACCCAATAAACCCTGAGCTGCACTTGGCAATCCTTTAAAGCTGGGTCTTTTCATCTAATGTGTTGCTTATCAGTACCCTGCCACGTCGCTCATGTAGGCAATAGGCAGCTTAATTTGTGTATCTGTGTTGATTTGTGTTGTGTGAAGCATTAGAAGCAATAGAAGCCCCCCCCCCCGCAAAAAACCCCGGCAATCGTACAGTACCACCGGTGTGATCCATCTTTTAATCACAAAAATTCAATTCTTCTCAGTCCGACGCCTCCTTGTTGATAGGATGGTATGCCCTGGTGCGCTGTCCATGGTGCTGGACCTGGTGCTCACACAAACAAGGCTCTTGAAAAATGTAGCCATTCAGTGCTTCCTATGCGTAGCTTAAGCATTCACTTCAGCATGTGCAAAATTCCTCAGTAGCAAGGTGGCCAAATGCTATCAGTCCTGCCCATCTGTAATGTCTATTATAAGGGACAGTGTTAATTTGACAGCATAACACACATATTTGTGTCTAAAAAGTGTTTGTGTCTAAAAAGTCCCAGATTGAGACCTTAATTTTTGTCACTTGTTGCTCATGTGGTATTGAAAATTGAATTTTTCACAGGACTTTCAAGCTGTGACAACCCTATTCCTCAATTAAAGGAACGTGCGATACACTGAACAAAACTAACACAAACCCGGCCAGTTCCAGACAAAGTTTCTTTCTGAAAGTCTGCAAAGCTGCTGTAATGCCATGCATTGTGTTTTTTAAGTAGTACATATAAGATGGAAAAAAGGGATAGTCAGATAATTCCAGCAACAGGCTTAACATTAGTCCCATGAACTACACACTGCACTCACAAGCGTAGTACTCAGAATTGGCATTGTATTCACAGTAGTTTGAGCCAGTTTGAGTTGAGAGTGTAGGTATAAACCTCCCAGTGGTTCTTCACTTCTGCTGTGTGCATGTTACTATTTACTGCTGTTCTCACCGATACCACAAAGTTGAGCATGGCCATTTTTCGTGTGATAGGTCTGACTATGTGTGACGGGCTAGTTAGTAGGTTACCTAAGTATACACCACACAGCTGAAAGAACTACAAGCTAGTTGGCTTTGTATCCTTTTAATTCATGTGCACCAACAATTTAAGATACAGTACACTGTAGCAGATGAGTTCAACTACTCGCTATTAAAAATAGCCGTTAGTCAGTACTTATGGAGAGCCATAAGTGCCAAAATGAATGAAGTAAATACATTATTAAATAACTAATAAGTTATTAAACAACTCCTTAAACATGTCATTAATCATTGAACATCAGAAATTAATGAATAAATAATTGATTACATTGTTTAAATAAAATGAACAGATTTTTAATTTATATCCATATATTCAATTAATTGATTACTTTTATGAATTGATGGCACATTTGATTAATTTTTTAATGATGTATTTATTTAATTTATTTTGGCACTCATGGCCCTCCATAATTACTAACTAGTAGTATGTTACCAGCCAAAGTTGCACGTAATCGGCGAGTCCTGGTTTTTAGTTTCAGGATCTGAAGGATTTTATTTTTTTGTTTTCAGTCACTTTTTGTGCCTCACCAACCTTCTGCATTAGTGTGCAATCTTCCATTACACGCTACAAAATAATTATATTTGAAAGTTGCAGATCTTCGTGCCTGGTGTGAAATGGATTTAATACCCCGTGCTGCAGGCTCGAAAATGACTGAGTACATATAGATGTCGGCTTGTGAGTGCTGTGTTTCACTTTTAAATTCAGTGCAACTAAAGGAGTATGCCGTGTGTGTGTGTGTGTTCACATAGCTGGTCGTGTGTAGCTTTTCTGTCTGATTTTTGTAAAAAGTGAGTGCCTGCCCCTGCCTGTACATGTGCCTGGGTCAGATAAGGTAACGCAGCGAGGACACACTGATTGCAGGCACGGGCTGTGACTGCATCACCGACCCCCAATTATAACTTCTACAAAGAGCTCTCCAAATGTATATTTTAACCTGCAGGGTAAAGGTCAGCAGACAATTAAAATCAGAGAAAAAAAAAGACTTTTGGACGAGTGGAAAAACTAACCTTGAAACTGGCAAATGGATCTATTACACAGTGAAAAATGGTTTTGAGCCGTTTTGATGGTGGCGTCATTACTGAGTTATCGTTTCCGTTCTCCACGGTGGGTGCCCTTATGGGCCAAGAATCTACTCTGCATTAATTACTGATTGTGGATGCCCGCTAATTAACAATGTCATTCCAAAAGATAAAAATAGGAAGGGCTTTTGATGTAAGCGCTTGGCAAAGGCTCTGTGGTCACACACACTCCTTGGGACATGACCCGTGATGAGGAAGGTGGTGAGCTGATATTTCATTATGGAAGGCAGCAGATTAAAAGACGCACCGATGGCTCTGGCATCCCCTTATCTAAGTTAGGAGAGCGTTGTGTTCCATATGAGATCAGCATGAAATGATAATGTGTATTGACAGATTTTGCTTCTGTCTCACTCCAGCTACCTTATGCTCTGTTACACTTTCAGAGCAATATCATTCTGCATGAGCAGATCATCATTTTGAATCTCATGGCAGCATCCAATGGAATAGATTTGAGCTTTGGCTGGATTTGATGTCTCTCTGGAAGAGTGACTTTGAAATTGAATTTTGGCCAATTTTAACTCTGCTTTTTTTTTTCTTTCTTTCTTTCAACTAGTGCTAGTGATGTCAGTATTGTCCTGCAAATGTAGTCCAGTGAGTGGAGGGCGTCGCAGTATTAATGTGGTCCTTGTCACGTCGAGGAGAGCTTTCTCAGTTTAGGTCTGTGGTCACGAGTTTGGAGCCTGAGGCATCTTTTTAATGAGGAGGGACACTGTGAGAGGGGCAAGCTGACCTGATACAAGCCTGGACCCAGCCAATACTTTGTCCTGCTAGTCTGTATGTACACACTCACAAGGAGCGCAGACACAGAAACCCACAGACACGAATAATGCACGAGCCCCACAGAGACAGATCAAGTCAGACACAAATGACTAGCTAGGCTCTCTTTGTGTCAGAAGCAATTTGAAGTGCCTGTTGTAGACTGCCAGGTCTGGAACACACAGAGAAGCTTCTCCATGTTCACTCATAAAAAACATGCTGAGGGCTTCCATCTGCACCGGGGCTTCATCCACAAATTGCTTGTTGCAAGGGCAAAAAAGACCATTTTGTGAACAGTTAAGGTACAGCACGAGACATTAAATGCTTCAACTAAAATAAATATAGTGGTTTAAATAGAAAGTACGCTCTTGTTGCATGGTCCCCGTGGAGGAAAGTCCCCCTCTCTTTTCTTGTTACACAGGTAATTTGTTGCTACTGATATGATTAGCTGATTAATTGGTTTACCTAATCAAACGTTAAATATTAATCAAGGCGGTTTCAATAACTGATTAATCATTCCTGCGCTTCCATAAGCAAAGGCATCAAACATTTGATCGTTGTAGTATCCAAAGTGGAAGAATGTTCCTGTTCCTGCGTTACAGCGCTGTAAACTGAATCCCTTTGAGCTTTGACCTGATGTTTACCTAAAGAAAATTAGGTTATTTTGAAGTTATTATTTTTTGTGTCCATATCAGGGCTAAATTTAAATAGAAAAATAAATAGAGAAGGCAAGCTTGTCAGGTCCCATATGTGTAATGTTACATACAGGATTGATTAGTTCAGGCTTTTGTTTGCAGCAATTTTAATCTATTGGGAAACAAACAAAATGATCTGGGCAATCAAGGCTACATACATATGAAGAACACTGCAGGAAAAAAACAAAACAAAACCCCTCCAATAATTAATTGCTATATTCCTGCCCATGTAATTAAAAAGAAAAATTTGGCTACCCAGTCTCTCCTGTCCAGTTAGAGAGCTAATTTGAAGACTTTAAAGTAACTGCATTTAAAATGTGTTGCAGAGTATATTTTTCCAACCATGCTTAAGACACCTGGAGTGTGAATGAATTTGGATGACAGCCTTTAAATCTGTGCCCATAACAGACAACATGCTCTAGAGCAGCTGTGGAAGTGCACAGTGAAACTCAGACCAAAGCAGTGCTAACGATATTCACTGGAGCAGCGTTTGCTGTCGCTGTTGTGACAAAATCCTCTCTTATGGATCGAATAATGATGAAACTCCCTCTGTCAGGCGAGGTAACAGCTCCCTTGGCCTGAGTGCTGTGCTCTAACTATTCACTAGCAGGAGAGAAACGGGTCCACACTGACTCGACACGCAGCGCAGGAGAGGAATTGGAAGTGAGCTCTTTCTTGGCGCGGATGTGAGTGTGTAGGCGGTGCAGAGCTGCTGCTGTAGCTTAAGTCAGGCAGGGCACAACATGCAGAGCTGCCTTACTTTACTCAGAGCCTATGAAAAGTCTTGTTTCCCAATCAAATATGTGCTTTTGAAAAAAAAGGCAGCAAAATTGTAAACGTGCATTTAAGGAACTCCAGTAAAAAGTCTCATTAAAACTGTGCTTTTCTCTTTTAACATCACTTCCTGTATAGCAGCCCTGCTGTATATATTTGTTGTGGCACTTGGCTTGTTTCATTGGCCCTTATGTGACGTCCCATAAACTATTACCGTATATCAAGGTGTGCTGTGGTTGTCTGCAGACACTGGTAAATTGTTGCTGTCTGAAAACTGAGTGTTTCTGATGTCATCATCATCTTCATGTTTTGACTGAAATGTGGATCGGACTGAGAAACTAAGGGACTTGTCACACCCATACAATTTATATGTCACAAAGTAGACCCACCTCAAAGCCCAGTTCTGTTATCCTCCTTTTCTGATCCTATTGGGATCAATAATTTACAAAATGAGCCACATGTTGTATTAAGACTAGTGAGCTAATGAAACCATAAATTCATAAGGAAAGTGTTTATTGAAGTTACAAAGAAAGTGTTGTTTTCCCACAGACTATACAACCAGACTCCTTTTGGACACCAGGGATCTTAAACACTCACTATGTGTTTTTACAGCACTCTGCATTTAATCATTAGTTATTATTCATCTCTGGCTCTCTTCCACACCATGTCTTTTGTCCTGTCATCCCAAACCTGTTGTGGCAGATAACCGCTCCTCCCTGAGCCTGGTTCTGCCGGATGTGTCTTCCTGTTAAAAGGGAGTTTTTCCTTCCCACAGTTGCTAAGTGCTTGCTCATAGAGGGATCATCTGATTGTTGTGGTTTTCAATCAAATACTGTAGTACTCTACTACTACTCTTGAAGTGACTATTGTTGTTATTTGGGGCTAAATGAATACAACTAAATTGAATTTGAGTTTTTGCACCTGATGGCCATCACATAAGTACATGTTTATTGCACTGTTTCATCAGTTTCACTTTTCAGACAAGGAGTCTGTGTCCATCTTTTATATACAGTCTGGTAGAACTGGGACTTAAAATATGCATATGTAACACTTTTTAGTTTTTTAATCCATTTAGTATTAAATAATTCTTATTTTTAGTAGTAAACAGCTTTGCTTATGTTTTCTACAAGATGACTTAATTTCCTGCTTAAGTTTTGTCTTTTTGAAATTATTTGGATATTATTAAGTAAAGTTTATAAAACTGGACAAAAAGCAACATAAGTTTATTATTATTATAATAATATATGAACAAAGAAATAAGGTTTGTTTCACTAACTTGCATATGAAACACTTAAGCAGCAACAGTATGTAATCTGCGGAGCAGCTGAGCACATATATCAAGTGAGCTTTTAAGAGCAGTGGTAGTGCTGGCTTTGCTCTGGAAAACAGTTTGGTGTTTGTCAGGATCTGTGTTGAGTCAGCGATCCACTAACTACAAAAACACTTGTATTCAGCGATTACTGTCGGCTCTTTATGCATTACAATGTCTTATTTTATCATTTATATTTTATGCTTGTATTTAAAGTCCTTTCACACCCACTCGGTGCTTTCAAATTCCAGCTGATCTGTCTTTGATGTTGAATTACCGTAAAGATGTGGGGGCTTAATACCCAGTTCCCGTGCGGTTTACAAGAACACTTTTGCCAAAACATCCTCTTTAGTGTATAACAGTGATTGGGAACTTTTGGACAGATAAACGTAGCACGAGAGAAAACACCTGTTATTTGGTGGTAAATGGTTGTTAGAAGAATTAAAGCAGAAACATTAGGTTTTAACAATTCAATGCACATTTGATCCTTTCATAGATGAGTACAAATAACTCTTATGCCCTTTTCTTTTTTTAACCTTCCACCCAAATATGACCCCAAACTCTCAGCTATGAAAAGCCTCATTGAGTCAATCATTTCCTTCTGTTTAAACAGTAAAGATTGCCTTCTGTGCACCACAAACAGATAAAACTTTGATTATCTTTTCTATTGTGAATGCAGCTTTAGTTTATGTATGCAGATGCCTCACGGAAGCAATTCATGAGCTTGGAATTACGAGGTCCCATCTGCATGCGGAGGAGCTCTGCCATTACCAAGAGCGGGAATAAAAGGAGTTTTGCACGTGAATGTTTTAATCATAAGTGGATATTTTCATCCTGGGTCTCTTTTTGCTGGACTTTGCCAAGGGGACATAGAAGACCAAGCCAGAAATAAAATACTTCAGCTCTTTTCGAAAGAAGAAGACAAAAACTAGAAAAGTAAATATTTCATTTTAAAGAGTAAATTAATGTGAAAATTGAACCTTTAACATCCCTTGTGAATATCAATTTTTAAATTCATATCACAATGAGGAATCAGTTTTGAATAAAATGCCAGCTGCCTTACGACGGCTCAGTTCCTGTGGGAAAGGCAGATTGGATCATGCTCTGGCTCCGAGGTGAAGTAAGAAAGCGGAACCCTGGACACCCTCTCCCACATCGACTCCTCTGTGCTGTGTGTCAACACAGAGAGCAGACTGGAGGCGATTATCCCACAGAGCCAAGCTGTGCTTGTGTTATTTAACAAGGTCTGCAGTTTCGATTCTCTGTTAGGACGCTGTCTGTGTTTTTATTTTATTTTATTGACCCTTAGAAGTCCCCCTTATTTTCTGCATGTATAGGTTTGTAAAAAAATGATTAAACTATGTCTCACGGAGGAATTGACAAATCATAACTACAAAGGAACACACACACACAAAGACTGTTTTTATATTCCTGTATCAATTATTTGACATGAACATCTTTAGCAATGTGTCTATTTACAGTAGAAATTTTGGATAAAGACTTCACTCTTCTCGGCCACTCTGCATACTTCACTCTTCATGGCCTGTAACAAAAGATTTTCTACTGAAGATGTCTGGCTTCAAAGTAGATCTCGGGGTGGAAATATGTGAGGATTAACGACTCCAAGGGTTTGAATGCCATATTTAATGCTTTACATTTCTCTGATGTTTTAGCCTGTAGCCTTTGTGTTGCATCGTAAGAGGCCAGCAGTTATTGCTCATGCAGTGACAAGGATAAACAGACAAAAGTTACATGGATTCTTTTTTTTTTTTTACAGCTGCAGGAAATGCACGAGTCTGCTTGATATGAGGAAGGAGCTGAGGTTATAAGAAGCTGCTTTATGATTCCTGCACGGATTACTGACACCGCCGGAGAAATAAGGATAACAAGGATGTCGGTGATATGGGCCGTTGTTGCTGCTCTACTTTTTCTGTCACTTATGTTATCCAACGCGATCAAAATTACGTCAATCAAGATTTCATCTCTACTTAAGCCCAGAAAACTATCTGTTTTTATTGACACTTCTTAAAATGTGTGATCTGTCACTCTGCCTTTCCGGCTGTCTATTGTGAATCCCCCCCCCCCCCTTGTCACCCTTGCTCAGGGTGTCTCATCCAAAGTCTCTATTAGCCATCTGCAGACTCCAGGGGTCCAGTCACTATCTCTTACTTTTATCTGGGACTTGGTTTTATGATGTCGCTTCTCATCAGAGTCTGCCAAACATACTTCATTTCTGCATCTTCATATATTTTTTAAACAAATTTAGCTCTTTTCTTCCAACTGATCTCTCTCTCTCCTCCTTGAACGCCTGAATGCTCTATTGTGTGTGTTTTTGCTGCCATAGTATTTCCATATATAACCACATATTACTAGCACATACAGCATACAGAGGAAGAGTCTGGGGGCTGTGATCCTGCTGTGCTCATACACAACACAAGAGAGCTGCTGTATAAGAATTTGTTTGGGCTTTTTTTCAGAAAAGGAAATATAGACCTATATTGGCCTGCTCGCTGTGACAAATGTTCTCCATTTATTGTGGAAAATATATGAAGAACAGTGGTTTTTCATAAGAGCTTATCTTTGAGACCAAACATTTTGTGTAATAGTGGAGGCAAACTTTCTGAAAAAGTGTAGACAAAGGTTTTGCGCCGCCATATAATGCATTTTTTTCTTGCAAAGTATATTAGAACCTTTGCACTTTCAGCTCCAAAGGAAAATAACTGATTTAATGCACTTAATTTACAAGAGTGAGTAGAGAAGTCTGATAAAATGTTCCCAAAAGATTTGACTGAAATAAGCTCTTAAAAGTGCTTCATGCATGTTTATTTATTTATCTTCCCCCTCACGCACACATGCACACATGCACACATGCACACATGCACACATGCACATCCCAGCCCCAAAAAGGATGTTAGTTGCCGCTGACCCGAATAAAGCTTAAAGTTAATATTTTTACTATGAGGCCATGCCATGGGCTTATTCAAAGGAGTCCCATGGGCAAGCAAATTTTTTATACACTTATATAATTCAGGGATATGTAACTTTGATCTAAATGGTCAGAGGCAAACGTTGTGGTGAGATTGTGCTGAGCAGAAAATGGCTCGAGTGTGTGTGTTCGTGTGTGTGTATCTTTACAGCCCCTGAACCGACATGCGTTTAACTCATACAGATTTATATATGATGTAATGTCCTTGTAATAAGCATTTGTAGCACTGAGGTGCCATTCTGTATGGCATTTTAGATCATTTTGAATTGAAAAGGTTGGGCAAGGTTTGTGTCCTGGTGTTCATGTCACAGAGGCTGCCATTCCACATGAACGGGCATGTGGACTCTCTGCCGTTGGGGACTCTGTGTCAGTTTTGTTTGGCTTTGACTATCTGTGCAATTTGGGATATAGAGAGGTATTTTAAAATTAACCATGTGCATAAAGGAAAAGTAGTATATGATCATAGGCAAATGAATTAGTTCAAATTGTCCTCTTGATACCTACAAGTTACTATGTAGCTTGCAAGTATCATGTATATATCATTCTGTTGCTAAGTTCTGTACACGAACAAAGTGGAAAAAGTGCCACAGGCCTGGCAAGAGTCACCTGTATGGGTGATTGATTGATTGCTATGGTTGATGATTTTTGCTAGTAAAAACAATAGTGATTCAAATTTTGAGCCTCGCTACAGACCTGCAAACTTCACGTAGCCTTTAGATTAGCTTAAGAACAGTGCATAGAGGGCTTTATAGAATGGGTTTCATTGCTGAACAGCTGCATCCAAGCCTTACATCACCAAGCATAATGTGTCAGATGCAGTAGTGTAGTACTGGTCTATAGAGCAGTGAAGATGTGTTTTCTTAAGTGACGAATCGTGCTTCTCTGTCTGGCAATTGGATGGAAGTGTTCAAGTTTGACGGCTGCTAGGAGAACCATACTTGTCTGACTGCACTGTGCCAAGTGTAAAGTTTGGTGGACGGATATTTTGGCGTAGGTTTTTTTTTTCAGGAGTTGGGCTTGGTCCCTTAGTTCCAGTGAAAAAAAAACCCTTAATGCTTCACCCTACCAAGACATTTTTGACAATTTCATGCTTTGCGGGAACAGTTTAGGGATGACCCCTTCCTGTTCCAACATGACTGCACACCAGTACACAAAGTAAGGTGCATAAAGACATGCATGAGTGAGTTTGGTGTGGAAGAACTTGACTGGCCTGCACAGAGTCCTGACCTCAACCCAAAAGAACACCTTTAGCATGAATTAGAGCAGAGACTGTAAGCTAGTCCTTTTTGTTGAACATCAGTATCTGATGCACATTTGTGAGTGCCCCATAAACACACCCATAAACATTGTGGAAAGCCTTCCCAGACGACTTGAAGCTTTTATAGCTGGAAAAGATGGGTCAACATCATATTAAACCCTATGGATTAAGAATAAGATGTCACTCAAGTTTCTATGTGTGTGAAGACGGATGAGAGAATACTACTTAGAAAACAAAGCAATATATATATTTTATATATTTCAGATTGCCTGAAAATTAAACAGTGTTAAACTATATTACTGACCGGCTCTTTCATTCACACAAACTTTGAAAGCAGAATCAAAGTTTCCATCAAGCAGGTGTAAGCAGCCTTAACACAACAACAGCAAACACAGAAAGATTACTTACAGAGAGAAAAAGCTGAGAAAAGAAATAAAGAAAGAGCAATTGAATTCTTTTTTTTTCCAAGATGAGAAAATGTTCAGCCTGCTTGAGTTTTGTGATGATTTCAAACACCCGAGCACAGTTTAGAAACTTAAATCTTTGTCACTCTGGAAATTTTAGGAGCGAAAACTGATTGAAGTTCCTTGAATTTTTATGGGCACGGAACTTTTACGGATACTCAGGGAAGAGCACGCAGAAAATGTTATCAGTTTCACCCCTATGGGTTTTCAGGAAAGCTCAAAATAAATGTGATGAATGTGATGCAGCGAGAGTCCATTGACCGCAGCCTGCAGCAAAACAGGTTTTTACAGTGAGGAGGAAGTAAACCGGCATCACTTACTGTCCCCGAAATAGCAGGAATAAAATTGCCCCATTTAGAATGCATGGATGTTCAATATCAACAATCATTCTCTTGTTTAAAATCGTTTTCCAATATAGGGTTGTAAATACCGACACTGTCACCCTCCCCCCTTCTCTCCTTGACACAAAGCAATATTGACTGTGAGCTATCGACCCCGACTTGGTCCCAAATCTGAGCAGGAGACAGACTTGTGCTCCTGCCAAAGCAATTAAAACCCCGGCTAGACTTTCGATGCTTTGTCTTTACAGGCCGGGGTATTGATACAAACACCAGAAAAAGTTCATTAAAAAAGATGCAACAAGACAGTGAGAGTAAAGAGTCTAAATCACACACAGAGACGCTTCTTAAGAGCTCACTATCTTGTCTTGAGAACGAGCCAAGATACTGCCGCAGGGCACTTCGGTTTAGAAGCGTGCACTCAAACGCTGTACTGTGAGTTTAATATCAATCAAGCCACAGCATATGTTTGATGCCTCCTGGGATTTTTAGCTGCTGTTTTATCTTCGACTGATTTAAACTGCTACATCTGAGGCAACATTAAAAACATGCAGAATTATTGTTCGCATGTTTCAATCGCCTGACATCACAGACGAACCTACAGAGGCCATGAACAGGGACCTCTGGAACTAGTTTTCATAGCGTATTGATCTGTGTTGTCCCTATGATATGGACTCCTGGGAGCCACAGGCTCATTAATCAAGCTGACACTTGGAGTGACACACGGGGCTGAGGCAGCAGCACCGCAGCACTGGGGCGCCACTATGAACACCTTTTCTTCTTTCTCCCCCTTGTCTTAATTTTTCCAGAAGCCTGTGAGCTGGAAGAAATGCCGATGTTGTAAATGGATACATGTCTCCAAATACTGCAAACCCCCTGCACTCTCCTCTCTCTTGTTTCACTACTGCTAACACCCTCAAGTACCTCTACCCTTTTTTGCACAAAGCCAATATAAAGAATTTAAAAGTTTATTCAACCCCATAAATAAAAAAAGGAAATTAACAACACTGCGCATGCTTCTGTATTCATTTCTTTATGGGTGTTTACAGCATCACACTTAAATATTGATACAGTGTTAATGGGGCAAGTTTATCAGGACTGGATGCCGTTTTCTCTAAGAGCAGATCAAGTTTGAATCAAGATCAGTTTTATTATATCCTGCAAGTAAATCTTGCAAAAGCCTATTTTTTTATGAACCATCTGAAAAATTGTTATGCAGCAAAGTTGAAACTGGCTTGCACCAGTTCACATCCACAGTAAAGGCATTAAAGGATGGACAAACGTAAGCCACGTCATGTATGAAACTGAGACATAATAATTATAACTGTAGAAGATCACCACATTTGCAGTTATAATTCTGCACATCTAATGTACACTCAGTGCCAGCATTCACTTTCAATGCAGTGCAACAGACAGAATTTGCATTCTGTCACAGATGTCACTGCTGACCCCATCCCCACTTCAACCAAATGGATTTGCCTAAACCACTCTTCTATTCATCCCTAAATTTAACCATCCTCTAGTTAAAGCAAAGTAAAATGACTGAGTGTCATCTGTTAAAACTGCCTCTTAGTGTCTGCAGATGCCGATGGTGATGATGCCGCAGTGCTTACAGTGTCCCAGCCAAACTGCCTCTTGAACTTAGAGGCCAGACTAAAGAATAAGGACCAAGTATTAAAAAAAATCCTCTGTAAGCATCAGCACGAGTCTATATTTTCTAACTGGAACTTCACCAGCAAAGAGCAACCTCAAATATAATTTAACAATGTTTACTGAAAGAGAACGGCAGGAGTGAGCGAAGATCTAGGCCAGAGACTGCGATTTGGGGAAGGACTCAGTGAGAACCCGGGCCAGACAGCTCCCCTGGGATTAACAAGAGGAAGTGAGAAACTGAGAAAGGTGGAGGGAGGGTGGGGCATGAAAACAAGAACAAACTGGCATGTAGGACAGGAAGGCATTTATAGACGCCCAACTGGAAGTGTGTGCAGTGTTGTCCTGCTCCTGAAATTCTGATTTCTGGTCATTTATTTTGAACTGGTTTTATTTCCTACAACATTAAAGACAGTGAATACACCGTTTATCCTATTGTCAACACGTGAAGTAATAAAACTGCATCGTATGTTTGTTGTATGTGGAAACTGGCCTACTACAAACAGAAATGCTGTATATTAGCTAAGCTGCTGTTTGATAAAAACATGAAAGTAAATTATGTTCAGATGAATGCTGCAGAGATTAAAACCCACACATGCATGTATTCCCGATGTATATCACACTCACAGTTGGAATACGGTAGTTTATTGCTTATCTGTGCTTTTCTAATCTGTGAGCCACCAAAAATCAAAAGGAGCAAAGCCAAGATGAAGGTGAGGATTTCTCCCCTATAAACCTGCAAGATGAGGACAGCTATGGTTGCTAGGAGACAAATGACAAATCCCTCTGCATGTAGCTTTTTGTGTCTATAACACCTTTTTTTCTAGTCATCCCACACACACGCATATACAGGTGTACGTATACAATCTGCCTGACATTACCAGATGCCATCCTCAATCTTCCACCATCTCCCGTCCGACCATCATCCTTTTTGCATTTTATTCATTTTTATTTGTTCTCTGTCACTTCTTCTCTTTTTGTGAAGCGCTTTGGGACAAACCTGGTTGTTAAAAGCACTTTATAAATAGATTTGACTTGACTTGGCTCTGCGAGGGAGTCACCGATATGAAGGAACATTGTTGGCTGTCACCACCGAGAGGCAGCTAGAGAGGGAAGTTTGGAAACCATCCGCATACTTTTGACAACTGTGTAAAGCCCAAGAAGCAGCCACGTAACAATGTCGAGTGTACCGCAAATCAGAAGTTGGAGGACAATATAAGCAAAGATTGAGGGCTAAAGAGTTGCATGAAGTTTGATGTAGATCTAATGAATACACAGTGAAGCTAAGTAGCCCTCCTTAAAGACTTCTTTCCAAGTACAGAGTAACTCGGTGATAACTGATGATGACTAAAATGTAAATAAAGACTTGTTAAGCGAAATAGATAGGCATTAACTGCAACAGTGCGTATGTTTATTAGGAACAGGCCTAAAAAACTGTTGAGCCATAATTAGGGTTGGAAAATTCACAGGAAAAGGCATGAAGTTTCATGCTGTGCTAATTATGTTTATCTTATTGGCGTAATTACTTTTAATACCTCCTGGTTTAAAAGAAAGAAAGAAAGAAAGAAACAGGCATATCTAAATCCCTGGTAGAAAAGCTTTGCTTAAAACAGCACCACAGTGGAATGACTCCATTCGGAATCTCTTGAGAGAAACGTCATTATAAACAACCGCGATCTTGCTTGTTTATTTCTACCCATCTGCAGCACAATGGGGTCCTGCAATGCAGAGACCATGCAGAGCCACGAAAATGCAAGTCTAAAATAGGCTGTTTTGTGCTTATTGATGCCGCGTCATGTTTCATCCCCTTTCCCCATCTGTTTACAATATGACAATGAGAAGATTGTGTTCTGCTATGGTATCCGGCGCATCATGATTCACTGAATCACAATCTAGCAGAATCTATTGGAGGGGAGGATTTTAGCTAAAATCCTCCCCTCAAGAAATGTACAGATTTTATGCATCACAAGGCAGCGCACAGGCTGTTTTTTTCTTTTTCTTTTTGTGAGTCAGCCTGGAACAGCGTTATTACTGACCTGAGATGGAGTACATCTCAAAATTGCTGCACAACAGATAAACAGAGTTTGGTTGGTGGGCAAATAAGTAACTGGTGGTTTTGGCCCCAGAATTGACAAAGTTACGGTTTGCACTCTTTACTCTGCTGACAGTGCAGACAGCACAGAGAGAGCAATTTAGTTGAAAGGAAAAGGCTACGATGAAGAAGTAAAATGGCTTGCTGGTACACTCATAAAACTCATGCGCGGTCTGTTTAAAGTTTATGCTGTTTTCTTCTCCACTTAAGCCACACCGCAGTCTGTTTATTTACAGATTTGGATCCCCACAGATGAAGTTATTGTTGGAGGATACTTTTAAAGCTGACAACTCTAACGCTGAACAATAAGGCTAATACTATCAATGCACCATGGTCCACAGACAGGGTAAGAAATTCACAAAGGACTGAGAAATGTACTTACAAATTACAATAAGAAAGCATATGATAATACCGGGCTCTGAAATGATACACTGTTATATTGGTTTACTTCAGAGAGGGTTGACGCTTTAATAGACAATATTCCCAAACCAATAAATGTAATTATTAAAATATCTGGGGTACATAATACTATCTGATATGAACATTAACATGTTAAATGCAGTATATATCTATCTATCTATCTATCTATCTATCTATATATATATGTGTACAGTATGTTCAGTATATGTGCTTTTTTGCCATGTGATTGCCGATAGCGCCAGTTTGAGAATCGAGCAGGTAACTATTAAACTCACAGTGAGAATATGGCTGTCGTGTGTGGTGGCCTCCCAGCTCTCCACCCACCTTTTTCTTGGTGTTTTTGTAAATGTTTCTGTACAAACCTGAGTTTGTACCAACAGGCACAACTAAATGGACCCAATACTTTACTGGGGTTGCTGTGGCTCTGGAGATAGAGCAGGTCATCTATTAATCGGAAGGTTGGTGGTTCTGCATTTGGCATGCAGACTGACTGCTCTGGTCTGCATGCCAAATAAGGTATTAGCAAGATATTAACCCCAAGCTGCTCTCTGATCCATCCATTGGGGTATGAATGTGTGTGAATATTAGATAGTAAGCACTTACATACAAAACACAAGAAAAAAAACTGATTTTATTAATGGGTGAATGAGACAAGTTGCATAAAAGCACGTTGAGTACTCAGGTATAGTAGAAGTGTTATATAAGAACCAGTCCAGAAGAACCAGCTATTTCCCAAATATGATGACTATCTATCTCCTCTTTTTCTGGGAAAAGAAATGGGAAAGAATGTTGGAGAGTTGTTTGTAAAGGAAATCTATTATAGGTATTTTTATGTCCATCACTTTAAAATGTTTAAAGTTTAAAATGTCATGGGCTGGGACTTTTGACCCAGTTTTTTGAGTTTCATGCCTTTTTGTATTATTATGTTCTTGTGTTTATAGTTTAGACTTCATTTAGTTCTGTTGATATTGAGTTCTGTTTCCCTATTTAGTTCTTGTCTGTCAGGGTTCCTCCCATGTCTGTCATCTTCACTATGTTATAGTGTTGTGTGCAAGTCTGTCTTGTCCCCTGTGTTAGTCTCCCTTGGGCTTTGTGTGTCTTAGTGTGTCTTTGTCCTCTGTGTCCCTCTCTGTGTGTCTGTGTTTATGTGCACGTGTCCCTTTCCTGTTTACAAGTTTCCTTCCCGTGCTATGTTTCATGTCTTCCCTGTCTGTCATGTGTATCCATGTATGTTTCTTCAGCCCGTTATGTCTAGTTTCCCCTTTCTCATGTCCCCTGTGGTTAAGCTTCCACCTACCTCTCTCTGTCTCGTGTCAAGCTTGCGCATCTAAATTTACATCTCCGTGTTTCCTGTTTTATTTTGAAAATCTTGTGTTCCATGTTCAGTGTGTTTAGTCCCCTGTGGTGTCATGTTAATTTTTATCAGCTGTGATCCCCATGTGTTTCCTTTTCCCTCGTCACCCTTGTGTGTATTTATGTGGTCTGCTGTCATGCATTCATTGTCAGGTCGTCTGTTGTTTCACGTTTAGTTTTTTTTCTCCCATGTTTATGTTTAGTGTTTAGTGCGATGACCTGGATGACTGAGAACCTTCACAGACATGTTCCCAGTTTAGGTTATTAATTATTCTCATCTCGGTTTGCCTTGTGCATTGTTTTGTCCCTTTTCATCAGCCTTATTAAACGGCTTGTCTTTTGTTAAATTATAGTTTTGTTTCCAAGTGTCTGTGTTTGGGTCCACTATTCACACTCCACACAGTCTGCTTTCGCTGACTGTGAGACAAAAGTCCTAATGTCACCTTTCCAGCATCCACAGACTGTGGATGCTCAGTGGGGTTAAACTCAGTAGAAAGTGCAGGACAATCCTTGACCTTTTTTTGTCTTCGAGTACCTCTTCCAAAGGTGAGGTTATTTGGACGCTTAATTTGGTGCAGGTGTCCCAGCACAGAAGACTTTACCGCATCGTATATACCCATGGCTGTATTTTGCTTTGTGTTTGATCTATGTACGCAGGTATCATTCTGTCTTGTTTGTCTCCTTACATACACGCTTATGTTACTTGGATCATCAGTAAATAGGACTTTCACCCACTGTAAAATGCTGGTATGTCTGAGGCTTTGTTCCCTCCTGAGAATTGGTTTAGAGGAGACACCGCTTATCCCCTGAGAGCACAAAGTCTGCTTATCCCCTGAGACAGGCCCTTCTTTTCACAGGACTCTTAATTGGAGTGTTGCTATCTTCAAAAAGCAAATTCTGCACCAAAGTTGTTTTTCTATCTCTCAGTGAATGAAGCTTGATGTATTGATCTTCTGATAGGGCGGTCACTTTTTGCTTGCCTGATTGTGCTTTGGATACAACTGATCCACTTTCCACAAAATGTTTCAGAGATCCATCCACCGCCCCCTAAGAAACCTTGAGTCTAGCCACAGGTTCACACTGCAGAAAGCCTTTCTTTACTCACAAAATCAATTTGACGCATGATACTTCTGCTGAATTCTAAAGCCATGTTTACCACTACAACAATGTCATTTAGTACACAATGTTCTGCTGAAAATTTGAAGCACAATGAGATTTTTAACAAGTTAAAAATGGTTAACAAGTTTTTTACATATCAAAAAATATTTAGATACAGCTTCCTGTAGAATTGGCAAAATTATCTTTGAATAGAATAACTATTAAAACCAAACAAACAAGCAGATGATAAAACGAGATGATGATAAACACTTGTCAACTAATCTGATTGATTATACTGAGTTTTGCTATTAACGGTAAGAAAGGGGCATTATAAGGGAAAAGCTTTTCCAGAGGTAATATATACAGTGCTGCCTCTAAACCTGTGTTACAGTGTTAAGGCTTGAAAAAGAAAGTACATCCATATTAGGTGAGAGTCTTATGCACACTGACAGGAAAAGGATTAGGTAGGTTGCTCGAGGACATCTTTGACCTTTTGGTGATGTGACAGTCTCTCTGATCTACCGGTAGTCAAGTAAGTTCACCATTTTAGACAAGAGCATCTAAGTTGGCTGAATTTTTTTTTTTTTTTTTTGAAAAGACAGCACTTTGTTTTTTGGGGTTGCAAGCAAAAAAGTTTCTGTTCAACAGGAACTCCTTGTGAGGCGTTTCCCATGGGCTCTAGACAAACACACGGAGGCTTCCCACAGCAAGTATGCAGAGTCCTGATGAATAATGCAAATTAACTGAGCCTTTGCGTCACAACACCTTTTCTTAGAATACTAATTAGCCTAACAGCGAAATATTAGATTCCCGTGTATCTCATGTGAGATGCTTATCTTAACCCTAGTGCGCCATACAATTGTGTACACGGACTGGTTGTTTGTGCTCATTTCACATCACCCTTAGGACTCAGAAAAGGCCACTTTGAGTGACCCCTGATGCCAAAGTGCCAATAGGCCTGGGGTCCCCATTGCCTTCCACTGCATTTCAGGACAAACCCTTATCAGAGTTGCTCAGTTCCATGAGTAAACATGTTTACAAACTTGCGCTCTCTCATGAAATTTACTCCTCTCATTTCCCACGACTGGTAAACATGTTTTCTCAGCTAAGACACTTCATGTCTCCTCATTTGCTCGCTAGGAAAACACGTACAGGTAATTTTTTGATGCATAGCCTCATACTTATCTGGAAGCATGGCCCCAGTATTACATGAACACATGTCACTTTGTGTTGCCGTCATAGTTAGGCTAGGAGAAAACACACTATGTTCTCTTTAAAACTGGGAGTGCTACACTTGACCTTGTCCATTCCAGTTACAGCCTCCCTGCAGCCACTGTAATGCAGCGTGTCTATTGTCATCGGCTTGATAAGACCATAATATGCACATCGAAAACCTGCAGCTGTACTGCATGGAGGTTATATACAGTCACCCATGCAACTCATATATTTTCATCTGGCAAGAACAGAAGTCAGTTAGAAATTAAACATTTAATTATCTTCCTTAGAAAGTGAAAGGGTGTCATTATCAAAGGGATTTAGAAAGGCTGCATTTCAAAAGGGAAGCCTTAATGTTTCCATGTTTGGTACTTGTAAGTAATCTTTTTAGAAACACCAGGGCTTTTTCTTCACTAGAAAAACAGCGTATATGAATTATGTCTGTATTATTCCTATTTACATCAGTTAAATAAAGCAGTGTGCTGAGGTCAGCTTTGGATAAACAGGAAATGTCATATTGTTTGTAATCTTTGTTCTTATGTTCCCTCTTCAATTTTTCTTTCCACTGTCATCAATGCTTGTTTATAAGGAACTGTGGGATTTTTTGAGGTGTTCATATTTGTGGAACAGTAGTGTTTCATGTGGATTGATCATGGTAACAAAGGCTATATTTATGCCTTTGTTACCATGATCAACAGAGCTTGTACGAGCTTTAGGTTGTGAATTCAAACTTGTGCACCTAATTCTTATTTTTTATGTAAGTAAGTAAAGATGTATGATGTACAATCCTTCCCCCAGAACATTTCAAAGAAGGGCACAATATTTTGAAACAGAAATGTGAAATGTATTCAATTCTGATCGCGTGTGAAGGTCACACTTATCTGCATCCAGTTGAGAATAGTGTCTCCTGCACTCCACAAACTCCCAGACATGTATCCGTAATATCCACAATTCGAATCTGTCAGGTGACCTTTGCTTCATCCCATCATTCTCTCTCTCTCCTTTTCATGTTATTTATTGTCATCACTCTAAAGGCTCTCATTGAATGAAGGCAAAATGTGTAAAGATTTTTCAAAGTAACTGTATTAAGCAACAAAACTGACATACAGTAGTTAGAGTTGGGGAACCTGAAGAAGCTTGAGGAAATCTTTGTTTTTAGGAATGAAGAGGCCATAAATCATGGCAGTACTAAAGCCCAAGAGCACATGTACAGACTACACTGTTCGCTGCTTGGTCTTTTGAGATTTTATTAATATTATTAATAATAGTATTAATAGTTATTAACTGTTAAATTTTGATAGCAAAAAAGACAACTGGAGAACATTGTTAGGGCAGCTGTACAGATCACTGAATAATCAGAAGCTGGAAAACCTGCAGGTGTTTAAAATAGCAAAGATAAAGAAAAAAACAGTTTTTAAAATGAATAATATTTGCTGTTTTAACATGTTTCTATCTTTTTTTAAAACAGTATGAATGTAGTATATAAAATGTGACTGATAAATAAAATATACCTGGTAATTTTAATGTTTTGGGTCAGTCTAACCATTGTAACGGTCTTCACAATCCTTTTATGTTAAACTATCCCGCTGAAGCATTTAGCAATTAAGGGAGATATTTCTCAGGGGTTGGTGGACAGGAAATAGATAATTCATTAATTACATTTTTTTTTAAATTACACTTTTCCACTTGTTTTATAAAGCTACTCAGCTAAGTTGTGCACTCGGTGGTTAACAATGAGCTCATATCAAATTAAGAGTCCTCATAACTTTGTCTCGACACATAAAACCTTCCTACACAGCGCTTACTGTTCACTGGCTAAATGTAGCGCTGGTCAAATTTAATTTGCCTTCCTTTCAACAGAATACATCAACTAAATGAGAAAAGTCATTTGGCCTTGGACGATGAATTTTAATTAAGGTGTATGGGTAAACTCAAAAAGGTCATCTCTTGCTCTTATCTCATCACACACCTTTCAGACTCTTTTAAAAGGTGAAAACAGTCCTGCCATTCAAACAAACTTACTTTTTCAAATCTGCATTTCAATTAAATGTCTGTGGTTCACTGGGCAAATGCATGTATTTAATTAGCTCTGAGCGAAGACAAATGCAACATTTAACAGCCTAATTCACAAGTAGAGGAGATCAAGTGTCTTAGTGACACCTTCCTTATCTTGGCTGGCCAAGTGGTACGATATGATCGATTGTGCTTTGCGTCTGGGATTCCCAAAAGTATTAAAAATGTATTTTAATTCTTTTTCAGCCTAATTCAGTTTAAGTGCCTTAACCTTTATTCATACTGGGAAAGTTTGCCGGGCTCACACACACACACACACACTCCTTCAACAACCACCGGCTTTATATTCATTTGGTTAAAGCTATAAATTCACAAGAGGGAGCCTGCAAAGAGGCTTTTACTGTGGGTATAGAGCACTGTTGGCTCACAGGCACCATGAAAATAGTTGAAGGAAGGGAAAGTGTTAATATTTAAACAGACAGAATTTTCTACCTTTTTAAAATACTGCTGACTACTAAACCCAAGTATTTTCAAAATTAAACTAGCTCCATGTTCTCAGGGACAGAGAGTTTCTTACTTTAAGAAAGATCTGAGAAGAATATGTTTGCGGGTGGGGCTCATGCTCGGCTGCAGACCCGAGATGAGTGAGTCTATTTGGGCCTGAGATGAGAAACATTTAGATGTCAAAGTGTAATCATATCTGTTATCAGTGTACGCTGTGCTTTCGGCAGCACGAGAAAAAGTGATGGCTCAATCTGCAAGCAAGTGCTTGGTGTGTATTGTCAGGAGTTAAGATAAAAGGCAGAAATGATTCCAGGATGCATTTGACTATGCTGACATAAAAAGAGAGAAATCGTGGATAAACCCAACATTTCTCACTAAAGTCTGGACAGTCTGGTTGGATTTATGGTATTTCAAACATATTACCCTCCATCTAGTAGGAGGTGAGATCTTCTAAAATATACCTTTTCTGTGCAAGTCACATGGCGCTCTACAGTACCATCTGATGTGATTTATAGTAATACATCTCTGGTCTCTTCATCATCCACTGTGCAATGTCATCATTCAGTGCCACGTGTATCCAAAGAGCAGTGATATATAAAACACAATTACTATAGATTTTCACTCTTTGAGTGGAGTCCTTGTACTTGAATCCGTGTACAGCTCGGCATTAGCCATACAATTAGACAGTTATACTGTTCTGCATTGTATCATGCGCTGAAAAAAACAAAAACCACACAGGAAATTTCCAGCAGATGCTTGTGCTTAATCCAGAAGGAGCCAGCGGGAAAGAAAGGGTGCAGAAATGTGGGGATAAAACACAAAGAATCCAAGGGGACAGGCTCTCTATTACAGACCGCAATGACAGCCACTCTCTCCTCAGAGCCAAGGAACAAAAAGCTGGTTAGGTGCTGCTGTCTGTCGCTTTGTTGCTGCAGTCAGAGAGCTCATCCTTCACAGACATGGATGGAAGGACAGACCGACTCTGTGCAGCTGAGCAGAAATCAATTGTGGACGTTGGTTTGACTGAAACTCTTTGTTAAAAGTTCCTCCTCTTCGCTCAGAGCTCGACAGCCTCAAAATCAAGCGATGCAAGGGGCTCAGACTGCGGCCTCTCGTCTTCCTTAGATGAGACACATTTTTCAATTATGCACACGAGGGAAGGGAATTAGAGGCCTAATCCCAGCCTAATCCCCAAACAAACAGATCTATGGCCTCCATTTCCAGCAAAGCCACCCTGGCTGCCCTTACTACCCCCACCTCTGTCTAGTTCTGTTAAATCTCTGGCCCTCCACTAACCCGGTCATAGATGGCACTCCTTTCAGCTCTAATAGTTCCTTAAATTGAGCTCTGGAAGCATTAGCCATGTTTGAATAGTACTTTGAATTGCTTTAAACTACCACTTGTGACTCTTCTTAGTTTTTGGCTCGTCATTAAAATGAAAAAGGCTCAAAATGTACTTTTATAATGTAGCTCACCCACTTATAGGTACTAATTTGATGTCCAGGGAGACCTAATTGAATTACTTGCCCCTCTTTAGTTTATCTAGTTCATCTCTTTATTCGCAGGTATCTTAGCAGGCATTTGCAGATTCCTTTTCAGCGCTGATCACATTACAATCCTAAAAAAAAGAGGACCTTTTAAACCGTTCTCATTCATTTTTACTCAGTCAGCATCAATCTGCAGTAAATACCAGTCAGCAGAAACAGTAGTGCCTAGTTCAGGGACAAAATAATTTTTAACACAGAGTGTGGTAACCATAATCTCATACCGTGGCTGAAAAAATAGAGCTCCCTCTATCACAGATACATCCGATATTGGTCATTATATTTATTCGTTTGTTTATGCTGTCAGCACAGCCAGCAGCACATGTAGCAGACTGTGCAAAGCAGCTCAGCAGGTGGTGTTGCTGAATCAAGCTTGGGTCTTTTAAGTCTGCAAAATACACGTACTGGCCACTCTTGCAGGTACCTTGATAATATCAGGTTATACTTTGGTGCTGGAGAGATTCCTCAGGGATTTCGTTCCATATTAATGTGATAGCATCACTCAGCTGCTGCAGATGTGTTGGCTGCACATCCAAGATGTGAATATCACATTCCACCACATCACAAAGATGCTCTGTTAGACTGAGATCTGGTGAGGCCATTTGAGTATGTCATTTTCAAGAAACCAGTTTGAGATGATTTGAGTTTTGTGGCATGAAACAGATGATTCAGAAGATGGGCACAGTGTAGTCATAAGGGATGGACGTGGTCAGCAACAACACTCAAGCAGACTCTCAGCTGGTACTAACCTGTAGTAAGAAAATATCTCCCACATCGTTACGTTCCCAGCAGTAGCCTGAACCACTGACAGAAGGCAGGATAGTGTTGATTATGCCAAATTTGGACACTTATCTGAATGTTGCAGAAAAATAAAGACTCATCAGACCTCACAATATTTTTCAGTCTTCCATTGTCTAATTTTACTAACACTGTGCTAAGTGAGCTCTTTTGAGCTGGTATGGTCTTCTGTTGCTGCACATCTTTGTTAACCTAACATGCTTGCTTAGAGATGCTCTTCTGCATAGTTTGGTTGTAACTAACTGTTATTTGAATGACTGTTGCATTCACATAGAAGCAGTCTGACCTTTGACAACAACAAAGGTCAGAGCATATAGTGCATAGTTTCTATGTTTTTTTTCAGGCCATTGTTTGTAAACCCTGGAAAATCCCAGTAGATTAGCAGTTTCTGAAACACAGATCAGCCTGTTTGGCACCAACAAATGTGTTAGATTCAATATAGTGGCTGGTGAGTATTCACTGCAGAGACGTTAACAGACAGCGATCTGTTAATTTCCACTTTTAAACACATCTTTCACATAGTCTGTGTACACTCTATGTATAAATAATCTTTAAATCAATTTTTAAAAATGACTTATAAACCAGAACAAGCTCTAGCTTACTAAAAGGCAGGGAAAATTAAAGGACCTATCACAATGTGTTGACTGCTATTAGAGTCCAAGGAGAAAATTGCAGAGCCTGTAAAATGCTCAAGGACTTTCTTTTTTAATAACCGATCTGTTGTAAATCACATTTAAATCAAAGCCCATTTAATGACATCTTAGACATATATTATCACAACAAATAAAAAAATAAACTACTGACTAATGGTTAACTAAAATTTTTTTATACTGTTGGTAAGGGACACTGCAATGCTATTGTCAATGCACTTTTAAAGCTCTACATCTGTACTACACTGCTGCTATCTTTGGCTTTAAAGAATAGTTATTACACAACTTAAAACTAAGAGGATGCATGTATTTGAGTAAATTACCCATATTAGTTGGATTTGTACTCAATTGTTCACCTAGAATTATTTAAATAAAAACGAATGGTCTCTTTTAAACAACCTTCTGTTGAATGCTTCCATAGTGTTTTCATTGAACTGTGTACATAAAAGCAAGGAAGTCAAATTAGAGAGTGCTTGGGAGAGAATCAAACATTACTCTTTCTCACCACTTCATATCTGGCAAATCCTCGCACAAAGTGGGGAGGTCTTCCCATTATGATATGGGATTTCAAACACTGCTTGATAACCCAAACGGCTCCTAGGCTGATGCATGCTAACAATTTTAATTTCACAGTATTAAGAATGCTGATGCAATCATTTACTTCTGTGAATTCGATTGGTCATGCACACACTTATCCAGCACAATCCAACAATCTTAAAATGACTTCAATCAGAAATGTGATGTCTTATTTACATATTTCAAAACATTTTATGCTCAACCAGTAAATCTCTCCCCATAACCATGCACGTACACCTAATCAATCTGAAACACAAACACACACTCGGGCCATAAGCTCTCTCTCTTGTTATGATTCTGTCTGTGAGTGATCTACCCAGTCCAAAGGTGGTCAGATCTCTTTCATTTCCCTTGACTTGTACAAGCAATCGATTCCACTCAAAGATGAAGGCCGCTGCTCATTGCCCCTGCCAGACTGCTTCTAACTTCACTTGCCATATCGCTCCATCACCTTCTGAATGCAGATGGGTTCTGGGGTTGTTAGAAGTGAAAAGAGAGACACGGAATGTTTTATCTGTAAAAGTTCAGGCAACGCATCATTGTAAGAGCCTCTAAAAAGATATGTCTCCAATTAAAGAACATGCTGTAGTAGCTATCGTCCGTAAGTGAGTCATTTAGTCTTTCTAAATCGCAGAGATCAATACTAAATATATATAACTATATATATAACTATATATATATATATACATATATATGTACAAAAGACCAAATCGTTTTTTGTGAATACAGTTTTTTGAGCTACAAATTGGTAGGTCTGGTTGGGAGATGGCTGCACTTTATACACTTTGTCAAAATCTTCTTAATGGCTGTGAAATATTTACAAGTGAAATAGTCAGAATTTCTTTCTTATTTTTTCCTTCTATGTATAATTTTGCTTTCATGTAGTCTGCAACCTTGATCTGAGTGCTGCGCACTTCACGCTCACAACCAGGTAGCGGGGTTGCCAGAGAAAATTTATTGGCTGGTTTAAAAAACAAAAATCACTACCAAGAGTCACTAAACCTATCAACAAAGTTGCTCAGTTGGCAAAAAAGGGGGGTCAGCATAATGATCACTACTTTACGCAACATGTTTGCAGAGCGCTGAAGCTCAGATGGTTCTATATTTTAACACAATTTTAGGAAAAACATTTAACAAAAAACAAATATCCAAATCCCCAAACTGAAAAATCTCCACTTTCTAGGGAACCTATTGGTGAGTTGTTCCCTAGCTGAAGTTGCTTCCAAAGAAGTGAATTTTGTTGCACGAAAAACCTCCTTGCAATTGCTTTGGCTGTTAGCATATTGTGTTGGTCGCCAGTAGGTTGAATGGAAGATTCCAACTTCTCTGCAAACACTCACCAACTACTTGCTGCTAAAGTCAGCTTCTTCCATGCAAACTATGGACGAAAGCAATCACAAGGTTTTTGCTGCAGCCATGTCTTTGTGACTGATTTCCCTAGCAACAGGCAGGAACATCCAGCAACCACTCATCTTGTAAGATATGTTTCCCCTAGCAACCAGAGGTTACCTGGGGTTCACCGACTGTTCTCTAGGCCTGTAGGCAATAACCCTCTTAAAGCAAGAAAAAAAATCTACAGCAGGATTACTCGCACACACACACATTCTCGTTTTGATATCTTAGTGAGGACATAATGCTTTTCCCACCCGCTTACCTCAACTCTAACTATCAAAAATGAATGCCTAATTCTAACCCTTAGCCTAAACCTAATCATAATCTAATCATAAGCCTGACACTAAAATCACATTTTGAGTCTCAAAAATGGCTTCAAACTTGTGAGAACAGGCACTTTTGTCCTCACAAGTGACTGTTGGTCCCCACAAGTATAGTAACATTCCCTTTTTGGTCCCCACAAAGATTTCTAAACAGGTACACACACACGTTTTATTATAGTCTGGCATTAGCAAAAACCATGTTGCGTTTTGATAACTTTTCAAACTAAAACAAAAGAAACCTTTTAATGGGAATAATTAATATCGTTAAAATAAACTTATGAAAAAATCTATTTGGTTTTACAAAAGATATTAAAAAGCAGAGGGTTTTCCACTATCGTACACCCACTCAAAGCCAAAACATTTAAACACAAAAAATTACAATCTCATACTTTTTATAGTAGAGAAGTGATTCAGTCATTGAAGGCAAAAACTTTAGACAATAATTCAGTTTTGTTTTGGGTTTTTTGTCTTACTTTCTTTTTCTTTCTGTTGAGGAAACTCAATAGAAAATAGAACATCTCACAAGTTTGCATTGTCAATTTTATAATAATAGTTCTTTTAACAAATTTCTCACGTAGTTTGAAAGAGACTTATACAGATGGTACACCACCAACTGCACTTGTACTGCAGGATAAGGTGATGGAGTGTTTAAGAAGATGAAACATTTTATTATTATGAAAATCCTTCAGACAGAGAAATATATCAAAGGAACACTGAATATATTTTGTGAAGGTAAAGTTCAGGGCATATAAGTTCACATTTGGCACAATGGGCTCATATCTCAATAATGTGCAACAGTGTGAATATACAAAGCGAATCACTGCAATACTGGCTAATGACTTTCTTCCTGATTTTGTGATGATGATAGTGTTCA
The DNA here is from genome assembly GCF_036321145.2 of Pelmatolapia mariae. Taxonomy (NCBI): domain Eukaryota; kingdom Metazoa; phylum Chordata; class Actinopteri; order Cichliformes; family Cichlidae; genus Pelmatolapia; species Pelmatolapia mariae. Next base: position 46,454,439 of record NC_086241.1, read on the forward strand.
TGAGCTTTAAATCTGCTGTGAGTTCTAACACAATCAGCCTCATCACAGTGTGCGGTGTGTTCTGCTGAAGTTAAGATAAACGATCAGTCCTTATTTTACTGATAAACTCTGCATTCTTCAGAAAGCTTCGGTGCTTGGCTAGATTTATGACCATATTCCAAGCAAATTACTTCCACCTTGTACGCAGGCAGACCTCTACATATCTCAGAAGGGGAAATGAAGATGGTAGAAGACGGGGTGAGAGTTGAGCAGGCAGTGCGTGTCACTATCACTATCAAGCAATCGTCTTGAATTCAGCAGTGTCAGCCATTCAAAAAAGAGCTTTCTATTCAGGTGAGTTTATCCAGCGTGCTTAGGAATAGATTTTGATAAAGTCATATCCTGATAGGCTTTTCTTGAATGGCAGAGGATAAAATCATTTAATTAAAGTCTCCAAATAACCAAATTTGGAGTTGCAGTTGCAATTGGAGCTATCTTGACAGCAATTCGTTTATTCTTGTAATAGTAAGCCATTTTTCTTGTGAAAATCCCCCCTGATCACAGAGAGGAGGTGACTATTTCTTCCTGTTTTTCTAACTTAGTACCACTTAAAGCCCTCAAAGCCTTCAAAACACTGACATCGCAGTTCGTTTTTCTTGATTCCCAAGCTGCTGCAAGGAAATACCTTGACATCTGTGAATATGAATGACGTAGGCAGGTTTTCATTTAATTTGTTTCAGGGGAACTAATAAAGGATGAGTTTGAAATTAGCTTGACACGTTGCAAGTACATGACATGAAAAAAATCTGCTGCTGTGTCCTCTGAGCAGCACTTCACCAATGCATACGGTACAGATTTTTTTTTAACGTTGTCATGGCATAGCTTTATGTAAGCCATAATTGCTGCATTGGTTAATCATTGCTGACACAGTATTTTCACATGGGAACAGCAAACATCAGTGCTGTCAATAAAAACACAGATTTTTATATGAGACGCTATGCTGTTATGATATCACATTTGATTCATCTGCTTTCAAGATGTTGCAGCTTTCAGTTGTAGTTTTTAAAGTCAGCTGCTATTCTAAGAATCAAAGCTAATTCTAGTAACTTATTATAAAAGGCTTTTCATTCAGGGTAAATTACTGTATCTGCCAGTTCAATATTCCATTCTCTTCAACGCGGTTTTTGCAACGCTCTTACAAATTACTAGTTAATGTCTGTTTGAGCAATCGAACTATTTCTTTGATATCACCCCTGCAGTGGTTTTTAAGCGCTCCTATGGGTGCCCCTTCAGTCATCAAGCAGATTTAGTCTATCCAGAGCTAGGTCTACAAAGAGAACGCATGTATTATATATGAGATTGAGACTTTATAGCAGCTGCAATACTGCACGTGGAAGAATGTGTTTTAAAATGATATTTTCATAATAAAAATGTACCTGTGCAGATGAGGATCACCCATGCTCTAATTATATTCCCCCTGAACAAGCACTGTGCGTGGAATGAGAAATCATTCCTGTCATTTCATTTCTACTTGTACTGCTTCTTTATTAGTTCTACTTAATATCCCCAAGGTCATAACATTTGATAGATCATAATGTCAGCAGGGCTGGTCATAAACCCCCCGCCAACCCTCCGATCCAGCAGCTACAGTCTGCTCACATCACACCTTAATTGACGGGGAGAGGGGCAGACAGCACGCTCAGGCCAAAGCAATCGATTGTGACAAACAAATTAGAAATGAGTTTGAATGATTAAGTTATGTATTGATTTTGATTTAAACATTAACGGCTCGTGTACCCGGCGGGATTAAACGAAAAGACAAAATGTAATCGATGCTTCCTTGTACATATCAATGGGATTTAGTGCCGATGTGAAGGGTTGAGTGAATAAGGTAATACTGCTGTTTGATTGTGGCTGGAAGGTCATGGATTATATGGAATAACATAGAATTAGAGGGAGTGTGATTAAAAACATTTTAATTTGATAATTCTTTTTATTAGCCACACTCAGTTGCAGTCAGTTATGTTTAATTCCATTTCCTTTTCAGTTCAATTCAAAGTGCTACTTAATTTCTTTCAGTGCGAGAGGAATTTTTTTCTACTTAGTAACCTCGAGGGAAACAGATTTAAAGAATAAAACCAAGAGAATTTAACTTACTCTTTACTTTTGCTACAAAATGGCCGTAATATATCTGCAAGAGGCTGATAGGGTCCTTGATCAAAACTAATGACTCAATTACTCTGTGCTCACAGGTGCTGAAAATTCTGGGTTTTAAAGCCCACTTCTTGGCTCGCTTTGGTAAAACACCCACGTTACATGAACTGTAACAGAAGTTACACATATTCTCTCTGTGAAGAGGCATGCAAGTTTGATTGCACTTACATGTGTTGAGCATTTGTATCAACATAAACAACTGAACAATTTTTAAAAAGAAAACAGAACAAACTTAACATATCACCATATCCCCTGTTTAATCCCCTTTTAAGACCTCTTTAATGCGGAATCGATCAGACCACTGCTGGAGGGATCTTGTGCTACTTCCTCTAACAGATTGTTTCCATGCTTTTTCTGTCACTCATAACTCTCAGTTTGTTTTTCCGATATATAAAACAAAAAGAGACAGCTACCAACTGAGTTACAAAAGACTTTCAGCATCCGATGTTTCATATACAGTCCTCGTGGGGGAACAACATTCAGATCTTGATAAAGCTAATTGGCTCTGTTTCCAAGGCGGGTCTCTCTTGCTCTCTCTCTCTCTCTACATAAATATATAAAGTGTGTACACTATTTAGATAGCTGTTATGCTTATGTCTTCTCTTCTGTTTATGGTTACTTAATATAATAGCAACTTTATTACTTTTTATGAGTAATGACCCCAACACAGATCACAACAAAGATGAGAAATGCCTCCAACATGCACAAACATTTGACCACAGAGCAATTAATTTGCATGAATGTAATGTCTCTGATATGTTGCTTAGAGATGGTGGTGACTCTCAAAGCGGTGAGGACCCAATGAGAATCAAATTGATGAGTGATATCGACAGTGGAACTGAAATCATTAAATTCTTATCGATTCTCATTTCCATCCCTATTCATTAATTAACATTGCCATTACAAAAAGACATAGACAGTCTATCGATGTCAAGTTGTTTAATTTATTTATGAGACATTGCCGGGTCACTGTAGGAAGCCAACCAATGACAAGGAAAGGTTACTGTACAGGTATTTCACTGGAAAAACTTTGATTAGTCACAGGACTTTCAACAGCTTATTGTAAAACAAAATAAAATGCATTATTTGTAGGATATTTTAATATGCTTAAAAAAACTAAAAAAGTTCCTGTTACCAAATCCACAGTCAGAGTAAACATCCAAAGCTCAACTACAGGTAATATGACAAATTTGAAATTTTACAGTTGTATTTCATTGTTTCAACTTCTGCAAGTGTAATCAAAACAGTTTTGGAAGAGTAACTGAAAATTAGCAGGTACCCTTACATGGACCATTTTTGCTTAATTCTGTATTTTAATCTGGTTCCAGTGAAGAATTTGTGCTCTTAAAACTGACCTAGTAGTGTATGATGAAAATTCGATCCAACCAATACTTTTAAGCATCAGTTTTAGTGCCACAAAATCCATAAAGTTTGTCTAAATTTATTTCTAAAGCACTTTGGCAGTAGACCAGTGCATGCCTGGTCATTTAGTTTTGGCAAAAACACGCACAGTTTGGACAGATGACCATTTCAAGTCAGCTAAGCATTACTGTGCTTCTCCTGCAAATCGCTGTTGACTCACTTCAGGAAAAGCCATATTTAGTTTGTCCACCAATTACTGCACTCCATTTCCCATAAATGTCTAGTGCAAAAAAATGATTTTGAACCAAGGTAAACAATACACTTGATTTCATGCAAGTAACCACTTTACCCCTGAAGTTTAACAACTAATTTCTATCACTTGTCTATTTTACTGAGGAGTTTCTCTGTGCGCATGATTTAAACTTCGGAAATTCATTGCAAAGAAAACCATGTTGGAATGGAGGTAACATGACAATGCAAGAGAAATTAAACAAACAGTGGAGACATAAAATACCAGAGTGCAAGTGAATCATCGTGTACAGCGTCTCTGTAACATGCGCACAGCTGGAAAAAAAATGTCAAATTGATTAACATTGACTAATGCGTAATTTACAAGTTCAAGTTGCAGTTAAAGGGGGCAGGGATAGCTCAGTAGGTAGAGTGGTGGCCCCATGATCGGAAGGTCGGGGGTTCGATTCCCCTGAACAGCTACCCTGAGGTACCCCTGAGCAAGGTACCGTCCCTACACACTGCTCCCCGGGTGCCCAATGGCTGCCCACTGCTTCACTGAGTGAATGGGTTAAATGCAGAGAGGAATTTCCCCACGGGGCTCAATAAAGTACACTTTCTTAAAACAAATTTGAATGTATTTTAGAGCACTGCACCATAAACATGGAAAAAATGTCACCAAATGTGAACTATAGAGGGACAATTACCTTTTGAAGGATTTAAAAGAGAGAGTTTTAAGTTTTACTAAACATTTATCTTTGTCTGACTCTGTATGAATCCAAAAACCCTGCATCACAGTCTGGATTGCCACAGATTCCTGTGATAAGACTTCAGTAACAGATGGTGAATAATCAATTATCTTTTGAGAGATTCCCACAAACATCCTGCTTTGCAATATGGATAAAGGAATCCTACTGCTGTGAGCTGGCAGCAGGTACTATGCTGTGTTACCAGTAAAGTGACTGCCCTCAACTAAAAATAAGTGCTTGATGAATTCCCATTAAAATAGACTCCTTAAACCATGTGTAGGTATATGTGAATACGTGTGTGTGTGTGTGTGTGTGCATTCCTCAGAGAATTCAGCGACCTGGTTTCCATGAAACATCTGAGCACTGATGCCATCAGCTCACAATAAAATGAAGGTGGTTTGCACAAAGGCTCTTTTGGGAAATCAGATGGGACAGTCTGAGAAATCACTAACAGAGGCAAGATAGGTATATGAAAGAGAAGTAAAGGCCTTAACACAAAGTGACTAGTATACAGTGTTAATAATGTGCACTAATTCTGTCTTGAGACCAGATAGAAAAGGCTGAGGAGGTGAGTTACAATGTTTTTGTCTTCTACGGATACAAAAGACTTTCTTACATTATTACTCTCGGCTAGTAAGTCGAAATGAAAAGCTTCATTATCAAAAAAGAAGAAGAAAAATGAAATCTTTAGAAACCCTTATCCAGAAACAAGCTGTGATTACAGAGAAGACTGTAAAGCAGCTTCCACAGTGGACGTGAGTTGTTAATTGTGCATTGTTTCGAAGCTGAGGGCCGGTCACTTGCATACATTCCAAACTCCAGATACCTAAATAACCGTCTATAGTTTTTACTACCAGCACATTTGCCAAACAAAACTGTTCTGCGCTTTCTTTTGCAGTCACCAGTGGTTATTTCTACAGACTATCGCTGATCTATGAATAATGTGCTTGAAATGTCATTCACTTTCTATGGTTCCTGGTTGCCATATTGAGATGAATTGCTTCCAGCGTGTACCTCTAAAATCAGCTTTTAGAGGTAGGAAATTATTCAAAGACAGTTGTGTACTACATGCTCAGAAATCTGACATAGCTGCAATGACATAGTTAATCTATTTTTTGCAGGTTAACATTTTCTGTCATTAGTTTCTCCTTGATATTTGACCATAAACCAAAAAAAGAAAAGAAAAAGAAATTGTGTGAAGCAGCGGGAATGAGGATCAGTACCTCCAAATCTGAGGCCATGGTTCTCAGCCGGAAAAGGGTGGAGTGCCCACTCCGGGTTGAGGATGAGTTCCTGCCCCAAGTGGAGGAGTTCAAGTATCTTGGGGTCTTGTTCGCGAGTGATGGGAGAAGGGAGCCGGAGATCGACAGACGGATTGGTGCTGCGGCCGAAGTGATGCAGATGCTGCACCGGTCCGTCGTGGTGAAGAGAGAGCTGAGTGTAAAAGCGAAGCTCTCAATTTACCGGTCGATCTACGTCCCTACCCTCACCTATGGCCACGAGCTGTGGGTAGTGACCAAAAGAACGAGATCGCGGATACAAGCGGCGGAAATGAGCTTCCTCCGAAGGGTGGCTGGCCTCTCCCTTAGAGATAGGGTGAGAAGTTCAGCCATCCGGGAGGGGCTCAGAGTAGAGCCGCTGCTCCTCCACATCGAAAGGAGCCAGCTGAGGTGGTTCGGGCATCTGACAAGGATGCCTCCTGGGTGAGGTGTTCCAGGCATGTCCCACCGGGAGGAGGCCCCGGGGCAGACCCAGGACACACTGGAGAGATTATATCTCTCGGCTGGCCTGGGAACGCCTTGGTGTTCCCCCGGATAAGCTAGAGGAGGTGGCTGGGGAGAGGGAGGTCTGGGCTTCTCTGCTTAGGCTGCTGCCCCCGCGACCCGGCCCCGGATAAAGCGGAAGAAGATAGATGGATGGATGGATGGATAGTACACCAATTCCCATACTTGTTTGTGTAAAGCAATTATTTTGAGACAGTGCTGATTGTTGTGCTAGCTACAGTTCTTTTGCAAGTTGTTAAGCCCCCAATTTTACATAATACAAAATTGCTCCACAGTGGTAATGACAAATTGATATGGCATAACAACAGCACATCACATTTCACGTCAATGAAAAGCTGCTACGATTTGCTAGGAAACTAGCAGTAGCATTGGCATCAGCAGTAATTGTGTATGCTCTTCTTTGTGACTAGAAATTCGGTCAGATGAAAACTATTTAAGGCCAGAACTGAGCATCAGTGTTAGCATATACAGCATCAAACCGGCCATCATTTTCCTTGTTATACATACACATTCTGCATACTTGAAGTGCATTGAATGCTGCCATACGCTCAGCGTGAAAACACCAACTGTATGAATTTACATTAAGGAGTGTAAACACTGAAGTGCACACCAGTAACTGCTAAACAGAAAGTGAGTGATCGCAAAAGTTAATCCAAAGTCATCCTGAGGGTGCCATGAATGTCTGTTCTGTATGAAATTTCATGGCAGTGAAGTAGTGGTAAGGAGATATTTTATTGGAGAAATAGTAATGTCAAAGTAATGGCACTAGAGGGAAAGGTGAAAATCAAAGGATGCCCAAAGTCATTTAGATGCATGCTATGGGAACTATGAATGTTTGTGCTAGTTTTTGCTCCGATCCATCCCGGAAATATTGAGATATTTTACAGGCGTTCTGACCTGTCTGCAGATGAAAAGTTAGGGGATCACAAAACCCATTAGATTTCAACCTCTGGAAGTCATGGGTGGCTCATATTAAGCCATCAACTAGTTTAGTCTGGAGTGAAATGATGGACAGACAAACAGTGCCATACCTTCAGGCATTAAAATAGAATGTCCAAATGTTTAAAACTATCTAAGTGTTTGTCAAACCTGCTATGTGTGAAACATCTGAGCAATAGCAAAGTTGATTTTTATCTTCAATTTAAAACTACTGTTTTGATGCATGATGTTAGCTGATGACACCACATGAATGTTAACATTTTAAGGTTTGACCTTTTTTTAAAAAAACAATCAAAGTTAATCCAGCATCACATTATTCCGAGATCAATGATAGTCCGTAGCTTTGCCCACAACAGGTCAGGAGGATTAACACACAGACAAAAGGTAATTTCACTGGAGTAATTAGTTACTTACCACTATCCCTGCACACCAACAGGGGGGAGGGGGTCAGATTAAAAGCTGCCAGGCAGTTGGTGAATGGCAGCGGGACAAGGAAAAGTGGAGAGCTGTCCGTCTGGGGACATGATGAGGAGTGACACCGTGTGCCAGCAGTGGCAGGCCTGCGAGAGGAGTCAGCGCTGATGCAGGATTTACACTCATCACACACTGAAGTGGCCTGCCATGGACTGCAATGATGACAATGACACAGACCGCTGGCCTGTCAGCTGCAGCTGTGGAGTGAGGGAATCTGTGTATGTGATGCAAGTGTAACATCAGTTACTAATGAGGGACTCTGGACAAATAAATAAATATGGGGCGAAGCATGTGTGTACATGGATTTTTGCACATAGGTATGTGTGTGTATATGTGTGCACATGCAAGACAGAAGTTTTATTCATCCTACAGTGGGACATCTTGTGTTACAGAAGCACCTAATACACAAGCTGTGTGTGTGTATGTATATATATATATACATATATATATATATATATATATATATATATATAAATTATATAATTACTCATGTTGTCATTTGAAGCTTTTATTTTGGTGAGCTGTCACACTGGATCTACAAAAATTCAGAGTTGGCTTTGAATACAGGCATCCTCTCTCTTACAGCTTAAACTGGGTAATATCTCATAAATGATGGCTTGTAAGGCCAGTGTAATGATGAGGAATATGAAATACCAACAGGCATGTATCATCATAAGCATCAACCAGCTCGAGTGGCTGTGATAAAATATCCTGTAGGTCAGGACTGACTTATCAGATCTTGATTTGGGGGGAGGACATGTCTCGTAAACAATGACGAATGGCATCATGTGCCTTCATACATTATCCTCAGTTTCTGTCTTGAACTGAGTAAACCATTTATTTTTCCAGAAATTTTCTTCTAGGGTGAGTTTGCTGAAAGCACTCATCTGCAACAGCAGCTTGCTTCATATTGACACAGCTGCAGACAGAAGCCTGAGGTGCCACTGAGTACAGTCAAAACTTATGCAAGTGTGAGTTAAATTCTTTTCTGCCATCAGCGTGACCTCAGTAAAGGTCACGCTGATGGCAGAGGATAAGTGGATTTTCTTAACCAGACTTTTGGTACTTTAGATTTCACAGCATTTGGAGGGCTGCTAATCCTCATTTACAAACCAAACACCTAACTTCCAGAATTACAAGCCATAAAGATGTTTCTTCTCATCTACCTTTAAAGGTTATGCTCTGTATTTGATTTTTTTCCATTATGAAGCAGCTCTATATGCTGGCACCACAGTTCTGCTAAATTAGTTGCCAGGCAGCTACTTCCAGGACAGGAAGACAGTGATTATTTAGTCTCTCAAGTCGAAGTTTAGTTATCACGATGGGCTGATTGTTAGCATACCTAACAAATTAAGGTTTTAGTAAAGGTTATTGGGTAAATGTTTTCTACTACTTTCAGGCCAGCTTTGGCCTCTGCAAAATATTCAGTGTTTTACGTTGCTTGGTATGTCACTAACACTTTGCTGTTGGCACATTGTGGGAGTGAATCCATTTATCAGTCTTTTCCCTTGTTGAAAACAGCCACCTGTCGGGTCAAAGAGTAAATTTGCACCCCAAAAATCTAAATCAATTAGTTAAAAGTTAAAAGCTTCAGAAAGCAGCAGAGTTGAATGTTAATCCTCTTACTTTAAATGTTATCGTGTATTATATTATTAATAAATTACATACCGGTGAGTCATGTTTATTCAAAAGGAATAATTTCTACATTGTACTGCTCAACCACAGCGGCATGAGAAACACGGAAAATCAGATTCAGGTGAGTTGGAAGGAGAATTAGCGCTCACAGGCAGCGCTAGGTCCATTTCAATCTGTTACTGGTAGTTGCTGCAAATCAATAACTTCCTTGCAGGCCTGGCTTCAAACTGCTGAAGTGTATGAAACTTCACACCTTGGGACCCAAAACTGTGCAAACAGCCTAAAGTAGCACTCCAGAAATGGACATTAATGGGTCTCAATGCTGAAAAGGTGGCAGAAAGTCATAGACTGTGCAAGAGAAATGATTTGAATTGCAAAGGAGATGTAATTACAAATCCAAATGTTTCAAGCATTCAAGCCATTCCCTGCCAGTGTCACTGTCACTTCTTATTTATAATTCCTGCCTCTTTGCAATTCAAATCCTTTCCCCCCACACACGATACTCAACACTTAGTATTCTTCGGTTGAAGTGATCATATTTTTTATTTTTTTGTGACGAGACAGAAACAGAGCGAGAGGGTGGAAATGACAATCCTCAGACACACACGCGAGCCATCTGGTCACATACAGTGCATATGTACTGATGAATACATGCATTAAAGATGAAAGGAGATTCATAGGTTTCTGCAGAAGATTGCTGTAACTCTGTGCTAGCTGCATATTCAGGCCAGAGATGGAACACCCAGCACAATCCACATGCTGTCAGTTCTCATTTATGCCGTGCAGCATTGTGCTGTTGATTCCACTACGTTAGAACCAGCGACTGCATATACAGTAATTAAACGAATAGAATTTCACTTACCAGAACTGGAGCACAGAGTTTTTTGGATGGGCTGCACCACGCAGCAACGCACATTATTTGTTAGACAACAGCATTAAACTGCTCCAAACACATCAACATGCCAGACACAGCAGTAAAGGTGATCCAGTTCACTAACTCAAATTAGCCGAACTTAAACCAAGCAGACAGCTGTTGCCTATTTCAAACCTGCCACATGCCCAGTAATGCATGTTAAATTATTAGTTGTATTAGATGTGTGAGAAATTCACTCACTGTACCGCTGTCCTGAAAAGGATCTATTACCCAGAGCGAGAGAGGGACTTGGTCTTTACTATAATGTGCCTAGAAGCGACTGCTGGTACGATTTGCTATTATATGAACAAAACTGAATTTTTAAAAAATGAATTGAATAGTTATGTTGCTAATGTCATGGCAAAAAAAGTAGATTTTGTTCAAATCCATTAATTTTAGAATTGCATATGCTTGTAGTGGTAAAAACTATTTGTGAAAACAAGAGAGAACACAAAAGTTTCCAGTGAAACCCAGAATTTATTTCATAGTACTGGGATCAATGTTCCCTCTAATTTTTCACGTGTCTGAGCGAACACACAAACTCCCTGAGCGATCCCTTGGACCACTGTGAGCGACATCAGACGTGTGCACTGTGGTCACGCCAGCATTGAATCCATCCAAGTTACATGGTTGATTAAGATAATCAAATTACAGCATTTACATTTATGTTAGACTACTTTTAATTAACTGCTTTAGCCCACTTACAATGAAAATGTAAAAAAAAAAAAATCTTGTTCATGACCTGTGTAGTATGTTAACACTATTGGAAGTAAAAATAACTTGAACTCCAATTTTGAAAACACAACTTTCTTTCTTTTTAAAAAAAGCTCTGACTTGTATTATGAGTCTGTGGTCTGGGAGAGAGTCTGTAGCTCTCTGTCTGCAAAATACAGTATATAATGACCAATGCTGGGCAATTAATTATATAGTTACTTCTTTAAAAAAGTAACTCAGTTTGGCAAACAACAAAGTTTTTTTGCAGCTATTTTTTTTAAATGCAGCCAAGGCGGTTTTTTAAAATAAACATTTCAAACTATTTACAGAACAATCAGCTGTTCTGCATCAAATTTGATGCCACACAAATTATTTGTGCCACTCCAAAAAATAATTTCTGTCCACTATGAGATAAAGGAGAACAACAGCCTGATACCTGCAGGCCTGACAACAGGAGATGTATCACTCCTGTAACACCTGTAACATTCAGCAGTCGCCTCATTGTTCTGACACACACAACAAAACTGTTGACTACACTACACACTAACTACACAAGATTTGTGCTAAACGTCTCAAATCACTCACATCTCAAAGCACCGCCGTCACTCCTAAAACTTCCCCCCGTTTCTTAACAACTAGATGTCATGTTGCCATATCATTTTTGATTGGTCGACATGGTACTTTTTTGGACGAATAGGAAAGGTGGGAGGAGTTTGTTTTTGCTCACAGGTGGAGAGCGCTTTCGAGCCTTTTTCCTTATAAAACGCCGTTTTTACCGTTTCTTCCCGCAGTAAATATAAACAACGATAGTATTCAGGAAGAAAACCAAACATTGCAGATATTTTTTATCATAACTCTGGTTTTACGTGGCCTATCAACACAATTTAAAAACTGGTATAAAGTCCACACTTTTTCCATAATTGTTCCGTCTGTCCTGCTCACATCTCCAATGGTTGTACACGTTGTCATTAACGTGGCTTCACTCCACATCAGCCACGCCGCTTTGCTCGCTAAAACACCGGTGTCGGCACATAAGGATGCTGTCATAGCCTGTCAACCACGTTGATTAGCTGCATATATACGAATGTGAATCGCATCATTGGCTGGACTATGGGATAAGGTGGCATCGTTCTAATCCCATACGGAAGCAGCCAGTCACTTACTGACTAGCACTGCAAAACATAATTGTTAAAGTATTAATTTGAATTTCAAATCAGGTTAGATTTTTTTTGTGTGCGCAACACAGATTTTCTGTGCGCAGAGACTATGCCAGCAGTGCGCAATTGCGCACGTGCGCAGCTTAGAGGGAACATTGACTGGGATAGTGAGGTTTTTTAGGCAAATTAACCCATTCACGCTTTTATCGCTAAATGGTAAAGACAACTCTTTCACTAAGCGAAATCAACACCCAAATCTAACGCATGAATGTGTAGGCTACAGTAGAGCAAAACGGGCAAGCAAAATGCCGAGATTTATCTTACCGATACTCTTGAGACAAGAATGGTCAGACCGTGACTCTATGGAAAAAGTGCCACGCTTTCAAACACTTGGGTTCGATGCTCAAGCACATCAGTCACAGCCAGTGATTTACTGACTAAAGCTTGGGCTCTGCATTCACCTCAGTATTGTCACTGCTGTCCTTGCATCCCTGAACGGCCACGGTGCAGCAGGATATCCTAGCCCAGGGCAAAAGCCTGGAGGGTTACTGGCCTCCCTCCTGGAGGCAATATAGACAAACGAGAAATGTCTTTTAAATTGCTCTACTTATCACCGTTACTTCCTCTCGCTCATTCAGTCAACTTCTCGCTAACTCTGTTATTTACACACTCATTTATTTACACACACATTGACTGACTTTTTTACTTATAGTTTATTAACTACAAACTCAGTAACTTGTTCTTTACTTTAACTACCTGGACTTACATTCAGGATAGCAACATCACCATACAAGAAAAGTTATATAATACTAGTAGAATTACTAGTAGAATTACTATCGTCAAGACCCCACGTACTTCAACATGAAGGCTAGCATAAATGGTTGCAGAGTAGCCTGCTAATGTTGCAGTTATATTATGTTAGCGTAATCATTTAATGTTAGCAATTGCAAACATTGCTAATGTTTCAGCCTATGGAACAATGGCAATGTCAGCTGTCACAAAGAAAAGAAACGTGTAAACGTGTATCTTATTGCAAGAAGATCAGGATAACACTTTGGATGTTGCTACTGTCAACCTAAACTTAGTAAACTTCAATTCTTTGAGCAAATGTGGATGCTGGTCTTTTAAATGCTTCGCTCTGAACGCCTCTTTCTTATGAATGACTTGAAAGACAGATATTTTGACACTTGTCACCATCTTCCATTTGCAGTTTTTTCTGTGCTTGTGGACCTTCTTCTTCTGCAGCATGTAAAGATAGACTAGAACACTTGCTGCTGCTTTCAGTTCTCGAGGTACTGGCACCTCTGTACATATGTTGCCTACACTTCAGCACGTTACCACATAAAAAAAATCTGATATTTTGGTACTGAATGGTATCATAAGTATTTGTTCAGGTGCAGCAATAATGGTATCCTTTTGAGCAAAAACTCACAAGTTAACAATGAAATGTTAAGTAGTATAATTAAAGGCAACTGCAACTGAAAAAACAACAACAAACAATTTGATAAAAGAAAATCTCATCTCTTTGGTGTCTACCCCTGCAGGTCGTTTCAGTGACATGTTGCCTTATCGGTGTTTGTGTTCTAAAAACTAAAAGAGAAGAATAGAAATGAATTGGCTTCAAAAGTAGCCATTCTTCCTAGAAACACAACAAAATGAAGAGGGGGATCACAATCAACTGTTGTTGTTGTTTTGGTTTATGGCAATGGAAATACAAGCTTTTAAGCCACTGGCAGAAACTTTATAGCAAAATTTTTCATTGGCATCCTGCGTGTCAGAGAATCTTCACCACGTCAAGGGCATTTGACACATTTCAGGAAATGGCTGCGTCTTTTAGTGGCTCCTTTTTTTCACAGATATCTATCACGGTGTTTTGAAACAAACGCTTCCCATTGCTAATTCAAGCTGCCTGGAGCCAGTCCACGGGGGATGTGGCTGGTTGTTCAGTATGCACCTCTACAGTGTTGCAGGGATTCATAGGGGCCGAAAGATGTGAAAACAGCATGAACAGAAGGCCAGGTCAAGTGTGTGTGTTCTCTCCTGGGTTTGCTATCTCTCATGGGGGTACAGTTTCATTTGTGGCTGTGAATAATGCAGCCTGGTTCCCTCGCTTTGCCAAAGGTCTCTCGATGGGGCATGCCTTGAGATAAGGTCTACATGCATTTACATTCATAGTGCTGCCTGCTTTACGTACGTGACTAGACACACTGGAAGAGGATAAGAATGAAAAAGACATGAAGACTGGAAATGTCCCGGTGGCCTCTAAGTGTTGATATGTTTCTGCGGCAGCGTTATCTCATATGTAACCAGCTGGCGAAAAAACATTCAACTTGTCTTTTCAAATAAAGGAAAAGGACAAAATGCCTTTGAGGCGGAATCACATTTTGGAGTTACTTCCATCTGTGACGTCTCTGTATGGACAGGCTGAAGAAATCATGCATATCAATGTGTCTGTTATTGAAGTTGTGATAAATTGATGAATTCTGTGCTGTAATTATGACTATCCTAATTAAATCAGTCATTTGAGTACAACTTTCAGTCATTATTTTGTAACACTATTGAAAATTACGTAATTAAAGATGATTTGACAAGCGGAATAAAACTTCATATCCTTTTTGTTAATTTTACTTTGATTCTTAACAATAGAAAACCATATTACAGCAGACATAGAGATAAAGATACTCACTTTTTGTGGTTATCATAGAATTCTGAAATAAACTTGTGGGAGCACTATATCCCTTTATCTCCCAAGTGTATGACAGCATGCAACTAACCCCAAGGCTGACCTTCTATCCAGCATCACATAATGCCACAATAACTTTAGAGCAGAATGGGATTAATGATGAATGTGCTGTAGAGAGACAGAATCAGGGTTTGAACCAAAGTGCGCCATTGTGATAACGACCTCCATAAAACACAATATGCCCTATCACAACACTTCATCCGTATAGTTGCTACTATAAAATCAGGCAGAGGATTCACACTATATACAACGTTTTTCCAATTTTTATTTTATTTATTTTCCAAGTTTCAGTGGCTAATTTATATCAGGAGCGGAAGTACAAAATGTTTATTGGTGTTATCTGGGCATGAACATGCGTTACATGCTAGTTTGTGTTAAGCCATTCCTCATTTCTTTATACTTTGCTTCCAAGGAGCCAGACTTTTAATTTTTTAAGTGGTCTTGAGTAATAGTTCTCCAGGCTTACTGACACTCACTTAATGCTGACCTATCAATCAATCAAGCGTAATACCTGGTGTATCAAAACAAATCATTCCATTTCAAAGTGCTTTAATTCTGCAGCTGTTAGAAAGAGAGATTTGTGAGTTTCTCATGGTTGTCTGTGGCTACAGTAACTCCAGAGTTGCAGACCAGTTTGATGATCGTATGGACTTATGTCGTGCATCTGGAGGGGAGCTTTATCTGTAAAAATTCATAGTCAACAATGTAAATTTTATAATTTATCCCAAGCTTCTATGTCCATTACTTTAAAAAAAATACATCCTTCTGAAATCAGATGATTCTTTTTGATATACCCTATACAATAAAAACACTTATCTCAAAGAACTAGTATCCTGTAACAAAGAACGTAACCTTTTCAATGGGAGAAATGTTTCGTCACTCATCCAAGTGACTTCTTCAGTCTGAAGACAGATATAAAATAGCACCAACAAGTTAATTCCCAAAAAGCTAAACTCTGTCAGCATGGTGTGCAGTGTGTCCTTAAAAAAATTGAGGAAACTGGACAGGTGGAGGACAGAAGAAGATAAGGTAGGCCTCTGCAGCAGGTAACCAGTATCAGAAAGTCATGTCCTTAAGAAATAGGAAAATAAATCAGCAAAGACTTAACACAGGACCTGAGCGATAAATCTGCCCTTTCACATGATCCATGTACTGTTTCCAGAAGCCTCGTCCAAAATAGTCTCAGTGGAAGGAAGCCGTTCTTAAGGAAGGCGAATAGGGAGAAGAGGCAGGCAGAATTACACAAGAACATGACTGCAAATCAGTGGCAACAGGTATCGAGGAGTGATAATTCAAAACAAAAATCTTTGGTTCCAATTGTTGTCAATATATGCAGAGCAGGTCAGGAGAGAGGTACAACAGCAAGTGCCTACAGCATCTGGAAAACATGGTGGAGGCTCTCACACCATGTACTGCAGTGGTGTAACGGCAACACTGCAACAGCTTATGTTATTCATCTTCGTGACAAAAATTCCCAACACACTGCCAATGCAGTAGAAACATACAATGGAACACTATCAGTCATGGATTGGCCTCCACAGAGCCCAGACTTCAACATTACTGAAGCAGCGCGGGAACAAAGCTCTGTCTCTTCCTTAGGTATCTTTATGTCCAACAACAACAGCAGTGCTGTGTTGGGAAATTATTAAAACATTAAGTGACTGCACAATGCTTTCCAATTACTAACTGACAGCTAACCCTTGTACAGATCAAACACACCTTGCCATGCCGCACAATTCACATCGCTATTTTAATCACCTTACCTAGAAACTCCAGCAGGTTGTCCTGCTAAATACACTTATTTTTATAATGAGTGCTATTCGACAACAACATGACAGCTACAGTTACATATTTGAATTTACTGATTGTTTTTGATGATATACAAGTAGTATTGGGTAACCCAGACGGTATCAGTGAAAAAAAAACAACAATTGCCTGGCTGTTTGATCTTCTTTGTACGACAAATGAAAAGATTTTCCTGTCTTACAAATTTTGCAGAACCAAGCTTATCACCAATTACTTTTGACCGGTTTTATTAGCAGATGTTTTTACCATTATGATATGTAGCTTGTGGAATAATGAATACATCGTATCCATCAGGTGTAATCTTGCATTTTGGATAATAATGTCTTTAAAAGATGCTCTTAATAACTAGAAAAATCACAAGTTATAACATTCCTGTGCACAGGGCTACTTCCTGAACTCAAACTCCTTTAAGTAATATATAGTCATATATTTAACTGGCTCATACATGACTTATTCAAGCTGAATTTTGCTCCTATATCACGCAATCCTTATCTTATCTTTGAAATCTAGTCGAATCGACAAGTCTAACGTGGGTCTGCCTTGACAGTGATGAACAGTCAGGTAAAGACTGGGACAGTCGGAGCCCTGCAGGGAGGCGGGGGGAGAGCGTTTTATCTGAAAAGATTACTGAAGGCAGCCGTGGCCTCTCTCCTCAGCTGCCAGGGTGCCCTCGCTTTGATCCTAACTCCTTCTGAATGGTAATCACCTGAGAAAAGGTCCCAATTATCTCCCAGAAACTCTCAGACGTACAGTGTCCCTGTCGCTCTCCCACAGCCATGGATTAGACACAGACACAGAGATACAGACAGGGACAGACAGTCTTACATACTGTAGATTCAAGTAATAGCACACGTACTTTATTGCTAAAAATTAACTGACTACATACATTCCCTAACCAGTGGCCCAAAAGTTAAATAAATAGGTTCTTTAAAAAAAAATGTATTTGCTTGTTGTCTTACTGGGACTAGAAGGAGTATTACATTTCATCTTTGTGTGTTCAGGAGGGAGATTTGTGCAGAATACTTACATTAGGCTGAGCTTACTAGAAACACTTAAGCTCATCTTATTTACATGTTTTGCTTGTTAGCTACTGAACTATCCAAGAAAATAATTAAAGCAATGAAATTATTTTTAGAAAAATAAACTCCTATGCAAAAACACCCCCGCGCCTTCAGTTCTAAGACATAACTGTATTCTCACATTGGAAGTATCTTCAACTGGACTGGACTATCAAGCTGTGCTGTGTTTACCCTGAAGGCAGGTGAAATATACTCTGCTGTGCCTAACCAGGAAATTACATGTTGTTCTCAAATACAAATAATCTCATCAAAGCACAGTGGTTGAAAGCAAAGGCATGGCCAAGCTGATGGGTCTGATCGTGGGTCAGCAGGTGGTTATGTCAGCAGGGGCTGGGAATACATACATAAAATACGGCATCTAATTTTGCAGAGGAGGTCCATAGATGGTGTCAGTGATAGTGGAGGAGAGAATGGTTGATTGAGATAAAAAACCCTCCCTTGCCTTTGAGGGCTGGCTGATTATGATAGGGTAGCAGATCAGAGAAGCTACAGAGAGTAAAATGGATGGGTGGAAGGAGAGATGGGTAGATAAATTGGCACGGCTGGGTAGGTGTGCAGAGACTAGATGGATAGTGTGTGGGCATGGATATAGCTGGGCAGTCACACTTTACATAACAGTACCTTTTCACCGCGGGATCTCAGGATGAGATAGAAACACAATTCCAGTGAGCAAGGATCTGTGTGATCGGCCGGGTGTTTCGCCGTCGATAAACTGTTTTCTTGACAAAACATTACAAATCTCTACACAGCCAAAGGACTCAGAAATATTCAGTTTCGCTGCACCATCGCCTGGTACATCAGGGACAAGGCTTTTCCCTGAGTCACTTCTTGTAATGTGATTTTCGCCCTTGAAAATGCACTCGTGCCCTTAAAATAAGGCTCGTAGTACACTAATCCCTCCAGTGCGCCTAAGTGCTCCAATGAGATTAAAAAAAACCCACTGAATCGCTCATCTTTTTTTTAATGACCGTGTTAATTAGCCTAGATTTTTCAACAGTATCATGATATAAGCTGTAATGTATCATCATGTAAAATAAAATAAAATAAATGAACAATCATACTTTCACTTATGTGTGCAGTGTCTGAATGCTTGGCCCCAAATATGATAAATGATTTTGTAAATTCAAAAAATATATAAGTTGGCTACCTGACTTAAAAAATTCATACTGTTTGTGCTGCAAACAGTATGAATTTTGATATGAACATATACGTGCCATTTTTATGTTAATGCATGTTATGTATCTAAAACAAAGTTCCAAATATATCAATGATATGCCAATAACTGCACAAATCTAAGTTTCTTAAGTAACTTACCTTCTGAGATAAATGCTGGTACCTGTAAAGCTGACTGTCTGTTTAAGTGTGAAATCCTGACAATATGAGCATTGCAACGTCCAAGAGAGCGCTTTGACCGCTAATAATTATTTTTGGTTTGGCCGTTCTATAGCTGACAAACACGTTTTGCCTCTATAAGAAGCTGTGTCTGATAGTGAATAAATTGTATTTAAGATATTGTTTTGTTTTCGAGTCAAAACTGCCCATTATTTTATATAAGAAAATGTCGGTTTCTCACCTTGCAGTTGAAAGTAGAATCTGCTTTTAATTTCAAATTTATACTAAACTGGGAGCAACAGACTATTAGAAATCATTAAGGAACCACTAACAACTTATTTCTGGACCTGAAGATAATTTAGTGTTGGAAAAATGTTTACACTGTATGAATAATTTATATTTTTGAATATCTTGATAAGGCTGTGTTTAGACTACACAAAACTACCTAGCAAAATAAATGAAAACATTTACATAATTATGAGATGGAATTACTGAAATAAATGTCTAGCAGCCTTCCCAAAAACTGTTGAATGAATGTATGTATAGTTTGTATAATGAATACATTATACAAACTATACAAACTATCACTGGAGTTTATCTGTTGAGTAGGTGGTGAGATGAGAGTGAAGACATTTCGGCCTCTGGGCAAATGAGTCATATAACACTCCAGTGTTCTACTCAAAGTTTTAGTGAGTCAAGCCCTCAAATGTCATGCCAGGTCTCTCTTGGAAATGAGATTTTTAATCTCAATGAGATTTTTTTTTACCTGGATAAATAAAGAACTAATAAATGTAAATAGATGAGTATGTATGTATGAGTATGGTAACACAACAATGCACTAAAGCAGGTTTTCTGATCATGACTTATTGTTGATATTACAATTACCATATTACCACTTTATAGGTTCACATGTCAACATTTTTTAAAAAGTGACACTGAATTGTATGATAACAATGTACAAATTCTTTGTTTTAATTATCTTTAAATTTATAAAAAGGCCATCTAAAACCTCAGGTGCTTTAACTTTTCTATTCTAGTTCCTTTATGTAATTTATTGCTCATGGCCATCCCAACTGTGTGACTAAAGTGACTAAATTGCTGGAGTTCCTTCTACAGCAACTATGCACAGCACATTACGTATATTTTGTAAATAGACATATTTTTTAAGTTTTGCTTGTAATTAAAAACAGGCATAGACAGTTTATAACAACCTACACACAGTAAGTCTGAACCCAGTTCAAACTTTTTTTAGAAACTTTAGTAAACTGATTGAGGATTATAAATCATAAATCCAGCTATATTACAGCTGTCATGCAATTAGAGCACCTTGAAAATCCCTCTTGCTCGCATTACACTGAATACTAAGCAACGTAAGTGCTAGAGAGTGTATAGGTGTGAGAGATAGATGTCTGTCATTGATATAATGAACTGTCAGTTTGCCTTAAACATTCTGCAGTCATCGTCTTATGGGGTGGGCGGGTTCCCTGCGGAGGACGAGTGATGGTGCACAATCTGCATAACTGGCAGCGCTGGCCTTGTTAGCTGTACCTGACGCCTCGGCTCCTCTATTGTAATTCCCCTCCCTTCAGATCAGCTCATCTCTCCTGCGATTACACCGAGGGCTCGTAAGAATCCTTGGATTCTTATTTACATACCCATGATCATAAAGGCAAATAAAATATTCACAAAACACTCAGTGGTCTTATGTTTATGCACAGAGGATCTCATATGCTGCAGATTTATATGTATGCACTTCGGGTAGCGCAAATCCACATATACGTGCTCGCACATTCATGCGACACAGACCAAGGGCCACTCAGTCACCCAAGCGCACACACAAGTTCTCTATTGTGTTCTTTTTATTTTTATCTTCTTTTGACTCCTGGATGCTCTTTTGTTGCGATTATAGTATTGATTTTTAGGTGTTGTAGGGAAACACTCTTTGAGATTCCGGTGTTGGTTACTTTTCCAACAAATAGATACATATGTGCTTGGTAAGCCGGGTTGCCGCTGTGTTACGCTTCTATTTTGCTGAACCCAGCTGTCTGCAACAGGGCGCCCCGCCAGAGCACACCTGCCCTCTGAACCCCTGGACAGCAAGGCTAGCACCAATCACAGTCCCTCAGTGCATCATTAGTAAATGGAATGACCTTTACATCAAAATACAAACAACAACTTATTCAGGTCAAGTCCCCTTAAAGGTGTCTGCACTGCGTTGAATTAAAAGCATTGACAGGATGATGGATAATCCACATAAGCAAGCTGGCCCAGACTTAGTCTGCTAACCAGTGCTCTTTGCCTCTGGGTGGAGGTAGACTGCTGGCACGGAGATGCCCTATTTATACAGGAAACAGTGGAAGGAGAGTGAACAGAAACAAAAAGGGAAGGGCTGGATATGATCACCTTGATGGCACTGAAAGCTGGGAAGGGTAGATATTAATATGAAGAGGACAGTAAAGGCTGTGGTTTTAATAGAGATTTACCACCCCAGTAGAGCACCTGAGCCCCTCCAACAGCCCCAAATGAGCCTCTCTAATTGGACTGATTTGGCTGACCAGTGCAGCCTCTGCCAGCCTACAGCCCTGGAGGAAAGAGAAGAAAAGGGGTAAGGACGGAAGAGGAGGAGGAGATGGTGAGTACGGAGGGAGAGCAGGAGCAGGAGATGCTGTCTGGCTGCAAATGAGCTCAAGTTACAAGAGCCGTTAGCCACCATGTTAAACTGTTCTTCTTATCTTAACTCCAGGAAATGGATCACTAAATTCCTTTGTTTAAATTGGATTCTGGGGCAAGAAATCATTACATGAGAAATGTCTCTCAAGAACACTGCTGCTTTATCCTTAAGTCCTAACGTGGCATGGAACTTATCTCCACAAGTGCTGTTGTCTGGCTTAGAAAACCTGTTGAGAGGCACTGATGCTTTGAAAGAGTTGTTTCAACTCTGCAGTGCAGCTTTGTGAACATTTCATTTCCCTGTTTAACAAAGGTAAAAGATCATAACACTCCACTCTGACAGCATCAAATTGGAAATCCTTTGTTCCTGTGAGAAATATTGCATCATGTTTCGCTGAGATTTATTTCAGTTTCTCTGTTTTATTGTTATTTCAAATCAAATTAAATGACAGAGTAAGTCAATTAACCTATCTTGTCTAAAGATTCAATGCTTAAACCAACACCAGAACAGGTGCTGTATTATTGTAGGGTCTACCTTACAATATAAAGTGCCTTGAGGTGACTGTTATTGTGATTTGGTGCTGTACAAACAAAACTGAATTAAATTGAAAATTAAATCACACTAAATAATCCATCAGCAGTGTGACGAGTGACTGATTCCCAACTACCAGTCACATAAAATATACAATGAACATTATATTCTGCCATTCTGCAGTCATTGTCAACTTAGTTAACTAAGTTAACCAATTTATCTATCTAAACTTTGGATAACTCATGCTGTATTTAGAAATCAATCTCATAGTAAAGTAAGTTTACTTTTCCCTCTTTATTTTTGCTAGAAGTCTAATAGCTTAATAAAAATCCTTTCAACAGGTGATACTTTCATAATAAAAACACAGTAATGTCACCAATGGGGCTATTTAGCAGGTCACGACTAACTGTATATAGCCACGCTGGCAGATCTGTGAGGCTGCTTTGTTTGTTTTGATGGATTTTGGCTGTGACTCAAATTACTGGGCATGAGAAAGCTCGACTAAAAGAGGTTTAACACCTGAAGAGGTTAAAAAGACTACAACAACAACTAGTCCTGTTTTAAACTAGTTACACAGAATTCCCATCCAAACATTTCCGTCTGCTAAAAAACTCTGAATTTGCCATTCATTCATCAGTTCACATCCAGCTACACTGCAGTCACTCACTCTAATCAGGCTTCAGAAAACATAACCGATCCAAATAAATCAGCTGCCAGACTCCTTACTAACTTCCCAAATAGGTCCATATAGCCCAAAAGCTGGCAACTTGCAATCTCAGAATAGGATTTTAAGGCCTAATTTGGGACCTCCCTCTGAATACATCAGTGCATGTTTAATATCATATGATTCCAAAGTTGTGGTTAAAAAACACAGTAGCTACCCATTACTATAGGAACTCATTACTTTGGAGTTTCTCACCAGCAGAGATCTGGCAAGCCACGTCTTTATCCTCCTTTTATCCCGTCATCACCGCTCTATAGCTTTATAGTGGGACACAAGTCTTGAGCAATATTTGTAATTAGTTTACTAAATCATAAATTACATTGAAAAAATGTGCAAATACACATTTACAGCACCGTGGGGCAGGTTTACTCAACTGAATATGAGTAAACCCCAAACCCCAAATACAGGTCTGCATAGTTTTATGGGCGATGTACAAAAGTTGCGCTGTGCAATATATATATATATATCTCAAGATAAGGCACACTTTTTCTGGTGTCAATTTTGGTGCAATTTGTAGTAAACCGCACGTGGCAAAGGTTGGTTAATTAGTTAGCATGCCTGATTTAAAAAATTCCTCTTAATATATTTTGCATCTTAAGTAAGGAACTCTCAGAAATATATATGAAACAGGGTGAGCCACAACAATCTGAATGGATTCAGGTCACTATGCTCTCTTTGTAAATACCAATAGTTTAGCATTATCATACTTTTTTAATGCGAATAAATTTTCAGTGTTAATTTTTTTCTGGATATTTTTCGATATTTTTAATTATCCGTGGATTTTGACAATTTATGGAACATCCCATAAACATCCATTAAAATGGATAATATCATGGCTGAAAATGAGCAGAATACTGTTGTTGTTTTTTTAACAGAGTATAAAAGGCAGGAAAATTGGGTGATTACAGGGATGACAGTTAAGGCAAAAGAAAGAAAACAAAGAACGTCTACAGGTATTATTAAACTGCATATACTGTAACGCATGTCCCTCGGAGTAAGCATGGATAGACACATTGTTTACAATGGAGTCTTATCTTCTCCACAAGACAGATGACTAACAATGCATCACTCAAGCTTTAGTGAGTAGTATAAGCGTGGGTTGGCCTTGAGGTTATAAAACTTCTATCATTGTCAGGTTACACAATGTGACTTCAAATCAGGGAAGTTTTTGTACCGCTAAAAGTTTGCACACAATTCTGAAATAACAGAGCCCCTTTTTTGTCAAAAACTCAAGGAAATGACAGCAGCTTAAATGACACCTACTAGTAGGCAAACTTCCACATTTTGTAGCTTTGTCACTTGTACTTCTGAGATGCCATTAGTGAGTTGTTTTGTTTGTGTTTGTTTACTTTAGTGGGTCATTTTTGTTGTCTTGATATCATGCATGTCTATGTTGACATTTTTCCTACTTCAGCTGTCAACAGACTCCACTTACACTAGATGACAGGAAGCAAGAGAGAGTTGCAGCAATGCCCACAGGTTCGTGTGTGTGTTAAAAGACACACACACACACACACACACACACACACACACACACACACACACACACACACACACACACACACACACACACACAAAACCCCTTCAACTAGCTTTGCTTGTAACTTGTACCTGGCAGCTAGCAAACTGCTAAGCACTCTCTTGTATTCATTAGTGGGCCATTTTGTGCCGTCTCTGGCTGAGGGCCTGGCTGAGCTGAATGCGGCTGGCGAGTGACAGGTTGGTGACAAGGCCTTCATCACCATCATGGGCACGGCAAGCCCAAGTCGCGGCATGTCCCAATCCGCTCGGTGTGTGTTGTGCAGCCCAGATCTGTCCCAGCCGTCTCACTGCTTCTCAGCTGTGACTGGGTACCGAATCCAGAGCCAGACATGATAAATATTCCATCTGCTGAGAGGCCGTTTCCCTCCCCTGATCTCTTGCAGAATGAGCCATGAAAAGACCAGGCTGTCTGCTGTCTGTCTCTATGCATGTGTGTTTTCCTCAGAGTCTTATCACTCTGTCTTTAAGTTTGTCAGTCTATCCCATCTATCTCCTCTTCTGGGCACTGTCCATCCTGCTGTTTGTCTCCTCTCTTCATGCCTGTATGTTTGCCTTTCTTTAATCCTGTACACCTATTTGTACATGTGTTTTTGCCCCAAGGCATTTCAACCTGTCTAGTTTGAATCCGCTACATCTATCTTACATATTAGCCAAGGCTTACTGAGATGGAAATGTGAATAACTCTATGTAATATTAGCTTGTCTTTGCACATTGAAGAAAAACTCTCTCTGCCATATAACTTCGCCTTAACTTTTCTTCACTCTATTATTTTAGTATGCAGCACTTTGAGGGACATGGGAATATTTATTACATCTATATTCATGCTGCTGCTTTGACCTTTGAGGTCTTTTTCTTTGATGGCTTGTCATATTGTTGATCGAGGAATTTAAGTTTATTCAGGTTGGAAAACTCAATGAAAGTCATAGTGGATAAATCTGTCAGCTAAAACGTCTCTGACATGTCCTCTGTATGACTTCTTACCCTTTCCTGTTTACCTGTTTGCATGTCCGGTCCGTCTGTACAAGGTGCTCCTTAGTTATTTGTCTGTTGCGTTTTGCCCCACTGCCTGCAAACCATGCCCTTATTTCCACAACATATCTCTGGAAAAGGGCCCTTGCAGCCAGCAGGGAAATCTGAGGGGGGACTAAAAGTCATTTGACATTACAAAGACATAGTGCGATGTACAGCAGTGCAGGGATACCATATTCCTTCAAGCTGACCACGATGAGTAGATGACCTTAAGCGCTTTTACTGTAAATCCTTATGTTCATCTGGTGCACAACCTATTTCAATGTGACAGAGAGCTTGAGCTTTGATAGTGACTTCTATTTAAATTTTAATGACCATGAGGGCTCAGACTAAGTCCTGGGATGTAGCCGTGGCCCTAACCTGTACTCACACTCCTGATCTTGATGTACTGGGGCTCAAGGAGGAAATGTACTAAAAAAAAAGGGACTCGACTCACTGAGCTGTGGGGGTTACAAAAGTTGATCCAGCAGCCCAACCTGAACAGATTAGGTATTTCCACAGTCCCCGAGGTTAGCTGGGTTTCACTTGACCAGTTTTATTGCAAATGAAGATCTCTGCCATTTATAAAGATTGGGTGCCAAGTCTTTTAAAAGAAGAAATAGGTAGTATTTTTACTTTCTCATATACTGAAATGTCTGTGTAATATCTGCGGGGGGTTAATGAGGTCGGTGAGAATGCTACAAGGTGCAGTGTCAGAGATTTTTTTTTAAACGTGTAGGTTGAGCTTTGTCAGTGCAGCTGCTATTTCTATTCAAATTATGATTAGAAATCCAAAAAGGCTGACTGTTTAGGCTTTTTTGAGGCTCCTTAGTCTACCACATACAACCAGTCTGTACATTTATTTAGATCTAAACTTTTTATTACGCTACGTTAAAAAAATAACTAAGCATAATGTGGATTGGTCACATACATCGTCCTTCTTATAGGTTACTTTCAATGCAATACGAATACTTGACTTTAAAAAATGTTTTTCTACAAGCCAAATATTCATACTAGTGCCATTTCTTACTCAAGTGAGACATGGTACAACTGTAATGCAATACAAGCTGTGAATAAAAATGTTATCTCTACAGGTAGAAAACTGTGTGCTCTAAACCATATGTACTGTAGGCAGTATGAGTGAAAACAACCATTACCTCTCACACCAATTAACGGGTTTCACAGTCATTTATCTGTTTGTTCAGGTGAGGGAAAATTCTTGGCTGTTTTCTTGGTCACTTGTTACAAGCACTGCTTTCTCTTTTTTGGCTTTTTATGTCATCCAGCCAAAAAACAAAAACAAAGTGGCTTTTCTTCTTCTTCTTTGGCAGCACCACGCAAGAATGTGTGCCTGAACCCAATTGCGGTTTGTATATAAGCCAATGTAAGTCTACAGTTTTAAGTTCAAGTCAGCAGCTGTCTGTGGGCACGTTTGCATATGACTTGGCCTAAACGTTAGTTGTAGCTAACGTTACAGCTGATGCCCTGCTATACGAGCGCAAAGGCAAAACTACACATCTAACTCATAGAGATATCAGCATGCCTGAGTGACTTGCTCAATTTCAGCAGTGGAAGAGCATTCACTTAATGCACTCAGTGCCAATGGGAGGTCTGGTGGCTTAGATTGCCTCCGAGTCGGTGAGAAGACAACAAAAGGTTTTTTTCTAACAAGACGGTGATGTTAATTATTCAACAATGACAAATAAGTGTTCTTTTATGCCCACCATCCCCGCATTTGCCACATAAAACATCAGGGAGATATCATTATATTTTAAATTCACTGTGACGTTGTATCCCCCACGCTGTGCCAAGTGGTAAAAAAGCTTTCATCATATCAGTGTCTCTGTTTCTGTCCAAGTGCCTGTTTGCCTCCATTAAACATAGATCCTGCTGGTTGGTAGCACAAGAGAACAAAAATGAGCTTCTATCTGTGTGTTCTCTTTCAGCTGCGTAACAGTCAAGTATCTGTGGAAAGCACCACTTTTAACTCTGTGCTTCAACTCAGCCCAAAAGTCCTTATATGGCTGAGCAACGAAGGGGACTCCCTTGAGAACGTATTTGGAGTAATATTCGAGAATTTTGGTTAATTAACTTTGAAACAATAGAAAGTATGATAAAAGAAAATGTTACCCACAATGTGTTTAACTTTCACATCAATGAGAACATATTTCAAAGGCACACACTCCTATTTATTATCCTATTTTTGTAGAAAGGTCTTTGTTTTTCCTGCAGGGAAAAAACCGTGAAACAAAGTTTGTAGATTTGAGAGGTTTTGTTCGTGACTGGCTACAAAATCTCCTGAGAGGAGCTATTTTCTTCTCTTATTTACCTGTGGGCAATTATTGTGGTTTTGACTATTATTCCTCTCAGTTATGAAGTTTACTCACACACCTAATTTGCATGAGTGCTATAAAATAAAAACGAAAACAATTTTTATGGATTTACCAGAAATTAGAAGACTAGAAAGCTGAAACTGCAAATTCAGCTGTAAAATTTGTTTCATCATTGAGGACACTTAGAAACTGCCAGCAGGGATTGTTATGGATTTTGTATGTTTTTTCCTGGATTCTTGCAGCAATAAAGACATGTTGTTAAAGACTTAATACATGAGTGAAGCCTAATCTAAAACAAGGATCAGAATTTTAGCATTAAAAACAGCAGATTAATATGAATATTAATTTGGGGACTAAGCATATGCGTAGTATTCACCACCATTGAACTGTTCTGCCACAGCTATAAGAATCATCATGTTTTCATGAGAATAATAAAACATTGGGTCACTGGACTTTAATTGTTGATACAGTTTTTGTAGTGATGTATATATCCCGTAATGGCTGCAGTTCATCCGTAGTTAAGTGAAGCGTGTCTTTCTGCTGTACTTTCTGCATTTGTCAAAATGCTTGGTGTGAAGCATTCACATCTGTTTACTCTTGAGGAGACTGTACAGTTCAATACAAGTTGACAAGTCAATATAGCTCATGATATTCTGAAATTTTCTCTTGGTAAGGGCTGCAATTGGTGTTGGCTTCTGTTAGCGCCACCATTAGCCACTGTTAGCCTCTGTTAGGGCTCCTTTATCCCCAAAGCGTGAACTTTGGCGAATGTATCGTACACCAAAGTTGACATTAAATTATGATGTCATATCTGCTGTTGCCAGCCATAAATGGATATGGCTGTGTGATTACATTACCTGTGGTACACAATGTGAGCAATGTGACAGGTATCGAGGTCTTTACCGAAACTTTATTAGAAGTGGCTCTAACATTGTCAGACTGAGGCAATTATCTAATAAACTCTAATACAATGTGAGAATGTAATCACACTGTTTATGAGATGTAACGTGTGATTTGCTAATGTTAGCTAGCATAATGTTAGCTTATAACCAGCTAACATTGTTATAGCCGGTTTTTGGCCAGCTCTTCAGGTTTGTATGTTTAATCTACTAGCAAAATGTAAAAGCGATAATATCTGGATGAATAACCATATTTATGTATGGTTTCGGTTGATTTCAATTTGGGAGATGAGGCTTCAGGTGTGGAGGAGGAGGGTAAGGTGAAGATGAGGGAGGAAACAGCTGATGGAGAAAGAGATAATGGGAAAACAATGCAAAAAATCTAAATGTACAAAATTTATTTGGTCATATACAGTTTAAAAGAGCCATTTGTGTTCTTTAAATTAAAACTAAGTTATAATTGGCACTTTTAAATGATTTGTTAGCTAAATTTAGGTGTTTAGATTGCTAATCAGGTTTACCCTTGAGGGTTAATAGACATTTACTGTTTGATTCTGTATTGTGTGGACAAAGTAACTTAAGCTGTCAAGAAAATGTATTTGAGAAAACAGTATTTGCCAATTATACCAGTACCCCAAACTGTACTGAAGAGCAAGTAATTGGAATATATTATATCCACCAATATAGCAAAACATATCAGGTGAAGTTCAATTCAATCAAGATTCAATCCAAAATTAAAATTCTTTTCTGTTTTAGACACTTTCTGGTTGGTGCTAAGAACAGCACTACTGATAGTGGCCAAAACGAGCCTTTATGAACTTCACTATGCAGCCTTGCAAGCTCCTTGCCTTGGAAGCAGCATTATAAGCCTTCCTTCAATAAGAATTTCAAGTAGCACGATAACACCCACTCTTACAAAATGTCTGTTAGTGAACAAACAAAACAAATTGTGTACTTTTTCCCTTGCACCAGTAGATAACACGCCTTTGAACGATTTCCAAAATGCATATCTTGCACTTTGGAAGTGAACTCTTCAAGCAGAATATTGTGCATCTGCTGCGTGTAGGCAGCTGAGTTGCAGAGCATCATCTGTGTTTTCATACTGAAGAATAAGCAGGAAGAGGGTGGAAGACTTCAAAGCAGCTTTTTCGTGCCACCAGAGTATTCCATGGATAATAGACTTAAGGGGAAGATTTATCAAACAGCACACTTGGGGACTCTAATGTGAAACGCGAATATGAGTGAGAGAGAGTTTGAGTGTGGCAAAGATGTGTATAAGTGTGCATGTAGTGTCTGTGTTAAGAGTGTGTGATTTAAGGAGTGTCTCTGTGTTGACAGGCTGTGTGGCTTTTGTGTTTGCATGCATGCCGAGGAATGCGTGCGTGCGTGTCTGTGCACACTTTCTAGGTGTGATTAGGAGCGAAAGCAGGTTCACGGATGCCATCTTTAGTTCTGAATTTCTGAAGTGAATATGCTAATGAGCGGCCTGCCTGCCCACGCAAACACACACACACACGCACATACGCACCATCTCCCTCACAAGCCGTCCACCTACAAACAGACTCAGAGTAGGCACCGGGGGCCGCAGGGAATAGCTTATTTATTTAAACCTCTCCTGTTGACTTGCCAACTTTGATACATGTTGAATAATTTCCATCAGCACACAGTCATCATCCAATCCACTGCCCGATCAGTCACACTGAACCATATTGAAAAAGCATTAGGCGTGTACCCATGCCCCACCATCAAGCTACAAATATAAATATTTGAATTGACTTGATGATTAAGCATGGCTGACTGGCTG
Source organism: Pelmatolapia mariae (assembly GCF_036321145.2). Lineage (NCBI taxonomy): Eukaryota > Metazoa > Chordata > Actinopteri > Cichliformes > Cichlidae > Pelmatolapia > Pelmatolapia mariae. The sequence goes on from NC_086241.1 coordinate 46,485,059, forward strand.
TGCTCAGTAGAATAATGGCCTAACACATATCAATATTAAGCAGGGGGTCTTTCCTATTACAGCCTCACAGCAAAGTCATTAATTGAGCAGAGTTCATGAAAAATATGCAAATACCCTGTTGACATTCTGATATGTAAATGATGTCACTCTTTTTTTAAATAATGAAGAGTGCAGATTATGCACTCGCTCGTAGGCTGAGCACCACAAGAGCAGCGCAAAGGAGTTACACTAACTGTAGGATTTTATTATGAATTCAATACTGGATTAGTGTCATTTGAAAGTCTGCATATATCCAAAAGACAAAAAAAAAAAAAGACAATATCATTTCACGGCAACCAATTTTTCAATTTCATCTGTTTCTTGAGAGCATATTTCAGTCAAAGGCATTTTATTATTTAAGGGCATTTTCATGCTCATGCCACAGTTGGCGCAGACAATTGTGCTGATGCTCAAGCATGCACAGGCTTTCTGTGTGAAACACGAACACAAGCTGTGACCAACTGTGCAGGCTACATGGAACCTGACATTTTGTTAGAGGCAGGGTAGACCCAGGAAAAGATGCCAGTGTATCAGTCCAGGGCTACCACATGCACACACACGCACACGCACGCACACACACACACACACACACACACACACACACACACACACACACACACACACACACACACACACACACACGCACGCACGCACGCACACACGCACACAAATAGACCGGCATTCACATGCCCAACCACATCTATGGCCAATTAACCTAACATGCTCATCTTTGGATGTGGGAGGAAGCTGAAGCACCTGGAGGAAATCTACACAGACACAGGGAGAACATGCAAAAGGAAAAAATTATTTCAAGATGTAGCAGCTTCACACAAAGCCACAGTTATAAAGCCTAAGAAATTATAATGGAAATACAAGAACTGATCCATACATAACTTAGAAGATTTAAAAGACATATTAAGAAATGATTAAAATCAACTTCACCTGACAGTTGGTCCAGCTTTGCATCATGCCATAACCACAGTATATAAAAAAAGGACCCACAGGGATGCCACCGATTACTTTTGGTACTCTGTATTCTGAAGCTTCAGACATCAGTGGTTTGGCTGCTCCCACACTGGGTTTTTGGAGTCAGAAGCTATGTTTTGTAGCCTGATCACCAAAGTACATCTACAAACAGGTGCAGGTGCAATGTGCAAAAACACATGTTGTCTATTTAACAATAAAACCGTAATATTGCACTCACCAGAACTAAACCACATATTTCTTGCACGGTCTATTCTAGACAGCAAGTTATAATAATAATAATTAGATAATCCATTAAAAAGGCTCCAAAAGGGACCAACATAAGCACAGTATAGAGGCCCAGTTAATGACTCAAAGTAGTGGAGGTGAGCAGACAGCAGACACTGATCGCCTCCAGCTGGCTGTGTTGGAAACCTGTCAGTCATAGTGCCCAAGCCACTAATTTCAGTATCCAGATGGACGAGTTACAAAAAATAACAAAAAAACCCCCACAAAACATTTTATGAGCCAAAGCTACCCAGAGCCCACAGGCTTAATTTTTCAGCTCTTGGTCATAGCTAACTGATGTAGCTTAAGATTAACATTGTAGAAGAAAGGTATTCTTATTTTGCAGCACATATTCCAGCTGGGAGGAGCTATGAGGCAAGGACGAGATGCAAGTGAAGGAAGGGAAGAGAGGCATTAGCACAAAGAAAGCATCCTCTCAATGACTTATACGGAGGTGCACTCGAACATGGAACAGGGCTCTAAACTGCTTAGAAACCTCCTTGATGTCCAACAGTTAAAAACAGCTTTTATATCCAAAGTTTTCCACTTTAAATGTGAGTAAACTTCACACGGCGAGGCTGCAGGGGAGAGGTCAACCATCTCTGGAGGTCTTCTGTGTAAATTCCAGACTTGTGGGGTGTTTGAATCTCTTTCATATGTATATGTAGGTAGAGCTACTGGGAATGTTTATGGAGTGTGCAGTGCTGCAATAGTCTGGATAAAATGGGACACAAAACCAGGCACCGGGAAGCAACAGGAGGTAACCACTCGAAGAACTTCATTACCCATAAATTACAATGCTCTCCTCACATCTCAATTCCCTCTCAGTGGCTGCTTAGAGTAATGATGACAATAAAAGATCCCCTGCTAGTGTCCAACGCTTCAATTTCATCTGGGCAAACGGGATGAGCCTGCGCATCTCAGTGAGGAAGAATGAGACTCGGCTACAATAGCCAGCCTGCAATTTTGCCTGATAAAACTGCCAGTCTGTTATTTGCATAAATACAAATCTCAGAAAGGGTTTAAGGGGGAAGGAAAATTGAGGAAAAGACAATTTGACAGGAAAGAATGGAGCATGGGGAAATAGAAAGAAAAGGCACTGAGAGAGGAAGAAAGAGAAAGACAAAGAAGAAGAAGGTGGAGGGGACCAAAGGTGAGAAGAGGAATGATAGCACCAGGCCTTAATTACAGGTCCGTCCCCTGTTCTCCAGGTCAGACCATGATTCACAGCCGATGCTCGAGCAGTCGTGCGTGAGTGTTTGTGTGTCTGCGTCTGTGTGTGTTCTGGCGGGGGTGGGCAACCAGCCACCTGCACAGAAAGCCCATAACCTTATCACTGCTGGGAGGGTCAACGATATGAACTCAAACAACTGTAAATAATATTGTCATTGTGAGGGAACAGAGGGAACAGAGGTAAAAAAGTTGAAGGAGAAAATGGAATAGAGAAAGATGGACACAAGGTTCAAGTGACAGAGAGGGTACAAGATAGAGAAAAAGTTATAGATGGTGAGTAAATACAACTTTATTTCTGTGTGACACTAGAGAGAGACAAAATGCGGCATTTCAGATTGTATCACTGGATGAATGTTCTTACTTTGACCTTGATGGTAACCTTAAATTTGACATCATGCACTAAACTGACTTTACTCTGGCTTCTTAAATTGTCTCGCTGTTTTATTAGTTGCTTAAAATGTGACAACATCCATAGATGAATATTTGAGTGCTAAACTGTAACTTTCTGACTGTTCTGCACAGCAGAGGACAAATTGTACATAAAAGATCGATACATTATCCATGCCTGAAAAGTAAGGCCAATGCAGCAGTGACTTCAACTGGCATGTAAGACACTTCTGACTCCTCTGGTTGCAAAAAGATAGTCTAGAAGAAAATAACCTTAAGGATCTCTTAATCTAATTAGTAAACATCGTCGTAATGATGTGATGATCAACTGCTGGATTCAACTCTTACTCAGCTCAACATAATGTAGACTTTTTTAAATGAATTGTCCTGATCGGGAAGGAGGTGTAAAAGTAGTGTATGACTTAAGGTAGGCCTAATCGCATTACTGTGATCATATTACATTCTTCAGTAATGCAGTAATGTAGTGTGTTGCTGTGTTAAACTCAGTGATTACATTACCGTGACAATTATGTTGTTACTTGTGACACAAATGTTCTTCAGTTATCTGTACGGATAGCAAGGAAAAATAAAAACATCAAACAAATTTCCTTTTTGTTTGTACTGGTAGCACATTGTGCAGACTGTGCTGTCATTATAAAACTGAATATTTTTGGTTAATTAACAGAAAATATATAGGTATATATATCTATATATATATATATATATATTCTTTTTTTTTTTTTTACTGTGGACCCATCGTAAAAAATTATTATAGTAGACTGTGAAAAACACTGAACTTTTCTGTTATTTGTTTATGTATGAATTAATTACTTGTGGTAGTAGATGTAGTACGGCCATGGGAGATGTTATCATTAGGAGAAGCTGTAAAACTTATGAAAAATGCAATTAAAAGTCTAAAATGTATGCCCTCCTTCACAGTTTCCAGCAGTCCAGTCGGCCGGATGGGAGTCTTTGTCGGGCTGATTCTGGCCCACAGGTTTTTGAAGCCCGGTGGTATGGACATTACTTTTATTTCTGTTGCATGGAAGCAAAAGAGCACAAGCATCTGCACAGACAGCATACCAACACAAAGCCAGCAAAGAACCCAGAATCATATTAAAGCTGTTAAAGATCCCAGTCCAGAGCCTGAGCCTGATCCTGAACAGGTAATAATGGCAGCGATAAGCAGTCAGCCTTGTGGCATTGCAGCCTCCATTTTTATCAATCCTACAGCAGAATCACTGTGGCGATCACTTTGAAGTCTCTTGGTATTGACTTTCTGTTATTTTGCCTGTTTTCATCTGTAAATAGAAAACGATTCTGTGTGTGTCTTCATTAGGATATGGATTTGTGTGGGGAACTGGTAATTTTATGACAATACATTTCAGGTCATTTGACAGAGTGACACGAAAGTAAAGTAGCGAGTAGTGTAACGAATTACTGTCTTACTGTAATGTGTAACACATTGCTTTTTTTTGAGTAACGATCCCAACATTACTCCCAGCTGACAAGCTGCTACCGTCACCCTTTCATCCTCCGATTGTCTCGTCCAGTTTAAATTTAGCTGAACTAAATTTATAGTCCAAGTTCAACACAGCTGTCTTTTCAAGTTCCTTCATATTTTAAAGGTAAGACCCAACCATAATAGACAGAGAACCAAATCAGGCTATTCTCTATGAGTAAGTGTACTCCACCAGGACCAGAGATTTGGGGAGGGGTAGCCATATGTTCAAATCACCAACATGGTCAATGAAAACACTCACATTAAGGCTCCCAGTGGGACTTCACCAACCAACGGGTGACAGTTCATCTTTTATACGCAGTCAGTGTATAAGAAACACCATCTTCTGTTATTAAAATAAAGCAGTTACACTTACAAAAAACTGTTTGATATTTGATTACTGTCCTGCTGTATGAAGAAATTTATACGTTATTGCGTGAATGTATTCTTCTTTGGTTCATACACCATTCTTCCACTCTGCTACTCCATACCGGCTTTATAATTTTTATATTACAGCACCGCACATTCTAACATTTCAAGCTGCTTTTTCACATTAAATGTCCCCAACAGTCAACCCAGCACAGGCTTGATGGAAATGGAACCAGAACAGCAGCCATATTTGTCTCCTCTCAGTTAAGCTACCATGAATTGTTGATTATGTTTTAGTAAAATAAAAAACTGATTGACAATTTACAGTAATTTTAGATGAAGAGTAGCATGCGGTGAGTACTTTAGACGTTTTCGTTCATGTCAACAAGGTGAAAAACTGTTTATCAAACGCTGTCCTGTTAATGTAAAACCACTTGAGCCTTATCCGCATCAGTTAATCAGTGAGTGACACTCACAGTGTAGCACAGCAACCAAATGGAAATATAGCAGCACTGACGTGGATAAGATTAAAATCCAACCCTTTAACCCCACTCATCCTCCTTCATCCTTCTTAAACCCTCCTGCAAAAGTACTTTTCGGCACATTTACACTTCTAACAGAAGGCTATGAGTCTTCTTCTTTTTGGGTAGTTTAACATTAACTCTGTTGCAAATTAGGGAAGAAGCGCATAGAGAGGAAAGGGTTGATGGAAAGATTAAGCTTATACTTGGAGAGAGGTTTGGAATTTGGCTCCTATACTGTAAGTTGAAAGAGAAAGATAAAGTGTCTCAAAATATAAGGCAGAAGAGGGGAAGGGTGAGATTAACTGTACTCTAACTTCAGGGAGGGAAGGATAGAGGTACACGCATTATGATATAGTGGAGAAGAAGAGAATTCTTACACAGCACAACCGGAGGGACAATGATAGGAGGATGGACACGCCATTAGAAAAAAAATTGAATATACTATAAACTGTAGCTTTAACTTTAAACTCAAAGATGAATAGCTGTGATATACAGTGAGTAACCATGGTAACGCTGCATGTTGAGCGAAAGAGACTAAACGCTGCTTTCACACGACGTGTACAGTATAAGTTTCGTTAGTGAAAGTGACAAAGAGATTACATTTCCAGAATAGATGCAGTCACAGGAGAGTTAATCTTCATCATGAAACACACCTTAAGCTCCAGAGGTGCTGTGGAGTCTTCAAAACACCACCCACCTCCATCGTTTGTCCTTCAGATGTCTCATCTCTCCACCATCTGACGAGCTACAACTGCAAATCCTCACTCGTTCATAACAGACTGTAGTAAGCCAAGAGCTTAAAGGTTTTTGAAATTCTAGCACTTCCACTGTGAGACAGAGTGCAGTATTATACCAGATTAGTCATCATCAGACAAATGCCACAAGTGTAACTGTAATATTTATTTGACCTTTTTCTTTAAAAAAAATTGTATTGCTGGGATCAAACTATTTTTACCTTTTGATTTCATGAAAACTGCATCAGATTAGGCAGTCACTGAGTGATAGATACTAAAGACAGCAGAAACGCGTTACAAATGAATGATCCGGGGCAGACCGAGATCTCTCGGCTGGCCTGGGAACGCCTTGGTGTTCCCCCGGACAAGCTGGAGGAGGTGGACAGGAAGAGGGAGGTCTGGGCTTCTCTGCTTAGTGTGCTGCCCCTGCGACCCGGACCCAGATAAGCAGAAGAAGATGGATGGATGGATGGATGGATGTTATGCTAGCTGGTAGTGAGGGAGGGGCTATGAGCCTACGTGTCACAAGGCCGTTTGAAGTTATTCATCAACTGGATGAGGCAAAGATACTATTGGTGGTATCATTAAGGTTTTAATTTTTAGTATTAATTAGTATCTGAGTACAGTTTTCTTTATCAATCCTTGTGGCCAACTTGGGTGAAACGAGGAACTGAGAATAGCTGACTAAGTGATCTTAGGTTTTCTGGTTTGAGTCCACCTTCGGATGCTGACATCTCTGAGATGAGAGTTTTTGTGCCTTATCCATGAAAAAAATAAGAAGAGGAATTGAATAAGCTAATATTAAAAAAACATTAATTTGTTCCAGTGTAGCAGCTGTGTGATGTCACTGAACATCTGTCACTGTTCTAACATCTGCACATTTATTCGCAGTGAATGTCTCTGAGCTGCGCACCTGCATGCCATTGATATTATTTGGAGAGCATAGAGTGTATGTGGAGATACAGTATCACCTGATGTGTGGATTCTATGAGGTCAGCTCATTCAAATTGAGTCAAAATTATTCACTGGAGCAAAAACAAGGTTTGGGCCACTTATAGGAAATGTCATGATACCGAAAGTGCTCATATGGAGCTTATTTTCCTGTTGTTAGGATTCTCGTTTGATGCAGTCTGTGAGTAAAAGCACACAAGACAATTGAAAAATCAAAATTCAACACCATAATGTGCATCCATCTCTCAGTGCAGTCAGTCAAAAAAAGATGCAAATAGGTGAAACTCTCAGATAGGTTTAACAGAAGTAATCACCATTTTTACCAACCAGAGAAGACAGGTAATGATTTATCCACACATCAAATGTGTTAACCTGAGAGCACAGGAACAGCAGGTGAATCTAAACTAGACAGAAATATTGAAAGCAGAGAATATTGTCATAAACAATAACCAGCAATGCTATACTGATTCATCTGGAGTTAGTGGATACTATAGTTTTCTTTTTTTAAACATGGACTGTGTATAGGTCCATGTGTATAAGTTTATACTGGCTATTTCTTGGGATCTCTGTACCATCTAAAACTCACAGCAGTCTGCTTCTTTGTGTGCTTGTACCTCAAGTCTAAATGGCTCTGCAGGGGGAGGTTTTGTAGGCGATCAGCAGACTACTGGCTGGTTTGGGTGGGTAAAACAACTCAGTTGGCTGGATTGAGCCCTCCCTTGCCCATAGCTATTCTATTCTATTCAATTCTATTCTATTCTAAATCACAACAACAGTCGCTTCAAGGCACTTTATAATGTAAGGTAAACTGCCTACAGTAACATGAAGCTAGAACAAACTTAGCTTAAAATTATAGCAAAAATTTATTTTTTGGGCTGCTTCATGTTATCCATATGTCTAAGTAAGTACATTTTTATTTGTAAAGCACCTTTCAAGATAAAAATCACAAAGAGACCACTGAGTCCACAGATCTCAAGAGTCCCAGAGTATGGGGGCCACAGTTACAAAAGCTCTGTCACCTTTCGTTTTCAGCCTCATATGAAGGACAACCGACAAACCTTGATCACATGACCTCAGGGACCTGCTGGGGATGTATGGATGTAAAAGATCAGTGATGTATGTTGGTGCGGGGATGGTGCCAGTGCAGCTGGATCAGCAGGGGTGCAACATGCAAGTACTTGGGAGACTTGGACAGGAGCCTTGCAGCAGCGTTCTGAAAAACCTGCAGACGTTCCAAGGAGGCCTTACATAAACAAGTGAACAAAGAATTACAATAATCCAAACGAGATGAAACAAATGCATGTATGACAATTTCCAATTCAGAGCGTGACACAGTGGGACTCAGCTTAGCAATGTTTCTCAAGTGATAAAAACAGGAGTGAACCAGAGATTTACCATGAGCGTCCAAAGTCAGAGCTACAGAGTCTACACGTTTACCCCTATTCATCAAGCAAATAAAATTATCCTGTGTAACACCTGTTTCACACTTTGTGTTGGCTCGAATGCAAGAACGTGCTTAATTTATGTAAAATGCATAACTTGCAAAAACATATAAATAAAGTAAAAAACAAAATTAAAATTAAAAATTACATTGAATTGAATCAAAACTGAATCTATTCCATTTAGATACAACAGCTTTAACCATCTGCAGTATAAATATAAATTCCTTGAGCACACATGACTAAGCAGAAAGTGAGACAATTGCGTTAAGGTCGATTTATTCGCCTTGCTCCATGCAGGTAACTGTTTCTACAGGAACGAAAATGCTTGTTTCCTTGTTAACAGCTGTGTTTCTGTGAACTTTAAACCAAGATGCTGAGTGGATTTCACAGGTCCTACAACACCATGACATGTACTCCTCCTTGGATACATAACCACTTGTGGCATAAGGAGGCTCGATAATCACTACTGCACCTGCTAGATTTTTCAGCAGTCCTCGGGATTATATCCACGGGATACATGTTGGAAAGAAACCAGTAAGGGTGCTTTTTTGTTTCTGTCCAATTTCAGTTTACATCTGAAATAATTACATTACGTCAAAATTTCACACAGAAAAAATTCTTTGTACAGTATCTTTATGTTTTGGGGGGGTTATGTCAGAAAGAAGGGACAAATGAAAATGAAAAAAATCCAAGACTACCTCCCCATCCATGCCACAAAAAGTACATCTTTGATCTCCCACAGAGCCGTCTGCAATGCTGGATGCCCTTTTAGACTGCGGTGAACACACCGCGTGTGAGGCTTCTGCAGGGTGTAAATTAAAAGCCTTTTTTCTGTAGCAGTGTCACACCATTACTCATTTTGGCAGCTATTTAAAAGTGTGCTTCTGTGATTTATTGTGTATTTTAATGTGTATGATTTATATAGTATGTAGTACTATGCATATACACATGTCTATTAAGATTCTATGCACACTGACTCTGTGTAGTAATGTGCTATTGATGGGAATGTCTGTCCTTGTACTCATCACAGACACGTTTGTCAGCTGCAAGAAACTTTACACAATAATGTTCGGATACTAGTGTGTGAAAATTATGTATTTATTAAATTGTTTTATTGTTTATTAAATGTCAACAAATTATTATTATTATTATTCCAAAACCGTATATATTCATACGCAAAGTATGCTAATCACAAACATAACCGCTAGCAAGAGATCAGGAAGCTAGTATTTCCCAAGTTACCGGAGAGGAGACATCCTTGAGGAATACACAGGGTGAAAACTTTTAATTAAGACAATCTTTTTCCGTTTTTCTTTTTTTTCTTTTTTCATGCTCTGCCACCCTATATTTTGTCTTAACCTCTTGAATCCCAATGTAGAGGGGGAACGTGGTTACACGGGCTGTGCTACCAGGTCATTTATTTAAATGTAGACATGTATTGTATCCACAGAAACGTCAAGAATCTCAGCTAAACCACTGAATATAACAACAAAAAATTCAAATTCAGGTAAACAGATTCCACGAAAAGATTTAAACACACAGTACATAGTTACCTGTTCACCCCGATGGCATGTACGTGGCCAAACAATATCTCTGCTGAAAGCACAGATCTCGGATCCAACCAAAATTCACTGAACCAGCAGCAAAAGAAGACCAAAATTATGCTTCAGGTTTGAAAAATATTAGCATGAATTCTGTCTTACCTTACCGGTCTCGCTTCCTAAAATATCCACCGCAATAAAACCACATTTCCTGTACAGCTCCATCTCCCAGTGTGCTTCAAGGGCAGTTTCCCATCATGAATCACTATTTTCTGTCTTATTTGCCTGTTTACGCACCAGTAAACTGTTGTGTATTTGTCCGACAAGTAAGGCTAATTTTTGCTATTCAATACCTAAGAAATTTCAACTTTTGTTTTTCTATCTTCCATCCTCAGTTACTTTGATAGTAGCATCTGCTGTAATGCTTACACCTATTATTAAGTCTCACACGTGTTAGCTTATTTTGATACCAAGGTAGTTTACACAGAGTTCGTAATTGTAGAGAAATAATCAATTCTTTTTAGGCTTGTCATTTTCAAGCAGGTACCCCCCTGAGATTTAAAAGGTTAAAAGCAAATTAGCTTACTATTGACATTTTGTTAACACTTTGCCTGTGAATACTTAAAGGCATAATCATGTCAGTGGTCATAATTATTAGCAAGATATTTTGCAAATCTGGCTTGAGCAGCAGCCAGCGCACTGCTGCTGATGTTCATGGTTGCAAAGCTTTGTGGTTGTTGGAGATATGTTTGCTTTTCCAGTAAAAATGATATCCGTGTTTCATTATCACTTAAATAACTTTCCTGTGTACCAGCATACGCTTAGGGCATGTGTAGCTGATATTTTTTCCATGATTATCTTTCCACGGAGAAACACTGTTTTTATTAAAGCTGAACTTATTTTTCAGAACTGTAATGCTATAGGAAAACATGCATAGCCTGTGTACATTTTACAGCATTTCAATAGATCGTTACGCAGGGCTGTCGATGAGTCTACCACCAACTCACACATAGTTGCATCCCCAAAGCACCAACCTTGTGAAACACATGATGAAGACTCAGTAGACCTAATTAATATACAGCACATAGACCACAACTATGGTAAATGGACTGGTTCTTATATTGCTTTCTCCCACTCCCTTTCCTTGGAGCACTCAAAGCACTTTATTCACCTATTGCTTTTTATCAAACACTCAAACTCAAATGAGCGCATCAGGAGCAACTTCATGAGATCAGTATCTTGCCCAAGGATACTTTGGCATGCAGACCGGAGTAGCCAAGGATTGAACCACCATTCTTCCAATTAGTAGATGACCTGGTCTACCTTATCACAATATTGTCCAACCCTATGGCTGTATTGATATTTTGTTCTATTGTACATATACAGTATATCAGTATCTGTGTGGGGGTTTTTTTAATTACATTTTTTCAGATATGTGGTGCCATGAAAATGTTTTTATTTATTTCCACAAACTTTAATGCAGAGAAAAACCTATCTTGGGCATGTTATAAGTGGTGTCATCACAACCTCACATTTGTGAAGGAGAGCATCTCCAAGTCTGTTGTTGACAATACTCTCAACCTTGTCTAGAAGCACATGTAGAGGAGAACACAAGAGACATGTCCAGTGGTGGTGTGGAGTCATGAGTAAGTTTCTAACTAGTTAGTGAAATACACCGCTGAAAGGTTAACTATGACCCTAATCATTTTCTGTTTTCAATGCTACTCTAACAGTACACAGCCTTTTCTGTATGGCCAGTACTCTCAGTAACCAAGAATGCCCAAAATGGCCAGAGGATAGTTGTTGTAAGGCTGTAGTTTACTGGAAACAAACTAGCCCTGGCGCTGACAGATATTAATAACTGTGCTATCATTATCAGAAAAAAAGCAAGCAACAAGTCGAGACTGGTTCTTTAGAAGTTGGAATTGTAGTAGAAGTAATAAATCACTAAAGTTATGTGGTGGTTGTGGGGCGGGTGAATTATAACAGTTTGTTAGGAACCAATTCCTGGAATCTCCTGGCAATCAGAGACAATTTTTTAACACTTAACATTTAAAAAGGCCTAAAGAATATTTTTATTCTAAGAGGTTTGATTAAAGGCACCTTGGAAGCACGACAGGGAATATATAAAATTCTTAATTTGCTCTCTCCAACCACACTTGCCTGAGTTGAACCTGCAAACTGATAACCACAGATGCACCTGGTTCTTGCGTCCTGCTTCTTTATCGTAAATTTCACGTGATCCATTATATACGTTCCCACCGAAGCTCTAAAGGGGACATAGTAGGAAGTGAAAAACAATAGAGTCCAATTACGGTTTTTACATTGTGTTAAATGGAACTGAGTGGAAAAATCAATTATGTGAAATTAGCACTTACTGCTAACTATCACTCTTACTATTAGGAATGCATGTGAGAGCTGAACAGTGGCGAGATGCCCTTTTAAGTGTCAGAAAAGCTTTGTCACAGTGAGATCAAACCTCCACATGGTTTTAAATGAGAAGCAGTGCAAGGGACTGAATAAGCTGTAAAAGATCAAATGGTGCTGCAGTAAATATGAAGGAAGGTGAAGATTCACACCCAGAGGCGCTATTGTCATTGTGCTTGATGATGCTGACAGATATAATAGAGTTCTACAAATGTTTAAAAAGCCTCAGCGGGCCATGGCTGCTTTGAACAATACAAAAAAAAGAGATTTATATTATATATGGTTCTTGGTGCCAGACAGGATGGTCTGAGTATTTCGGAATATGCTCACCTACTGGGATTTTCCCACAGTACTATCTCCAGGGTGTACACACAATGGACTGAAAAAAAGACAGCAGCTGTTCTGCTTGTTTGATGCCAGAGGTCAGAGCAGAACCAGGCTGCTGCTTCAAGCTGAAAGGAAGGCAAAGGTAACTCAAATAACAACTTGTTACAAACCAGAGTGTGCAGAAGAGCATCTCTGAACGCACAAAACTTCAAACGTAAAAACAAATGGGCTACAGCAGCAGAAGACCACACCAGATGTCACTCCTGCCAGCTGAGAATGTGATAGCACAATTACCTGAACTAACCAAAATTGGAAAAACAGAAGAAGTTGTGTCCTGCCTCGTATAAACAGTTTAGGGTGCTGATGGTGGTCTAATAGTGTGGGGGATATTTTCTTAAACTCTGCATGTCAACATCTCCCCACACACCAAAGAAAACATTAAATTAACCAGCTGTGATCCCTGTGACTGTTCTTGGTCAGCTTTTTTAATAGTCATTATCTAGACATATGTTTTTGTAATTTGAGGTCATCACATTTTTTATTTTACAATTTTTATATGTTATAATTACAAAAGAGCACCTTTTCAATTTTAATTGCTTTATTTTGTCTCATGAATTATTGCTTGATGTCCTTTTTGTTGCTATGATCTTTCGTTAAAGGTCAGTGTTGACCACAGAAAGAGACTTACTGCGACAATAGTGTCATTTTGGAAAAATCTCTGTGCACAACTGATGGTTAAAAAAACATTTCAATTCATTCTGATTTTGTTTATAGTATATATTTGAGTGACTATACCAGTGAAATTTTAGGCACTATATGGTTAAAAAAACATTTGTTTTTGGAGGTTATTCAAACATATCGCGATATGTATCGTGTATCGTGATCAGAGATCAGAGGCAGTAACGCATAATCCGATAACTTTTTTAAAGTATTTAGTGAAGTAATGGATTACTATTGCAAAAAAGTAATTAGATTACTGTTACTTTCCCATAAGCATGCTGCGTTACTGCGTTACTAAACCGTGATTTTGTTTGTGAGAGTGTCCCATGACAATGAGGTACGAGCATGTGACGTCCGGCAGCAACAGACGTGTAAACACAAAAGTTATATGGTATTTTATATGCTGGAATATGCAGAAAATACGTTTAAATGTTAAACAAATTTCTTCATGTCAAACACTTTTGCATATAATTTCATTTTTGCTTGATGCAATGTGCATGAAATTAAAAGATTAAAACTAATAAAACATGTTTTAAAAAGAGACTTTTCATTTGATTCAATTTTATATGATGGATTATGGAAAAAAATAGAATTGGGCTGAAAGGTCTATTGCTTTATTACATATTCAGGTTGTGTATCATGTTTTTTTTTTTAAAGTAACTAAGTTACAAAGCAACTAATTACGTTCGAAAATAAGTAACTGGTAAAGTGATGGGATTACTTTCTTGGAAAAGTAATCAGTAATTGGTAGCTATTACTCTTTTTAATTACTATTTTTAAGTAATTTGACCAACACTGATCGTGATATAGCCTCCAAAAAAATTGCGATATTAGGTTTTTCTCATATTCTCCAGCCCTACAATCATATCAGTACAGAGAAGTGTTCTAAGCACTTTGTTGAATCTGTGCAATGAAGAATTACGGCAGTTCTGAAGGCAAAAGTGGGTCCAACCCCAGTACTAGCAAAGTGGCCCTAATAAAGTGTCCATTAATTATATATATATAAAACAAAACACTCTCCAAAGTATTCCACAGGGAGAAAATGATTAAAAAAACTACTATGGGAAGGTATTAGAGTGTTACTAGAGTCCACCAGGTAAAAAAACAACAGCCCACTCTCCTAATCTGAGACTTCCTGCTGCTCCAGCTCAGCTTCATTCTCTTCTCTGAGATCTTCTTTCTCCCAGAGTACTGAAAAGAAAAGAAAAAAATCTGAACTGAGGAGGTGAGAAGGTGAGGATGAGGTCCCACCCTCCCTCAGAACTGAAATCTCACCTTGAAAAGGCATCTGCCTCCTTGATCAATCTTTCATTGCTGTCTCCCAGCAGCTGGCCTCTCACCCCGCACGCCACCTCCTCCTCTCTGACTCCATCGCTCTTTGGTATTATACACCTGGAGAAATGCCTGCTATACTGAATCACTCAGATGTTCTGTTTACAGATCTACCTGCCATTTTGCTATCTGCTGCGCTCTGTAATAGTGTAGCAACAGATACCTGACCGCTGCTGGAGCAATCTCAGGAAAGCCATAAAAGAAAACAGCAAACAGCATGCAGACAATGCCCGGCTTGATCATGTGGCAGAACCTAAAAACACAGCTCATAAAGTATTCAGCCTCAGTGAGAACAAGTCAGTGAGTGCTGACAGCAACTTTAATGGGATCTGTTGTTGGAAATAAGTTAATTAATCTTGTCCACTTTCTCTCAACTTTCTCTTTCTTCATCTTGCTGTTTCTTTGTGTCCTTTTCACCCTCTGTGTCACCTTTTAATCCTTCTCTCAGCTCTTTCATTTGGTGCTGAATTCACTATTTCAGTGTCCCATCTCCTCTATTTTTGTCTCTGTGCATATCTCTAGGACCAGTGCATGAAGAATGATGGCCAGTGGGGGATATTTCTCATGGGACTCTGAGCCAAAAAGCCAAAATGTAGTGTTTCATGCATCTTCACACTTTCTTGCCTTTTCCCCGCACCGTTCAACATACTTTGCATTTTGAAACAATTCAGTTTCTGCCACTGTGCCAGCTGACTTATGGCTTGAGGTTTTACACCAGCTATTTTCAGAGCAGGTGGCCACAATGGGTGTGCTTTCCATTCGCAAGAGCATCGGGAGATGAGGGAATAAACACTGGAAGCTGCGGCTTTGTTCGCAAACATTACCTGCTGTTAATGAAAGTCACTGAGCAAAGACAGAGATAAAACTGTGCCAGCTACAGGTAACATCTATTTGATGAAGTGTGCAGTGAGGAGAGTGAAATTAATCACACACGAGCTGTTATAAAGAAATGTCCAGATGGGTTCATCAAAGCGAGAAAAAAATAAAATAAAGGAAGTTAACAGCAAAGATCGTGAATAAATATTAAAAAACACACCTTTGAAAAATAAACATGCTTTTTTTTCACTTTTCAGGCTTCATTAAATATCAAGTCACATGCGCACACCGTACTTAACACGTATTGGCTTTACACACATATCGAATGGGAATCTTTTGTCAGTAATTAATGGTGTTGATCTTGTAAAGATTTCCCATGAGGTCAAATACATCTTCATCTCCTCGGGTAAATTGTTTTTCCAGTGTTTTTGTCTGGTAAACATCACCGACAAAACTGATTCCACCAGGGGTAATTACAACAACCGCTGGAAACAAATCAGCATAGCCAGCAGTGAAATGTACTGATTTAACAAACCAGGATATTAAAGCCAGCAGACCTGGATGCAATAAAGCAGTACTAGAGGACAGCTGGAGATTATAGGGCTGAGAAACGGTACCAATTCATTGCTTTTATTGAGCAATGCACACATAGGCCATTACTGTGGGGTCATTACACAAAATGATTGTGATACAATCCAACATTGTCAATACAAGAGAGCGCACAAGACAGGTTTTAAAACTCAAAAGGAAGAATCAGACATGAGGAAATACGAATTTGTTTATCTATTTTAGGTTGACACTAGTTCAGCTTTTGCTAACAGTGTCAGTAATGAATTGAGAGAGATGCTGGGCTTAAAGCCACCCCATCCAACAGCTGTGTAAAGCCCTGGTTCGCTAATACCTCTCCACCTTTGCACAGGTTTATGGGCATGGATCAGTAGGCTCAGTAACAAGGCTGACAGAGGCTTCTAACAAGTCAGGAGACAGGCAAACAGATGAACCTGGCAGCTCTTGTCTTCCCAGACAGCAGGGAGGATAAGAAAGTTAGGAATAAATGGGAATCATCCAGTCAAGCGTAGCTGAACATGCTAGCAGATCTCAATGGCCCCTAATAACACGGTTGGGGATTATTGTGACATTACTCTGGTCAGAGGATTTAATATGCAAAGAGGGAAA
Organism: Pelmatolapia mariae; assembly: GCF_036321145.2. Lineage (NCBI taxonomy): Eukaryota > Metazoa > Chordata > Actinopteri > Cichliformes > Cichlidae > Pelmatolapia > Pelmatolapia mariae. The sequence continues at coordinate 46,501,829 of NC_086241.1, forward strand.
TTTCAGCTGTCCTGTTAAAGAAAGCGAGGACTGCATAGGAACATAGGAACAGATCATAGGATTGACCATAAATGTCGGACATGATCAAGGAGGACAGTCGTGCATGTCTTCCTTATGTCTCTGCGGCAGCACAAATATAGATGGAAGCAGGAACCATAACAATGTGTGAATAAAGTAGGCCTAAATCATTTTATCTAAATACATCTGGGGATGCTTTCATTGACTGGCAGAACATTTAACTGATACTGAGTCCATGAAAGCATTTCCATTTGCCGTCTGAAACACCCAGTGTCAAGCAGCTGTTTTCTGCTGCCTGTCAAAATTAGCTTTTCCCTAAAAAACTAGTTTCCCCTAGTGGAAGGCTCTGCCTTGGTTTGATTCCAGGCCAGCAGAAAAACATATTTTTTAGTTTATGTGGACTATTTAATCAGTAAACCATTTCATGCAACAAACTGGGTTGTTAATCTGAGCAGAACACTCACCACAATGCCCTAAACTGAAATTATAAAGAGGGGACTTCAACAGGGGTGGGCGACATAGCCTCAAAATTATATCAAGGCAATTCCAAAAAAATATGCAATAATGATACATGCGATGAAAAGGAAAATAAAATTCCGAATAATGTTTTATCGGTGATTGTGGCTCACAGGCAGCAGCATTTATTAGTGCAAACCAAATAAGGGGCATGTTCCATCTCTGTTCTCCAAAAAGCTATTTTCATTGATGACAGACAACATGATTCAAATATTGAGTCTACTATCACAAGGTGCCAACAGCAGCAGCAGTAATGTAGTCCAACATAGTAGTGACACGGCATAAGTCGATTATAAACACAAACATAGCATAGGCAATTCAATTCAATTCAATTCAATTCAATTCAATTCAATTCAATTCAATTCAATTCAATTCAACATTATTTATATAGCACCAAATCCCAACAGCAGTTGCTTCAAGGTGCGTTATATGTATGTATATGTTTTACAGGAAGAAACCATCCGGCAGAACCAGGCTCAGTAGGGAGCATATATATATATATATATATATATATATATATATATATATATATATATATATATATATATATATATATATATATATATTACTAATTAGTAACTAATTACTGAATACTACTCCATGTGCTTGCGTCATTGTCATGAGACACTCAAAAACAAAATCACAACGGCTTAGTAACGCAGTAATGCAGCGTGCTTATGGGAAAGTAACAGTAATCTAATTACTTTTTTTGCAATAGTAATCCCTTACATTACTCGTTACTTGAAAAAGTAATCGGATTATAGTAACGCATTACTGCCCATCTCTGCTCATCACCAGCTACTAGTATCTACTCCTCACATGGCTGGATGTACTCAGCACTGTGTGCTTTGATGGAAGGTGTTGCAGTAGCTCCTTTGGCTTGGGAACTAGGCTTTTATATCACAGTTGACCAGTTTTATCACAGATGATGTGACCATATCAATATGAAAATTGAAGCATAAGGTTGTGGCTGAGGCTTGTCCAGAGACTGCAGCTGTATGTCATGTTCTGAATGATTCTTGTCTCTTTATATTGTTAAAAGATTTGACGCCCAAAATCAATTACTAAAAGGAAGTTTCTGGAAAATGAGTGGTAGTGAGCCATGAAGTAAATTTACTGTAAGTTTAAGTTTACTGTAACTGAGTACAAATTTGAGGGACTGTACATCCGCCTTACTTGAGTGTTTGCATTTATGTATAAGATATCTCTACTCCACTGCAACTCAAGTTATTTTTCAAATATTACAATAAAAACATATAAATAAGGATATGTTGTTGAATGTTGTTGAATGGTTGCAAGCTTTGTTGGTTTGCTGCCTCTTGTTCCATGCTGATGAACAGCATTTATGTAGTACAGCATTAGCTGTACTAATTTACACCTGCATCCCACCTGAAAAGGCAACTCATTTGATTAATGGAAGCCCTACTGTGCCTTTTGAACTACAGCCATTCCTTGTTGGAGCACACTTCAGATAAGTGAGGAAAATTAAAGAGACCTTTATAAAACTTCTTTCAGTCCTTAGAGCTATTTTAATATCTGCCTTAACTCCATCAGTGTAAAGTTAGCCAATATTTCCCAACAAACATTAAACTCAAACTCCAAAACCACACTGTATACTTTATATTAATAAAACTAGCTAAAGGACAAGAAGCTGAACAGTAAAAAGGCAAACATGCTCACCAGTTTGTCTTAGCATAATACATCAGTGGAAGGATGGGACGGGGTTAGCGAACAGACACTCCATTAAGCATTCATGTTATTGACAAACACACCTCAGCATAATGGCATATTGTCTACCATACAATATACAAATTCTTGTAAGCAATCCCTGCTAAATTAGAAAAAGATCGCATGGTTAATACACCAGTGATTATAGAAAAAACTCTAATCACTGTATGCAAATACCATCATACTGTGAGTAGCGGGGAGGGTGGATTTATCATTTAACTAATCAAGAGGACCAGCAGAGAACTGCTACAGTCAAGATGTGTGTTCACATATTTCCATATGTTTTCTTCCCTTCACTGGTGTAAAACAGTTCCAGGGAGCAAAGGCAGGCTGTAAATATCCTCAGCATAGTAGTGGTGATTAGCTGCCATCCCCCCTTTTTTTTGTTGCATAATTCACTGTTTAAGAGCCAAGGTTGCAAATTGATAGCAGCAGAAATTACACCAACATTATTGCTGTATGTGAATAAGTAATAATAAAAATGGGACCGGAGGGGTGACAGTGCCCAGAGATGCCAAGGATCTCATTCATATTGGTTGTCACGACAAGCTGCGCTACAGCCTCAATAAAACCTTCGTAACACCTCATCATCTATCATGGCTCTGGCCCTGGCAGATTCTTGGCTCCGCGTCTTAGGCCAGCCTCTTGGTCTTTTAATGCATTTTGGGCTTTTAGCACCCTCGGCTCGGGAGCGTAGTACTACCCGGCTCCCAGAACACTGGAGTACTGGTACACTGTGTAAGTCCTTAAGCGATATTGATGGGAACTAAAACCTCGTGAACCCTGTGAAAGCTGGGGTCCACAGAAGAGTATTCTTCTGTGACTCAATGGCTTTCATCCAATCTAGTGGTTATCAAGATTGGACAGCATCTTGTTCTGTTCTGTGAACACGTAACCTCGGGTTTGTTCGGGTTGCTGATCAGACATGAGGTCATGGCAGCTGACGGGGGAGGAGGGGCTTTTACTTTATCTGCCGCCTTGTAGGAGCTGATGATAACCAACCTGCTATGCTGCTGGCCAAGCTTCACTTTTAGGAAGGCTGTGTCTATTACCTTACTTAGATATCATCAAGCAGTAGCTGAGTAAGTCAAGTGGTCTTGACCTCAGAGGCTATCTCCTCATAATCCTTCATCTTCACGATAGCAGCACTATTAGGTAAAGCAGAAAAAGGCTAAAAAAAGTAGCAGTACTTTGATGGTGTTCAAAGAGTTAAGAATCCTCCAAAAGCTGGGTTTCATGTAGCTACTTGAGCACTGGGGAGAAATCTAATACCTGACTCATCTGAGGGATGAATGATGCAGCAGATTATCAAGTAATTGGAATCTGTGAAATGTCACTGGCGTGACGGCGAGTGACCTAAGATCAATGGCACTAAGGTTGGGTCACACTTCAGTAGCTTCAGTGATCCTCACGCAGCTCAGTAGCGAGGCCTAAAGCCATGCAGGGCAAGGATCCATGATCACACGGAAAGGCCGATGGGCTGAGTTAAAAGGAACTAAAGATAAGACATGTAGTGACCAAGGGGACAAAGGCGAGCCAGCAGTCATCTGGAAAAGATTTCCAATATTTTCCCTCATTCTTTTTTTTTTCTCCTCTCCACCTCTCCGTCTCTCCAACCCTTTTCCCTTCTCTCTGTTGTTTGATCTCGTCATGGCCCAAAGTCACCAGGCAGACGGGTCTTATATTTTATATTCAGTGTTCCACATGAGGGAGCGTGTCATAAAAAAAAAGTCTACTCAAAATAAATGAGGCTCTCTGAAGGCAAACGCAGATGATGGTTGAGGCCGAGCCGACGCTGGCCATCGTAACAGGCATCAGTAATTTGATTTGAAGAAAATCTGTGTGTGTATCTGTAAGTGTGTGTCTGTGGTTTGAGGCAGCAGTGGTGTGGAACTATGGTCTCCCTTTCTTTCACGTACTCCTGCTCCAAAGGCTCAGTCAGATTAAGTTGAGTGTAGGTGTTGACTGCTCCCCCCCACATTAGTAGGTGCTTTCATTGCTTTTACAGTTTGTCAGATTACATTAATTAAAAACAAAAGCTCCTTGTTGGCAGACTGTAAAACCACCGACATCCATAATGATAACGTGGAAAAAAATATTTTCAGTTTCAAAAGTCGTGAAAATCACTTTAGCGGGAGGCGCTACTGTTAATTGCCTGGAGAAACTGCAACACTACAAAACAGCTGTGTGAGTGTTATCAATATTTCTGAGGAACCCTAAGAGCAATGAGGGAGAGCAGCAAATAGCCAGTCTCTAAATGAACCGAGTCTCCTACTCAACAAGCATATAAAAAGAAATCAATATCTCTGTTAACTGTCTATTGTTCTAAACAAGAGTCTCCAAAAGCATTAGAGTCTGTATATATTGCCACTGTCATCATCTTTAAAACATGGGCTTTGACTGTGATTGACTGGCAAGCCAACATACACCCACCACCTAATTGCAATTTACTCAGAGGAAGACAAAGAGAAGCAGCTCTCTTGTCACTGACAGGATGCCGTGAGGGCTGGGGAAATTGAATTCACATCGAGAGGGATTTAATTAGACCACTTTGTACCTTTCATCGCCACAGAATCCTATTTACATTCATTCTTGTGCTACTAAGCTTCCATACCTTAGTTATATTGGTTCAACTAATCTTCAACGTATAATATATTCAAGGCAAAAAGGCAAAAAGATCAGGGTTTCATCTAATCCCTATGCACCATCTAGAATGCAGCAGAATGGCTAATCACAAACTCAAATTCAAAAAAGTCACAATCCCCATGATATGTAATATGTCCACTCCCTTGACCGTTTATGAGACACTGCAAATCAAGTTTCCGATCCCGCTGGTGAAATGGGTATATGTACCACATGAAACAAGAATGAAAAGCTACTAATTCCTTATTATATTGTGTGCAGAGTGTCAATCAAGATACTCTAAAATCCCTTCTGAAATAAATCTAAAAAAAAAAAAGTATTTAGATGTGCTAGGACAAAAAGACCTTGAAGGCAGGATTTATCAGCTTAGTTAGAGGGAGATGATCCACTGAGCGGAGATAGGACGGGGTTGCCCCGTCTTATTCTCAGCTTATATGGAGCCTGGCAAAAAGCTGCATATGATTTTCACATGGAATCCATCTCAAGGCCTGCAGGACATAAACGTATTAATATTTTAAAAAGAACAGTTTAACGTGATAAAACTGCCATAAACACAACTCCTTTATTGCTGACACGTTGTGGCCCTGTTTATGCATTCTGCCTAACTCCATTATTTATGGCTAGCCTTGCCATATTACCACCCAGCTATCAAAGTTTGTGAAGCTATTTGTGCCCTGTGAAAGGGGTCACTTATGTTGAAGAACCAACAGAGTTTTACAGGCCTTACCAGTATTTGTTTCTCTTGATAGGAGGGATTATTTTATTGTATTTACGAACACAATTCATTACCAAATATCTCCACTTAGATGACCTTTACCTTTATGCTTTCCAATCCCAGTCATGCAGATTTACATTTACCCTGCAAAGGAGAGAGTGTGCAAGGGACAGAGAGCAACTGATTGTGGTTAATGAAAAGCCCATTAGCCTTACTGATGCCACACCACCATAACCTACCAGCCAATGGGCAAACAGCTAGCTAAAGCATTTTAACACCAATATGGAATATAGTTTAGATACATGTGTGCTAAAAGGCACATTAAGCAGGAATCCCTGCGCAAACAGTTAGGCACAAGGACAATATAAGGGAAAGCAAGACCAAATCGAGCTGTTAAAATACGTGTTAAAACAACTAGCTAAAACAATTACACTGAATTAAATTAAAATAAATATTATTTCAAGGAATCTGAAATTAATTTTGACTCTCCAGTTTATATTATAGAAAAAAGGATAGGTTTTTATCAGCATGCTTAGGCAATCCTTTGACAGCCATCATTCAGATATATACTCAAGCATGATAAACAGCTGCAGAAGCACACTAATGGTAGATATATGCATCCTTACTGGAAATACAGAACTTCCATGGTTCAAAATCAACACTGTAATGCTAGCAGCACTAACTTTGCTTGCAGACTCTAAGCAAAGTACCTTTATGACTATTGTCAAAACCTTAACCCTGATCTAATTTGCTCCTTTCTAAGTCACTTATTTGCTTGCTGACACAATGTCATGTAAGCAAACTCCACCATCGCCAAAGTGCCAATTAAGTACCAAAAATGACGAATGTGCAATGACTTATTTCCAGTGACGTTAATTGCCGTTATTGACCTTTAGGTTTATTTGTGTCATTACAGATGATGCCGCTAAATACGCATCCAAGTATATGAATCACTTAAAAAATTGCATACAGGATTATGCCTGTTGTGAGCTGGCTTCAAACAAATGCCAACTCACCTCCTGCAACCACTTTTACGAGAATACGCTCTTCTTTTGCGGTTTGGACTCCTTCTGACATTTCTTTGGAGGTGGAGGAACACCAAAGTAATTGCTTAAAGGAGCTTGCTTCTTTGAAATCTCTAAGAGTTCTAAACAAATGTCTGTCCTCCTCCAGAAAATCTTATGTACACAAATGCGCGTTGCAACTTCTCATCTGGTGCGTGTCTTTTATTTTGACAGCGCATGCGCACCTACGGACCACTTATGTGCACCCCTGCTTATAAACTTGTAAATGCTGTTGTTATCACTATCATGTTGACATTCATTACCCACACATGCAAGTAGTTTACGTTCAAGTCTATAAAAGAAAGGATTAAAAATGAGACACAGTTCATTTCCTACAGCAGTCACATCCACAAATGTGTAGGCAACAGAATTGTAAATTTTCTAAGTGAATGTTTACAGGTCAGCTTTAGAGACCTTTTGTGCTGCAAATACTGTAGCTTCTCCTCATTATCTAATGCACGCAAACTTTATCAAATACTATTTTAGTATTTATTGCACTCATTTGTACTAATCACTCAAACACCCCAACTTCAGGTCAACTACAGTGCTAATTTAGAGAGATAACAAATCTATAGAAATAAATTCTACATGAAACTATGGTTCGCCTGAAATACCAACTCCTTCTTCACTTACTAGTATACTTAAATTGTTCCATATCCCTAATATGATTTGCTTGACTATTCACAGGGTCATCCCTGCAGATTGCAGAGTTTTTGCAAGCTGTAGAAAAAGATCGCAGAAAAATACAGATTGCCCTATTTTGAGTTTTTTCCCTCTTTAACAAATATTGAACATTTTTCTGATTTAATTTCCCCCCATCACTCTTTTTTTTCCCCATGTGCACATGTGATGAGTGTAAATCAGCTGGGTGGCCTGCTGCAGACAACAGAGTGGAAACCTTGTAAGAGTGTTGAGTTGCAAGCTCTTTCATTAGCCCTCATAAATGCTATTTGGCACACATCTGAGACTGCCTTGTTAGATAGCCTGCAGCGATTTGGCCCATTGCTACACATCCCCATCCTCTTCTACCTCTCCATGGTTTAGTCAGTTGACAGCCTGGCACTGAACCTGATTCCTGAATCTCGATTTCACACTTTTCCTCTATTTCTATCTCGACAGACTGAGCAGAACGCCACCACAGAAACTGAAGCCCTGATTAGAAACCAATTAGCTCCTCAGATCCCGGTGCAGGATATCATCACGATTCGCCTGCTGCTCTGGATGAAGCAGTCTGCTCTCATTTGCTGGGGGTTCACAGGGAAACGTAAGATGACAAGTGGAAGAGCTACTTCTTTAACACAACCTGAGTTAAATGTGAGCTGTAGTAGGAAAAGATTAATAAAGATTGATTTTCTTTGGGTACTTGTTTGTGTCTCACATGTATTTTTTTTTCTTGCTTAGTCGTGGATTGATGATTACGTTTAAGATCAATTTTCAGTTCAAGTTTCAGCAAAGTTCAAATTTGCTGCTGCTGGGTGAAAGAGTTTTTTTTTAAAACATCTTTGATTAGTTGAGTTTGACACCAAACAAACATACCTACCTACCAGAAACCTGGCAGCAGACGATTCAGCCTTTTGATAATTTCCCCAAACTTTTAACCACTTACAAACTTTCTGTCAGGTTCTAACAAGCGTTCTGTTTCAGCACCACAGAGAAATCTACTGACTTTTGGTCTAACTGCACTTGACAGACATTTTATGCTGTTCATTTTTTTTTAAAATAACATGTCATTGAATTGCTACACTAATTGACAGGTGATGCTGTAAAGCTGATGTCTATAATAAAGAGGTTCACTCTTATTATGCACTCATGTCCTCTACGGGAAAGCTGGCCGACTGGTTCAGCGGACACACAGTCGACAGACAGAATAAAAAGACTTAAGACATTTGGGTTCAAGCAGTTTCTGGTATATGTTAAGAAAACTAATGGCTATATACCATACAACTGTGACAATCTATGGTATTAAAGTTATTGAAACCACATGAAAATTACATGTGCACCTTCTTTCACATTACACAGGCTGTCAGACGTGAACAATTTCTGCTATATGAGAAAAAAGAAAATGGCTTCAAGTTTCTAATATATTTGGTAGGAGTGAAAAAACAGATTACAGCACAGTATATCATATTTTTTTGTATTATTTCAAGACAGGGACAAACATTAGCAAATACTGATATTTTGTTAGCTAAATTCAAATATTCTGGAATATTATGAACAAAACGCCTCATCTCATACTGCACCATCCTGAGACAATGTTACCTGAACAAACTTTCACCAAATTGGCTCAGCTAAATAACACTGGACACACTTAGCTTGACAAACCTATCTACTAATTCAGAGCACACTGATGGTCACATTAGTAAAAATAGGCCAGCAACCTTCTTACATGTACAAAAAAAAGAAGAAGAAGTATTTTTTAATACATTTTGCGACCAACTGCATCTCCAGAGGTTGAAGGTGTCACTTCTGATCACAAGGTAATTGCACAGTTCGCATAATAGGTGCCAACGTTTCTGTAAACAGTTGCAGTCTGATGTGAAGTGACATTTGACATACCATCAATACCTTGGTCAGTCTAAGAGAGACTGACAAAGGTACTGATTCAGTTCAATTGTATTTATACATGGCACCAAATCACAACAATAGTTACCTCACGGTGCTTTATATTGTAAGGTAAACAGCCTACAATTTGCAAATACTCGCCAACTAAATTAAAAAATGCAAACAGGGACAAAATGTTTCCATTAGTCTTTAAGCACAGCTTGTTGTTTTCTGCTTATATTGCTATAGAGCAGAAAGGGTACTGACGAAAAATGTAATAAATAAATAAATTTCTGTTAAGTGTGAATTTCAGTCTATGTAGACAACAATAGATATGTGATTTTCACTAACAAAGTTACAGTTTTCACAGTTAATTGCTGTATTATCAGAAACAGATTGCGTGTAATTGTCAACTTGACCTCATTCAGCTGCAGACTGATAACAGACTGTTTTATAGAAAACATTTTTGGTGACAGCGGATGCTTGACAATCTCATTTTGCAGTTAAATAAATAAAAATATAACTGAAATGAGATAAGTTTATCTTAAACAGATACTAAAAAAAGTTTGAAAAACATTTTAAAAAGGCAATAAATCACAATATGTGTTATGGCAATGTTCATCATATCACAAAATGTTAAAAATCACAATAATATCATATCGTGAGTGAAGTATTGTGATAATATCATATTGTGGTGATTCCCACCTCTTAACATCTCTATTAGTCAGATCCTGGCTTAAGACGCTGGACTGGATAATGGTGGCACAACAGCTCGATCTAGGGACGATTCATTTAGTTCAGTTCTATGTTGTTTACTAGCTAACGTGTTGGTGCGTCAGACAAGTATCGTAGCATGGAGGAAGATGTGTAACAGTGAAACGACAGCAGTTTGGAGATATCAGCTCTAAAACTTAAAACACTTTTAGTTTTTTTTTTAATCTTTTTTTTAGTTTGGTGTTTGAGTCTCAGTTTCTTCCTCACAGTTGGCATGAAAGTCTATTGGATCAGTGTTGGCAGATAAATTTTGGATCAGGTTGGATCAGTGCACCACCTTGAAAGCAGTTTTCCCACTGACCAAAAAAACAAACAAAAAAAAAACATGTTAAATTGTCCAATTTCCATTTTTGTCAGGTAGAAGAGAGGTACCCTGCTCCTTTTCCATGCAACAACCATATTCTCTATAGTGTCTATAGTCTGTGCTGTGTTCACACTGGAAAAGTGACAAAAATAAATATGTATGCTCAGTCTCTCAGACAGGCACTGGCACAGCATGTGTGATTAATGTGTGGGATCATGGGAATGGAAGCTGAGGCCTCATGATAATCAGATATATTCTTGCCGGCCCCGTCTGTGTGAAATGAGAATATGTGAGAATGTTTGAAATGGCTGTCACCTCTCTCAATAAAATTGTGGAGTGATAAGAGCCTTTATTGTATGGGATCGAATAATGGTTTGCACCAGCTGCAATAAGACACTTAAAGTTCCTTATACTTAAATAAGCACTGACAGACACACTTACAGGCTTTAAGTACTGTGAGCATTTGATGAAGGGCCTTGGAGCCTCGCTAGCTTGTTTCATTACCACCTCTCATTCTCTCTGCCTTGCCAACTCAACGCCACCCCCCCAAACTAAGGAAAAAAAAAACTTTTCCTTCTGATTAATTGCAGCCTTTTAGGCTTTCTTACAATCTGCTTGGACCATTCTGCAGCCTTTTCATTACAAACTTACAGAATACAGTGGAAGTAAATGCCATATCCTTTTAGCTCACAAGGGCAGGGTAATTTTCTATGTGGTATAATCATCCCTCGACAAAAGCAAATGGAAATGACAGGGTTTTAATATTAGAAGTCATTTTGGTCTCTACCAAGAGTTTGATTCATTCTATTTCAGAGAATGTTTATCTCCAGTACCTCCATTGCCTGTAACTGCATCCACGTACTCTTAAAATCATACTTTTTCTGTCAGAGATAGCAGAGAGCAGTGAGAAAATCATCAAGACAGCTGGCGATAAACGTCAACTGGCCATCGATGAAACACACCTACAAGTATCCAAGTGTGTCACTATCACTGAGTCATAATGAGAATCCCTAAAGCACCCCCCCCCCCCCCCCCCCCCCATGTGACTCCAAAGCATTATCACAGCAACTAGACAAATGAAACCAATAAATCACACAAGACAGAGTGAGCGTCAAAAATCGTATCTGCAAATGGGAAGATTGAGCGTGCAGATTTGGGAAAGCCATCTCTAAATCTCCACTTTAGGGATGCGGAGCAACAGGTGCTCTGCATGAAAAACAATCGCAAGTGTATAAATAGATTTTGAAGGGCCAGCTGAGTAAATTTGAGGCTTAGAACTGAGCCGATGTGCCGGGAATCCAAAGAGAAAGTCAGTTAGGGTGAGACTCTCTACAGAGACTACGTATCTCCTCTATGTTAGATGCCCAACGACAGCTCCATCCTCACAGAAAAATAAATCCCTTCTCTGGCTGTCACATGGCTTATTCACATTCACATCCTCCTCTCTCTGCTGTGTTTGCTCCTGTAATTTCTCCGACAATATTCTCTCGCTTCTCTCTGTCAGTGGAACTTGAAGGCACAGCGAAGTATCCACAAGTAAGGGAAATCAGGAAACTATGCAACGCCGCGCCAGCTACAGAGACCTGGAGAGAGAGGAGGGTGAGTATGAATTATACATGTTTCAGGGGCAGGCTTCAGATTTGTCCGAATAAATGCACGCGGGGAAATGACTGCGATATTAGCAGTTACAACGCAAGGTTACTAAACATGCAGGGAGCAAATTATTCATTCCCACCCAAAGCAAAGTGATTAGTTTGAAAAACTGCTGACAGCAACAGTAGGAGTTTGGTTTGTATACACTGGAGGACGTTCAGTGTGTCTGCGTGTGAGACTGAGCGTGGGTTAATTTGGCCAAGACTGTGCGTGGGTTGATAATTAGGAAGCTATTTGCGTGGAGTGAAATGTTCAGCTTATCTTCTGTGGAATTTCTTCCACTGTCCCTCTACACTTGAATATTTGTCCTGTGAAACTTTCTAAAAGCTGTGATTATGTTTCCCACAGCTAAACTCTTTACATTTACTCTTCATTACAGGTGTGATAATTAACAACATTACATAACTGTGAATTAAACGGCAACGTGGGTTTTTAGTAACGGAGATAAAAAAATAAAATGTCGATGCACTGCAGCTTTTTCCCACAAACTTTTCAAATGTATTTCATCTCTTTACTTTTTTGCTGTTTTTTCATTTAAACAAAACTTTTCGTTAACTGTTTAAGAAACTGCCCGCCATGTAGCATGGCGGTAAGTGGCGGGCCACTGTACAGCAGGAGATACAGAGGTGGCAGGTTCGAGTCCCATGCTGCTCACCTTCTGGGGGATGTAGTCCGTTGTAGCAGTGGGTCGCTCCGGCTATGTCCCTCACTCTGTATGGCCCACCTGTTGTGGGGGGAGAGTCCGTTGTAGCGAAAACAGGAGTCGCTCCAGTCATAACTGCCCTCACTTAGTACATTCACTTTAATTTTTCCATACTGTATATAAATACCACTGTTTTGCACATACCAACCTCTGTATATTTTATATATCTTATTTTATTGTTTACTTTATTTCATTTGTAAAACATGTATATACATACTATATACACACTCAAACACACACACGTAGAAAAACATATTTAGTATACACATTCAGTAATGTATATACCTTTACATATTGTACATATATTTATTACTTTTTAGATTAGCCATTTTTATATTTTGCTTGTTTTACATTATTGTATTTTGCACAACTCTGTTGCTTGTGAAGCTCGCACACAAGAATTTCACTCACATGTACTGTACCAGTGTACCTGCACATGTGATGTGACAATAAAAGTGATTTGATTTGATTTGAAACTGGCTGCTGTGCAGAGGTTCTGCACAGAGCTTTGCAGGCCCCATCTACATGTGGAATAACCAACAGTCTGTGCTGATCTTAGCTTAGCCCCATCATGTAAAAGACCATATACATAAAACATCTTTTTAGCAGGTTTGAAATTTGATATTGATTGTTGAATTGATTTTTGTTGTTTTTCATACTTCTTACTTTCCTATTCATGCTAAATTTTCAGCCACACAGCATTCAATCTAAGCATCGATGGACAGCGGGCAAGCACAGCCCTAGAGCCTCCAATTAGAGCTGCAACGATCGACCAGCCAGGGACCAGAATTGGATGATGTTCAGTATCCTCAGCCCAGACCATCCAGTCAGCTTCCCATATGTTGAGATGGTCCATTTCATGTATGCAAAAAATCACCCTCACCTAGCCGAATGTGGAAATTTTAAAGAAACTAACAAAGACAAAGTGTGCCAAAGCTAGCACCATCTGGAGCTAAGAACCAGCCGCAAGCCAGCAGCGTCAGTATGAGCCTCGGTATGAGCAGTAAGGGTCACAGGTCAGAACACTTAAAAAAAAATCAGTTGCACTTGCTTTTGTTTGTTAAGGTCAGACATGTCAGATAAAGATGGGTGTACAGTAACTCATTTTCATTTAGTTCTTTATACCTCTTTCCAGTGAAGGAGCACTTTATTTTCAGTTGTTTAAGTGAGTGAAGATCCAGTAACTTACTGCAGTTTGGGAGGAATTTCAAGGAAACCAAGAAAATAAAATTGTTGCATTGAAGGTAAGTTGATTTTTTGTTTATATGTGCTGTCAGGCACAGTTTTTAGAAAGAAAATCAGACTCTGCAAAAGAAAAAGAAAAAAAAAAACAGTATCAGCGGGCCACAAAATGGTTATTGGAGCATTTTTGCCTCCTAGTAGGTTCAATTCCCATAATTTGTCTGGAAAGGTGGAGAGCAACGCAAACAGCCACCAACGCTGTGCCATAAAAGACCGTTTGGCTGCAGGGCTCACGTTTAGCAACTAGCATGTTTGACAAGCATTTGGTCTAATAAATGTTAATGCACCCATGTATCCCTGCTTGCCTGGGATGAGGGAAGGTACTGTGGAGACCAAACCACCACTAAAAGTAGAAAGAATAATGGGCATGCATTCATCAGAGAGGCACAAACACAACAATAACAGTTTTTCCAATTTTGTGTGCAACTTCAGTCGGCACGGGCACAGTACTAAGTATGTGACTGATTTACTTTTTTGAGTACACATATTGTTCCCTTTCATTGCTTGTGGGAGACCAATCAGGCAAAGGCTTGAACAGCAGCTGTAGGGTCTTAATAATCTGGGCTAGAATTCTGTCCTCCTACAGCATGGCTTCTTTTCAGCTTTTCTTTTATAGAATTTATTTAATACTGAAACAAAGGCAGTCACTGAATGTAGGGTGTGATGTCCAGAGACCGTTGTAGCCCACAATATAATGATATAACTGACAGTGGAAATACTATAATGACAATTCTCAAAGAAGGTGGGTAAGTTGTTTACTTCTATTCAGATCTCCTAATAAAAGGCCAACATACATAAGAGGTTCAAGGTGAATTACTACCTTTGACAGCTTTGATACTTAAAGTCTCCACCTCCCCCTTACATTCAGTAATCACACAGATCAGAAAAAGCAGAGGAACCTGTTTCTTTACACAAAAAGTACTCTCACATGTAGAGACGCTGGACCTGTTGTGCTCATTTCCAGCTCTATTATTTAATCTAAAAGGGTAACTTGTCATAACTGAGAGGTCTTATACATGCCTGTAACTTGAAAGTCTTTTTAAGGCAACACTTTTTAGACTGATTGCGATTAGCAAAAAATAAATCAATTATAAAAAAGGCAAGACAGCATAAAAACTTCTTGTATCTTGCAGTGCTCCTCTTTACCTCTCCATGATCACATTATAATGGCTGTGAATACTAATCTGAGGTAAGGAAGCACTACTTTAAAAAACCTGTTCAACTGGACTGGAAAGTTAATCAGTAAAATAATTACCTAGCAAGAAATGGAAATCAGCAGGTTTACTTTCAGTAGCCTCAACGCTGTAATTACTTTTGGGAAACTTTGATCTAGAACACTCAAAATATAAAATCAAAATATGTGTTTTGTTCCAATCAGTGATTTGAAAGGCTGCACTGACACGATCAACAACCGTACCGTGATTAACTACAGTACAGAACGGCTGATGGCGTAAACACAGTTAAATATTATTGGTTGCTGTGTTTATTGTGAGATTGTGTGATTATGACAGATCTAATTCCATGCTACAATTTCAGAATCAAACATTTGAACATTTTGTTAGAGTCCCCAGGCCACCTATGTCTGGAAATCAAATGTTACTGAGTGATCACAAGATTGCCGCCACGAAATTAGTAGTGTGTGGCCACAAGATCAAAAAATCATGACCATTTTTTTCTTCTTTCAGATGATCCGTTTTGGGGGTCACCACAGTGGATCATCTGCCTCTATATCACCCGCTGCTTATTCTCCTTCACTACATCTTTTCCTCCTGCCTGGCAGCTCAAAATTCTTTGTCCATTATATGTACCGTCCCTCCTCTTTACATGACCAAACCATCTCAGACTTGTTTCTCCACCTTTGTCTCCAAACTGCTCAACCTAAGCTGTCTCGCTGATGTACTCATTTCTAATCTTCTTCATTCTGGTCATTCCTAATGAAAAGCTCCTTTTTTTTGTCAGCGTTAGTGTCTCCAAACCATACATGACAGCAGGTCTCACTACCACCTTGTCAAGCTTCTCTTTTACTCTCGCCGCTATCCTTGTGAGACAAATCACCCCTGACACTTGTCTACACTCGCTCCACCCTGCCTGCACTCTCTTCTTCACCTCTCTTGAGCACTGTCCATTGCTTTGGATGGCTTCACCTTCACTATATCTCCTTCTTGCATCTTCACCTTTCCACCTGTCTCCCTCCCATTAACACACATATATTCTGTCTTGCTTCTCCTTACTTTCTTCCCTCTTCTCTCCAGAGCATACCTCCACCTCTCCAGGCCCTCTTCCTCCTCCTCACAATGTCAAAGTCCACACAGAGTCTACTGCCTGATCTCATCTACCAAGAATCAGGACCACCAGTTACTAATGTGCTGGAATGAGATAAATGAGTAAACTTAATCAGGGACAAGGCAGTGAGATCTATACTTTGCTCTGTTGTTTACCATCAACACTTGACGATTATTATTGGGACCCTGATTTGCTTTTTAATTAGATTTTATTTTCATTTTGGGATGAATTATAACGACACTGTTTGACAAACACTGTTACATATGCACTGCAATCAGCAGGTCCCCAGAGAGGGTGCTGTTTTGGCAAGTAGAGGGAGGGAGAAAGGGACAAACCAAAGTGATATCCACATTGGACAATGGCCAAGTCCTTGCTGTTAAAACTAAATAAAACTGTCATGGCATACAAAGCTTAAGTTGATGTTTCATTTATGTTTCTGCACTTTATATGGACAGTGTTGACTAGGCCTGTGTTAGAGTATGAAAATCTGTCACATGCAATACCATTGTCAAGACTGCAAAAATAACATTACTTGTAATTAATAAATATTAAAAAGCATATATTAGCTATACACTTCCAGTGTCTTTCTGCTTTAACGGGTAATCTACTAGCACAACCACCGACTAACCTACACCCACTGAACTATTTTCAACATGCTTTTGTTGTACAAGGTCAAACATTCTGCTGATCATTCTTACTGATGAGTTTCAGGCAAGTTTTAATATTTTTTAATAGCAGATATTCCTGTTGTGATGAGGAAAATTATTAATTCCCACAAATTACCAACATTTAGCAAATCAATAATATCTTGTGGCTTTGCATTACTTTCAGAAATAGTATTTTATGTATGCAAATTCTTATCTTATTCTTTTTGTGGAGCTGACTAACACTATGACAGCTACTGTACTAAAAAAGATTAAACTTAATCAGCCATTAGACAAAGCAGGCTGATAAAACAAAGTGCCAGTGGATGGATGCCCTTCTTCTTAATTTTCTGGTTCCTGGTTACAGGATGTGACACTGTCCTCCCAGCCAGCCCCCTCACCTTGACACATCTTATCTATAGTTTCCTCCACCGCTGCGAGAATCAGTCGCTACAAACACATGTTAGGCAAAAACATAGCCACTCAAGTTTACCATCATTATTATTTGCCAGCTAAGCACTGCCATGTAAAAAAGATTAGACCACACAATATGCTAAGCACTACAAACCCTCTCCCATGTCAGAAATGGCAAGGCAGGGCATGTTCATTTACTCCACACCACTTAGAGAAGAATAATATGCAGATAAACCTGGTCAACTAATTGCAGTAATGATTGCAAAATGTTCAGAGCTGTGCGGGCAGATAATCAGTGAAGCATCACAAGACTGAGCGGTAAATATGGTAATTTAAAGCTGAAGTAAATAGATGCTTGTTTCTCCCCCCGTCGTTTTTTATGCCACGAGTTTAGCCCTGCAAAGTTAACAAAATGCAAAAACACAGCACACTAATCTTGCATACATCCACTTCACACAGCACGCTTCGTAAGAGAGAAACATTCATTAGATTGGAAGGATATTAGTACAGCCCTGGACACCACAGGCAGCTTTTAAAGCTCAGGTTTGGCCCAGCAAGTTGTAGAGAAGCATGCTTTTATATGCAAGGGAGCCCCAGGAAAAAAGCTGCATGCAATCCCACATAGCCGATGTGTCCTCTTAAACTGAAAAAAAGAAAAAATCCTCATAAAGTCTGCTGGTTTTCTTAAGTTCAGTTAAGCCAGTCAACGCCTCAGGATTCAAACCAGCCACCTTCCTTCCCCTTTTCTAAGCATAAACTGCTTTTCCTGCCTTTCATCTCCCCTCCGTCTCTTCCTGTGTGGCTGATGGACGGGATCATGAGGCCCCGGCTAAGTGACTCTGCCGTTTTGACACATCTTTTTGACAAGGTGAGAATATCTGCAGAGAAAAGACGAGGAGTGACTATTCCACCGAGCACATATTGCTTCCAGTTACCCACCCTGCTCATATCTTGACTGACAGCAGTGTGGTGACACAGGTTTTACATATGATGGGAAAAGTGAAGGAAGACAGCAAGGGGGGCGGGGGGTATTAGCACCGCTGAAAGTGTTTGTTAAGGATTCATGGTGGTGGAAGCTCTTGTCTAGGACCCGAGTTTCCAGTTCACTCCCAGTGTATAAGGCTGCTGTCAGTGCACCATTAGTGTGGCTGAAATCACATCTGCAGCAAAAAGGAAATGAACTGCGGGATGGAGAGCTGTCAACACTGAGGCTATAAATCTAACAAACACAAATCCCTCCGTCTGTACATCCTGTTTCCAGCCAGCATTCGTTCTGCAGGAAGTTTTTTTCCCTCCATATAATATTTTTTTCACAATAGAATGCAATAAAAAAAACCTCAGGGTGTCTACTCTTGTTTTTGGCAAACACAAAACAAAGCTGGCACTGAAACTGACTTGCACCACCTGGCCCAAGTAAGTGTGGAGGAATGGAAAAAAGCTGAGTGTCCATGTGTGCGTGCGTGTGTGCGCGTGTGCGTCTGCAGTGCTGGTGGTCATTGCTCATGATTTCAGCGTTTGATGCACGCCCTGTTTGACGGGCTCGTTTCAAGCTTCTTATACACAAATACCGTGTGCGCGCTCACACACACGCCTCTCCCGCCACCACGCACGCATGCACGCACGCAAACCACCACCACGTTGTTTTTTCCTCCGTATTCACGCACTGACAACACAATTCACCTGCAAAGGCAGGTGCACAAGCGCGTAACCCCCCACCACCATGCCCTTTCCTCCAACACGCACGCTCACAACGAACCGTGAGAAGTGGCACATGCGGGCGCGCACGCCAACAGTTTGACATACACTTGTCTGCATTGGCATTTTCGCAGCGAAGCTGGATAACAGCAGCAGCGGCAGCTTGGTGGCATCTTTATCTTTTCTTTGGTAATCTATCATCACATCCATCTGCCGGTGCTGGGAAACGGTTTAAATACATGGGATGTACAAAGGGGATTTCTGCCCGCAGGGTGGGAAAAAGAAAAAAGAACAAAATAAGACTGCGAAAAAACACAAGCGAGCATCTCTCGAGTGGAGAAAATGTGAGCAGCCTGTCAGAGTCCCGCTGTTTCATCACTCCCCAGTCACACATAGGATGTTACTTGCGGGCTTTCTGTGTGGTCTTTAAAAGAAAATCACAATCTCTCCTCTTTTTGTGACCCTGTCGTGCATCCGTGTATCTCATTAACAAACCGGCTTATTCTGCAAAGGGGTTAAAAAAACAAAAGAATGATCTCATGATGCAACTTGGACAAAAGCAAGCGAATATGGACCTTTAAAGATCATTCGCACTAAGAAAGACTTAACAAAAGCTAGTAACAACAGAATAATAGAATAAAATAAAATCAAGCCGAATGCGAGCTGCAGTGGGCAGTCACAGGACGGCGCATTGGTTTCGACCACAATCAATTGTTCAAGTGTTGATCAACTTACCGATGAGAGCCAGCTGTAAAAAGTACAGTCCGAGGAAGTCCATTATGGAGTGCGACATTAATTCAAACGGATGCAATCCTGGGCGAGAGATGATGTGCGGAGAATAAAAGCCCGCTGTTTTTGTTGAAACTGGCACTGAAATTAAGAGCGGAAAAAAAATCGCAGCTATTTCTCAAGTGATGACTGTCCACTTACGCTGACGCCGGAATCCACAACACTGCGTGAAAAAACATTAGCGGACCAGAACATCATTTTCCTTTTTTTTTTCTTTTTTTTTTTAGCAGGCAAACTTTTGTCTTGGAGGGGAAATGGGTTACAGCTGAGCCAGACCAAGACACCGCTTCCAAAATCACACCGCGGAGGGAGAAGAAGAAGACGAAGGAGAGAAAAAAAGAAGCAGTTCGGTCATTACGTGGAACAAATCGTGTGCGTATTGAACATCCCCGTGCGGTTCATCAGCACGTCCTGAGCGGCTGCTTCCTCTCCTCGTCGCCTCCACCTGCGCGCCGTCTGGAAACTGCGGCTGAATCACTGGCGCGCTGCTTTGCGCACTCCGACCCGAGAGTCAGTCCCCGCTGTGATCCTCAGCTCCCAGGCGGGCCGGCCGGAGATGCCCAACCCAGCTCGTTTAAAAAATCCAATCTTGACCAAAGTTGAAATAGGACAACTTAAATCGATAGGCTATTTCGTTACTGCCATAAAATGGAAACAACAACCCCGCGTAAAATGGTGCATAGCCTGCATCGGTGGGTAGACCATAACCACACTTTTCTGAAAGTAGGTTATCCCCCCCCCCCCCCCCCCCCCCCCACACACACACACACACACCTCCAAGAAAAAGAAAAAAAAGAGTAACTACCACAATCAACTTAAACGAGAATCAGTGAGGCAGCTGAGAAAATCTTTTTAAGGGCCCCCACGGAGGCAGAAGGAGCAGCAGTGAAAACAGAGCCAGGCTGACTCACGGTGTCTGTCTCCTAATGGTAAAATGAAGAGACCATCTTGCAGCCAGCGTGAGCTGTTTGAGGCTACCTGCTGTCTAATGTGCTCATGCTGGTCCTTTTTTTGTTCTTTTTTAAAAAACAGAACAAAGCATATCTATTTTGATCTGGGTTTTGAGGACAGTGGGTCTGATTGGCGCTTCAGACATGTACTATTATTATTTTTAAGACACAGCCTAGTTTTTTTTTTAATCTGAAGGAAATTTGTCACACACCCAAAATCACCGAATTAGACCAGACAAAAGTTACACTCCACAAGTTCTGGAGAATATTCGCACTCTACAGTACATACTGATAGCTGATAGCTTGCCCCCTCCCTCCCTCCCTCCCTCCCTCCCCGAGCCTCGAAGCCCACACTCTAGATGACAAACAAATTTTTGGGGTTCTCTTCGGGGAGTTGTTTTGCCTCTTCAAGCTTATTTTGCGGCATTTTACAGCATCACAGGGACACTTTAATCCAAAAAATGTGTCTGTGCAGTATGCAAAAAAGAAGAAGAAGAAAGACTGATACTCGTGGGAAGGATCATGCCCAATGAATAAATATATAAATAAAAATAGAAACACAACCCCATTCTCTTTTTCACTGTTCTACTTTTTCCTCTCAAGAGAGTGGGCAGTTTGCTCCTCTTAGGATTTGCTTATACGGAGGCTACAGGGAGGGTGAGAAGAATGATATCGCAGGAGGTGAGATGTTTCAAGGAGCATTTATGCTTCGAGGCCAATAGCATGTACTGCTCAGGGACCACAGCAGACTCCGTTGTTGATTTTTTCCCACATTGCTTTCTCAAGTTTTTTTTAACTATATTTGCATAGATTCTTCTTTAGCCTGAAGTGAGTTTTAATTGCTTACCGCTCATTGTTTTGTACAAATATACAACACGCTGTAAGTATAAAAATCATCATGATAATCACAGGATGCAAAAAAATTAAACTGAACATTGAAGCTTTGAGTATTTGTATCACTCTAAAATAGTACATTTTAAATATATCATAAAAAACAAATGCCATTGAGGTGCAGTAAGTTTATAAAAAAAATAATTTAGAGATGCTGAACAGTCCTGTTGTATGCTGTGACCTGATTTGTCAGGTTGTTAGTTATCTCAGTAAATAATCATTTTAAAATGCGCTAGTGGTCACTCGGTGGCATTCTCTGTTGTCTCCACACACGAAAAGAAAACAACATTCAGCACAAATTGGACTTCACTATTCAATCTGAAGCTTTTGTCTGTGGCAGCTCTGTGAATGTGCATATTTAACAAGAAATAAAACTCAGTTTTAACTTTTCTTTTTTTTTTTTTTGATAGGGACAATGGAAAGTCTGAGGTTTGGATTTGTACCCTGGCAGCTGTCTAGCAGTGCATTAACTGATTGCTCCACAGCAGCAACAGCTGGTGGTTAACTGCCTTGCTCAAGGGCGAGTTGGCTGAGAACACAGAACAATCCTTTTAGGGTCGTCGTGTCTTTCCATTTCCGACATTTCCAAAGTTCAACGCAGCCTCAACCCCTCTCCAACACTCCCTGAATCACAGTTTGTGGCCTCTGATTCTCACCTCTCCCCTTTGAATCAAGCATCCCCCTCCCCACATTGGATCCAATTTTCCTAGTGAAATATCTTCTGCGTCCCCGCCTCCGCTCCAGCTCTTGATGTGACTCAAAAAGCTGCCTTGCCCTCCAAACATTTGCAACACTGATGTCATAAGCCTGGAGAGGACGTGGGACAAGCTCCTGCTGTGTTGGCAATGCAACAGCAGAAAAAAATCTTATAGGTTGATTGAGAGGTGTTAATGCATTCAAATTAATGCCAGCTCCTGAGTTGTTGTTGTTGTTTTTTTGTTGTTTTTTTTCTGTGTCTGCCTAATGCTACACAATCTTGCTTAGACACATGGAGAGAGAAATTAGAGGGTGAGACTGAGGAGGAAAGAAAGAGAGAATACACAGAGAGAGATGTGGTGCTGCACCACCTACACACCGCCATTTCAGTGCGACTCCACAATTGTGATGGAGTCACTTTGTAGTTGTGTTATTGACCAGCGATGGAGCTGAATCAGACGCTGGAACAGCTTTCAAGGCCGGAGAATATAAACAAAGACTTGCTGGGCAAGGTACAGCTACACGATGATGACACAAGGCCACTGCAGTGCAACACTCTGCTCCGTGTCCGTGAAATCTCGTCTCCATCTCACGCGCTTTTCTCTTGTTTCTCTCACCTTCTTGTTTAACCCTTACATAACTGCTTTGCATTTTTGCAAGCAATTTACATAATTATCTCAGATGGATAATTACCAGAGTCGGCCCAATTACACAGTACTGAGATGGGCATTTAGAGAAGCCACACCAAACCAAAGTCTTATATGCCAGGACATGCTCTTGGTAAGATGGTTTAGTGCCTTTGATCATAATCTGTCACGCAGAAACAGATTTGCCAAGAAAAACGATTAATAAGTAGTTGTTGTTCATACGTGTGCAAAAGTCTTGAGTCACCCCTCAGTTCTTTATATTTTGCTTTCAGCCACATCTTCTTGTAATTTTTTAAATTGGTCCTGAGCAATATTTGTGCAGGCTTTCTCAAGCTCCGTTCTTTTTTCAGTCATGCCCAGTCCTTATCCCAGATCATTTTAGTAAGAATGTTTTTTGTTTGTTTGGTTTTTGTAAAGCCACCTAACACTGATCTATGGATCACTCAATCATAAGAAAGGCACCTAACTAAAGAGATGAACCTGGCTACGCATAACAGACAACTTAAAAAGGAATCAATTTTCAGTTGTATCTTTGGCACTTTGTTCCTAGCTGCCTGTCATAAAAACACATAGTATAACAGACTGACAGGCATAAAATATTATTATTATTATCTAAAAAACTATCTACAGCAGGTGAACAGTATATGAAAGTCATGTCTTTAAGAAACAGGGAAATATCCAGTGAAACTCTGACACAGAACCTGAGAAATGACTGGTCCTTCAGGTGATCCATCTACTGCTCACTGAAACTTCAACAGAAATGGTCTGTGTAATTATCAATGTAAAAAAGTACCAGCAGATGTGACTCCACCATGCAGTACTATCTGGAAAGCATTTGATTGGCACCAGCTTCATTTTTCAGCACAACGATGATCCGAAACACACTGCCAATGCAGTCAAAACATACCTGGATAGAAAACGACACACAGTGGAACGCTATCAGTCTGGGAATGGCCTCTCCAGAACCAGATTTCAGCATTCAAAAAGCCAACATCCAAAGAAGAGCTTTGGAATCCCTTTAGGAAACTATTCCTAAAGCCTACATAAAGAAATTACCTTAGATTTTGCCTTTTCAGAGTTCAGCCTGTGTTGAAGAAAAAAGGTACTCACACCAAATATTGATTCCGAAGCTAGTCAGAACTGCTCAAACTCAGCTTTTGCGTAATATGTTGCATATCCACGTGTGGACTATTATGGGGACTATTTCCCATTTTCCTAGCAAAACATGAAAGTAATGGGGGTGACTCAAGACTTTTACACAGTACTGTATATGACATCCTATCATGCTCCAGAGTTCTTAGCACTTAAACTGTTCTGCAGTAAGGAAGTTTAACCTACTGGCTTTCAGCAACATAGCTGAGGGCAGTGGGGCAGCAAGAAGAAATGAGGGTCAAAAAACCTCTCTGTATCGCACTGACTTTCTATTTAGCCCAAAACACTTTTCACTTCCTCCTCTTGGGCAGAGGCATAACTGAAACAACTGACAATTTGGACTGATGACACTTTTTCTTTGCTGTCACACTGATTTTGGCCCATTTTCAAATTCTGTCCCTGCTGTGGGCAATATTATCAAGCTGTAGCACTACAAAATATTTCCCGCATGCTGTAGCCTTTAACGGCAGTGCAGACATCGTTTGTGAGCAGTGATTTGAAATCTGAGTCGAATGAAACTCAGCACGTCTCATTTGATGTCCAAGCAACTTTTCAGCGGTGAGCGTCTCAGTTGATAGATTTCTGTGAAAAGGAGAAACAATGAACTGAAAAATGTTTTCTCAGTATTAATGTGCATCGTACTGCATTTTATCTTTGGGATAAAGAAAAAATTATGTAAAGGGATGGGAAGTTGAAAGGCACATTTATTTTTAGTCACATACTTCAGAATTGTACTGAATGTATCTGAGTATTTACTGCACAGTTCCAGCAGAAAGTTACCTGATGTCTCTCCAAACAGATATTCTGTGTATCTGCAGTTGGTTTGAATAATATTGTGAGTTCAAATTGTATCCATATATTTCTCCATACTATAATTTAACTTTTGACCATTTCCCCTGTGCTGTATTAACAACCTTTTTTGAAATCTCTCTGGTTTTTTTAAACTGTACAACAGTTTTATAAAAAACTTACAAAAATATGACACAATGCTTTAAATGAATCCAGCCAACAAAAAATCTAATCACATAATTAGGATTTGTCCACACATTTAGAAAGGATCAATTTAAAATAGGCTAAATATAGTGCACACCCTATGCTTTCCCATATGGAAAAGAAATAGTAAAAAATTATATGATTTACTCATGAAAGTGGCCACTTTCTCATTACTTTCATATATTGTTTTAGTAAGTATCCAAAACATACAAGTTTCATTTATATAATTTTTCAAGGGATCTTATATCTGTTTTCACTCTTGTATGCTTTTCATACAAGTTTCACACAAGACAGATACAAACTTTATAAGATTTATATATATCTTTTCCATATGGGTTAAACACTGTCAGACTGACTCATTGCTACTGATGGTTTCCTCTTTCTTAACCTGACTAAAGTCAGCTGTCCCCAACTCATGCACAAGAAAGGCAGAGGAGAGAGAGCACAGTGGTGATAAAAAAACAAAAAGACAAAAAGACAAAACCTATCGCTTTTTTTCTGAGCCCTTTGCTTCATCTTGTTAGTCAAAGAAAGGTGTGATGAGCTGGGGAAAAGTAAAACTCGAGGGTCGGAGAACCTGACTGCACTGCTTGATAATGTGATGGTGGATGTTGTTGACATGAGACTGCCATGTTGCAACTATCTTCCTACAAAAGACTACAAAAAGTGCATCTCATATACTTCACCCGCTTCACCATGTTGATTCATGCAGAATGTATAGACGAGGATAACTCAGTTAAAAATGTGACTTTATTGTCATCCATATATTTTCTTCCTCTTATCCAAATCAGTGTTGCAGTGGAGCTGGAGTCTATCTCAGCTGTCATGAGGTAAAAGGTGGGGGTACACCCTGAACAGATCGCCTACTGCAGGCTAACAGAGACAGACAACCTTTCACCCCCACATTCACACTCATCAGCAGTTAACCTAACATGCCTGCCTTTGAACTGTGGGAGGGAATCCACACAGGCACGGGGAGAACACCCTCCATACCAGGAGCTGGCCAGCACCCAGGACTTTCATGCTGTTAGGTGACAGCACCAGCCACTCTACCACCCGACAAATAAATGAAGATAATACTGCATATAAAATGCTTCCTCTTCGTGCTGAGGTGATTATTCATCTTCAGCTTTATTAAGGCTTTCTATGACTGAAGTAAAACTGATTGTTGATAGAAAGTAAAGGCTGGCAATACTTATGCGAACTTAAGTTACTGCAAACCTTAAATTCACTCTGATAATTTTTGTTGCTCATAATCTTTGTTTATAGAACTAAAAAAAATCTTCATTCTTCATCTAAGTAGAAGATTTTATTACACTAAGATAATTTTAACTGGTGGTTTTAGCGTAGCTTGTCACTGATGGTTCCAAACGGCAGATTATAGCATGAAATTGAAAGTGCACTCTTAATTAATGATGGATCATTCATCTTTCATAAAGGATGTTCCATTTTATCCTATGCTAAAGGAGGTAATAAAAGCAAGCTTGAAGCTCCTTCCTAGTATTTCATGATTTCAGTCAGCATGAGATACATCCGGTTTAATTCACTCTGTGACAGGGGAGTTACATTTCTAAGACTAATTTTTCATACTTAAATTATAAAGACCAGATTGTACCATTTTTTTTTATATACACAGTATGAAATAATCAAAATGCACTGAAGCATAATCCTTGGGACTTGGTGTTATGGTGTCAGTGTTGATGTGAATCTTTCAATTCTGGCTGCAAAACCAGGAGTGAAGATGCTCGGGAAGGGGCAGGTGCACTCTCGATTGAAAGTAATGTCCTTGCTCTGCACAATGTTGCACTGGACCGGCGTGAGAGCAAGGTCAACTCTAATGCCACCTGCACAGTGACAGCATTTAAATGCTCCATATACCGTGCGTACATAAATGAATCAGTAACTTTTTGCACTCTGACTTCAAGGATATTTTGCTGCTGTACTTTTACCAGTTTAATACATACCGAACTTTTAACTGAGATGGATGGTTTTTCATATTCACCACAGCCTGTATCTCATTTGAGACACTGTCTATCCTTAAGGTTAGATAAGCTTCCCGCCACCGGCTACAGCAATGATTAGAGTTTTTGGCGGGCAACATATTTCCGCTTTGCCCCTCCAGCGTGGGTGCATGTCATCGAAATGCCAGCTCGTCACCCAGTCTTTCCAGCAACAATGAAAACCCTTTGAAGATGAAGCTGAATATGAGAAGCCTCGCCCGCAGTGGTGCCAGCGTACTGCAGCATCAGCTTCTGCTCTCATTGCGGGCTCGAGCTGTAACCAGAAACTGGCAGGAATAAAAAAGCTGCCAAATGAGTCTGTGGTGTGTTTGGGCTTTTCGAGGCAGGCCTGTGGCGTAATTACAATCATATCTGCCCATCTCAGTGGGCAGGTGATGAGAAGGATTTGCACCAAAAAAAAAAAAAGTGCAAAGCACAGAGACCAAAAGACCCATACGCCCTTGGCAACTCGTGGCTTTTTTTTTTTTCGTGATGTGTTTGCAGGGGCATATTTCAGATGCACAGCGAGGATGCGTGGAAATGGATAAATCAATGAGGCCATCTGGGGAGAGGAAGTCAAGATGAGAAATGGTTTAATGCTGACGTTCATTCGACAGTAGCCTCACAGACCTAATTATTTCATTCATTACTGAGATGAAAAAAAGGAGACAGACTCTTGTTATTTTCATGGCACAAATGAAAGAAATTTCCCTTTAAATATGTCTTGAAGGAGGCTATAGGTAATATTTGAAGCTTGAAGGAAGCTATAGGAATATTTGTTAAAGTTTATGCAACCAAAAGGACTGATTTTTATGTATTTTTTCATTATCTGACACAGTTGCATTTACAGATCAGGGCCTGAATGATAAATCTGGCACAATTAGCAAAAGTACAAAAAAGAACGTATGTGTAATAAAATGACCTTGTACTTTGCTGGTAACTGCTGCATGTCTAAATTAAGGCCCCAGTTGCCATGTGCATTACTAAATATCATCATTGTCATTGTCTGCCCTCTCCAGCTGAGTCAGTAGTCATCACACACGCACACACACGCGCACATACACACACAGGCATACACGATGACACCTCTCACTGTCTCCCTCACACTCAAGGTGCAGCCTTGATTAGAAAGCGGTGCAACAGCGGGCCATCTAAAACATCCCACTGACTTAAAAATGTAACCAACGCTAAGGTTTCTCAAACAAAGTGTGTCATCTGGTTAAACTGACTGTGTGACACACATTACAGGTGCCAAAATGCAAAAGCATCGATTTCGTTGTCTGATAAATTAAACCGTCGGCACGATTTGTTGATCAAACGCACAGGATGCGAGGCTTTGTTTCACCGATTTAATGACAGATTAGAGGTTGGGTAAACACACATATATCTATACACGCCAACCACAGAGAACAATCAAGTTACACATCTAGCTGTAACACTGTTATTGCTACTGAGCATCTGACTCATTATGAAGAGCAGACAACAAATTTGAGCTAATAGGCTACATGCTATAATGCTTAATGTAGACAACATCCATGAGATGACTAAATAAATAACCCCTTACCATTTGAACTCAAGCTATTTGCTTCATTAAATGAAAGGCACTACATTTTGCTGCAATCAGGAATAGAAATCCATGTGCCCGTATTATCTGCCTGCATGCTGCTGATTGAGACTGCCTGCTTATAGTGTCCAAGTCTACTGGGTGTAAACTAGTTGCAGGACATATTATATAATCACTAAACTGTATGCATTACTTTCAAACTTACTGGAATACAAGCCCATTACCGACAATCAAATGCATGAACTGGACGTATGAGAAAAGTGTTTGTGCTCTCCTTCGCTATCATATATATATATATTACAGAGAACGAATGTGCTATTCATCATTTCTAAATGAGTGCTCATTTGACTACAGTGTGGAGGAAATGGAGTGCAAATGTCGCAGTAGCATTTAACTTTCAACTGACTTTTATCTTTACAGAGACGGACACTAATGTTTCCACTGCAATGTGTGTAACTTGTGACGAGGTATCACCTAGCACCTAAAATTTGCAAAGCTTTTCATGGATTCAGACTGGGTTTTCATATGTTTCATGATTAGCACCTCTTCGTACTTAGCAGTTACATGTGATTGCCTCACTGCGTGCACTTTTCAGTGAAGCCTGGCCTTTTTGCACCAAATTTCCCACTCAGAAAATGATGCATCCATGCAATTCAGTATAAATGTAATCACATTAATATCAGTCTCACTGTTCTATCTCTGCGCATCATATTAGTGCTACTCCTGCTTCACATTATATGCCCTGCATGGGTGTGCTGTGAAGCCACATGTGTCAAAAAAAGAGAGAGAGAATGGCCTCCTAACTTGTCATCGCATACCTGAAGAAGGTCCTGTGGCCTGAATTGCTGCATTTAAAATAATAATTTAAAATGGACTTAAATTATTAAAATGGAGCTCTACAGTACCTGTTTTATGACATCTTGTGTCATTTCTGTCTTGCACCTGGATATTTTGTTTTTGCCTAGATGTGCACAAACCTGGTCTCCTACATACAGTATATGTCAGCGAGGTATGCGCATACTGTCCATCAAAAATGTGCCAACACAACAAGACAACACTGGATCAGATACCACAGGGAGTAAAGGGAAGGAAGTGTAGGAAAGCATGAGAAGGACTAGTTGCAATGAGCCGTCTAGATGAAGAGCTGCAGGTGACAGGCTCCACAGCTCTTCAGTGAGGTAACCGACTTTCCTGCGTCCCACTGCGGCAGGAAAAACAATGGGTACTATGTGGAGCATTAATCGGATGTCTGATGCAGCCACTGATGGACTTTGGTTTGTTTAGCTGTACTATAAACAGGTAGAGTGGGTTTTTTTTTCATGTGACACTGATAACCTCTGCAACTATTTGTGCCACCAAAGAAGGTGGCTGCACCTTGCCAACTTGCCTATTTTATGGACATGGGTGGACCTGCCGTCCCTTCTCCATCACCCTTAGAACTTTCCTTAAAAATGCGCTAGAGGAGTTATTAACAACTTTTTCACCCTCCACCTTGTCTACATCACATATTTTAGCCAAGGTGGATAAAAATACAAAAGTTATCTGTTATGATGCTACATCATTAATGCTAGTTTACTTGCTAATGCTAGCTGTGTTCCCATACGAAGCTCAGGTCGTAATTGATCTCAGAGCAGTCAAAGCTGAGCCAGCAGCTTGGTCTCTGATTAGTTTAGTACAAAAGACCAGAGGTTCATCCACACTACGGATGACAAATAAACCAGAAAAAAGCTTCTGGCCTCTCAGCTTACCCAGCTCCAGTCATTGTTGTTCTGGTATGACAGAGAGCTACAGTATCCAGTGAGCATGGAATCAGCGCAGCTTTCAGCGACTGTGTTCACAACATTATTTAACGGATGGATTGAAACAGGTGAGGAGCTTTACATGTATGACAGCGGTACCTGAGATGAAAGGAGAAAGGTCAGTTTGCTTTGGCACATTTTAATTTTTGTCTATTTTTAGATTTGATGAGGCAAACACTCCCTGCCTTGCTTTTCCTGAGAGAACAGCACTGGTACAGATGCACAGTGCTACACTGAGTCACAGCAACCTTTGACATGACAAATGCAGTTAAACAAAGATACTTCACTTAATGTGAAGACAGACGACAAACAAGCCTTTAAATAAAGATCACTGTTCACATTTTTCAGTTCTCTTCTTAAAGAAATTAAATCTTCGCTGGTACGTGTCTCTATGACAAACATAAAGTAATAGACTTACTCTCTTAGATGACTGTCAGTTCAAGTAATTATTGAAGATTATGGGAATTATTTAGTCTGAAAACACATACATAATCCTTTAAAATAACAAGTTTAACTCTAAACGTAGATGTAGAGAGGAAAACAAAAGTTACTACATCAAACTGCAATCAGAATCAGAAACTTTTTTAGCATCAACACCTCCAAAAACACTTCAGAAGCAGTCAACCTGTAAATGTGTTGCCAGGGGGCCTGATGTCATTTCAGGAAATAGGACTTTCTCCTCCAGTTCTGATATCAGTTATTACTAACTGGCAACATTATCTTTCAGACCAGAGGAGCAAGAAGACATCAACTTGTTTCTAAACGCAAGCCTGAGTTTTTCCTGTGGTATAGCCTGAGCTAAAAAGCAGCCAACGGTGCTGAATTCCTAAACAGGCAAATGTAGCAAAAATATAAAAATGCTACTTTTCTTCAGAACTGAATTATTGCTTTTAGTATTTTCCTCGCTGTGCCAGAGGAGACACTGCAGCCAAAATC
This sequence comes from Pelmatolapia mariae, assembly GCF_036321145.2. Classification (NCBI taxonomy): domain Eukaryota; kingdom Metazoa; phylum Chordata; class Actinopteri; order Cichliformes; family Cichlidae; genus Pelmatolapia; species Pelmatolapia mariae. The sequence goes on from NC_086241.1 coordinate 46,533,183, forward strand.
TGATATCTTGTTCCAAGTTTTATCGGCAGTGACTTTGAGCAGTGAGTTTTACGGACATTTTCAATTTTGTCCACTGGAAAAGTAAGAAATGAAGCAGAGTGAAGGGTACAGAAAGGGACAGATATATGTGCAGCTGTAAACTTCAACTTTAAACTCAAGTGCATATTTCAAATTGCTGGGCTCATTTCAAACAGTCTTTTGGAAAAAAAAAATGAAAGAGCACACATCTTCCTATGAGAAAAAAACAAACAAAAACAAAACCTGAAAAACTAAAAAAAAGTTGCATTAAGTGTTTAGGACTCTCTCATGTTCAGATTCTCAAAAGTAATTGGATAAACACATAACTATAGGGAAAGTTTTTAGTAATTGATGAGAAGTTGAATGTCACTAAATGCTGCCTTTACTGCAGTCACTGTTAGTTGCTACTTGTTTGTGGGTCTCTCTGCCTTTAGTTTTGCCTTCAGTGACTGTAAAGCATGCTCTATTGGGTTGAGATCAGGTGACTGAATTGGTCATTAAAGAATATCTCATTTCTTTGTCTTGAGAAGTTCTTGGGTTGCTTTTGCAGTTTGTTTCGGGTCACTGCGAAACTTTTCCGATCGATTTTGCAGCATTTGACTGAATCTGAGGAGAGAGTAATCTAAACTTTAGAATTTATTAATAAACACTAAGTGACCTGGTTCCACTGTCAGCCATACATCGCCATACACAACACTGGCTGCATCATGTTTGACAGATGATGTGTTATGCTTCGCATCATGAGCAGTGTCCATCCTCCCCCTTCATACTTTTCTCTTCCCATCATTGTAGTTCAAGTTAATCTTGGTTTCATCTGTCTAAAGAACTTTATTTTTACAGAACTGTGCCAGTTCATTTAGTTGTTTTATTTCAAGGCTAATCTGACCTTTTTGCTTCCAGTGTAAGTAGCGCTTCTTTTATTCAAAGCCCTCTGTATTTCCATTCATGAAGGTGTTGTTTGACTGTAAACCTTGACAACATTTTGAATCAATTTCAGATATTTTATCTGCCTCATTGGCATGAAATAACAAGAGGACTGGCCGTAAACCTGCTTTGTCAGCCAATTTTCCAATTACTTGAGCCTCTGAAAATGAGGCCCTGTGTATAAATATTGCTGTAATTCCTAAACAGTCAATGTAATCCTTTGAAATGCTTTGAATTAGTCTGCACTTCTTTTGGGGATGCACTACAAAATACGTCTTTATACAACAAATTATGGACACAACTGTAATGGTGGAAGTTATATTTAGACTCTAAGAGTTTCTAATAATTAATTCTAATAAAAATTAGCCTGAACATGATAAAGGAACAAACCTAGATACATTTTCTGTATACATTAAAATATTTGTTAAAAAAAATAGCTGTCTGATAAATGTGTGGAGCAAAAACTGCAGTTTATTAGCACCAACATTGTAATTTAACTTGACAATTAGTGAAATTAAATAAATAACAGCTGCTGTGCTTTAGTACAGCAGTAGACTAAATATGTATTAATTACCTTTTACACTTTTTGCTGCTCCAGTCTAACCTCAGTTGATCAGAAGCAAAAATTCCTTGGACTGTTTAATGACTTTATATCTTTATTTGTGCCACCGTCACACAGTGTTTTAGCATTTGCTGTTACTCTGTTGTCACTTGCACTGTTTAACAGAAGCTCTGTAATCTGCACAAAGGCTATTAAATGACAAATCCACTTGTCATATCACTATTTTTTTATACAGCTTTAAACCAATTAGCTCTTATTGTGTCCTGGTCTTGTATATCATATCATGACTGGCTACATTTGGTCCAAATCTCGACAAAAGACATAGCAAAGAAGGAAACACAGAGATCATGTGGGCTTGTTAAAATTCATTTAAATGTAATCAGAGCCAACATAAATCCCTTAATTTCACTTCATATTTAATTTTAGAATTCATTTATTCAACAAATTCATTTTCTTTTTTTTAAATCAACTGCTTAATATGAGGGTGACAAATTTAAATTTATGCAATACAAATACAATCTCTGCTGGCACTAATCTCTTTCCATATTATTTATCTTGGGGAACTTGATTGAGCATGCATGCTCTGTTCCAGCAGCTCCCAGATCCAGATTCACACACACACACATACACACACACATGGCTTGGGGCTCCCCAGTATAACCACAGAGTCATACTAGTGAACACCAAGCAGCTGCACTGGAGCAGTGTGGGGTTGAGGCAATGTCAACACTAGCAATTTAAATACTCATTAATTTTCCTCACATCTACTCTGCAGTGGCAGTGTTTTTGTTACTATGCTACGATGGTCACCCTTTATTTTCAGATTGTCACGTGATATCTTATTCAAGCAACACCTCACCATTATTAAGTCCTAATTTAAGACCTGATAGAATAACACGCCAAAGAAAATTAAGTAGCCTTTACAGATTTAAGAAAAAGAAAAGCTTTGCTCAGTGTCATGTAAAGTTGTAAATGAAATGTTTTTCTTATGCAGACTGAGTTCTTTATTCTGAAGCTTAAAGGTAAAACAGTAGCCTAGTGTGGTGTGCAACATTTTTATGTTTACCGCTTGAAGTTAGATTTAAAGGCTTTCTGTTGTTAAGTCTTGCTATCAGCCCTGTATTGTATTAATACAGCAAGGTGAAATAAATCTAATTCTTGTATACTGTTCATATTTCATGCCTTAACAGAATAGCCCTGGGTCAGTTTTGACTTGGGCCAAGAATTCCCTCATTATAAGTTTCTATAAGGAATTCTATACTACAGATCTTTTCAGAATGTATAAATAACCATCATTAATACATGGATGATTCATTTTTAATTAACGTTTCAGAGACCAGGGGGAGTATATTTATTAAGGTTTTACAACACTCATTTTTGGAGAAAAAACATCAACGTGCCGTTTTACCTGAGACATGGAAACATAACAGCCATAATGACTTCAATGTGTCTTTAACTGAAATTGAAAATGGCAAAAAACAAAAACCTTTTGGAACTGCTGGGACCATTAAAATTTGTTCTCTCCTCCAGATCCCCCTGTTCTCTGTTTTAAGCTTACTTAGATAGAATAAATTGATTCTGATTTGGCTTTAGGGTACTTTGTTACATTGCAGTGTACTGAGATTTAAATCGTACTTTTCTAGTCTTCCTTACCACTCAAAGCCCTTTTAAAGGTTCAGCGTGTAAAACTTCACTACTAGCTGTCAGTAGATTGCAGATTGCAGTCAGCTGAGTTCTGTTTTCTTACCCGTTCCAATTGCTGCTGTAGGACAAACAACCCCAGCTGCCGTTCATCTGTGGTGAGTGTAAGCTGTCAGTCTGCCGTTTACCTCAGCTGTCAATATGTGTCCATGAGTGTGAGGCTGTAAACCTTTGTGAAACGAGTCTGATACGTGTTAAAGAGTCAGTGAAGCTCACTTCTTTCTGATGACGGTCATACTGAGTTGAGTTGTTGAAGATATCCTGAACTTTTCTGTAAGCGCTGCAGTTTTTGCAACTGTTAGCTGCTGTTAATCTGCATTAGTGAAACTTCCTTTGAAGTGGCTCTAACATTGTTGGACTCAAATGGTTCATCAGTGGGATTTTTAGGACCCTTGAGCCTAAAATTAGCTGACATAGCATTAGCTTATAACCAGCTGTTGTTGTTTAGCAGGCTTGTTGTTAGCTGCAATGGGAGAATTGCATCTAATCTGCTGACAATAAATAATTACAACAATAAATAACTGCGACAATGTCAGAAATAAGCGAGCATGCTTATGCACATTTTTGTGTGTTAGAGCCCTAACTACTGTTGACCAAACATTTATACAGTGGTCCCTCGTTTATCGCGGGAGTTATGTTCTAAGAATAACCCGCGATAGGTGAAATCTGCGAAATAGCCATCTTTCTTTTTTACAATTATTATAGATGTTTTAAGGCTGTAAAAGTTCAAACCTTGGTAGAAAAATAAGTCCAGTATTATAGAATGAAACCAAAGATCAAACCCTGTTTTCAGGTCCAGAACATGAGAATAGAGCAGCTGCGAGAGAATTCAACATTAATGAGTCAAAGGTATGGAAGTGGAGGAAGCAAGAAGAATGAGTTGAGTAAAGTTTGACTTATCTGACTGTTTTGATTCGCTTAATGCGCCTTATAATGCGGTGTGCCTTACGATCCAAAAAATACGGTAACTTCTACCGTCCTTTAGCATATCCAGAAGTCCAACTTTTTGTGCGATGATTAGCATCTTCCTCTGCCTTTTGGGTGCTACCGCAGGTGCCTTTGGCGGTGTAAAACGTTTCGTCGACATTGTTGTGTTTGTTGGGGAGAAAACTTACAAACATACAGTACAGCACTTCAGAGTTACACTGCTAGCGATCAAAGATTTACGTAAATTTGACAAACTGCACACATTCTGTACTGTACAGGAGACACAGCACGGAGGAGATTGATTAACAATTGGCTACAGCCAATCAGGACGCAGAACACAACAAAGCATGCAAAATTGCACAAAAAAAAAAAAAAAAAATCAGCGAAACAGCGAGGCTGCGAAAGGTGAACCGCGTTATAGCGAGGCACCATTGTACACCACTTTTCTATTTGGTTCTATTAAAACTCAAGCACTTTGTCTACTTCATATCCACAGCCAGGATAGAATCACTAATTACCAAAAAGTGGCCAGAAGACCAGAAGGTGCCTGTCTCTGGGGGAACCTGGGCAATTGTAATGGGAACACGGACAGTTCTCGCAACAAAGACAAGGTCCTGCCTTAACTGTGTCACCACTGTCCTGTACAAAATACAAACAGACATGGCATGCACAGTTTAACAGTTTTGACTCACACTGGTTTTTCAAAAAAGCCATTTGAATTAATATGGGTCAAACCTGACCTGGAACAGCCTCAAACCAGTAGCTCCTCTATAACAGTACAATTTTTAAAAAATGTTTTCATTTTCTGTATTTTGGGGCACTTTTTCAAGCTAAGAGAATGAAAAAAAAAAGATATTACTATGATTTCACTGTACCTATTGCTAGATAGGTAGAAAGAAGTGGTATGATTTCCTAAAGATTGGATTCCATTTGTCCTTTTAACTGCACTGCAAAAGAAAACAGTTAGTTAGTTTTTCTAAAGTATACACTGATTAAAGTATTAAAGCAATAATGTGTTTAATATACCTGCATGTCTTATGGCTTATTACTTTATATGTTGCATTAATAACTTTCTGACTGTTAAACTTTTGCAATTTACATTATAACACTAAAACCTTCTGCCCTGTTGAAAAAACAGCAACAAAATGTTATTATCTAAATAGTTTTTACCTGTACTGTACATCCCAGGCATATAAAACAGGAAGAAAATGCCTGACCTTTTCATCATCAAACATTATATTAAAGCACGAAAAGTAAATAGTCTAAAATTACTGTGAAATCAAGCCCATTTTCTTCATCTTTTCCTGAATCTGCATGCTTCAACCAGATGTGCAACTTCAAGCTTGTCAGTGTGTCTTTTGAGCAAAGCCAACCCTGCATCTGTGCAATGTTTTCTGCATCACAGATCTTGTTGACAGCAGTTGTAACGAGGATGTTCTGTTCTCACGTCACAGTGCTGATGTCAGACGAATGTGCTGAAAGCGACTAACCTTTAAAAGGTCATAAACCTCACACTGAAGGTGAAGATGCTTTTATTCTGGCTTCAGTGTTTTAGGGCTGGTTAGCTAAAAAAGAGCTAAATGAGTTAATGATAACTGCTCTACATTTAAAAAAAATAAAGCCCCACAAACAGTTTCTGGATCTTATCCAAGTACCACAAATAAACCCACTGCATATGTCATTTTTCTATAGATTTCTTACTGGGAAAAGAATGACTGAGAGCCACATTAAATATAGTGGATCATAGTAGAGTTTGATCACAGCACTAGTGTGAAATGTGCAGGACGTCGCTGTGCAAACAAAGAAGACAAATAAGTAGAATACAGAAAAAAAACTCCACTACATAATAAATATGTTGTATAACTGTGGAGCGCAGCTTTCAGCAGCACACTAATGAGCCCATTGGGGGAGAAGAAGTGTGGAAGAGAAATGGTTTAGTGCTGACGTTTATTCGACAGCAGCCTCACTGAGATGATTATTCCATTCATTACAGAGATGAGGAGCAGAACCTCGTTATCAGTGTCGCCACACTGATCGCACCTATTTGTTTTTATAATGAACTTTTGACTACAATCATGCGGAATTGTGTCCAAAAGGTGCACGTGTGAAATCGGAGCGCATTAGAGTTGGTCAAAAATTGTACGGTGAAATTAGAGTATATTCATCTTCACTAGGCGTGCTGCTTAGGTCAGTGACATTAAGGTAAAGGTGATTTTCAAAATCTAGTAGTGGTAAACACAGCTTAGACTTCAAGCCAAAATGAAATCACTATACCAGAGATGAACAGGTTAAACTAAGAAAGTAAGATCGCAAAGTTTGTAAAAAATATGATAGAATATGAACCTGCATTTACCTGCTGTGGACTGACATATGTCTCAGCTTATCACGCTAAACAGTTTTTCCTCAACTCTCCAAGGGGAAGCCCAAATAAATATGAGATATATCTGACAATGGCTAACCATAAGAGACTTGAACGTGTGTGTTTTTTTCTGTGTTTATACCACTAAAATCATCTTGACTTTATTTGAATTCTAGTGGATATCCCCCAGATTTCCAGAGATACAAATACACTAGGCTGACTTCCAGGAGGATGTGAATAAAATTATGCTCAATACGTCTAACAGATTTCAGCCTGATTTAATGCCGCAGCCATAAAAACACAGTTTCTTGGGTCTGGATGCTTAACTCAGTGTCAGCATTTTATACTGTCGCTTTGTTTAAACGCTGTAACAAGCAGATACAGAATATGTGAAATACTGTTGTACACAGGGTGAATGATTTTTTTAGTCTTTGGAATATTTTTATTTTTATTTAAAAAGGGATTTTTTTTTTTTTTTACTGTGAATAATGATTTTCACAGCTTAAAAATACATAAAGAAATATACAAGTAGCATCTCACTCGACTGCCCTCAGTTCATCTTGTTCTTTCCAGGGTTTGATATAAGATATCATCATGTGTTCTCTAATACCTCTCTCCTACTGCTGGTTTGTATTACATTGTCAGGGTTACTGACCTGCATGGTTTGAAAAGCATTCTTTGCACCTGTCCAACTGATACAGACTGAAGGAGAAAACCACAGCAAACTTTGAATAAATTGCTCCAAACATCCTTTAACTGAATGTGGACTGCCATGGTTAAGGGTTCTTTTAACGCCAGTGTTTGACGACCGTAAAAAAGCTCTGGATGAAAGCATCAGCTAAACGAAACAGCATTTGGTCATAGTCACACAGTTGGAAAATCATCTTTTTGGACTTTTGGCATTTTGTGGCTCAAGTGTCACTGCTGCATATAATGAAGTTGGACCACTTGCAGAACCATGAAGACGAAGGCTTTTCCTGTCACTCTCAAAGTACAGCTGGAGGCAAAGAAGTCCACTTTTCTAATAAGACACTCTCTCCTCCTCCCGATGTGCACAGACCGTTTCGTTTGTAATGAAGCCCATGCCTCCCACACCTTAATGGATTAGGGACTCGTGAACCGTGACCAGCACAAGGAGTTAAAGGTGGCAGGTAGCCTAGCTCTCACAAAGTCGTCCTGTAATAAAAAAAGGATCACAGGTTAGGTCTCAGGAGGAGGCACGCTATTCAGAGTCCCCTTGAGAAACACTCCATACTAGTTAAATCATTCAAAGTCATTCTGGTTAATGGCCTCAGCCAAACACCTCCGACTCAAGACATTCAGTGTTTAATAAAAACAAATCTGCCTCTCATTTTTGATTATTACTAGACTTTCTAAAATCTTCAAATAAAAGATGAAATTAGTGACATCAGGTATGCAACGGGTTTTCCTATGGGCCACATAATTTGCTGTTTAAAGAGTTTATAGTCCTGTTTATCCCTAACCTTTCTCTTCCGTTTGCAGACAATCAGATCCTTGATCTTCAGTCCAATAACGCTTTGCAGATGTTTATGCAGTAAGTATCTAGAACAACATGCGTGCATATCAAAGGAAGATCCACACTTCTATGTTTCTGAACAAGTAGACGATCATAAATCTTACTAACAAGATCACTGATGGAGAAAAACGCTTTCTAATATCTGGAGCAAGATAGCACACACGGATGGAAGATTTTAAAAGTATTTCAGAATAACCGTTGTAACAGTTTATTTATGGTGTGACATATATACACACATTCAGTCTCCAGTGCTGGAAACAAAGTGTCAAAAATGTCCACTTGTCCAGTTTTTTTTGACTATTTTTTGGACTATATATACATAGTTGACCTTGCTTTTGATAGTCATCAACAAGCTTCTGGCAAAATTACCATGACATTCATAGCCATGTTGAGTGTATGTAAACTTCCAACCACAACTTCATGTTGAGGTTAATCCTAAAATTTTGTTCCTTGTTATTCATTTCGTGGCTGAATTTTTTTTTTTCTTTGTTGTGTGCTTTTGTTTGTTCCTTATGTCCTAACAATCTATCCACCCCTCTAACATTTCCAATAAAGGCTGCAGTCCTGATGGTTGTCAGGTGCCTTTAACATTTTCAGCTTTGGCTCATAGATTTTTTCTCAAACTCTCTAAAGTACACGTCTTTACATGGGTAACTAGCTAAAGTGAGCAGACAGCAAGCAATCTGTATGCTGTCATCTTTTGCATTTGCACCAGTCAATAGGCCTGTATGTGCATTTAATAGCAATACTGTAACTAAGCAGATGGCTATACAGCTCTGCAGTATTCAGCTGTATACATGCTCGGGTGCAATGATGATGCATAATTTATTTTTCTACATCATCTGTTTGTACACCCATAGGTGACAGCAAGTATGTCCTCATTAGTAAAATATACTCCCCCAACCTTACCGCGTCTGCCCACCCCACCTGATCTCCACCACACGCCCACACACCTCAGACATCCACAGACACCCTTGAGAAGATGAGGCGGTCAGTTTCCTGTTTCATTTGCCTCTGGTCATGCAAGGCTGCGCCAGTGTCTCTGCCTGTCTCGCTGCACTAAATCAAAGATGAAGCTGAGCGCCCAGCCGTGGCGGTGACTCCATTTATGATCTTCTATAGGATCTCGGTCATTGAAAGGAACAAAATGTATGGCCACTAAGACTTACAGATCCTTGCAGAGGTCAAAGGATTTGGCTTCCTTTGTGAATCACATTCACAACTGCCAGTCGCTTCTTTCCATCTCACTGAATTGTATCATTGAAAACCTCATTAAGCAGCAACACTAGAGAGCTTAGTGTTTATTCTGCTCCACCTCCTCTAGGTTTGTTATCAAGCTGTGACAGTTTCCATTTGCAGGTGTTAGATACTGTTTCGGCTTCCTCTCTTCTCTACCTCTCTTCTCTGTTTCTCATTGCAAACATGACAGAGAGTGTCACCAGCCGCTGATTTGCAATTTCGTGCAACCATAGCAAACGGCTGATGTTAAAAAGAGCGAGTTAGCTTGATGGCTTGAACTGCATTGCAGCAAAATCAATTTCAAGAAGTGCCCTAAATCACCAAAAAGACAGTTGTGTGGGAGAGTTTTACCATTTGCATGAAAGCCATTCCAGATTCCTAAAATAACATCAGAAAGACTTTAATGCAAATCTGAGGCACTGTCAGGTTACTCCGTGTTCATGTATACCCCGATGGGCAGAGCGTGACACCACCAGTTTTCATGGTTAAAAACTAAATTCTCTGTGCAGCTCAGTAAGAACCAGGAGAACCACACACAGTGAAATTATTCAAATCAACAAGTTACTAAAAGACGCTACGTTTATGGATTTGGACAAGAAAAAAAAGCTGGTTCAGCCAACATGCAGACCCCCAAAAAGCTTTTTATAAGAGAAAATTTTGTCAGGCTAGAACATTTTGCTGTTACCAAATGTTAAGAACCAATTGAAATTTTGAGTAGTCCTACTTACTATTCAATGAATGCCATTTATTTCATTTGTTAAGTGCAAAAAAAAAGAAAAGCAAACATTACACTGAGAGTTGTTGCTTTGTCACTAGGTACAGCAAAACTCTTAATTCATAGGATGGCACCATAAACAGGTTGGACAGTTCACTGGGTTAGAAAATGTGCCTAAAATCTGAATTCTGTCTAAAGACCACCAAAAAGACTTCTGGTCTTTCTGAGTCGATGACACAACAGCTTTCTGTCTTGACGGCTGAGTTTATGGGCTCACTCACTCATGTTGGGCCATATTGATTACAAAAATTAAGTGTGTTTTGGAAATCTTAGCCATGTTTCAAAATGAAGGATTATCTGTGGAATGAGGCTGATTTGCTGGTCACAAGTCATTAGCCAATCAGTGTGGGGTGTCACAGTCAGACCTGCCCTTCTTCGCCACATCTGTTTATTTTTGCAACCAAGATGGTGACAATGTAAATGCTGAAGATGAAACTTCTGAAACCGTTTATACTGTGCACGAAGTGCCTCATGAACTGAATGAACAGAATTTTGGGTTTTTTTGTTTTTGTTTTTAAAGAGAATTAAGTATATGTGTACAAGTTATACTTTAAGGATTTTCCGGTAATAGCACTGAAGACTTGTAAGAAATAAGTACAATATAAGAAATAATCTTTAAAGCTTAATCGAAAGCAGTTGAAAATGTCTGACTATCCTCTCAGCTCTGCTCTCACACAGCCCAGACCAAGAGAAAAAAAAGTTGTCCACAGAGTGAATTTGGTGTCCAGCAGGGCGTCATTTCACTCCTGAAAAAAAAAAATCGATAAACTCGTGTTGCGGTAAAGTGCTCTGCTTAGAAGTATGTTACGAGGATTTGATTATGTTGGCCGGTTCGGAGGCACACAACCACACACATCCTCACACACTTAGACACACCTGTGGTGAGAGGGGAGGCTCAGTGCTCACTACTCACCCTCACTGTTTGGGGTCATAAATATTCATTTAGCATCTATCAGCCTTTAGGGATTAATCCCAGTAAGGTGGATAAAATTCAGAACACAAAGCTACACGACCAGCATGTGAAGTCCATTATATACTGTAAAGTACCAGGTATTGCCCACAGGAGACTAATGGCTTTTTATCAAGGATCCCTGGAGGGCTGCAGACCCGCACCTCCAGCAGCACAGCTTCCATTAACGCAAGGCAGGTTTAGTTCAAGAGCACATTTTCCAAAAATGCGCCTGCTTTAAAAGTAAAATGAGTGACATTAGTGAGACAAACAACCCACACGTTTGCTCTTTTATTTTCACAGAGAGCTACCTCTAAGACTGTGATTCTGGTTGAAACAGAAGCATTCTCTCTGTTGTGGCTCTAATTGACATAGTTGACACGGTTGCTGTTTTTTTATGTCTTGACAATAACGCTGTTAAATGTCACAGCAAAAAGGAACTAAAGAAAATGTGTCGGACTATTAGGATCCAAAACTGGCAGCATTGAAAAGGGAAATTATGTCCAACAGCATCCGGGCTCTAGTTTACAACATGCTGCCTCAATACAAGGTCATTCAAATCGACGTCCTTGTTAAAGCACAAGTACAAACAGACTCCACATTAAACAGCTGCTTTCAAGTGAGCCCCATTTACATTTCAATCTAGTTCATTAAGCGCATACACTGTAATCTGCAGCGTGCTTTAACAGAACAGATCAGTATTAACTGTACTGCCAGCGCTTCAGAATAAAAGGTTTAGCGTTTATATTCTTCTGCCCAAGCAAAACTCACAACACAACACTGCTGCAGTCGGGCCATGGCTAAGGTAAGGCACCTTGAACAATAAAGTCAAGAAAAACTTATTTTTCCAGCAATAGAAGAAAAGGACTCTGTGTAGTTTACAGCAGTTGAAATGACATTTGAAAAAAGTCGCTCTGCCGTCAGCATCATTTTATTTTGGTCCGACTTAAAGCAACGTATGCTCAGTAATGAACAACCTACACTTTTGTGCACATGAGCTCTTTACTGGCTGTAAAATAACATTTTACACTCCAATTTTATTCTCATATCAATTCCAACCCGGCTGGTGGAACTGTCTGCAGAGGCATCTCATACTTAACGCAGTTAATATCTCAGGCTGGAAAACACATTTACAATTTTTTTGTCTTCAGCACTTGGCTAATATAATTGATTTAGATTTTTAGATTTGTCATCGCATGCAGCTTTGGCTTTGTGCTTCCCCTTCTATCTGCCTGCTTTTTTATTGTTTTATCTATGGTGTTACTTTAGAGGGGCTTTTTTAAGTGTTGGTTGCCTCTTAAGTATTGTTGTGTAAGTGTGTTATGATGTTGATTATGGATTGCTGTTGCTATCTGTGGTAAAGTATTATCTTTTTGCTCTATGCGTTTTCATTTTATTATCTTTGTTGTAGCACAATTTTGTTTGTTTCATGTTGTTATATTTTTTGTCACAGCATTTTATGTCCTGAATTATTGGTACTGATTGGTCATTTTTGTATAAATTCGTTAGTGAATGCTTTTATTTTTATTGTGTTTTACTTTCTGCAGTGGTATTGTCTGTTTTCTGGGATTCACCATGTTTTTAAAATCGCAAATCAAAAATTGCCAGAGAAAAGACAACCTGTCACCTCAGCACACATCAGACAACATGCTACATCTACATCATTACAAGGCAAATTTAAAAGGGTATGTCAAACCTACGGTGGCACACTGTCATCATCAAAACAGCAGGAGCAGATGAGGTGTGAAGAAGAAACACAACAGCATTCCACTTTCCTTACAAGTGCTACGCTTCCCTCGCCACGATAACTAAGAGGGTCCTCTATTTTGTTCTCGGTGGTGTGAGCCCAGCCCCAGCAGTGTCCAATCTATCCACCACTTTCCCTCCTACCTCTGACGGCACCTTTCCGCCTTGATTGTGCTGGCTGTGGTGTCGTAATTATGTCCTATAGTTTAGTTTAACACCCCCCTGCCCCCTATCTCTCCTAAAAAACAAAAACAAAAAACAAACAGAGGTAGGAAGACTTTGGGAAACAAAAACAAGATTCTCTATATTACATCTTTCATTATTTAGTCAACAAAAACTAAGCAGAATTTCCTCTGCTTTATTTATTTCTCCTTTGTGGTAAAGGAGTTCATGGTCAACTCAATGACTGCAAAGTTTCCAAATCCTGTGGCTGCAAAACAAGCTCAAATCAGCACTCCTCCACCACCGTGTTTGACAGTTGGTATGTGAATTTGTGTGTGAAATGTTTGTACATGTGATTTAGGCACTGTTAGTAAAGCCCCTTTTCCATTACTACCTACTGTGATGGACTCAGCATGGATTGCCACGACTAGACTTGGATCGACTGATTTTCCATTACATTCCAGTCCTAATGTCCGTGGTTGTCGTCATGGCAACCCTGCAGAACATCCTGTGACGAAATGCGACATGAATGCGAGGGGATATACCTGCTGCTCAGTCTTTGGCTTTTCATCAGCGTCAGGGAGCACGGTGTTGTTTTTTGTAGCCATTTCCCTCGTTGGTTTGATTTTCGTGAACGGGACATTCTCACGACTCATCGAGTGATGCTGACCAACCAATCGGAGGCCCGCAGTATGACGACATCACATTTTAGTACATGCTCGGATCGCTTGGAAACCTGGCTGAGCAGGTAGTAAAAAAAAATACCTGGTACCAGGTACTTTGACCTAATGGAAAAGCCCGAAAATCATGGCGAACAGTGCTGAGGAGGTACTAATTGAAAAGATGCTAAAATGACAATTTGCAGTTTTGCAAATTTAAGTTGTGCTGCCATGTTCTTTTTAGAGAGTAGAGTCTTTCTCCTGAACGTCTTTCAAACAAGCCTTTTTCTAATTATAGAACTTTGATATTTATCATGCTAACTGAGGCCTGTAGAGTCTGATTTGTAACATTTGCTTATTTTTTCCAGTTTCTCTGAGCAATGCACAGCCTGACCTTGGGGTTAATTTGCTAGGATGTCCACTCTTGGTAAGACTGGCATCTGTCTTGAATGTTTTTCACTTGTGAATAATCTTTCTCCCTGTAGAATAATGGACTTCGAATTGTTTGAAAATGACTTTATGACCTTTCCCAGACTGATGGGAGGCAACAATCGCTGTTGTCTTTCCTCCTTGGCGTTGTGTTAACACACATCTGAAGGCTCAAGACCTGCAAACAGCCAAAACGTCTGCTTTTATAGAGGTGCTCACACTTGTTGATGATCAGTTAATCAAGTACATTTGATTAGCAGCAACTAGCAGGGACTTACCCTCTTCTTTCCTATGGAAACACTAAGGGTGTACTTGGTTTTTCACATACTGCTTCTGCATTTTTACTTAGTTTTTGTTAAATAATGACACATGCGATTATTGTATATTACTGTTAATATGAGGTTTTATTTACCTTATTTTAAGACCTGCCCAGGATCAAATTCTGATACATTGTATCTTAGAACTGACAGAGAGTAAGTGTTCTTTTTTACCACAAATGTAGTTTTGCATGAGTAAAAGCCAGTGCAAAACTTTTTAAAAATTGCTCATTCCTCATTTTAAAAAGAAGCTAATTTATTTGACTCGTCCTTTTGTTCAGAACCACATGAATTGGTGTAATCTTAGAAAATGTCAGCAAAAACTACCATCAGCTAAAATCACATTCTTTTCGTTCATGTGTGGATGATAACAGCTTACATTACAGTATTTTTAATGAAGTTCCTTTTTTCTAACCACTTACTTGAATCAAACACGGCACAATGAGCCATGAAGTCCACCAATTAACACCTGAAAAGAAAAATTATTCATTTTTCAGATCACTTTGTCACTCAAGGTCCTCTCTTAAAAAGCTACAGTGCTGTGAAAATGTATTTGTCCCCTTCCTGATTTCTTAGCATTTTGCATATTTGTCACATCTAAATGATTCAAATCATCAAGCAAATTTTAATATTAGACAACGATAACAGGAGGAAATATAGAATGTAGTTTTTAAATTAAATTTGTTTGATGATCTAAATCATTTAAGTGTGAAAAATACATAAAAACTAAGAAACCAAGAAGGGGGAAAATACTTTTTCACAGTTTAATAAGAAAAGA
Organism: Pelmatolapia mariae; assembly: GCF_036321145.2. Classification (NCBI taxonomy): domain Eukaryota; kingdom Metazoa; phylum Chordata; class Actinopteri; order Cichliformes; family Cichlidae; genus Pelmatolapia; species Pelmatolapia mariae. The sequence goes on from NC_086241.1 coordinate 46,548,265, forward strand.
TCACTTAGAAGAATTTGAACGTGATTTATTGAGATAGCGAAGAACCCATCATGACAGAATGGACTCCCAGTGGTGATAGGATTTAGGATAGGACCCCCCTGGAGTGTAGATGGGTGGTGAGGATGGAGCTCCAAATGAGGTGTCTGTGAGGTCAAGGTGGGGAGGAGGTGGATTGCAAGGGAAAATGACTGAGAGCAAAGATTTAAAGTACACAAAGTCGAGGCTGATTGACCCAAAGAACGTTGGCAAGAAGTTGATTGAACTAGAGTAAGGACAACAGTACAGTCGAACCATGGTATTTGTGGGAGTTGGTGACCACAACCACCTGCGAATGGCTAAAATTTGAAAAATGAAACCCTCTCTTAAAACGCTTAAAAGTGCTTATTTTAATAGTTCAAACATCAAAAATACCTTAAACTATCATCCTAAAACACTTTAATACCATTTCAAAGCCATCTTACAACATTACCCTTAAAAATATATGGCTTACATACACTCGAACACTCGTGTGGATAGAATGAAAATATGTAGCGAACATTTTAGATGCTCTACGAAAAAATCTGCGAATAGGCAAATTTTCCACAAATAATTTGGAGTTACATTCCACAGAAAAAACTGCAAATAGGTAAACCCGTGAATACCGAACCACAAATAGGCAGGGGTCGACTGTATTGAGACTGACAGCATTGGGAAAGAGGAAGTGATGTAGCGAACAGAAAAGGAGACTAACGCCCAGGAAAGCAGGCAGATGACTGATTAAAGATGTTCCTAACTGAACTGACACATAAGCTTCATCACTGTATGTCACAAGAAGCATTTCCCCTTCACTTTTTTCCCCCCTCATTTTCTGAGAAAAAAAGCATTTGGCTAACATCAAAAAGAACAAAACTCTTAAAATGGAAAGAAACTTAGCGTAGACAAACTATCACAGTCTGTCTGTGAAGGGTAAGAACTTAACTGCAGAAGGATAGGGCATGATATAATTTGCTCATGTCCACCTGTTTCTTGCTACTGAGTCGCAAGAGATAATTGAGTTTTTAGCTGCGTTCTGGGTCTATCTTTTTTAATTTCCACATCTACGATCAAGTCGAGTGGAAAGGTGCCCCCAAAGGATGTCATCTGAGCATAATTATTTTCCTCTCTAATTAGCAAGGCATCAGAATCACAGCTAATTGAATAAACTTCTATACTGCTGGAGTGATGGCAACTGCTTTAAATACATTACAGCTGTGCATTACAGCTGTACATCCTTGTATACATTTAAAGCTGAATAATGAATTATGTTCCAGCTAGATATGCAGAAAAAAATATCTTCAGTTTTTATTAAAAAAAATCTGTTTAATCTAGATATTTACAACAGGTTTATTTGGTTGTTTTAAACTTAGCAGCAATAAAACCATCCATCTGTTATTGTCTCTGAAATGTAACCAGGCTCGGTCTCCACAGCTATGCAAGCAGCCCTCTAAAGCTGCTCTCTAACTTGCTTCTTATATCAGCAGTTGAATTATGAGAGTGGTGCATACTGTAATGAATAACCATTTTATTACATCTCTAAGAACTTTAATAGCTATTGACAAAAACTGCGGTTAGCTCACTCCGCCCTCGGCCAACAATTACCAGACAAATTAGACTCCGTGGTACTGAGCAGCACAGATGTTTGTTGTCTATTAAAAAGCACAGATGATTCTTATTGGAAAAATGTCGCAGAAATTGAGGGAAAGCCTCATTATCAGCTTGGTTTATTTGTTTTCAGCTCACTCCCATTACGTGAAAACAGCATTTTAGATGAGCCAAGGATTCTGCCTTGGTTCTGCTGCCGGCAGAACGGTGTCCTTGGTATTGTCATGGGATGCGGCGTATTTGGCCTTCATGCTCTATGAAACTCGCTCCCCACCCAACCTGCATGAAACTTTCCTCTCCAAACCCACTAATGAGGCTGAGCCTGGAGTCAATCAGCTGTAAGGGTTTAAATATGCTTCTGTGGGGTTGCAAGCAAACCTGTGCTGCCTGCTGGTTTAACATTCCCCACATCTTTGTGCACCCACAAGTCTCTTTTCATTTTATTCGAGCTAAGGCAACCATAAGTGGCAGGAATGCAAGTCAAGCTCTAGCTGATACCTCAAAAAAATGGAGCTTTCACAGTACGTGGCCCTCATACCTAAAAATATTTCCTTGACATTTTAAGAAAAAAAAAATAGTCTAATTTCTTTTGAAAGTAAAACCACACTGCAATTAAATGAAATATTGGACTCTAGCACAATGAGCTCCTGAATTCTGACTTTGAACCGTCAGAGTGCCTTAATTGGAAGTCATTATGGCTTTGACCCCCTCATTTCACTGCATTCGCATTTATTATTCTTTGCCAGTATGTGTACAAAATCTTGCTACCTGCAGATATGCAATGCCCTGAAGGTAGCTGAGAATTTCATGGTGTCTAAACTACACAGCTGACACTCCTGTTTCAATGGTCCACCATTCTCCCTATAAACGGAGCGCCATTATGCTCAATAAACCAAATACTTTACGATCCATCATCGCCCTGTTTCTATTTTTGCTCTCTGTTGCCAAACATCCACGAGCATCATTCCAGCGAAAACTGTGCAAGTGAATCAGCAAGCAGTACAGCAGTTAGTGTTGCCTTTTAATGTATGGCGAGGTCGCGGAGGTCCTGGAAATGTCGAGGTGTTCATAGCAGTGTGGGGGAGAGAGAGGTGACAGAGTCGCTGCACTTTATATCAGAGGAATAATTCATGTAGCACAAAAAAATAAAATAACAATCTGTGACATCTGCCTCTGCTTGTGATTACTGTCGATATTCTCAGTGGTGCCACATCCACTGAGCAGACTGGCTTCTCTCTCAAAACACATCTCGGAGACGTAAGAATAAGAGCATTTGATTGATATTCTCAGTGTGGTAGTGCTTACTGCAAAATTGCAAGTCTAAACAAAAATGGGGTCTATTGAAATTCTGATTCAGGCTTGCCCTAGTTTTCCCTCATATACATTTATATTGTTTGGGGCGGGGCTTGGGAATGGGGACTTATCGTAAAAAGATATTATCTTATAAACAAGTACGCACGAGGCAAGTGCCTTTCTCTGTTCTCTGGCGCTATGATATCTTCGGATGCTAAAAGAGACAGGTAATCTAGATAATTCTGCACTGCAATCAGCTTTTTTTTGTTTGCACTGCTGACAGCAGCATCACTGGTGAAGAACTTCCTCTCTACATGGCAAAGATAAACTGATACTTTTTTTTTTTTTTGCAAAAACCTGTGATAGGGAAATCTGTGTGATCATGCAGGGAAAATGACACTGCGGGTAATTCCTTGTGCTGGATTCATTTTAAGGGGGGAAATTGTGGCGTTATCGCGGGCAAAGCGGAGGATGGCTGAACATTGTGTTCACTTTTTTAACTGCATATCTGCACAGACTTAATTCTACTGATGTGATTTCGCAAAAGGTGGCAAAATTAATTGAGAAGCTCAGCAGGTGGTGGTGCATAACAGGCTTATGAGTTCATGTCTTGAGATTGAATGTGACTCATGATGTGTAGTGAAGACATTATGTAGATGAATTAAATATCGGGAAAATATTATTCTTGTACGAAAAGATTTTTCTTCCTTTCTCCTCGCACTTAGCGGCATTTTAAAGCCTCTTAACTGATTCGTCATAGAGACAGTTCAACTGCGGGATATGCTGTGTCCTAATGTTCTTATCAGTTTAATTCAAAATCAGGCACACAATTAGCCTTAGATGAATGTCAAACCACCCATGTTCAACCAGGTGTGAACATGTAAGAGCCAATCATCTGCACTGCTCGTTCCTGAAGGCAGCAATATACTGCAAATGGACTCAAGCTTGCACAAAATTAAACTGCTGGTGAACTGGTTTCAAAGAGTGCTTTGAGCAAATATCTATGTGCTCAATGTGACTGATGTCCGCTCCTTTGAGACACTCGATGAATTTATACCAGATAGAGCTGCTTGGAAATTGCAACTATGTGATGGGAGGACAAAAATAGCATATTTCTTGTGATACTTATGTCGAATTCATAATTAAAACTGTTGACCATTAGGTCGATGTTAAACACAGGTAAAAAAAAAAAGAGACCTTAACAGTTAGAATTACGTATTTCTTTATATCCACTGATCGTGTTTCTTAATCACTTGTATAGTTGAGTGTCACGTCCATCACAGGCCTAGTTCTTCCTGTAATAACCGACAACGTTAAAACAGCTGACCTGTAGTTATAATATCTGAAAGTGCTCTGATGGAAGTGCAACCCTCTGCAGCTGGTCTCTTTTGAATATTTCGAAAGACATTCACCATTCACTATCACACGATATTATTACACACATAAACTCTACAACATATCATCTTGGATTGCATCTCTCATTTTCACACCCTGTGCTTGTGCATCCTCATGCCGTATAACAAAATTTGGGCAAACCTAATATTAATCTTGGAATTTCCCAGATTAATTTGGGAATTAATTGCTACCTTATCATGGTGGAGGTGGTTTGTGTGTCCCAGGGACCCCAGGGGCTATGTTGTCCCTGGTAGGGTTTCCCATGGCAAATTGGTCCTGGGTGAGGGACCAGACAAAGAGCGATTCAGTGAAAGATTAAGGGAACAGTTCACCCTGCCCAGGATAGGGTTACCGGGGCACCGCCCTGGAGCCAGGCCCAGGGAGGGTGCCTGAGGACGAGCGTCTGGTGACCTGGCCTTAGTCCATGGGCCTGGTTGGGCACAGCCTGAAAAACGGACATGAGCCCATCCTCCTGCAGGCCCATCACCTGCAGGAGGCGCCGCAGGGGTCGGGGGCAATGTGTGCTGGGCAGCAACCAGGAGCGGAGGCCCTGGCAGACTGATCCCTGGCTACCAAGCACTAGCAATTGGGACATGGAATGTCACCTCTCTTGTGCAAGTGGAGGGGAGCCAGTTAAGGTGGTTCGGGCATCTGACAAGGATGCCTCCTTATCAGATGCCCACTGAGGTATATCCCACCGGGATGTGGCGCCAGGGCAGACCCAGGACACACTGGAGAGATTATATCTCTCAGCTGGTCTGGGAACGCCTTGGTTTTCCCCTGGACAAGCTGGAGGAGGTGGCCGGGGAGAGGGAGGTCTGGGCTTCACTGCCCTAGCGACCCGGCCAAGAATAAGCGGCAGAAGATGGATGGATGGATGGATTTGAAACCGCAAAATTACTGACTAGCTTAACTACTGTTAACATGTTGTTTATGCATTCACAATATGGGGCAGGTCAATATCATAGACCCATAATAATTGTCTATACTGAATTCTAAACTACAGCTCTATTAGAATGTTTAAATAACCCATCTGGCATTAATGAATGGGTGATTAAACCCTAATTAATTATTTCAGACAGCTAGGAAGTGTGTATTTTTAGGATTTACCAGAGTTGATTTTAGAGAAAAACATCTATTATCACACAACATAATGTCTTGTTTTACGTAAGGTATGAAAACATACCAGACATTATAATTTAAATATATTTTACTCAAAGCAAAAATGACCAGGAGGAACACAAAACATAAAATGCTATTTCTTGCAAACTAGCCTGTGCATTCAAATCAGTGAGAGGAAACCTTGCATGTGTGGGGCTTGTGAAATGCCATCTCAGGTGCCTTTATAATGTCAGGACCCCCAAACTCCCATTTGGATCTCTGTTTTAATCTCAGCTAGCTAAGAATAAATAGATTTTGTTAAACTGCAGGTGCAAATGTAACATTCTTGCATTCTTGTAGTATTTTTTTTAATACTAATAACTCAAAGCACTTTTAACGATGATCCACATTTTAACCAAAAATTCATGCAACACTTTATTCTGTGCAGTTCATCTACAGAGTCACTGTGATATATAAAAAAAAAATAACAGAGACACAAGATTCCCTAAAAACATGATTTAACTTGATTTGATCCACACTGGTTGACGTAAAATCCACCTGAACAGATGTGGGTCAAATTTGTCCCAAGCAGCCTCACTGTACAAAAATATCTAGCACCTGTATAACAGTGTGAATTTTTGTGTATTTCTGGTCACTTTAGGAAAGGTAATCAAATTTCAGTCTTAAAAAAATTACATTTAAAAGATTTTTTACTGCTGTCAAATGTTAAAAACGTAGGTAATGACACAGTGGTGAGATGTAATAAGACACTTTGTCCACTGCCATTTTGAAGGTCAAGAACAGACTTTGTAAAATCAACTTTAATACTAACCTGGCAAAATAACAAAAAAACATTCACAACAACTGGGTAAACTCCCCCCACTGATGAAAAACATGTCACTTGCTCCATTACTACATAATGCTACATGTTGTTATTGCCTGGTGGGCAAACATCTCAAGCCAGGAATGCGAGACTGAGCAATCGACTCAGGAAGGGTAGTTGTTACTGAATGTTTACTAAGGATGGCCCTGCCAGAGAATACGATTTCAGTGTCCTTATGCATTAGGATACAATAACAAAAGACGTTTTGTGGTTTTACTGCACCTCAGTAAAGCACTAATAATGTTACTGTATGTTGATGTGCATAAATGCGTGACCAGTGACCTGGCGATCACAGCGTTTAAGTCAAAAGCAGGGTTGGACTCTGTGGCTGTGCCTGCCTTGTAATTTACAAGTTATGCATTTTTAACACTGCTGTCGTATTACAGGCCAATCAGCTGGCAAGGTCACAAGGAATTCTGCTGGTGCTCGCAATAGCCATTCTACGCCCACTGGAATGTGACTGGCTAGTTTTACTGCCACAGCACAAACAGAGCAGAGATAAAATAGTTCACAATTCTGTTTTTCAGCTAGCGATATTCCTCCAACACACAACACATTGGAGTTGGTCGGTAATTATATATTCAGGGACGATGAGCAAAGCATTTGCAAAAATTCAACAAATTTTGGCAGTTTTGTTTGAACTCGTGTTGTTCTAGACACTGCGTTTCATTACCCACTGGCAATGCTCTTGAGCTTCATTCCCTTATACACTATAGTATTACATATATAATGTTGCTTAACTTTGTTGTGAGTGCATGACGCTTTTCTGAAATAGACAACCAGTGCCACAGCATCGCCTGCGTTGGTAAACAAAGCTATTACATGTATATTTAATAGAGAGTGGCATTTGTAGATTTAGATATAAATAAATTATTGGTCTCAAAAGCAAACGTTGAAATGGAATATAAATATTGAAATAAACACACACACTTACCAGTCACTTTATTAGGTACACCTTTTCAGCTGCTCATTAATGCAAGTATCTAATCAGCCAATTACATGACAGCAACTCAGGGAATTTAGGCGTGGTCAAGATGACCCTCTGAAGTTTTATTTTAAATGACTTTGACCATTGTTTAAACACTATAACCTTTGGGATGTGGTGTAAAAAGAGGCTTTCTTCATGGATCTGAATCCAAATAATCTGAAGCAACTGTTTGATGCTATCATGGACCAAACTCTTCTAGGAATGTTGCTAAGGCTTAGCACCTTGTGCAACCTGTGCCACTAAGAATAAGGTAGGCAAATGTACTTAATAAAGTGGCCGGTAAGCGTATATATACCTGCATAATGTTATTTTTCTTTAGCAAGGCACCACAGCCTTGCATGGCATAGTGTGGTGGAGAAGCACACTTGTAGGCATGCATCTAACTGCATGTATTTTTGCTAATCACGGGTGTGTGCAATTATCTTGCCTCTGATTAAGTCATGGCTAAATAAATCGTTTTCATAAATAATCTTATCAATGTCACCGACGGGACTATGAGCGTTTGTGTGAGATGGAGTAAGTGGAACTGAAAAGAACAAATTAAATTTAATCCAGCTGGCATCAAGGTCATGAAAGCAGCTCAGGCTTTAGACACTTGTCCTTGGGTTTTTATGAGCTTCTTTAAGAGCAATCAGTCAAACTCTGACCACCACTTGCGTATTTTTCTGCAAATAATCTCTCCATATGTGCTTCTGTTGAAACACGTGCAATAGGTTGATTTCAATGGAATGTTTTTTTTTTTTACATCATCTTAGAGCTCAGTTCTGCAGATCAAGGATAAAAAAAAGATCTCCAATGTCTAGCCAATCTAGAGATAAAGAGGGAATTTAACGGTCTGCAGGAAATACTAATAAAACTCATCTTTATGCAGCTGCACTATAAGAAGGTTTGATGTAGGACTGCTGCTCCGGGTGACTGCAACAGGGTAGCATTACCACTGCATTTAAAAAGAATTGCAGAAAATAACAATCTAAATCAGCGTTCGGAAGTGTTACCATGGTTTCACAGTTGTGAGACTTGCTTTTATTAGGAACAACGCCTGACATCAGTTTCATTTGTTTTTCTGTCTACTGTACAGCTATGAAATCTGGTTAATTGTAGCTGCCACTGCTATCATTCTAAACTGAATATGTGCAATACGAAAGTGGAAAGCTAACAAATGTAAGCGTGAATACTGGTATGACTACTGCTAAATGGATCTGCATCTGGCCAATCGTGTCTCAGCTGAGGCCAAGCGTTCACAGCAGCTGTCTGGGAGGGGAGGGGGGGTAGAGCAAACAGCTGACTGAAGCAATGCAACAGACAGGTGCAGACATAATTTGAAAACAATTGTCTTCCTTACAGAGACTAAACAAACATGCCCGTCTGCCTCCGCCATTAAGGTGTCAGATATGTTTAGCGGTGAAGGTGCTCCAGCTCGAGCCCACGATGCAGGTAGATTCAATCGAAACGCCCCAAACTGAAGCTCTTCATGAGCAGCCTCATGTTCCCTGTCTCTCTTCATTCGTAATCACGCTCAACCAAGATGTATGGCTACATTTGAACAAACTGGTGTTGTTGGGGAAAAACCAGACACCAGCAGAAATTATCCTAATTTTTCCATTGCACCTGCTTTGAGGAACTCAATCTAACTTTTATACTGGTTCCTCAGCCAAAAATACAACAAAAATAACAAACTCACTCACCATTTAATTTACTGTGTTTGAAGGAAAATTGTATGTCTCAAAAAAAAAAATCTTGCAATCTCCAATCTCCAAATAAATCAGTGTTATCCCTCCCATATCTCACATATACATCACTGACTTGCTTTCATGTTGATCATCAAGGCACACAAATAAAAAGGGAATACAAACATTTGTTTGTATCCTATTTTAAAAGTAGCAAACTTTACATTAGTAATGAATTGATTAAGTGAAATTTGAAATGGAATCAATCTGTGTATCCGTCCACTCTGTTTAAAACCTGGATACAAGGATGTACACATGGTTTGAAGTGTAACTACATCACTCTGCTTTTGTCCAAAGGTCACTTGGAGACAAATGATTGCCAGCTGTGTCACCACTGGTGTCACAGTGATTAGTGGGAGAAATAACAAAAGAACACAACATGGAACACAAGGGCCTGAAGGTAAAGAGATACCTTCCTCTGTCTTAAGAGGCAATGCTGACCTACCTCCCTGTGAAGGGTTGTTTCAAGGCCTGTGACAACCCTAATATTGCTTAATGTTACTTGACAGTTGTTCCATAAAAATATACACTTACACTTTACAACTTAAAAACTGCTTACAGGCTTTGGAAAGCATTACGTTTATGACAGAAATAATAAAGTATTCAGTGGATTTAAATGGAGCTTCCTGAAATGTGACAAAGCACATAAAGTGCTCCCTGGAGTTAAAAAGTCAAATAAAATTAACTCAAGGTCATCATCGGAAAAATCCCACAAAATATTTACACACCAGATACCTCATATAGTGAACTGCAGTTAGCACTGTAGCACCATGTTTATTTTCACACAGGAAGTGCTGTTGGAGTCGTTGGATCAAGCTGGGTTCTGCTATAGTGGATAGTCGACCATTAGATTTTATGACAAACTTTGAAATTATTTCCAATACCACACATTTTTTCATTCCAATTCAGCTAAACTACCACAGATGATATTCAATCCCAGCCTTGTCTATCGCAAAAGTGTTTTCAGTAACATGGAAACATTTTGAAGAACAAACAGTTTTATGGCGTTTTACCATCACTGAATACAACAAAAAAGAAAAATGTGTGTTTGTCCAATAATGCTGATATTTTATCCATAAATGAATCACGTGGCAAGGATCTGTATATCATTGTGGACTATTGCCTCCACCAAAGGCAATAGTCTGAAAGCCATTCTAGTTTACAATTGGTTCAGACTGTGCATCAGGCTGTAAGAATTTCACGCTTTCTTGACTCAGACTGAAAATATTCTCATTGCATGGTAAAGAATGTTTTTAATGAACATATTTCTGGCAACAACAGCAGCAGGAAAACATGGCGATTCACCCAGACCTTGACACAAGTAAAAATTAATTATTTAGTCATGTGTCTGGGTTGGTAGCAGAACAGCTGTGCTGGATGTCCGGCTTTCAGTAATGAGTCCAGAGAAAGATTCCACAAAACTTTACTGTGTATGAAAGAACTATCTGACCTCGAGAACTCTTACATTGATAGATCTGTAATGTTTGGAGTCTTCTGGGAGGCACTGATTTTGCGATGTAAAAGTTCTAGATGTATCTTTCCATTGTCCTTCAACCTGATTTACCTGCTTTATGTCTGCTTTTACATTTAGTAGTACAGCTATAAACTTTGCATAAAGTTGCATAAAGGGCTAAAAGAAGCAAATGCAAAAGACAAGCTGACAGAATTTCTTTCTAATGGCTGATGTAGCTACAGTCTCTCACTGGAGCTAAACGGGGGATTGCAGTGATAGAATATAATTAGTATCGTTATATCCAAATGTTGCCTCTGAAAGAATGCTGGTTGTAGGTGAAGTTCGGGCTTGGAGTTAGGGTTGGATGATTGGGGTTGAAAAGTTAACTCAAGTAATAGAGATAGACAATCAGTTTAGACAAATATATATGTATCATTTTCTTTTTTACTCTACCTTCCAGAAAAATTTTTTTTGGAACAAATTTTATTCTGACAGCAGAAGTTAAATGCTAAACAGCTATAAACAGTGGTAGTTATTGACTCAGTGGGTCTCTGTCAAGACAGCTATCAATGCATATATACCTGATGAGGACTGATTTGACATCAAAATTCATTTATTTCACAGAGAGCTCTTAGGAGTTTCTGTCTGGTCTTCCAAGCTGGCAGATCACAGCTTTTCATAAAGCTCATTATTGCAGAGTAGCTCTATTACTTTTAACTCAGGCACCAACATCTTAAAAATATATCTGCATATATATCCAGGGGTTACAGTGGGATTTAGCAGGTGGGGAACCCTATGGTCAGGTGTAGCAGTGCACTATGTGAAGAAGAATTACTCAGAAATAAGTCACTTTAATAGCTTGTTTTATCAGCTATATATACTTGTATATGTGTGTGTCTGTTTGTGTGTGTGCTGGGAGAGGCACAACCAAGTGGCTGGGATTCTCCCCAAGGACAAAGTGGGACATGCCACCAAAAGTGGTTGAGAACAACAGGGCTAAGATCCTGTGGGACTTTGAGTTCCAGACAGAGAAGCAGCTGCCAAAGAACCAACCAGACAGAGTGGTGGTTTACAAGGAACAGAATACAAGAACAGAACATCACAGTGTGCTAGATGTTGCAGTCCCTGGAGACAGCAACATCAGGAAGAAGGCACACAAGGAAATAGTACTAGGGAGCTGAAGGAACCACTGGAGCAGATGTGGAAGGTAAAGTCCAAAGTGGTCCCTAGTGGTACTAGGAGCATTTCACTGCTACCCTTGATGTAAGCTAACATTGCTTGCACTGTACCAGTCCAACAAGATCAGCCCTTAATTTTGAAAATAAACTCTCCTATTTCTCTCCTGTCATCTCTTTCTTAAATCTTTCTCCAGCTCTCACTGTTGTACATTAAGGTATTTTCCCTTCCCCTACGAAATACAGCAGCTCTAGCATGACGTGGCTATGTGCAGTCTGTGCAGTTTGTCACACACTTTATCACCTCTTGTGGATAAAGGAGCAGCTAAAACTATGCAACATCTTGTGCCACTCCTCATTTCTTTGCTAGGAAAAATGGGAAACGCCTGCAGAAATATATTCAAACGTGGAAATACATGGAAATACAGTATATAAGGCAAAAACTGTTCTAAAAGTCAATATTTAGGCTGGCCATCTTTATTCTTCCACACAGCCTGAACTCTTTTTTTTGTCATTTCTTTAAGTAGTCTTCAGGAATAGTTCTCCAGGCTTCTTGAAGGACATTCAAATCTCTTCTTTGGATGTTGGCTGTCTTTTGTTCTTTTCTCTGTCACGATGATCTCACTGCTTCAATAATGTTGAGGTCTGGGCTCTGGGGAGGCCAATTCATGACTGCTCCATTATGTGTTTTTCTATTCAGGTGTGCTTTTACTGTATTGGCAGTGTGTTTAGAATAATTTTCATGCTGAAAATTGAAGCTGTTGCCAATCAGATGCTTTCCACATGCTATTGGAGGGTGGATCAAATTTTGGTAATACTTTTCTGTGTTTTGCTACTGATTTTAAACATACTTCAGCTTTTACAGGCTTTCTAATGAGCCTTTGATAAACAATAGATGGATCAATTGAAGCGCCAGATGCATCTCTCAGGTCCTGCGTCAGATCTTGCTGGAGTTTTTGCTCTTTCCTAAAGACATGATTTTCAGATACAGTTCATCCTCTTTCAATGTTTTTTTTCAAGCCTGCTGCTTCTTCCTTTAGCCTCCATTTGTCCAATTTCCTTTACTTATTTATTTTTTTGAGGATACTATGCACACCATGCTGACAAAGTTCTCGGCTAATATCTCTTTGGAAATCACCTTTTTGGTGTAAAAATACCATTTTATGCATGTCAGACTATGTTATCTTTGTCATGTTTCATAAAGTTGGTCACAATTTTGGTCACAAATTATGCATTTTTGCAACTAAAGGAAAAAAGTGCCTAAAGATAAAATTTGAAATTGGTTCTTTGTGAAGTTGAACTTTTTGTGTAGTTTAATTTGATGACTTGGGTTTCTTTTGATGCTTGACTGATTCACAGGTCAGAGCTAAATGGCTTAAAAAGGAAATAAATCATTCATTTGAAAAGGATAAGGTACAAAAACTGGACTGAAAATGACTGAAAAAACAGCCAGTGTCCAAAGAAAAACTCTGAAAGGTCTCCAGAAAGCCTGGAGGACTCAAGATGATTAAAAATTACAAGAAAGTCTGGCTCCTTGGAAGCAGAATATGAAGAAATGAGGGCTGGCCCAAGATCTGTGCACAGTATTGTGTATATTGTATGTGTACAGATTCTGCACAGAGACATTGCAACAACAACAGAAAAATAAGAACCTGTGTTTCCAATGTCATGACTTTTGAATGAATCCTATGACCCTCTCTTATCACTCTCAAGCTTCCTTTCTCTTCCTATTTTGTCTCTAAACAGAATCTTATGAAGCAGAAATGTCACAAAAATTTTCCTTAAAACAGCAAGCCTAGTATTCCCTGGGACTTTCTTCAAGGGTTGAGTGAAACGTCACCCAAATGAAGAATGGCAGTGATATCAAGCCAGAGGACAGCTTCTTCACTCTCCTTGTTTTTCTGAGCTCGATAAATCAGCTCAAGGTTCCTCAGCGATCCTCTGTGTGGCAGTGGAGAGGGATTTATCATTCTCAGATAAAGGTTCAGTCCTCGTCAACGTTCACTCTCACCCTCGACTGGGAATTTATGAGAACCGGTGGCATTGTGTGTGCAGTCTACCTAGTTGCACAGCAGAGTGCAAAGGGTTACACAAGACAATCTATTAGCAGTGCTCTCACTATTAATTTCAACCCCAAGGATGTCGTCTACACACATGAAAAATTGTGTTTTTCACAGCTATTTGCAGCAGTGCAAATACAACGTGAAGCAGTTTCACAACAGTACAGTTCATCTTTCAAAGACAAGCACAATTAAAATCTATTTAATAGAAACAAATGGCGCCACTGCATTGTGAAACAATGTGATTTGATTGGTATTTTTTAATGAATTTGCAAAAAGCACTTTACAGAGTAAAAGTTATCAAGGAGTTACTGCTGTGGAATAAAAAATGTTATTTTCCTCACTTACCACAGAGCTCAAAACCATAGTCAAACACTGTCCCTTATGCCTCACCTTATCTGCTGTTACCTCTTTTCTGCAGTGTAAATACAATAAATGCTGGCTACACATCTGAAAAAGAAGCAAATAAACAAAAAAGAACATTAAATGAACACCTATAGCTGTTGTCAGAACTTTACATTCACTCGTTATGACCATGAATGTCATGTTAATTATGAAAGTTTTATTAGGGATGTTCCTGGCGACTAATTCCTTAGTCAAATAAACAAGGAACAACAATTAAACAAACTGACTAGTCTTACAGTCAGATTTAAGTTAAATTTCAGAACCATCAGTTCTTTGCCAGTCCGTCATCTACCTATGGTGGTAACCAGGCCCTACACTCCTTGTGCTTGTGCCTCGCTATCAGTTGTTGTACTTACCGCGTTTCCCTGTGTCCGTATTTTCTTCATCGTGCCTTCACTACCATCCTGCAGTCTACAACCTACGCACTGGTCTCCCGACAATAATCTCAAGCAGCTCCGCTGTTCCACTTCTGGAAACTGGGTATTCACCGTTTTCACCTGCCCGTCCTCCTGCCTGCCGTCTTCTCTGGAACATCAGTAACTCAAGGTTGGAAACACACTCACCAGTTGAACGCTCACTCAGCATCCCCCCCACCAAACTTGAATGACTTCCACCTGCAAGTAAGCCCTTCAACCCAAGATTCCTCTCAGTGTTCTGGTGCTCACTCCTCATTCGTCTTTAACCTCCTCAGACACAGGATGTGCGGAAGTGCTTCAGGAAGGTGAACGGACGCAAAGCTACTGGTCCGGACGGGATTCCCGGCCGTGTCCTCAAGTCAGCTGGCTGGAGGGTTTACACACATCTTCAATCTTTCACTCTCTCTGTCTGTAGTCCCAGCCTGCTTCAAAATGGCCACCATTGTCCCTGTACCCAAATCCTCCACCATCTCCTCATTGAATGACTGGCGACCTGTAGCCCTGACCCCCATCGTGAGCAAATGCTTTGAGAAGCTGGTCAGGGACTTCATCTGCTCTGCACTACCCGACTCACTGGACCCTCTACAATTCGCATACCGCCACAACAGGTCCACTGATGATGCCATAGCCCTGACACTACACACTGCCCTCTCACACCTGGAGAAGAGAGACACGTATGTAAGAATGCTGTTTGTAGATTACAGCTCAGCATTCAATATCATCGTTCCCTCGAAGCTGGACAGGAAACTGCAGGATCTAGGACTGAGCAGTTCCCTCTGCAGCTGGATCCTTAACTTCCTGTCTGACAGACGCCAAGTTGTCAGACTGGGCAGCATCACCTCATCCCCCGTCACAATGAACACTGGTGCTCCACAGGGGTGTGTACTGAGCCCTCTCCTGTACTCACTCTACACCTACGACTGCACGGCCACTAGCAACTCCAACATCATTGTGAAGTTTGCGGATGACACTACAGTGGTGGGTCTTATCACCAAAGGTGATGAGACGGCCTACACGGAGGAGGTCAGCGCCCTGACCCACTGGTGTCAAGACAACCATCTTACCCTCAACGTCGCAAAGACAAAGGAGTTGATAGTGGACTTCCGGAGGTGCAGAGAAGTACACACACCCATCACCATCAATGGCGCTGCTGTGGAGAGAGTGAGCAGCTTCCAGTTCCTTGGTATACATCTGGCTGAGGATCTTACGTGGTCAGGACACATAAACAAAACAGTGAAGAAGGCGCAACAGCGCCTCTTCTTTCTCAGGAGACTGAAAAGATTCGGCATGAGCCCCCGCATCCTCAGGACCTTCTATCGCTGTGCCATTGAGAGCATCCTCACTGGATGCATCACCACCTGGTACGGCAACAGCACCGCTCACAACCGCAAAGCTCTCCAGAGAGTAGTGCGGTGTTCTGAACGGATAATTGGAGGTGAGCTTCCCTCCCTCCAGGACATCTACAGGAAGCAGTGCCTGAGGAAAGCGGGGAGGATCATCAAGGACTCCAGTCACCCCAGCCATAAACTGTTCAGACTACTTCCATCAGGAAGGAGGTTCTGCAGTATCCGGTCCCGAACCAGCAGACTGAGAGACAGCTTTTTCCATCAGGCCATCAGACTGCTGAACACTTCATAGACACCTCACCCTCACTACTGGAACTTCAACATTATGCACTCCATACTGTATATAAATGCCACTTGTTTTGCACATGCCCAACTGTCAACCTCTGTATATTTTATTTTATTGTTTATTCTATTTAATTTTTAAAATATGTATATATACACACACACACACATTCAGTAATGCGCATATACTCTTATATTGTACATATATTTATTCATATAACTCTCAGATTTACCCATTCTTATATTTTGCTTGTTCTTATGTTCTTGTATTTTTGCACACCCCTGTTGCTTGTGAAGCTCGCACACAAGAATTTCACTCGCATGTACTGTACGAGTGTACCTGCACATGTGATGTGACAATAAAAGTGATTTGATTTGATTTAACCACCTCTCCCTCTGTTGCAGTGCGTCACGCCAAGTGATTCCCTGCTTAGGGCTCCCTTGTTATTTT
This sequence comes from Pelmatolapia mariae, assembly GCF_036321145.2. Classification (NCBI taxonomy): domain Eukaryota; kingdom Metazoa; phylum Chordata; class Actinopteri; order Cichliformes; family Cichlidae; genus Pelmatolapia; species Pelmatolapia mariae. The sequence goes on from NC_086241.1 coordinate 46,564,860, forward strand.
CCTCCAGTGTTTACAGTAACATCTGTAAATCTGATCGCTGTCTTGTTTTGGTGTCTTTGGGTCCACCTTCATGTACCACCCTCTGGGCTTTCTGACAAACAGTGAATCATGCTGCTTAGCTTTGAGCCACCTCGCATTGTGAACAATGCATTGCTTTGCATTGTCGTGTTGGAATTGCATCCAAGTTTCAATCATCTAGCTGTTGATTTGAGGTAAGGTTGAACAATCCTTCTTCATTTATCCTTCCCCTTCTGCTATAATGTAATGTATTGCACTGTTACCAGCAGCAAAACAGCCCCAGAGCATGATGCTACCACCACCATACTTGATAGTAGGTACAGCGTTTTAGTCTCACCTTACGCCTCCAAACATACCTCTTGTCATTGTAGCCAGATACAGTAGCTTAACCTTTGTCTCCTCTGACAAAGTTTAAAAACTAAAGGCATTTGGTGCATGTTGGTAGCTGTAAATCTGAGTCGAGCTTGAAGGTGTAAAGTTTCAAACTTCTTGGTCAGCACCCTCTTTGTTTATGCTAATGTCCTACCCAATTTACTCTCATCTGAGGACAGTTGGGATCTTCTTTTAAACCTCTGCAAAGTAGTGACAGATCCAAACAAATAAACTGAACTGATGATCTTAGAAACTGCATTTGTTTAGAAATGGCCACAAGAGACCTTTTCAACTTGTGCAAATCTACATTTCTCCTTTGTAGATCTTCATGGAGTTCATTGGTCTTTCCCATTGTTCTGAGTATTGGTCAATCTAATGTTTGAACTTCTGACCACAACTGTAAGTCACACATCGGATGATGATGCTTATTCATGTTGGAAATGTTTAAAGGTACCCACTGTGTTTTCTGAACAAAATAACAACGATCAGTGGAAATCAAAAGTAAACCTATAAAAGCACCCCAAAAATCAAGTATTTAGCATTTTGAGCAACAGTTAATATCACTATATCATCTGCCAGTGCTATTAATGGAATACAATGATATACATAAAATGTACATTCATTATTATAAAGCTGAAATAAATAGTTTCAATGTAAACTAAGACAATCAATTAATATAATAAAAATTTAAGATAGGAGATGATTAGACAAAGCTGAACCAAGTCCAGACCAACAGGGGCCAGGTAGTGTTAACAGATAAAATAGATATGTATATACGAGTCACATATTCAGTTCTTCGCAGCCAGTGTCATTTATATTTCTAATAACTTTTTTGTTTGTTTGTTTTTCTGTGGAAATCACTTGCATGCTTAGATTAATAATGAAGGGATTTGAGTTTTGAGTCTACTGCAAAATTAAACACACTATTACTGGCAGATAAAATGCACTTGCAGCAGTTGTGTTATTATGGTTAAAGACCTTTAATATATCTCTTCTAAAATCCCAAATCCCTGCATCATAGACCTCTGCTGTTGTCCTAAAATGTTTGCAAAAAACCTGCAGTGCCCAGATGTTATATGATTTTTTTTTCTGTTTGTCTGTTTTGATACAATAACACAGTATAATTAACTGATTTTAAAGAATTATAACAATAACTTTCACTGGGTCTAAGTTTGAGTGCCAGCAACTGGCTGGGAAGTTGATTATTAACAGCAATGCTGTGTGCAGGCCTTATCTTTTAAGTAAACATAAATTGGCTGCCTGTGGTGTATTTTAGTAAAAGGGGCATGGGTACACAAACTTTTTTTTTTTTTTTTTTTTGCAGTGCGATGAGGTAATCACCCCCTAAACTGTAGTATACTCATACAAAATTTTTGCTGGCATGAAAGTCAAGGACATAATTAAAGCATTACTCAAGATTCTGCCAAGAAGCGGCTTTGATGATCACTTGTGCTTTTTCGATGTTGTGCTTATTTTATGATTAATGTAGTCTTGGAAATAAAACATTCCCCAAAATACATCTGTACTTTTGGCATAAAAGCCCTCATTTAAAAAACATTTGATTATTCATTATGGTTTTTTTGTCTTTCTAATAATGATCATTTGCCACAGACCATCACCCGCTCCTATGGCCTCGACTTCATAACATGTGCTCCTGAATTCTTGAAAGAAATGCATTCCATGCTCATTAGTTGATATCCTGAGGCACAGCTGTCTCTATTTTTGCCCGTGAAGCGTTTGTTGTTGACCTCCGGGTGCTTTAGCCACCCCTGTCTTTTTATTCACTTACCATTCTTCTCCTCCGTCTCACATGCTCACTTCATCCCTTGATGCCTTTTGATTGCCTGTGGCCACACAGTGGATCTTTTTGTAGCTCTAATAAAATTCTATTTATGGTGCTGTGTTTTGAATGTTTAAAGTTGTATCCTTATTGGGTAAAACGCTGGTAAGGGAAATAGTGTGAATTCATTAGGTTTGTTCTCTCAGGATTCCCAGATCTGATGTGCTTTTGCTCACATGTAACTTAATCTTTTTTATACAAGGTAATTTGTGAAATAAAGACAGTCTCCTGGGCGTACAGAGCATTTTATTCAGGATGTGTTACTGTAGCTGTCATCACTGTTTTCCTCGGGTTTGGTCAGCTAAATGTTTAATTTTCCCTGCTGCTCCTATTGTTATGACAGCAGAGTCTTTATTTTCAGCTGAGTCAGGTTACTCTCTGCCTCATTGAGTCATATCTGCTTAGTCACTATAGGACCGGAGGCCCTCGATTCATGTCTTATGATCAAAGAGGCTTGACCATCAGCAAAACAGCAACTTTGGTCAACTCCAGCAGGCTGACATAAGGTGGAGAGATCTATTTAAACTTGTACTGACACCTCTGTGAGCGAGGATTGAGCGAGGATACAGTAGTTAAGCTAAATGCATAAAATCTGCTTCCTCGTCTTCTTTGTGGGAATGTCAAAACTCTGCCACAGCTCTGGTTCTCTGAGGTTTTGCTTTGTCTGCTTTTCATTCTGTTAATTAACTTTAGTTTTAATACTATAGGGCAATTCAGTCAAATTTCAATTCAAGAGTGATGTGAGATCTCAGAGGTGAAATAAAATCTGCTTGCTCAACGGGTACATATCAGCTAAACACATAATCTTAGGCTTTTTTTTAACTGATTTTTGTTCATATTAACCCCTCACCTATATTAATGTAATGTAATAACCTCAAGGGATCTAACATAAATGATGCCTGAGCTAAAAAAGTGCATTGTGACCTTTAAGCTGTTGTAAAAAGGATCACTTTGAAATGAGATTCAGTGATGAGCGAGCTCTCATTTACTCTTACCGTTCTTTCTTTACCTTGAAATACCTTTAAACATTTCACTGCACAGCAACTAACTAGCTAGAAACATTTACCTAACTATTCAGTCCGTTGCCATGTTTGGGTCACTTGACTCTATCACACAATCAGGCATTTCATGTACAGCTGAAAGAAAAAGTCTGAAAGCCTCTACAATAAGTATGATTTTTGCAGTGACCCAGTCATAAAAATGTGGTCTGATCAAGAAAAACACAGTCTGAACTTGACACGAAGGCTGGTGTACTTTTCATTACTCCGTGAAAGCTGATGTAAGTAGACCTCGGTGCTAACAACGTTTTTCAAAAGCTATTAGGAGTTAGGCATTCCAATTAAAAGAGATGAGATTGGAAGTACTGGTTGTAGACGTTTCCCTATATCAGAAATAAATTCATACAAACTGTGGTTATCATTAAGTCCGCTCTTGTTGAGAAACATTGACTGCAGTCTGGAGGAAATTCAGGAATGCTGCGCCCCTCTCCCTGGATGACCTGACTTTCTCGAAAGAGCACAGTCTGCAGTCTTGAGAGTTTGACAGAACCCAAGAGTAACTGTAAGTGTAACAAAGTAACAGCCTTAGAAATCTCTAAAACTTGCAGAAGTCTTCACATCTGCTCTACAATAAACAAGTTGCAACCAAACAAGGAGGAATTCAGCTTAGGTGATGATATTTTTCCTACTTTCTAAAAGGCCACTTTCAGATGGTATGATATTGGTCTGTTTTTTGTTTTAAAGAGATAAGTATAAGTGTTAGAACTTAAGGGGATGTCAAGTAAGCGATAACAGTCACTGGAATTGATATTATTAAAAGATGTCTCTACCATGACATGACAATTGTGTCTGACTTCCAGGATATTCTGTCAACAAACACTGAACTCTAATATAGAACAACAGGATGACTCTAATAATTTTTAAAAAAGAATGCATTACAACATGGGAGTCACTATACTAAATTGTGTATCCATACATACTGTAACTTTACTCAGCCAATACTCCGGGAATGCTTCCCTCCGCTTTCCTCTTCTCTTGCTCTCTGATACCTTCAGAGTAAGAATTGTGTTATTTTTCTCTTTGTGCATCTTGGATGTTTATGTACTTAACTCTATATGACTTTATTGACATCAAACCAAATTAAATGTGAGCAAATGCCAAGCTAACTAGCAAGAGCCTGGTCTTCAACGTGTAATAAAAGCAGGAATAAGCTAATTAGTAGCATTGTAGCCTTCATGTCTACCTGTACATGTTTCTACAGTAAAGTTGTGGTGGTGACATTCGTGAAGAAAAAATGCATTTGTTGATTATGTGTTCATAACGTGTTTCTTCTTTAAGATTGAGTTTCATGACAGTTTGTGGGAATCAGCTAATTTCCAGCATTCTCAGCTGTGACCAGGTAGTTAGCATGATGTATTTTCAATAATGAACCAGTCCATTTTACAATGAACAAGGTGCACACAACTGCACAGGCAAATATGCAAGCTCACAGCAACAGGCTAACATGTTGTTAGCTTGTTGTTAGCATAGAGCATTCTTAAAATACCCTCACCCACTGTTGCCAACTCCTCAGTAAGGAAAATCACTATTGGCTGTCCTAAAAGCATAATTGGTCATGCTAATGTAATTGTAACCTACGTTGTTGGAGAGAGAAATAACATCGTGGAAGAGACATAAAGTGAGTAAAAAACGTCCTAAATGCATTTAGAATTTATTTAGAACTACAAATTAAATTTCTTTTAGCAATTATTGTTTTTTAATGTCACAATTCCAATCCTTATCCTTTATCCGGGCTTGGACCGGCAAAAGTGACCCGAAATTGGCACTCTGGGGGAGTTACTTTGTGTGTGTGTGTGTTTATTAGTAGTTTTAAACCTTGTGATCCACAAAACAGCATAACAGTAAAAGAAGAACTGACTGCGTTACAGTCAGTGCGGGAGCAGCGGCTTCGCTCATGCGTGATTCATTTGCAGTTTGGACGCATAGGGGTGAACGTCTCCTGCCCTGATAGCAGCTGGGGGAGGAGTATCGTCCGCCTGTGAGCGCTTTGGCACGGGTGAGGTGCCCACCGCAGCTTGTTGAGAGTAAGGCTATGTCCACACGTACCCGGGTATTTTTGAAAACGCAGATTTTTCTATGCGTTTGCACCTTTCGTCCACACGTAAACGGCGTTTTCGGTCACTGAAAACGGAGATTTCTAAAAACTCCGGCCAGGGTGGATATTTTCTAAAACTCCGTTTTTGCATTTACGTGTGGACGAGAAAAACGGAGAAAACGCAGCGTCAAAGGTGTGCGCCTTTTTTGACGTCACAGTGTGCGCCACGTTGTTGTTTCGGTGAAATGAATTTCTACAATACTGTTACTGTTAATTGTACTCTCTGCAGTGTTTAAATGCTTACATATGCATGCACAGTTACTGTCCCTCCACACATACGACTCGGTTCTGCTTCTATGCCCCAGCTTTGTTTACTATTTCCCGCCGAGGCTTCTAGACTTCTGATTGGCCAACATTTCTACACGGTTAGGAATATATCGCCACCTGCTGCTTTGGCATGTTCGTAGCAGCGTTTTCCTTCATTTCTGCCTTTACGTGTGGACGGGATTATTTTTTAAAACGAAAACGGAAAATCTCCGTTTTCAAAAATACCCGTGTACGTGTGGACATAGCCTAAGAGCGATAGGCGTTTTCATGTCAAAAAGTCGTCATAAATAAGTCTCCAATAACACCAGAAAAAGTCGCCAGATTTGTCGCTAGTCGCTTTTTAGAAAAAAATTCGCTAAGGGGGTCTGAAAACTCGCTAAATATAGCGACAAAGTCGCTAAGTTGGCAACACTGTCCTCTTTTCCCCGGACATGTCCACTTTTCACGTTCTGTCGAGGGCGTCCGGGAGGATTTTCGAGATTGATGAAAATGTCCGGGTTTTTCTATAGGCCTACAGAGGACCCATATGTGTGACGTCATCCCTGAGCTGATGCTTTGTGAGCGCTTGTTCTGCGCTCACAAAGCATCGCCTGATGATGTTTAAAAGACGTCAAAGCGCAAGTGGAGCTTTTCAGATAAACTGCAAAATAAATTTCATTTGTACGGTCCCAGCAATTTTTCTTATAAAGATGAGGCCTTATTTCTGTACCATTATTTAATTCCAGAGGTTTTTGAGTTATGTTTTTGCCCTTGTTGACTTGTAAAAGCCTATATGACATTTTTGTTTCACCATTCATTAACCGCACAGAGAAGGCATTGTTTAAATGTGTTAAAATTTTCTTTAAGCATACAGTATTATTAAAGTTCTTCATGAATGGCCCAAGTGTCCTCTTTTTTGGAAATCAAAATATGGTCACCCTAGATTGTGAGTCAAAGCAGTCTGAGGAAAATTATGGAGATGAGTAAAAAGAGAAAAGATCAGAGTTATATTATCTAGTGTAGTTAAAGGTTATACTGGAAAATGTTGTAAGTTTACTTAATTATACATTGTTATCATTATCTATCATTTTCATCATGATCTGTTATTTCAGCAGTTAAAGTCAGTGGAGGTCATGTAACTTACTGCAGTTTGGGGGAATTGTAATGTTGAGTGATTGTCATGAAAACCATACTTTGCATTAAAAAAAAGTAGCTTTTTTGTATACGGTGTGTATGTTATAGTTCTAAAGAAAATTTGCATCGGCAGGTCACACTTAAAAACAAAACTGGAAATGCCTTTACGTGACAATGCATCTCACCATGTTACAGAGTAACACAAAAGTCATCAAACAAGTGCTGCAAGAAATGAATTTCTCATAATAATACTTATGTAACACGATGCATGCATTATTTTTCAAGTAATGATCCCAACACTGACCATATATGTCAGATATGAAAGGAAATTTCTAAACATGGTAACTTTTGAACAGCTGGGCAATGAGAGAGAGTGTTGAGTCCTGTTTCCCTGGTCAGAAATTTTAAACCAGCAACCTTCAAGCAACAAACCCATTGTTCTCACCTTCAGGTTACTTCTGCCCTCATTTAATGACCCAGTGCTATTTGTAGCTCTGTTCATACCCACTGTCAGCCACAGTAAATGGGAATATATTGGCCTGGGGATGATGAGGGCATATAAAGGAGATAGCGAGATAGGAGACAGAGGATAAGGTGGTGTGGGAAGGGCAGACCTGACTCAGCTGAACGGACCTGAAGCTGAACAGTGACACAGACTCCAGCGACTGGGTCAAGAATCTCCACCTCTTCCCAAACAATGCAGTCGGAGCTTATTAATTCACAAAAGCGAACAAGGAAAGCGCCATATGACTCACAAATTATCATAATATGTAAATTGATCTCAAGTAATTCTGGTAGGCCAAAGGAGTGCAGCATTTTAAACCAGTTTTACTTTAGTTACTAACATTAGCTCAGTACGGCATTCCCCCCAGCTCATGATAATAATAATGACAATAAATAATTCCTCCCCATTAGATTCAGAAACTTTCTTCCTCTGGCAATTCTAAAACAGGTAACAGACTCAGCTGTTAATCCGTTAAACGTTAGGAAGAGGTGCTTACATACATATTCATGCATATAAATGCACTGCTGCACCCCAACCTGACAGTGGAGCTTATTAAATTCAGTTCTTTAAAGCCGTCATGACATTCAGGAGTCTAAATTTTGTCCTAACCTTGTTAGCTTGCGTAAATAACAAGGATGTTAGGGAATCCTAACGCCGTGCTCCTCGTCAGAACAGGCAAAATGAAGATATTTTTGACATTTTCACACGGGACAATAAATCAAACCCTAAGTGGTAGGGTGTAGCTGCACCCATGAAAATCAGCCAGCAAATACAAATAATAAAAGCAATACTGGCTCCTCTCGGTAGAGTAGAAAATGGCGCTGAAATGGTAATGTTCTGATAATATAATAATATTACAAAATGTTATCAACAGCTGAAACACAACACAAATGAAGAACCAAGCACTCATCCAGAAACTGAACTTCACAGACTCTCCTCTCACTCCTGAAGATGAGGTCACTGAGTTTCAAGGAGCTGTATGAGTCACACATGCTGAAACTTAATGGAAGACATTAAAGAGAGACTGTGTGTCCCACTAGTTTGTTTTGTGTAAGCCATGTTATCAGGCAGTGCACACAAAGACCCTGATTCTGAACCTAATAAACCATAATAACATGCTTTGTAATGAGGAGGAACTTCCTGAGGGCACTTCATAAATTATGCAAATCTGCAGGCCAATAAAGCCCCAAAGTTTAATTGAGATAGTGTGAGGTCAAGAGCAACTAGGGAAGTTTGCGCCCCCCCCATTTCACTTTGATCCCCCAGATACCACAGTTGAGCTTCTTCACTGGCTCTAAAGCAACTAATGATAAAGATATTGTGGTTAAATTTGATGACATGTGCTGGGGTGAGTCCAAAGAAAAGTGCTTTACACAAAAAAATCTTTACGTGCAAGGCTGGAGGAACTGCTCACAGTGAAGTAATTACATTCACCGAGACTTCTGCCGCATTCTTTTGCTCCACAAGGTCAAAAGGCTTTGCAAAGCCTACGGGGGATCTTCAGATTGCAATTGTACACTTCCAAATCTCCACATTCATCAGGGCACTGAAATCCAAACTGAGTCAATGAGTATGTGAGTAGTCCTCCCCAACTAGAAAATACAAGCAGTGGTTTATTTTGCCTTACACTTTGCACAGCACTGTGGCTTTTAGGAACTCTTAGGTTGAGCCAATGCTCAAAAGCATTTATGTAACTAGAAATAAGAAGAGAAAGAAAACCTTGAGGGCATACTAGTGAATTAGGAGGTTCAAATTAGAGGCCTTTAAATTAGACTTATAATTTGCATACTGAGAACATTCGCAATCTAGTTAATTTGTGCTGGACTCACTGTTATCTCTGATCACATGACACACTATTTCTTTTTTTTCTTCATCAATGAGTCAGAGTATTTATGTCAATATTCAGGTTAGGTTATTTGGTGGAGCACCATTTTTTTTTTGCTACTCTTAGATCTGTTTGGATCAGCTGCATTTGCACTATATTCTGCTGTAGCTTCCTGGTAGTTCAACTTCACCTGTGCTTATTCTACTACCGCTTTGGGGGCCGGCCTGCCTCCCTAAAGGTAAGTGGAAGCAGTTCAGAGTACTTTTACAACATAACTGCTCAGCAGCTTTGAAAGTAAATGTGCCATAGTTCAGCTTCTTTCAGTGTGAAGTCAGTATTTTACAAAGCTATGCTTTTAGTGAAACACTGTCCAACACAGTGTGATGGTCCTTGTGTACCTTTTAGAGCAGGTTTTATAATAACATTAGATTAGTCTATATTCCTAGAGGTGCAGCTCTGAATGGGCAAAATTTTGTGTTTAGGACGGAGGGAAGTCTTTTTTCTATACCTGGCACCACCTTTCCACTCTCTGGTAAATCTTTCGAAAGGTCTTTTGGAGTCAGATGGCGGTTTTAATTTAAACGTTTGTTAGCTTAACCTCCACCTTTCCTGTTAATTACTATTGTTACAAGGAGGTATAGTGGTGTGGTAGTGGTGCCGCTTCATGGCAAAAAAACAGTCCTGGGTTGAATATTCTTCTTTGCGGACTTTGCCTGTTCTTCCTATACCTGCGTGGGTACTCCAGCATCCTCCCAAAGACATGCTAGTTAGGTTAACTGTTGATTCTAAATTGCCCATAGTTGTGAATGTGATCGTGAATGGCTATCTGTCGATAGGAAGCTGGTAAGGATAAGGAAGCTGTTTGACGGAACTGACTGGGTGTTAATTATTTTCATTTCCTTCCACTTTAGGATCGCAGGTGGTTAGAGCCTAGCCTAGCTGCCATACAATGAGAGGCAGGGTACACCCTTGACAGGCCTGTTGCAGGGGTAAAACAGAGAGACCCACAATCACTCACATTCACACCTGTGTCCAATTTAGACTCACCAGTTAATCCAACTCTACTAACTGCATGTGTTTGGACTATGAGAAGAAAACAAAGTACCTGGGGAGACCCCACGCAGACACTGGGCGAATATTCACACAGAAAGGCCCTTGAACCCAGGACCCTCTTGCTGTGAGGCAAAAGTGCTAACCACTGCTCCACTGTGATGCAGTGGGCACAAATAGTTAATCAATATTTCTTACTGACAATAACAAACTACAGAATGTCACCAGGCTTGTGATTTAAAAACATATTTGGTGACATTGTGACAAAAACATCTAAATCAAGTTGGGATAGTTCTTGCTATTGTAGTCCCCAGAGACACATGTTTTCTTAAAAATCCCTTTTGTGCAGGCTTTGTGAACTCTGTCTGAACTTCTACGAACCTCTAACATACAGAGCACCTTTCTTTTATTTTATTTTTTTGCAGTGAGGCATCCTCAGGCATCCTTGCTTTGTTGGGATCAATAAAAAAAGGAAAAAGAGGCTCCCAGTGAAGCCCTCGCTTTGAAAGTGCCAAATCAAGACACATCTGCAATCATGGTATCTACAAATGAAATACAATAGTTGTCCCAGTAGCTCAAGAATCATTACAGTTTGTAATTTGCAGACTATAATTGCATTTTGCAGGGGGGCTTTGCTTTCATTACTCCTGTTAAAGCCACATTTGACATGCCTGTGAAACAGAAAGGGATTTGTACAACTTCACAATGAAAAGGATATTAACTATTCAGTGGATTTGATGGCTGTTACGCTATAATGAGCCCAATTTTAGTAGGCAAATTGACAGCAGAAGCATTACATTTGTCCCAGTCCGGTGTCATTCCTACAGCCAATTCTCAGGACATCTGTAACACAGTGTTGCATAATGTGACACCTTGTTGAGCACTGAATTACCTTACTAAGAATCTCACAAGCAGCATTACTGATTCTGCTTTCATAAGATATTCAGCTGCACTACCCACATTTTCGCTTCGGCTTAAAAATAATCAGCTGTTTATTTATTGAGACTTACAGACAAATAAATAAACAAATGCCAAACAGTCCTATGTTCAGGGTCCGCCTGAAGTCCGCCTAAATGTAGTTTACATTAAAGCTGATCTAGGAAACAGGATATCTCTGACAGATATCCACAGCAGCGACCTCTCAGCAAAATTCCCTGCTGCTGAGTCTGAAAAACGCTGACTTACAGTACATTTAACTGTTATTTAGCATGGTAGGTTGACTCAGAACACATTCTAATTTACAACATTATGGCCTAAGGGAGAAACACGTTTACAGACACATACAGCTACGGGCTGTGTAGCACGATAGAAGCATTATAATGTTAGCGGCCAAGCACGAACTCAGTATAGTGTCATTTCAGGGCTTTATGAAACAAAACAAGTGTTCATGAGTAACCGATCAGTATTATTAGTTTGATATTTTCCTTTCCTTAAATTAAAGAAAATCTCACATTTACTCATGTGTGTAAGACCATAGTTTGATGTCAAACTTTTTCCTTCTTTACCTGAACCACTGTCCTTGTCGCAGAGCATAAAACATTTATTGAAGCCAGAGCCTTGAATTTTTGAAAAAACTATTATCACGTGTAGGTAAAGAAGTGCCTTCTCAGACATCATTTTTTAGTTTTTTCAGTTTGACAGTCTGTATTTTGCAGTGGAGGCTTCTATCTTAGAATGACTTCACGGCTTTCTTCACTGTACCTTGAGGTAAACGTGTTTCCTTAAATGGGAAAATGGGCGTGGCAGTATGCAGATTGCAGATGATGAGCAAAAGCATGCCGAAGATTCTGATTCACCAACATGTGCACAATGTCGACTACAGAAATGTGTCATGTGCACAGTTTGCACAGTTTACACTGGCACTTCTTTTTGTGAAAAATGTCGATGTTGTGATTCAAAAGCATAAACTAACTACTACAACTAACTAACTAAATAATAATAATAATAATAATAATAATAATAATTATTATTATTATTATTTAGTTAACTATTTAGTAAACTAATTAAATTTACTAATTTAATTAAAGTTAGTTGTAATTAAAGTACAACTAACTAAACTAACTACAAATGTTTACAAAGTGTAGTTTGGAGAATTCACAAATGGGTGCACACACAAATGCAAAGTAATGTGAGGACATGTATAACATGTAAGACATGGTTTTCTTTTTAATTTTTTTTTTTAACAAACTTACATGTTAAAACCAGATATAGTAATTGTTTACAGGCAACTTTTTAAGTTTGGTATTTCAGTATCAGAACTAATCTCTTGTATTTTTGCTTTGTATTTAGCTGACAGCAGAAAGCTGTTAACCTGGTGATGAATTCAGATGACAAAATGCTGATAGTTCAGGAACAGCAGGCACTCTCTTAATAAGACAGTCTCAAAACGGTACTGCTGAGTAAAATTTGAGAAGGATGAGCACTGATACCAACTGTTTATTAGTCCTCAAGCAAACATTAATGTTGGTCTGTTGATACCAGACAATTGTAAGATGGCAAGTGTCAGATATAATTATCCCAAATTACCTGGATTATATCTATATTCAAAGTGGACAAGAGATTATTTAGCATATACTCGCTTCAGAGGATGAGCCACAGGGATGTATGGCCATGGTTTTCTTTCATCTGCACGCTCTGTTTTCCAAACAGAAGAATGGCCACCATATATTTAAATCATATATTAAACTTCATGTCCTACTGTATCATCTATATACACTGAAGTTGAAATAACAAAGGAATGTTCTGGAAACTCAGATGTCCCAGTTTTCAACTAGCAGCTGAACACAGGTGTGGAGCTTTGTGAAGAATCTCAAAACTCCACGTGTACATGTGATGTGAACTGTGCATTTCAGGCAATTGTGCACCTTTATTCATATTTCTGTAAGTGAGCAAAAACGTTTTAGGCATTTGTACATAAAGGAAGCTTTATGAACGTGAAAATGATTAAATTTGTTAAACTTAAAAATCTGTTTGTAAATGATTATTGTTCATGGCAAGATCCTGTCATGGAAATCACTGCATGGCCTTCAAGGACACTTCCAGTCAACACAGTTTGCCGTGCCATCCATATGCAAGTTTAAGCTCTGTCATGCAAAGAAAAACCAATGTGTGAATATGGAAAAGTGGAAAACAGACAAATCAAAAATTTCATGAAACAAAAAATATGATAAAGAAGACCCATGAATGTTGAGCAGCTGTAACACAGAAAAACGGGACAACATTCCCCCCCTAAAAAATGTCCAGCAGCTTGTCTCCTGTGTGCCCAGAGATTTACAGATCATTGTTAAAAGAAGAGGGGATACTCCACAGTGATAAAAAAGACACTGTCCTAACATTTTTTTTAGAAAGGTGGCTGCTATTGAATATAAAATTAGCCAGTACTTTTCTTAAAATGCTTTCCAAGTTATTTTTCTATTGTGAATAAAATATGAAATACTAGATTTGCTAATCATCATGTTCTGATCTTATATAGAGTTGACATATCTTCCCATTGTTTTTGGAATTGGGTTTGCATGTTAGTGCAGATGCACAATATAACTCTGCCAAACAATTCAGAGGAGCATGTGAGGTTTTAATCATAATAGCTCATCCATGTTTTCTTCCTTTGCACTTCCTTGTTCAAACTGTAAAGTCAAGAAAGTAGGTGCTTACTACTGTACCTGGAAAACAAGAAACTGGTAAATGGATTAGTACTTACATAGCACTTCTCTAATCAATTAAAACTGCTTAAAGTAAGAAAACGCAGTCAATGTGCTTTCTTACTACAAGCCTCATTCATCCACTCACACAAGTGTGTTTTTTTTTTCTTTTTTACACTAAACACCTTAACCTAACATTCACTCACCCACTGTGATGGATACATTGGGGGCAACTCTGGGGTTCAGTATCAAACCTTAGTCTGCTAATCAGAAGGTCTGATTAGTCTGCTAATCAGACCTTCTGATTAGCAGACTACCTCCTGAGTCACAGTTCCCCTCAAGCCGCTGAGTCAGACTGCACTCATATTAAAACTTACTTTTTGTGACGTAGACATATAGAGCAACAGACTTCTTTCTTTTACTATCTAAAAATTCCCTATAATATAAGGACATATGACACATAAATGAGTGAGTTTAACTTTCCCCCCTACAATATATAAAACTGTTTGAACCAGTTTTTTGTCTTCTTTTTGTTGAACTGACACTACACTATGTCAGAAAATGTCATGATGTTAGACATTTTTGATCAGATTCCCGCTATGACATGCCGTCTTGCATCATCAGATGCTTACCCTCTGTTACCTGTAACATCTTCCGTTACTTCCTGTGCATAGGAGACAAAGATTCATGGAAATGTTTCACTGGCAAACCAAAAAGCCTGACTGTTCTCAGATACATTAGACACCTCATTAGGCACAAACAGCCATGGGTTGCCTCATCTTCACAAATGCTGCAGAGGCAAATTCATACATTTATGACAGTAAACAAGAATGTTTGCATCCCACTATTGTTCTTGAAAAATATTAGTACTGGATTAGGTACAGTCCTACTTCATCACAGCTTCGACCAAGCCAGCATTATGCTGGGTCAACAAAGTGATTTAAATACTTGTCACTGATTATTTGATGCATTAGGTTGTTGGATGGGTGCCAGTGGCTTTATACACTTGTTTAAGTTATACAGAGCTTAATGTACAGGGTGGGCCATTTATATGGATACACCGTAATAAAAGTTTGTGCCACTATTCTGAGCGCACGTAAAAAAAATTTGAGCGCACGTAAAAAAAGTTTGCAGGTGCAAGTGTTGCATTTTGAGGAGAAATTTATTTTGAGCGAAGAAAAGCTAAATTTGAGTGAACAAAATTCATTGCTGCGTGCAAAAAATGTATTTCAGTGTTTGCTGTTATCCACACACACACACAATAGCAGCCCCTCTGGCTCAGTTTTTGCATTTGCGCTTGCTCGCAATGTGTTGCTTGCACTCTCAACATTTCTGCCCGTGCGCGCTCAACTCTTTCTGTACACCGTTTTTCATGTGAGAATGGTGCTGTGTAAATTTCAAATATCAAGACATCACATATTTGCATAAGTGCTCTAACGTTTTCGGAGATGCCTGTTACCCACCAGGTGACCGCATAGCTGGACTGGCTATTGGGCATACCGGACATTTGCCCGGTGGGCTGATGGTGATTTTTCATTTTTATGTTTGTTTGTTTGTTTTTGTAACGGTATAAACAATGAAAGGTGGTGGATTAGCCAATTGGTCATGATCAACTCTGGGCTGGACCAATTACAATACATCCGTATTGAGGGGAAAAGGAACGTGATTCGTCCCGTACTTCAGCTAGAATTTTTTAAAAAAAGACACAAAGCTGGAGTTATTCTGTGTTTTTGCTGCACAGCTGCCTCTTCTTCTCTTATTCTCTCCCCCTCCCTCTCCTGTCGCTACTTCAATCATGAAACTGATCAATGATCAGCTGATCGGCTTTTCTCTCTTGTTTGTTTATCACCCACTTTGCGCCAGAAAGAGGAAACCAGCGGATGTCGCGCTAAACAACAGCAGCACGTTCAAGCTTGATCAGCTGTTAGAATTTATTTAATATTACTTTCTAGTATCAGCTGATGTTTGCTGGAGCCACAGCTGTAAAAGCTGCTGGTCATGATACCGGTTTGGATATGTGGTGAGAGGGAAACATGAAGGTGATACAAAACATACATATATACCAACAAGACAGTGTATGTCACTGTCACAACAGCGTTTGTTTTAGTTCAAAGGCTTTATGGTTTTTCCTATAATACCTGGTGGTGCACTCGGCCGATTTTTTGTCAGTTCAGCCTTATATATTATGTTTAACCCGAGTGACCACCCGGTCAGCTGGTGGGTAACAGGCATCTCCGAAAACATTAGAGCACTTATGCAAATATGTGATGTCTTGATAAATTGAGCAGGTATTTGAAGTTTACACAGCAACATTCTCGCATGAAAATATCTTAAAAGTTTATTTTGTGACCCAGAAAGAGTAATATTTCAAACTCCGCCACTCTGTGTTCCTCCGCCACTGCCTCGTTTGAGTTTTGGACGAAATGGATTCTGGGATATTGCATTTCGTCATTTCGAGCTGATTGGAGACCAAAACAGCCAATCAGATTTTTTGCATCCAAGTCTGTGATTGGCTGGTTTTGCGGCACAACTATAACGGTGTACAGAAAGAGTTGAGCGCGCACGGGCAGAAATGTTGAGAGCGCAAGCAACACATTGCGAGCAAGCGCAAATGCAAAAACTGAGCGAGAGGGGCTGCTATTGTGTGTGTGTGTGT
Source organism: Pelmatolapia mariae (assembly GCF_036321145.2). NCBI lineage: Eukaryota > Metazoa > Chordata > Actinopteri > Cichliformes > Cichlidae > Pelmatolapia > Pelmatolapia mariae. The sequence goes on from NC_086241.1 coordinate 46,581,297, forward strand.
GTGGATAACAGCAAACACTGAAATACATTTTTTGCATGCAGCAATGAATTTTGTTCATTTAAATTTAGCTTTTCTTCACTCAAAATAAATTTCTCCTCAAAATGCAACACTTGCACCTGCAAACCTTTTTTACTTGCGCTCAAATTTTTTTTACGTGCGCTCAGAATAGTGGCACAAAAATAACGCCATAATAGCTAGGTTTCATTTGACGTAGACGTGACGTCGACGTAAAGCGCGAAATTTGACTGGCGGTCGGAAGTGAAAAAGATAAGCGCAAAATCACAGACAGACAGTACGCAAAATGCCTATGTCCTGTTGTGTTTACGGATGCTCCAGTAGGTCGACCAGAGAAACCGATAAACGGTATTTTAGGGTACCAAAAATAGCCCAACGAAGAGGAGAAAAATGGAAAATTCTAACCGAAAAACGTAGGAAAAAATGGATTTTAAATTTACGTTTACAGTCCGGAGGAGCAGAGTCTGCCAATGCCCGTGTCTGCAGCGACCACTTCGTCAGAGGTAATGTTATGTTTGCAAACGAACTTATTAGCATTAGGTTGTCGTTAAATTCTCGTTTACTTAGTGCTTTTAAGTTAGTAGTCTAATATTGACTTGATTGGGACTATAGGCTGCCCAAGTGCTTTGGATGACGAAGAGTCGGAGGACTGGGCTCCGACGGTCAATCTCGGCTACGAACGAAAACCCAGATCGGAATCGGCAATTACCCAAGTCTTCAGAGGTGTCTCGTTAGACCTCTGGGAATGGTTTACCTTGAAACAAACAACTGTCACTCTAACGAAGTCCTAAGGATGTGGCATGTTTGTTGACGTTAAAGCCGCTACCGCTAACTGTTAGCGTGTTTAAGATAAAGCAATATAAGAACAAACACTCACCCTTGCAAACACCAAACTGTATCCATCACGGAGACGTTTTGTTCCAAGGTTGTGGACCCACCCGCTGACAAAAAAATTGTACGCCTCCAGACTCTTGAAAGCTTTCATTTGCTGCCTAGTGTAGTAAGAAGTCTGGAGGACCAAGTAGTTGGTGATATCCACAGCCTCGATAGTAGGCAAATCCTTTACTTCTGTGGTGTATTCGGACATTTTCAAAGAATACGGATCACGTCCGATATATTTTTTAACTATCTGTTTATATCTCTCCCGAGAAACGGGGTCTAAAGTTGCACAATAGCTGCTCTCCTGACTCTCCACAGTGTCCTCCATGTTTACTTCCGCCCTCCACTCAAAAATCGCGCTGCCTCCGCACGTCATCAGAACCACGTGACCGCAACCCAACTATTTAGAAGTCGGCCATCTTGGATACAACTTTTGTTTTTTCAATAGGAAGAGGGCCATGTGACACACCAAACTTATTGGTAATGTCACAAGAAAAACAATGGTGTGCTTGGTTTCAACGTAACTTTATTCTTTCATGAGTTATTTACAAGTTTCTGACCACTTCTAAAATGTGTTCAATGTGCTGCCCATTGTGTTGGACTGTCAATGCAACCCTCTTCTCCCACTCTTCACACACTGATAGCAACACCGCAGGAGAAATGCCAGCACAGGCATCCAGTATCTGTAGTTTCAGGTGCTGCACATCTCGTATCTTCACACCATAGACAATTGCCTTCAGATGACCCCAAAGATAAAAGTCTAAGGGGGTCAGATCGGGAGACCTTGGGGGTCATTCAACTGGCCCACGACGACCAATCCACTTTCCAGGAAACTGTTCATCTAGGAATGCTCGGACCTGGCACCCATAATGTGGTGGTGCACCATCTTGCTGGAAAAACTCAGGGAACGTGCCAGCTTCAGTGCATAAAGAGGGAAACACATCATCATGTAGCAATTTCAAATATCCAGTGGCCTTGAGGTTTCCACTGATGAAGAATGGACCCACTATCGTTGTACCCCATATACCACACCAAACCATCACTTTTGTTGTTCCAACAGTCTTGGAGGGATCCATCCAATGTGGGTTAGTGTCAGACCAATAGCGGTGGTTTTGTTTGTTAACTTCACCATTCACATAAAAGTTTGCCTCATCACTGAACACAATCTTCTGCGTGAACTGAGGGTCCTGTTCCAATTTTTGTTTTGCCCATTCTGCAAATTCTGTGCGCCAATCTGGGTCATCCTTGTTGAGATGCTGCAGTAGCTGGAGTTTGTAAGGGTGCCATTTGTGAGTAGCTAATATCCGCCGAAGGGATGTTCGACTAATGCCACTCTCCAGTGACATGCGGCGAGTGCTACGCTGTGGGCTCTTGCTGAATGAAGCTAGGACAGCCACTGATGTTTCTTCATTAGTGACAGTTTTCTTGCGTCCACATTTTGGCAAATCCAACACTGAACCAGTTTCACGAAACTTGGCAAGCAGTTTGCTAACTGTAGCATGGGAGATGGGTGGTCTCGTAGCGTGTCTTGCATTGAAATCTGCTGCAATGACCCGGTTACTGCGTTCACCAGATATCAACACAATTTCGATCCGCTCCTCACGTGTTAACCTCTTCGACGTGTCAATGGCTGTGAACAAAGAGAAACTTGTAAATAACTCATGAAAGAATAAAGTTACGTTGAAACCAAGCACACCATTGTTTTTCTTGTGACATTACCAATAAGTTTGATGTGTCACATGGCCCTCTTCCTATTGAAAAAACAAAAGTTGTATCCAAGATGGCCGACTTCTAAATGGCCACCATGGTCACCACCCATCTTGAGTAGTTTGTCCCCTCACATATACTAATGTGCCACAAACAGGACTTTAATATCACCAACCATTCCCATTTTATTACGGTGTATCCATATAAATGGCCCACCCTGTACTTAGACATAAACATACTGTAAAGTGGCCATGCTAAATGTTTAAAACACAACCACAGTTTTATTGGAATTTATGTTTTATTACCTTCATCAAAGAGGTTAATGTTTTTGGTAATGTTTGTATGCATCTTTTTCTGTCTCTAAACATGATAGCTTGAAAATCTTTGAACTAATTCTCATAAAACTTTGTAGGGGTTTAGAGTGGAGTCATATGTTAAGGTGGGCTGTTAACAATCCATTAAAATTTGCCTTCAAAGTCAGCTTAATGACAAATAACAAAAGCCTGCAGTTTGCACTTCTTTTTACTGCACCACGAGCCTCTTAAGGTATCTTTGAAAAGACCAAAGAAAACAAAATGAATATATAATGATGACTATATGAGTGAATATATAAAAACCACAATACTATTCCTTCAAAAGTAAATACTACGGACCAAAGTCTCCATGCTGATGAACCTGTGAGTAATGCCACTGCCACCCAGCCAACAACCTAATGTATCAAATGATCCATCACAATAGACACCTTGTGTGTAACCGCAAGATGCATACAGCACCTGACAAACAGTGAGATCGGAGTGGGATGAGCACTTCTTCTTCTTCTGTAGTCTTAAGTGGTCTGCAGCCAAATTAATATTTGTGAAAATAGACCTGTATTTACTAGAACTTTGTTACTATAGACGTCACAGAGGAGCCATACACTTTCTATACACTAATGCGCTGTGAGAAATTTCACATAAATGGATCTACCTGTAAACCAGTTGGTATTGTAGTATGAGATTCCGAAAAAATCCCCTCCTGACTGCCAATTACAGAACTTTCCAGATTTTATCTAATGGTTCATTCACCCAGGCATACAATGCTTAGGGAAATACATTTGAACTTCATGTATCATAATGGAAGAATCCAACACAAGTGTTCCAATGGGGTAAGGCAAGCAAGGTGAAAAAATTGAAAACAGATGCAAATCATCTGTTAAAATGCAACAGACATAGCTGTGCAGAATCCAACTGGGTATTTGCACTTTATTCTTTTCAGTGATGCAGTTTGCAGCAATAACCCCCACGCTCCAAACCAGCCTCCACAGTGTTAAATCTGCCTTGGCTTTCTGCATTGGCGAAACCTTGACTGTCTTGATGTGGTAACATCCCTCAGTTTGAATCTCCAGTCTGAAACAAGTGCAAGTATTTAACCTGCCTTTATCCACGTCTGTTATTCTATCATTAAACCCGCTGTCTGCTTTGAATTTTTCTCCTTGGCTGTGTGTTTAAAAAGCTGGTAGCCCAAGCTTAGTGAGATATGGTCTGCCAGCCTATCGAGAAGCACTTATAAGCACATAATTATAAGCTGTGTGCTGTTCTTGAATCAGAATTTTTAGAATTTTTGCACAGGAGCATTTTTTTTTTTTTTTGCCTATAAAGCTATAAAGTCCCAATTTCATTGCAAACATGAAAATTCCCAGGACTGAGGTTCTAAGATTTTCCTGTTAAAACTGCATCAGGGTACCTACATCAACCTCCCTACCTGCCCCCCCAAAAAATAGCATTGCATTTGTCACAGCCAGACCCCAACCTCTGTCAGGGTGCCAGATCAAGACTGCGATGTTCATAGTTTCTGGGCAAGGCAGAGCCAGGGAAGATGAATAAATCAATCAGATGTCACAAACATCAGTGGAACGCCAACGCATTCATTCAGCAGCAGTCAGCTCCATTTCCACACAGAACGTTTGCTTTGGAGATTCGGGAACACAAAGAGTGGCAGTGTGGTGATGCACATGAAGCCATGCATTTTTTAAAATGCAGCAGCCCTGTTTTGCAACTGATGACAAGAAATTTCTTCACCTACTCTCCTGCAGATTTTGTGATATTCTTAATAAGGTTTGGTGAAAAAAAACATATGAGAGGAAATGTACTCAGCAACACTCCTGAAATCTTTTTCTCCAAGTTACTTCGACACTAAAAAGCATTAATTATAAACACAGACTAAAAGTAGAACTTTTTAATTTAACTGAATGTAAGATCCAATCACTTCTCTCATACTGTAACTTTGTGTGGTACACATTGCATTGACATTTATTTTCAATTCCAATTATGCATTTGCAAGAAATGCAAGTAGACATGACCTGTTTTAACAGTACATGTCTACTTGCTTCAGAAAAACTTACCACAAGTAATAACTTTCACATCTACCTGTTGTGTAGACACTGACTTGCCCACATCTAGCTGGAGCTAATATAAGAGTGAGGTACACACAAAAGCAAACATCCTATATACCTGTATAAAAGGAACAGCCAGAGCAAATACAGTGTGTTGTACTGGCAATATAATACTACTTCTATTGTGTTTTCTACTATACATACATAATAAGGAACTGCTGGTGATTAAGGTATCTAGCAGGTTGCATATTTCAACCATCTGTTTAATAATGCAGCGCAACATCTGCGAATGCTGAGTGCATGACGGGGCTGATGTTGTTTTCGCACACCTTTATATGACTGTTTGAGGGTACCTAATTCCAAGACCTGGTATTAGATTTGATGTTTTTTTGGGTTAACTACTGACTGAAAATGGTTAATGGTAGGATGGGGGGCAGGGGATTCAATATGCCAATGAATTTTCTCACAAGGATGCACACAGAAAAATGTGTGTGTGCGTGTGAGAGTGTGTGTGTGTGCGTGTGTGTGTGTGTGTGTGTGTGTGTGTGTGTGTGTGCAAGAGAGTGGGAGATGGGTCAAGGGTGGTCTGACTCATCAAAAGCATAGGGCCTTGGACTTTATGCCATTGTCACACTCTTGTTAATATTCATAACGAGCCATCTTTATCAGTGTTTCATTTTATGAACCTTTTAATGTCAAATGAGTTTTTGAGATCTCTACATCATTAGTGTAATTTTTTTTCTCCAGAGGAATCAAAATAAGTTACACAATACATTTTTAAGTAATAAATTGCACAAAAATGTCGGATATAGCAAAAAAAAAAAAAAAGATAAAAATGTACATGTGCAAATTTGTATTTAATTTATTTCTTTAATTTTAAAGAAAATATAAACATATATAAGCACCCCAGTGTCAAAAGCTTTGACTTTTCTGTCAGTTATTTCATGGTTCAGGCTTTACAGGGTTAAAATGTTCAAAGATAAGTATGGTGGCTCATTGATGCAATGACTGGTGCAATCTCACTGTAAGACGGTCTCAAGTTTTGAAACCCACAGCTCTCAATTAAGGTCAGTAAGGGAATATGATTTTGGTTTACTACAGGAAAAAAAATACCCCAGTGGTTTGAAACCTGATGTCACGTTACTGTTCAAATCATGAATGCGAAAGTCAATAAATGTTCACTCTTGCATGTCATTCAAGATTTGATCAAGCCATGTACAAATCATGCTGATGTTTTGAGTTACTCATTTTACCATGTAGTAGCAGGTCTGTAGTAAGTTTATTTCCATCCATCCATCCAAAAATGTTGCTGTCACATCATTTATATAGGAATATAATCACAACACAACCAGTTGACAACTAGTTGAGTTGAGAGCCCAACTGCAAAGAGACACAGTGACTGATTTTTCCGAGTTGGAAGAAGATTGCAGTCCTGTTTATACTCTAGTCTCACTGAGCCATTAAGCAAACACATATATTTTCTATACATAGTGTATAACATGAATATGTTTGTTGTGAGAAAGATAGTTGCAGTTTAGTTCATTCTTTAAGTGTGTTTTGGATTAAATAGACCAGAATCTTCATGTATTATTCCTTACTGCTTTCAGAAAACAGCATGAAAGCACCCTCTACTACTTGTACCCACACCGTGCATTCAAACGATCTGATTCATGTCTTTGGTTTGGTGGCTGTTAGCTGACAATCACTGCACCATAATTACTAGGCCAGATGTGTTTGTGCTTTCCCAGCTTCCTATTAGATATTCAAAAACAAATGATCGCCTGCACGACCATAACTATGAAAGCAGATTCTGATCTGCTTCCTCAAGGGTCCTGGAGGTCCAGCCATAATTTAGCTTCAATTCTGTGACCTTGAGTAGCCATCCAGCTTTGGGTTATGTCAAAGCTGTAAACCCACAGAATTATGCTTTACAAGTCTACGAGAAGTTTTCAGTAGCACTGGTCATTAGGGATGGGTATTGATAAGATTTTCACGATTCCGATTCCATTTTCGATTCTGTTTAACGATTCGATTCTTTATCGATTCTCTTATCGATTCTTATTTTTAAAAAAGGAGAACACTAAGGTCGATTAGCTTTGAACTTTGTTTTATATCTTATCTTTGAACAAGACAGAAATGTAGGAGTAGCATGACCTTACAAACCCAACAGTGAGATCTTAAGAGATCCACAGCCTACTGCTCCTCGATGGGGTGCCACGAGGACCCCAGAAAAAAAAAGTTGTAAATGTAAAATAATAATAAAATAAATATTCTGTTGTAGCAATAACAAAGTATAACATAAATTATTCTGTGGCAATTACACAAGAATGTCCAGTAACATTTACACTCTCCTTTTTAAAAGTATATATGAGCTGGGCACTCAAAAATAAAACTATATCAGCCAGCAAAAAATACAATCAACTCAAGTCCAATGGAACTGTGCACTGTGCAATTCTGCATCCATCAACTATGGAGAATTAAAAATTCTTTTGCAGAAATATAAGCATATCTGCTTTTTCAGGAAGGATACGTGATCTTTCTGGACTTATGGTCTCTCCAGCCGTGGAGAACACCCTCCACACAGAAACCTTTCAGCCAGTGCTGACAGCAGGGGCAGAGTCTCTCTCTTGCTCCACCACCATAGGGCGGCGTTATCCTTGCAGGGGATGGGGGTTAGGCTTCTATACAGCTGGATCTCCTGATCCACTCTGTGGGCCAGGGAAAGAACGGGCTGCTTGTTGGAATGACTGCAGCTCGTTGTCCTCTTCTTCAAAGAATTCCTCCAAGGCCGTTTTTCTTTGTTTTACTGGTGGCGCCTGAAATTAAATGGACATGATAAAAAATTAAGCAAAAAATGAACAATCCATGACATTTAAATTATCATCACAATGAACTAAACTCACATAGTCTTCTTCATCCTCATCTTCGAACAACTCTCCCTGTGTGTCTCCTTGCTCCAGGTGCTTGAGTAGAAAGTGACAAATAAACAAACAAATCAAACTAAGTACCACAGATCCATAGATGAAAGGTCTCACTCCCACAATGGAAATGTGCAACAATGAAAAACACTGTCATATTGAAATACCTCATCTGGTCCTGCCTCTGTGTTTGCTGCTTCCCTGATCCTGTCCCAGACTTCATCCTTATCCACTTTGGATTTAAATCGGGGGTCCAAGATGGTGGCCTCTTCCAGGAAGCTCTTGATATCAGCGTCCTTAAATTTTTAAGAGGGAGGAAAATGTGACATCATGACTATCCTTCAGTATTTATAACTGTCATTTTATTTATGATAAATAAATCATCAATTGTACCTGGTATCGTTTGGAAAGATCTTTCCAAATGTTCTCCTTTATGCTCCTTGTGAAGACAGAGTCATCTTCTTGTATGGTGTAGTGTTGCTGTAGCTTTTGCAGGATGAGCAAAATCTCACCACAGGTCGGACTTTTGTCACTGGAGACTGCTAGTGTGGAGGTGTAGTGCTTCCGCATGAGTACCACAAACTCCTCTGCTTTTCTTAAGTCATCATTGCCCATTTTAGCCAGTCTGCAATATCAACAAAACAAAAATACAACAGATATGTTGCATAAAACAAACAAAAATAAAACCTGAGTCCAAGTTAAGCCATATTATCATTATGTTTCAATACTACTCACCTTTCCTTTTCCATGGACTTTCTTATCCGTGGATCGATGGCTGCAGCCTGGATGGCAGGAAACTGCTCACAGAATCTCTCCTTCATCAAATACAAAGAGTTCCATATAGTCTTTACATCTAGGAGCAGCATATGCTTGGGCAGCTCTGAGGGGTAACGCGTTCACAACTTAAATGCTAATGTAATATTCCTTATCTTAGTTTATAAATTTAATTTGATCATGATCTAATGATTATAATATACACAATCTTAAAAAAACTATTTACTATGCTTACTGAGCAACTCTTGCTTCTCTTTCAGGACCACTTTTGCCATGTGGGACCTCTTCATCCATACAACCACAGAACGAATTCTTGCCGCCCAGTTGGAAATGGCAGGACAGTTGTAGAGCTTCTGAGCTCCAAGGTTCAGGGTGTGTGCAAAGCATGGAAACTTGAGAATTTGTAGCTTTTTGACAGCTACATCCATGTTGGCCGCATTATCAAAAGTGGCTGCCACAACCTTGTCTTTGATACCATACTCCTCCAAGATCTCATCAATCTCCTCTGCTACAGCTGTCCCTGTCTGTGCCTGGTACACTGGTTTGGTTTTGAGGACTTTTTCATGAGTCTGGCCATTCCTGACATAATGCAGCGTTACTGTGAGGTAATGATCTTGACTAAAACTTGTCCATCCATCTGCAGTGATGGCTGCCTTCAACACATGTTTCAGCTGAGAAATCAGATTTGCCTTTTCGACTGCATACCAAGCAGGGATCAAGTGGTTGGTTAAACTTTCAATTCAATTCAATTCAATTCAATTTTATTTATATAGCGCCAAATCACAACAAAAGTCGCCTCAAGGCGCTTCATAGATACAGAGAAAAACCCAACAATCATATGACCCCCTATGAGCAAGCACTTTGGCCACAGTGGGAAGGAAAAACTCCCTTTTAACAGGAAGAAACCTCTGGCAGAACCAGGCTCAGGGAGGGGCGGCCATCTGCTGCGACCGGTTGGGGTGAGAGAAGGAAGACAGGATGAAAGACATGCTGTGGAAGAGAGACAGAGGTTAATAACAGGTATGACTCAATGCAGAGAGGTCTATTAAAACATAGTGAGTGAGAAAGGTGACTGGAAAGGAAAAACTCAATGCATCATGGGAATCCCCGGCAGCCTATGTCTATTGCAGCATAACTAAGGGAGGATTCAGGGTCACCTGGTCCAGCCCTAACTATATGCTTTAGCAAAAAGGAAAGTTTTAAGCCTAATCTTGAAAGTTGAGATAGTGTCTGTCTCCCGAATCCAAACTGGAAGCTGGTTCCACAGAAGAGGGGCCTGAAAACTGAAGGCTCTCCCTCCCATTCTACTTTTAAATAATCTAGGAACAAGTAGGCCTGCAGTGCGAGAGCGAAGTGCTCTAATAGGGTGATATGGTACTACAAGGTCATTAAGATAAGATGGGGCCTGATTATTTAAGACCTTGTATGTGAGGAGCAGGATTTTGAATTCAATTCTGGATTTAACAGGAAGCCAATGAAGGGAAGCCAAAACGGGAGAAATCTGCTCTCTCTTTCTAGTCCCTGTCAGTACTCTTGCTGCAGCATTTTGGATTAGCTGAAGGCTTTTCAGCAGGTTTTTTGGACATCCTGATAATAATGTCACGGACCCTGCTCTGGAGGACTCGGGGGTCCGTGAGCAGGATGGATTATTATTATTGTTATTGTTATTATTATTATTATTATTATTATTATTATTATTATTATTATTGGTATTGTTGTTGTTATTTGGGGATGTGTGTTTTTCTGCACTATGCTGTGTTGTTCGGTGTTCCACTCATTATTTTGTAGAGGCAGGGTGTGGGTGTATACATGTGTGGCTGGAGGATGGAGAACAGCCACATGCAGGCCTGATGGGTGTGGCCCTGCAGGCGGACTGGCCACACCTGAAGTTCCTGCCACACACCTGTTGGTGATCAGGGCTCGTCGGGGGAGCTACTTAGGAGAGTGTTGGAGCTCCCACCGGCGTGGGATCATTGCGTTGTCATCCCAAGTTAGTGTGTGTGAGTGTAAGTCTGTTCGTGTGTGCCGCGGGGGTCAGTGTTGACGGCTGTTTCTGTGGTTTTCCTGCAGGAGGAAAAGTGGACCGGAAAGGCAGCACGCACGGGGTGTGCGGAAACACGACAGCGGGGAGCACGAGCACAGACGTCGGAGGGGAGCACACACACGGGAGTCAAGGGAGCGATGGGGAGTTATTGTGTTTACAGCCTTCACTGTAAATAAAGTGCACTGTTTGCATCGCAGAACCATGCGTTTTGGGTCCTCATTCCAACACTCCCCACGGAATGCCCTGGCATTCCGTGACAAATAATGAATTGCAGTAGTCCAGCCTTGAAGTAATAAATGCATGAACTAGTTTTTCAGCGTCACTCTGAGACAGGATATGTCTAACTTTAGAGATGTTGCGCAAATGGAAGAAAGCAGTCTTACATATTTGTTTAATATGTGCATTGAAGGACATATCCTGGTCAAAAATGACTCCAAGGTTCCTCACAGTGTTACTGGAGGCCAAGGTAATGCCATCCAGAGTAAGAGTCTGGTTAGACACCATATTTCTAAGATTTTCAGGGCCGAGTACAATAACCTCAGTTTTATCTGAATTAAGAAGCAGAAAGTTAGAGGTCATCCAGGTCTTTATGTCTTTAAGACATTCCTGCAGTTTAACTAATTGGTGTGTGTTATCTGGCTTCATAGATAGATAGAGCTGGGTGTCATCTGCATAGCAGTGAAAATTTATGCTATGTCTTCTAATGATCCTGCCTAGGGGAAGCATGTATAGTGTAAACAGAATTGGCCCTAGCACTGAACCCTGTGGAACTCCATAATTAACCTCAGTGTGTGAAGAGGACTCTCCATTTACATCAGGCGTGTCCAAAGTCCGGCCCGCGGGCCAATTGCGGCCCGCGGTCCAGTTTTAATTGGCCCGCAAGTAATTTTATAAATTGAATAGAATATGGCCCGCACTTCAACTTTTGCTTGAGTGTATTGCACTTCTTAGTTTTAACACCAGGGGGAGCTGCTGTTGATCAAGGCAGTTGCTCCACCAAAAAGGACAATCACAGAAGAAATTTACCCCCAAGTTACTAAACATGGCAGAACCAAAGAAGGGAAAGATAGAAAGTGAATGCAGAAAATTTCAGACACGGTGGGAGAGTGAATATTTCTTCAAAGAATTCAAGGGGAAGTGTATCTGTTTGATTTGCACTGAAACTGTGGCAGTTATGAAAGAGTATAATGTACGACGTCATTATGAAACCAAACATCAGGCCTATGCATCCTACACTGGTGCTGAGCGAGAGCAGAAATTAAAGCAAATGCTAGCTCTCCTGCGGGGTCAGCAACAGTATTTTTTTCGTACTCAAATTGTCCAGAAAAAGTCTCCAATAGCCAGCTATGAGGTCGCCCAACTCATCGCAAGACATGGACAGCCTTTTTCAGATGGAGACCTCATAAAACACGGCCTCGTTAAAGTCACCGAAATAATGTGCCCGGAAACAGTGCAGGACTTCAACAACGTCAGCATGTCCAGAAATACAGTTGTGCGACGCATTGAAGACTCGTCAGCCAACATTAAACTGCAGCTGTCTGATAAAGCTGTGCTTTTGATTTTTACTCCATCGCATGCGATTAGAGCACCGATGCCACAGACACCGCACAGCTGCTAATTTCTTTGCGGGGAGTGGACGAGAGCATGAGCGCTTTAGGTGAGTAAAAAAATGTATTCCACAGTACCCGCGTGTTAATGTACAGGTACACATGCTTCAAATATCAATAATGCACATCAATTCTGTCACTACCCTGCTTTTGCGCACCACTTTCTTATATGCGTTTTTCTTGTTAACACACAGAGTACACACCGCTGTGCACAGCGCACGCACACGCAAAGTCAGCTGATCTCATCTGATGCAGATCTGCTCCTTGGTCAAGTGACATTTGTCCGGATTTTTGCCACGAGTGGCGTACGATCAGCACCGCAGCCGGATGGCCCGATTTACATACCCAGCGCAGCTGATACTCACCAGAATAATTTACTAAAATTATATGCACTCCTGTTATTAAGTCCAGTGCAGTCTGTTAATGTTGATAACGGTTTCAAACTAACGTGTGATAGGTGTGTTGCTAAGCCTAATAACTTAAATAACAAACTTGAAATTTACCCGTCCCATTTTCCCCTTTATTGTTTTTTTCTCTGTACTGTAAATCTTCTGTCTAAGAAGAAATCTGAGGCTGCTGTTCTGAGAATGAGCTACCAAAGCTTTTTCTGAATAAATCAATAAAGATCCATTTATGGAAAACTGTGATGAAGGCAGTTTTGTCTTTAATTATATTCAACAATATAACACATTTGACCACTTTTAAGTGATTTTTAATACAGTAAAGTTAAGGTTATATACCTAATTTCTAGTAAGTGGCCCAGCCCCTCCTATATTTTTATGTATGTGGCCCTCAGCGAAAAAAGTTTGGACACCCCTGATTTACATGGACAAATTGGAGTCTATTAGATAGATATGATACAAACCACTGCAGCACAGTACCTGTAATACCTACAGCATGTTCTAATCGCTCTAATAGGATATTATGGTCGACAGTATCGAATGCTGCACTAAGGTCTAGCAGGACAAGCACAGAGATGAGTCCACTGTCAGAGGCCATAAGAAGATCATTTGTAACCTTCACTAAAGCTGTTTCTGTGCTGTGATGAGCTCTGAAACCTGACTGGAACTCTTCAAATAAGCCATTCCTCTGCAGATGATCTGTTAGCTGTTTGACAACTACTCTTTCAAGGATTTTTGATATGAAAGGAAGGTTGGAGATTGGCCTATAATTAGCTAAGACAGCTGGGTCTAGAGATGGCTTTTTAAGTAAAGGTTTAACTACAGCCAGCTTGAAGGCCTGTGGTACATAGCCGATTATTATAGATAGGTTGATCATATTTAAGATTGAAGAATTAATTAATGGCAGGACTTCTTTGAGCAGTTTTGTAGGAATGGGGTCTAAAAGACACGTTGATGGTTTGGAGGAAGTAATTATTGAAGTTAACTCAGAAAGATCAATTGGAGAAAAAGAGTCTAACTTAACATCAATGGTACTAAGAGTAGCTGTAGATAATGTTACATCTGTGGGATGATTATTGGTAATTTTTTCTCTAATGATAAAAATTTTATTTGTGAAGAAGTTCATGAAGTCATTACTAGTTAACGTTAAAGGGATGGTTGGCTCAAAAGAGCTCTGACTTTTTGTCAGCCTGGCTACAGTGCTGAAGAGAAACCTGGGGCTGTTCTTATTTTCTTCAATCAGTGACGAATAGTAAGATGTTCTGGCTTTGCGGAGGGCTTTCTTATAAAGCAGCAAACTATTTCTCCAGGCTAAATAATGATCCTCTAAATTTGTGACACGCCATTTCCTCTCCAGCTTACGAGTCATCTGCTTTAGGCTACGTGTTTGAGAATTATACCACGGAGTCAGGTACTTCTGATTTGAGACCTTAGTTTTCACCGGAGCTACAGTATCCAGAGTCGTACGTAGTGAGGAGGTAAAATTATTAACAAGATAATCGACCTCTGTTGGAGTAGCGTTCAGGTAGCTGCTCTGCTCTATGTTGGTACAGGGCATTGAAGATGATAACAGTGGGTGGATTATATTCTTAAACTTAGTTACAGCGCTTTCAGAAAGACATCTACTGTGATAAAGTCTACTCTCCACTGCTGTGTAATCAATTATTGTAAATGTAAATGTTATCAGGAAATGATCAGACATCAGAGGGTTTTCAGGAAACACTGTTAAATGTTCAGTTTCTATGCCATATGTTAAAACAAGATCTAGAGTGTGATTAAAGTGGTGGGTGGGTTCTTTTACATTTTGAGAGAAGCCAATTGAGTCTAATAACAGATTAAATGCCATGTTGAGGCTGTCATTTTTAGCATCTACATGGATGTTAAAATCACCCACAATAATTATTTTATCTGAGCTGAGCACTAAATCAGATAAAAAGTCTGAGAAATCAGAGAGAAACTCTGTGTAAGGCCCAGGTGGACGATAGATGATAACAAGTAAGGCTGGTTTCTGAGTTTTACAGCTGGGTTGGACAAGGCTAAGCATCAGGCTTTCAAATGAATTAAAAGTCTTTCTTGGTCTTTCGTTAATTAATAGACTGGTGTGAAAAATTGCTGCCACACCGCCCCCTCGGCCTGTGCTTCGAGGTTTCTGGTAGTTAGAATGACTCGGGGGTGTTGATTCATTTAAACTAACATAATCATCCGGCTGCAACCAGGTTTCTGTAAGGCAGAGTAAATCGATTTGTTGATCAATTATTAAGTCATGTACTAACAGAGACCTGGAGGAGAGAGACCTAATATTTAATAATCCACATTTCACTGTTTTACTCTTTGGTTCAGATGTGGATACTGTATTGTTCTTTCTTTGTGAGTTTTTATGTTTAAGTTGTTTATTGCTGGTTTTTAGTTTGTTTTTTGTCTTTTTGGGAGCTGGCACGGTAGCAGGAGGAGAGAAGCTGCAGAGAGGCGTGTAAGACTGCAACTCTGCTTCCTGGTCCCAACTCTGGATAGTCATATTTTGGGGGGTTTAATAAATTTGTCCATATTTCTAGAAATGAGAGCTGCTCCATCCAAAGTGGGATGGATGCTGTCTCTCCTAACAAGACCAGGTTTCCTCCAGGTTTGCCAATTATCTATGAAGCCCACATCGTTTCTGGGACACCACTCAGACAGCCAGCAATTTAAGGAGAACATGCGGCTAAACATGTCACTCCTGGTCTGATTGGGGAGGGGACCAGAGAAAACTACAGAGTCCGACATTGTTTTGGCAAAGTTGCACACCGATTCAATATTGATTTTTAAACTGTCTTTTTAAACTGTCTCTGTTTGGGGCTTTGTACTTAGGATTCAGCGTCTTTATCATTTCTCTAAAAGATATAGAAATGGAAACGGATGAAACATCTGGTAAGAGGAGAACATGCAACTTTGACATTCCCTGACTTAGCCTACAATTAAACATTCACTTACCGAAACTCGGGGCATCTACTGTGGCAAAAGGGCGCAAGCCTTTTACAACAAACTTAGTCACTGCTCGGTGACATTCGTCTATCCTGGCCTGTGTCATTTTACTCTTCCCTTCCTCTGTGAAAGGAGAATCCACCCGTAGACTGCAGCGAGAACTGCCAGCATCTGAGCCAGACAGACTCTGTCTGTCTCTCTCGTCATGGTCATCTAAATGCAACGCACAGTAATAGCAGGTTTTGTAATAAGGCAAATCGCGCTAACATAATATGCAATGCTAGTTGATTAGTTACCTGCAGTATTAACGGGAGAGGACGTGCAAACGCTACCACTGCTGCTGGGTTGAGCTTCGCTAGTCCGGAGCGGATCAAAAACACGACATTCATTTAAAGCAATCGCGTGTTTTTTGAGCAAATGCTTTTGCATATTCATAGTGTTTCCTCCCTTGTCATCCTTTCTCATAAAGTGTAACCAAACTTTTGAGCGTTTGTGCTGCTTAGGCGCCATGTTTCCTACTGGGTAAAAGATGCTACGCAACGTGGTGATGTCATTCGAGGCGACTGGAATCGATAAGGGAGTCGTTTGTAAAAATGGCAAACAATTCCAAGGAATTGAAACAGTGGGAACCGGTTCTCAACAAGAACCGGTTTTCGATACCCATCCCTACGGGTCATCCTTATATTGCTTGGTGTGCCTGAAATCTAGAAATGTCATTGTTAAAAACTGTCGGTAACTAATATTCTGTGATTGGTCTTATTTAAAATGACATATGGTTTTTTTTGTTGGTGTGGAAATGGCCTGATCATGGACATAAATGCAATGGAGCGGAGTTCACAATGTCATTATAGTAGAAAATACATGTAGGTCATCATAGCTGAAGCAAATAGCAAACAGGTATCAGCTGCTCAATTGTTGAGTTTAATAATGACTGAAGGAAAAAAGGTTTTCCATCCCTCTGTAGAGCTTCAGGCTTGCTGAATCAATGCAATGATCTATGTTTTCTCAGCATGTGGTGACATGTCAAAACCTTTGTTTTTATTAAACACGAGTGAACGCTAAACTTCATTTGGTTAATTCATATCACCTTAGATCACTGGTGCATTGTAATGTGCTGTGGACACGGGCCAGCATCTGTCAATACTGCCGGAAAACTTACTGTTATGTTGGTAATGTTATAAAAAATTGAAGCTAATGTGATAGCCAACATTTTATGTATTATAAGACTGGAACATGTTATCTGGAATTTCACAATCATTTAAGTATTGGATTCAGACTGCTATTATGACAAGATGGCAAATCATTCTCAGGAACTGGAAGGCGCAGAGAGAGCCTCCTTATCAACACTGGGTGATTGAATTCAGAAAAGTAGCAGCACATGAAAAAAATGTCATATGATGCAGGATGTGAAAAACACGAGTACTGCTTGATTTTTTTTTTTCTCTTTTTCATTCGTAATTATTTTCTTGGTAAAAGCTGCTGGAGTGACTCTATATGGAGCCTGACCCCTCCTGTTGTCCATGTTGGGTGGGGACAAGAGAGCATTTGAGCTATCATCTGTTGTGTGACTGTGGAACAGGAACACAGCTGCTAAATGGCAAGAAGCCATTTGGTGTGCACTTTTTTTTTAGACATTTTAGCCGTATGAAACAGACGGAAATGTCCACTGATTAGCTAACTCTACATGGCTGACCAGGGAAGTGTGAGTATTACGCTAAATGATAACCATTACTTAGTTTATGGGCTTTTCAGCCTGCTGAGATACATTGGCATGACATACCATGCTACCAAAACGTAGCCTGTACATTCCAGTAAAGACAGAAAAATCTGAGCATGTCGTGTTTAAAATGTAGTGTTGTAGCAATATTTCTGGCTGGGCCACAACAGCAGATGCCAGTGCATTCACAGCAATTCACAGTGCATTTGAGAGTGAGTTGCTAGCTGGTGTTCAGAATAGTAAAAGGGATCTCTCACGTCTCTCTGTATCCACGCATCTGTGCTCCCGTCACTGTCAGAACTCTTGTTACTTCTTCTGTCAGTAAATGGGTGTTTTTAGAACTCAATGTTGCACCCTTGAGCAAAGCACCACCAAAGGAAGCTTGTATAAGACTGTCGTGAAAGAGGAAAAATTGTAAAAAGGTTAGTGCATTGATCCAAATATCAGTAGTATAGATACCAATGCTGGTAATAGTGTCAATACTATTGATTGATAGTAGCATGACTCTGTTTATTTCCCTTTAGTTTGGTATGTAGCCCACTGAATTGTGTAAATATTTGCATCTGCAATACTAACCAATTATTTAATAACAAAATTTAGTTTCCAAATTTGCACTGTTGCACACGGGTCATGTTTCCAGTTGGTGCCAATAAATACCTGTGCTTACTGCATAGTTCCAGGTTCACCTGGAAATGAAAGCCAACACTTTGCTGCTGATGAGAAAAGGGCGGATGTTTGTGTGGTATACATTGGTGGATTTTTTTGTCCAGTGTAAAACCTGGAGCTTAAATCTACTTCTTAGTCCCTGACAGCTTGAGTGATGCTGTCTATGTCTTGACTCAGTGAGCTGAACCCACCTGGGAAAAAAGGATTTTTTTTAAGTATTTGTCACTACCTTGGCTTCATGCACACATGTGCTTCTCAGAGTGGTCGTCTCACTGCAATCCAAAAAAGTCATATATCGAGGCACTCTCCAGGTCACCATTACAGTTTAGGATAAAACAGTCCTTTGAATAACTTTGTTCAACAATTTATGCGAGTATCAGGACACTGCTCCTTCAACATCAACAACATCCTAAAAATAGCTCTGATTTCCACCAAACATTTACTCACCATATGTGTGAATAATCCGCGGAACTGCTCGGGGTGATAGTTGGAGATATAGAGGCAATTACACAGTAATAGATTCAATCTCAGGCCAAGAGAAACATAATTGGAGAGAGAGCTCTCTCCTACGGGCCAGAATATTGTATACTGTCACTGTGATTATAGACACTTGGCACAGCATGGTGCTGTAGCAATTTAAAATCAGCATATGAATGGCTGACGTTAAATAGAACACTTTAGATCATGGCTTCGATTGCGCCGTAATGTTTGTCTGTGTCAATTTAAAAATACCCTATTTGTTTTCCTGCATGGCCAGTTGGCTGTGATTAAAAGAAAAGAACAATCTACGCTATGATGTTGTGTTTGTACGAAAATGCAAATGTGATAGACGGGTTGCATAGCCAAAAGAAAATGAGGTATTCAAAGAAAACACTGAGGGCTTTGGTACATTTTAATTTCACATACCAAGCACTTAACTGATGTTGTCCAGTGGCCCTGCGCAAGATAACAAGATTTGCAATTTTGAAATTATTGATTATGCAAACAAGCAGCGAAAAAGAAGACTTGGTGTAGAGAAAACCGAGGTTTACCTAAAGTTTCAGATAAGGATCCGGAAAATCTGGTATCCAGGAAACGTGATGAAGATTTTAACTTTAGAGACTACAGAAGAGAGACTGAGGTAAGGTCATGCTACAACCCTGTCTCGTAGAAGTTCATGAAATGGTCACCTTTGGTTGCTCACACGAGAAACCCAAGTTCGTCTCATCATCAGTTTTGAATACATTATTCATTAAAGGTATCTCTCTTGGTGACGTTTAAGCATTGCAATTATTTGTTTGAAAAAACGAAATCATGGTTTGGGATAAATACACATTTAAAAGTGTTCTTCCTGCTTTCTCGACACAAAAAAGTGCAAACATGCTCACTCAACATGATCAGTCGAACTGGGATTTATGTTAGTAAATAAAAGTGGAAAAGTGTGTGAACCTGAGCAACAATCGGTCTGCATATGAACAACCTAGCATTCATGTTTTTGGGAGGAGGTTGGTGAAAGTACCCAAGAAGAGTCCCATGCACTTAAGCTGGGCATACACTGTGCGATTTTTTGCCCATTTTGAACCGATTTTTCAGTCGTGTGACTGTTTTGGGGATTGGCCCGAGTTTTGCTTTAATGTGTCGTGCATTGTGTAGTATACATGGGGTAATGAGAAGCGATTAACACCTCACGACCAGCTCCCAATCATCAATCGTATGGTCGCAAGAAAATCAAACCTGTTTGAAATCCTGTTGCCCCTCGTGAGGGTGTCAACGCAGCCTCTCACACTGCGCACGCACAAACACAGGAATGGAAGTGAAAAAGATGGCGTAGCACGGCAGTCCAACGTGTGTTCTCGACACAAGTGATGGAGGCACAACTTGTAGAACTTTGGCAAGCTCATCCGAGCCTTTTTGATGTGGCCTCACAAAATTATCACGACCACAACAACTGTGAAAAGAGTTGGATGGACATTGCTGCTCAATCACAGCTGCCTGATCAATGTTTTTCATTAGCAATTTAGCAAAGTTGATGGTGGTGTGTGTGTCTGTGTGAGTGAAAGACAGAGAGGGAGAGCGAGAGACAGATTTTGTGTTATAAGCCTCATGTTATGGACGCACAGTGTGAGCACTCAGGTCACATCAGAGCATCGGGCCGTATAGTGTGAGACCATGCATCGTGACCTACGAACTTCTAACCCCTGCGATTCAATAATACAGTTTGAGCAGGAGCTGAAAAATGCGACTGAAGAAATCACACAGTGTATGCCCAGCGTTAGATACAAAACATTCAAACTCCACACAGAAATGTAGCAATTGTTGGCAGGCATCTTCTGCATTAATATGGAATTGCTAATATATCCCTGAATAACTAGAAGCTGCATTTACTTGTGTTCAATATCAGTGCCCAAGTAAAGAACATCTAAAAATATCTACCCTTGGACAAAGAGACTGTAAGTGCACCGCAGCAGAAGTAAAAACTGGATCATTTCTGGTACAAAAAAAGAAAACCGTCACCCACACACTACTTTCATTCTGCAAAGAGAAGTGCTTGCAGACCACACTGTGCAACACTGCATATTGTGAGAAAGCAACAGCATGACAATCACCGAGCAGTGCGGGCAACATTGCCACAGGATCAGTGTACACACAGCTGCAGGATAGTTGTTTCCTAGAGTTCACGGCGGCATACGGTGCAGAAGAGAAAGACGTGACAGACTGCGGAGGTGGAGAAGGAGAACAGATGGATTTCACGTTGCCCTTGTGTTTCAAGTTGTCTTTCCTCGTGGCTATGCAGTATATTTGGCTCTGAATGGGCATCATTAACCTAAATTACTATTTTATTTTGTATTTTTTCCAAAGTGATTGGCCAACAGCAGGACAGCTGGTCAACATCAGAGCAACCCGCTGAGAATCTCAATGTAATACTAATAGTAAACATGTGTTCAGGTGGACTGTAACATTAAATGTGGCGTGCTCTTAAATAACACAAACAGCACATTAAGAAAAGCACAAAACACACTCTTGTTACAATTCAATCTGTTTTGTTACTTTCATAGACCGTCAAACTGAAACTGTGTGTGTGTGTCTGTGGGTTGAAGGTGGGGGTGCAGTTTGTGCAGCTGACCTGATTGGTAGTTGCAAAGCACCAGAATATTGCGGTGTGAAATAACATTCCCTGTTGAGAAAATTACAGCCTTATGGCATCCTCGGTGGTGAACATTACATTTTTGATACTTACTGTTTATGTAATATTTATGCTGTATTTGCCCAGCCCTGATTTCAGCATTGCGAGTCACAAGAGTTACATTAGAGCTACACCAACAATAAAACACAAAATTAAAGATCCCAATTGTAAGTCGTTTGTATTAGGCGTGCATCTGTGGCAGCCACCTGATAACGAGACAGTTGAGACGTGTTTTTTCTTGTGTGCGACTGTGTTAAATAGATAATGTCTAATCATATTCCGCATGTATATTTGGAAGTCTTCCAACACTTGGATGGACATGAAAGTCTGCTCTGAGAAATTAAGGCTGCTTGAAGTATATCAAAAGGACAAGGCTGTGGACATAACTGAGAGAAACTACAGAGGAAGCATCCAGCCATCTAATGTGTCTAAAGGTGGCGTTAAGCTTTGTAGAAATAAGTGGATACTGTTAGTTTTAGTTGTTTTTTAAAAATATCTCTCTGATATGTTTATTTTGGTTTTCAGCCTAATAAAGTTCTGCTTCACTTACATTTTTGCATCTTGTTGGACTCCATAGAAGTACGTGTCAGTACTAAAATCTTATGGACCTACTTACATTTAGTAGGCCTATAAGAAAAAATATGATAACAGTAGAGAAATTAGCATTATTGTTTAATACTGGGATCATCAGTTAATTTTAAAGATGTTGTGACTGATTTGAGGGACATTCCTGGAACATGTATTTCCCCTGGAAAAGGTGCTGTTGCCTCAATTAACAATGTTTACGATTTCTCCGCTGAGATGATACAACCGAGTGCCAGATTAAACAGTTTTTTGAGAAGAACATGTTTACAGTGAAGCTACTAACATGCACGCTGTTGCCCAGAAGGATTGTCTGTCTGTCTAGATAGAGATAAATGCTAGTGTTGCCCAGAGAGAGGTGGCCTACTGACTGATAAAGCCTGTGTTTAGGATGAAGCTTGGCTGTTAGTGTTTACTGTAATTGTCCTGTAATCACCAGGTTTCCGGAGGAAGGAGAAATTTCCTGCTGAGTTGCACCTGGACCCTGTTACAGACAGACAGTTTTTTCAAAAAATAGCCTAAAGTGATTGAGCTCCAAAACATACCCCAAGCTTCAATTACTGACTGTGCCATTAGGGAGGTTTTCCACACGCCATCTAACGAGCTATGGCAGTGGCGTCAACTGTTAAATTCAAAATCAAACTTAAAGCCTTATTAGCAAAAATATCTGCAAAAAATCAAAAATCAAACAAACTGCTGGTTTTGGACAAATAAAAAAAATCTTAAGCAGTATTAATTCATACTAAGACACTGTGAAGTTATCATTTAGCATATCTGACAACCATTTAAAAACATATGATCTATGTGAAGCCTGTAGTCAAAGATTTACTGTCGGTGTTATTAACGTCTAAATAACTCTGCACTGACATACACATGTGAATTGATTTTATATAGCTTAATAAAAAAATACAGACAGACAGACTTTTCAGTTCACTTACAGATATGCATTTCGTTTTGTTTTTGACACTCAAATATAAGCTTAAAATTTCAGATTGATATCCCAGAGTTCCTGAAGTATTGCTAGCTTTTCTAAATCACCTATGTTAATTAAAATTAATTGACTTGGAAAATAAAATCCCATTAATAACTTGTAGAGTGTAGAGGAACCTGAATCTATTTTCAGTAGACTGGTGCAGCAACTTGGAGTCCAAAGAATTTTAGGCTAATAATAGTTTAAATTGCTAATGGTTCAGTCACACCAGTTAAAATAGGGAAGCAACCTCCCTTGAAAAAAACAAAACAACTGTATAAATGCAGACAGACTGCCAACATATTGCCAACTCAAGGGGACTTCAACCCCTCGACTGGCCATCAGCTAGTAGTATTTTGGTTATATACCTATAGAACAGGAAGTTCGCTAAGTATAAATGTAATAGTTCTATTCAAATCCAGTTTATTTATACAGCACCAAATCACAACAACAGTTGCCTCAAGGTGCTTTATGTTGTAAGCAGTGATGGGAATAACAGCGTTACAAGTAACGGCGTTAGTTTTTTCAGTAACAAGTAATCTAACTAATTACTATTCCTATCGTTACAATGCCGTTACCGTTACTAACAAGAAAATGCGGTGCGGTCGCGTTACTATTTTTCAACAAACAGACGGTTGAAGCTGTCTTCAGCTTACCGCATCTTATATCAGCTGCATGGAAGTAGCCTTAAGTAATCTGGGCGCTACAGCTTTAAGCAGCTGCGCGCGCTCCCGTGGACGGCAATCACTTTCTGGCAGACGATCACTTTCTGGCACAACACCTGGAGCTCAGGGGGGCAAAACAATCGCATGAGTGCTGCTGTTTGACTGAGGAAGAGTAAAGTAGTCATGGTAAGCCAATCACATGACCACTTCAAGATGACAAAGCAACAAGGTGATATATACCAGTTTTTAAATTGTGCTGATAGGCCACGTAAAACTAGTCATGATAAACAATATATACGCGGTGTTTTTTCACGTTTACTGTCTAAGGACGGCGCTAGCAAGCACTCTCTGCTTATGACTAAAAAACAGGAAACAAAACAAAACAAAAAATAGCCCTTTCGCATTGGTGGAAAAATGCACCATTTCGACCAATCAAAAAATGATATGGCAACATGACATTTGGTTGTTTAGGAAGAGGGGGAAGTTTTAGGCGTGACAGCGAGAGAGAGAGAGAGAGAGAGAGAGAAAGACAGCAGAAAAAGAGAGAGAGAGAGCGAGTTTTGAGATGTGAGAGATTTGTGACGTTTAGCGTGTTAGGAGTGTGTAGTTAATGTGTTGTCTTGTGTAGTTAGTGTGTAGTGATGTGGTTCGTTTTGTGTTGTGTGTCAGAACAATGAGGCGACTGCTGTCTCCAGGTAAAAAACAGGATGAGTGATACACCTGCTGCTGTCAGACCTGCAGGTATCAGGCTGTGATGTTCTCCTTTATAGTGGACAGAAATTATTTGAAGTGGCACAAATAATTTGTGTGGCATCTTATTGAATGCAGAACAGCTGATTGTTATGTAAATAGCTTGAAATGGTTACAAAAAAAGGAGTAAAAGGTAAATGGCTGCAAATAACTTTGTTGTTTGCAAAACTTGTGCATTTGATTTTAAAATTGACAATTTATATTTACATTTAAAGTTATGAAATATGATTCAATAAACATGTTTGTGGTTGTTACAGTAAAAAATATAACTTTTTCTACTCGGATTTTATGTTTTTGTCTGATTTTAGATCAATTGCGTTAACACAGTATGTCAAAATGAAAACATAACTGTAAATTCAGACACGTGAGGTTGTGCTGAAAAGGATGATACCAAACAAGGCAAAGTAAATAGTTTTTAAAGGTGAAATGTAGAGGAAAAATCAAAAGTAGTTAAAATGGCCAATTATACCCTGGACCCCAGAGGGTTTAAAATTTTTTTTTAAAGTAACGCAATAGTTACTTTTCATGTAATTAATTACCTTTAGAATATTGTAACTCAGTTACTTTTTTGAAGAAGTAACTACTAACTATAATTAATTACTTTTTCAAAGTAACTTGCCCAACACTGGTTGTAAGGTAAAGACCTACAGTAATACAAAGAAAACCTTAAGAATCATATGGACCCTGTAACCAAGCGCTTTGGCGACAGTGGGAAGGAAAAACTCCCTTTTAACAGGAAGAAACGGTTGGGGTGAGGGATGGAAGACACTTGAACTTTGAGCTTCTGTTAAATGTTAAAATTTTGTCTATGTAAATAGCAGATATAATACCCCATTCAATCACAGACTGACATCAGACTGACTCAGTGTTGTGTTACTGACAGTTTCAGTTTGCAGCAACAAATAAGTGACGTGAGATCATGTTATTTTGGGTTGTTTTCACACCTCCAGTGTTTAGTCCGTTGAAATCCCACTTAGTGCTGTTTGCCGTATGTGCAGGTGTGAACATAGTAATTGCACTCGGGTGCCAACAAAAACCACCACACTGAGACCCTTTGGAGGACGTGGTCTCAGTATAGTTCCAAACAAACACCAGAGCATTTCGTTTATGGTGTGAACGTGACCTGACCCCGATCAAAACCAACAATCAGGTGTATGTTTTTAGCTTGAGCTTAAGTTTGAGTTACCTTTGTTGCTCCTGCCCCAGACACATCTGGCCAGAGAGCGGACGTGGTTTGTAGTGACGTAGTTAAATTCACCTGGAGTTGACCTGGATTTTTCTCTGTGTGAAAACAAACCAAACCACAGAAAAAACTACGAGTTTGCGAACTCATCAACTGATTCAGATTTGGATTCCCTTATTGGATAAAACAGAACTTTGGGGACATAATTTGCAGTTGAAAAAAGACAGTAAATGGCAATATATGTTATTGCAATACTCAGCATATTGCAGAATGTTAAAAACTGCAATAATATCATATCGTGAATAAAGTATTGTAAAATGTTGCATCAATGACTCCAACTTCTAATACTTTCACAAACATATAATTAAAGTTTACACCACCATTTATGGGTGCTCTACCTCAGGTTTGGGGGTTTGAGTCATAAGAGAACTTTGGAACCACATCCAGGTCTCGCCATTGCTTTTAAAAGTGTTTTAGTATGAAGAAAATGAATAATAATAGAAAAGAAAGAAACTCCAAGCACTTACGACAGGGTCCCTGCCTCACCCTTAAAAAACCTACACATGCACAGTCACACAAAAGCAAGTTGACAGTGGGAGAGCTGCGGTAAAGAGTTGGAGAAAAATAAATTCAGCGTTAATACAGTATACTGACATTGATATGTTTGCAAAAGAAAGCGACCTAGTGAGATTAAAAGAAAGCTGTGGGTATGCATTATGCAAAGACAGAAAAGAGCGAATATGTTCATGTACTTGACAGCGAAAAGTAATAAATAATGAATTGACTGCTTAATTGAAGGCCCTACATTTAATATCAATAAATCATCACAAAAATAATTTTTAGTGTCACTATAATTACAGTAAACAAACATGTCCGTCACACGGAGAATTAGCGCCTGTGACAGCCTCGTCCTTACCTTGTGAGCACCAGGGTTAGATTTGACAGGAAATGTGAAAGATGCTTTTGCAGCGCAAAATTGGTAGAAGGGTGTTATTCACTGTGAAGTCACAATTTCTCACTTTTGATCAACATCATTCTTATTATAGCTCCTCACTGTCACCAAGCGGCAAGTGTAAGTTTTCAATCCAGTGAAATGTCTCAACATCAGTTGGACAGATTAGCACAAACACTGGTACACAAAAGTTTCTTCCCAACAAACTAAAGCTTGCGCAACTTTTTGTGCTGCACCCAGAAACTATGTTTTTGAACCATGCATTTGACAAAAGCTGCTCTGGCAGAGTTAGTACAGTAAAATGATAGCTTACATGCTAATTTGCTAGCATTTGCTGTATTAGGGAAAATGTGAATGTAGCTTTACTAAAAACCAGCATTCAGTTCTTGACAAAATAAAATATTAAACCTGAGAAAAGTAAAGGAGTCAGCTGCAGTGATCTCAAAATAGAGTGGAAACTATTATTTGGCTGCACTTGTTACCAGAACTTGATTGCTTTAGTTGCACATGCAAAATCCAGGAAAACTGACCTGAAGTCTGAAACACCCGATGTTTATTAGTGCAAAGCACAAGTAAACCAACCTGTTACACCACCTGTGGAGACAGCTGGTTTTAATAGAGTGTATCTGTTCGCCTGATGGCCGATCAAAAAAATCTAAAATGTGTTATGCAAGCAGGCGCAAAGCAGGCTTTATCGTCAAGGCACTGGTGATGTTTACACATATTTGTATCTTAATTCATCTAACACTTTGAAGTGGGCAACAAACCACCTGACTGACCTATAAAAAAACAGAAACTGCCATCACTGAAGCCCTGCTGCTTGTGTATAAAAATTCAAATGTGAAACATTTAATGAATCAAGTGTATTGGCTAAAGCAGTATAATATTAATTCAGCTTCTAACAGAAGAAAATGGACATTTGTGGGGAACTGCCACAAATATTAATTTGAAAGAATAATTAAGAGCCAGTATATTCTAGAAATCACACAGCAGAGACATGACTGCAACGATTCCTAGGCCAGGCTCAGCCCTCTAAGGGTATCGTATGAATTAATTTCAGGATGCATGAGCTGACAACATGCTTTAAATTAATTTTAAATGCAATTTCATGAAGGCAGCATAGTGTGATCAAAATGAAATGCACAAAAAATGCTTTGAACTGCAACTAATGTGAATAATTAATGAGTGTAATGAATGCCAGATGAACACATATCTAACATTTCTGTCTTGAGGTGAATTATTCACGTGTGTCTGTGTGTGTCTGTGTGTTTTGTTCTGCTTGTGAATGTTAAGTATTGTCTCCCGTGCCTATAGAACAACAAGTGCACTACTCTGTATTTTTCATTTGTATTTATTTGTATCCACATTTCATGTTTTGGCGATTTTGATAATGTTCACACATTAGTGTAGTGAAAAGATTTGCAGCCTTCTGTATTCTTATGTATTTTGCCTCAGCCAAGCCTTTTGTAATACAGACATTTGATCTTTTTAAATCTAAATTCCAGACAAGTGGGTCTATATGGATGCTTCTCTGCAGCTGCCAAATGATGCAAGTTGTCCTGTGCACACCATTGAATCACTGATATACATTTTGCAAACATGCATCTGAATTATTCCTTTCAAGGCAAAAGCTTGCACTGTACATCCCCTCTCATACATGTGTAGTTTCTTAATCTCTGCAATGCTTCTTTGCCCAGCAAACACCCAGGTAGTTCTCATCTGGTTTCACTGTAAGAAATACTGCTTTTAAAGATTAAAGTCCATGCATTATGTAACACATTAACATAAAGGCTTCTATTTGTCTTCCCTACTTGACAGGTGGAACAGTGAGAGCTGCGTTCTCTTATTGAATAAGCTGTTTAACAACACATTCAACACACTTATATTCAGGCCTCACATTATTGACACTGTGAAAGTTATTGCCCTTTGTACACTCCGCTCTATGTATGTTTCATGTTGTTCACTTAACTGCTCATTTGTTGCATTCTATAATTGTCCCACTGATTTCTCACTGACTTTACCTGATCTGATGACAAGTCCCCAGCAGATCAGTTTTGCATAGAAGTGAGGGGCTTAGAAAGTTCATTCTGTATTCTGTTTCTGATACGTCATCTGTTTTGTGAAGTCAGCGTGCCTGCATGCGAATGTCCGCATGACTGGGGATGCTAATACCTATAGCCTGCTGATAACTGCCTGTTCAAAAACTATATTATGGCAACACATCCAGAATCCAGTGTTTTGGATTTGGAATTTTGGATGCATGCAATAGTTAACGAAGCATCTTTGCATTACACATCACTTGTAGCTCAACAGACTGCAGCCAGTGTTTTGCCCTCAACTGCAAAGCATTTTGTTAGGGTCTTTAATTTTTTCCAGGTTAACATTTTTTTTGGACATATTCAACAAAAATAGAGAAGTTTAAAAAAAAAAAATCAACAGTAAGTGTAAATATTACTGTTCCACATGAAACTCGATTTCCTGTTTTATTGTTGTTATATGGTATAAGCAATATTTCGCACAGACCAGAAACATCACACTTCTAGCATTGGGTTTGTAAGAATGTAGCATTCAGTTCAACACGGAGAACCGCTAGCATCACTTTTGTGGTTGCAAACTATCTAACCTAATCTAATCTAAACCTAACAATTATTCAGCACTTGAGCGGTTCCCATCTGGGATGTGAATTTGTGAAAAGACCTTGCAGTCTAGCTACACAGCAGGAAATGGTATAAGATCTTCAGTTGGAGATGGTTGCCCCACTCTTCGGAAGGAATTGCTGCCCCAAAGATTTTAAGTATCTCTGGGTCTTCCTCACAGGTGAGGGAAGGAGAGAGAGGAACAACTGATAGGTACAGTGTCGGCAGTAATACGGATGCTGTTTCGGTCTGTTGTGGTGAAGGGAGAGCTTAGTGTGAAACAAAGCTGTCAGGCTACATTCCTGCCCTCACATATGGTCACTTTCCTCCACGTCGATAGAGCCAGCGTAGGTGGTTTGGGCATTTGAATAGGATGCCTCCTGGGTGCCTCCTAGGTGAGGTGTTTCAGACATGTCCAACTGGAACGATGCCCTGGGGCAGACCAAGAACACACTGGAGAGATTATGTCTCTTGGCTGGCCTGGGAACACTTTGGTGTGCCCTCAGAAGTGCCTGAGTAAGTATCCAGGGAGAAAGTGATCTAGGAATCTCTGCCTAAAATGCTGCCCTGCTGCCCAGACCCAGATAAGCAGCAGAAAATAGATGGACAGATGGATTCAATTATACTAACTGCCACACAAATTCTAAAAGGACAAAAAGATTCATATGAATGAAGTGTTGAAAGCTTGCTTTCAGTATGTAGTGTGTTATATTTTTGCTGTACAGCACTTTGGTCGGCCATGTGTTTTTTTTAAGTGCTATATGAACAAATTATGGTATGGAATGGTAACTGCAACAGAACATTTGCATTTAGTAAAGATCAAATCAGATTTGAGGTTACTTAGGGTTGTCTTCTTGCTGCATTACCCATTGTCCTCAGAGATTCAGTTCATGATCAGACGTTCTGACATTTTTCTTAAGAATTTGCTGTTAATAATTCAACATTCATTCCTCCGTCACTGATGACAAGCCTTCCTGGCCCAGACGCAGCAAAACAAGTCCAGGTCATGACACTTCCACCACAGTTTCTGAAGGATAGGATAAAATTCTTAGGTTGGCCTGTAGTGTTTTCATTTCTCCAGCCTATAATATTTCTCTTTTAAACTAAAACATAACTTAAAGAGCATCCTGGTTTGCCCATATCATACACAGCAAACTGCAGATGGACAGTAGTGTTCTCTTTGTGGAGAAACCATCAATCCTTGTTGATTGATTACTGGAGTGCAAACCTATGATTTTGTAATCTTTTACAACCTTATTAAGCATAAAGAACTATTTTTTCTGATGTCCTCCCATCTTCACCTT
The DNA here is from genome assembly GCF_036321145.2 of Pelmatolapia mariae. Lineage (NCBI taxonomy): Eukaryota > Metazoa > Chordata > Actinopteri > Cichliformes > Cichlidae > Pelmatolapia > Pelmatolapia mariae. The sequence goes on from NC_086241.1 coordinate 46,611,559, forward strand.
GTGGCATGATTTACTTTTTCACATGTGTTTAGGTGATCCATTTTTCATAATCCCCCATTCTTTTCTTCAGACTGGCTGCCCACCTGATTGTCATCCCATCAATAGATAACATCTAAGGTTCAAAGTTCATGCTTTTCTCCTCACGTGTTTTATTAAATAAAAGTATATTTTTGTCTGATTTTTTTAACTGAGCTAGTTTGAAACTTGGTGTAATGAGTAAAAAATGATAGGCTTGTTGAGTGTTAGCACTCAGATTCAGGCTAAAGGGCTACAGAGGACAGGCCTTAATGGTAAAATCACCGGGCTACTCTCAGAAGTGCATCTGGTGTGATGGATGAGGTTGTCCATACTAAAATTAATGGCTGGAAATTTAAGTGCAGGGGAAGCGTGTGTGAGGTGTGGGAGTAGCCGTTTACCCGCAACAGTTCATCTCTGACAGGTTACGTTTTCCCCCTCTGTCCCCTGTCTTATCAACATTTTCACGCAGTCAGATGAATCTAAAGCCTCTGTTATAGCAAAGGGTCAAAAGAACAACATCAAATCTGAAGCTAATTACCATCTGATGGCAGTGTTCTAACAGAGCCTGTCCACCTAAATTTGAAATGAGGTGATCTTTGACATCTGCTCTGACTGTAGAAAGTTCATGTAATTGTGCTCTACTCAGTCCCACACTCAAGAGGCACACTTACAGTGCCCCTCAGGGGAGTCATAGCACTGAATGAGAAAAGAAATCAGAGAAGTTGGAGAAACCACAAAGAAGCAGAGGGTAAAAATAGTGGTGTGTCTATTGAAAAGGGCTTTAGCAAAGAGCTAGAATACAAGGTAATTGCTGGAGTCAGACAGAAAGATAAATGAAGACAAAAGAGTGACAAAGAACATGGGAATCATGGAGCACTGAGCCCTAATTTCATACTGCACATGAACATGATCTGTGTGAATAACACTGTTTCTCTGCAACACACTGTATGTGGGTTATAGCTATATTTGTCTTACTCAGTCAGTTCATCTAATTAAGTTTTACTAGAGAACTTACAAGCATGAAACAAAGGCATGCACTACCAGAGGTCCTCTGGAGCAGGTCAAGAGGTACAGCGAGGGAAGAGCCAGGGCACAACAGGAGGGCTGGTAGTAAAGACGAGGAAGGAAGATGGTAATAAAAACTGGTTTAAAAAGCAGAGGAAACATATCAAATACACCTGTTTGTAAAATATATGTCCATCCAACTTAAATCTGTTATTGATAAAAAAAAGATTCCCTGAAAGGTTGAAGTGGTGGGCTGTTGTTCTCTATAACTAATTATCTTATTTTTCCTTTTTAAAGGTTATTCAAGTGCAGTCCATTATCTGTAAGATAATGACTTTAAGTTTTTTTCATGGATAAAAGTGGAACACCTTTTAAAACATCTTGAATAACTTTGATTAAACTATTCAATTCAATTCAATTTTATTTATACAGCTCCAAAACACAACAACAGTCGCCTCAAGGCGCTTTATGTTGTAAGGTACACTCTACATTAATACATACAGAGAAAAACCCAACAATCATACGACCCCCTATGAGCAAGCACTTTGGGGACAGTGGGAAGGAAAAACTCCCTTTTAACAGGACGAAACCTCCAGCAGAACCAGGCTCAGGGAGGGGCGGCCATCTGCTGCGACCGGTTGGGGTGAAAGAAGGAAGACGGGATACAAGACATTCATTTGTACTTTTCATTTTACCTTGTCCCTCTCTGTGCCATTTTGTTGGAAAACACTGGATACACACTAAAAGGGCAGATTTACTTGTTTCCCTTCTGCTTATTTTTGGTTGATACCTTTAGGGTTGCTAGAGTGGTCTTTTGCCCAGTATATCAGCTACCTTTCTGCTGCACATGTGCAATCTCAGCCTTGCCTTGGTTATGAAAACTGCGCTCTTGGTCACACCCAGTGAAAACCAATGTTCCCAAACTATACTGTACATGCAGGTCTCACCGCCACCTTGTAAACCTTCCCTTTGTCTCCACTCTGTCCACCTTTCTTGTGCACTGTCCATTTCTTTGGATAGTTGACACCTGGTATTCAAACTCACCTTTACTACCACTGCTTCATGCAATCCTCCTTTCGACCCTTCTCCCACGCATTCACACATGTATTCTGCTTTGCTTCTGCTTACTTTGATGCTCTGTGGAACCCCTACACCTATCCAAGCTCTATTCCACCTGCTCTCTACTCTCACTACAGATCACAATGCCATCTGCAAACATCATGCATGGAGACTCCTGCCCGACCTAATCTGTTAACTTGTTCCAGTATGGAAATGTTATTCTTGGTGATCACATGTTTAATTTGGCAAAGATTCTTCCATCAGATACCCTTTCCGATGGACCACTCCCCATTTATCCAGGCGTGTGACAGCACTAGGACTACATTTGTTTGTACCTCATATTGTCTGGGTAATTCAAATAACCTCCCGAAGTTTTGTGATCTGAAAATAAATTACTGGCAAGACACAAAAATAAATGTTTTCAAGTCTTTCTCTTGCAAAATAGACACTGTGCCTAGTTAGTAAATAGCTTTTTAAGAATTCTTTTAAGGAGCAACAAAGTGCACATTTGTGGGAACTTACTTACTTACTGCTTCACTCCACTTTCATCCCCTTTTACTTTCCTTACTTTCCAGTTAGGTTTAGTCACTAAAAACTGCTTCAATAAGTTCTGGAAAAGTTTGGAGTTGGATTAAAATTTGCCCCTTTACTGCATTATGCATTGTTGGTCATGAATGAAGTGCAGGTGTTAAAACAAAGACATATACAACATTGTGTTCACATAAATATAACACCACATCTGAACAATGAATGTAGCTTGACTGAGATATAAAACAATGGTCTTCCCTTTCATTTGGACTGTTTGCAAGGTCACTCTACCTTTTTCTCCAGCTGCACTGAAATCTAATTGTGCTTGTCTCTGAACCTTGCAGAGATACACCCAAGAGGCTGACTCCTTAGGGACTTTGAGGGAGGGACAGGAGGTACCGAGGAAGGCAGAAAGTGGGACTGCTTTAGAAGCAACAAAGAAAGACAAAAAGGCAGGAAAGGGTTTGTGTTGAAAGGAAAGAGCTTTAGCAAGGAGCTACAAAGCTTATGGCAATATAGAAATATAAAAAAAGAAGAGGAAATGATGATAAGGGCATGTGGAATTGTTGACTCGGTATATTTTTGTAGTTTGATGTGTTACTTATATGTTTTCTGTGTCCCTTTGCACTGCATGCAAGGTTCCATGAGCTTCATCTAATTAAGTTCCACTTGATATATCCTGCAAGCAGACGGACTCTGCCCGGTCCTTTGGAGGAGGCCAAGTGGAATGATGGGGGCGGGGGACGTTCTTGATTTCGAAAAGGAAAAGGCCCTTAGTTGGAAGCTGGAAAGCATATAATTGCTTCAGCCAGACAGAAAGAAGGAACAAGAGACAGAAAGGAAAGAGAAGGAGCGATAAAGAGATAACGAGGGAGAAGGAGAGAAATTAAAGAGAAAAGGGGAGATCTAGTGTATTTATTGAACTGGTGAGGGCAAAGTGTTTCTGATCGCAAGCGAAAAGTGAGATGGGAGTCGTGAGATAGAGACAGATAGAAAAAGAAAGGGAAATAAGACAGAAGGGAAAAGGAGCCAAGTCAAAGACAATAGGAGCCCGACGAATGCCAGCGAGCTTGTTCTATTACCAGGTCCTCTCTAACGGGAGGGGAGGCTAGACTGGAACAAATGGACTGTAATTGCACACAATCTGTCCTCAGAGCTCAATCACTTGGCACTGTAGGGACCATTGGTGAAACACTTCTCTCACACTAATCTAATAACCTTCTCCCTCAACCTCCCTTCCCCATGGAGATGTTACCTTTCACCTTCAACACAGACATTACGCTGACCGAGAAGTGTGAAGTTAATGTGATCACTGGTCACCATAAGCTGCCTGCATAATCAACCTTGCACAGATTTGCATGCAATACTAATTACAGCTTACAAAATCAAGCTGTTTGCTGACTCTATAATTCACCTCTACCAAGCTCTTTTTCCAGACAGACTTTTTAAATAATCACATTGCTCTAATTGTCTGTTTTGTTTCATAATTAACCCAGTGGATAATGAACACTGCATGTATTTACATGCAATTTATCAATCAAAACATCTTCTAAAAACTCAGGGGAGTTGTTTTTCTGTCTAGAAATCACCTCCTACAGCATATTTTTACACACACGTATTTATACATTACTGTCTCTCAGGTACATTTGCCTTTTTCCTTGATTTTCCTTGTTTTTTTCTTTTATTAACACTATTGTTTTTAAGGCACTTCAGTTATATTATATAGAACGTTAAAACAAATTCCAGCCTTAAGTTTGTTTGTTGTTGAAATAAACATTTTAAAAAATGTAAATTTAAAAAACCGTCTTGGAAAAAAAAGTTAAGGTTTCAAGTTTTTTAATTTCAAGTTTTTAAAACTTGAGATTATTTTAATTTTTAAATAAATTGGATATAACTCTGTTTAGACACTTCTATACAAAAATATGCATGTCAAATGGAAAAACATTTATAAAAACTATTTAAAATTGGAATATCAGGACGTCCCCATCAAACTCTCTTAGTAGGTCAATAAATTTGTATCATTGGCTAACAACAAAAACGTAATTTGTAAAGACATTTAAAGTCATTTCAACAAATTATAAAAGTTTCATATAGTACTTCACATAAACCTTACCCTCTTTATGAACAGTTAAATTTAAGTTGCAAAGCTGGTACTGCCATTTGTGAAACAGCCACCTTCAACGCATAGCAGTCACTTTAAGTTTACCTGTAGCTCTGAAGGAAGAACTTCATTTAGCATTTAATATTTTAGCATTTAGCTAACTACCAAATAATGAGTATAGTTACTTGATACTTGTAGGGTTATGTTAGTAAAACAGAAACCACACGCACTATTTTGTCACACCTCTATGAAAAAAATAGCAATTGAGTTAGCATTTAGCTTATAGATGAACTGTAATTAAATTCAAATAAATTCATCAAATCTGTGCAATACTATTTGTTTCTCACTAAGAATAACATCAAGCAAAACAAGATGCAGCTCTATATATATATATATATATATATATATATATATATATATATATATATTATTATTTTTTTTATTTTTTTTTTTTTTTAAGTATACCAATATTGGAAAAGAAGAAAATGTCATATTTGCCTTTCACAGTGTTTTCACAGTTGCACCAGCATATCTGTTACTGTTTCCAGAACCAGAGTGAAACAGACAGTCAATCTGCATGTCTGTTTCTCTGCCATTCATATGACAACCCCCCCCCCCCAGCGTCATCTACACAAGATGCGGTGTGCAGCTTGACATGCATTGAAGGCTGATTTAAAATATTGTTGTAACCTGAAAAGTCAACTGATACCACAGCAGATCCCAGTGCAAGATGGTCTCTAGTTTAGATTTCAATTTAATTTAATTTCCTGCGTGGTTCAATATCATTTATTACAAATGATATTATCAGCATTTTGAGCGGACTTTCTTGGTGTTAATCTTCCTGCCTGCTGTGCATCACTGTCAATTCCTTGCTGGGTGAGGGTTGATATGTACGCGCACATCCATCTGTCCCTTTTTTGACTGTGAACGTGCATGCGAACATAATTTGTGTTTGCTTTTCTGTGCCTGCACCTCTGTGTGTATGTGTGCAAACCTCCTTTTATGCGCCTGCACATGTTAACATGAGTGTGTTTTTGATTTTATGTGTATGTGGGCATGTTTGTGAGATACAGGTACATCCAGAGTCTGTCTACATCTGTTTTTGTTGTCTCTGCGTCTGTCTGTTTTCTGCTTTTCAATTGTCATTTCTTTCTGTCTACTAGGCGAAAAGGTCTGAGGAGCATCTCCTTGCACGGAGCCCAGGTACTCAGGACATTAGAAGCAGTGAACCAGTGAAGTCCACTCATGCGTGCTCTCTACAGAGACAAACATGCATAGCGCTCCAGTAACAATCTATTGAAAATCCCTTGATGTTGTTTTCTTTGAAGGGCTGAGCAGAGTTGTCTTTGGACCAAATCTCTCTTTCTGCATCAAATATGCACAATTTTATTGCTTGGGCTAAGAGACTTTAGTTATATTCTGTGTCTTTACAGAACATTTTTGTATAGTGAGAAAACAGCTTTTTTAGCAATGTAATCCAGGAACAACGGAAACAAGTGACATGGGGGTTTCTCAGTTTTTAGAATATAAAAATGGATCTAGTCTCTTCAGATATGAATTCATTCTATAGTCAGGGACAACTTTTTATTAAGGACTTATTCCCAAAATCAATATCTACTGGAAGATTCAGCAATTTGCATTAAAAGATGTATACAGAACACCTTTCATATCAAAAAAGATAAAAAGCAGTGTAAGAATTGTCTTATACAGTACCAAACATTACTTGAAACATGTCACATGTTTGTGAAAAAGTGAATCCCAGTAAGTTAGGTGGCAAACTGAAGCATGTTAATAATGTATTTTAGATTCACATAAACTAGTGTTAAATTTAAACCCAACATAAAGCATCTTAAGGTTTTTTCCACCACGTGCCCCAGAGCGCCTTCAGTGTTCCCTGGGTTTAATTCTTCTGGTCTTGATTCTCTACTGCAGGGAAGACACACTGATCTTCCAGAAGACTGTTTTAATTATAGTGAAATAAAGCCAATCCAAATGATCCCATAGGTGTTCTGCTGCAAAAAGTCATACCACATATCATATTGATATTGGCCAACCCTATGGACTTTAAAGTAATGCAGTATGGTATATTAAAAATGATTTGAAGCACATTGTGTCATAATTAACAATATAAACCTATAGGCTACAGTCCCACACACCAACACTAATCTCTATTCTAATGAGGCACACATATGATCTTTCTCCTAATATTTAGGTATGAACACAAAGCAAAGATGAAAACCAGCACAAGGAGACTTTAAAGCAGTCACTATGCTGATTCTACTTTAGAAACATGAACAGGTAGAAACAGAGGCTGCAGCCTGACTGCTCATCCCTGTGTCACCTGTTGACGTTAAGGGTCTGCCTGCAGGGCTGCATTCACTCAGCTTTAACGTAACTCGGGGTTCTTGGCTAGCTTAGCATTAGCATGCTGCCTGTGCAGATCCTTGCAAAGAGCCGACGCTGTTTCAGCAGAATGATGCAGTTTTTTTTGTCCTGGATGCAGGTTCTACTTGACCATCGCGTTCTTGTCCTTTCGTGCAATAAAAATAAGCAAGTAATAAGTAATGTCCATATCCATGCTGCAGGCTGTATTTTCCTCCTCTGGCACATGAAGTGAAATCAGCTGATTGTAGCTCAAGTGCAGGTGGAACCAATAACCAGGATCAATAAGCAAGCAGAGTAATTCCTAAGAACTGAACAAGGAGGAATTACTAGGAACTACTAGTTGAACTACTTGATTCCCATCGTTATGCGACACAACTTTTACACAGTTGAAAACTGCTGAATAAACTACTGGTTAAAAATTTAAGAACACCCTGATTTTTACAGGTTTTTTAATTGAAAGTTATGCAGTTTAATGTCTAATTACACTCTGAAATGAAAGCATAGTATAAATAAGCAATTGGAGTTAAAAAATAAATGTATTCTAGACTTCTAAGCTGAACACAGTGGCTGAAGCACTAAACTATAAGCAAATGTATTGTGCATAATGTGCAAATAAACCCTTGTTTTCCTTTTGTGAAAAGCTCACTCAGGCACTTCATGATTTTTTCATCCAACACTAACGATGGCATGCTTGAAGCTACGAGTTCATGTGTGATGTGTTGCTCCACTTTCATCACTGCATCATCATGTTAAAGACTCTACTGTAGCCAAAGTTAATAATAGCATATGTAAATTTTTGAGGACATATTAAAGATTTACAACTGTGCTATAGATTCCTTTTCAGCAGTATTTATTAGGATAGCTCCCCAAACACCACTACTCTAGCAGCCTGATCATCAAAGCCACAAACATGCCAAGTACATGCACAAAACAATTGTGAGTCTTGTTGCGTGTGAATATAGACTAATTACAGAGAGACATGATTTCTTTTCATCCCAAAGTATCTTCACATTGATTTGCGATATCTGAGTAGTCTCTTTTCTCTCTGAAGGTAGGCGTGCGGATGAATCTCAGTCGCAGTGCAGGTCTCAGATGGAATGCTGATTAGAGACACTAATCTGCAGTGAGGAATATTCATGTGTCTGTAAGTGATCGGAGGAGCGAAGCAGAGCTGCTGCTACAGGTACAAATGAACAGCAAGGCAGCCATTGTTTTTGTGGTTACTGGTAGAAGCGTACTCATTAGGATTCAGTGAGTTGTCGAGTACAGATGTCTGTGCACGTTGTGTGGAGATTGAAGACTCCTGACTGTCAAATTAACTCCTACTAAATACTGTTTGGATTATTGCTTTGCAGGCGTAAAAGTATTTTTAACAGTCATGAATTAGTTTAGCTAAGCAGGCAGAATTATTTTAGTTGTTAAGAAAGCACACTGGGACTGCGGGGACTTTTAAAGAGTAGCTTTTTTGTAATAAATGGAGTATATTAAAAATTGTTTTAGGAAATGTTTTTTTTTCCACCCAGAAAAAAGCAAAAAAGTATTAACACACAAACACTGTAGCTGTTTCAGAATAAAGCTCATTGCTGCGTCACCCAGGATGTGAGTTATGAGGTGGATGGATGATTTAGCGTGGTTGCTAATCTGCTTCTTTCTCAGCAAGGGAGCATTCTCAGGTACTTGGGGGCCTGGGGTTTTCTCTTTGGCTTGTGCTAAAGGCTGGCCATTTCAGCAATGGCCAGCCTTTAGTGGTCTTCTATGGTTTTCTATGGCTCTTGTCCTTTGGCCTCCCTCTTCCTTCTGCTGGAGTGGGCACACAATTGTCATTGGGACGCGTGGCCTCAGGTCTACTGTAGAGTTTGGACAGCTCTGATCACACACACAGCAAGATTGTGTGTCTGTTTGTTTTGGGCAGTTTTTTGTTTGTTTTTGACTGTCTTTTATTACAGATTTTGTAGTTGGTCGACTATCGTGCTCATTTAGACGTAGCAAATCTTGGAACTTGGAACATTTTAAATGGGGTTTTTTCCCACTTTCTTCTCCTTTCCTCTTGCCTGTCAGCTCTAGCATTATTAAACAATATAGATTAATGTGAATAATAACAATTAATGTAATAAAAAGGAACTGGCTACTTTACAAAGGGGAACCTACAGAATTTATAGAGCTTAGCTTGGCAAAGCGAAATGTGTCTTTCACAACAGTGCATTCAGATCATGATTCTGCTCGCTAAAGCTGCTGTAGAGGAGAGTAAAGCGTAAAGCTCTGAGCTTTACAGCAAATCGTATGTAAATTAACTCAGATGTAATAAGAAACAGGGAATGAGAAGAAAGAACAAATGTAAGGAATTAGGTTGAAGTGAGACAGAGCGGGCACAGCTAGGATATGGCTCTGCAATAGCTTTATGGCATGTTGGTCATATTGGTAAGAGTCTGAAAATTAACTTGGCTTTCTGCTCCCATTGGTCCTGGCCCAGTCATGTTGTGCACACTGGCAAGTGGAGCTCAAAAAACCTTTTCCATTACTGTAATGACCTTCATGATTGAACACCTTTGGGAAGGAGGTGCAGGACTGCTGCCACGGCCTGACCATTAAGTCTCTCCCCGTGAGCCTGCTAAGATCAGATCAGTGTAAGAAGAGGCGGCAGCATAGCCCACAACTGATCACAACATCAGGACTAGAACAAAGAACCCAATTCAGACAGAACGGTTATGATACACCATAAATAGGTTGATGTTTTTTTCTATTCAGTTCAATTCAGTTTTATTTATATAGCACCAAATCACAACAACAGTGGCCTCAAGGCGCTTTATATTGTAAGGTAGAGCCTACAGTGATACATACACAGAAGAACCCAACAATCATATGACCCCCTATGAGCAAGCACTTTGGTGACAGTGGGAACGAAAAGCTCCCTTTTAACAGGAAGAAACCTCCAGCAGAACCAGGCTCAGGGAGGGGTGGCCATCTGCCTCGACTGGCTGACTGTCTTTGCTCTAACTGATAACTTAGACATGGTTAATTAATTAGGTTAAATGCTACTTCTAAAATTACAAATCCAAGCAGCTTGTTTCTGATCAGATAACTGCATGTTAGTGAAAAATATCCCTACAGGAAAAGACTCACAAATATTTTTTTTTCAAACAGAGAGCATGTGATACAGAATTTGATTGAACAGGATATGTATTTGTGAAAATAAACATGAACCTCTTGCACAGGGATCACACTACAAGATGCCTGCTAGCATATTGACCTATGACACAAGCAGTTATTACTTACAAATGAGAGGTGAAATTAAGCTAAAGTGGTCATGTTTTACAATCATGACTATTAGTAGTTTAAATTCTCTTCTGGCCACAGCACAACCAGCTCTCATGCTGGTAATGTTATAGCTGCAGTATGTCTAGGAACATATTTTGCCTGAATTTAACATTAATGATACATTAACCACACTCTATTTAACTCACTTTAAACACCTTCAGATTAAGTTTTAGCAAGTTCTCCTCCTAACGCCTACAGATTTTCACATTAGGCCTCTTTATTTATCTGATAATACTGAAGGATGTGGTTTTTGGTGATGATACATACTTAATTTATGAAAAATCCATGAAAATATGGAATTCCTGTGGCCCTCAGGGCAGTAATATAGCCTAAAAAATCTTTATGCAAGAAGTAATTTGTGGTCTTCACCCAGTTTTGATTTGATGATATTTTCCATTTACAATACATTGATCAGGCATTACTTCAAAGCCACCACTCTAATATTGTATAACCCACTTTGTCTCAAAGAGTTCTTGAAGAATGTTTGCAGTGTGGTAGGGTATATTGTCCTAATGAAATAGGTTACCACTATCAGGGATATGTTTCAAAGTATAACTCATACAAAAGCCAAGACCCAGAGTTTCCCAGCAAAACATTGCCCAGAGCATCGCATTCCTTCCACTGGCTTTCCTTCTTCCCATTATGTATCCATCTTTTAATTTTTCCACAAATGTACAAAAGATCAATGTGATTCATTTGCCCAGGCCACCTTCTACCATTGGTCAATAGTTTGACACGCCCAATGTAGTCACTTCTGGACATCGGCACTCCAGCCAACATTACGTTTTTCAGCATTCTGTACAATGTAGGCCTATATAGGCCTTCTATGGGTTCGGACCGCACTGTTTACCAGGAATACCCCAGCAGGTCAGATTTTTATGAGACCCTATGTGTTAATAGACCTCTCTGCTCATACTGACTCATACTTGTTATTAATCTCTGTCTCTCTTCCACAGCATGTCTTTATCCTGTCTTCCCTTCTCTCTCCCCAACCGGTTAGCGGCAGATGGGCCCGCCCCTCCCTGAGCCTGGTTCTGCTGGAGGTTTCTTCCTGTTAAAAAGGAGTTTTTTGTTCCCACTGTCACCAAAGTGCTTGCTCATAGGGGGTCATATGATTGTTGGGGTTTTCTCTGTATGTATTATTGTAGGGCCTACCTTACATTATAAAGCGCCTTGAGGTCACTGCTATTATGATTTGGCACTGTATAAATAAAATTGAATTCAAATGAATTGAATCCTCATCCATTTTTAAATGTACTCCTTGCAGATCCTTTCCCAATTCTTGTATTTTCAACACATTATCTTCAGAAACTTATTGTTGACTTGCTGAAGATATCCCACCCTGCAAAGGTGTTATTGTAACGCTATAATCAAGGTCATTCCATTTGCCTGGTTTTGATGTTGTGCCTGTTACATTGTAATGACGAATGATTAGACCTAGACCCCTCTAACAGTAGAAAAAAACAACACAAAACAGATGCTTGCTAGCATGTTGAGTTATGACAAAAGCAGTCATTACTCACAAATAAGAGGTGAAATGAAGATAAAGTGCATGTTTTACTACCATGACTGTTAGTGTCATGGTAGTAAGTGCTCTAAAGCAAACAAAAAAACCAAACAAAAAACCAAACAAAGCACGACATGAAAACTACTATATAAATTTACAGAAATGCTGGAGTATTTATATTTAAACCAATTTTTATTTGTGAGAAGAAGCAGTCTGTAAAGCATAGTTTATATTCACTAAATTCAGTGGTCCTGGGACTTGTTTATGTTATGGTTTTATACTCCTGAAAAGACTTGCTGGGTATGCATTCCCCTTACTATAGAAACACCTTGCCTTCATACAGTAGTTACATCTCATTCCTGTGTGGTAGGTGCCAGCAAAACCACAACCTGCTGCTTTTCCATTGTTAGCACCAAGACAATGGCACAGGAGCTGACATTTGTAAAATATATGTAAGCTATCATAATCATAGTTATAACAGCTAAAAGCTGCGTACAGTATATCTGAGTGTGAGTTTTAATCTTCTTGAACCATTTGTAAGATTAGAAAAAAGATCAGAGGCATTCTAAAAAGGCAAGAGGGAGATTGTTTTACCGACTAGGTGCAATTTTGTCCTTATTATATATTATAAAGGGAACATTAGATGATAGCAGTTAAGCAGCAGATTAGAAAGTTAGACCATTTTTCTCCTTACTTTTCACATACTTCAGTGAGACTATTGTAAGGGCAAAACTAAGACTAGTGTTGACAGAGTAGATTACATATCTATGTAGCTTTAGCTACATTTACAGTGTTTGTAAAAATGGGGCACCAAATGAGCTGGGAGTATAAAAGAGACTCAATATAATAATAATAATAATAATAATAATAATAATAATAATAATAATAATAATAAGAAGAAGAAGAAGAAGAAGAAGAAGAAGAATGCATTTTATTTGAGGGCGCCCAAGGTCACCTTACAAAGAACAAAATTAATAAAAGGAACAATAGTCATAAAATACATAAAATAATGTATATTCACAAAAAATCTGAATCAACGTTGCACACTCTTGACTTTGTTAGTGGAAATTTGACAGTTGCTCTGAAGTCAAAGTTGGGTTGAAAGTTAATGATCTCAAATGCGAACACAATACATCACGGTACCTTTGTTATCTAGTGTTTGTCTTTGAAACACAAGCACACAAGTCATATGTGAGACTATTTTACATGTTTTACAAATGTCAAAAGAATTATTAGGTAGTTACATATTTAATATGTAACTATAAATGCACCTTGTTGTAACATTTCTTACATTATTCTGCTGTTCTGATGCGCAACAAATTACCAAATGAAAAAGGGAAACAACAGTCTTGAGGTTTTTAAAAGTAGATTTCAGGACTGTGCACTGATCAAATGAAGTGGGTGCATATGCTTGGTATATCTGATAGGCCTCCACAAATTGTTTTGTGTCAGGCCAGGTTTGGTTGGGTCTTTTTTATTGCTATTTTGCATGTAGCTTTGGCTTCAGTTTGGATTGTTTTCCAATGTAACTTCATAAAAATTATCTCCCTCTTGCTGTTCTATATTTCTGCCAAGTGCCTGCATTGATGAGAGCATTGTGTTGTAAATTATGCCTAATGCCCACTTTGAAACAGAAGGAGGGACAGGGTAGACATTAGCATGGTAAGCAGCCAGGCAGTGCATAAACTAGACTAAAAAAAGGATATCTTGAAGTCCTCAGTGATTCAAGGAAAACTGCTGTATTGAGGAAACATTATAATATATCTTGAAAGCAGAAAAGGTAAAGTTGATTCAAGTACAAGTAATACGAATAAATGACACATAGAATGAGAGATATGTGGATTTTCTACATAGAGTATATACCATCCATCCATCCATTTTCTTAGCTTTTTATGCAGGTTAGAGTCATGGTGCACTGGAGATTTTCCCAACTTTAATTGGGTGAATGACAATGTAAACTCTAGGTCACCCTTTCTTTGCAGTTCAAAATCCAGATATTTAATACAAGGTAAGAGATCATACACAGAAAAACGAGTGAGGCCAACAACACAGTCCAAAACCAAATGTCTGTGAGGGAAGAGAGAAACAGAGGATAGTACATTTACGGACAGGACTGATGGGATGTTAAAAACAGGACATATTAATATGGGTTAGGGTTTGTAAGCTCCAAAAGCAGGAAATGAAAGAGAGAGTGGGAAAACAACTATTAGGAATAAAACAAGATGAGTAATTCTAAAATCGACTAGGAATTGGTGGAAGCCAAACTTAAAACCATCATAACCTTTTTTTTGTAACATGTAACAGTCATTCTAGCAAGGAATAGGAAATAATACATTAATACAGCAGCTAATAACTTCAGTGTCTAAGACTGACCTGAAAACAGAGTCATAGAAAAACCCTCTGTGGCATCACACCCAAACTCACACTTCACTGGATCGCTAAGTATGAATCAAAACATTTAATATTGGAAGATCAGCATATTAACTATCATATCTAACTATCACTACCATTGATAATACGTGATGAACCACTGTTATATAATACCCAGTGTCCAGTGTAGTTTTGCTCTCCCAAACAAATTTATGCAGTGTTTACTGCTCAAAGAATCGTGTCCAATTTTATGGATCTGACTGTTGGTGCAAACCATCTTATAGAACTTTGTAATTTGCACCTTTTCTGAGATGTCGGACTGCTAAAGCAGCACATTACAGAAAGCTTTTGGTGTGAGCAACCAGCCTTCATTCCCAGAGCCTCTCTGATTGCTATCAGAGCCTTGGCCTGCTGGCCAAACACAACTGTTAGGTTGTGTTAGGAATCAAACGTCAGTTTTTGCGGGAGGCATCGAAAGCCAAAAAGCTTCTCTCCACGGTCCCCCGTGGAGCCTGACGTGCTCTTACTTTGAACCAACAAACTCACACCAAGATGCTCTCTGAGAGATGTTATTTCTCTCTGCTGTGCTGCTTACATGCCATTTCTCTCTTGCTGGCTCAACCCCCTCTCTCCCTCCCTTTTCCCTGATTTAATTTCTGTCTCCTCTCCTCTCTTGATCTCTTTCTCTCTCTGGTTCTCCTGTTCTTTTTTTTACCACCTTCATCCTATTGTCTTTCTCTCTGTATTTTTTTCTCCCTCTCTTCCTGCCTACCTCTCATTCCTCCAACTCTCCAAAACACTTACATTGCAATACACTCAGAGCCTCACAGACTCCAAGGGGAGGTGTTCAACTGGTACATTATGTCTCTTGAGTATTTGTCAGACTAATGGAAAACACTCAAAATGCCTTGGCATTCCATCATTCCACTGGTAAAAGAAACTCAGTCCACATATTGCCTTCGTAAGGGAAAGTTCTTACCAACAAGCTGCTGCAGCTGGTAGTTTTTCCAGGAGGACTGTGAGCTCTTTTCAAGTTTATTTTATTTATTTATTTAGGTTTTTGTGCTGTGAGCTGTCAAAGCAGGGCCAGTTCCCGCATAAAAATGCTTACGTCTGAAATTTGTAGTCATGCACTAGTGGGGACACCAAAAACGATTAATGTCTGGTTAATATGTAACTAGTGCTCCTTTTATTTAGATCAAACAAGCACATTCCTATCATTTTGTCTAATCGCTGTAACAGCAAAGGTAATTTGTGAAATGTTAATGTTTCTTTTAAGTGAGTAATCAGTGTTTGCAGTTCATACTTTACAGAGCAACACACATGCAGCAGACAGAGATGGTGAACTCAGTATCTGCAACATCACTGGCCTCAAGCAGGGAAAAGTCTAACGTTATTTTTGCTTCAATTTTCCAGCTGCTTTCTGAAACCACAAAACAAACACTTTATCTGTCAATATAACAAGCAAACAAGGCAAGGTAATGGACAAATTATTACCATATGATTGTTGAGCATCCCTTGTTACACCATCCAGTCTGTGCACTCTAAGGGCTGGTCAGATAGAGATGAGAGCTGAGGCTGGGGAATTTGAACATGAGACTACTCGGCTAACTTTGGCTGGAGTCTTTAGAGTAAATTTAATTCTGGCACTGTTGTTTTCCATGATCTGCTTTGTTATCTGCAGCAGTGGAGGCTGTTTGTCTGTCTGTTGGCCTCCCCGGTCATTTTCAAGTGTGAAAGCATTACATGCTTTTTCACTTAGTAGAGCCTAATGTGTACACAGAGTTTATTAAGAAGAAATTATTAGGATAAAAGTGGTTTAAATGCATTGTTCATTAAATATGGTGGAGATAGGGGAAATGTGGGTTCTAACTTGCATTTATTTGCCTTAATTGAAAGTCTGGCCTGATGGTTGAACATTCAGTTCAGTGCAGCATAGTTTTTAATGCAATCATGCTGCTCTAAAGTTTTCTTTGCACAAGTTTTAACACACTTTAGAGAAAATGGGGAAATACATTTATTCTGTTAAGCTAAAAACAACATTGATGGTAAGCTGGTTAGCTAAGCTTAACTGACTGCCTATGACTGGTGGTAATTAAAGTTTATTATTATCTTGTTTACTTAATTGTTAACAAAATTGGGGTTTTACACTAGGTTATCTTAGTTCTTTCATAAGGTGTGCCAGATTAATTTTCTTAAAGTCTTAAATGCCAAAATATATATTAGCTAAGTAGCTAACAATTGCTTTTCTTTAAGTGTCATTCATTTGCTTTGAAACTGTATTTTATCCTTTAAAAATGTAGCTCTCGAATAATTTCACTTTCACTTCTCAACATTCAATTTCAGTTCCAAAATTCAGTTTTTTGGGACTTACATCTGGTTCCGGTTCCAGAGTAATCAAGGGCAGATTAATAGAACTACGTTTACCAGCATAATGAAAGTGTTACTGACGGGAATCTACAGCATCTTAAGACTCCAGAAGTTATTCGTCATGTCATGAATGATCAGTTTCAAAGCAAATGAATTCATTTTCAAAATATAAAATTCAGTTTCAATTTAGTGATTATCATTTTCAAACCAATACATTCAATTCAAATTCAGTTTAAAAAAGCATTTATTCAAGTTACAATTCAGATTCGAATTTAACTTATTCAAATTCAGTTTCTGATGGCACAAAGTTCTGCCCATATCATTGATGCCCAACTTTTTGATTACAACCTTACCAAGAAGTGGGACAAAAAGTATCACTAAAGTCACTTTATTTTCACTCTTTGAATTTAGTTGGCTCTTACAGGCTAACTAAATGGCACATTCTGCTGTTAGTTTATTTATTAAAAAAGAACAACAGCAAATCTGGACTGGAACTCATGGAAACATTAAATAACCAGGCACACACAAGCCAGTAATGGAAGATGACTGTATAGGCCAGGGGTGGGCAATCTCAGTCCACGAGGGCCGGTGTCCCTGCAGGTTTTAGATGTGTCCTCGAACCAACACAGCTGATTTAAATGGCTAAATTAGCTCCTCAACATGTCCTGAAGTTCTCCAGAGGCCTGGTAACGAACTAATCATGTGATTCAGGTGTGTTGACCCAAGGTGAGATCTAAAACCTGCAGGGACACCGGCCCTCATGGACTGAGATTGCCCACCCCTGGTATAGGCCAACTAGTTACAAATAGTTACTAGTTATAGTATATACATCTATCTATCTATATAAAAGTTAAAAAAGAAGGTAAAACATCTGTTTACCTCAAACCAAGGAAACATGGAAGTTAAGTTTATAAGTAAAACTGGGCATGGTTTTCATATTTTTCACTGTCACCTCTTTTTCTTAGTACATATTACAACCATGAATCACCATTTTTCACCTTTAGTGTTTTTAATGAAATTATCTAGAATCAGATGTGTATTTATAAATTTGGATTTTCTTTTTCATATTTTCCAACTCATTTGTCAGATTTTGACCCTAGCTTTCACCTTGATCTTTTTGCAGTTTGCTGTTTTTAAGCTTTATTTAATTAGTCCGCGGAAGCAGGATGAGGAAGAAAAATAAAGGAATAAAATAAGCCATGTGACAAAGGTCCTGTTCCAGATTCAAACAAAGGACTGGATACACAACTGAGCCAACTGAGCCACGAGGATGCCTCAGTGCATCGCTTTGAAGATTACATTTGACTTGGACACCATTTCTACAGGGGAAAAAGGAGGCTGTTTATCAGAAAGATAAAAGTGCTGCAGTGGTTGAGAGTTACTTTGATAAATGAAACATGCATGTCAAAGTGTTATGAAGATTCAATCTTTTCACAAATAACAGTGTATTTTGGTGGTTGTGTTGTGATGGAAAATGAGTTTTCACCTGTATTTGGTTAAACAGGAAATAGTTTTGTCTAGTGTTAAACTCATTCTGCTGTGATTTTTCCATAATAATTAGGTTAAAAAAAGGAAATCTTGTCATCATAATAATATGAATCCAGAAGAAATGCAACCAGAGAAACTACCAGCAAACTCCAACTGTGACCACTCACCTAGTCAGCAGTTGTAGGCTGGGGGCTATGTTGCTGTTTGCTCTCTAGACCTTTGTGGCAGAGGCCTATGAGGCTAAATTTGTTTTTCTAAATGTTGTATATTTAACAAAGTGTGTTATCTGACTGTATACATGTCTTTACTCTAATTCAGACAGTCTGATTTATGCAGGGTATCGCTGCAAGCTAGCCTTAAAATGTCAAGGCTTTAAGGGAGATTTGTTTCATATTCCTTGGTCTTTTTGACATATGTAAAGCTTGCAACATATTATTTTATGTCATTTCAGTGTTACTATAATCCTCCTGCACAGTTTCCAGCCTTGCTGTACCTTTACACTTGCGATTACCTATATATGATTTAACCCTCCCCCCCCCAACAAAATTTTTTTACCAGTGAATTGACACCAAGCTCATTGAAGTCTCATTAATCTTCACTATTTTTAAACTGAGTTCTGCTGTAACTGCAGCTTTAAAGCTACAACCATAAAATGTTTCACACATGAGCAGTGAGAATTTCTAAATAGCATAACAGTGCAAAAGCTATGGCAAAAGCTTGGTCCAGAAGTGCAAGACATAACAAATCTCCTCGACGCGAATGTATCAACATACTGTGTGTGCAAATTTTATCCATTTTCATCCTGTTAATGAGGCCCAGTGTACACAATGCAGCGCTCTCATGGCGATTGTGCTTGCATAAGCTTTCAGTTTCACCAGGTGACTCCTTCAAAATATTAATACATCTAAAGGAGCAAAGGACGGGCAGAGAATCAGGCCAGTGCACATTACTGCTAATGATCTCTCTCAGCAAAATCACACACACAAGACCGATACACACATATATAAGCGGAAGTGCTATGACAGCCATATAGCCACGTGTACACAGACAAGAACGAGCATTTGCACGTGCAGAAACACACACACAAAACTGTATAAAACAAGCATACGCGCAAAAGCACTCAGGCACATACTGCTGATTAAAAATATGCAACACTTTTTTGTCATCAGCACCAGTGCATTAGCATATCCTTGTCTAATGGGGAAGCAACAGCAGTGTGCAGTCAGTTTTAGGTGTTAATGAGGGAGGGACTGAGTCTATGATTCAAGCCCAACAGAGCTGGCTCATCATAGCGTTCTTTAATAAAGAGCATGCTGGACTGTGGCAGAGCTCATTTATAATGCCGGCCTGTCACAAAATGGTAAGTGCCGTTTCTGGCAGACAATCTACAACATGAGTAGAAAAGTAAATATTGGAAACTAGGCTCCAGTGATATGACAGTATTTACCACGAGACAATGAGATTGTGTTCATTTCAAGTTTCATTTCAAGTGTGAAAGCGCCTCGCTATAATGTTGTTGGTTGTACTGGATGCAAACCTCAAATAAGTAAGCTGTTTAGATTACACCAAGCGAGATGCGATTTCTGCAGCAATGTCACAAAGTTGATTTGCCAGACATTTCATTCTGTGCAGTAGCAAAGAAATAGAAATCAGTTCCTCAACTGAATTTAGTATGAAAAAGAGCAGATCGTTATGCATATCAAAATCAGAAATGTCATCATTACTTTCCAGACAAGGCAGCAGAAGTAAGTTTCCCCCTCAATAAATAATGCAGTCGAAATATTGGAGTAGATTTCTTGCACCACCACCCACCCCCAACCCCCCAGTGATGTGTGTTGAAAGACTTGGGTGTACCTGGAGTTGTGCTGACAGTTGACAAGTAGTTAGGATTTGGTAGTGGCACTTTCCTTGGCTACTCGTTAGACAGACAAGTGGGAGCAGAAGCTTGACAGTAACACAAAAACAGCAACACTGAGGCTTCCAAAATGATTTTTTTTTTTTTTTTTTTTGCAGTCTGAAGTTTTGTACTGCTTGTTGCGCACATGTAATCACTTGTTTTACGGATGTTTTTCACATGGCTTTAGACATGGAAGCGATGATTTGCTGGTTACTTTGTTCCTGATTGGACTGCTATTAATTTTTATACCAGCCTTTGTGTTGACTGGGTTGACTTGTTTAGTTTTTGTAAAATGGTACGTATATGTTTCTAAGATAAAATAAAGAGACATTTACATCCCAGACAGGAAAAGTGGAACTAAGGTTGTCAGTATTGCATTATCTACGTCACCAAGCTAAATGAATCACATTCCCATCTGTCTTAGCTGTTTAATGCTAATTAGCACCAGATATCAAGCAAACACGCTGTACTCTTGCATTACTGATTGTATCCATATCAGTATTACTGTATTATCAATATTTCATTTTACTGTTTGATGTGACCAAAACCAACTACATGCTGAAATCCATCATACTCTAATGGGTGCATTGGATAGTAACTTGGAGTTACTAGACTAGGCTAGAGCAGGTGGTGACCTGCTCGACTTCCTGAGCTACAGCCGCTGATGAAACATGAAATAAAACATAAACATACTTTACATGCATGTGAAAGGCAACTTTGAAGAATCATTCTAAAAGTTGGTAATTGTGTCAGTCTTGGTGTCAGTCAATACAACTGATACTAGCAGAAGACAAGGTTTTTGCGAGGACGAAATAAATCCTTAGACATAGATTTTGCTATGAAGAAGCTTCAAATCTAAAACATAGATACTTTCCAACTACAGTCAGACCAGTATACGATTTTTAAGAACAATACTGGTATTTAACTATTTAGAAATCAGATCAGCTGATACTTATTACTTATTCATATATGTATACTTAAACATAATATGACAGTGTTAAAAATTAACAGGTCCTGGATTACCTGTTTATGCTCTGCTCAACTCTGCCAACAGATAACAGGTGTTTCTTCTGTCTCTTCTTTACTTTTAAATGATAATTTATCATCAGATAAATGAAAATTCTTCCCAATCCAGATACATCAGCACATAGGTAATGTCAGCCAGGAAGAAGAGCCCAAACGATATACTTCTCACATCTTAAACTAGGAAAAGCGTGACTGCAAAAAAGCTACATCAGGGATGCAAAACTCATTTTACATCGTCTCCCACATACAGCCGACTTTGATCTTAAGTGGGCCAGTGTAACGAAGTTTAACTATACATTTAATCCCTATGTCTCAATAAGACAAAGAAGTGCAATTTCAACTTTATGTCTCAGTTTTACAACACGTTAAAGAAATACTGCCCTATTAAGTGAAAGAAATCTGTCACCATGACTCTTTGGGCTTAAATTGAAATATATGTAATAAAACTACAGAAAATGTTATGGTAGATTTTTGCCCAGGCTGTCCTCTAATCATAATGCAGAAACTATTTTTCTTTTATATATTTTACTTTTGACAAATTGTAAAAAAACAGAAATTCTTGTTGTAGATCGTAAAAAAACAACAAAAAACAGCACCTTCTTTCATTTAATAGTTTATTTATTACTTTTGTGTAGTGTGAATGGCTGTGGGGTAGGTCTTTATCAGTAGGAAAGGCTGTAAAACTTATGAAAATACGTTACAAATTCTAAATTTATGCTTTTCTTCACATTGGAATCTTTACTGGGCTGATCCTGGCCCCCGGGAAGTATGTTTAACACCCTGATATATACAATCAGCAGTTTAATTTTTCAAATTTAAGATTAGTCACATGAATTCATCAAATTAACAAATTAAATATGATCACAATCTCCGCTTCTCAGCTTTGGCCTTGGATAAAGTATTTTTGCTGAAGATATTTTGAGGTCAGGAAGCGACGCGATGATCAGCGAGCATCGGTATGGTTTCATCCCAAAAAAGAGCACCACAGATGTGATGTTTACTCTGACTGTGTTGATGGAAAAGAACAGAGAGGAGAGTGGGTTGCACTGTGTCTTTGTTGATGTAGAGAAAGCATATGATGGGGGTGCCAAGAGAAACATTGTGGTACTGTATGAGGAAGTTAAGAGTGGCAAGAAAGTGTGTGAGGCTGGACGTGTGTGGGGACTCAGAGAAAGTATTGATGTGTGCAGTAGGAGTGACAGATGGGTTTAAGGTGGGCGTGAGATTAAATCAGGTGATGGACTGGTTAACAGATGAGGTCAGGCAGGAGTCTTTGTGGACTATGCTGTTTGCAGACCACATTGTGATATGTACTGAGAGCAGGAAGCAGGTGGAAGAGAGCCTGGAGAGGTGGAGGTATGCACTGTAGAGAAGAGGATTAAAAGTCAGTTCACTAGCTGGGCCCACATCCTCATTTTAGGTTTGACAGCGTTTTAGTAGGTAAAGGTGAATGCTTGGACATGAATTGAGCTGTGGTTTGGGGAAGGCGACGGCCTGGCAGATCACCGTGTACTAAATAGAAGTGAAGAAGTTAAAGAATTGAGAACAAGGACAGAGGGAGGGTGGGGCACGTAAACAAGAATGAACAGCTTGCAGAACTGGGGGAACCTATATAGATGACAACCGGAAGGAGCGTGTTTGGAGGTGTGGTCCCGCTCCTGAAATTCCCATACATAATCTCCAATAAAAGCAAGACAGAAAGTGTGAGTAATCAGGAGACGTGTTTAACAGCCAATTTGCGAGGAATAGATGTAGAGAGGGTGAGATTAAATACCTGGGGTCAGCATTCAACCAGCAAGAGTGAAAGGGTAGTGAGACATGCTGTGATGCATGGTTTGGAAATGGTGGCGCTGACAAAAAAAGGCAGGAGGCTTCGCTGGAGGTGGCAGAATTGAAGATGTTGAGATTTACATTGAGAATGACTAGGATGGAGAAAATTAGAAATTACATCAGAGGGTTTTGAATGGTTTGGAGACAAAGTTAGAGAGACAAGGATTGTTTGGACAAGGACAAAGAATGGATAGTGGAGAGACTGGGGCCAGGGGGAAAAGAGGAAGAGCCCAGGGAAGATTCACTGATATTGCAAAGGAAGACACGCAGAGGGTTGGTGACAGAAGAGGAGTTTCAGACAGGGTGAGATGAAGACAGACGATGCACTGTGGCGACCCATAAAGAAAGAGGAAGTGTATAAGCAAATATTTGTTGATGGCAGTCAGCAAATAAACAATAATTTGAAAAAAATGCAGTAAAAAGCAGAATAAAATGACATGAAAGCAAACTGCACTCACAACTGGTGCATGGATATGAACAAAGAGAAAGCAAATTAGAGTAAAGCAAGCAGAAAGATCTGAGTGAAATTTGTTGTGACCGTCCTGTCATTGCCATTATAACCTCCACATGATTTTCATTTAGAAGCCTTCATCTGGACCCTGCGAAAAAACAAGAACAACAAGGTGCAATTTTCTAATATGCTGTGGAATCGAATCCCAAATAGCTACAATCAATATCAGGCAATAAGACAAGATGAACTTCTAATTAAAGCTGACTATCGGGCCCAAGAAAATGGAACTTGAGCGTTTAATAAATGAGCAATACAGGAAAAGTTGGCAGTCAGAAGGCATACTTACAGGCTTTCATGAGACAACAGCTGTGATCAACAAATAAATGAGCTCTATAGGCATCTGAAACAAAACAAAAGCTGCAATCACAGAACGAGTGCATCAGCCAGTAATGATGCGTCACGGCAAGCAGAAGAAGCATTCGCATGAAAGCTGAGACTACGGCCATGTGTAACAGCATCTAGTTGAAATTGTTTCTCTTTTGCTGTCTTTGTTATTAACTCCCTGGCAACCCCACACAGACAGACAAAATTGAAAAACAGCATTTCTCGCAGAGGCCTTAAAATTGTTTTCTAGTGTGATAAGAGCAAAGATTTTATTAAAGGCATAGCGTAAAGTGGTTTTATATGAGTAGGAACTGGACAGATTTCAAGTTTGTTATTATCAGTAGAACACCTACTAACTCGAGCCAAGAGACATAGAGTGTACGTACGAGGTTGTGCCCTTTTCTTAACTTGGATCAGTTTTCAGTTCTGTTTCTTTTTTAAAACATAGCATGAATCCAAATTAACAATCAACCAACCAGACTGATTTTCAGCCACACTGCAACAAATTCTTTTTTCCAGACAGTGTTGCACATGTGATGCCTGCATGGTAACATTCTTCTTCAATATGAGTGGAAGTGATCAGATTTTTGCTCGTAGAGATATATTTGCAATGTATATTTACTGTGAGAACTATGCCATATGGTTAGCTTAAAAATAGCTAGCAATGAGAGAACTGATACCCTTTTCTGCACAGTAATTAGGGAAGCGCGCAGCCAGACTGTAGATAGCACACATGCAGCACATGCCTCTCTGCATGCATCTACAGTATGTTGTTATCTAAATTAAGCTGCAGTCATGGAAAGAAGAAAGCACACCCTCTTTAAATTTCACATTTTTACATATATGGAGATAATAAAAAAATCTAGTCCTTACCAGCTCTTATTGATTAAAAATGAGAGTTTATAAACACTAAGTACATCCCACAATTCTGTATTTTCTAGAACAACTTTTAGTTTTAAAGTAACTTATTCTTTTTCTGTATGGCAGTTTCAGCCTCACAACACTGTACAGCCTAGCTTCTCTTCACTGAGGTTTGCAGGTGTTCATTTGTGCAGAGCTCTCTTAAGGAATACAGCTGGATTGAAGTCTTGACTTTGCCACACCTTGATTCTTTTTTTTTTTCAGCCATTCTGTTTAAGATTTGCTGCTGTCATCATCCAGATGGGCCTGGGTTTATATTCCTTTCTCTCTCCCTCAGATGGAGCAGTGAATTGCCATTTCTGCTTTGCTCTCTAGGTGGGCTTTACAGTTTTCTGCAGCTCCAGCCATCGCACTTGTGTGTCATCAACTCATCAAGCATGCAGTATTTAAGGACCGGCTCAAGCCTCTACTCTCTGCCATATTGCTGAATGGTGGTAATCGGGCTCTCTAATGTTTTCTCTAAGCTAAGCAAAGTCACCTCACCTTGTACTCTCAAGCTGGTTGCCACCAGCCAAGGGACAAAATATCTAGTAGTTACTTACCTGCCTGCATACTCTTCACTGCTCACCTCTGAGGTCTCTCCGGATCCCTCTTACCTGCCTCAAACTTGTCCTCTCCTCTTTGACAGAAATTCTTGCAAAAACCCATGAAAGAAAGCTACATCGTTATTCTCTCACCTGTTTAGAAATATTGATTCTGTGACTCCTGAGTTTTCTGTGAATAGTTTGTTAATTTGTTTCTTGTCTTAAAGTATCGTATTTGGGTTTATAATTACAAACAAACGGCCTCACATTTGAGTCTAGAATGCTTTGGTATACAGAGGAGGTCACTGTAGATTCAATAACTACAAGGTCCCCAGATATGTGCTTGGTATGAGGAGTTTGTGCTGTGATATGCTCTATTTGGTTTTTCTGTGCATTATGACCAAACGTATCCACTTTGATCTCATCCGTCCAAATGACACTGTTCAAGAAGTCTTGAGTGCATTTTTGTAAAGCTAGGCCATGCTGCTATGTTGTTTTTAGAGAGGCTTTCTCCTGGCAATCCTTCCAAACAAGTCATCCTTGTTCAGGCTTTTTCTAATTTAAAATTTAGCATTTAATCTGAGTCTGAGATTAAGTATTTGGGTTTTTTCTAGTTTCTCTGAACATTGTTCGGTCTTACTGTGGGATGGTTTTTCTGGAACATCCACTCTGGTGAGAGTGGCATTTGTCTTGAATGTTTTCAGCTGCTTTTTCTTTAGAATGATAAACTTCAAATTATTTGAAAATGACCTTATAACCTTTCCCAGTTTGGTGGACAATACTAATTGCTTCTTTGAGAGCAGTGCTGATGTCTTTCCACCTGAATGCTCCAGACCTGCTAAAACCTCTGCTTTTATAGTTGATTTTAATTAGCATTTCCTGACATCTGCTTACCCTCTCATATCCTGTGGAAGCAGCAAGAGTGTACTTAGTTTTTCACATAAATGCATCTGCATTTTGGCTCAGGTTTGTTAAGTACGTAATGACATAATGTATCATATTTTGAGGTTATATTTGCCTAAATTTAAAATGAACACATTATTTTTATTATATCCTGATATGCAGAACCTTAAAACTGAAAGAGGGTGTACTTTCTTTAAACATGACTGTATGTGTGATACAATTTAATGCACAATAACATAAATTGAAGTGACAGGTGATTTTCCAACCGAAGAGTGTTTGGCTTCTAGGTGTGCTATATAAATAAGATGACATTTAGTCTGCACTGCACTGGTGACCCATAAATATTCCTCAGACTTGAGCCTGTGTTGAGTTTGAGACTAGACAAAATTTTAAGATTGTCCATAATATGTGAAGTTTCTGATATTGGGATTACAAGAGCACCAGTTCCCAGGGAGAGTTTAAAGTGTCCTTTAAGTCTGCCACCTAGTCTTAGAGTGCCAACATTTTACAGAAAGCTTTCCAATTTGTTCATCAGTTTCAATCCAATCATTCAACTGTTGAATTTGATGCTATTTTTTCTTATGAAGTGAGTATTAGCAGTCAATAAAGTTCATGATATCACCTTGTGTTATATCTTTAGACTGTTCAGTAGATTTACAGAAAGAAATTAAAGAAAAAAAATTATTTAGATTGTGTGAGTAATTTTCACAAATTTAGGAAAATTTAAAATAAAATCAAGGTTAAAAAACAAATGATATTAGTCTGCATGCATTGTCTTTGCAAACTTGCTATACACCCAATCCAAATCACGCGCCTTACAGTAGTGTAGTATGCAAGCAGAACACATAATCTGTCTTGAGTCCAACACACACCCACACAGAAGCACACACAGTTTTTCTCCAGACTCTAAACTGAATAGATTTCTAATACTGAGGGCAGGTCAGGAGATTGCAACATCACCACTACAAAGGCCAGGTCAATATGTACTGTATGAAACTCTTTTACTCCTCTCTCGCTCTCAAAAAATGTACTTCCTCCACGTATCTCTGCCTCTCTCAGCCCTCTCATCATTACAAGCCTCAGGCGTCCTGCCTTCACTCTGCATGGACACCTCAGCAGCCATATGCCATTAGGGAAGAGCCCACAGCAGCAATACTCATAAATATTGACTTGGTTTCAACATATCCCTCAGGAAGTGTTTGAAACAGCAGGTACTGCATTAGCACACCAACAGCAAACACAACCCACAGTCAATACTGAGGAAGCTGCCTTGGCTAAGCTAACTTTCTCACTCTTGCAGAAAGAACACAAGGCACTGCAGCAGGCCTGCGGGATGCAAGGTGTTGTTACGGAAAATATTTAATTAGCAGCTGCGATAAATGTCTCTTCGGTGAATGATCACAGTCAACAGTTAAGCATCTCGGAGGGCTCATGGATTTCTTTAGAGGAATGGTGCTTTTTGTCTTTACACACTGGCAGGAAATGAATTGCTGTGACATCTGGAAAAACTGGGCTCGCACAATGAACCCTGAGCTCCTCAGCTGTGGCGTAATGCTATCAAGTGAAACACAACTCTTCATCACACCAGCACCTGAACACATTCAATTCAGTGGATTGTATTCTACTCTCCCCCTATAGATATGCTTAATTAAAGAGGGACTGTGTTTGCTCACTGAGTGCAGGTAGAGATTATACACGGCCCTCTTTTAATCTGTCAGGGAAGTCTCTTGGTTTAGACTCGTAAATCAATCTTATTTGGGTGTTAGCTAATTGCATTCTCAGAAGGTTAGGAACAGTGAAGTATTCGAAGCAAGGCAGATTTAGTGAAAGCTGGGAGAATTAAGTCATTTGCTAATGAGAGAAAATGAGAATTGCTACTACACTTAGATTTCTGCTAAGCAGTGGTGAATGGCTAATCTCTGAGAGTCCATGTCTGGACTCCAACTTGGAATTATAGGTCCCATTGTTAGTGTTACGTGATGATCGCTGCATGGACTTGGGTTTATGGCTTTATGAGATTTGCAAATCATTGCATTCTGTTTTTATTTACATTTTAAACATCTTTCAGGTTGAATTGGGTCTATATATGAAATATATTGCATCTTGCAACATTTCTCTGTAAGTTACAAATCACAAGGGAACCAATAATGTGCAACTTCACACTGTCACGCCTTGTATAAGTGCCTGTCACTTTGCCTCATGATGTCCTTGCTGGTGTAGGCATGTATTTTTGGAAGCGTGATGTCCCAAAGTACAATGAGAGAGTAGAGAAACTGCAAAACAAAAAAACAAATCAAAAAAAGCAGACTTGTTAATCTGTCACCGTATATAAATGCAATAATAATCAACACTTTTACCTGTCTAGACTAATTGCAGTATTCTAAAAGAGATCCAGGCTTTGACAGTTTAATTAAATCTTTGCTGTTGACCATTAAAAAAATATTACAAGCAATGATCTGTTTTCTTACTTTCTTCCTTACTGGAAATTACTTTGAATATCATTATGAATTTAATAAAAAGCAGGAATGTTGTAACAAAGCAGCCAGCAGGCAAAACATCAAACTGACAGTTTAGCCATTAGTGTTTGTTCCATCCAGATGATTTAGGTGATATCAAGCAAGCTGGGCTTTTTCTCCACACTATGATTCACTCCTTAATGGTTTCTCGCATAAATGACGGCTCATAAAAAAACATTTTAAAACTTCATGTGTTGACAAGGAACAACTCACTTCAAAAGTGCCATATTAGGGTTGGATGAGTCTCCCTCTTTGGAGTTAGCCAAAGTAAATGTTTAATGATATTTCTGATTGTGTTTGAGCATAGCAAGTGTTCTTGGACTCTTGAAGAGGATGACAGCTGGAATTTACAATGGCAGGCAGGGGCGCCACAATGATGTAGGAATGAACTGAAATAACAAGGACTATGAATAATTGATTATTGTACTTTTTATTTTATTTATTATTCAGGGACCATCCAACTTCACTTTGGGTTTTGGTCTTGCAGAAGCAGCAGGCTGTGTATTTTGTATATTTAATCATTAATAAGTGATTGAACAGCTGAGTATTACCTGCAATCAGAGCACATATCACACGGTCTAGAGAGAAGCTTGCAGTCATCAAGGATTTCTTCTTCCTTAGAACAAAGTAAATAATATATCTTACTGGATGTGAGTGAAGAGCATCGCACTTTGCGGGAGAAAATCTCAATATATCGAATACAACAGGCCACGTCAGGATAAAAAAGGGTGAAATAGTGGAGTTTCATGTTGTCATTACCAGCAGAGATAACGCTGCTGTCCTCTCTAGCCTAATAAATATTGTCATTGTTCCTCTGCTTCCTCTCCTGAGCAGTTTCAGCTGCTGCATAATTGGATGTGAAAACAGTATATTATTCTGTCTGCAGGGACAGAATTGAGAAACATCAGGAAGCTGGAGGATGAATAACATTTTGGGCCAGGCAATGTTATTTTATATTTTTCCTTTTTTTTTTTTTTTTTTTGGTCACATCACTGAGCAAATGTTACCAAAGATCCAGAGGGTTTACCGCTGAAGCATGAAGACATCCTCCACTGTTTCTCCTATCCTGAGAACTGTCGTGATTTATTGTCATCCCCTGACTGCTAGGATCCAAAGACAGATATACACTTTTCACCCTCTGGGAAGGAGGTGAAGGAGTGGCGACAACATTGTTTGTGTCTGAGTCCAAATGTGACCACATATGACCAAGATAAATTCAATTAAAGCTTCTCCCAATTCTCCCTTCATTTTATAAATGAGATGGCAACAAGACAGAATGGAGGAGGTCAGGACGGGTGAGACGAACCCCAAACTCCCTGAACTCATTTAAGTATTTAGACTGGCTGGCCTGGGTGTCCTGACTGCAGTGACTCCAGCTGGTGTGTGTGTGTGTGTGTTATTTAATTTTATAAGTAGTCTTTGAAACTACTTACGAATGACTCCGTGGTGCATAGAAGGCCTGGATTCCTGTGGACACGGCATTCAAAAATGGTAATTATACTTAATAAATCAAAAATTCTGTTTTTTTTTTTATTAATATTATTATTTTAATGGATTGACACATGCCTAGTTCTAAATTTTAAAGTGGGCTTTGAATGGGAGTGGAAGGAGCTTCTAGACTGTTTTTACATATTTATCATGTAAGAAAGTTTACAGTTTCCTGGTGAAGACTTAAGAAGCTCCAGGAGGGCCGTGGTTCTCAGTTTTAAAGCCGCAGAGGACGGGAGAAGTCTTCCATTCTGCTTAGATGAAGGTCCCCATTCGCAACACTAGTGATTAAAAATTTCTGAGCCAGATGGTCATGAGTTTTTTTTTAACTGTTCTCTTGGCAAAGATAGTTTTTTGACTTAATTTATTAGCAAAGGCAGAACCACAGTCTGTGTTTTATACAACAGCAAGTAGCCTTAATTTTAGAAGAAGAAGAAAAAGTCTTTAACTTAACTAATGGGTTTTTTCTGTTGAATTTGAGCTATCATATTTAATTATATAATAATATAGTACTAATCAGAACAATGCAATGACCACCCGAATCTACAAAGAGCAGAATAAGGTAGAACTGATTTGTTGGACAGGCAGAAAGAGAGGGTTTCTGTGGTGATAGATGAGGAAAAGAAAGGTGGAAAAAGAAAATGACACAGATTTAAGCTGCGTTTGCAAAGTAAAAAATTTTTAAACCAAAAAACTCAATGATGTATTAGCTCACTATCCATTTTGATTCGCAGGTTACAGTGATGTTGGAAGTACCGAATGAGAATGTTACATTTTACATCCATAAAATCTACGGAGAAGTCAAACAGGGTTGCAAACATTAATATATCCAGGACAAATTCATCTTGTTTCACTAATGCTATCATCCCACTAGTGAAAAACAAGAATTATTGCTACCACGTGCAGTGAATCTCATTACCGTTGTAATAGTTGTTGTAAAGCCGGAGACCAGGTCTGCAACGACTTGCAGCCAACTGGTGTTTAAAAAAAACAACTTTGGTGTGTCCACACACAACGCAGTCCACTTCACACTTTGTCTGTCCAAAATGTGAAACAGACACAGTTGACCAAGGTGTCTATTTCACACTTTGCCGTGTTATCGGGTTGCAAGACAACGATAAATCGCCAATAGCACAAAATCAGTCTTCAATCAGTTTGCAAACAAAAGGCATAAAGTTGGCAACTGCATGCAATCTCTTTGCAATAAGACAGTGTTAATGGTGACGAAGATTGAAAATCTGTTATCATCTACAGTGCTTAACAAATGTTTTAGTGATTAAATGTTGAGCTTCATTAACTTCTGACTTCTTAGAGAACTCCAGTTTCCTGTCTCAAATTTAGGTATAAAAACATGAATTTAGTTTAAGAAATAAAAAATATATTTTTTTGTTTTAGACAAGTTTTTGACAGATTTTAAAAATATTTGTGTTTTCTTGTTTTTACTGTATGCCAGGTGGTCTAAAGATTTATTAAGCATGTCATACACGCATAGAAATTCACATTTATTCATGTTTTTAAAGTAACTGTTTACTTTTTGAGTCCTGCCAGAATCTCATAGATTTAGAATAGACAGTTTGCCTCCATACATACTGGATGGCAGTTTAACTGAAAAATGATTATATTATACATAATTCTGTTTCAACCTCAACTTGACTTTTTTGGCAGCTTTTTTTTCAGTTGATAGTTTATAGTCACATGGTTTGTGGTAACAGTAGAGATGTATACACTGACAATGTTTTTTATTCAGGAACAGAAAACTTGGTAATCCACTTTCCGCTCTGCAACAGATGAGTCATAGTTAATAAGTTGCAGAGGTTGAGTGGAAAGCAACAGCAAAACTCTGAGAAGTGAGCTTTTGGCTGACAGAACAGCATTCATTATTCAGAGCCTAATTTGCGCTTTAAATTAAAACATATTATTTGTTATGATTGAAATACCAGAGTGATGCAGAAATACATTAATGTAGATAGACTCACAGGCAGTGGCGAGGAGCTTTGCTGCAAATTTTTCACGCTCTTTTTAGCCATTAACACATCCGTGATTCACTGATGAGTGCGTGATTTATTTTTTATTTCCTTTTTACAAAGAACGCTGACATGGCAGGACACCGAAAATCCAATAAAATAGACTTTTTAAGGCATCAGTAGCACTGATGGAATTGCATCATATCCATAATAAAAATGTAATATATAATATGAAAAGATCTGAATAATGTTTTTCCATGTGGTTCTTATCAAAGGTTAAAAGGGGGAGGTTGGGCAAAACAAACACAATGCTATCTGAAGATATTCAACTGTCACGCTTTAATCTTTCTTTCTTTTTTTTTCTAAACAGCCCACGTGTAAGCTCTTTAACACCCCTCTATTCTCTCAGAAGAGCCATTTGCTCTTAGAACAACCAACCAAGCTACTAACAAGCCTTTAAGAGAACATTATGAATTATAATTCAAGAACATTATGTGCTAATTTCTCTGGGGGTAACTCGACTTGCTGGATAGTGCTGGGCTCTGTGTGAGGCCTTTTTTCATTGCCTCCCCTGCTCATATACGCGGTCACAACAGAGTGAAACCATAACATTTCTCACTGTGCTGCTGCAGCCTATATTTTCATGCTGTGGTGAGTGGGAGCCCAGCGGACCATGCTGGCAAGTCTGAATCATTCCAGTCATTTTTAGTCTTAAGCATTATTCCAACAAGGAAGACACTTATTACCACAGCTGAGCAGTTTCTTCTCAGTCAGATCCCCTGGCACCTGCCTGCCCTACAGGACATTATTCCATGAATGTGCCTTTGAAGGCTCATGCACACATGAGCACACACGCATCCATAAACATACATGCGTAAATGCAGTCCACACAAACACTTACTGAAAGACACACAGAGGCGAAAACACACATGCAAAATAAGCAACACCATTACAAAGCTATTCTTACTGCAGGCGGTGAGAATAGCTTACTGGGAAGGCTCAGTCATGGAGAAACACTGCACCGAGCAGTGCGTTGGCAGTAAAGCCAAATAATTTCAAACAGGGCTGTTTTCACACTGTTGATCACTTCTTTAGCCACAAAATTAGCTGATAGTCTTTCGGGGGTTTAAATTTTAATTTATTGTATTTAATTTATTTATTTTTTTTATAAATGAACATGTTTTAGACTAAATGTGATCTGTGTGAGTGGGGAGAAAGTTCACACCAAACCAGTTTTTTATCTCTTACAAAATGTAAACAAAAGTTGAATCCTGAATACTTTCAAAGACCCTGAAGATATGATTGTAAAAGTGAACCTCGCCTCAGCTAAAAAAAGAAAAAAAAGAAAGATGATACAAATCTTTTTACAGAAGGAGTTATAATTCCCATTACAACTACTACAGTGAACTTCATATGTATGGAAAAGTTGCAGAATCTATGTTATATGATTTGTATAACCACTTACTGGTTTATAATTTCCTGAATTACCTCTTTCTTTAGCATTCATATACTAAACTCACCACATTAAATGCATTTCCTCTTAAACTCCTTTGGGCGAGAAACATAAAACCTTGCGTGGTTCCTGTGAAAAGTGTTCAAATTTCATTAGACGTCTATGGTTCATTTGCCTTCTTGCTGTTTTGCCTTGAGTTTTAAATACACCTGATCAAATTATTCCCGTCTTAATGAAGTCAGATCCTGTTTGCCTGCCCTGCTGGTTGAATACTGTGAGGGAAGACTACTACACTGATAGCAGAGATGCATTTGCAGCCATGTTTTTAATGTTTTTTCCTCTGTCTATGAGAGCCTGTAGCGGTCATCAGGAAGTATCCATCCATCCGTCCATCCTTATGTAGAGAGATAGTTTGCAGTAAATATACTGACATTTACAAGAAGAGACATGTGTTCTTAGATATTCTTTATACAAATGGACATGAACAGCAATAGCTAAGAACATTTCTCCTTAAGGGGTTTAAGTTTAGGTACATATCGTCAAAATACAAAACAGGTTAACTACATTTTACATTAGGTGCACTGGCTCCACCATCACTTTTTAAATCAAGACTGCCCAACAGCTTTTATAGCACTTTAACACTGAATAACAGGCTCCAAATAGTTCATCTAATCCCTTCCAAACAAGAGTTGGTAAATTAATAAAGTACCGATAACAGCAAAAAGTTTGAGGCTGTTTTTAAGGTTGGGTTTGATCAGAAGTCTGTGAGGTTCCTGCAGGCAATTTGTGCTAAAATGTGCAATTATCTCACAGCGAGAGAAGGATTTGAGAACAGGGGCTCAAGACATTCACATTATCTAAACATGCTTGCCAAAATAAAAGCCTCTCCTAGTCTGTCTAGCAGAGATGAAGGTTTTGTTTTATGATTTATTTTGAATCATGATTTGTATGCATGATATATGATGATATATGCCTCTGCTCAAAGTAGTTGGTGATGGGAAAATATTTATCAGATGCACAGAAATATAAGTCCACACAGCTTCAGCTCAGATGCTGCCTTTCACAGATATTGTTGAAATATTTCAGAGATCTTGGCATTATTGTGTATTCAAAATTCCGTGTTGCAAGTGGGCTAAAAATATAAATAGTTGGACTGAAACTCTCTGGACGGAAGTGAACCATGTAAAAAGCTGTTACACAATATTTGCCTGAAAGAGCCCAGATTCCAAGAATCTGCTCGCAGAGCTTCCTGTCTTTAGTTCTTTAAGATAATATTTGACTATGATAACCGATATGTTTGCAATAACATCTATCTGTTCCAGAGCAAACTCTAATGCCCCGTTACTCCTGCTGGGAGCTCGGATTTAAATGTGACTGATCTGGGAATTCAATGCTAGCTGGTGCCTGCTAGAACGATGGAAGCTTTCTTTTCAGAGGAACTTTTCTTTTTCTCTGTGAACAAGAGAAGCTGCACAGTTTGCAGCTACAGATAATACAGCCTAATGCGCACGGCTTTGGTTTGATGATTGCCTGTCTGTCAGTTGGATATCTGATGGAAGTTTCAGACTGAATCCAAGCATACACTGGTTTCTGCGACATATATCCTGTGATGTGTTTTAGACATTTTGTTGATCGTTATGCTTGTTTTAATGTGATGTTGAGCTGATCCAATCCTGCTTTTGTTCTCTGCCTGTTTTTTTGGGGGTATTTTGGTTATCATTCGTTGCTGCTTGTCTAACCCGACACTTGGACTAAAACAATTGCCTGCTTACTGCTTATCTACCCCCTCCCGCCTCCCTTTTTTGCCTTGTTAAATAATTTCCATATTAAGGCTTTTTTTAACAATACCCATGGTTTCCATTCAAACACAACTACCAAAGTGCGAGTCAAGGATTAGAATATAATCTCCGACTCCTTACAACTTCTGTGCAGCAGCATCATTTCCAATTGAACAGGAAAGGGTTTTTATTTTTTTATATATTTTTTTTGCAGTTGGTGGCGGGCCAAATCCATTGCGTTTCCATTTTTCAACTTCTCCTGCTGCCCTTATCCAATTCAGGGCTTATGATTGTAATACTAAAACAGAGCGAGTTGTCAAACCAGAAACAGCAATGATGAATGCCCCGCTGCTCCGTGTGCTTGTTTGTTTTGGGGTGGCACGGGCGGAGGGGGGGAGGTGGATGGGATGGGGGAGCAGTATTGAATTTTATGCTTACTTGTTGAGGTGCATTTTCTTGACCGCTGCTGCACTGCTGTACTCTACCAGGCAGCATTGATTAAATGGAATAGTTCTGTTATCTGGATAAAAAGGGGCGAAACATGAGGACGATAGTGGGCAAGGGAAATAATGAGTTCTTTCATCTTGGCAGTGAGGGCGTCCGCGTCTTTCAGACTTCCCTGGGAGATGTACACAGCTTAAGGAAACGTTTAATTAGAAAATGTCAACCTTGTGTCTGTGTGCTGTGTGTGCGGAATAATAACATTTTTGATGTGAATATGACAGCACATTTCCTTTTAGCTGCTTTCAGACCAACTAAAAGACATGCAATCAACTGATTCTTAAGCAGGAAAGAAAATAATTAGGCTCCTCTGTTACTGGAAAGGAGCTGGTAGTGATTCTATGGCCCTGGATGCTTAACATGTTTCATATCACATATCAGGCTAGGTGAATCCATTCCCATACATGTGCGTGTGGGTGAGCCAGGTACCTAGTGTGAAAGCTGAGGGAAGTAAACAAAACTAGTCAGAAGCCATTAGTCATAATGAGTCATGGGGTTGTGGTCTAAAACAGGATGAATGCCCAACCAACAATAGCTATCCCGCTGTGTATCAGGAAAATAACAAAATTAAAAATCTGGTGCATCATCATATTATTCCAAATATGACAGAACTAAGCAGCATGTATTTATATACATAAATTAATATACCAAAGCTGATGATTCGTGGAATCCTTCTGCCTCAAGCAGTCCCCTTATTAAATAAAAAATAATAGTTTAGCCTGCACCTGCAGTATGGTTTGATCATAACCTGATGTGGCTAATTGTGCTGACTGCTGGCAAGCAAGATGCTTTTTCCTCAACATCAAAGCTAAATCTGTAAAACCCAAAAAAGCACAAATGAAAGAAATATAAAATGAAGGAAAATAACTCATGGCATATTTGCCTAAGAAGACGGGTGAGCCTGCTAATGATTTAAGACTGCTATAAGCTAATATAGCTGTTCTTGTGATATAATTGCTTGGTTATGGTGTAGTTTGTCTTGTATATCTCAGTATATTTACAGAGCAGTACTACACAAGAAACAAATGGAGAGGATCAGTGTGTCTGCTTCAAGAGAGAAGTAAAGGGGAAGAACCAAATGCATGCATATATATATAAAACACTAATACGGTACTGCTGTTAAGTACAGCATAGAAGTAAGTCTACATATAATCACTAATCAAATAGTTTGCCTTATATTCTTCAATTACCTGAATAAAGTCCTAAAAATAAATGTGCTTTTTCATACCAGTTTGCACAACCATTGGTTGATCTGAGTTGTGCTGGAGATAAGACAAAAATGAACTCAGGAATAACTGTGGCTGTGCACAAGTATTGAAAGACCCACACAAGCTGAGTTCACTGGTATCAACAGCCATACCAGAGATTTATGCTTCAGTGGGAAATCTACATTATAGCTGTGTCATAAATGCAAACACCCCCTGAAACCCTATGACGGAACATACAGCATGTCGACAGAACAAAAACACTAAAGAAACATAAGGAAATATAATGATCGCAACAATATAAAGACTCACAAATGTCGGCAATCTCTTGGAGGGTGATTGCTGAAACTATCGGAACGAACATGAGGGAAAGTGTGAAGAAGTGTAAAAACTTGTGGGACAAATATGATTGCTTCCAAAAAAATAACCACAACAAAACACAACAACATCACTACAAGATAATTAACATGCAATGCACTAACAGTAGCATAAACACTAGCAACAAAGTCAGCCACATACATAGGTTACATTGTAAGCTCTACAAAGCTTCAGCTGAGTCTAAATCAGGCTTTATAGTGTCACAAAGAGCAGAGGAAATACTGCATGCCGGGCTTCACAACTTATATTAACAATTTCATTCTTGATTATGATTTTGGCTTCCCACAAATGATAAATGAACATGATCAAGCAACACTGAAAATGCATGTTCCACCAACGGAACGCAAAGCAAAAGCCAATCAAGCACTCCCTAAATCACTGCCTGACCACATGCCAGCATGTGCCAGTCACAGCTGTTCATTCATACAGATATACACCAAAACTGCAATGTCTGGCACAGCAGAAGGCGAAGAGTGTGCCCCTTGAAGCAGATCATCCGTTGTTTGGAAATACTGAAGATTTTGGGCAAGTGATGTTAACCAAGAACAAATTATATGCAAAGAGTGCTGTAAAGCAGAGCAATACAACCGACAGCTGCCTGAAAACACACCAACAGCAGTGTAATTAAAGCATGATGGCCAAGAAAAACAATCCAGTGGTTACTAATGTGAATTATCCAACATCAACTCAGATAAAAGCAGCTTATAAAAACGTGCTGTCCAATAAACATGAGTGAGTGAGTAATGAAGACTCCAGGAAAATGGTGAACATACAGACAAAAGCCTTGTGTTATTTTTCCAAAGTGCAAAAACCTTGAGTATACTACGAGTATTATTCACTTCCATCACGCAGGTACTTAGAAAGGGGTGAACGAATTGGTATTTAACTTAAGGAGATGCACTTAGGTCATCTGAATAAACACCTTCTAATTACCAGGAATATAAGAAGTAATTGATAGCAAACTACGACGGTAAAAACAGTGAACTGTTCCTTTATTCCTTTTTGTTCTTCTAAGAGATGCATTGAATTTATGTTTCTGCAAAATTTTGTAAATAAGCAGGAATGCAGCACCCGGGTGTAAAAGCATGATCGTGAAATGAAAACATTTTTGTCATTAAAAGTCAATGAACAGTCATGAGCTCAATATTACTATGGGCTACAGTCTAAGGTTGATAATATGAGGGTGTAAAACACAGTAACTACCTTGTATTAGACTCCAGCGAGCACAAAACATGTATAGCTGAATTATTTAACATATATTGAAGTCAGGGGAGATTCAACAAAGGGCCAGAAGTTCAGGATGAAACCATATATGGTGGTGGAAAAGTCTTACTCCCCTCCTTTCTGGGATTCTGCTTGCAGCCCTCCAGTGTGGAAATTGTGTTTGCCTTTCAGATCCATGAGGGCTTTTAAATGATCACAGAAGTACACGCCACTTCCTTCATCTGCCTTGTTAATCCTTGCTAAAACACATATAGATCATAATTAATGGGAGTTGCCTCAGCTTTCTCCGGGTTTCGCGTTCACTTAGCTGTGCTGGTTTTCCATAAGGGTCTATCCATCTCAGGAACACTCCTTGTGTTTGTTTTAGCCTGGCTTAATCGAGTCTCTTTAAAAATAAAGGCCTTAGAGGAACCTTTAGGGGTTCTTCTAAGGGCAACTTTAAGAATTCCTTCATTAACTATTCATCAGATCCAAAGGGACTAATAACCTACATCTGGAAGAATCTAAAGAAGCTGTTTTTCTTGCCTGAAAACTCAGAAGGTACATTTTTAAGT
This sequence comes from Pelmatolapia mariae, assembly GCF_036321145.2. Classification (NCBI taxonomy): domain Eukaryota; kingdom Metazoa; phylum Chordata; class Actinopteri; order Cichliformes; family Cichlidae; genus Pelmatolapia; species Pelmatolapia mariae. The sequence goes on from NC_086241.1 coordinate 46,650,702, forward strand.
GTGTTTTCTGTTTCTATACGAAACTATATACCGATACAAGGGCGTAGTAAGCCTAGCTTAAAATACCTTCTCAAGTTGTTGTTTAACTAAAAGAAAAATTCAGTTATTCTACTGACTTATCAGGTCATGTTGCTGGGTTCAAAATATCAGGATTGGATTTCTGTGTCAGGGATTTAAGAGGATAACATCAGATGATTAAGTAGGACATTAAAATTGATAAGTATTAGTGTATTTTAGTTTGGCCTAACCCATCAGCTCCATGCACGCCAGATGCATGAAATCAACATTCAACGAAACTTTGCATGATTACACCTGATGTTTTAGAGGACGAGGGTAGTGCAGATGAACCGGTCTCACCAATGTTTGTTGCTATTTTTGTAAGGAACCATTTAGCACATTAAGCAGCAGACAGTACCTTCCTAATCACTTCCAGTCAAGCATCTCACTCATGCTCCTGTGTTTTTATACTGACGTATTTAAATCTACAGGTGTAAGCCTAGCGGTGCCACACTTCATTAATTCTCTGATGGTTGATTTCATCAAACAACACACCTTTCTCCCATTCCTGCAATCACAACATAATTCCAGTTAAGACTTGCAGCTGCAAAGAGCATTAATGGGAAATATGACCACCATTTACAACAACACAATATTTTTCTGACCAGAGGCCGTAAAGTATTTCAATTTTTTTGTAAAGCTGGTACAGTATAAGTCTTTATCCCAAACAAACAAAAATCCACAGACTAGATGCCCAGACATGAAATTTTCTTGTTTTTTGTCAAAAATGTTGAAATTAAGTTGTTCTTAGATTTAGATTTAAGGATCTTTGATGGCCCGTTGATGAACCCTGCTTTTGTAAAGTGTAATGTTAAACGGAGCCCACTACACCGGCCTCTAAACCCTAAGTTAAACATGGAGACAGAGCGAGGTTATTTATTGCCTCCATAAAAGCTGGTGAGTGTGAAAGGAAAGAAGGGCGGAAGATGGAGGATAGCATGAGAGTCGGAGCAGCTGCGGGCTAGACTTTCTGAGAGGCTGTAGTTTTTTATCAGAAGAGGATCAAGTATCACACAAATCAAAGCAGGAGGGTAAAAAAAAGGAAAGGATGCATTTGGCAAAACACAAAACCACACAGTCGCATTTAAGCGAGGTGGTCATCTAATATCTTTGCTTTTAGATGGCCACATACATAATCATTCATACACCCTGATTCATTCGCTGTTAACAAAAAAGCGTGTTAACGTTCACGCTTCTTTATGCATCAGCCGCAGGCGAAAACGCATGAATACACATTCACATGTGTTTGCACAGGCAGACAACCAAGTAGAAACAGCCACGGAACAACAGTCACACACGTGTATGCATAAATACATTCACAAAGTGCTCAAAGTTTAACTCTCACCCATTTTAACACTGCCAGTCTCGTGGCAAAACAGACAAGTCCCTGATTAGTAGCTGATAGTGAGAACATCAAAAAGCCTGAAGATGAAACTGTTCCTCTGAGGTTATCGGATGAATACCTTTGGTAACACAACAGTCATGGTCCTGGGTCCTTTGTTCTAGTGTTTCTGGTCTTATATGGCTGATTCTTGGTTTATTTAATGTTTAGTCTCATTTCATGTATTATTCCTAGAACTTTTGTTTAGTAGTTTCAGTGTCTGCTAGTTTAGTTTCTCTTGTCTTTACTTCTTAGTCTCCTGGCTTAGTTATTTTCCTCTTGTTTTCTGTTCACCTTGGTCTTGTCTCTGTGTCCCCCCTAGTGTCCCCTGTATGTAGTTCAATTCAATTCAATTCAATTCAATTCAATTTTATTTATATAGCGCCAAATCACAACAAAAGTCGCCTCAAGGCGCTTTATATTGTACAGTAGATAGCACAATAATAAATACAGAGAAAAACCCAACAATCATATCATATGACCCCCTATGAGCAAGCACTTTGGCGACAGTGGGAAGGAAAAACTCCCTTTTAACAGGAAGAAACCTCCGGCAGAACCAGGCTCAGGGAGGGGCGGCCATCTGCTGCGACCGGTTGGGGTGAAAGAAGGAAAACAGGATAAAGACATGCTGTGGACGAGAGACAGAGATTAATAACAGATATGATTCGATGCAGAGAGGTCTATTAACACATAGTGAGTGAGAAGGTGACTGGAAAGGAAAAACTCAATGCATCATGGGAATCCCCGGCAGCCTACGTCTATTGCAGCATAACTAAGGGAGGATTCAGGGTCACCTGGTCCAGCCCTAACTATATGCTTTAGCAAAAAGGAAAGTTTAAAGCCTAACCTTGAAAGTAGAGATAGTGTCTGTCTCCTGAATCCAAACTGGAAGCTGGTTCCACAGAAGAGGGGCCTGAAAACTGAAGGCTCTCCCTCCCATTCTACTTTTAAATACTCTAGGAACAACAAGTAAGCCTGCAGAGCGAGAGCGAAGTGCTCTAATAGGGTGATATGGTACTACAAGGTCATTAAGATAAGATGGGGCCTGATTATTTAAGACCTTGTATGTGAGGAGCAGGATTTTGAATTCAATTCTGGATTTAACAGGAAGCCAATGAAGGGAAGCCAAAACAGGAGAAATATGCTCTCTCTTTCTAGTCCCTGTCAGTACTCTTGCTGCAGCATTTTGGATTAACTGAAGACTTTTCAGGGAGTTTTTAGGACATCCTGATAATAATGAGTTACAGTAGTCCAGCCTGGAAGTAATGAAGGCATGAACTAGTTTTTCAGCATCACTCTGAGACAGGATATTTCTAATTTTAGAGATGTTGCGCAAATGGAAGAAAGCAGTCTTACATATTTGTTTAATATGTGCCTTGAAGGACATGTCCTGGTCAAAAATGACTCCAAGGTTCCTCACAGCATTACTGGAGGCCAAGGTAATGCCATCCAGAGTAAGGATCTGCTTAGATACCATATTTCTAAGATTTTCAGGGCCGAGTACAATAACCTCAGTTTTATCTGAATTAAGAAGCAGGAAGTTAGCGGCCATCCAGGTCTTTATGTCTTTAAGACATTCCTGCAGTTTAACTAATTGGTGTGTGTTACCTGGCTTCATGGATAGATAGAGCTGCGTATCAGTCAGTTCTGTATCCCTTTCTGTCTGTGTATAGTCCGCGTCCTTTTGTTCTGTACTTTACATCTTACTTTGCTAGTCCCTCATCTTGTGTGCCTGATGGTCATTAAGTTCTGTCACCCTCTGTGCCCCATTGTCTTGTATCAACTCCCTTGTATTAGTCTATTTGTGTGTATATTATCCTTATGTTTAGTTATTTCTCCTACTGTTTCCTTTGTCTCTTGCCTTTGTTTCGTCCTGTTGTGTCTCCTTGTGAAGTCAGTCGTGTCTCCATCTGAGTGTCCTAATCTCAGTCTCTGTGCTGTTACTTCCTGTTTTATTTGTAGCCTATGTTCCCTTGTGTTTTGTATTGAGTTTTGCTTCCTTTGACTCGTTAACTACTATTGAGTTCATCTGTGTTCCCATGTGCCTCCACTTCCTCTCGTCACCTGCTTGTGTATTTATCTTCTGTCTCCCTTTATCTCTTGTCAGACCAACATTTTACTTTTCTTCTGTGTTTCTCAGTTGCAGTGCTCCTAGTGTTTCTTCCCAGTTTAGTTTTTGTAGATGCTTCCTAGTTGCCTTGTGCTTTTTGTGTTGTTGCCTTAGTTTTGTAATGGCTCATTTCTTGTTGATCTCCGCCTGCCTGCGAGTCTGCATTTGGGTCCTTTTCTCCACAACACACAATCTACGTCCCCGCAGATCATAACAATAATGTCTAGGCAGCAGGTTAACTTCCAAGTACAGTTTAGCTTATTATTATTTAGCTTATTAAAGCCTGATTATTAGATCACCAACACAGAGGGCTGCATGAAAATAATATGTAAGTATCTCTGGCAAAGAGGTCGAGCATAACTCAGTGTAGTGCAGCGTCCTGCAGGCATAATGTCTTTATTGGACATTTAACAGGAGGTGCAAAATGGACTCAAAGAAAAGATTTTTATTTAAATACAAAAGTGTTTACCCAGCATGTGAGCAAAAAGTAGTTCAATATCTTCTTACTGAACTGTTTAAATGAGTGGTTTTTCCCTGGGTCTCATCCATATGTCACAGAGTAAATACGTGACGTAAAAAATATCACACACAGGGTGTGTCACAAGACAGTGAGTGTTTCTGTAAACTCGGCCAAATTTCAGTATAAATAATGGCGCCTGTTTTTAGATCTAATAAGGCTTCAAATTCATGTTGCACTCAAACTGGACTTCTTTTATTGCGCTTCATCATTTCATCATTCATCGTTTCAATAGCAGAAGCAGCAGCACAGGCCTTTTTTGTTTTGTTTTGGTTTTTGTGTTGATGTTTTTTTTAAATACAGACAGACTTTCTGTGCTAGCTGGCTGCGAGAACATTTTCACCTGGAAGACATTAAAGTTTAAGTTTGGACTGAAGCTTCAAACATCTAGATGCATCTCACTCAATTCTGAAAGGTGTGGGGGCATGGGAGTTACAGACGCTGTCAGACAAACACCTTTTTTTCCCAAAAAATATGAAGCTTACTAAAGATTCCTCTCAAGCACCAAGTACCCCATACACATACTGAACTTTCAGTGTTAGACTGGTGATTATATTGAATGCACTCTAAGCAGCATGAGGTTCCTTCTGCTAGTCGATTTGAATAAAGTATTTCACTTGCGTCTTCTGGGTTTTGGGTATGTGATTTAAAAAGTGTAGTTTGCTGAGCTGAAAAGAAAGGACACATACCAACCACATGCCTGTTTGAACATATAAGAACACAGAAAAATAGGCTGTAACAGTGTAGATTAAAAGAAAACATGACCTACTCAAAAAAAGAGAAGAGAACAATTTTTAATCAGAGAATAGCATCAACTCAGTTAAACTTCTGGGATACTGATCTGGTGAGTTAAGTAGCGGGGTCATAGAACACCAGAATTATCACCGGCGCCCTGCGCTTTTCACAGATGAGAACAGGTTCACCCAGAGTACAGGTGATAGATGTGAAAGGGTCTGGAGGAGCCATAGAGACCGTTATGTTGTCTGTAACATGGTTCAGCATGAAGGGTTTGATCGTGGCTCTGATGGTCTGGGGAGGCGTAGATCTCTACATGATCTCTGGTGACATGGTCAGACCCTACACTGGTGCGATCTTGGGTTCCTCCTGGTGAACGGCCTCATGTGGCAAGCGGTTCCTGGAGCATGAAAGAACTGATACCACTGACTGGCCCCCCACACTCACTTGACTGAAATTAAATAGAACAACTGTTGGACTTTATGTTTCAGTCTATCCAACGCTGCCAGGTTGCATCTCAGACTGTCCAGGAGCTCAGCGATGGCCTAGTTTAGATGTGGGAGGACACCATCCATCATCTCATTAGGAGCATGCCCCGATGTTGTCAGTCATGCATACAAGCACGTGGGGGCCATACAAACTACTGAGTGCCACTTTGAGTTGCTGTAATGAAATTTAAACAAAATATACTGCATCATTTTTTCAGCCCTCTGGAGGTTGATAATTTTCATTTTCATGAAACAGTGTGGCATCCTTTTACTCCTAACACATAACATCAGTACAGATATCCAGCATGACTTTTGCCCATTGAGAGTAGATGTGTTTTTTAAGTGTTTTTTGGTTTTTGAGTGGTGTATATGCACCTATTAAAGTTTAAAAGTATAATCCCAGCAGAATCACACCCTACTACCTGTTTGAGTTTACATTTTTTCCACTGGTTTATTTAAAAAGAAAACAAACAACCACTTCACGTGCGAGCTGTGCTGTAATCCCACTATAATTCCAACTGGGGTGTTGAGGATGTTGATGGGAATGGGAAATGTGAGGAATATTGATATCAAGCTCTTTTTTGACCCAAAATATATACTTAATGCATACTTAATTTAAACCTATAGTCAAATGTTAGGTTAGAGACAAATCCTTTTTTTCTGTTGAAAACATGGCTGGTTTAAGGAGTAGCTGTACAGACTGAAGCTGTGGCTGGTGCAAAAACAAACATGAAGTGTTTTACAAGTTAAAGCAGAAAGAGAGGTCAAAGAGCCAAAACTAAATAACTGTTGTTGATTATCTCCCACTCAGAAAAGCAAAATAAAGTTGTTAAAGTCAGGCCGCACCACCGCTGTCTGACAGTTTGTCACAGATCGTAATGGCTTTCAGAAAAGAGCAACAGTTCAAATCAAGCAAGAGGAGCGCTGAGTGAAACACAGTAGTGATTGGTGTGCTAATGATGCGCCTTTTGTTTACCACATGACGACCTCACACAACTGCACACATCCATGCCCAGGAGCGCACACGCACCCATTGATATTTGCACAAAGGTCCTTAGATCCTTCCATCAAACACTGGCTTGTTTCATTTTCTTTTTTATTCAGTACATTTCTAGCTGGAATTTTAAGACAGATTTCTGACAGCCTTACCAATGTTCAATAAACAGCACAGTTTCAAGCACAATGTATAACACAATAAAACAGGCCCAGACGCTAATATTCTTTAAACATTCCCTTCAGCAGCGACGTGAGGTTTTAAACACTTATTGCTCATCACTCTGCGATGTGGCTGACAGGTGTTTGGTTTTGTGACTATCACTTTTGCATCTATAAAATGTCATAAACTGCATCTCATTATCGTTGGATTTCTGGCACAACGCGACATGAATCATGCCACTACCATTTTCGGCTTTCGCGTCTGAACAGTCGATACATTTTCCAACAGGAATTCACACACTCAAGTAACATAAATACTGTACTACACCATGAGCCCGCTCTCTGTTTTGTTTCTTTTTACAGTTTGGACTTAAATGGTCAATTCTGTGCAATTGTCATACCACGATTAGTGCGGTGTTAATGGATGACAGATGGACGTAAAATGATGTCTTCCAAAAGGCAATTCTTTACTGCAATCATCCCAATTGCCGACACACAATATGATTACAAAAACTCTGAGTTTCCTGAAATCGTTTAGTTGGCACGATTAAAAAAAACACTTACACAATGACATTTTTTAATCTTACGGGAAAAGGCAAAAGTGTTCCCAAAAGCGTTTGCAGTTTTCAGAACTCTAATAACCTCAACGTCCTGTTTAATTATGATTATTGACCAACAGCTTAGCCCAGGTTCTCTCTTTGATCAATACTACAGATGTGAGCTGCCCAGTGTAATTATGGCTATCATTATAAAAGGTTACATACTGGGAAAAACCCTCTTTGGCCTTATTATGCATGACAACAACAAAGCCATTTCAACAGAGGTATAAATTTTGCCTTTACAGTGAAACACTATTGTCCACACAGAACCGTTAGCAGCTGATTTATCTGTTTAATTATTTTGACTGAGCTGCGGGTTCCCAGGCAGCTGTCACACTCTGAACATCATCTCACCATGGGCTGTAAGTCATTAACATGGCAGACGCCTCTTTTTAGATGCAGAGAGCGAGCCAGCCTAAACCGCTTCACAGAAGGCCAATCTCTCTCCCTCCCGTTCTGCCACTGCAGCCCGTCACCTGCTGCCAAGAGTCCTTTCAAGGGGATTTTTCTTGCTCCAGTGATGCACGGTAAGGAGAACTTCCCTGTGGGGTTGCCTGCCCACTTTCCATGGTGTGGGATGTTTTATAAAGGAGCTATTCTGCAGAAAACTTCCCATCTTAACAAGAAGCCACTTGAAATAGCCGCGTTTGTTTCATAATGCCGTGGCCATTTGGGAGAAAATAGGCCTGTTCGTAATATATAATACCTGAGATGATTTTTTCTGAAAACCATTTTCACTGCATGATACTGCAGCCCTTTGTGGGTTTGTGGAAGAAGTATTCAAATCCTTTACTTAAAGGTTTCGAAAACCTATTTCCCCAATCAGCTCCTTGCTAAAAGAGATGTGGTCCTGCGTGAACACAATTTTCTCCAAAAGAAATCTCATATCAGCTGTTCTGTCAGAGCGTTTCTCTGTGGTTTAAAGTAGACAGGGCCTACTTAGGAAAAAGGTAATGCTACATACTTTTGAACTCCCCAAAAAGAACTTCAAATAAGGCTGTCAAATTACAAACACATGGTCTGGATGATTATCTAAGAAATATATGCTAGGGATATTTAATTTCCAAAACTTGTAAATGTAGCCCCATCGAAATAAAATTGATTTTCTGGATGTAATGATAATGAAACTATATTAAGTAAATTAAAGAAATCTTAATGCTTCATGGTCATTTAAAGGATTATAAGCTAACAAAATCTTAAAATCAACATAACTCGTGATTTCACAGCTTCTCTGTTGTTCTTTTGTTTATTAAATAAATCATTTAAAAAACAGCAGTACTTTATGGATTATGAAAGGTTAATCTAAATAACTGTACAAATCAATTTATGGATATATAAATACACCTTACAACATTAATCCCTCATTTTATTGAACTTTCCCACATTTAACAGAGCCTGAAGTAAAAAAATGCAAAAGGGAACGAGATCAATGTGAGTGTTTGTAGCTATCTTGGACTAGAGCACCTTAAGTGCTAAATTAAGTGAATAATAGAGTTTGTTAAGGCAAAGTGACTTTGGCCTGAAAATGAATGTGACTCTTTCCTTTAATTGAAAGTTTTCCTAATTCAGATTAAGCTCCCCGAGCTGCATGTCAGGGATATTTATTCCCCAGGAAGGGAATGGTGACCTCTTCTTCTAAAGATGCAAACAGTTTTCATGAGAGTGTTTTTGGTGGTGTCAGAGAGCAAAGCTATGAGTCATTTTTCAAACACAGCTTTTAAGAATCAAGACTACTGACAGGGACTAGAAAGACACCATATTTCTCCCGTGTTGGCTTTTCTCCCTGTTTAATCCAGAATTTAAAATCCTTCTCCTCACCTACAAGGTGTAATAATCAGTCCTCATTTTATCCTTAAGGTCTCATAGTAGTGTTTGACCCCAATAGGGCACTTTGCTCTCAGACTGCTGGTTTACTTGTGCTTCCTAGGATATTTAAAAGTAGACTGGGAGGCAGAGACTCCAGCTTTCAGGCCCCTCCTCTGTGGAACCAGTCCCAGTTTGGGTTTTAAAGACATACAGCCTTTTAAGATCAGGCTTAAAACTTTGGTTAATGATAAAAAACAATATAGATTAGTTAGTTAGGATTAGGTGACCCTAAACCCTCCCTTTGTTGTGTTCCAATAGACCTAGACTGCTGGGGGTTTCCCATGATGCACTGGCTCTCTGTTTGCCTCGTCACCTCCCGACAAATGGCTGCCCCTCCTTAAACCTGGTTCTACTGGAGGTTTCTGCCTGTTAAAAGGGAGTTTTTCCTTCCCACTGACGTCAAGTGCTTGCTTGTAGGGGGTTGTCTGATTGCTGGGGTTTTCTGTGTTATTGTAGGGTCTTTTCCGTACAATATAAAGCACCTTGAGGCAACTGTTGTTGTGATTTGGCACTATATAAATAAAACTGAATTTAAAATTGAATTGAATTAAAAGAATATTTTAGTGAGGGACTGCTGTATTCACCTAGTACAATGAGAAAAATGAAATGTGTCTTGTTGACACTGGTACACACAGAATTACAGAATTAGGGCTCTGACACATGACACACTGCATACTGGCACATTTTAAATGCTAGAGCCATTATAGGACTCTGAAAACAAGGAGACATGCCCTCCCACCTGTATTTGAAGAGATGTGTGGAGAAACATGTTAGCAGCAATTGTAGAAGCAACAGCAAACCACTAAGCCCCGTGTGTGTGTGTGTGTGTGTGTGTGTGTGTGTGTGTGTGTGTGTGTGTGTGTGTGTGTGTGTGTGTGTGTGTGTGTGTGTGTGTGTGTGTGCATTTGTGAGTGTGTATGATTTGAATGTATGTACAGGATCTGTGTGGGCTGTGCATTGGTGCCGTTTCATGTCTGACTCACTCCAAAGCCAAACATGATCAAAGCTGGGACAGACTGAGACGGACAATCAGAGGAGGACAGAATGAGCCAGAGATAATCCAGTCCAGTCCCCACATTAGATGCCTGTCTGTTAGGCATACAAATTACTGGGCTAACAGCTGATAAGGTGCAAACTCCAACTGGGGTCTAGGTGCATCTAAATGCAATGACGTCATTTAGCATTGCAAAACACCTGCTCTGGTATATTTCAGAACAGAAGGTGTGTTTTCCTCGCTTGCACTCCTTTGAACACCACACATCTGGGAATGTCTGTGCCCTGTTCATGCGCATACGTAGGGTTGTATAATTGTGGCCAACAGCTTGCCGAGCAGAGAGTGGAGAGAGGCTGAATAACATTACAAACGTGTTTATTTCATTGACAGCAACAGCGGGAGACTTTATCCGAGCTGGTGAGTATTACACCTCTGTTCGAGATGGCATGTTGAACAAGACTGAATGTGTCCATGTCCATGGGCCTGTGCAAGGCCTTTAGTTTGTTTACACAGAAACACAATTAAACACATGAGCAACAGAGACACCTCCAGCTGAGAAACTCCTGCCCCTCAAAATGGATTCAGCTGGTGTGTTTGAGTAATTACACTGAGCAAGTATATTCAGATTTCCCTCTTTTTTTCCCCCTAATCCATGCATTGTGTGACGCCTGTCAGAAACTGTGTGGGTTTTTTGTTTTTTGTGGGGGGGGGGGGGGGGGGGTTTAAATGCAGGAGCTCTTAAGAATGAGCAAAGAACCAAAATGTCATCTGAATCAGCACAGGTCAAGGCCCAGGATTATAACTACGTGACTACTGTTACTGCCCAAACACTGGCTTAAAATTGTACTGTGTATGTGTTTAAGTGTATACACACACCCACACACATACAGAAACACCCACTGATCAGTGACAAAACTGGATGAAGTGAATAATATTGATTATTTCTATTACAAATGGGACCTGTCAAAGATTGGAGTACATTAGGCAGCAAATGGACAGACAGTTCTTTGAGGTGATATGTGAGAAGCAAGAAAAATAGGGAAGAATAAGGATGTGGGTGACTTGATGACTTGGCTATAAGACCACAGGTGTCAAGGAAGCAAAGGAGGAGAGCAGGAAACAGAAGTGTGCCCAAGCAAATAATAGGAAAATGCTTGTTATGAATAAAGGATATCAGACAACGTACAGCTTTCAGTGCATGGAGCTGAATGTGAATGTCCATGCCGACCCCTGCAACATTACTGCAGACAATGTCAGTGATATTCGTTGATGGTAGTGGGGTCTTTGAGAAGGATACAACCTCAGTAGAACTCCCTCGTGGACACATAAAGTGCTTAACAAATTTATAACCTGTCATTACCAAAAAAAGGAACAGCACATTTTTAAAAAGTGCCAAAAATGTAATTTTGGTTTAAAGATTTGGCCTACTGGTGGATTATTTATTACAGAAACATACAAAATAATCAGTTTAACTAATACTGTTAATTTATTCCATAAATTTTACATTGGGTGGTGGTCTAAAAAAATGTTAAGCATAAATGGATATGGATGATGCTTTGTCTTGCCACAAAATGGTCTCATTGTTCCACATAATTAAAATACTAGATTTGTGATAAATGATTTTAATGCATAACCAGTAAATGTTTATGACAGCCAATGCCGTCATTTATTCTTCCAAAAGAAGGGCTTAACACTCCGCTTTTCGACTGGGTTTTTAAAATGTTCATATAAAACACATTTTGGTTCAGAAATTAGAAGTTCAGCTATTTCTCGCTTGCAGAAATGCACCATGACTTGTGTTTTGGTGCCTTTCAGGTCATTGATTTGAAATTTCATTTGACCTATACAACAATATACAACATATATATACATACACAACATTTGGAAGCTAAACTTTGAACAGTTTCCAGCTGAACAACTCACCTGGCCCACGGTCTCCACCTGCTAGCTGAAGTTGGTTCTTTTTTTTAGGGGGGGGGTTGCTTCTGTAAATCTTCGGACGTTTACAGATATTTTCCTGTAATAACGTGGACTACAAGTGTGCTTCATCATGCCTTTACATAGTCATTAATTTATGAAATACCAATTGTGATTGTTTTAGCATAATTTATGAAGCTCCTTGAGGCGACTTTTGTTGTGATTTGGCGCTATATAAATAAAATTGAATTGAGTTGAATTGAATATATGGAACTTATGTGTGAATGGCAGATTTACACTTGCCTATTTGATATGTAAATTATTTAATAAAGAATGAAACTGCTTGAGCATAAAGTGGTGTAATTTTATGAAGCTTTATGAGAGCTTTGACATAAGTGTCAGTTAGTGATTTATATATATACATAACACTTGTAAAACACACAAGTCACATTAACATTTGAAATGCTGTGCTAGCGTGGCTAAAAGACTCTACTTCACATAACCTATGTGACTTTCTCACCTTAAGTAATGTTCATGATGACGATGATAGTCAAGGACAATCCCAGTTTGCTGTCAAACCCCAAATCACTTGACATTTAGAAAGCAGAGATAGTGTTTCATGGGTTAGTTTGTTAAACTCTGTGACCTGTGCTTTCGAGGTTGATGGCTATGTTATGAGAGCGTGTAAACCCCAGTTTTAGTGTGTGAGCTTGTGGCAGCTGCCTCATTCAGGTTTGATAAAGGCAAAACAATTGCCGCTGTTGTTGAAAAATGGGGATTTTTGCTACGATTTATCAGAGAGCAAGACACCATGAGGGATTGGCGCTCACTGTGCCTGCTGAGTTAGCTCCGAAAGGTTTTCTGTTCAAAACACTGATCATTTTTATTTAAATGTATTTGAGAAGCAGCGCTAAAAATGAATTATTCAAGCGGGTAATAAATTAAATACAAGCAATAACACAAATGGATACTAACCCATACTGATTGTGCAGCAGACATGAGAGATGTGTGCATGTGTGTTTTGTGTGTGCATCTGTTTTGGCAGATGGATAAACTAAACTACAGGGGGAGTCTTCACAGTGTGCTGACCCACAGACCTCTGTGTTCTTAATCTCTGTTAGTTTCTACAGTGCCTGACAGCAATACCACTGTGCCCTGTAGGGGGCGCTGTAAATGAAGCCCAGACATGGTGCGTGGGAGAAGACGAGTTTAAGTGATTGTCTCTGTTCTTTAAAAATGATTCGGCTGTACAAAAAAGTTTGTAGCACAGTACTTTGAAAGATGCCAGCATTTTCACATTACACATTTTGGTCCAGAAAAGTTTGGACAGTGACAAATTTTCATAATTTTGTGCATGCCATCACACTAGATTTACAGAAACATGCAAAGATGCTTAAAAATGAAATTGGACAAACTAACAAAATTCATATTTTTGATACGTTGATGAGAATCTTTCTCCAGTTGTAGTTTGCAGCTTTGGTCCTTTTAGTTTTGTCTTTAGCGAGTGAACAGCATGCTCAATGATGCTAAAATCAGGTGATCAACTCACCCCTTGCAGAACCTTCCACTTCCCTTCACAACTCCCAGGTTGCTTTCACAATATGTCGTGGGTCATTGTCCATCTGTACTGTGAAGCGCCGTCCAATCAGCTTTACTGCATTTGGCTGAATCTGAGCAGAGATTATAGCTTTTCTGTCACATCATCAATAAACACTAGTGACCTGGTGCCATTGGAAAGCGTGCATGTCCATGTCATCGCACTGCTTCCACTGTGTTTTACAGATGATTTAGTTTGCTCTGAATCAGTTCCAACATACAGCCATAATTTTCTTTTTTCATCTTTTTTCATTCTCCCAGCGTATGAATGGTTTGCACCTTCTGGTGAACTCTATGTTTTCTCTAGTGAATTCTTGTCTTTATGATAGACTTGGTTAATGATATGCCTTCCTCCTGGAGTGTTCTTCTGTTGGCTGTATGTTCTGAAGAGGCTGTGCGTGACCCCAGAAAGGGTTTGTCAATCATCCACCACTGATGTCTTTCATGGCCTTTAGGCCTTTTTAAGTTGCCAAGCTCTTTCTGTTTTCCAGAATGTAACAAACTGTTGATTTGGCCACTCCTAACATTCGTGCTATTTTTCTGATGGAGTTGCCTCGTTTTTTACAGCCTAAAGATGGGATGATTTACAATGAGAGCTCCTTCACCACATGTTTTGGGCTCACAGCCACAGAATTAGCTCAGACCTTTTAATGGCTTAATTTATGAACAACAAAGAAACAGTTATTTGCACAAAAATGCTTTCGACTAATGTGCAGTGAAAATGAAAGTTAACTAAAAAGTTAGGAGAAAAAACCCCAAAAAAACCCTAAACTGTGAGTCATACAGGATACAAACCACAGCCTCTATGTTCAAAGTCACGTAATTTACACCACCATCACCCCACCTGACTATGTAAATTATTTGCAATATACAAGTAAAAATCCTCACATAGATATTTAAATGATGTTCACAAATGCATTATACTGCATTTACAGACTTTTATGTACATAATAAGCTTACTTTAGTAACTGTTGAGGAGATTTGAGACTTTCTGCATCTATAATAGTCATTACTTTTAATTTTCGCATGAATTTGTATTCAATCGATGATGAAGAAAGTATCTGAATATTTTTATGTTTTATATAAATCTGCTGTCAAGTTTTTTTCTTTTACATTGCTGGAACTGTAAGCTACTTTTGGCTGCTCTCTTATTCACCAGAGGTCTCAGATGAACTTGTAACGCCTGTCAGGATCGAACCAGGGAGCTCTTGATGCGTAAACCACATTACAAGTAGAAAACCAAACAGTCTGTTTTATAGGCTTTTCATCACCAAGAATACTCAATAGTTCAAATAATTTTCATTTTCATCTGGCAAGAAACGAAAGTGATTTCTACATCCCCTTCATTAAGCTACTGGCCAGTGTTCAGTCGTACCAGAAAACATCGAGTAATCTTTAATGAAAATGGATCAGGTTTAAAGTTTTAGAGCCTTCTGTACAGCTGTCGCATGAGCAATAGGCATCAGTACTGAATCATAGAACAAATACATTAACTTATGAATTTACATCATTAACAGTTTTCTGTCAGTCTTTCGTTCCTGGTTTATTTGCAGCCATAGTGTTGTCTTCTGCTGTTGTATTTTTTATGTTCTTTATATATGTTTAATACCTGCTCATCTGATAGTGTTCTGATTGCAAGATGGAGCCATATGGTGTGGAAGAAGAGTCAAGTGACAACATCCTTTTATGTAAGACAGCACAGAGACTACAGCAGAAGGCCTGATTACCTTTGCAGTGGTTATCACTGACTCGGGGTCTAGGGTCTGTCCAGCCAGCAGGCCCAAAGAAACCCTCACTATGTTGAACTTCACGTTACACCCCACTGCTGAGTTTATCTTCCACTTTGACAAGAGTAACATTTGGCTTTCCTCCCATGTAGCTGCATCATATCTGTTTTTGTTCAAAAACCTTATGTAATTTGTTATATTAGGAACTAATTGTTATGAGGCTTTTTGAAATCTGAACCATGTGCGCTGGTGTGTGTCTGCATATGCTCTACGACTGAGTGTGATTTAATGTGTTTGGTTCATAATTTATCAACTGACACTGTGTGTGTGTGTGTGTGTGTGTGTGTGTGTGTGGCGCACATGTGTGTCTTTCTTCTAGATAGAAACTGACTCCAAAGCCATGGTGGCTGAACTCTTCTGGTGTTTGGATCCTCTGTCCCGTGTGTCATGTTTATTAGTGGAAACCTGGTTTTAATTTTCAACGTAGTGTGAATATACACAGAAGTGTAAGGAGCATGGAGGGTCGGGGTGGGTCAGGGTGGCTCTCCAGTGTAGGCCTCCCTTTCATTGTTAGCCCACCTGTCCATCACCAAACCTCTGCACTGAGCTCTAACTATTATTTGCCTTCTCAAATGATCTTTTTTGTGGTTTTGGAGTTAGTCATCATTTTTGTTAAGCTATAGCACGAAGAGTGCTGCTACTTTATATTTTAAGTAAAAATGAGCAATGAAGAAATGTGCAAAGGGAAAAGCTGTTGTGATGTATTATAGACAGACCTATGTCTTTACAGAAAGAAAAGCATGCAGGTGCTTCTGAGGGTTTCCTCTGCCAGTTTGACTTAACAGAGTCATTACTTCAAGAATTCTCATACTGGGGCTTATCAAATAAATGAGGGTAATGCGAACACGAGTTTCTGTGATTCCCATCCCTAGTAATAACATCTTTGGTGCCAATATTTTAGTCAGGATGCAGGAAACAATTTACATTCCTTGCACAAATCCCCCTTGGAGGCTTTGGTATACAGAGTCTGTCAAAGCATTACAAGTTTGGTGACTGCAAACAGCATCTGTTTATAGGGTGGAGCTGTGGGAGCTCATCGGTGTTGAAAGCTCTCTCAAAGGGGACACTAATGGCGGGAATATACAGGTAGATTGGTGAGCTTCGCTACACTTTGTTTCCATCGTGGGTCAGATAAAGCCCATTTTAATCTTTAGTGGGCCGGACCAGCGGCATCCCCATTCCTGCCAGTGTAAAGAAGATTAATGACACATTTAATCCATGTGACATCTTAAGATAAGAAAAGGAAGTATAGGACATGTCTTTCTACATTATTAAAAAAATGCTTATGTAGTTCATGAATCTGTCACCATGACTGTTTGTGCTTGTAAGAAAGAACTGTGCAAAACTGCAGAAAAATGTCTCACATTTTTCAAAGCTGTCCAGTGGGCCTGGATTGACGTCTTTGTTGAGCTGATTTTGTCACCTGGGCCTTATGTTTGACACCCCTGCTCTAAAGGGTTGGCATTATTATGGTTAACTTTCATGCTCTGCATGAAGCTCCTCAGCTCGTCATTTATAGCCTCCTCATCAGAGTTGCTCTGCTTTCAGCTGTGTTGTTTCTTTTTAAGAGCTGTACAAGGTTTTTATTTTTTCTTCTTACCTCAGATTCTGCTGCTGCGAAAGCTCATGGGAGACTTGATCAAGTGAGAGTGTGTCTGCAGTGATTTGATCACTTCTGCTGCTCTAGCTTGTCACAAACCTTTTTTATTCTTGAAATGAGTCATTTTTAAAGGGGGGGATCTAAATAAAATAGCTCATGTCTGCCATTATGTAGTGCTTTTTTATTATCTAGGTTTGAACAACTGTCTTAATCGCCACGGTCAGCTGAGAGTCATTTTCTCCCTTGAAAATATTTTTATTGGCTTGAACAATGCGAACCTAACATTAGCATTCACCAGACCAGTAATTTGTCAACTACTGAAGAGCACTTAAAATTGTGCTCATTTCCTGTCACTGAGAACTTCTTTTCTCATCAGCTTTCAGCTCATGATTTACAGCTCTCGTCATCCTTTAGATCATCTTTTGTAGCAATCCCAGGCTAGCAGGTATCGCTGTTGTGAGCTGGTTCTTTGGCAAGCTGAGCAATAACCACGTCCTTCTTCTATTTCCAGGAATATGAGATGACAGCAACATTTTTCATACACCAACTGCACTTTCTGTCTTGGCATCTTTTACAGCTCCCTGTAAAGAAATCAAACCATGCAGCAATCTTTTGCTTTCACAGAAATGTTAAACCAGGAGAAATGCTGAAAACTTTGTTGAAAAACTTGGAAAAACCAGTTTGTTCAGTAGTTCCTCTTACTTCACTCAAGTCTTCACCACATATATTAGAAGCACCAAACTGTGACTTGGTTACCATTTAATTCCCAGCTAGTGTCCAGACCTTGGGAACCAAATTAGCAAATTTTAGCAACTTTTCAGGAATAATTTTAACCAGTAATTTCATTAATTCTGGAACTCTACTGAAGTAACGCTTTTCCAACGCTGCTGATTGTAAGACCAATAAGAATTGGATTGGAGCATATAAATCGTCCAATCCATTAACCAGTCATGCTACCTGGAGACCTTAGCACTGACTAAAGCAGGCAGTGTCAAACACTTATATAAAGTTGCAGTTAAAATTGTCCATCAGCTACACCTGGAAAACAAACTCACTTATGTTCACTGAAAATCTGTCACGGTGCACCCCTAGATAATACATCCACACTCTGTGATTTAATCCTGTTTAAATGTCCCCATAGACTAGTCCATTAACTCCGTCTGTAGCACTTTTCATTGTTTAATTTAAATGTGCTTTGCATATCTGTACTTCATTGATTGCAATTACATATGATGTTGTTTGTCTTGCCAGAAGCCCAATTACCCGCCAGAGACACTAAAGGCTTGAACTCTTTACTCCACACGACAGAAAGTCTGTTAATCTGTATGCTTATCTGCTTCAAAACACTTACTAATCTGCTTAAAACACCTTGGAGTTAGACTATGCAGTAACTCTCTACATTGTGCTCTTTTTGGCAGTTTTGGAAGGTGAGAGCGTTTTAGCAGACTGAAAACAGAGCCACCACTCTCATTATCTGCCCTTCACTTTTCCGAGGCTCTTTGAGAGAATTTGTGTACGTGTTTGTGTGTCTTGGCCTATCTTCCTGTTGTTCATGTTGGTGAACGGTAATCTGAATGAATAATTAATTTGGCTGCGAACCAGTTATAAATGAGAGGTTTGGTTTTCCTTTTGCTGAACTACAAATGCGCTTTGATGTTTCACACCAAGGCTGACTAAGAGCAAGAGGAATAAAAATAGAAGAGAGCTCTGTTACAGCAGGTTCAATGACGGCGCTCCCTACAGAGGATTTTAGAGAGGGAGAGGATTTGAAGCTAATCCCACCAACAGAGTACAGTATGAATGAGGGCAATGAAGTGATCCCCGCTGCATCCCGGAAAAGTTGCTCAATGACACTGCTGTCAAAAGCTCTTAACTGATCAAATGGGCAAATTGTTATTTAAGGCAAGAAGTATTTGTAAGAGCTGTAATCCTGATACAGACTGATAGAAACCGGCCTACAGCACAATGGACAGTGATTTTTGTAAATCTCCTGCAGAAGTACCATATCCCTTTCAAATCAGCACTGGAGACAGTTCATTTGAATATGGCTTTTGTCAGCTAAAACCCATGCAGAGCTGTAATTCTTGCTAGATAAAAGAGAAAACTCATCGTTTGCTCCTGAAATGTGTTCGAGACATTAAACGTCACTGTTTTTCATGTTCAGGTTCACTGATTTTAAGTGCTTATCTTCTGTTAACACTGCGTGACTCTATTAGCTTAGAAAAAATTGCTGTGAAACTCTAACATTGGCATAAATTTTATGTAATTTTCACTCTATGGCCTTCAAAAAATATAATATTCATTTTAAAAGGTTACTTTTAAAGCCCAGCTAGAGTAAAAGACATGGTTGGGCTTTAATAACTGTATTAAACAAGACTAAACAGATATGGTAAACTCTTTCTGAGGGTTCATTTATTTTGCAAAAGCTCCCTCTGGCAAGCTGCATCCACACCAAATGGAATTCCTCACATAAACAACTTGATTGATAATTATTAGGTTGACTTGAAAGACAAACTGAAACAGATTCTGAAGGATAATCAGTCACGCCGTTGACTGGTGACCTCTCTCCCTTCCTTTCCCCTGATGACCCAAGTCTTTCTGAACATCTGTTTTCAACAAAAGCTCATCATGGGACTTAATTGCAAATGGAACAGCTGATGATTGGTTGACGGACTGAATCTTATATGGGCACAAGACCACTTGTTGAACTTTCAGTGTTTAATCATCGCCCATTAAAACAAACACACAGCTTGTTCAGCTTTTAGAAGCAACAAAAGTGAGCGTAAAATATACAATACAGGGCAACGAATCAGCTCCTACTAAATCTTTTTGTGAACATGCTGTGACAGAAAATACTTTTGCCACAATACTGATGTAGCACTCATTTATGGAAGCCCATTTCCGCCACTAAAAAAAAAAAGTATTCATAACTCGAAATTTCAAGTTATTGACTTAAAATTTTGAGAAAAGTAACTCGAAATTTCGAATTAGCTCTGCCAATCAGTGATCTACATGGAATACGCACTCAAAACCGGATCACAACAAATTGGCGCTTTCGAGAGTACGCTTGGTGATAGTAACGCCATGTGATTCAGCTAATAACACAAGGATTTCATCATTTGTGAAGCCATGCTGAAGATAATCAGCAATTTGTGCATTCATGTCTGGCTGTAATATTGGTAGCTTAGCTGTTGCATTTGTAGCTGAGGGCTTCAGCTTCTGGGTAACAAGGAAATGACGTCATTCACGTAGTTTACTGATTGGCAGAGCTAACTCGAAATTTCAAGTTATGGATACTTTTTTTTTTAGTGGCGGAAACAGGCTTCCATACTCATTTGATATTTCAAAGATAGCATAATATCATATATTAGGATTAAAGCTTTCCTTTTTGACAAAGCTAGTAGTTAAGGCTGGATCAGGTGACACTGAACCCTCCTTTAGTTATGTTGTGATAGGCCTAAGTGTATCCCAAAAATGATGATTTTTACTAATTTAATCATATGTAAGTTTTAAAGTAGTTTTAAATGTTACATTTCATAGAATTTACTCGAATGCAACTGGGGAATAAAGGAGAAGTTGACATTTATGGGTTAGCCTGAGCCTGCACAAAAAAATAAAGAAAAGTGTTTTAGGGGAACAGAGTGGTATGGTGGTTAGCACTGTTGCCTCACAGCAAGAAGATTCTAGGCTCAGAACTGCCAGCCAGCTGGAGCCTTTCTGTGTTTGCATGGGTTTTTGTCTGGCTACTCCGGCTTCCTCCCACAGTCCAAAGACATTCATATCGGGTTAACTGGAAATTCCAAATCGGCCAAAGGTGTGAATATAAGCAATACTGGTTTTCTGTGTCTCTGTGATAAACTGGTGACCTGTCCAGGGTGTGCCTCGCTGTAGCCCCATGACATAAGAGTTGAATAACTGGAAGAAAATGTACAGATGGATAATGTTTTATTGTAATATGTGATATATCCACAACGTTGTTCTAAAACTATAAGAGTAGGAAGGAAAACTATGTTTTGTTACCAATATTTCCGTATAAATCTTGACTGCTTATCCATTTCATGGTCGTGAGCAGGCTGGAGCCTATCTCTGCTCTTGCTGTGATAACGTGAGAGGCGGGTTACGCCCTGGACAGGCTGCCAGTCTATCACAGGGCTCACACAGAGAGATGAGAGACAGACAGCCATTCATGCTCGCATTCACACCTACAGGCAATTTAGAATCACCAGCTAACCTAACATGCATGTCTTTGGACTGTGGGAGGAAGCCAGAGCACCCAGAGAGAACCCGTGCAGTCACAAGGAGAACAATGTTTATTTTTTTCTGTAGCGAATTCTAATTTTGCCCTGTAAAGAATGGCAAGACTTTCATCATCTTTTAAGATTATTAAAAAAACAGTGACACAGTGTCATATGTGAAGTAAAGACAGATGTACTAGGCCAAGGAGACTCGATGCGATCGTCCTGAAGGGCAGGAAGCTTAACACTGTAATGTAATAGTTCTGTTCTGCTTCTATTTCACTTCAAAGTCTTTTAGTGCTGTGATTTCTCAGGCCTGTTAGTTATTATTGTTGTTCTTTTAAGAGATTTCTCATTGCCACAAAACATCAAATAACAGTAAGACTTATAATGAGTAAGCAGGCTGCAGCGACTCGGTAACTTTAGTTTCACTAAACAAAAATAAGAATATTATATTCTAGTCTAGTCTTTGATTTTTCATTTTTATTTCTTCTAATGAGTGTATGCGTGCAGCGTTTTTCATTGTATCTTTGTTCTGTTGTGTTACTATGGATACTGGTGTTTTTGCAAGGTTAGCGGGAACGGCAGAGAATTTTTGTTTGTTGACAGAAAAGGTAAGCTGTGAGACAGTGGTGAAAAAGAAAAGATAGTCAACAAATATCTTTCATCACTGTATTTGCTGACAAAACAAGCTCTGGTATGGAGATTGTGGTTACAGAGCTGGTGTTTCTCTAGCACTCAGCATAGAATGACACACACACATAAAAATAAAAAATCGGAGGCTGAGGTGTTTGTGGGTATAAAACAGTAAAACAGGTGCTTGAGTTTTTTCAGAGGGCCCGTCCAAGTGTTTTGGGATTAGACCCTAAACTAAATACTGGCAAGTCACTTTATTGTTTAATTCTAGTAAGCTCGAGGAGAGTTGCAAATTGCACCTCCTCTTTAACAGTGTATTGAGTCTGCACCTAAGCGATGACCCGCGGGATAGAGAGGTCACGACGAGCCACAGGGAGACCCAGTGATGATGGGGGGCGCTATTATTGCTCTGATCCCACACTTCCTTCCTTCCTCTCAACACTTCTTTAGCCCTTGACACCCATCACCTTGAGCTGCCAGCAATGTCTGACACTGATGATACATTCCCTGGGCAGGGGGATCCTGGGAATAGACCTTATCCATCACACCGCTTCTATCCAATAAAATCCTTTGCTGGAAAACAAAACAACATGGGGCGCTGGAGAGAAGAGATTTAACACCCAAGATTCAAGGATAACTAACCACATATGGAGCTCTGGGCATGCTGAAGTCATTAAGGTCAGAGAGAGGAAACAAAAATAGGGGCTGACTATTTTAAGACAATATGCAGCAAGCATAGGAAAGAAACACAAGTTTGGCATTGTGGATTCTGATCTAGTAACCTGCTTCTTTCCAGGTAGCAAGCAGAAAATGCTAGCCAGATAGAATTAAGCCCTAATTTTACAAGGAATCCCCCTAAGTAAAACTAAAGGCCAACTACTGGGCTGTGGAGGCTGTAATAGTAATTATCATTACATACTATATAAAAAGGTCAAGCAACAAAAACTCATACTGATTATTCTGCTATTAGCACCGCTTTGCCAGCAGTGATCAGAGAATTGCAACACAAGAGGAATCGCCCCGGGGTCACTGAAATGAAATGCTTAGTCTTTACAAAGCATAAAGGAGGTTTCATAACGCTATCTGTTCCATCCATCCATCGTCGGCTGCTTATTCAATTTGTGGTGACAGCAGCTTAAATGTAGCAGCAGACACATAGCCACATATTTTAGCTTCTCCTGGGGAACCCAAGGTGTTTCCTTTCCTTGCCAGATGTATTATGTAATAATTCCAGCATGTTTCTGCTGCCTGAGGGGAAGAGGAATCAACAGTGGAGTGAAGGGAGCCCAAGAGTCCTGACCAGATGAAGAGAAGAAAAAAAACAACCTAGCTGGCTTGCTATTATGTAAAGGAGCAGTCGTTCCGCTGAGGGCTCTTTCCAGAATGCACGCTGTATGTAAGGCCCAAATTATACTTTACACATCTGGGTGATTTTTGAGATGCTGCACGGATATTCAGACAAAAAATTTTCACCATCTGTCCATGTCCACAAGGCTCTAACCCTAATCACTACTGGCCAGAATGTGCAACAGAAACACACAGACTGTGCATGTAGAAACCATATTTGCAGACTACCCTGCATGCATTTGTGAATTTTGTAGTAATTTCATTCTCTAAGAACAATGAAAAGATTATACATAGTTCTCTGCCATAATCTAACCAAGACACTAATGAACTTTTTTTAAACTATCCAAAAAGTTAATTAGAGCCTCCAGAGCACAAATGTACCAATTTTCAGGATGCCATCTGCTATATTAAACTTGTCTTGCAAACTTAATGAAATTACTACTTGTGGTCTCAAATCAGGCCAGCCAGAGAATGAGGGGCTCTCTTGGTTTGAAGGAAAATTAGATGCTATCCTCACAGCAGATTGTGAGGAGTGCAGCAATGCATTAGGGGCACCCTTCTTCCATTAGAGGGCTCAAAAGACATTTGAAAGAATCTTTTAATAATGATACAGTAACTGTGCATAATTGAGGAGGTTGGGCACTAATGGCTTAAGTGTTAACATAACTTTCTGAGCTGCATGAAATATAGTTTCTCAAAGGCCAAAGTATAATGAACCTGAAAGCCATTTCGTGTCGTTAATTCTTAAGACACATATTTAAAATCCTAAAGTGACACGTTTAGTCAGAATGGATTGCGTGCAGTGTGAAGGCGTCATGAGCCACAATGGCAAAACAGAGACAATAACACACAAAGATGTAAAACAATTCCAGAACAACATCAAAAAACATGCAAATAACATAGGTAAGATGAGAGATAAGATAAGATAACTCTCTATTGTCATTGCACAGTCACACATAGTACAGGGTGGGCCATTTATATGGATACACCGTAATAAAATGGGAATGGTTGGTGATATTAAAGTCCTGTTTGTGGCACATTAGTGTATGTGAGGGGACAAACTCCTCAAGATGGGTGGTGACCATGGTGGCCATTTAGAAGTCGGCCATCTTGGATACAACTTTTGTTTTTTCAATAGGAAGAGGGCCATGTCACACATCAAACTTATTGGTAATGTCACAAGAAAAACAATGGTGTGCTTGGTTTCAACGTAACTTTATTCTTTCATGAGTTATTTACAAGTTTCTGACCACTTCTAAAATGTGTTCAATGTGCTGCCCATTGTGTTGGACTGTCAATGCAACCCTCTTCTCCCACTCTTCACACACTGATAGCAACACCGCAGGAGAAATGCCAGCACAGGCATCCAGTATCCGTAGTTTCAGGTGCTGCACATCTCGTATCTTCACACCATAGACAATTGCCTTCAGATGACCCCAAAGATAAAAGTCTAAGGGGGTCAGATCGGGAGACCTTGGGAGCCATTCAACTGGCCCACAACGACCAATCCACTTTCCAGGAAACTGTTCATCTAGGAATGCTTGGACCTGACACCCATAATGTGGTGGTGCACCATCTTGCTGGAAAAACTCAGGGAACGTGCCAGCTTCAGTGCATAAAGAGGGAAACACATCATCATGTAGCAATTTCAAATATCCAGTGGCCTTGAGGTTTCCATTGATGAAGAATGGACCCACTATCGTTGTACCCCATATACCACACCAACCATCACTTTTGTTGTTCCAACAGTCTTGGAGGGATCCATCCAATGTGGGTTAGTGTCAGACCAATAGCAGTGGTTTTGTTTGTTAACGTCACCATTCACATAAAAGTTTGCCTCATCACTGAACAAAATCTTCTGCGTGAACTGAGGGTCCTGTTCCAATTTTTGTTTTGCCCATTCTGCAAATTCTGTGCGCCGATCTGGGTCATCCTCGTTGAGATGCTGCAGTAGCTGGAGTTTGTAAGGGTGCCATTTGTGAGTAGCTAATATCCGCCGAAGGGATGTTCGACTAATGCCACTCTCCAGTGAAATGCGGCGAGTGCTACGCTGTGGGCTCTTGCTGAGTGAAGCTAGGACAGCCACTGATGTTTCTTCATTAGTGACAGTTTTCTTGCGTCCACATTTTGGCAAATCCAACACTGAACCAGTTTCACGAAACTTAGCAAGCAGTTTGCTAACTGTAGCATGGGAGATGGGTGGTCTCATAGCGTGTCTTGCATTGAAATCTGCTGCAATGACCCGGTTACTGCGTTCACCAGATATCAACACAATTTCGATCCGCTCCTCACGTGTTAACCTCTTCGACATGTCAATGGCTGTGAACAAAGAGAAACTTGTAAATAACTCATGAAAGAATAAAGTTACATTGAAACCAAGCACACCATTGTTTTTCTTGTGACATTACCAATAAGTTTGATGTGCCACATGGCCCTCTTCCTATTGAAAAAACAAAAGTTGTATCCAAGATGGCCGACTTCTAAATGGCCACCATGGTCACCACCCATCTTGAGGAGTTTGCCCCCTCACATATACTAATGTGCCACAAACAGGACTTTAATATCACCAACCATTCCCATTTTATTACGGTGTATCCATATAAATGGCCCACCCTGTACAATATTACAATGAAATTGTAAAACTGTCCCACGTCAGCACTACGTACAACACGACGCGACACATGACAACACAACACAGTAACTTAACTTAGTAAAAAAATGAAGAATAAGTGCATGTGTATTGCACACTGTTATTATTGCACATTAATTATTATTGCCCCCCCCCCAAAAGAAAAAGAAAAAGAAAAGTAGCCAAGGGAGGTAGCCAATCAGGTCAGCTGTTTGCTTTGATTAGGGCTTAGCATAGAAAACATAGAAAACAGCAGTCTTGAATGTAGGACTAATGTTAGGCTGTACACACCATAAAATGAGAGTTTGTGGCGACCACTAAGCAGTGGCGCTTCAGCAAACCTGAGGAGTCTAAAAATATGTAGAGTATGACTATAGAAAGAAAAAACTGAACCCTACAAACAGAGCATTGTTATTAGGAACTAATGTTACTACTGAGACCTTCATTGCTTTGTTTCTTGTCTTTCAGCAGTTCAGACTTTACTTTTTTTCTTGTAAGCTTTAATTACAGCATCATTGCATTGATTAGATGTTTTTATTGCTATTATCATTTTATTATGTTTTTGTTATTATAATAGTACTATGTATTTCAAAATTAGTTGTTATTTTTACCTAATTTTGACTTGTTTGTTTTTAATTCAGTTTAGTTTCAGTTAGTTTCCAGAGTGAGTTTTCTTGTTTCACTTTACTTTTTATTGTTTGAAAATGTTTGGTTTATTTTTTTAATCTCAGTGTTTGCTTTAGACTTTTTAATCATTATTGTATGTACATGCCAGAGGCAGGATTTAGGCAAATCACTACCGGTGTTTAAAACAAATAGCTTTTTTAAAAGCAGTTGACTCGCTGTTTTGCAAGAAAGTCACAAAAAATATGTCCATCAAAGCCTCGTTAAACAAAATTTGCTAAAATGTTTTTACAAAATGTACAAATTATAAAACTAAGGTTGTTTCATCTAAATTGTTATTTTATTGTGTTTTCCAAATTCACAAAATCGTTTCAGTTCATTTTATTAAATTTCAAAAGTCCAGTTTTCATTTTATTTTAGTTAACTAAAAGGTCTTTTTTCAAATGTACACTTAGTTTTTACTTTAGTCTAGTTAATTACAATGACCCACAAAAACGGAACAACATGATTTACAAATCGCATAAACTAAGATTTTACACACAACAGAAAATAGAAAACTGAAAATGTACCATTTTAAAAAAAATGTAATTCAGAACTTGATGGAACCAACATATCTAAAACAAAATTTCAGGGTCATATTAACAACTGTGCAGAATCCCCTCTTCTTTTAACATCTGTTGATGTCAGTTGATTTTCAGGAACTGAGGAGACCGGTTGTTGGACTTGTTGTCTCACTCTTCTCTGATGTAGGATTCCAGCTGCGTAACAATCCCGGCTTGTCTTTCATTTAATGAAGTGCTAAATGTTTCCAACTTGTGACAGGTCTCGACTGCAGGTGGCCTCACTCAGCACCTGAGCTCCACTCTGCTATGAAACCATGCTACTTCATAAATGCAGTATGTGGTGTAACTGTCATAAATGCTGGAGTTTAGTCTGGCTTTTTGGATTCTGAATTCTTGTTATTTTGAGTTTTGTATTTTTACTCTCAGCAATTATTTCCTGATTGGTTTCTTTGTGTTTAAGTCCTCAGACCTTAGTTTTAGTGTAGCTTTCTGAATTCTGTTCATGATTATAATCTGTTTATATTTAATGCTACCAACCAGTTGTTCCTCATGCTTTGTGTTAAGTCTAAGTATCTGTGTCTGGTGTTCTCGTAATTTGGTTATTTCTTGTTTTATTTTAGTAACCTTTGTCTTTTATGTTTAGGATTTTCATCTGTGTCTTGTAACCTGTTTTTTTCCTTAAAATGATGTCATCTGGATGGGAGCATACAGGTATGTTGATCTAATATACTGTATATACTGTTCAGCAAATGTGCAAGCTACAAATTCTGTAGGCACTGATGCACCCCCATACAATCAGAGATGCGGGCTTTTGAACTGAGCAATGATTTTCATGACAGAATCATGTCTGTTTTTAATGCACTACTATCGGTGGGCCCCAAAGATCACGGGCATCCAATAATCATGTTTTGCGCCTGTCCATTGCGCACAGAGATTTCTCCAAATCTCTCAGATTCTCAGAATCGTATTGTGTACAGTAGATGATACTTAAAGTCTTTGCAATTTTACATTGCAGAACATTATTTTTAAACTAATCCGCAATTTGTAGACTGTTTTTTCCCCCCCATCTTTAAACCTGAGAAACTCTGCCTTTCCAAGATGCTCTTTTAATACCAATCGTATCACTGACCTGTTGCTGGTTAACCTAATTAGTTGGAAAATTTTCCTCCAGCTGTTTCTTTTTGATACCACTCACTTTTTTTACTTTTTAGCTTTTTTTTGAGACACTTGCTGCCATCAAGTTGAAAATAAGCAAAGAAATTTTAATGAAAAGATCAAATGTTTCAGTTTAAACATTTCGTGTGTTTTCTGTGTTCTACTATGAATAAAATATGGGTTTACAAGAATCGCAGATCATCATTTTTTGCTTTTATTTACATTTTTAACAGCAACTTATTTTTCAACAATCTTTTGTTAGTTTGGGTTGTAGGTAGAAGGGTTTATTTACCACTGTTTTCCAAACCTCTTCTCTTAAAAACAATGCATAAGCCTTTGGGAACTAAGGATGTTTGTTTTTCCATTTTGGGTAAAGAGAGAATATCAGCAGGTCAACGTTTTGCGGTCTCCTTTGTCGTATTTGTGGTTTCATAATGCAGTAAATGGTTTTAATGAGTGATAAATGTGGATTTCAGGCAGGACAGATTAGCGGCGAGTCTGTTACCACATAACTATGCTGTAATAAATAATGCCTTAGGTGATAATAGGTTGTAGAGTCCTGAGAAGGTTGAAGGGTTGTTTGTTTTCTGCATGGTAGAGTTTCAGCTTAAATTTGACCTTGACTTTGTGGAATCTGCAACAAAGTGTTCACTAAAAGTGGTGTGCATGTGTGACCCTGAGCCCATGCAAAAAATGTGTCTGTTTTTAATGTAGTACCTTGTTTTCAGCCTTTGCACCTTTCTCCCAGTCTTTTACTTATAATACTATATGTACCATAGATGTTTACAGCCCAGAATTCTTGGCAATTTTATGATTACATTTATGCCCACTCTGTTAATATGATATCATATTATTTGATAAATACAGTTTAAATTTTTTGTTGCTTCTGTGTCAACTTTAAAAAAACTGTATATTTTGAAATGTTGTCGTCATCTGAGTTTATGATACACAGCTCAAAGAGAGAAGTTGTTAATTAAACAGATCAGCATGGGTTTCAATGCATTAAAGAAAAAGCAATAAACAGACTGCAAATAATAGTTCTACTATCCGGTTAATTTGATTTTATCATTACTTCAGACATTTTTTATCAGCATTAACACAAAAATACACTAGAATAATGACCTCTACTAAAACAGGGTAGAGAAACTCACAAAATTGTCATCCAGAAAAGAGGGTGAAACATAACAAAAAGTAAACACAAGGCAGCCACGTTAGATTTAAAGTCTGATCATCTGTATTCATTTTTAAAATCCCACCAGTATTCAACTGGGATTTTCTGTGCATTTTTAACATTTTTATCTCTAAACCCTGTGGCAGAATTTGTTTTAAAGGATGCTCCACTGCTTCTGCTCATCGTCAAATTGTTAGATTGCCGGTGGATAGGCATCAGTTATTCCAAGAGTGCTGTTATCTGTGAACTTTGGATTAATAAGGCTTGAGTGTAGTGCTTATACCATGATAATTTGTGTTTTGGGGATATTGTGACTGCATCTTTAATAGTAAAAATAATTTGATTACATAATAATTTCATAAGTTAGGCCTCATGTGAGATTCCAGTGAAATTATGATGAAATCCAATGAAAAACACAAACTGTGGTCCCGGTTGCCACCATCAATTTGAATATCAGTCAAGTTTCTTGACGGCACAGTTGGTGCACCTACAATGGATTATGATGTTGCCACTGTTCCATTTTAGCATTTGTTAAAAAATAAACACTTTTACAAACATGTCAAAGTGTGCCACTTACAAACCCATAAAATGTCAATAAAATACATTTCAATGTACCATGAAAGGCTCTGCAAAGTACCCAATGTATGCTTTAATGTCCTAATGTTTTTAGTCACAAAGGTAAAAAATGTCAGGAGCAAAGAGTAGAGCTATTGTCACCCAACCCAGTCTCAGTCAGTCATGAACTCTATTGATTAATGTTGCTGAACAGAAATTTCCCATCATTATGTTGCGTCCTTAAACACAACTATTCATTAACCCACGCTCATAAGTACTGTTTAAGAGGCAAATGAAGCTGACAGCTGGTTACTTGGAGATATTCCAGGATCTGGTTGCCTAGGTAACCATCTAATGTATTTACTATCAGGTCAAATGTCAATGAGTTGAATCCTGAACTCTCATTCATTCAGTCAGTTGCTTCAGTCATTCGACTGGAAATTGAGAAAAGTTTTTTAAAGGTCCTACTCACTTTGCATGATCAGTGGTTATTTTACCTTAAAGTAGCCAAATGTCTTTCACTTTCTATGGTCTCATTTACACTGTGGACCAGGCTTTATGGGGAAATTAGGTTTAACGGTAGTAGCACACTGGCACTTTGTGGGTAGCTTCAAACTGTTTGTCTACCTGCAGAGAGCACCTGTTGTCAGATTGGGGCAGTGTCAACAATATGTGCTACAACATGTCTGTGTGCTACTTCGTGGTCTATCAGCTGGCTGCAGGGAAGAGAGAAGTTGCAGCATGCAAAGAGCTAAAGTGAAACGAGTGTTGAAAACAATCCAAAGAAACCATTGCAAGCCACTGCTGATTGCTTTTCATTGTTTATTTTGGATCTTCTGTTCTTAATCAATCAAACCTGCTGCAGCTCCTTTCCTACTTGATCTCTCTGCCTAGCCAATTGATACAAGTCCCCTTGTCCTTCCTCAGGTGTCCAGTCTCACATACAACTCACTATGCACCAGCATCGCATAGCCACCTCTCTCTTTGCTGTATCCCAACCTTCCAAGTACTCCTGTATACTTCTTTGTTGTCTTTTCAGAAGATGTATCAAACACCTTCTTGGCAGTTTCCCACAGCACTCCAGCTATACATTCCCAGTCATCTGGTAACTATTGCCTACCACCAAGAGCCTACCTCAACTCCTCCCTCAACTCTGTGCAGCATTAATCCCTGTCTCTACCTCACTTTCTTTTCATTTTTGAAGCTTTATTTTGGGACTTTCTGTTTTTATTGGACAGGAAGATATACAGTAAAGCACCGCGGGACAGACTCCTACCTAGGCCACTGAATTTTAGCTGTAAGGCACATGGCACTCACTAAATTGGCACTCTAATTTTCTCTTCTTGATTTCCAAAGTCATCTTACAGATTACTTTCCCCTACAGACTGCCATCTGAGCTGTTTCATCTAATTTTCTAGTTTATTAAACAGGAAAAGGAATTCAGACTAATCAACTAGTCAATAGCAAACATTCAGAAAATCCACAAAGCCATTGATCATATCCCTCAGTCTTTTAAATGCCAGTCAGATATATGGCACTTCTCACTGTTTAAAACACTGCGCTCACATATTGTCAGATTGCTTTTTTGTGTGTGGCTACTGTTAGCTGTGCCAGCACCAGAAGCCAGTTTAAACTCCTCATGTCTCTCCTGAATATGGCTATGCATTGCTTCAGTCGATTGGTTACTTGGCAGGTTGTTCTGACACAGCCCACATACAACCATATTTTAATTTTCTACATTCAAATACTGCCAAACTGCACTGATGATGTCATCTGTTCTACTTCCTCCCCATCCTGGTTTAAAACATGGAGCATGGAGAAAGAGAGGCTGGTGTCCTGGCAAGTGGCCATTCATAGAAGGCACATGTGTCCACTCATATGAAAGTTTTTGTCATTTGTTACATTTTCATTCATTTCAGTGAATTGTTCATTTTCTGTGGTGGAATGATGTACTAAGAAAAGAGAACTCTAGAAAGTAGAGAAGAAGTTTTAAAAAGATTTAACGATGGATCAAAAATGATGCATACAGGGTCAAAAGTATACATACACCCACTTGCATTATTAACATGCTGCGGAAAGTACAAAACAAAATGTTTTAAGTTTCAAGGCCAAGACCTCTTCATTATTTTGTATGTGATCATGTTTGACTACAGATTCTTCTGTGCCATCAGAAAAAGGGTTTGTTTCACAGCACTCACTGAACCCAAACACAGCATATTGGGAAAGTCTAAGGAGCTCACTGCAGCTCTAGGAACAGCATCAAAGATTTAAAGAAGTCAGGAATGTGTTTCAGAGCCATTTCTTTAAAACTGTATATGCCAAGAGTACCAGTTCAAACACTTCTTCAAGTTATTGGGAAGTTGAACCATTTTTGTCAGAGTTTCAAAAGAGACCCAACACTGTTATCCTCAGCTGAGAGGAAGTCAGTTTGGATCATCAGAAACAACCCAGAGAACCACAAGGGCACAGGCCTGTCATGGACTCGGTGTCATCTACCTTCAAATACGTTTTATATTACCAGGACTGAAAGTGTAGCATTCAAGAAGCCCTTGCTCCAGAAACTGACACCTTCAAGCTCAACTAAAGTGTGTTGCTGAACATGTGAACAAAGAAACAGCCCTGTGGAGGAGATTTTTATGGCCAGATGAGACAACTAGTGATGTGTGGTACTACTGATTTCCTTTCCGATCTGATACCAAGTAGAATTTAGGCTGTAATTGGCAATACTGATCCGATCTGATATTTTGTTGAAAATAGGGGGGTATTAAACTATTGTCACACCTTATTAACGGCATCCAGAGGGAGATGGTGGTTTATAAAAGATTAGATTATAGCCAGTCTACAACATATGCATTTCAGAGTATGTGTTGTAAAATTCAAATGAAAAGTCGTGTATCTAGTACAACTTCATAATGAATACAAGACATCAGACTACTTGTTTTCATTGCTTAATTATGAAGAATTATCATACAAGAAATCAAAAAACCCTTAAAAGTCAATACCTACAATGGCTGTTTTACTGCAAGTACACTGTATATTTTAAAGATACCTAGTCTATATAATCCTCTTTAAAGTTGAACAAATGGGATTGTGTGTTGCCACGTGTGTCACAAACTGCCTCTTGGCTGTTTGTGGAGCTGCAATAGCGCCACACATGACTCCCTTACAATCATCAGTGACCACACGTGAGCCGTTATGTTTTCATACAGCCATATTTGGCATATCACTATTACAGGCGGAAGAAGAAGTAGTTCCTACCAATCATTTAGACAATCCAAGTAATATATTTACTTTCCAATGTGTCTTCCTGTTAGTCATAAAGAACAGATTTACCCCAAATTACAAAAATATTGATATTTTAATATGAGAATTAATTCTAGAACATATCTGGCATTGAAAGAATCGATATTTCAGTATTGCACCACACATCACTAGCTACAACTTGCAGAGGTATGTTTGGAGCAGTATTGGCATTCAATGATAAGAAAACTGGGGACAGGTCGAATCGTGCTTTGAGGTTGTCCCAGTGGTACATCTGAAAGAATGGACGTAAAACTGCCACAGAAATCTAAAAGCTGGGTGTAGAATCGATAAACCAGGCTATGGTTGATTAACTATGGTTTCTGTTCCAATTCTGACCTTAAATGTATCTAAAATGTGTAAATAGTCAGGTATGTGCTGGTGAAACAACCATTTTTAACTGTATTTTGCAGTTCTACTTGTAAGAACGGGCAAATATTCAACCAGAATTGTATCAAAAGTTTGTTAAAGTTTTAGCAAAATATTAGGTGTGCAGTTTCTTTTGTATATTTGAATTCCAATCATGTTTCAGAGAGCCCCAAATATATGAAAATATGCTAATATGTGCAGAATTTTAACTCTTAAAGATGTATGTTAAACAACCATTCTACCCCAGAAAAATAACAAATCACAGAGATGACTGAAAGCCCAGTAACGCCTTGACATTTATGTCCAGAATGATGTATATAACCTTTTGATCGCAGCTATAAAACTCTAATCATTCCTTTAGGCATGAAACATAAAGATTGCTATTATTAATGAAATGTTAGGTATGACTCATATGAATTTACCACATCCATGCAGAGAAGGTAAACAAACAGAAAGGGTAAAGATATGCCTGATATTGCATATAAATAAGGAGACGAATGCATTATGAAAACAAGCAAGCAAGGCCAGTGATAACAG
The DNA here is from genome assembly GCF_036321145.2 of Pelmatolapia mariae. Taxonomy (NCBI): domain Eukaryota; kingdom Metazoa; phylum Chordata; class Actinopteri; order Cichliformes; family Cichlidae; genus Pelmatolapia; species Pelmatolapia mariae. The sequence continues at coordinate 46,684,625 of NC_086241.1, forward strand.
CTCACTGCATCCATACGTAGACTGCCTTTACCACCAGATCTGCCCAATTTGTCTAACAGTGGCAGAAAAAAACCTGTCACTGCTCACAGAGAGAGATCAGAAAATACCTGAGACATACAACATATACAATAAATACCAGCGGCTGCCTGGGAGCCACGGTAAAAGGATGGATCAGAATCAAAAGCCTTCTGCACAAGAACTAAATGTGCCCATGTTTCATGTTTTCAGACAGGAGGACATTTCATTTCAGATGGATTCACTGTGATAAGCTGTAGGTTATAGGAAAAGCCTGGTGTGTAATGAGCGTCCAGGCCTAATACACAGTTTGGTCGCGATGGGCTCTGGTGCATTCATTCTCAAGGGCCGTCGTGCAAATAACTGGCTCAATCAATAAGTTCTGGGGCAAAAAGAAATCACTAGCAAGGTTGATAATTTGTTAATGATTTGAAGCCATTTATCAAATCAAAATCACAAAATTAGCTGCTTACAGCACTCGAAACGTGGAGATTTGCTGCTGTTCCCTCTGTAGTTCCACTGTATTTCAAATAGCATTAATAGTTTAGTCTAGAACTGACAGTCTGATGATATAACTTTGGGAGGATGAGCAGAACAAAAGGTAACTGAGCAAGGATCCAGCAGTAATAGAACCTTCAGTTATACTGGAGACTGGATTTTCCTCCATCCATCCATCCATCCATCCATCCATGTGGAGGAGCAGCGCTCTGCTCTGAGCCCCTCAGGTTTTGTCTTTTTTAACCTGATTGGATTACCAGTTAAGAAAATGGAAGGGTGGATTCCTTGATACAAAATTCACAGTATAAAAAAAAACTGGTGAGCCAAGGAGAACTGTATAACTGCTGGACTTCTTTGGCATCTTTGTGTATTTATCATATTGAAAATCTTAATTAAAGCACATTTAGAGTTGCACCTACTTGAACATTAAAAAAAACATGATTTAGGCTAACATTTATCTCTTTGTCCATGAAAAAAAACAAAACAGAAACAGCATACGAGCAAAGCTTCACCTTCAAATGAAATCTGCAGCTGGTGTCAGTCACGTGGTTTGAATTTTAAGTTTTTCCTAGGAGGGAAACATCTACAACCAACATCAGGCATTAATTTGGAAACAGGTGCGAACAGGCTCTCAGATGTTTATGCCGGAGTGATGCCAGAGACAGACGCACCACTTCCCATCTTTATGCTTTTCAAAAATGGTTGTGTTGCGCGTGGGGAACAGCGGTGATGATACCCACTTTAGATGCTACACAGATGCTGTCAGTGAGCGCTGATAGAGATGGCACAGTGTTCTCCAAAAATGGGCTGTTTCTTTTCACAGAAAACTCTGGCTTAAATCTTCGTATTTTAGAAAATGGTCAGAAGTGTTTATGAAATAAATGTGTTTCCTTTGGATAGTTCTACATGAGAAGGTGACGACACCATACAAGGAGCGGGGAGCTTTAATGCAAATGGTATTTCATGTCCCACTTTAAGGGCATTTTTGCAGAAATGAATTCTGGCCCGCATTCGCCCATGCAGTGTTATTGACAGCTACCATGGGAACAGACCGGGGATTTAATGTAGTGTCGGATGCCGTGTAATCTCATATTTCTCTCTGCTGTCTAAAAATCCATCTGGATTCACACTGGGAAAGCAGTGTTTATTAATGTTAGACCTACAGGCCTTACACAGACACACCCACAGGCATAGGTTTAAAATGCATCCCCTAAGAGTTTGAAATGTAATCTAAATCTAAAAATACAAAAAAAAATCATTTTATAGCTTTAGCCCCCCTCCCAAAATCATCCACATTCTTCAACAAAAGCCTGCCAGTGATGAAAATCCAGCTCCTTCCCCCCACTGTCACACAATGAGCAGATTTAGGTACGCTGTCACATCACAGCTTGCCATTGGGCGTCACCTTGCTCCAGGAATTAAAAAGGAACAACAGACAAATCTGAGCGAGAGCTGGGAGGCCCTCCTGTGACGACGAGCTGTCTGATAGGAGCAGAAAATATCGTGACAGAAGCGTCGCCTTCTGCCCCTGTTACATTTTGTCTCAGGTAAATAGCAGAGAGGTTTGATCTCAGTGGGTGGGTTAACTCCACAGGCTTTAAAGCTTTATTCTGAATCACTTCTGCTTCAGGACCTCATTTGTAAGATTTCTATTTATCCCTTTTCTGGGATGTAACCCATTGGTAAAACATTACTAGACACCAGAGAAAAGAAAAACAAACTTACAAAAAATAAAGGACGTGTTTTTATAGTCTCTTGTTCTTTAGTAAACCTGTCAGGTCATTTTCTATTGTTTTCAAATAAACTTCACCCACACTTCATATTCATTTGTGACTGAACAGAAATATTTCCCTTAATGCCACTGAAGTTGCCATTTTTGGGCACAAAAGACTTTTTGAAAAGTGTGCTTGATTATGATATTAATGTGATGCCTTGCCAGAGCTTAAGCCAGAACATATTTTGCTACAGTGTCTTAAAACCATTTCTTTGTACTTTGCAGCAAATCTTTTTTTTTTAAAAAAATATAATATATAAGGTAAAAGTAGATTCTAAGTAAAATGTTAATGAGCTTGAAAGTCAATATTCGGTATGATTACTTTTATTCTTTAACACAGCCAGAACTCTTTGGGCGAGCTCTCTGGTAATTAGTGTTTAGGAATAGCCTTTTTGAAGGACATTCAAAGCTCTTCTTTGCATGTTGGCTATCTTTTGTTCTGTTCTCTGTTAAAACAATCGGGTATTTATATTGCATTGGCAGTGTTTATGGGTTATTTATACTGCTAAAAAAAATTATACCAAAGCCAATCAGATGCTTTCTAGATGGTATTGCATGGTGGATGGATTCAAATCTGACAGTACTTTTCTGGGTTCATCCCTCACTGACATGTAACCCCAAACCATGATGGAGCCTCCACCGTGTTTTACAGATGACTGTAGACACTCATTGTTGGACCTCTCTTCTGTCCTCCTCCATACATATCGATGGCAATTTTAACCAAAGATTATTCATTTTGGTTCATTACTCCATGAGACTTGTCACTGATTTCAGTCCAGTTCTTGTATAATTTTACCTCGGCCCTTTCTCAGTTTCCCTACCTTAAGAATGGCCTCTTGACAACCATCCATCAAAACCATTTCTGATGGGCTTGATGGAATATCCACAGCCCCAAACAGTCATGATTTCACAAATGTGCGCACAAAAAAAGGTTGGCTAATGATGTATCATTAGAATATTTATTGAGAGATGTCAGTTTGCTGCCTATTAACAGGACACCTGTCAATACTTTTCTGAGACCCCTAAAATAAATGAAAAAAAAAAACCCAAACATTTCAGATGAGCCTCAATTACTCATCCACAACTGTAAAACATTTCCTTTTATTATTCTGACTTTTGTTGAACCCATTTAAAGCAATTTAAATAAAGATAAGGTGGAAATATTGTTTTTTGGCAATAAACAAAGGAAGGTTGGCAATCAGACTGCTGACCTTGATTCTAGGACACTAAAAACTAACACCCATGTCAACAGTCTTGGTGTAATCATTGATCAGACTTTAAATTTTTAGTGGCCACATCAAAGCTGTAGGAACAATCATTCTGGCATCTCAAAATTATTATTATTAATACTGTGTCCAAGTAAATCTTCGTAAGAGTGAGTCCTGCGACATTTGCAGCTCTTTTCAAATCTTGCTACTCAAAAAGAAACCTAACAGAGAGCACTCACTGCTCAGTTTTTGGTTGATAGTTTCTGATTTTCTAGTATATGAATTTAAATAGTAAAGGACTTAATTATCAAGCTCAGTGAGTCATAGTATTTTGGAATAATGTGAAAGTAACAGTTCCTACTGGAATATTCAATCATAGCAATAGCTTTATGGGATGTCACTTACATATAAATCTTGACTAGAAGCAGTAGTGCTTAATACTTAGTACTTAGTAGTACTTAGCTCAGGTCATCCCTTTTTAACTGGGAGGAAATTGAAAGTTGGTGCAAAGAAAAATGTTGAACCAAGCATTTGGTCTGTAAGGTGTAATAAATGTTTACAGGAGCAAGTATGATAATAATTGTACAGACTATTGTTGTTGTGGGAGGTGGCTGTGGCTCAGGAGGTAGAGTGGTAATTTAACAATTGGAAGGTGGGTATTGGCTCCGCCAGTCTGCACATCAGTGTTTCTTTGGGCAACATACTAAACCCCGAGCTGCCCCAAAGGCATCAATCAGAGTGTGAGTGTATCTGAGAAAGTTAGAAAAGGTCCTATACAAAAAATGTGTGAATGTGTGTGTAATTGGGTAAATGATGCTTGTAGTATAAAGTCCTCAGTTAGAGTAGAAAATCACTATAATGTATGTAATATGTAATATGCTGCTTGAATGTCTAGAACAATGATGTAAAAAACATAAGGTTTGCAGACCAGTTAAGGCCTGCCAAAATGTGTGATCTGGTCCACTAGATGGATGTGCAAAGAATGAATTGTGTCACAATAGTGGTTCAGTCATCATCAGTTCTGCGCTTACTGATAAAGAGATTTCCAATGGCCTACCATAGCACACAGCCACAGAGCTGCATTTCTAAGTAATGGCCATTAATACATATTTGGCTGCTTGTCATCTATTTCGTATAGAGTTGATTCATTAATGTGAATGTTGAATTCATGTTTTCAGAATGTGCTTCTTTGCACTAAAATTAATAAAGAAGTGTTGTCCTACAGCGGAAACAATTCATTCACAAGTGGAAAACATTCAAGACAACTGCCAATCTTCCCAGAAGTGTATGTCCTAGCAAATTCCTTCCAAGACCTTACCACACAGTGCACAGTGATCACACAGCAAAAAAATCTGAGAGCTACCTCTCAGGGGCCTCAAGCTGAGTCCTGTAGACTACATCTACAGGCCAAATCTTTCTAAAAGGAACATGGAAGCATAGCTTAGGTTTGCAGAGGAGCATCTGAATAAACTGCAGGACTTCTGGACTTATGTCCTTTGTAGAGATGTTTGGCAATTGGCAAAAAACTACACACAGCATATTAGCACAAATGGGGGAAAGAGGGATGATGATTTTGACTTGTTTCGCAGTCACAGGGCCTGGGCACCTTGCATTCAGTGAGTAACCCATGAAGTCCTCTGTATTCCAAAGTACTGCAGAGTCAAATGTGAGGCCAAAGTCCAGACCTTAACTGGATTGAAATGCTGTGTTGAGGCTTTAAAAAGCTGTCAAAGCGAATAGCCACAAACCGCAATTAACTGAAGCAGCATTGTAAAGAAGAGTGGGCTAAAATTCCTCTGCAATGATGTGAGAGTCATACAACATAGGACTACTTAAAGATACCGTTGCTAACAGTGGTTCTACAAGTCGCTGAATCATGAGGTATATTTGGTACAGGACTACACAGACAGACTGTGAAAACTTTCCTTTTTCCCCATGACTGTATAATTACCCTTCCACAACTGCTGTGTCGCCTTTACAGATGCTGAAGTCACACGTGTTGTCATTTTCTTAGACTGTTGGACCAAAGACTTCAACTTTACAGCTACAAAAAGCCTCCATCAACTTGCATTCTTCTCTTAACCTTCAGCTCCACAAACACAGAAGATCACAGAGAGACGGAGACACTCCATACACGCTGCATAAATATTTTTAGAATCTGCACTGTGGATCATACTGTATAAAAATCTTCAATATGTACTAACAGTACCCAAACTGGTATTATGCTCTTCAGGTGTGATGAAATCTGGCACATCGGAATACATTAGCGATAATGAATTTCCCTGGTCTGTTTTTGCATGGCGAACAGAGCTGGCCGAGGGAAGAAAAGGCAGTGGAGTGATGAGGCTTACAGTTCGATGCGTTTCTCTTTTTCCTTTTCATGTGGGAAGTGACACTGTCACGCTCGTGCCTCACTGACAAATGAAAAATATCAGGTTGATGACTACTTTTTTTTTTTTCCATTTGTTTCTCCACGCTTCCTGTCAAGATTTTGGAGATGTCTTTTCTGAGCCCTTGTGTTCGGTACCTGCTCGTTATTACTGCTTCCCCACATTTCCGGAAGATTACAGGTTTCTCATGCAAACAAGACAACAACACAATGCAGACAGACGTGCTAAAAGAAGGAGTGAAGTTAATGGGTGCTCAGCCACACTCAGACAGAAACACAAGCGCCTCAAGTCTGCCATCTATTTTGTCCCTTTTCTCCCTCACACACGCACACACGCACACACACACGCACACACACACACACACACGCACACACACACGCACACACACACACACGTACTGACAGTCAGCCACAGCAGGAAAGCCAGACACGCTGGCCCCCAGCTTTTTTCCCCGCTTCAGCCCTGAAAATGCTGAATCAAACATAACGCCATCTCCTTCACAGTGGCCTTGCCCACCACCAAAAAAAACCTAAAAGCTGCAGACACATTTTGGGGGTTTTTTTCCTAAAGTGTTTTTTACCAAGGGGGTTAACTCATGCATGAGTATTTGTTTTCCTTTCCACCGTTTGGTGTGAGTGTGCTGTGGATTTGTATGTGTTTGCGCGTGCATGCATATTTTTATGACAAAGCTATTCATCTCAAACAGTCCCATCTGCGAGCAACAGCCTTGTTTACTTATCCCTCGACCAGAGAGCAGCGGCACTCCTGTCCACAGGTAAGCGTGCAGCCAGAGCCCAGGACAAGTGGGAGGAGTGTGATTCTGTCTTCATCCGGGGATAAATCATCCTTTACACAAGCGCCAAACTTCCAAACCTTTGTCTCTGCCCATGCTGTCTGCTCGTCGCTGCAGAGTCATCCTTTTTTGCTCTCCATTTTGCTGCATCGTTTGCCACTTTCTCACTCCAGTTTAATTTACTCATCTTTCCAAAGCAATCTCTTTCACTTCCTCTCAGTCCTCCTCTCGTTGTCCTCTCTGAGCTCCACCCCCACCCCCTCCTTTTTATACCCTTCGCCATTTTTTACCCCTTCTCTCTTCTCCCACACATTTTCCTTTGTTGAGTGGCTGTCTAGTTATCTTTCTAAAGCCATCCTTTCCCACACCTAAGCCTTTCTCTCTTTCCTCCTCTCCCTTCACTTACCGTTCACCCATCTAACTTGTCTTTCTCATCTGGTGGTCAAAGGCATCTTTCAAAACATAGTCATTTCTTCCCTCAGTCTGCTTCTCATCTGTCTCGGCTCTGATTCTCATCAACATATTCTTAGCCCCATTCTCTCTTTCAGTCCCTGACAGAGGACAGGGAACAGCCGGCACGGGCTGATGGGGTGAAATAGCACCCAGTGATGAATATTCATCTCGTCCCGCCAGTCGCTGTCCCCGGCCGCCGTGTCACAGAGGCCTGCAGAACACAGATGCCACCATGTATTTGTCTCAGCCAAGATGGGACCCACAGGAAGTTTTCTTCTCTTTAAGGCCGATGAGGGAAGGAAGATCAGTGATTCCCACCCATACTAACATCCAACTGATACTTTCCATGTTAAAGAGAAATGAAGAACGGGGACACATCCCAAAACTCAAAGTCGCAGATTTAGACAGATTTAGGCAGACAGCTGGAAAAACACTGGAAAAATGTTTGCTTATTTTGTGACAAAGTCTTGTTCAAGGACTTTTTATTTCTTTTTTTTGGTTACACTTTAATCACAGTCTATATGATTGTAAATGCAATTTGTACTATTTTGGGTTCAACTCACCCAGCTGGCTTTCTGTGCATACAGTAGCTTGTAAAAGTATTCGGCCCCCTTGAACTTTTCCACATTTTGTCACATTACAGCCACAAACATGAATCAATTTTATTGGAATTCCAAGTGAAAGACAAATACAAAGTGGTGTACACGTGAGAAGTGGAACGAAAATCATACATGATTCCAAACATTTTTTACAAATAAATAACTGAAAAGTGGGGTGTGCGTAATTATTCAGCCCCCTTTGGTCTGAGTGCAGTCAGTTGCCCATAGACATTGCCTGATGAGTGCTAATGACTAAACAGAGTGCACCTGTGTGTAATCTAATGTCAGTACAAATACAGCTGCTCTGTGACGGCCTCAGAGGTTGTCTAAGAGAATATTGGGAGCAACAACACCATGAAGTCCAAAGAACACACCAGACAGGTCAGGGATAAAGTTATTGAGAAATTTAAAGCAGGCTTAGGCTACAAAAAGATTTCCCAAGCCTTGAACATCCCACGGAGCACTGTTCAAGCCATCATTCAGAAATGGAAGGAGTATGGCACAACTGTAAACCTACCAAGACAAGGCCGTCCACCTAAACTCACAGGCCGAACAAGGAGAGCGCTGATCAGAAATGCAGCCAAGAGGCCCATGGTGACTCTGGACGAGCTGCAGAGATCTACAGCTCAGGTGGGGGAATCTGTCCATAGGACAACTATTAGTCGTGCACTGCACAAAGTTGGCCTTTATGGAAGAGTGGCAAGAAGAAAGCCATTGTTAAAAGAAAACCATAAGAAGTCCCGTTTGCAGTTTGCCACAAGCCATGTGGGGGACACAGCAAACATGTGGAAGAAGGTGCTCTGGTCAGATGAGACCAAAATGGAACTTTTTGGCCAAAATGCAAAACGCTATGTGTGACTGAAAACTAACACTGCACATCACTCTGAACACACCATCCCCACTGTCAAATATGGTGGTGGCAGCATCATGCTCTGGGGGTGCTTCTCTTCAGCAGGGACAGGGAAGCTGGTCAGAGTTGGTGGGAAGATGGATGGAGCCAAATACAGGGCAATCTTGGAAGAAAACCTCTTGGAGTCTGCAAAAGACTTGAGACTGGGGCGGAGGTTCACCTTCCAGCAGGACAACGACCCTAAACATAAAGTCAGGGCAACAATGGAATGGTTTAAAACAAAACATATCCATGTGTTAGAATGGCCCAGTCAAAGTCCAGATCTAAATCCAATCGAGAATCTGTGGCAAGATCTGAAAACTGCTGTTCACAAACGCTGTCCATCTAATCTGACTGAGCTGGAGCTGTTTTGCAAAGAAGAATGGGCAAAGATTTCAGTCTCTAGATGTGCAAAGCTGGTAGAGACATACCCTAAAAGACTGGCAGCTGTAATTGCAGCAAAAGGTGATTCTACAAAGTATTGACTCAGGGGGCTGAATAATTACGCACACCCCACTTTTCAGTTATTTATTTGTAACAAATGTTTGGAATCATGTATGATTTTCGTTCCACTTCTCACGTGTACACCACTTTGTATTGGTCTTTCACTTGGAATTCCAATAAAATTGATTCATGTTTGTGGCAAAATGTGGAAAAGTTCAAGGGGGCCGAACACTTTTGCAAGCCACTGTATTCTTCCTGTTCCTCATGTTCAGTGTACATCACCCATAACGTCTTCTGATTTAGACTTCCACAAAAATCTATGTCATACACTACGATGTAATCAGAAACCTCTTTTAACCCTACGGCATAACCCGAAAAAAAAAAAAAAAACTACACGTCAAACCGGCCTATAACTGGTCAGTTCAGCACCATTTCCAGCTACTTTTTTGTTTTTTAACTTACCAGTGGCAGAATAGCAATCATCGCCTCAGTACAAAGAAAAAAAATAAAATAATCATAGCATATACATATAAGGAATCGAATGTCAGCAGATTCCTGGAGGGAGATTGCTGAAACGACCAAAATGGACGTGAGAGAATACAAAGAAGTGGAAAAACCTGAGAGACTTTTTTATCAGCTGGCACCACATATGTAATACCACACGACAATTAACACGTAATTACACACAAGCATAAATGTGGGCAATGACGTTGGCCAGTTATGTAGCTCACTAAAGTCTGTATCTGTGACAGAACTTGAAAAGGCGCTGTAGGCGTATATAATAATATAGACTTATTAATGTTAATCAGATTTTACAACTTCTTTCTTTCTTCCTTTTTTTGCAGTAAGGGATTGTAATCAACAATCAGTCTTCCTCAACAATCAACAACCTTTATTTCCTGCTCACGTTCATTATTTTTCCTCCAGGCATCTCATTTAGATGACTGATTTTTGACTTTTGTGGCTTCTTAGACTTTGAAATGAAGCAAGGTGTTTTCTTAAAAAAATGAGCATGAAAACAACTGTGTAAACATATGAAGAAAAAAAGCACTGTATCCCTGTATCAGAGTGTATCATAATGTAATACAGTGACATTATAACAGGCTTGGCAAATATGTCACGATGCGCATGAAGCAACTGAAGCTTCTGCACTGCTGTGGCGACTAAAAGTAGCAGCAGACAAAAGCGTCAGATCCATGTGGAGAAATTAAGGGACTATAACAGTATGTCCTCACCAAAAATACTGCATTTTTCCATTACCTTTTTTTTTCTCCTTTTATGGTTTGACTGCAGTTTAAAGCTTTTTCGTTTGCATCTGGAAAACAGAACGTGGCAGGAAAATTAGAGACATCAGCTCAAATGTGTATTTTCTGTATTTTCTGTCAGTATTGAATGTATTTTTAAATCAGGTAAGTAGAGATATAAACCTAACATTAACTACTCACCCCTTGTGAACGCTTACAAATTTTCACATTACAAAGTGTTTACAGTTTTCCCAATACTGTGCAGTATGTCATCACAAAAAAATACTATGAACGACACAAGGTAACTTTGATGATTGACTGTTTGATGTCTAACTGTAAGGAAAAGCGATGCCATCTTGGTCCTTGTGGCATCACAAACCCCTTTGAATGTACTCACTGGTTTGATGATATAGTGATGCTTGGAGGGTACTTAAAATCATTCTTTGTCTTTGATCGCATTCCCTGCCTTAGTGGACCAAAGCGGTATTATTTTCCTTTAATAGTGCTGCAAATTTTAAACACTTGCTTCGAGACCCTGCTTCAGACTCACAGATGATTTTCTCTGAAGGCTCCCTGTAAAATGTAGAAGAAAAATAAGGCTAATGGATTAAAAGAGAGCAGGGTCAGATGGGGCGAATATGCCGACATGATTGGGGTTCCTGCCCAATTAACTGGAGATCACTTAAATGGTTGGCGAGCTGAAGAGGTCATTATCCTGAAGAGCTCTAAAGAAACCCATTAGGGCTTTTCAAAGCTGGACCCATGACTCTCCCACTTTAGTTTTACATTTCTCCAATAAAGAAAACACATGGCTGATTCTGCTTTATGGAGGCTGTTGGCCTTTTTGTTAAATTCTTTACCTTGATGGAATCTGAGGAACAGATGCAGTCATGCATGTCATGTGTCTGTAAATTCAATCCTCTATCAGACATCCACTGCTATAAGCTGTGACGCATTGTATAAGCTATAGAGCAACTTTATCCTTTTTACGCCAAGCTAAGCCAAAAGGAAAAAAGACCAAAGAACAAATCAATGTTTTCCACAAACTGAGCACTGCACACAAAACAAATCCAAGAAATATTGACTTTCACGTTAGCCCTGAAAAAGAGATGGTAAACTAAACAAAGTACAAATGTTTCCCTGAACAGCCACAGAAACATGAATTGCAACATCAATATATACAGCTGCAAAGGGACCGGGTGTATAAAAGTCTTTTTCAACTGGATTCCACATGCACGTTGTGTGGGAATCATTCATTCATGCGCAGCAGCTCTACATAATCACACTCTAACTGTGAACATCACAGCAGCATCTCCTGTATTAGTCATGCAGTCCCACCAGCACGTTAAACATGAACGCAGTCTGTTTCAGCCTCCTCCGAATCCCCATCATCCCTTAACTGACTTCTGGATTAAAACTACATTTATTTAAAAGGGCTTTTTTTTTTTCCAAATGATGGCTGTAGAAAGTGGTTAAAAGTAGAGCACAAAATTATGATGAGATTGGAAGACCAGGGTATGACTGAATTGTAAGAGTGTTACTAGTTTCTCACTTTGCTTATACAGAGTGACTCTAATTTACTAAGACTGTTACACACAATGAAAGTAAATTCAGCATCAGTGATAAACAGCTAAATTAATCTCAGTTACTTTTCATTTCTGAGTGGATTATGTTTTACCTATTTTTGGTCATCCTATGTACAAATAATCCAGATGAGCTGAGGGCTCATCATGCTCAAAATGTTCTGTTTCAAATGGATTTTTTAATATGTTCATCACACACTGTGATATTATTACTTTTATTTAAGTGCATAATTACTTCTTATTAACATTTAAACCTTTCTTTTATTGTTTAACTGTTAAAGAGTACAAATTAAGTCTGCAATGCGAAAATGTAGAGAAAAGCAATTTCAGCTTGATGCCAAATTAGTCAAGAAAAAAACAAGGAGCACAATTAACTTGAAACAGATCCACCAGATACAGTCATGTGAAAAAAACGAGAGTTTCGCAGGACTCAATGCAGCATTGCAAATAACTAAGTCGACTCTCAGAGTCAGTAGCATGTAGAACCACCTTTATTAGCAATTACATGAAGTACTTATTTTCTGCAAGAGTTGATCTTTCTCTCATATTATTGTGAAGAATTTTGGCCCACTCGTCAGATTGTTTCATTTTGTTGCAAGTTTTGGGCATTCGTTCATGCACAGCTCTCTTAGGATCCAACTTCTCCGATTGGGGTCTGGACTTTGACTGGGCCATTGCAACATCTTGAGTCTTTTCTTTTTTCAGCCATTCTATTGGAGATTTGCTGCTGTTGCATGACTCGGTTTCAGCCACTCTTCAGCTCTTGGACAGATCTAGAACAAGTTGGTACACAGAGTTCATGGTTGACTCAATGACTGGAAGGTGTCCAGGTCCTGTGGCTGCAGAACAAAGCCAAATCAGGATATCTCCCCATTTTGCTTGACAGTTGGCATGAGGTGTTTGCGATGCTATGCAGGGATTGGAATTGAGATCCAGTTCTTGGTAAGAACTTGTTCCTTTTAGTTCAGTTCCTTGGAATTCTTAGTCTGCTGCTTATCAATCGTACAATCACCTGATTTCAGTTCTTGTACCGAAGAGGACATTAGCAGTACAGTCTACAGCACTGATGTGGATACTTTATTTGTATTTTATTGCAAAAAAGGACAAGAGCACAATGGTGAAGTGATAAACTGCATCCAGAACAGAAACAGCTGCATTATGCTGCTAACACAGCTTCAAGCCTGCAAGCATCTGCACAGCAGCATTCTAATACTAAGCTAGCCAAGAAAGCCAGAGTGATGTTAAAGCTGAGTGAATGCTGACTCCAGGCCAGCAGCCTGAAACTGAACTTCAACAGGTATCAAAAGCACTGACGAGCATTGAGGCTGCAACCTCTGTTTCTACCTGTTTCTAAAGTGGAATCACCATGGCGATCGCTTTAAAGTCTCTGCGCTGGTTTCCATCTTTACTTTCTGTTGTCAGCTTTGTGTTCATACCTAAATACTAAGAGAAAGATCATAGTGTGTCCTCATTAGCATAGGTGTTTGTGTTGGTGTGTGGAACCACACAGCATGCAATTACTTTGCACAAATACCTTTGATCTGCTGCTTAGCGATAGTGGTGAATCTCAAAGGGGAGCCGGTGAGAATCCAATGAGAGTCGGATAAGAAAATCGATAATGGAACCGGAATCGCTAAATTCTTATCAATTTCCATCCCTACTGATATGCTAGCATGTGGTGTTGTTCAATATGAGCAAACATCTCCATTTTGGTCGTATCTACCCAAGGGGCGTTATTCCAGAAGTCTTGTGGTTTGTTGAAATACAATTTTGCAACACTAAGCTGTCCTGTCATGTTCTTTTCACAGGGAAGAGACTGTCTCCTGGCAAACACTTCAAACAAGCCTTACTTTTTCCGTTTTTTCTAATTTCAATAAGTCCTCTGAAACTGCTCTTTTTTACACAACTGGATAGAAATTTTGCATATTCTCTATCAGATCCTTACTATCTTTTCGGGCGCAAAAATCTACTTTACTCCCTTGCATCTCTTGCCAGGTGTGTAGCGTGGCTTCTTGTAGAATTCACTCTGCTGATGATGAAAAAGAGCATAACTTATTGCTACTAATGAACTGCTCATTTGTAATGGTGGTACATAATGGTGATGAGCAACAGGAGTTCATAGTTTTTCCCACCTTTTTATTCCTAACCACATCTCTTGCAGCACAGCCCCGGTAGAGACATTGCCATATGACCTAATTATCTCTCATTAGTGGCCTCAGTAATTACAGGCCCTTTTACAGCTCCATCTCCTCTGTCTCACATAGGAGGGGATTTCAATTAGGCTTGCCTTGCAGCTCTGCCTGCCTTACTTTCACAGCTAAGCCACACTGTCACCTGTGTAGCCAAGCATAGCCAAGCGGCATGAAGCCCAGTGCTCACAGAAAGCTCCCAGCAAGTGTTTCTGCATCTGAGTTTTATTCATTCCATATCATACCCCCATCAATGAGACATGACAACGAGACAGCTTGAGGAGGTATCTTCTTTCACCGAAGAGAAAAATAACCTTTTATGCCATCTTCTTCAAGTAGCACATCATGAAAAATACATAAGAAACAAACTATGTATTGCAGCAGATCTGCCTCTCACAGGTAAATAGCATGTGATATGCAAAATCTCAGACATCTGAGTGACAGAAAATGCCTCCATCAAGCCACATTCGTCAAACATAACTAGAAGGGGAGAAAAGAAGATTGAATCAGAGGCCCTTACGTTATTCAGCTAAAAGCACAGTCAGATTCATAAGTACAGGAAAGCGGGATGGGGGGGTGGGGGGGTATGAACAGGAGGAGGCCTGAAATTGTTGAGTGGAGGCGAGGAATTGCTGCACACACCTCTTCCCTCTGCTCATGCTTATCATTTAACTCTCACTCCAACCTCAGCGCCAAATCATTCACCCTAATTAAAAGGCCAACGAGGAACACCAATCAATACTGCAGAGGGATAATTAACCCCTTGTGTTCTCAATTGTCTCTACAAAGGTGAAATTGAAATTGATTGAGATTCCCTTTTGTTGGCTAATTGTTGCCCTCAGCTGGGCTAAAGAGTGTCTGCTAATAGTGCGTGTGCTGCTATCAAGAGCAAGTGGCATTGATGCAGGTTGCAGCAAAGAAGCTTCATGACTACGGTAGAAGGGTTGCTTTTATTTTGAAAATACATTGGGGAGTAGCCACTTTGAAAAGGAAACACTGTACAGGAAAAGGATGAGTTTTATTACTTAATGAAGCAAACAGTATTACCTTTAAGCCTGCTTACCTTTTTACATATGTGCATCACTGCTGTGCAATATGGAAAATTTTGGTGTTGATCGGATACCAAGGAAATACAAGAACGATACTGCCGATACTGATACCAGTACCGATACTATAAAGCCAGTTTATGTAGGAGAGAGTGTGTCGTGATTTATGAGATGAATCATTATTAGTTTGCAAATTCTGAACACATTTTATGATCACTAAATCACTGTGATTTTTACTTTCCACAATAATTAGTAAATGCAACAAATCACTCGTTTTGTTTTTTTGTAAATGTGCCTGTTTTTAAAGCACTTTGGGGAAACTTCTGTTGTTTAAATATGCTAAAATAGAGACAGTCAACACAAAAAGGTTCAGACATTTTTCATAGTGCATGTTTCAGTTATATTTTTTTCATTTCCAAGAAAAAAACATAACACAATTCAGTGGGCTGCATAATGAACTTAGAGGATAAAAATAGAGGATCGATCACGGTAGTATTGATCCCATACAAATACCAGCGTCGACATTTGGATCAATCCGCCCACCTCTAATGTGCATACAGGTCAGCGCACTGCAAGCACATGTGTTTAATGGATATCGGAAAAGGAAAACTGCTAAATATACAAAACACAATATGCAAACATATTTCAGCAGCCTTTTATTCACAATTCATGTGTATGTGTTGCAGAGCAAACTGAGGAAATACAGCATTCTCATATTTTCATCATTTTAACAAGTCCACTCTATTGGCACCCTCAGTGACCAGTGGATACTACTAGAGCCACAGAAACCCATTTCTCTTTTCACCACAACTTGAACAATGTCTGTCAAACCCACACTCGGCTCAGCTTCATTTCATTTTCTTTTACCAGGCGTCAAGTCGCCTCAGGTGTCACAACCCCTAGAGAACACTTCGCCCAGCAATCCTACTTCCTTTCTGCGCTCTTTTTCTCATCTGTTCTAAACCAACCACCTTCTTGCACCTATGTCCATCTATCCTCGGCGACTAAAGGCTATCCCTGCACATTACTAACCTCATTTGTTCTGGCCTCATTTTACCACCAAAGTTTGGGTTGTTTTTACCAACCTAGTCCACCATGACTTACACTGAAGTTGAATGACAGACGTTTCTTTCTTCTTCATTATGGGACTTCCTACTTTAGGGGCAGTGAACTGTACATACATGATCTCAGTAATAAAATTAGAAAATAGGGCAAGTCTGTAATTTCATTAGGGAGGTTAGGATGAAAGGTGTTGCTGCGCCCCAGCTCGCTGAATGAGGCTAAGCTGCAGGAACACAGAATTATTCCCATAATTCATTTTCTGGGACAGCTGAAGCTTGTGTCAGCACGCACTAAAACACTGAAACTCTACTTTTACCATGATCTGGATTGGTGTGGACATTTGGGCTCAATCGTTTCTCTCAGAGGTCGTCAGTTTACTCAAACAAGGATTCTTTGAAATAAAAATGTTTAGATGCATTCACCTTTATAGATGCCCGAGGGCAAAGTGAACCAAAAGCTGAACGAAAACAGTGAGTAAGAAGAATCAGCATAAACGACATGTGGATTTAGTTTCTGTAATTAAAGAAATTAACATTAGTCATCAATACAACAGAAAATGTTTGAATTGGAGCTGCAGGGTCTCTCGAGGTTTTTAATGTGGCAATCACCTGACTACCTTTTCTCTTTGAGAATGAGTCAACAACGAAAAAAGGTCCAGTCTGAAAAGACATCAGACTTCAGGCAGGTATAGCTTTGAAACCTGCTGTAATGAGCTGTGACAGTTGGAAAGCCGTGGACAGAAATTTCCCTCATTAGCACTGAGAGTAAAGACCAGCTAGTTATTAAATATTGCTTTCTATCCTGGGCAGGACAAGGTAATTTGGGGTTGATGCATGCCACCCTCATTGTAGGTACATATAAATCCATCCTCGCTGCAGGGGAAACAATTTTAAGAAAGAAAAAAAAAACTGTGAAAACATAGCTTACCTGGTCATCATTCCTCCACTGTCACTGTGGCTATAACAGCCGCGCTAGATCAGAAATATCAGTTTTGTTCCAACAAAACAAAAAGTCTCATTGGTGTTCCAAAACCCCTCTGGGAGGGGAAACTATTATTTCACAAAGATCGGGACGAGGAAAAGCAAATCCTTGAAGATATACGCTGCAATCGTATTAGCATTAGGTAATGATGCATAATTATTTGTATTTTAGCAAACTTTTTGAAAATCAATAAGCCTCTCTTCACAGTTTGAAGCCAGAGCTTTCCAGGTAAGAGAGGAGGACTCTGGGGAGTGGGCAGCTCTCTAACAGTTGAAACCGATAAAGGATCAAGGCGGGATAAGGCTAGGGATAAAAGTAGCTAAACAGAGATGGGAGAGAAAAAATTTATTGCGACTCTCTAGAGACATGGAGTGGCAGACGGACAACCTCTGGAAACCTTAAAACAGGATAGGTAGTCACAAAGGACTGTGAGAAAACTTCTGGAGTTCAGATGGAATGGGAAGAACAACTTTTTTTTTACACTTCCTAACTTTTACCCATAGCAGGGCCCCTGTAGTGACAGAAACATGAATAAAATAGATCAGAGCAAGATTGTATCCGAAGTCATTCACTGCAAAGATATGGTAAAAATATCACCTTTTAGAAAGGATGGGTAAAAGGCCAGCTCCACCAGGAGGACCAACGGGGACTGCTAAGAGCCTTTGAGCTGCCCCTGACATTGTGTACAGCTTCATCTTCTGCTCCCAACGGGAACAAAACACCGCAACTGTAACATCGTAAACTATACAACATACCCACTAATAACACCACTAATCACACCTCGGGGTACCATTTAGCTTTTAATTTATAAATATTTTAGTCTTTTATTTGACACTATTTAATTGAAATACCCCAAATATGCTGCTGCTTTTGTGTTGCCTGAGACTCAAATTGGAAGACACATGGGTAAAATTTGGCAAGGATTGCGAAAAATGCTAATCTTCTTGCATACTTTGGCACGTACATGCAAAGTTATTAGAAGGATTTAAAAAAACAGCCTAATTTCCATGTTCGAGAAAATCCACAGCAAATAATTGTTCAGTAGATAACACAGAGGCCTTTGTATGTGTCATTCACGTAAGTGTACCAACGAATGTGGACGTGTCTCCGGAGATTATCGCTGGTAGAAATTATGGGTCTCCTCCAACCCTTGCATGCATACACCTTGGTGGTTTGCAGTAAATTATACATCGCATGATAAAGGCCTGGACTCCAGCCAGAGTTGAAAAAAGGCATCAGTCAAAGGTGTAGCGTGTGATGTGTTCAAATGAGGTCACAGCTATTTTCAAAGATCTTTTCAAAGTGCTTTAAATATCAAATAGGTGGCAACAACACAGCTACCCACACACACAGGTAATTATTAGGCTGCCATTACAAATGAATGGGGATTCTACCATTTATCCTTCAGTATCCCGACATCGCCTTCAAGGCATATATGATGGTCTAAAATAGCTTTACTACCTACACACGGTGTTTCAAAAAATGTTACATTGACAACATTCCTATATCCAGTTAATCTAATCTCCTTATATGAGCCCAGTCCTTGTGACAACAACATATTAGAGGCTCTTTCTGTGAGGGATAATGGCCAGTAAGGAAAAAATTGGACAGGCTTGCTTTTAGAGTGGATCCAACCTGCCCAAACTGACACCACTGACACCGGGGGCCGCTCCTGAGTGACTGGAGCTTAGTGAGAGATGACATGACAAGCACATAGTGCTTTCTGCTGCACATCCCTGGTGTCACAAGTGACCCACTTTCCTCCCCCCCTCTCTCTAATTGCAATTCCCTCTTTAAAACTGTATTACTATGCACAACCGAAGATGCATTGTGCAACTGCCTTCTGCAGTGAATCGCATAAAATGCAAAGAGAATTAGTGTTTATTCTCACAGTAGTTCTGTGTGTTTAGTTTGCAAGTACAAGCACATACGTTATTATACACTTTGCCCCCCTTGAACTCATGCGGTGTATTTCTATTATGCAATTTTATCCAGTGAATTAAAGGGGGCTCTTCCTCCTAAAACGAGTCCAGAAATGTAAAAACTAATTTCTCATCAGGCAACTTTATACAGAGAAAGTTTGTTTCACACATCCACCATTACGCTTATGAAACCATCCACACCGAAACATTAAAACCACAGGTTTACAACACATGTTGTGACAGTTTACCTGCGCTGTGAAATTTCTAAGTGTTAATGAAAACGTAAACTGAATTTACTGTGATCAACAAATTGTTCAGAGTGCTAACAAGATACATTTCCATTGTTTCCGACTGGGACTGGGTTTTCATTTGTCTAGTTTAGGTGATATATTTACCAGAGTCATATCAAATGACAGCAGAAGAGGCAAAAAAAAAAAAAGCCTCAAAACATCTATTGCAGCTCACCAGACTGCAAAAAAAGTGATAAAGTGCAAGAATGCCCACAGACAAACATTTCAGTGTTACGTCTTCATCAGTGTCTCATCGTGCATCACAAGTCCTTGTACATACAATGTGGTTTTGTTATAAATCTCAACTACTGCGAGTTGATTAGGCTCTCCAGAATGCTTCATTAAACAACTTATCAGTGGACAATGGAGTGTAGCATGCCGGGGAGTCTAAAAGACCCGCCAGTATGTCCTCTAAATCAGCAGAAGAAGGGTGCATTGCTTTGAAATGAGACACTGAGCTGATACAGAATCCATATGCTGAATTAGGCTGCAGTTTGAGTTTGTATTAAATGCCATTATAATTGAATGGAAAGTAAAAAACACTAGAGTCTGGCAAAGGAGAGATGCTATTATCAAGACCGAAGAAAAGCCGGCTCGTTTGATGAGGCCTCCTGGACATCCTGTAATTTATGTGAGCGAATGCTGCACGGCTTCTTCTGGGTTCCGAATGCAGAACTGGGTGTATCAACCAATTGGTTAATGGCTGGCAGAGAGAAAACCTCCCACACTTCCTGTTTTCCTGTTGGGTCTCACTCACAGGGGATTTTCCAAAAATGAATAATACATCTTCTCCATTTAACTTGGAAAGCAGTCATAATGAGGCATTTCCCATCTCCAGGCTCTCACGTGCCACGAGCACTGTGCGGTTAAATTCAAAGTTGTGGTGAACCAACGTAAGGATGAGGCTCTTAAGACATGCGCAGAGTCATATTTTAAATGGGTGCAAAATTGCTCGAGTTATTTACTGGTGCATTTTATCTCAGAAGATCAGAAAAAATGATTTTGGGAAAGGCCCAGTTAAATATTTTAGCATGACAAGCACAACTCAAGTGGTGCTCAGAAGCAAAGCAAGGCTCCAGACAGGGTTTCCACTTGTAACCTTTGTTTCTCTTTTCTAAACTGAACAGTTTCTATCACACGGGTGTGCAGAAGTTAGTGAGGGTAGTCTCTGTGTTTACAGATTACTAGGGCGACCTTTGGAAGAACCTTGTACCTAGTCTAATCAAACCCTGTCCTTATTGATATAATGAGATGTCAAAACCTGTCTCTAAGGGTGCTGGGAGATGGTGATATCTAGTCTTTATGGGAGAAAGAGTTAAAGTTTCCAAGTTATCATTTTAAATCTCAATTAATCATTTTTTAAATTAAATATAAGTTAAATTAGTTCATTTAACAGTAAATGATGCGTATTTTGAATGGTATTACTGTCAGTAAATCTGTATTAAATTAAATATATAATGCTTGCCTATAGGGCCACATGGTATTAAGTCAATTAAACATAAGCTGGCAAAAGCAGAGTAACAAGCTGTGGTTAAAAATTAACAATCTGAGCTGCTTTATAGATAAGATTAAGAATTAAATCCTCAGCTAGTTTTTTTTTTTAAATAATTTTGACATTTGTGATAAGTAGTAACATGACAACGACCACAAATTGGGAACAACTGTGGTTTGTCTGAGTCCAAGGAAAAAAAACGGCATATATTTTCTCAGAAACGGCTAAACACCAAATCAAAGCTGAAAACAGGTGAAATGTGGAGCTGGCTGCGAGTTACACTGTGTGAATATGCAGTTCTTTGCTAACATGTGGCCAGTAAGAACTTTAGAGCCTTGTCAGAGCTTTTTTATGAGGTCTTCTGCCCCCTAGTGGCCAAAAATCAATAAACGTTGCTTTACGCGCTTAACTGAAAACTACATTGCTCAACAAAAGTTAAGAAAACACTTGTTTAATCACAGTATCGTGGAAATCCATTTATCTAGTTAGAAAGCATTAACAAGTGTGAATCTATTTCCCCATTTCTTCAGTTGTGTTTTTTTGTTAGTGTGCTTATCATTGCTGGCATGAGATGGTGCCTGCAGCCCAAAGGTCAGGTTGCACAGTCCAGCTCCTCCAGGATGTCATACATGTGCAGCAATATGGAGGAAATAACAGGAAATAGGCCTTTACATGAGCAGCGTCATACAGGTAAAACCCAGTTCTGTGCAGGAGCGCTGCTAAGATTTCCAGCGACCTACTCATGTGTATGTTTCTGACCAAACACTCTAAAACAGATTCCATGAGCACAGCACAAGACTCAGCATCCTTTGATGGGACCTGTGCTCACACACCAGGGCTTGGCAGCTCAATTGGCATTCACCACAGTACATCAGAACTTGCAGGTCCCCTGGCCACGGCCCACATGTGACAGGCACGAAAGAATTTGGAGATGCTGTGGATGGACGATAAAATCCTCACGCCCATTATCAGAAATTGTGCTTGTGTCATGGGCCCTGAGTTCCTGTTGCTTCAAGAGAACATCCAGTGTCCAACAAGAGTGTATAGGAAGTTCCCGGGTGATGACAGATATTAATACCATTAACCATGGACAACCCTTCACATTCTCCACGCCTAAATCGAACTGAGAACCTTTGGGATGTGTCAGTGAATCTGAAGCCAATAAATAGCGCTTGTCCAGGAGCTTACTGATGCCTTGATCCAGGTCTGGAAGGAAATTCCTAGGACCCCATCTACCATCTTATCAGGAGTGACACTGTCAGGAGTGAACATGGCCTGTGATTTCAAATTTCAAACCCTCAAGCCGTTTGTGATTTTTGTTTTCATGACCGTATTGCTCTCAACAAATTACAAAATGTATACCAGTAAAGGATTTCAACTTGGATATTTCATTCATTAAAAGCCAATTTGTGATTGAAGCACTCCCTTATTTTACTGAGTGAATTTGCTTCATAGATATCCTGATATATTCAGTTAAAATCAAAGAGGAAAGGTGAATTGTATGTGGCTGTATTTCTAAAACATAAACATAATACAGACAGCTTTTTTCTGATCTGAATGAAGAAAAGCGCATCATGAGGAGCAGGGAGGAGACATAGGGGAGTATTAATGTGATAAAGGGGCATGACCCATTAAAAAAACTCCAGGCCCGACTATAACACAGTGACACGCACTCTCGCTGTAATTTTACCATAAAGGAGTCAACCATTCCCCGGATGTAAATTTATTGGGGAGGCTGTAACATTTTATAGCCGGTACTCTGTAGTGGATGTGACCACATTTGTTCAGAGCTGTAGAAATTATGATCCCAGACATACTGCTGAGGAGCTTCCAGCCTCGCTGAAATTATTTTCATCACTGCTGAAAATTGCAATTAATGGCTAATTGCAAGCTGTAAAGCAGCAGAAGGTTTTCTGCGTGATAAAGACACGAGTGTGTTTTTGCTACAATTCTTGGAACTTATTAGGAGTTTATACGGAGCCGTGCGTGCACAGCCTGTCGCTGTGATTTTAAGAGAAAAGCGAAAAGTGAGTGAAAGTATCTCTATCTGTGATTTAAACAGTGGTGACAAATATTAAGAGCGTCTCCCGTGCAGAAACAGATGGCATCCAGTTTGCTATATAATCCCCTCTGAGTCACTATCAGAGCATGTGGCCTTTATCAGTCTAGACTACTTTATCGCTTAGCTTATTTACAGATCAACAAATCAATTTGGTGTGAAAAACAAAAAAGAACACAAAAAGAAAGCAGAAAATCAACGACATAAAAGTCCCCGTTTTCATTTCTTGGTGTGAAGTTATTTACTCGACTTGTTTCCCCGCAGACCCAAGCGCTGCCTTTTCATTGGTAATGAGCAAAAACAGAAATCCTACAGAGGCATCCCACAGCAGAGGGAGCTTAATTAAGAAATAATTGACTTATATTTTCAATTAATGGGGTTGTTTGAAGTCTGCCTCTGACAAACCATACCTTTAGAAAGCAGGCACCTTGCGCGCATGTTGGTTGAAATGTGGAAAAGATGTTTTTCAGAGACTGGGGAGAAAAAAACTATGAAATAAAGGGCTTGAAATTGGAAATCTAACGCGATTTGAGATGCTAAGAGAGAACGTCTCACTTGTGATGCCTGATAGACTGGATGAGAGAATGCGATACTCCCTCTGCATATGTGTGTGTGTTTTTAAAGATGATTCCAGGTATAATTTACAGAATTATGGGAAAAAAAATCATCATGACAAATTTATGTTTATTACATTCCAGCCATTAATTCAGGCTTGGCATGTGCGCACCCACGCACTCCACTTCAAACATGTAATCTCCCTCCTACGGATTCTGCGGAGAATGCAGAAATTTACAGATCACGCAGATCTGTTGTGACATCTAATATGAGTGGCGTTTAGCTGTTAGCACTGAGCATTCCTCCACCTCCACTCCAATAGAAACTCCACTTAGCTGTGGCCCAGGAGCAGAGGAACGTTTGAAATTCTAGCGATGTACGCGTGAAAGGGAATAGAAATGATGCCTAATGTATATGAATGGAAGCCATGGCGTTCAGGTATTTCACACTGCATGCCCTGACAGAGGCTAAAGTGAATAAGTCGTCAACTCGCATTGAAATTCATATTGTATCTCTGGCTGGGGCTGAGCCCATTTTCTCCACTGCGCTCTCGCCATGAGCCATACAATAGTCAGGGAGACATCTAATGAGGCAGGAGAAAAAATATTAAGAGCAAAATCCTTAAACTCAGGAGTTGGCATACTCAATGACCACACTCTAAATTCAATGAGAAAATCTTTTTTTTTTTTTTTTTTTTTTTTTGTTAGGAGCTTGAGGCCGGTGGGAGGGAGAGAACAAAACGCGGGGAGAAGAAAAGATTGAGTGAGTGACTGAGATGGGCTGTGACAATGTCAGCTTTGGTCTGGTCAGCCCGCACAGATGATGAGTGAATATGAGGGAAGCTGGAAGAAGAAAGGCAGGAGGGGAGAGCCAGAGCACAAAACCAGAGCAGGAGGGGGCTGCCAAGTGGATAAGAATATTGTAAAAAGAGTGAAAATCTGTGTAGGACAGCCACTCTGCTTGCTACTACAGAGTATCAGGTGCTCTGGGAAACACCTTCTTTCTTGACTTGGTGGGTCAGCAGTGCAGTCCAGCTCGTGTACAAAGCAGATACCCAGATTTTGCCTTTGAGCCACTGGCTCTGCTGCTTCATGCAGCTTGACCTTTGGGTCTTCTCCATAACCTTGCCCCACTCACCATCTGCTTGCCATTCTCAGTACCGGGGGTTTTTTTAGCTATGAGAATTTTCTGTACTTCAGTTAATGGCCTTCAATTTATTCCCTCTGTAAGTGCTATTGAAGCCAGAGAGTGTTGAAGTTTTCATTTCAGCAACACATTAAAGCAGCCGGCTCGCGCCTTGTGCTAATCAGTGAGCGATCACCTGCAGTGTTTAGCCGGAGTTCCTGGGTTTTTGGTAGCACTCAGTAGAAAAACCTCTTCATAACCTTCCTCCATTTAAACTTTGACCTGAGAGCGCCCTCCTTTCAAAGTCAAGACAACCTGCGCATGCTCATTTTGTGGCATCATTGCATTTTCTGTCCCTGGGATTTTTTTTGTGCAATTATGCTGAGCGTCTCCTTCGCCCTTCTGACTTCCACTCTTCCTCTTCCACTTGTTTATTTGTACACTCTGCTGCGTAACATGTCCTTTTTAATAGTCCCTGTTTTCAAACTGAGCTGTGCTGTAATTAAATGTCGCTAGGCCATTACAATCACAGGCTTTGAAAGCACAACATACACGTGCACACAAACATGCTAAAAATCTGCAGCAGATACTGTAAATTTAATCTCCACTTGACACCAAGTCATGCATTTTATCAAACAGCTGCTTGTTGGCAAAGATCAACTTCTGATTTTCCGAGCTTCCCTAATTAGACGTAATCACAAACAGGATCCACACATATGAAAACAATTTGAGCGCCTGCTTGTTTTGATGTCTATCATATTGTTTTAAATGGTTTCAAATAAGTAGCATTTGTGATTTTATGGCCGGTTCTGCTATCACTGTTTGTCTTCCATTAGAAGAAACACAGGGAGCAGCTGCTTGGATCGTCTTTGGCTACATACTGTCCCCTAGTGGTGAGGCGCTGCATTGTCAGTCCTTATGCTGCACCTGGTTGTTTAACACAACTTATTAAAGATGCCAAGTAACTGGATGGAGGCCAGCTTCCACATTTGAATCAACTAAATGTTTTGTTGGGAGATTATAAAATGAAGTAAACTAAATTTGCTTAACAATTTAAGAACTCAGAAACTACCTGAAGTTAAGTTTGAATGCAATTAAAGACAGTTAAGAACACTGAATGAGTTTTATGATTTTAACACACAAAGTCTGAATTCTTCTTCCTCAAAAGAACCAGACTCAACAAACATGCTAATGTTTTTCATTTAAGATGTTAATGCTATTAAAAAAAACTAGCAATTGTTGATCTCAGTAAAGTTTTCCATTTCAAAAATAAAAATTTGCCACTGGAAACAAACAAAAGTTGTTTGTCCAACAAATTTCACCCACCAGCTGCTCCACAGATAAAACCCTACTGACAAATGCGTCATGCATCTGCGCCTCCTTGTGAGTGCATGGCATGGCAGTAGTGCCCAATCATACTGATTGTTAATAAAACATGAGTGAAAGTACAAGTTTTGCTTTTAATATGCATGCCCTGAAAAACACATTTGTAGCAATATTAATTTGCACAACACTGACGTTCAGTTGTGCCACCCATGGCAGCAAGAGCTGCATTCAAGGAGTTGTGATAACTGCTAATGAGCCTTTTACATCACTGTGGAGAAATTGTGGCCCACTCTTCTCTGCAGAATTGTTTTAATTCAGTCACACTAAAATGTTTCAAGCATGAACAGCCTGTTTAAGGTCATTCCAGAGCATCTCAATCGGAATCAAGTCCAGACTTTGACCCGGTCACTCAAAGACGTCAAGTTTGACTTTTTGAGACTTTCAGAGAAGGACTTGCTGTTGTGTTTTGGATCATTGTCCTACTGCATAACCCAAGTGCCCTTAAGCTTCAGGGCATGAGCTGATATCCAGATATTCTTTTTCAGGATTTTCTGGTAGCCAGCACAATTCATGGTTTCATCAATTACAGCAACTCGTCCAGGGCCTGAAGCAGCAAAGCAGACCGAGACCACCATGCTTGACTGGTGGTATGAAGTTCAACTGACTTTCATCAGTCCACAGAATATTTTCCCAAAGATTTCAGTGATCATCAAGATGTTTTTCTTTTCTTTTTAGTGGATTTTGGCTTGGAACTCTTCCCATGGACACAATTTCTTATTGTTGAATCATGAGCTCTGACCTTAACTGAGGCAAGTGGAGGTCTTTAGATGTTGTTCTAAGTTCTTCCTCCTGTGTGAGTCATTCATCACTCTTAGAGTAATTTCAATAGGATGGCCACTCCTGGGAAGGTTCTCCATTGGGCTTCACTGGAGTCAACAAAGCCTTAGAAATGGCTTTGTAATCCTTTCCAGACTGTAACATGTCATTGACTTTGTTTTATCAGTTGTTTCTTTAGATTGTGGCACGATGTGTTGCTTTATGAGCCTGCTTCACTTTGTGCAAGTTCTATTAAGGTTCTATTAAAGTCATTTCTTGATTCAGCAGGTCTGAAAGTTATCAGGCCTGGGTGTGACTAGTGAAACTTAACTTAGCTTTCCAAAAAAATTGGGTTATTTATCTTGCCTAATATGTTTGTTTGTTTTTTAATTATCTGAAATATGTTAGTTGTTCAAAAATGTTATGCTGTTCAAAAAAAATCAAAAACAAAATAAATCAAGAAGGAGACATATACATTTTAACAGCACTATAATTCGAATTGTGAGCCATAGTTTTTGTTGATACTGCAATATTCCTTTAGACAACAAAAACAGGAAAACGAAAATCATTAGTGCAATAAAAGCAAAAATAAACTTTATTATTCTGATGCGTTTCCTGTTGTTGTTGACTTGTGAACAATCTGCAGAAATTACCATTTGCACCAGACTAGCACCAGACTAACGAGAAGAATTTCTGTTTTTGAAGGTAGAAATGCATGATCTTTAAGCTAGAATTTTATAGAATATTGTAATTAGTCGACCAAGAAAACTAAAGATGCTAGCCCGTTAATATTAGTAAAGTCAATAAAAACGCTCAAAAGTAGAGAAAAACTCAAAAACTGTATTGAATTGAAATCAGTTGATATTTTAAGTTTAATGTGCTTTTTCTTTCTTACAGTGTGCATGTCAAAAGATGTCTCCTACCTAAAATCTCCCGCTTCGGATTTGAATAAATAATGTTATTGGATGATAATAAGACTTCCAGTCTTTTAAAGCTAATTGCTACAAAAAAGTGTTGCTCTCATTAGATTAGATCTACAAAAGGCATAGAAGTTAAAGATGAAACATTATGCATGCAAATAACATTCTAAGCAAGACTGGAGTTTTAGGGAGTGAGATAAGAGCACCCATATAAAGGTTTGGGCACCCCTATAGTTCTGAGCTTAATGAACTTTTAAGAGGTTGTGGCTTGTTCACATTCATTCATAATAAAGGTCAGATAACGCACATTTTAAAGCTTTATAAACACTCCTTAAACCTTGCTCAAGTAATCAGCAGAGATTGGCTCCTCCACGCAGCTGCACGGCACTTGGAAAATTAGAGTAATTGATGCCCCCAAAGCAGGAGAAGGCTGCAAGAAGACAGTAGGAAGATGGATGTTTCCTCAGTTAGAAGTGTAATTAAGAAATGTTAGTTAACAGGAACGGTGGAGGCCAGGCTGCGGTCAGGAAGACCTGGAAAACTTTGAGAAAATTGCTCATAGAATCGCTAGAGAGGCAAATCAAAAGCGCAGTCTGAGTGCAAAAGACCTTCAGGAAGATTTAGAGTGGTGCCACTGCATTCTGCTGTGTTCAAACAACAACTGTAAATCCCCCCAAACAAGAACTGAAAGACTCTTAGCCGCTACAGAAAGCACCTTCATGCTGTGATCCTTGCCAAAGGGCATGCTGCTAAGCGCTGACCCATCTTTGCTGTGGGCCATTTTTCCTTTTTTATGTTGAAATTGTGGAATATGCAAATTAAAGAAAAGCAATTTGCGTGAAATATTAAAACAAATGTATCCTCTTTAACTCGGTGCCTTTTAGAAATCAGGACATCTTTATTGGCCATTCAGAGTCATTTTGACGAGCACTACTGCCCAAACTTCTGCACGGCGCTGCACGCAGAGAGAAAAGCAGGCCATGCGAGTGCAGCAGAGGACCTGCGCTGCCTGTCTGAACTAGCTCTGAGTTATTCATAAGGTCGCTCACTGATGTTGGATGATGAGTTCTGGCTCGCAGTCAGTGTTCTAGTTCATCTCAAAGGTTTTGGATGGGGTTGAAGTCAGGTCTCTGTGCGGGCCAGTTCTACACAACTCAAGTATTTCTTTATATGGCTGTTTTTGTTGGTTGGAAAAAAGGGAAATGTAACAATTTCTTGACTGAAAGAACTCTTGAGTTCCGTTTGACGTCTTCTATTTGGTGGATCTGTCCTTAGAAAATGTTCCCCTGGAGTCAGATACTTTTTCTGTGTTTTACACGCTATTAGTAGAAACGCTGTTATAGGAAAGTTGATGGACCAACACTTACTCAGCTGATGTCTCCACTGGCATTACTGATAATAGCTTCAGGATGGGAAGATGAGCATTCTCAAATCACATAAAATACAGTACCGCCCCTCATTTCTTTATATTTTGATATATATATATATATACACATATGGCGTCCTACACAGTCTCCATTAGTCCAGCGTTCATCTTTTAACAAGTTCTTTAACTATAAAGAAAGCTCCAAGTAAGATTTCCCCTCCAATGTCCTTCATGGCACACTGAAAGTCACAGTAACAGCTCCCTCTCCTGGTCATACCATGAAATTACTTGTCACATGGATAACTACCACAATCAGTGTAACGGTGTTTATGGTGGTTCTTTTTTTTCAGTAATTTTTGCTCAGCATATCAAATTCTCCTCTTGTGTGCTACATCTCATTTAAGGTTCAATCCCCAGCTCCTCGCTGATATCTTCTTTTTTTTCTTTTTTTGGGTGGGGGAGATGTGCCGCATCCTTGATTGCAGACTACACAAGTTTCAAAGCATACGCCTTGGGTAATACAAGAAATTAGTTTTATTTTTAATACAGGGGGGAAAAAAAGAAGAAGATCAAAGCAATCAATGTTGGCATCCACACAATCTCCCCTCCACACACACACAGACACACACACCTAAAAACGCCGCTCTGGTTTTGGTTGCCAGCTCAAAAAGTGGGGTTTAAGAAGCTCTTAAGAGGCCAGAAGGAGGAGCAGGAGAGTCTGGCTCGATGTGAGGAGAGGCAGTCGGGGGGGAACAACAGATGTTCACAAGACACAGGTATACATTTTTTATTTGTTGAGTCAGGATGTTTGTGTTTGTAGGTCTACTTGTCATCATTTCCTCATGTTTTGGTCCATGTTCTGCATGCCAACATTTCTGCTTTCATTCATAATAGTTTATCCAAACGTCTCCTCGCTTCCTGCCCCGTCCGTTGTCCTTAGCATCACTGGCATTGCAGCATTTCTGCTTCAAATTGTCATAAAACAACTCAGATCCAGATCTTTTGTTCTTCCCTTTCTATTGTGCATTTCTTTAAGATGATTCATACTGTGTTCTTGTTCTCCCAAAACATCTTTTTTAAAACCCATTCGCTATCCTGATGAGTAGTAGGAAATGTAAGGTCTTATGAGGAGTTACAATAAGGCAATAACACTCTGAGATTTCATTTATACTCACTGAAAAAGCACAAAAAAGGGTCAAGTCTGGCTCCTCAAGGTCACACTGTGACATTTCAAGTATGGTGAATCAGATAAATAGCAGGCTTTAATGCTGACAAGTACGTCTTAACTGGCCTCTGCGACTGCACTCTTTAATCTGCCACATTTTTCTTTCCACTCTTCAATTTGACAAACAGGATTTGAAGTGAAGCCACCCACACAGTAAACAGCCAAGAGTGAGCTGCAAGTGGATGAGGCAGGTATTTACCACTCTGTGTGTTTACACATCATGCAATCTCTAACAACAGCAGCAGCACCAGCAGCAGCTGGTAGTCCGCTCTTCGTCTTCTAGCGTGGAAATGTCACCGGAGGTGAATGACAGAGGGCTTGTTTGCTTGGAAGCCAGCAGATATAGCTAGAAGTAGCTGTAAATGATAGCCCGTCCTCCCTGAAAATGGCAACCGTGGCTGCTCGGCTTTATTTGGCCATATAAGCCGCTACTTCCTTTTCCAAACTCTGGGCAAAGCGGTGGTTGAGGAAGAGCAGCTGCCCGTGAGGAAGCAGGCGACTGAGCAGGACGTCGATCCGGTCGCTCTTCAGCAGGACCTGGAGAGAAAAATGCCACAAGTGATGACCCCGAGCAGGCTTCTCGATTAATCAAGAGATGCTTAAAAGCTGGTAATAAAAATGCGCGCTGCTGCAATCTAGTTTCATTACTGCTGAATTTTGGTTTATTGATATTTTTCATAGCACGTAATGAGAGGCTGCTCTTGCGAGTCTGGATACCAGTGTTCGACAATCATCTTTCTTTGGGGAGGTAAACTGTTTAAGTTAATGGATTGCAGTCTGATGATGCCTTAGGACGCATATAGACACAAACACTCGCTACAGTGTCTGAATACAAATGCATTTTACAGCAGCCGGAAGGTGCATGAGTCACAGTGATCTACTGTATGTTTGTGGTAAAGAAAATATGTTTATGCAATTATTCCTGTCAGAAAAAAAGAAAAATTGGAGAAATGAAATAAAATAATACATTTTATCAACAGCTGGTCAGTGACTCATGGCTTCACTAGGTTTGTACAAGTCAAAAGGCCCAAGAGGTCTTTGAAGTTTCACTGTTGAGAATAACTTCAAAGCTAATGACATTTCTCAGTGTTCTTCACACACTTATCACTGAAGCAGCCATCAGAGATAACACTTCTTTAATCTATGAAAGCCTTAAACAGTATATAAAAGAAGGCATTAACAAACGTGATGTTGCACTTCAGCTTGTGACATCCCCATTTTTAGCATTTTAGCTGACACCAAGATTAGCCAGAAGCAACTATATTTTGATCAGAGCGCTAAGCTATCAGCAGGTTTATCGCACAGACGCTGAAAGTAAGTGCTGTGAAACACATAAACACATAAAACACCAGAACTTCATTCATCAAAACTGAAAGAAAGACTTCTTGCATGGTCTGTCAGCACAATCAGTGACACACGGCCCCATATTACTTGTCAGATAATTGAACTGATGACACTCAAAAAGGCATCAATACCAGAGTTCTCGTTCAGTGACGTGAATTAACTGAGATGAAGCTCATTAAACTGCTGCTGGCTACAACCCCGCAGGCAGGCATCCATTTCTCAATCAAAGGGACAATACTCCTGATAATACAAAGTTTAAAGCCTAATGCAATTTAAATGGGTTTTACATATGAAAATTCATATATCATACCGCACCAGACCATAGCCATTTATAAATTACGGTAACTGGAACTGGCAAGTTTGAACTATAGTAATATTGGGCACTTATTATAACTCTGTCATATTTATGAAATCTAAACTGTATTTGTGAAAATAGATCCTGAATACTCCAGACCAGGTCCAAAGACACAGACACAGCAAACCTTCTGGCAATGGCACATATTGATGTGTCATCCTGAAGGAGTTGGAGTACCTGTGCAACCTCTGTAGGGTCCTGGTACCAGAAAACAATCAGAAAAGATGAGGAAGGAAAAAAATGTCAGGGGCCTCGACCTGTAAAACCTGTTTTGGGGGTTGTCTCATTGTTGCCCCTCTAGTGCACCTACTCTTAATTTCAAAGCAACTTAAACTTATTTACAACCTACTGCTACTTAGCTGACCAGCTCGGTATCCCAGAAGCTTAACTGACTTGATGTTGCTGATTAAAAAGTGTTCCTTTCATTTTTTTGAGCAGTAGAATGTGTGTCCACGGCTCACCTCGCTCCCTTGCCCCAGCATGTGCAGGTGCTCCAGGCAGTGGCGGGTCAGGTTGCGCAGTGTTCCCTCAGCCAGCAGCAGGTTCTCGTGGGGCTCACAGACGAGCGTGAAGCCCAGACTCTGAACCCCCAGCCACAGAGCGCTCGTCTCCTCGGAGAAGGGGTCTCCGGCTCTGAGCCGCACCACACCGCAGTCAGCGTCCTGCAGAGCCAGATTCTCTTCGCCCGGCATCGTCTCCACTATCAGCCGACCCGAGGCTTCCCGGGACAGAGAGACAGCACTCCGGACTTGTCTGAGACACAAAAAGTGTTTTGCCATTAGTTAGGATGCTTTCATAGTCACAATAACAGTGGGGCTCATTTTATTTTGAGCTATTTAACCAGTTTTACTGATAACATTAGAACAACCATTGTCTTTGACAGTAGTAATCACTAGTTACAGGCTGGAACAGGAGAAAAACAAAACACACACACACAATGATTCATGAGTCACTGAAAAAGAATATTCTTGTCTGGCATTTTACATAGTGTGTTCCCATCAAAATAGCAGGATGCTTTATATGAGAAAACAAAGAGATGATTGATGGTGAAAGAACTGCTATTATGAGTTATCAACAAGAATAAATCCTAAAAAAAATAAAATAAAATAAACCCATAGACAATGCTGTGCAAAGATTTAATCACTAGAAATAAAGCCAGGGTGCTATTTTCAGTATTTTTTTAAATTACCTTCATACAAATAGCAGTAAAAAAAAAAAAAAATTGCTCGAAAGCCAAAATGGCTCTAGGTACTCTTCTGTGAAGTTTTTTTCTTGGCAGGAAAATTCAGTTTTTTTAAAGCATTGAGACTGAGGCCATCTCAGTGTCTGGCAGACCATCTGTATCACAAGTAGTCCTGTGTTCTTGAGTCTAAACATAGCTCCTGTGCTCATCGCTGGATAGCTGTTGGATAGATCTTCATGGCACTGCATGACGGATATGAACAGAGCATTCAAAGAGCCTTTTGAACAATACTGTATATGACAAACATCAACAGGCAATGCAGGGACACGAACAGACGCCACTCAACAGAACACACAGGCTGCATGTCTTTATCTGGACAGGTGTTAGTTCCAAAACAAGAAAAGAAAACGCACCTCAGCTATCAGAGCTGACTGAGACATTTATTCAGGAGAAAAAAACATTTTTTTCTCCTGTAGTCTCTGCATGAACTGCTGAATCCTGTTGTAAACACGAGGGAATAGTGTACATCAGATGCATCCACAAAGCAGAATCAGAAGACTACCACAACAGGTCCACTGTGCAGGCCTGGGGCACTCTCTCTGGTGGAAAATGAATGAAGCTCAAGTAATGGGACAGAGCCTGGGCCTGTCAACTCATTTCCACTATGTTACTGTAACGCAAAAACGCAGAAAGGTGGTTAACTGAATGCAATTCTGTCTGCTGTCATCATCTCTTTACTCCTATAGGCAAAATTACACAAAAAGAGCTTAATTAAAGTGTCCACTTCTGTCCCAATCTGTGGATGTCCAGAAAAAATAATGACTTCGAATAATGATTTATTTTAAACTGTTAACCACAAACACCCACCTGGCGACTGCGGCCACCTTCTCCTTCTGCAGAAGCCTTCTTTCCTCCGGGCTGAGCTCTCGGTGCCGCTCGGACAGGACTCCGTCATCTGGACCGAAAACCCGGGAGTACAGAACACGGCTCTCCCCGGCAGACAGAGCACTCACCGGGCACACGGTGTGGATGAGGAAACACCGAACCATGTTGTCGTACTAGGGGAGAAAAAGTTATCCAAACAGAGCTTTTTACTTTATTTCTTCTGAATCGTTGTTTACACTGCTGGTTTTAAGCACTTCCGCGTTGGTCAGCTGACCAGTCTCGTGCACTGTTGCTTTTCATAAATATAACCACCAGAGGTCGCTCGCAGTCAGCGACTCCCACATATGCTCCCACCAGTGTTATTCAGAGCCATACAATATCTTTGAAGACTTGTTTGTTTGTTCGTTTACACTTACAAATGATTGTTTTTAAACGGCAGCATGGAGCTGTGTGGTGGCTGTGTGTAAAATCAGAATGGTTTAGCCAAAATAACATTGCTTTAGCTGACAGTCTATAGTACACTGATCATAGACAATATTGTCAGGAGAAATTTGGTACTTTGCAGATTTTAATCCAAAATTCTGAACGTAACATTCTATTGAGCAGGTCACATGTGAAATTAAAAACTCCTGCTTTCAGCTCAACATACCTCACTAACTCAGTAGTCTCTTGCTTCCTAGTACAGCTCTCAGGACTGAGGGACAGGAGAGGCTGCAGAGAGGCTGAGTGAGAACAGAGGGTTTCGGGGTCTCAGCAGATAAACAGAGGCAGCTGGTAATCCAACAGCTGCTGCTGGTCATGCTTCTTTACACTGAGAGGCCCTCCTGTGTGTGTGTACATGCGTCTGTGTGTGTGTGTGTGTGTGTGTGTGTGTGTGTGTGTGTGTGTGTGTGTGTGTGTGTGTGTGTGTGAAGAAGAAAGAGAGCATTCACTCTGCTTTGTTAGCATTCACTCCACCATCCTGTTAACCTCTTCACTCTCAGCCCTGAATGTACTTGGTGTGACTGAAACACAGTGTAACAAGACCTGGGGATAGTTCTGGCTCTTCATAGGATTTTATTTTATTTTATTTTATTAGAAGAACCACTGATTTTATGACATTCAGAACTCTGTATGTCATTATTACAACTCTAACAGCTGGAAGAGAGTAGCATCATGAGGCTGTTAGCAGTCTGGCTTTATTATTAGGTAATAGGGACTCATGTTAGTTCACCACGTTGGCCCAGAATGAAACACCTCAATAGGTATTTTAGGGATTTCTAGGCTAGACTAAACTAGACTCCTTAGCATCAGGCAGTTCTAAAAGTTCCCTGGAAATCCTTATTTTTGATCCAAAAGGCCACAGCAAACAAGTAACATGGGCAAGAAAGAAGGACTTCATTGGCTCCAGGTAAAATCCAGAATGTCATTTTAAAACCCTTCTAAAAATCAGTTTTCTCACATGCAGTCTGACATGACGATGAGACACTTTCATATGTTAAAGACCTTTTAGCGTCATATTATCCCAATAAAGCACCCTGCTCTCAGAGTGAAGGATTACTTGTTGTTCCTAGAGTTTTCAAAAGTAGAATGGGAGGGACAGCCTTCAGTTTTCAGGCCCCTCTTCTGTGGAAACAGCTTCCAGTTTAGATTTGGAAGACAGACACAACTCACAGGGTGTTTATACACCCTGTTATATTTAATCATTAGTTATTGCTCATCTCTGACTCTCTTCCACAGCATTTCTTTTATCCTGTCTTGCTCCCCTCTCTCCAGCCGGTTGTGGCAGATGGCCGCCCCTCCCTGAGTCTGGTTCTGTTGGAGGTTTCTTCCTGTTAAAATGGAGTTTTTCCTTCCCACAAGTGGGAAGGATATGATTGTTGGGGTTTTCTCTGTTGTATTATTTTAGGGTCTACCTTACAATATAAAGCGCCTTGAGCGACTGTTGCTGTGATTTGGCGCTGCATAAATAAAATTGAATTGAATACGACTTTTCGCTGCTTTCGATCAGTTACACATTTTGGTGATTCATCTTCCTGAATTCAGTGGTACCCTGACTCTTCTTTTGGGAATGCAGTTGGGTTTAGTTACTTTCGTCAGGTTTAACCTAAGCTGTCTTGTTTCATTATTCAGCTGGGACACTCAAGTCACCTTTGTTTCTATTGCACATTTAAAACAACAGGACTTCTATCCAGTTAATGCAGATGTATTTACACTCCAGGTCTACAAAAACTCAAGTACCATAATTCACATAAAACAACACCAGTCAAATAGAAATAACTATATAAACAACGTCTAAGAATACAAACAGCAGCTGACATAAGTGAGCAGTAATAAAATATTCACAATGGACATTTTAAAAACCATGAGGCCCCTCAGACTTAACTCAAAGTGAATAAAAATAAAAACCAGTCTTCAGATTTGATTTAAAAACAATCACCTGTTTGACAGGTTTTTATATGGGATGGCAAATTATTCCAGAGCCTGAGGGCTGTAAAAACAAAGATGCAGTTGCTTTTAGGCTTTAGGCGAAAAGGTGACACTGAGAGACGTTGCTTGAGGATGACCTCAGTGACCTGGAACCTGGAGGCAAAATATGGGCTTAAAACATCCGTGAACTATTGTGGAGCTCATCCTCAGAGGGCTTTTAAAGTAAATAATAAAATTTTAAAAGCAGCTCTATGTTTCACAGGTAGACAGTGCAACTGAGCTAAAAAGGAGGGATGTGTTGCCAGGCAGTTAGAAGTCAAGCAGCAGAGTTGTAAACCAACCACAATTGAGAAAGATACTAATACAGGGAGTTATTGTATTCTAACCAAAAAGTGATAAGGGCACGACTAACTTTTTCTAAGTCCTTATGATAAATATATAAATAAAGATTTGTACAAAGACAGCTTATCTATCGTGGATCATATCGTTTTCTGTAACCCCACACAGAAATTACTATTTTTTATTTTGTTTGAAATGTCTCCATATAAGCATACAATATTGTATTGTAGCTTAAAATGACAGTGTGTAAAATCTTACTACTAGATGTCTGTAGATTGCAGACTGCAGTCAACACACATGGGATGCTTACATTTGTTCCAGAAGACAGTTTTATATAAATATAGAGGCATTTCGTTCTCTTTTTTCACCATATTCCAAAACTATGACATCACAATAACGTGATTGGTCAATTGTAAAGTTGATCCTAGACCAGGCATGTCATATAGACCCTGTACTGTTAGTGTAAAAAATATTTTTATACAAACTATATTTGAATATTAACACTTAGTAATAAAACAGAAAAAACGAACCTGTGTGTAAATATTTTGCAGTATTTTATGTTTTCACCTTTTGAATGCTGGCCACCATTAATCTGTAGTGAGTGTACTCAGGCATTAAAGTGACTCTGGACCAAATCTGCCCTGGAGTCTTTTTTGCTATCTGGGCAGGCCACTGTTTGCCTCAACTGTCGATATGCAGATGAGAGGCGTCCACGTCTATTTACTTTTAGGAGGCTGTAAAACTTGAATACGAGTTGATGTGTCAGCGATGTTCACTTCTGTTCAATGGCACAGACACTGTGATCAGTTTTTGAAGATATCCTGTTAGCTGTTAGCCACCATTAAACTCAGTTAGCCGCTGTTAACTGGTGTTAGAGAAAATTGGAACTTTGAAGTTAATATAACATTGGACTTTGGCACTTTGCAAATAAACTCATATGATGTGAGAATGTAATCAAACTGTTTATCAGAGGGAAACTGAAAGTGTGATTTTTAGGAAACTCCATTAGCTTGCACAATGTTAGCTTATAAACAGCTGTTTTTAAGCTAGCTAGCCTTGAGCTGTCCAGATTCTCTTCTTCTCTGCCTTTTGCAAGTCTCCAAACGCATACATAAGATGCGATTAGGTGGAACATGATGACCATCTTGGCCATTGTAGTCAAGATGGTGGAGCAACATGGTAGCTGCCACAAACCGGTGTTAACTCCTGTGTATTTTTAATGGATGAATTCAAAGTTATGACAATGCATAAATTTGTTGGAACAATTACTGTACATTTATGAGAATAACATTCTTTGACTCTATTAAATAAATTAAAAAAACAACTGTCTGTACTTTTAAGATGCGCATAAAAATTCCACGTTTAAAAGAACAGACATAAAAATGGCAAAATATGAAGATAGTTGTAGCACTTCTCAAATCACTGGTTAAAATATGAACAAGCCTAACAAACAGCTCAATCTGTACGACTGTGTGGCTGGTGCATTTCTCTATGATGACAGTGAAATGACTGAACATGGAAAAAATTAGTCAGAGCGTTGAAGATGCATTTACTTTCTCAAAACTTCATTAGCTTTTCGTCATCAATTTTTGTGAATGGGTGTTTCATCAAATGTGAACGTTTCCACAATATAAATCTTGAGACTAAAAGAAAAATGATCCAATACTTTTGCGTCCCACTTGAGATCAAGTGGCCCATGAACTAAAACGATTCTGTTGCTTTAAACACTGACTACTTTGGATTCAGTTCAAGTCTGGTTTTGATTCATGCTCGGAAACCAAGAGAGAATGTTCAGCCTACCTACTTTTATGGAGCTTGTCATCAAAATAGACATAGGAGAGCAATATTTCTGCAACACACACATAAGGTAATGATCTACCCAAATCAGTTTGCACACATTGCTCCTCAGCAATAAAGTAAAGGGTGGAGATCACTGCAGGTAATAATTAGACAAAATCATTGAGAGCAGTCAGTGTGAAAGTGAAGGCAGATTATGCTGTCATTGTGAAATTTCAGCTTCAAACACCAGCTGTTTGATGAGGATCGCTTTTTCAGCGTGGAGGAAAACAAAAAAGCAAAAGCAGCGAGCGTGACTGAAGTGCAGAAACTTGTGTCGAGATCACCGCAAAAAAAAGTCAAACACGTTTCGGTGTTTTTGACCTATGAGTCACATTTCCTTGTGATGAAATAAAAGCCAGCTGAATATGAAGAACAACAGGATGTGGGGAATGGGAAGGGCAATCAGCCAGTCATATGGGCCAATAATGATGAGACCCGCGAATTTGAATTAAAGGAAGCTGAAGACAACATGCAGCGAGTGACATAAATAACATTTTGTCTGCTGTGCAGGGTGAAATCTTCTTAAATTGTGTGTGTGTGTGTGTGTGTGTGTGTGTGTGTGTGTGTGTGTGTGTGTGTGTGTGTGTGTGTGTGTGTGTGTGTGTGTGTGTGTGCAGAAAGCAGAACTGTGAGTGAGACATTCAGAAGTTTCTAATCCTCAAAAACTTTAACTTCACCTTACAAACCACAATCTCCACCCTTTCCTTGAAACCACACTGTTAGGCTTCAGAATTTCACCACCCTTGTTGGCCCGTGCGACCCTTTGATTTGCAGGCTGGTTTGTCAGTTTACTGACAATGTCGGCAGTCACCGAGTCGCACAGCAAACAGAGGTTTATGGGTGACACCCAGGCTGGAGGTTTGTTTGAGGGCACCTTTGATCGGCTTTGCAGAAAAGGAAAGACAGTCACAGGAAGGGTGGCGAGGTTTTAAGGGCAGCTCTACTGCGCTGGCATGCTTTTTCATCTCATGTCAAGTCTCTACAGATTTTCATCTGATCAAGGAGTCTCTGGCCATATTTGAATTAATTAAACTGATATAATAGGAACATTGCTTCACACCACCAAGGGTCCACATTTAGTCATTTGACTAAATCCAAACCAAATTAATGAAAGGTCATCAAACAGCATCCACCATGAGAGAGTCACACACTGTATACGCAAAGTATAGGTAGTGTGTCTGTGAAGTGAGTGCCTTAAACATGCATTCAGAACTTCCCTTTGTTGCAAAAAGAAGTCCAACAATATAGCAAGCTGTGGGAAAGCAGCCCTGGGCTCCCTTGAGCCATGCCCCCAGGAGACACTTTCCTCAAAGTTTACAGACTCGATTGCTGTTTTCAAGTCTTCCTGAATGGAAAATGTTGTTTATTTTATTCTGTGTTGTGCCCAGAAGGTATCCTTTAGGACATGTCTGTCTTAAGATTGACTGAAAACGTATGTCTTCACAATATACACTGTTATCACTATGGAAATATGGGATTCCTCCACTATACAGGGAGTGAGACCTTTATTGTGGGAGGGAATAAAAGGAAAACATTACACATAAGATATTGTTTCTGTTTATATTGTATACAGTTTAGAGTTTACATTCTTTCAACTCTTTTGAAAGCCGTCAGATAAACAAAGCACACCTTTGAGAACAAGCCACTCGGTAATGCAGCATTCATTCATGGAAATCAGTTTAAGTGTCCCACTGTTGCTTTGCTGAATTCTTGAATCTCCTAATTGGATGAGTCTAATTGTAAAACCTGGCTCAGTTTACTTTTTGAGGACCTGCCAAGGACTCATCTACATTTTAAAACAGACTATTGAGGTGGAGAAGGGAAGCTTGTATTGAAAGGATCTCGCAAGTGTTGCATTATGTATGCCTCGTGTAAAGGTGTGAGGCCTCTCAAATCTAAGCAGCTGGCCTGGTAATTGCAAAAAAAAAAGGTGAAAGATACCATAGACTCACGGACCAGTATGTGTAAAGACTGTGGAAGCTAAATAGTTTTTTGCTGTCAGTAATTTTTTTAAAAAGAGGATTTAGGAGAGACTTAAAGCAGCTTCAGTTGCACAATTCAACCAACAGACATTAGTTTCGGCAATTTGCCATTGGCTGTAAATAAGTTAGACTTCACTCACTGGAATGCAAACAAAGCCTTGTCCTTTCGTTCCCACAGCCACATGGCCATTGGGAAACTGTCTGATTTCAAACTTTGGTGAGGTGCCAGCAGGCTTGTGCTTTTACAACCTCCCCTCCTTCGTGTCACATGTTTTCAGCACGTGGTGACTGTGATATTTTCCCTCCGCTCCTTGTCCTGTAACAGGACAGTTAACCTCATGTCAGGGCACGTCAAGCTGCCAGGTACTGCCTTCACAGAAAGGAATGTGTTTGTATGCGTGGACACGTGCTTGAAAGGAGAGGCCACTCCCACGGCCGACTCGAGAGGGAAAATTTGAAAAAACAGGAAGCAGCCTGTGGAAAGAAATCCTTCACCATGCAGAGCAGGCATGCTAAACAAAACGGCAGACGGGCTATTCTTAGAGATCAAATGTGGAAAACTGGCTTTGGGTGAACTCAGGCTAAAAGCTGAAGGAAGTTTAGGTCCAGAATGTGTACAAATAATGTATATATCCTGGAATATGAATAAAGTTTCTTTAAACTGGTCTGTTAGTTCATTCTTAGTTAGTTTTTGCCA
Source organism: Pelmatolapia mariae (assembly GCF_036321145.2). NCBI lineage: Eukaryota > Metazoa > Chordata > Actinopteri > Cichliformes > Cichlidae > Pelmatolapia > Pelmatolapia mariae. The sequence goes on from NC_086241.1 coordinate 46,725,922, forward strand.
GAAAACAGTGAAAAAAATTACAAAAACAAATCTTGTTTAGAGGCTCCTATGTGATCAATAATATTAAATATTAATATACAAAATCAGCATTTTTCTTTAACGTAGTTTTGTACTCTGTGTATTTAAGACTGAAGTTAACACTGAGACAAGAATAAGAACAGTGGCCCTGTTAACACATAGCATGTATATCAATGAATAAGGTGTGAGATATACACATGCTAAAGTGACTTTATTTTGAACTGGTCATTGATTTTCAACACTAATCAGAAAAATAGTGGGGGGAAAACTCCCTCTTGGAAACCAAAAAAAGGCGACTTGTAAGAGCAACAAACATTCCTATAGGAGGCTCAGAAATGAGTCTCTTGAGGCTCTTACTTTATAAGTCACTTAAATTACTGTTAATTATTGACAGGAAACGTGCTGGCTTTTCAAAGAAAGCAGTCAATTAGCAGGGTAATAAACTGACTACACTTACATATAATGTATATTCAAATGCATCAAAGGCTGAGAATTGCATTAAAGTATTGATCTATTGAGCCTTTTGTATTTTTAAATCTAGGCCTTATTAAAGACTGACATAGATATATCTATGAACTGATAGTCCTTATTTTAAGTACTCATATTCATACCTCACCAAACCAACTCAACTCCTTAGCAGGACATACATACTGAACATTGAGACTTTCTTATAGAACAACTGGTTTCAGCTCAAAGACGTGGCAATCATGAAGCCAGTGAGCACCTTTAGTCCCTAAAAATCAGCACGAGTGGTTGTGGCCATTAGAGCTCAACACTTTGATCGTCTTGCCAGCACCACAAAGGTTTAAGTTTGTCAAGCTCGACTTAAACCTGATTTTAATTGAATAATTCTGACAAACCATTCTTAAAGAATTTTACGTTTATTTTAAAAAGTATTATTCATTCACAAACTACTTGCAAAGAAATATAAAACACTCACAGAAAGAAGAGGCTGCTATTCATCTCATTTCAACGCACATCAGATCTTTATTTCAGCAGCTCCCCCGCGAGCCTGAACCAAAATACCAAAAGCACCCTACTCATAATCCAACATTATTAGCTCGGCAGAGGGTTAGACAGTTCTCTCTGGATTTTAAAAGGTGTCAAAGCAAAACAAAAGACTTCTTATAAGACAGAAAAAAAAAATCTGTCCACACTTGCTGACCTGCAGCATCAGAGAAATCTCACTGCAAAGTAAACAGGTAGCTTTTTTTGCTTTGGTATCTTCTGACTGAGGAAAATAATTATTGCAACAGATGTGGGTGGTGGTGATGGGGCAAAGCTCTGTATTGATCTTGTGCTTTCACATGTTGACATTAAATATCCAATTTGCATTTTGGAATGCCTGGAGAAATGCACACTTCAAAGAATACTCAAATCATTCTTAAAAAAAAAAAAAAAAAAAAGTTGTATATATAGATATATAAAAAAAAAAAAATCTTGGGGACAGGGACACCTCTCCAATTCAAGGTTTTCTTTTTTTTCTTTTTTTTAAATTAAGTGCTGATATAATGTAGTACATGACATTAAAAGAAAAAAAATCCAGTGGGGGGACTGAAAGACAAAGTCCTGGCAGTGTGGTCTGTTTGTATATCGCAATATGGTACTGATTCATATCACTAATGCCAGCTTATATTTAAAAAAAAAAAAAAAAAAAAAAAAAAAAAAAGGAAAGGTAAAAAACAGGCAGTTGGTCCTAGTGGTTTGTTTTGTTAAACATACAAATTGTTTCAAATCACCTTTATAAAATCTGTTCACTGCACTGCTGATTTCTTCAAGGATCAAGGATTCGTCATTTCACATCCTTCCCTCTTTAACTCGCATAAATAACTAACTTGGCTATAAATGAAACTTTGTAGGAAATTTAAAAATCCCTTTTTCTGCTGGTGCAATCACAGAAGGCATTTCTCCTTTGTTAGAGTGAGGCGTTAGACACATGAGGAGGTTGCACTGAGTCCGTTTCATGGAGAGGCAGTGTGTTTTAGCGGCAGAATGGGAAGATGAGGATGTGCTCACAGCTTCTTCAGCCGTCCGTACATCTCCCTCTTACTGCGCTCTCCGGCCCAGGTGCGACTCTTGAGGCGGCACTTCCTCAGGTCCTCCTTGAAATCCTCATGGTGCATGGGTCGGTAAGACTGAGGTTCACATTGTGTCTGCACAAGAGAACGAGATGAGAGGATTCAGAGGACTGAACAGCTGAGATTCATGTGGGTCTGTGATAACTGATATGCTAAAACATGAGCATGCAGTTCTTTTGACTAAAACCGAAGCATTATGTTCCAGATACACAAGGCCTCACCAGCATTTATATTTCACTCCTTGAGAATCAAATCAAACCCAACCTGAAAATGAGGGAAGAAGTCCTTGTAGCCGCCCTTGAGGATGTAGAGCTCGGGGTAGTGAAGTTTGGGATACTCGTTCATGGCGCGGTCTTGCTCTCTGACGAAACGGCACATTCGGGGGCCGCGCTCCGAGGAGAACTCGCAGTGGAAGATGATGACGATTCGCTTGTCTGGGCTGGATGGGACAATCGGGTTCTTGAGGAGGAAATCCTTCACCTGGTCCTCCTGGTGTAGGTTTAGCGCTCCCTGGAACAAAAACAAATACTTCACTTTTAGAGCTCAGGAATGGATCACCTACAGAGAAGTCTTTAATTAAGCCGTTTTTACATCATCCGATGATTGATTTTTATTTTTTTTTTTAACGGTCATGTGACATCAAATTGTACTTATTTTGAAGCATTATCTAAATGAAGTAGGTAGTTAAGTAGGATAATATTGCGGAGAAGAAATGTCACAACTCCTCATATTTATTAGACATTTACCAGAAATGACTATGGACTATACAAATAAATACTGCGTAGTTTCAAGATTCAGATCTGAGATGTTTACTCAAATATAAAAATACTTAAATGTAAATTACAACAACTGAAGCACATTCATGATTAACTGAACTCAGCATTCTGTCATGTTTTCAGCTCTAAAAATGAATGCAGACTTCCCCCTCCCCTACAGTTGTTACTGAAAACATCCATCACATCCCATCACCGATTTTCACATCGTTCTGTGCGAATTTTCAACACAAATTAGGAAACATTCGAGTTTTTTGTATACTGCAATGTCTGTAACTAACTCACCTTGACATGTCCTCCTTCAAACTCATAAGGATAACGGCAGTCAATGACGATGACTTGTTCAACTACATGATCAAACTGGCCAGTGAGAGCTGCCACCATCTAAAGACCACACAGAACATACTTTCAATGTTTTCAAAAGGAGCAGTGATTACTGTGAAGGGACTGAGCGCTTTGACACAGTACGTCTACTCACCATGTCTGAGGTAATGTATTTGAGGTCTTGGTGTTTTCCATCCACTGTGGGTAGAACGAAAGGCTAAAGACGACAGAGGATTCGAGAGTTATTCCACTTTTTCAAGCAACTAACTAACAAGCACACAGAAGAGTTTTCATTCTCCCTTACCTTGGTGAAATCACCTATTAGCTCATTAGAACCAGCCTCACTGTCCAACAGCTTTTCAATCTCTGCCTGGCAGAAGGACTTGGACCTCTGGAGCAGTGAGCAGCCCTGGAAAGAGAGGAGGGGGACACTTACCAAGGTAGCCAAGGAGAAAATGAAGCGATTTAAGATAAGCTTCAAAGCCTGGAACAATAGCCAGTAAGCCTCAGTGGATGTTTCAGAAACTGGGTGACAGATGGTCAGTGGAGATTTTTTAAATCATGCCTACAGATCATTGCTGTCTGTTCAGAACAGCAGCTCCATGTTATCACTGGTTTTAAATGTTTCAATCAGAGAAGAACTTAAGCTCGACAGCACGTTTTTGTAACACAAGACAGTTTTCATTCATCTTGCACCGTGTGGCTTAGACCTGAGCAATGCTGTAAGACCAATCTCAGCATGCATGCACTTCATTCTGTTTTCATTTAAAAGAGGATGCTGCTACTTCCTCCCATTCACCTCAGCTCCTCATGTTATTGGTCAACATGTTAAAATGATCTCAACTTGTATCAACTATCACAACAACAAAAGTGATGCATGTTGTCCAAGGCAGTATGGCCTTACCATTCTTGGGGATTCTGGGTTTTGTTCCAGGGTGGTTACTTGCGTTCCTGCAAGGCTACGCCGCCTCTTCACCCTGATGGGTGTATTTTCATCTCCAGGGCGGTCAGCACGCTTCACAGAGAGACGGGAAACAGGACTGGGCATCGAAGGAGAGCGAAACAGGCTTCGTGGTCTGCACCGAATCACAGGCTAAAGAAATGCAAGAATAAGTAAATTTTTAAATTCAACCCACATTTTGCGTGAGGTGCTACAACTTATGACAGCAAAGCATCAAAATTTATTCTGGGTGATTGCATCAAAATACACCAGGACATATTGTGTTTGTTGTAAAATGGTTGTCAAGCTGGATAAGTCATCTGTGGCTACTGAGAAAACCAGGCACACACTTAACATACTGCACCTAAAGTATGCACACTTACAGAGTCTTCTCCTATACTGTCAGCCACCAGTGGGGCAGTGAGTAAGCTGGCCATGCCCATCGGTACCCCAGAGTCATTCTGCAAACAACAAATGGGTGACGTTAAAAATCTAGTCTGACAAAAAGGAATAGCAGAAAAAAAAAAAATGAATCCATAAAAACATATGAACGGCAGGGACTCACCTCCATGTTGTCATCAAGTACATCCAAAAAGCCATCGTCTTCATCATCATTTGAGGAGGTGAGGGAGGAACTTCTCAGAAACATGGGGCTGGAGTCATGAAAGTCAAGCTGCTGCACCGGAGGAGGTGAAGAAAGCTTTATATAAAAACGGGGGGGGGGGGGGGGGGGGGGGGGGGGGGGGGAGTCAGTCAGCATCTTTCTAGAAGCAGATCACCCCTTTTTAACTTGCACAGACAGATTCTTCACATACCATGAGGGCTGGTGCGGAGCTGGGACGGCTGGCAAAGGTATCCTTAGACTGCCCGTTAAAGGATCGCCCACGACACCGCGACGCAGGTTTGGTTGGTTTCTTGAATTCAAAGCTTTCCTGGAAAAAATTTTTTTTTAATAAAACAAGGCATTTTAAGCAAGGAATGCCAACACAGACTTGACAGATTAATAAAAGCACCTGCTAATGACACTAATAATATTCTAATAATTTTCACTTACATAAAAAGCAAAGGCGGTGAGACTTAAGTAAATGATTTTGGTCCAACTGACCTCTGGCATGTTCTCCTTATTCTCATGCTGAGAGGTGGTTACTTGGGGAGGTTGCTGACCAAATACTCCATAGCGGTTTGGATCATTTTGCTGTCCCTTCAGAGCTGGACTGAAGCCCATGAGCTGGAGCTGAGTGGGGGAATAAAAGGGAATCAGTTAGCAACGCGTTTAGGCTTTTCGTCCACTGTACTGTTTGTTTAAGTTGTGTTTTATGTGTATTGTCAACTCCTCTTAAATGCTATTCAAGAGCCAAAATCACAACTACAACAGGACATATTATCTGTTATCCCCAGAGATAACAGATAATATGCATAACACACAAGCTGTAAAATACTTACGGGCAATGAGTTGATTCTTCGAATTGGCATTCTCCTATAATCAACAGATGGCAGAGAAAAGAATTGCAGTCAATAAAACACCGTAATAAGGAGATAAGCTTTTTTTGGCTTGAAAATTAAACTGCTCTCAGGAGAGCAATGTTGCTTTTATGGGGGGGGAAATAATACCAGGTACAAAACTTACTCATTGACAACTCTGCTTGACTCTCGAATGGCTTTTTCAAATCTGTAACAGAAAGAAGAGTAAGGAATGCTTCAAAAATTACAAAACTAATATATTCTTGCAAGATCTGCTAAGAAAAGAGACTAGGAAGGCCTCAACTGTCAGTCGAAACATTGCATACTCAAACTACAAAGAATCTGGGACTCTATTGAGACACCGAGGGGAACGGTTGGACTTGAGGAAGTTGGGTGAATGCATGGAGGCAAGACGTACTCTTTGCATTGGGAGTACGGCCCACCTGTATGCTAAATAAATGGGCCTGATAGCTCAGGGGGTGGGAGGGAGGTCAGGGGAAGGGATGCGGAAATCAGCTAATCTACCATATGCCTGCTGGAGCCAATGCTGCCAAGCCCCCTTTCTGCAAGAGCTCTTTTGTTTGTCGAGGGGGGAGCGTGTCCCATTCAGCGCAGACCACAAGAAGGGAGGGCAGCTGTTCTCTGGGGGTGCCCTGATTTCAATAGCTGATGCAGAGAAACTCCAGCCCTCAATTCCCTATTGAAACAAGGCTGCAGTAGAAGAGTGTGCCAAAGCTCAGAGGGGGTGGGTTATCAAACCAGAGCACGCACGCCACATCCTCCCCCATCATGGAAAACTCCTAGCAACCTAACAGCTGTAAAAGGAGGTGAATGAAGTCTTGAGCACCAACTGCTGCAAAAGAACTCACATCAGACCTCGGCAGATGTCTGCAGGGCAGAGACTCACCCAACTGAGAATAAGGAAAAGGGCCACCCAAGATTAGGCAGCTGAGGGTATGCTAACAAACTGATCAAGATAACAACACTGAGCACAAGTGCAACAGTATTTTCAGTGAGCAGCACTAGGGTTTCCAACTGATTTTACGGAGCATATTGTCCCAGTTGTATTACTTCCCACCTACAAAATTGCAATATTTAACTATTAAGTTAAGTCCACAATATGTCACACTACATTGATTTAGAAAGTAAAGCTCACATGGTGTATCAGCTAATCTGCTTTGTCTAAGAAAAAAGAGCGAGGTCATCGTCTTAAAGTCAACGGCAGAAATATTAATCCCTCAGATGGGAAATGGTGCTTAGCGCTGCTGAACCCAAGCGCTGGGGTGGGGGTGGAGGGTCGGGTGAAGGGGCAAAAGGGTAAGGAGACGCACTGCTCAAAGGCTGATAACAATAGTCAGAAGGAGGATAGTTTAACTTACGTGTCTTCCACTTCGATGGCATCTAGTGGGCTGGGGAGATCCATGCCCAGGCCTGAAGGAAAAGATATGTGTCACTAATAGATGATACTGACCTGCCACATGTATACACACACATTTCTCATATTACAGTGCATAGGCGAGCTGTCTGGTGGAGTAAGGACTTTACATTAGAAGACTGGAATTACAAATAAATAAATATAAAAAAAAGAACAAATAAAAGACTATACTTGATACATTTGAGCCATAACTGGCAAATTACAATACATAAAATATTACTGCAGCTAAAATAAATAATAATACAATACTACATTCCTCAACCGCATGGAATCTTGTGACTGAAATCAAATTCAGTCCATGAACACTTGGCCTTATAGCATCAATTAGCACAGACAATAGCTTTAACGGGGTCTCACCAGCATCAGATGAGACGTCAGAGGCAAAGGAGGGAACCTTCTCGAGGGGTGCATGCTTTCTCCTTTTCGGGGTATCACATTGGCTGCACGACAAAGAAAGAAACAGAAAAATTTCCTTAATGTCAAGACTGAAACGTATTGTGCATTGCAAAAAAAAAACGATCAAAAGAAATAAACAGATGACAGAGTAGTTAGTGGTTTGAAAAACAGGAACTGCAGTTACATGAAAATAATTAACAAATAAAAACGTCTTAGTAGTACCTTCCGAGTCCAGCTAAATTGTTCATGTCCATAGCCAAATTGGTAACAGGAGACAGCACAGCCGTGGGTCCAGGGGAAAACAGATTCCTGCAGTGCGAGGTCTTAGTGCTGTGCTCAGGCAGAGAGAGCAAGGAAAGCTCGGAGATCCGGTCGGGCCTGTTCGTCTTAACAGGACTGATCCTGCTAAAAAAAGATTCCATGTTGCTTTTTTCGCTGTCAAATCTGTGCAAAAGTCACGCGGGGGTACTGCTGTATGATAGATTTGGTTTGAATTTCGAGTCGGAGAAAGCAAGACAGTCCAAATTTCGAGCTAACCCGGAAGCTAATCAGCTAGCTAGGCACAATTGAGATTACATTTCCAAAAATACGAAGCAAAACACCGGCCGTAAGTTAGACGGTGGTTCCGTGAGGTGTAAAACCTAGATTTGGTCTTTCCAAATCACTAAAGCCACATAGCTGTTGTTTATGCCAGAGAGTTACAGCACAAAGTACGTCCTCTCTGACAACCCCTGATTTGTGAGGAAAGGACTGAAGCTGCTCGTATTTATGTTCAAAATAGAAGCTCAGAAGCGGCAATATTTGAGCCAATCAGCGACGTTGTTACATCTGGACAACCAATCAGAGCGCGAAAGGCGTCTCCGCTGTTGTCCTCTCACCGGATGAGGGAAAAAAGGAGGAGGATATGACACAATATTCATCTTTTTTTTTCCTCGCAATTCTTTTGTTCTGAGAAGAAATTTGAATTTTTTTATTTTTATTATTTATTTACCGGGACTATACACTCAGAAAAACATGTCTTCAGAGTACTTTATTAGTTTTTCAATTTGTGGAGTAAGATTTACTTAACTGTAAATGATGGATTTGATAGGGAACTTTGAATATTTCGAACAACAATGGACAGTCTTGCAAACAAAATGCCCGTTTTTGCAAACCTGTACTCAAATCTACGATTAAGGGCATCAATAATAATCTAACCTCAAGTACAAGCTGAAACAAAACGTTCTCCCTCATATTTTCATGAATATTTTTAGTGAAGGCAGAAATATCAAAGTACTTTTTAAGTGAAAGACACTGACAAAGTAAAAAAGCATAAAAATGCATGATTTTAAGTACAAAGCATTATCAACGTTAGGTTTAAAACATGAAATCAGTTGCAGAAATTACAAAAATGCTTCAAGTGGGTGTTTTTGGTTGTGTGTGTAACAAACTTGTCAACTACAGAAAACAGATATCCATTGTTGTTCAAAAGGCAGTGAAGAAGAATTGAAAAGCAAATGGAAAAACAAATTATAAGTACAGTACTTCAATAATAGTTAAGCATAAAAGGCCCAAATATGTTACATAAATCTTACAAATGAACCGCAGGTTGTTCCTTAAGAGGACTGAGCAGCCCAAAAATTAGGTAAATCCCATTGTAACACTGATTGTGTGCATGCTTAATGGCAGAGTGAGTCAGTCAAAGAAATCAGCTTCTCGCAGGGTGAACATGTATTAAGAACACCACGTTCTTTCTCTTGTGCTTTTCTTTCTGAAATCATGTTAAATGCATGAAACATTTTATTGATTAGATGAGAAAATAGAACTCATGTTCTAATGAATACTCCTTGTTGATTGTGAATGCTGTGGGGTGATATGGGAGTTGTTAGGACTTCAACTATTTTTTTAAAATTCATGTTATTTGAAATGAAACATCACAACCTGGCTCCTAAAATTACAACTAAATGTTTTAGAAAGCATCTCAAATAGAATGAACCCATTTTCATGCTGCTGGACAATATGGTTTACCACACATATGTTTCAATTTAAAGCATGGACTTTTGACTGTACAATGTAATGATATTATAAACTGCAAAAAATGTAAATGGTTTATGGTTTCTGTATTTGTACAGCAGGTTATTGCATAGGTTCTGGTTCTAGCTGGTTTCAGCGCAGACTTTTTATTTCCTTTTATGCTTATCCCAATCTCCTATGTGCAGTGGGCTAACAGTCATAAAGTTTGTACATGCTCGCTGTTGACTGATATGCTACCATATCTTGAACTGAAAGGCACACACCTTCCTGCAACTAGTTCAACCAGACAATTTAAGTTGTCCAACCGACAAAACCAGACAGATGTTCGTAAAACCACATCGGTATTCTGCCTGAGGTTAATGTCAGGCTTTATTTTTTGCTTTCATCCATCTCTGCATGATTCATTTCGAAACTTCTTCCACCAGCAGTCCAGGTTTCCCACATTTTGATTGCATTCACAAAGCTAAGGGCGCAGTGGTGTATAGTTGAAAATCTGATATCTTATCACTCATTTTAACATGACAACAGTGATTTAGTATTTCAGTGAGAAGATCCTCGGCTAACATTTTTAGCATATGTAAGCAAAGTCGGTGTGTTGACCCTGTGACCTTCTGGTTTTAATCGCTGTTCACTGGACTTCGCTCAGCTAAAGTATCCTTGTAACTGCCATCTCAAATGTAAATGAACTTTCTTTGGAGAGGTGTGAGCACAGAGATACGACCCAAGGCTCCACACCCTGCGAGTGAAAAAGGGAGACAAAAGGTGGGAGAGGGAAGGTGAATCATCCCAAATGAACCCCCCATCAAAACTACTGCTCCCACTTGATAGTGCTAGTGCACCCACACCACAACCTCAGCTGCACAAACATGCAAATAAGACTGAGATCGCTGAGAATCATTCTACTGAAAACAAGACTCTATACCATTCAAGTAATCCGATAGCATAAACATGTTGATTTTTTGGATTTATGAGAATTCATTTTCCTTCACACTTTAAAGAAATAATGCTGACATCAGTTTATGTATTTGTTGTTACTTTAAATAAGTGAATTGTAACCAAATACAGAGTAATTGCAACATGTGTTACATGTTGCATGTGTTACATGTTGCAATTGCAAAAGAAGCAGACGTAGAAGGGTAGAATTGGCCAGAAGTATTACATTTTCCCAGAGTTAGCTATGATTACACTTTCTGAGCTTCTGATCATACCAGGCTACAGTTTATTCATAATTGCAAAGATACACATCCACATACACAAACATTTGCAAAACCTCCGACTCGTTCGGCAAAATCACTCAAATGCCTCAAAACCGTTCTTATCTATTTCAAAACCACACAACAATTTCAGATCACACACACAGTCACACTCACATTCAGTATTCAAACCAATCTCTGAACCAAATTTTCTGTCTTTTGTTTTTACCACTTTTACTTAATTCGATAAAGTTTGTAAATCTCATTTAGCCTTTTTGCTTATCTCTAAATATGTTCACATATCATTAAACACAACTGCAACACATCTGCGCTGTAGTTGTGTTTAACTTCTACCTATTGCGATACCCATTACACATCACAAGTGAATTGGTGTGCAAAATGTGTGTCGGAGAGTGATAAAGACTACTATGTTTTCTTTATTGTCTCTGGTTTTGTGCTCCATCCAATTTGCTGCAAATCACCTACACTTATGATTGTAGTACACCAAGTCAATACAGCTTTAAATATCACTGCAAGGGCAATGGCATTATGCAAAGCATGCTGATGTGGAGTTTTTGCACCATAATGTACAAAGTGAATCAGCAGACTCTTGAAATTTGCTTGACAACTGTAATCCATCACAGTCAGCTTATGTCAGAGTAACATCTTTATTATCAAGACTCAGCAAACACAACGTTTAACTCAAACCTTTCTACAGTTCTACACAGACGGGCTGACTAGGAGGGTCACACTGTGCCATAATTATAGATAAGACCCAAACAAATAAACAGTAAAATGATGATCCAGGGAGCTTTTAAAACGTTATAATGATTATCTCGGTATACTGCTGTAAACTGTTGTAAAGCCCCTGTGCTACTTGGGGGAAAAACTAAAATCACAGTCTGTAAGTTTTAGTCTATAGCAACAAGTTGTTTGACACGGAGCTGTACTCAGTTTTATCTAACCTTTTATATACATTAATAACAGTTAAAGGCACATTTTGCTTCTTGTTCATTTCTGTCAGATCAGTTAGCAGGCTGTTATCTGTGGGCAGCTGTTTGTGAATCCTGCAAGTGTGACGTTCATCAGTGCTTTTCCACCAATTGTCCCCCGACTAAACCATCTGCACTCTTTTCAACCCCGTCTGCAGCTGTGTAACTACAAGGGAGCTGAGACACACAGAGAGAGAGAGAGAGAGAGAGAGAGAGAGAGAGAGAGAGAAAGAGACACACACACACGCACACACACCTTGTAGTCTCATAGGTGTGAAACTGGACTTTCAAGGTGGTCTTTGTGAGTAACTTCTGAATTTGACTACAGAAGGTCATGGAGTTTGACAGATCTCTTGCCAACGGCACCGGGGAGTTTAGACTTGTCACTGTGTGAAACTGCAGAGGGTGCATTTTGGCTATAAAAACGTGGCCCACAAATGTATCGCAGATACTCCCAGCAAAATGAACGCAACGCAATAGCACTCGTGGATCACTGAAACATTTCTATTATTACAGGAAGTGAGTTTAAAGGAAGTACCTTTAAATTATATGGGATATTTGGGAGCACCTAGTTATTTTTAACTATTAATTTAGGGGGCTTTGACAACTAGCAGACAACCTCAGCAGAGGTTAAGAGCTGATAAAAGCTGGAGCGGTTGATTGGACACTTAGGTACGCATTTGAATTTGTCTTATCTGGAAATGAATCCTGGAAGGAGCATTTACATTCACACTAGTTCAAACAGGCCATTAGCACAGTGGCAGAGCACTCAGACTGTCATGTGGACAGAGGAGACAGCTTACCACCTCAGGCTGATGACACCAGAGGGTAATTAACATGGCAGACTGCTCACAAAACAACGTCTCTTGTAGCTGCTAATAATGATCTCTCTGTAGGTTGAACAGCACTGCTGTAGCTATGGCTTTGTTCCTTTACAAAGAAAGAATTAAACAATCAAATTAACTACATTTATAGGCATGTTTTCTCACTGTTGTTGCAGTCCTGTGTGAGTCATTTGAGCTATATTCGCAGCTTCAATCAATGCAACAGAGATTAACCTGTAAATGCAGACTAATATAAGCCCTGTGTTTCCTAATAGGACAATTAAAATGTGCTGTGTGATAGAGAAATCTCAGCAGTGTTAAAAAAAGTGGTACTATGAAAGAAATGCTGCAGTAAGTTAACATTTAACTGCTCCATATATCGTTCTTCTTTTCATTTGACCAGTTTATTATGCTTATTTTCTTGCTTTCTCAGAGTTATTACATTTTAAACCTGAACAACCTGCTAATCGATTAGCTTATTTAGCTTTGCTTGAAGATGAAACGGAGAGGAGAAAACAGCTAACCCTAGTCTGGCTCTCTGCAAAGCTTTAAAAAATGCATTCAATCCAGATTTATGACACAGATTCACAACATTTCTTCGAGATGGAGCAGCTTCTCCACCTAAAACACAACTTGTGGTATTTATAGCTGCACAAAGACATAGTTTTGGGGTTTGTTGTTGTTTCATTTGATAAACCCAGGCTAGCTGTTTCAACCTGCTTTCTATCCTTATGCTAAGTTAAGCAACAGTTACTGGGTAGCTTCATGGCAGTAGTATAACATTTTCCCATCTATAAAATACAGTAGGCAAAACACCATATTCCTTATTGTGTTTCTTAAAGTTCCCTATCACAGGATTTCTGGTTTCTCACCAGTGGACTTTTCACATAAGTGTTTTGTCAAGATAAGCATTTGCAAAGTAAGATGCATTTATGTTGCCAAAACACTGTTTCTTGTCATGGAAGCAAATTACGTGAGGTACTGTGCTGAAGTGTCTGTTGCTGTAAAATCCAATTTTAATAGACATTCTGTAGAGGTGTTTTGGACATGCACATTATATTGTTATATTAAACCTTTTAGGTCATTTTATAGTGATGAGATCATTTTGTGAGCAGAAATCCTGCGGTAGTCAAGACCCTTGAAAGCTTTAACTCGTCCTATGTATGCTCACAGCCCTCCGCTCTACAGAGGAATGAAGGCTTCATATGCATGGACACAGTCCATGTTACCCCCATCCTCCTCCCTGGTGTCCTCCCTGGTGTCCATCCATACCATTGTTTTCGCTCATTGTCTCTACTAGTGTCAGTGTGTATAGGTCAGCCTTTCACTCGTAGATACCCCAACTCCCTCCACATTCACCCACACCCCTAGGCATGGGCCAATGCAACAGGAGTCAATATCAGCTCTTGGAGAAGGCTGACAGATGGACACAGGGGGAAAGAGCTCCAGCCTTTGGCCGGAAATTCTGGAGGGAAAGACAGACAAAAAGCAAGGAGGGGGCAAAGATGGGAGGCTGCAGCGGGCGATTGAAGGGGTTAATGAAAGGGAGGAGGAGGAGATGGAGGTTAATAGAGTGAAATGACATCCTGATAGAGCTCAGAGTGTATTCTGTTAATACACAATATTAAAGCGAGAGAAAGCAGACATTTTTAAAAAAGGAGATATTATTACACATCTTCAGCTCCATTTTTGCTTGAAAGGTGCATATAAATGAAGTCATTCCTTTCTCCTATTATTATTATCATCATTATTTGAGAGTAGGAAGGAAATGAGCCTTTTCTTAAACAGCTGGAGCAACACAGTCTTCCTGTGTTAGTCTGCTCTTTTATGATTATAAAAATACAAAACAGAGCAGTTTAAAAATAGAAAAGAATAACAAACATAAGTTAAAAAGACCACACCACTAACTGTTACAAAAGAGTGGGTAAAAGGATATGAGCAGATCTGTGAATTTACATAAGCAATACTGGAAAAGTCATATTTGAAGGTACAAAAATAAAGCAATTAAAAAATCAAATATGTCTGAAAGTTTCTGAAAAGGATTTCAGAAACAAAGCTGGAAGGAGGACTGAGTGTATGTTGAAAAAATGTGGACTGTTAAAAGAACGGGATCATGTTATTGTGTTTTTACAAGATTGTGTACATTCATGCTTGTTTAGATGTTACGACTTGTTTTGTTTTCTGGTTTATGGTATTCATACCTGCATGTGTATGCATGGTTAGCACTTTATTCCTCATTTATAACAGGTAGTTCAACATGTTTTCTATCATCTTTTTTAACCCCTTCCTGACAAAACACCAAAGCGATCGCCTCCTCCTCAGTTTGAACCAGCGATCTTTCACTTGTTAGGTAAACTTTCATTATTTACTTTTACATACTATAGATATGGTATATATGTTATATGTTTATTGTTTAGTGTAAATAACAGAAACTGTAAGGCAAAGAAGAAGAAATGTAGCCTTTAATAAATACAATCTTAGCTGCATTTAAATGTAAAAACAACAAAGATAAAGAAAAGTAATACAGAAATGTATAATTATAGAGTAAAACAAACTCCTTTTAAGCCGAGCAAACAAGTGAGGCAAAGTTTATCATGTTGCGTTGAGCAGGATGTTAAGTCGGGCTCCACACTGTGAGAAAAAAAAACGACTTCAGTGGGAGAATTTGTGAGTGAATACCCTCGGCTGTTTACGGTTTCTGCTGAGCAGATCTTTATCTATGCAGCTTGCTAGGGAAATGGATTTAGATACCATCATAGTGTTTTACAGGGACACCTCAGAACAAACTCCACATACTGGTGACATTTAAAAATCTCCCCCTTTTAGCATTTTTAATTACTGTTTTGTTACAAATTATTATTGACACATTTATTATAAACAGATAAAACCGTGTAAGTAGGTCATCAGTAAGAGATGAATTTAAAACTTTTAAACTAAATGTGTTTATGACGCATCGTTTGCTTCAAAACATGAACAATTATCAGCTGAAGGACATGATTTTCCCCCAGAGCTCTCAGGTTTAGGCTGTTTCATGGCATTTGATAGACACTGCTCTGTTGTCTTAGAGAGCAAAGAAAAAAAGAATTTCTAAAAGGCTTCAGTGACAAAGTGTACACTTGTACTACACAGGAAACAGATAAACATATGCAGTACTACAGAGCATAGATCACACAGTTTAATGTGGTTTGTACATGAAGCAGATGCTTTTAGTCTTTGAAACTGTTCCTCGCACATGTTTTTTGGTCAAAAACAGTTTTATTTTTTACACACACACACACACACACACACACACACACACACACACACACACACACACACACACACACACACACACAGTCTGGTTTGCTATCCTCGTGGGGACATCCCATTGACATAATGCTTTCCCTAGCCCCTTACCCTAACCCTAACCATTAAAAATGAATGCCTAACCCTAACCCTTACCCTAAACCTAACCATAACCTAATTGTAACCCTGACAGTAAAACCGCATTTTGAGTGTGAAAATTGCTTTCAACCCCGAGGGGACCTGGATTTTGGTCCCCACGGTGCAGAAAGTCCCCACCAGGATAGTAAAAGTCAGATTTTGGTCCCCACCAGGATAGTACGAACCCGTACACACACACACACACACACACACACACACACACACACACACACACACACACACACACACACACACACACACACACACATACAAGAGAGAGCAATGTGCTTTATATTGTTATATTATAAAGTAAAGACCCAACAATAATATAGCGAAAACACCACCGCATTCAGACGAACCCTATATGAGCAAACACTTGGTGACAGTGGGAAGGAAAAACTCCCTTTTAACAGGAAGAAACCTCCAGCAGAACTGAGCTCAGGGACGGGCAGCCATCTGTAGGTGAGGGGAGGGAGACAGGACAAAAGACAAAAGGCTGTATAAGAGAGCCAGAGATTAACAATAACTTATGATTAAACACAAAGTGGTGAATAAACACAAAGAGAGTGGAAACAGGAGCCTTGGCCTGTTGCAGTGTAACTAAGGGAGGGTTCAGGGTCACCTGATTCAGGTCTAACTATAAGCTTTATCAAAAAGGAAAGTTTTAAGTCTAATCATAAAATAGTTAAGGTGTGTGTCTGTCAAATCCAAACTGGGAGCTGGGTCCATGCAATAGAGTCCTGGAAGCTGAAGGCACCATCCGAGGAACCACAAGTTTCTAACCTCTTCCCTTGAACGCAGTTCCTCATTTTACCACCAAGTCTCTTCCTCCTCTTTTCTGTGGTGTTTGTATTTATCCTCTGGAGAGAGGATTTACCTTCTTGGAAGTTTCCCTCAGAACTGTAGCAGATATACATTTAGCCGATATAGTGAGATAGTGATTATCACTTAGTATCAGGGATACTGAGTGATAACGCGAGACTCCCAGAGTCAGAAAAGGGACAAAACTAAAGGCAGAAAGAGCCACTAGCAAACACTGCACATAGCTGCAGTAAAGTGTCACAATGGCTGAAACGCATGTAAAAATAAACATGCGTCTTCAAGCCCTTGACTTAAAGCTCAGTTGCATCTTGATTATTTCATTTATAAGTTATTAAATTTGTAATACAGAAAAAAATGATGCATAAAAATAAAGTATGTTACAGATAGAAATTCCTAAACAGTCATCATTCTATGACATCTCCCAGCTTTTCTCAAATAGCCTAAATTATGTTGCTGTTTTCACCTTGATGAATAACTAAAAGAAAAGAGGGGCAGCCTGTCTAGGAATAAAATCACCGTCCTTGTGATACTCAGACTGTCCTTTTGTTCAACTGCCAATGTGAGCCATGGGCACTGGTTTTGTGTGTATATGTGTGTCTGCGCGTGCACGCTCAGGCATATGCATCTTGAATATTGCATAGAAAGCAGCTGGCAGCAGTTGGGCTGCCCATCTGTCAGAGCCAGTGCGGTGCTTCATTTTCACAGGATCAGACAGAGAGTTATTAATCATGGATGAGGTCAGGGATTAAAAGTTAATAAGTTCCACAAGTATCAGAGGAAACGTTACTAAATATTCGCAAACTCAACAATTAGGAGCTCTTGCAGATTATCACCCAAATGACTGATTCCTTGTTATTACTGAATTAATTGAGATTAATGTCATTCATCTATGCAGGGATTAACTTCCTGTTCAGAAAACGTCCACTGTATTGGGGCAACACTGATTTAAAGAGTTCCCCACACGTTTTTCTGACCAGCAACGTTTTAAAAACTCCTGTAATTTCACTTTTCACTCTCCTGCTTATTCTTTTGCAGTTATGTAATTTCCCCCTCAAAAATAATCCACAGACAACTTTAACATTGTGTTTGTTATTATTTATTATAAAGTAACTGATTCAACATGTGCTGCAACCAAGTGAGCTTTAGCGGTGGTATGCTGCCACCTACTGGCGACATTAGTGTAAGACAAAAACGGAAGTAAGAAAACCTTTGTTGTTTTTCTTTCTCTCTTCTTTGAGAAATAAATGTCACATTCCAAGTGAGGATTCACAAACTATGCAGATAATTATTAAATTTTTGCTTTTTTGCATCATCTTCATGGAGATGAACTGAATTGATGATTAACTGTTCTTTTACTGACGGAGAGTTTATGTGAGAGGAGATATTTGGTTTCCATGGGCTCACTTTTAGCTTGCTTGACACCTCGTTAACTTCTCCCAGCAAATAAAACTTCAGTTGAAGTTATAGGAAGTAGCTTTCACACTAGTTTAGTTCACTAATTTCCCCTGACAGGGGGTGTTTAATGTGTAATAATATAATATAATATAATATAAAAGGTTTTCTTTGTTTGTTGGAGTTGTTTTATGTATTGACCATGTGGGTGTAGTGTTGGTGTCACTTGTAGTGTAACACCAGTCGAGGAGCACACGACGGTGTAGAAAAAGGTGCAGTTCCTTTAATGGCCTCTAGAGGCGAGCTCCAAAAGTGAATCAATCTCCTTCTTTTTCATTTAAAAAAATTCTTTTAACCTGATGTAAACAAAAACAAAACAAAAAAAGATTTGGATCTCCAGAGGTAGTATCACTCTTTAAAGCAAACGTTTGGTGGGTGAATTTCTTTTTCTTTCTTTTTTAACAACTCATAAATGGACTGGTACTCAATATAGCGCCTTTCTACTCAGTTAAAAACTCAAAGAGTCGTTCACCAAATCACACACACATACACCCACAAACGCACACATTTGTTGCACAGGTAATTATTAAAATTAGAGGCCTGGCTGCTGTGATCAATAAGCTGCAGGTCGTCTGTTTGCTAGCATCACCTCTTCACGTGCTTTTGGTCTTGCAGAAATTAGTGAGCAAACTGCAGAGCAAGGAGTTGAGGGAGGTGGTTTGAATGGCACCAATTCAATGGACATACCAGGCATCTGGAGGCATCTAGACATTAATCTCTTAAGCCTGTTTAAAAGGTTGTTTGGCGACAAGAAGCCAGGAGATGCTGGCTGAAGTTGAAGCTGTCTAGGAGGTGCACAGAGTTTTCATTAACTCTGCCTTATCTAACTAACTGACTGCAGAAGTTGAGGATGACGTAAAGAAATTCCAAACTCTTAAACATCCCAGAGAGGTTTCCCTCTGGGACTTCACTTTGTTTATGGTGATTACAACTGTTACAACAGTTTATAACCTTATCTGTGTTATTTTAATTGAAAAATATATTTCGATATAAAATAAATATATTTAAGTTGAAAGTGTTCTGTTAATTCATTTCCTCTTTATCCCATTCCTACAGTCTCTAGCCCAACTTACATTTTACTAATCAATAAACCTCGGATGGGTTATTTTTTTTTTCATTTAACAATAAATCTTTGTTTGTTCCGCATCATTTTGCCTGTTTCCCTTTTCTGTTATGATGATAGCTGAGACTGTTTTGACACTCAAGGTCATTCTGATCTTTGAGATTCATTTGCAAATGTTTTATAAGGCCTAGATAGTAAACGATGTGCTGTAAAATACTTAATAAATATCCAGTAACCGCCTGAATTAGCCCTGGATATAAATTTTGGTGACTGTTAAGTTATATATGTGTGACGTATGTTGAACCTAACATGAAAAAAAATACAGAGAATGTCATATACACATTGCATTTGCAGAAATCCAAATGAAAAGAATTGAGATTTATAATACATTTAAAAAAAACATATAGATGTTAATAATTGCTGTATGTATTAAGATCATGCAAAGTTTCATTCATATAGGCCTACCTGTTGACGAGGATATAGGGTACATATGTACATACATAAGCTAAGATCATTATAGTAAGATTAATTTGAAAACAGATATGATGTAACTCATGGAAAGTTAGCTCATATCGTAATCGTATGGAAAAATGTACATCTATAAACTTTCTTACTCATTTACTTAGATTTTCTAAATGATACCATGAGAAATAAAGAGCTCCTAAATCATTTTTGTACATTATTTAGAAATGGTTAATCCATCATTTACAAAGTATGAAAATGTTGTCATTAAACATGTTATATATGAATTTATTAGGCCTGAATAAAGCGTTTAAAATGATATAAATGAGGTACAAGCCGTCCAAGAGGTTTGTGCTTCAGTTTTGATAAGTTTTTGGCAAATTAAACTCTGTTATTTTACCGGTCTTTTACTGACTCTGACTGCTTTGTGTACTTTGAACAGCATGATATTGTGACAGTAGGATATTATAACCAGTTAATACTTTAATTTACTGTAAATGACAAAGGGTCATGCGAAAAATAAGTGCAGCACGTTACAGTTTATGAATATAGTAGATGATCACTCAGCACTCCACCAGTTCTTCAAGGACTGAGGAGAGCCACATTTTTTCTAAGGTGGACTTAGAACATAAGCAGGGGCAATACACTGAACAACTGAAACATGACTTTATGACTTTTTTGTTTTCCATGTGGATATTTTTCATCACTTTAACAACTTCTACCTCACTTGTCCACCAGATGTCACCAGATGTTTAGCCGTCCCTGGTTCTACCTGTGAGCCTGTGTGTGGTCTTGTTTGAAGTGCTCAGTCTGCCCTTGTGAAAAAACACTAAATAAGCCATTGTGTCCCTTGACTCTTTGCATACTGGAGCAGACAGGGAAGTGAGATGTAGTGTGCCCCTAGGTGGGCCGTCCACTCTAATTATTGCACTCTGTCTATCATGGCCCACATAATCTGCAAATCTGTCTTTGTTTGTCATTTCTCCAAGGAGACAGCTGCTTTGATCTGCTGTTTAAAGTCCTGGTTGCTCAGCTCAAAGTTAGGCTACATGACAGAAACAAAAGACTACAGCCAAGGTGAGCCAACTGTAAACTTTGAAGTGAAGCGTCAAACCACAAGATTCATTTACAGTTTCCTTCTAAATGTAAACAAATGTTTATCCCATCACCAAAATTACAACATAAGAATGAAATAGTGCTTTCAGGTTAGATCTGCACAACCCTTTCAATCAAAGGTTCCTGAGGGTCAGTCCTTGTTCATTAGTCTTCAACCTTTATATGCTCCTGCTTGTCAGTGTCATAAAGAATTCTAATATATCCTACCATTCTTAGGCAGGTGATATTTCTATCATCTGTCTTTAAAGTGCATTGAGCAACTCAGGAGTCATTCTGAACAGTGCTCTGAAAACAGTGGTTTGATAATCCCATCAATACTGTTACATGAACTGCTTTCTGTCACTTAAAAATATATGTAAAGTTAGAAGACTCCTAACACAAAATGATTATAAAAAGAAATTGGTCAATACATTCACATTAACCAGTTTACATTATTGCAATGCTGTATTTGCCTGAATATCCAAATTATCAATAGGACAACTTTAGCTCATTCAAAATGCACCATCCATACGGGCACACGGGCATTTTACCATATTACTCCAGCATTACCCCTAAAATATTTTTACGAGTTTATTGTAAAGAATTAGATAAGTGTGCTCAAGTTGCTTTCAGCTATCGTGGTTCTGTTCTTTGTAACAAGCTGCCTGCTGACCATCTGTGCATACACAAGAACAAACTAAAAACCTTTTTTATTTACACAGGCCCACAATCAATAGCTGTTTTTATTTGCTTTTTTACATTTAATTTTTAATAAACTTATACTTTTTTCACTGCCTTTATGCATGAGGCAAGGGGCTATGACTTAAATCCAATCCACTGCTTTTTATGCAGCATGTGTTGCCTGTTCACCCAATGAGCTAAACCAGCACGTGCCCAGGTATTCTTCTGATACACTGAGCATATAGTTTGATTCAAGTATTTGGATAAAGACAACCATCTTCTCATTTTGGTTCTGTACATTACCACGATATGTTCTGGTTCATTGTCTGTATTATGAAATGTCTCCCAATCAATTTGAGTGCATTTAGCTGGATTTAAGCAGACAGTATGTCTCTGAGCACCTCAGAATTCATTCGGCTGCTTCTGTCCTGTGTGTGCTGTGCTGGCTTTTTTTAGAGTTCTGTTTTTTGTTTTAGCCAATCTAGCCTTTCTATTCATGAGGCTTATGAGTGGCTTCCACCTTGCAGTGAACCTTCTGTATTTACTTTCATGCAGTCCTCTCTTTATGATAGACTTGGATGTAGATACGCCTACCTCCTGAAGAGTGTTGTTCACTTGATTTACTCCTGTGAAGGGATTTCTCTTCACCATGGAAATGATTCTGCGATTATCCACCAGTGTTGCCTTCCATGGATGTCCAGGTCTTTTGCATTGCTGAGTTCACTATGACTTTTTTTTCTTTGTTTTCTCAGGATGTCTTGATGCATGCTTAACCATCCAGGTAAGTAAATCCCAAAAGGTTGATTCAGTTCATCTGAACATAGCATTTTCAGTGGGAAAACGCTCCCACTGAAAACGCTACGTCCAGATAAACAGAATCAACCTTTTGGCTCTTTCTCGGGATGCACCAAAATGTAGATTTTGCAACTCCTAATATTGTAGCAGTTTCTTGGATGGGTTTTTTTCTGTTTTCGCAGCTTAAGGATGGTTTGTTTCACCTGCAAAGAGAACTCCTTTGACCGCATGTTGTCTGTTCACATCAAAATCTTCTAAATGGAAGTTTTAATGATCAAGCTGACGCTTTTGGTATTGCATGGTGAATCAAGATCTGACTGTACTTTTCTTGTTTCATATTTCCTTAAATTTTAACAGGATCATATACACCACTGACTTAAGTGCAGCTCCAAACCATGACAGAGCCTCAACCATGCTTTATAGATAGATGTAGACATTCATTTTTGTACTTCATTCCTAATTTCCTCTATGCCTGGTGACAGTAATCTAATTTGCTAATGCAGGTCACATATTCAATCAGCTTATGTGATTATTTTTCAGACAATTTCATACAAATTTAGATTCTTCACTACATGAGACCTGTTGTCACCTGCTGTCATTTCTTGTGTATCTTCCCATACCAGTCTTTTCTCTCCGTTTCCCTTAATAATGGCTTCTTGAGAGCCACTTTTCTACTGAGAGCATTTCTGATAAGGCTCCAGTGAATAGTAGATGGTTCAACTCAGGTCCTGTGTCAGGTCTTTGCTGGATTTTTCCTTTCTTAAGAGTGTGACTTTTAGACATTTTTAATGATAGTTTTTTAGGCCTGCCACTTCTTCTTTTGTCTTCCACCTGTACAATTTCCTCCAGTTTCCACTGCACAGCATGCTGAGATCAAACTGTTTTATCTTTGGCATCTTTCATAGTTTTACCTAAATAATTGGGAACAAATAGCTTGTTTTTGTGACAGGCTGTAAGTGACTAAAGATGCCTGAAGATGCAATTTTAAATGGGTTCTTTGCTCAGTTATGTGTCTACACAACATTGGTTTATGCCTTAAGTTAGGTGTTTTAATCCTTGAATGATTCATAGTTCAATGTCAAACAGACTACAAAACAAAATCAATTCAATTTAATTTTTATAGCATCAAATCACAACAAGGTTGCCTCAAGGTGGTTTATATTGTAAGGTAAAGACCCTAAAGACCCTATTACTGGTTGGGGGTCAGTGGAGGAAGACAGGAGTTTTCTGATTTCTACCATTCATTAGATCTTTATTATCAGCCAGACAGTGACCTGAACAGTCGGGTTTGAATATGCAGGCTTGTCAGCATTTCCTATAAAAGGCCTGAGGAGCTGAGTGTAGGGGGGGTGGAGGAAGTGTGGCAGTACCATAAGCAAACAGAGAATGTGAAGAGAGGAAATGGCTTGTCCCTATAATCACAGCCCAGGAGCAGCAGTGCATTGAGCTCGCAGCGCCAGGGTGCTTGGCCTCTCTCTGTCTTCTTTCAATGCTGCAAAACCCTGCAAGAAGTGCTTTATAGACAAGCTCTGACACCCACAGGAAGTGTAAACAGAGGTCAAGTGTTAAAGTCCAACCCGCCAATTCTCACCTCCATTAAAGATAGAGGGGGTCCCTCAAAGCACCTGGGAAGAGCCCCCCCTTTTAAACACTGGAAAGACTGGTTTTAAAAAGAAGCCTTATGACTCAGTGAAGATCTGAAAAGTCTACAATTTATGCATTTATCAAAAGACTAATGGGGATGCTAATTTGACTAGAGAGATAAGAAAAGGTAAAGTTTGGTTATTAAATGTGGTATCTACATCTGACCAAAATTTTCTCAAAAAATGTCTTTATTAAAGAAGTTATGATGATGCCACCTATAAGGCCTTTCACCAATCAGTGTGTTTGCTCTCTTGAGATCTCTGCCTTCACTTATTAATAAAAGAAATGCATGCTCTACTGGGTTGAGATCAGGTGACTGACTTGGCCATTAAATTAGATGGATGCTTATGGTTATGGGAACGCACCGTTAATCTTATTACATTTTCAAGACAGACAAAGCAAATTTTTGTATCACAGTTAAAACATGAAGCACTCAGAGGCCACAAACCTCCCCAAAGGCAGTTCACTCTCTGGGATGGATTTAGTTTTAAGCAAATAATATTATATATGATATTTAAAATCACCATATACCATTTTTCTAAATTTTGCCAATATGAACAAAGGCAGCAGATTTTTAAGGAAAATTTTAAAGATAAAAGACATTTTGTGGAAGTTTGACATTTTGAGGTCAAACGTGACAAAATATTTTAAATCTTCATCCAGTAATTTGTATGCGTTGACAATACGCAGTACACTTGTAAGCCAAATTTTAATGGATTGTGAACAGGACCCCACTCTGCACCCCTATGAAGTTTAATCAAATGTCCTTAAAAAATTGAACGATCATGTTAACAAACAGAATGATGACACACATGCACACAAATGCTAATGAAAACATAATCTCCTTGTCAGAGGTAATTCTGGCATCGGGAATTACAGTCACTCCCCCATTTTCAGAGGCTTGAGATGAATTTGAAAGTTGACAAACAGCTTCATGGCTGTGTGAGACCTGTTCCCTTGTTATTACTTGGCAAATGATGCAAACATAATATCAAAATTCAAAGTGTTGATTTTGCATTTTGCAGCTTTTGGCTGTAATTTTTAATACAGGGCACAAATAGGCCATTTAAAGCCATCACACACAGAAAAAACGTTAGGAGTGGACAATTATGCAATCTGGTAAATTCTTAAAAAGAATGAATGACCATCTCTGTCAGGAAGCGCTGTGTGGCAGGCAGGAGTTGGACCCAAAATGCAGGCGCTCAGACTCAAAGGATTAACTCAAAATCACAGCTTTATTGGATGGCAAGGGAAAAGAATACAAAACTAAACTACACTTTACAGAGAGGCACACAGGGAGATCCACACAGCATGAGGGACGACACGACACTGACTCAGAGAAACACAGGGTTTAAATACACTGGGAAGTAACGAGGGGAATGAGACACAGAAGGAGGGCACAGCTGGGAGAAATCAGAACTGACGAGACAAGGAAGCAAAGAAGGACACATTCCCATAAGACACAGACCTTCAAAGTAAAACAGGAAGTATAACACAGAGACACAGACTTGACATGGTGGAGGCAGCAACTAAGAAACACAGAGACATAAACCATAAAGCAGAGGACTCTAAGAACCAAAATACACAGAGGAAAATACTAAGCATGGAACACAAGAAACTAGACTTGAGGGAGTAACAAAAGACCAACCATGAGAACATAATTCACAATACAGAGTGACAGAAAAAAAACCTTGAATTAAAGCTGAAAGCTGTTATTTCAATCACATCTTGATTGTTTTTTTCATTTAAAATCCACTGCAGTGGCCAGAGCCATGCAGAGATGTTTGAAGGTGCTCAAAGTTAAAAAGGGCCACACAGAACCAGGCTGACTAACAACAACACACATTCATCAAGAATCTAATATGGAATCACATCATACTATATCACTGTCATCAGGTGGGGACAATGCAAAGCAAACGTAGCCTATGTTTTACCTGATGGGTACAATGTTGCTGTGGAGGCGTTGCTGCTGCTCCTGCTGCTGATAGCGCTGGTGGGCAGGGCTGTGTTGATCTGAGACTGTAGACTGTAAAAGGTTCATAGGAGAGATGGTAGCTGATTAAACAAGTGTCATGAGATAATAATAAAATACAAAGATTGGTGACAGTGCTTGGAACCATCAGGCAAGAGATTTAAAAAACTGGGGGAAATAAACTAGGCTCTGCCTGTGACTCACTGGCAGAGTCACAGGCAGATGGAAGGAGATGGATAGCTCCTTCCATCTCCTCATCTCATCTATCACTCTCCACTTGTTGTCCATCTGAGAACAAGGCACAGTTTGCTATTGCATTAAACTATTATTTAGTTATCCACACTTAACAACTCTTGCTCCTAATCCATGATAAAGTAACCAACAAATTGTGTTTATTATTGTTTTTATACTTGAATACCTCTGCAATGCAACAACTGGTACATGTGTTATTGTGACCTGTGCTCTTTGTAATCCAGCTGGTGAGGGATCCACTGCCTTTAGCCTCACACAGCTCCTTTGGTGACCGTTTCCTCCTCGTGTCCTTACAGGGCATGTCTGGACAATGTTATATCATGAGTAATAATTAGAAAACATGCACACATGCACACAAGGTAAGTGATGAGTAAATTAGACTGCCCCTGAAAACATGCACACATGTGCATGTTTTCAGGGGCTTGAGCATGTGCATGCTCAAGCCCCTTCCGCCCCCGCGCCCCCCGGACATGCCTGGTAGTGGTATATGGCGAGAAAACTAAAAAAACATCCAAAATATGATAGACCTGTGTTACACAAATTGTGTAACAGCTGTCTTGAAAATGCAAATGTAAGACTGAGGGTGTGTTCCAACACTATAAGCTCCCATATTGGCATGATATAGTTTAGTGTGTCCACATTACATCATAGTATGAATGGAGAACGCCAAAATACCAATATGTCTCCCTACAGCTGCCTCTTTTTTGCAGTATGTCAGACGAGAGCAATATAGTTGCACAATTTGAACATTCTTGTTGTATAAAAGTCATATGTTGGCTGGCAGCATGGGAACACAGTCAATGGAAAGTAGAAGCTTTGCCTTAGTGGACACAACGTTCCTGGTGGTGATGTTGATCATAAAGACAAACTGCACATTCAGCAATGGTAGGCACGGTGGTGGTTTGACACACACAAGACTTTCTATCAGGACAGTGTAGGAGATGTTAAGCTAGCAGTTTTTATTTAGACTGGTGAGATTGAGAAACATAGTGTTTATTTTTGTTTGCAGTTGTTAGGTGGTTAGATTTAAGAAGCATACTTGGTTAGGTTGAAGAAAAGATTGAATAATTATATGTAAAAATTTCCATAATTGTCACTGCTGGGATGCTACCTGTGAACCTAGCAATGAAGGGGAAAGTTGGGTAAGACATCATAGTACAGTCTATAATGTATAGTGCAAATTCCAACCATATAATGACTTTCTGACATTAATTTTCAGTAAAATATAAATAAATAAATACATACTGGATCCCACTGATAGATAAATGTAGGCACAGGAGAATAATTGGGTAACAATTGTCAGTATTAAGGTAAGTGATGAGTAAATTAGACTGCAACATTTTTAATTGAACGTTGTTTTAATTAACGTACCACGTCGACTTTTGAACAGAATAAACTGAATGTTAAACAAATAATAAATTATAATATTAAAAAGCAAAAGAACAAATTATCTTGAGCTAACTAATCCAACCCTTAATTTTAAATAAATTGAGATAATCAAAGCTTCTGAAATGCCAATTAATTCAAATTTTTTTGTACTTTTCTTTTTATTTATTTATTACTTCTGAAAATCTTTTGGAAGCTATCGCCACTTGAAAAACACAGTATCTGGAGGAATTTACAGCCCATTTCGCCCAAAAATGCAATCACATTGTTTATCCATAAAATATACTTATAGTATAATTAGTTTTTCCTATTAAAGCACTAGCTGTTACCTCTTTATATGTCTGTGTCTACTGGTAAGCATTTTTAGGTACTGAAAGTAACCGGTCTTATGAAGCACTACCAAAGCTTGTTGCTTATAATGGCTGCACATATATTTGACCACATCAGTGTGCCAGAACCATGCATGATGGAATTCAGTTCTAATAGACCAGGCAGATTTGCACCCACAATTACCTCCACAGGCTTCACATACAGCAAGTGTCTCAGTTCATGGTGCGTTTTTTTTTATATTGCATGCAACAATAAATACTTTATAAGGTCAGCAGCATGAATTCCTGTAAGTAAGGGAAAATGTGCACAACTGGAATACATGGTTGAAGCGCAATGTTGGGCTACACCTTGCTATAATGTTTGCTAGGTTTAGCTTGTTAGCTTGCTAAATTTACACTGAATTGTGTTCTAAACACAAGTTTTGCTAATGGGACTTTAATCATTTCTGTAGGTCATTATGTGATCATAAAGTAAATTAGTAACAAAATTAAGTTTTGTTAAATGTAATCTGGGGTCAGATGATTAGCTGTTAGATCATGAAACTTATCAGAATTCAGGAGAACGGGACATCAATTTCATGGCAAGCAACATCTTTTAAAAAACAATCCACTTAAACCACAAATGTCCACCTTATAGCGTTCCTAAAGAAAAGACATTGGGGGTTTGTTGACTGAAGACAGAACTATATAATATATATATATATTTCTGTAGCTGACAGATATGATAGCTAAGCTGCTAGCATGGCTGAAAAGGCCATCCTATCTAAATATTGAAATGCTGTTTTTATTGTGTCTCATCATCACCACTTTCTCTATCAAAAGACTTATTGAAATCCCAATTTTTTAAAAGTTACTGAGGGAATTGGCTCTTTATTTTGGATTTTGCGCTGCTGAAATCAGGGATTGACAGACTCTTTCTTTGACCCAGTAGTGGCTTGTTTGTGTCTGACAGCTTAAATACACTGATGCTCTGGTCCCTGTAAAGCCAGTCAACAGAAACTCCTCAGCAAGAAAGTTAATCCTTCATTAAGTTGACAGTTTAGACTATTATTTAAGTAAGTGGTGGCAGAAAGCAGCTCATACAGTCAGTTCACAGCTGCGGTGTCGACACTGAAGAACAGAGCTGCAGTAAGGCTGTTTCTCCCGCCACACATTTAAATGGAAAACACACAGAATATACATAGTCACATGCAAAAGAAGCTATTTCCAATACTGTAATTACTTTGTTCATTAGAGGAATACAAAATACTGCTTTTATACCGATTTTTATTTCTCTCCAGCTCTTTTAATGAGATCAGGTCTTATAGAGCAAAATTAAATGTATGTTCACATACATTCTGGACAGCCAGTTTATAACTGCTTTTAAATGACCTGTAGACTGAACCTGCTGTATGATTACAGGTAAATATATTTAAGTTAATGATTTGGGCCAGAAGAACCAAATATATATAAGAAAGTTTCCCCAGGGCTTATCATAAATGTTATTTATATGTGATTGAAAGATTTTTATCTGAAACTAATGGTTGATGACGCGGGTAAGTCTTTTACATTCAAAGACTCTTTTGCAATTGAAAAGCCTTGTGACCCCACCTCAGACTTATCATGAAAGTCTTGAGACATGTTGTGACAAGATCTGACTTTTTTCTTTTTTTTTTAATATAGAACAACTATTAAGCTATCGACAGTATATATTAGAAGTCACCACACAGAGACAGAGAATGATATGCACTGGTATTTTTTTGTTTTTTGTTAATATATCTCAATATTTCTGTGTGTCCTGCCTCTTCACACTTCCTTAAACAGTAACCCCTGAGGTTCAAGCACTGAAGCTGATTTTAAAGCCGTCCGCTTCTAGCAGGTCAACTCGCTTTTTTAAGAAATCAAAAAAGAAAAAAAAAAAACACTTCGAAAGTAACAATTTTGAAAAACAGGTTTCATCTTTAGGGTGTGTGAGGTTCTTCATTGACCAACTACAGTCACAGCCCACAGCAGTCCCTGAATGTGTATTGGAGTCAGACGGCGCGTACCTGCCCATTCACTGGACTCTCATTCATAGTCAAGGTGAGGGCCAGAGCCCAGCAGGCCCCTGTAATACCTAATGACTCCCAGTGGCAAAGTGATAGAAACAAGTCGTTCTTGATCGTTTAGTAAGTAGCTTCATAAAGTCATTAGTGGGGAATGTGTGGAGACAGGAAAGACTGAGATTACAGTGTATGTTAAATATGTCGAGCAGGTGAGAAAAAGATCCCTTTCACTGCAGCGGTAATAATGATGATGATGATGATGATGATGATGATAGTGTTTCTCTTTGCTTTTGTCTCATTCAGCTGCATGTGCACCGAGCTAAACAGAGTTGTATAGCTCTCACTTCTCTGTCATGTGCCCATGAGCTGGAGTAATATTTCTGACATCCATTGTTTTAAAATGATGGCTTTGATCCTGAAAACCTCGCAGTAACTTGTAACTGAAAGTAAAACAGGAAAACAGAAGCATGTAGGCAAGAGTAGGCTTACATTTCCAGGTGCCGTGTTTTGTTGGAACTTTTAATTAATTGTTTTATTTTATTTCATCCTTCTTAAACTGTATTGTTAGCTGAATTATCTTTTATACAACCATTTATTACTCAACTTGATTGTATACCAAATGTGAGAATGTGAGGTTCATTTCTGCCGACAGCTTTTACGTTTTTTATGATTCTTGTATGCTTTTGATTAAAAACAGCACCTTTATTGTCTATCTTTGTGACTGCTCCTTGGGTAAACTTTCACAACTGACTGGATCGCAAATGAAATGAGAATCTAAATGCCATCCATCATTGACAGACTACTGTGATTTTTTTTTTCCCCTATAGAAGCGAAGGCTTGCATGCTTGTTGGTTGTATTAACATAACATTAATGGCATCTGTCAGAGCAGCTAATGGATCTCTCATATTCCACAAACTGCTGTTAAAACTCCGATGTATGAAAATGTTTCACTTTCTATGAAATTTTAAGATTTATGCATAATGTTAATTAGATGAAGTTTTGGTTGTTCATCAAGTGTGTGTGGAGGGTTGATTTTACTGTATGACCCCTTTATCTTGGTAGAGTTTTGCATCACTCACAGAAGTAAAGCAAATACCAAGAGGCGAGAGAAACATGAGCCATCACTACATGCAGCCAGATGCTGAATGACTAAGTGATGCTGATGAGTTTCAAGCTTTTGCTGAGAGCCTCATTTGGGAAGGGTGGCCCACGGAGCTATTAGAGAGCAGCCCTTAGTTGTCTTTCTTCTCTCGAGCCATGACTATGAAAAGGGAACTCCCCTGGACAAAGGCGCGTGTATTCCCTGTCTGGCTCCAATACACAAGCATGCTCTGTGACCACCTTGACCCAGAGAGGGTTTTTAATTCAGGTTAACTCTCAATATAAAGAAAAGGAGTGTTGTTGAAGATGAAGTAATGTTATTAGATTAAAGATTTACAGCTGGAATATTGGAGGATTTGGCGGAAAATGAAAAAGAAATATATTAATCATAGTTCAGACTTAAAATTGAATTTATTTAATTTTCATTTTTAGCCTAAAATGTCCAGAAAATGCAGGAAATGTCCATCACCAGTCCCCACAGCTCAATGTGAATCCATCAAAGAATTTATTTATGTTCTATATTCCACTTTTGTCCATCTTAATAGAAAAGAATCCTGGAAATATACACATTTAACATATTATAATATAACCTTTGGATCTAAATGTCTCTTAAAATTGACCTAGACAATTTTTTGTATTTGCTTAGTAATTGTCTTGGCCTCACAGGAAGAATGTGAAGTTAATAATTTATGTATTTTTCACTTCTTTTGATATTTTTTTGACACTACAATAGTCCTTTTCTCCGCGTCAGAAAATAAGGCCTTAGTCGACAAATAATTTCCAACGCTGTTTTAACTCTGAAATGTCTTACATTTGCGCACCAACTTAAAGCTTTTCCTTTTCAAGACTAAATGTGAATTAAAGGACTTGTTGGGGCAGAAATTTTCCGCAGTACACGCCAGTAAACACCGGTCATGGGGTGGGTGGTCCGGTCGTAGAGGCATCAGAAGAAGGATCCTTTATTGTTCAGGCCGACTCGAGAAAGTCTGTGTTTGCCCTCTTCATTAGACATTCTAGTGTCAGCCAAAGAGAATAAATAGATCGAACGGAGGTCAAAGGGAATGAGCGTTTCGCTTCGGTGTTTAAATGTGTTTTAACAGTTACTTAAGGCTCGGGAGGCGCTCTCTGCCACTTCCAAATGATGGAAATGAGCCTGGAAAGTTTGCAGAGCTGGCAATAATCCGGGTTGAAAGAGAGGAAGTTTTTTTGTCCTAGGGTTAGTGTAAAATCACCCCCTTGAACAAAAAAGAAAAAAAAAACCTAAGAAGATTCGTTTTTTAAAATAAATGTATGCAAAATAGCTGTGCAGTGATAATACTCCACATTTAGTATTTTTAGACCATAAACCAACCCGACCTCAGATTTAGGGCTCAGATTCAGAGCAACTTTAGATTGTTTGAGAAATCAACCAAAGCCTTGCCTTCTCTGAGGAGCTAAAGGACGGGACAGATCAGCATGTGGATTAACGGAGTAATTGAGATTAGCGGAGCTGCAGTTTGGTAAAACCTGCAGCGCTGCGCTCACCCGCTGAATTTGACGCCTCAATTACGCAGGGCTGTTATTCAGTTTCAAGAACCACACCGTTGCTGCTAAAAGAAACACTTTGGGAATAGAGTGCATTCGTTTTATACAGGAAACGCACCACAAACTGTTAACACACAGACGTAGTGCTTGATTTACAACTGCAAACACGTATCTTAGCGTGGAATTCAGAATACGGGATACAAAAACAGAAAGCAACACAACATTCCCTTTCTCTGTAGCTTAAAGAAGGTTTCCAATTATGAAGTGCTTAAAGCATCTGTCGACCAGCCTGAACTTAAAGGACACCAAAATAAGATGATTTGGTAACATCAAGGCTTTCCCAGCGGTAATGATTACATTTGGACTTAAGATCCATGCAAGAATTTGTACCCTAGCAAATCTCTTGAGTCCCAGCCCCCCCAGCCCTCTTCAAAAGGCTGCTCATTCAAAGGGTTAGGATGTTTGACAATCCCAGCTTGTATTACTCCAGCAATTAATTGGATACCTTGCCGGGATGTTCGCCTCTCTCATCTGCTACTTAGAAAGACAAAGGGCCGGCGGGGGGGCTGTTGACACCTCCGTGCGCCTCTGGACTATAAATTGAGACACTCCGCAGAGGAGCAGCATTCACCTTCCGGCTGGACTTGGAGAAGCAACTTTTTTTTCAGCAGAGACCTTCATAAAATAATTTTAAACAACCGTCAGCATGCAGATACCGAACGGGCCGATCGGAGCTTATGGATACTCCGTGCGTAATTACGCACCGGCGTCGCTGCACCCGCACTACCAGGGAGGGCAGTGCGAGTCGAAACCACCCAGTGGGAAATCTTTCACTATTGAGGCTTTGCTCGCCAAACCCGAGGACACAACCAGCGGCCGCACGAGTCCTGCTCAGTGCGGAGTGAAATACGAGCCAGCAGCACCATCTCTGCCTTTTACCGGACACGTAGGCTTACCGATAGGACCAGCACCGTGGGTCTACTCCTCACCCAACGTGTTACACTCAGCGATCCACACGCAACCTGGATATTCCGTCTACTGTTACTCACCTTTCACCTACCAGCCATCGTGTCGAGGCGCACTTTACGCTCAAGGTAAAAACAAACAAACAAACAAACAAAAACATCCGAAAAGTAGTTTGTCCGTAGAAACGGAGACCTTTACGTGCCAGTGTGTGTGATTATATGTTTCATCTGTTCTGCAGCTGCAATGCCCAAAATCAACATGGGGCTACATTCGCTCAAAACGAAAGGTGGGAAGTCAAAGAGGATGCGCACCAGCTTCACCAGCGAGCAGCTATCCCGCCTGGAGAAAGAGTTCGCCCGGCAGCAGTACATGGTCGGATCGGAGAGATTCCTCCTGGCGTCTTCTCTGCAGCTCACCGAAGCTCAGGTAATAAAATCTTACCGGAAAACACATAGTTTAGGTATTCTTTCAGACATCTCAACAACTTAGTCAACTTATGTAAAGGTACGATTTCTAAGTGTCTTCTTTCTTTTTTCCCCCATAGGTCAAAGTCTGGTTTCAGAACAGACGCATCAAGTGGCGCAAACAGAGTCTGGAACAGCAGCAGGCCAAACTGGCCAAACTGGGCCTGGCTGCTCCACCGAAAAGCCCCGGATCTCAAGGGAACGGAGATGAGGGCGATGAGGATGAAGAGTTCACCGATTCGGATGTGGATATTGACGTATCTGACGACTCCAATGAGCACTGCTGAACCAACCACCGGACTTTTGACTACAATAAAAAATAGGACTTTTTTATATATATGTACATATATATATCTGAGAAAAGAGGCTAATAGTCTCCAACTAAAAATATTTAATAGATTTATAGTTTTTTATTTAATTTTCTACATTTATTGCCCTTTTGATGAGTTTGTTTTTGTATATCTGAAATATTAAGAAAATATATTTTATGAAATGAATCCAAAACCTGTCCTGTTCATTCCTTTATATCCAGTTAGAGAGATTTTATAAGTTTAAGGCAACAGCAGCAAACTCAGCAGCTTAAAGTTTGTTTGGGAAGCAGAGACATAACATCATGTTCTTCAAATCTAAATTTTTAATAGTTTGAGTGAATTTGCTGGGTGTTTGCTGGGGTTCATTATTCATTGTCAGTGAAATGGGATCACACAGTTATGAAGAAGCAAATGAGTTCATGTTTGAGGGGTTAAAAAAATAAATGGCACATTAACTTCAAATCTGGTTCACTTAGTATTTTAGAGAAAGACTTGAAATCCTGTTTTCAGAGGCATCATTTAGATATTTCAGAGTTTTATTTAACAAATAAATGAACTTTCATCTTTGCTACACAGCACAATGTTCATCTTTAATGTGTCCTAAGCATGTCATTCTTGTGCCTTTCTGGACTTTGCTCATTTTCCCTCTCATCTCACTCTGCCAAGTCTGATGATGATGGGAGATATTTCCTTCCAGGTTCGATCCAATGTAAAGTCTAGGTTCCCCTCTGGTTTAAGCTAAGCAAATAAATAACCAGCTCAGGGATTAGCTGGGATATCTGTAACCCAGGGTGGTAGGGGTCACTGTGTCTCGGAGCAAGAGAGCTGGGTCTCACTGTTTAATCTGTTTAAATGGTCAATACGACCGTTCTCACTGCTTCTCAGTGGACAGGGCTTCCACATGCCCACCCACCGCCAGCAGGTGTCCTGTCTCTGCTCTATTGAAACTCAGCATCTTTCCTTCCAGGCGGAAAGGGACTCATGCTGTCTGCCTGGCAGACACGAGGGATAGAACAGAAGAGAAGACGGCACGTAGAAAGGATATGTGTCCATCAGAGCAGGTAATTGGGGTGGTCACTTGAAACTCGTTGATCACATTAAACAAAGAAGGCTGATGGGAACACGCAGCGTCTACCTCTTTAATCTTAAAAACATATGATGACACATTTCATGTTAACAAATGCACCGTCGCAGGCACGACAGAAGGTGTAAGTCAGGGATGTCAAATAGATTTTAGTTCTAGGTCACACACAGCTCACTTTGATCTTCAGTGGGTTGGCCAAGTGAAATTACAAGGTAAATGAGTAAAATGAAAGAAAAAGTCTTGGTAGTTTATTGCCCAGACTGTCCTGTAATTCTAAAATATAATGTTTTTATTATTTCTCTGAAAAATGTCTGGGGAGGTTTTCTTTTCTTTTTTTCCCCCTTTTTTATGTGACCAGGAATGTTTCTGTCATTTAATTGTTTATCTTTTACTGAATTACTTTGGTATAGTGTGAATACCAATGGGAAGGGTGTCTTTATCAACAGGAAAAGCTGGAAAACCTATAAAAAAATACAGTTAAAAGTTCCTAGCTAAAGCTATGCACTCCTTCACATTTTCCAAAGCTCTCCAGTAGGCAAGCTTGGAGTCTTTGCCGGGCCAAGTTGGGCCCCCAAGCCTTATGTTTGATACCCCTGATGTAACTAATTATATGAAGGGTTATGCTTCTTTGCTTCTATGGTAACAAATTTGGTTGCTGAAAGTGATGATTTAAATTTATAATTTAGTTTCTATGCTCACGTTATTTTACCCGAGGCAAAGAACAATTACACAAACATGACATTTGGAAGAAAAAAGCACACACAAGTCAATGAGAGTCATTGCCTTAACAAAGTAACTAACTATATATACAAACACAATCATATTCAATCAACAGAAAAACTCCAGATACAGATACACTTGTTTCTGCATGCAAAATGTATTTTAGAATAAAGGTTTCCATTCCCATGCAATATACTATATGTTTCTGACCAACAGGCCACTCAAGCTGTCTAATTCACTACAAAAAGTTCAACAAAATCAAGTCAGATATTTCTTTTTCTTCTTTCACTGCCGATCAATTTAACTGTCAATTTAAATTCAATTCAATTCAATTCAATTCAATCTTTATTGGCAGACTTCATGTCCATAAAAACAAGACAGAAACACACACACAACACCCCCCCCCCCCCCCCCAACACAGGGTATAAACCATTAAATATATATATATATATGTATATAAATAAGTATATAAAACATTTGTAAAAATATAAAACCATAATATACATAAGACCCAATTACTTAAAATAAATCAATAAATACACAAACACTTCAACCAGTGCTTTCTCAGACTGGATGAGTAACGGGAACCACTCACTGTCGGATCTGTAAGTGCTAAAATTATACTGTTACTCGAACCATCCAGTCGTTCTCTAAAATTGTACATTAACTTTCTTAAAAGTGCTTTAAAAGTCCAAACACCCACAGCTACAAACATCTGACTGGCACTACCACTTCTAGGTATCCTGCAAAGGATTCTCATCGCATCATTATATGCAACATGCAGCTTCTGCATGCTACTAAATATCAGAGTGCAAGGAGACAAGGAGAAGACAGCTGGTAACCGTATCAAAGAGAAGAGTTTAATAAACGCTAACAGAGCTGATCTCTTTCACTGTCTCTTGTCCGCCACCCCCTGCCTGCTCTCTCTTGGTGCCCCCGTTTGGCCTGATTATGGCTTAAGCACCGCTGAAGGAGCAGAATTTGTGTAAAACCACAGAGAGCCGTTTCTGATGTGATCAGCCGGGAATCAGAGCCCCCTTCTCCTCTTCTCTGTCCACAGCTCCACGTAATCCCATTGAGGGACAGAAAGAAGCAGCCAGAGGCCTGGGAAAACTGAGAGAGTCCAGGGGAGGGGCGGTGGGGGTCACCGGGCTCATCGTCTCAATTAGCACAGGGCACCTTAACGGCTGGATGCTTGCCAGCGCTGACTGTGCGTCTTAAGACTCTCTGCAGGGTCCGAATCGAAGGCTTTTCTGAAAGGAAACTGTAACATCTTCACTTGTCTCTTGACTAGTCGCTCTCATCTGCTCTCGTGAGCTTTGCATTTCAGCACATTACACAATTTGTCTTGGCGACACAAACACAGTGGGCAATTTTGGTCTATCCACACGGGTCTCTTCAATGTGCCTTTGTTGGGCTGTGTTAATCTGAAACAACTCATCAGCAACTGTTTTGATAACCCGCTCAAGAGAAAAGACCACTCTTTGCTGGTTTTAGTGTTTAGAGCGTGCACATTTCAAGCTATTACCTTTGCTCAAAGCTCAAAATGTTGGGAGAATCAATATTAGGGTTTCAGTGAATAATTAATTGCAACTAAATCCTAATTTTAAGAATGAATTAGTCAATTTGAGTCTGATCTGAGTTTCTCATATTTGAAGCTGATGTCTCCAAGTCGCTTTCTTGGCCTCAAGAACAGATCAAAGGCCAAAGCATTATTATAATTATTATTATTAGTAGTAGTAGTAGTAGTATATTGACCTCACTTTTTTTTGAGGATTATTAGTGGCAATGATGATCCTTATTTGCACCAGTGAGGCCTGTTTTATACTAGCTGCTTTATATTGTCTGGTGTACCTAATTAATTGGCTACTGAGTTTCTCCCCACCAAAAAATTTAAATACAGTTCGTCATATGACTCCCATGAGTTCTTCTTCAGCTTCAGATTGTAATGCAGCTTTGAGGAGGTGTGAAAGTTCTCATGGAATTCAACGACCTGCAGCCTCAATGGGGAGAGCGCACTCAAGCTTTAACCAACATGCGTTTTAGAGCAGGCGATCGTAAAGGGGGGAATCCCTCTTTGCATTTTATTTGCAGAGGTAGGGGCCACTCTACTCCATCTAATAGTCATTAGCTTTCATTACAAGCGTTTGAAGTAGAGGCAGGGCTTTGTCTCGACGTGAAAGGCTCGCATTTGAGATGCACAATGACTTCTGACACGGGCACGGACAAGAGGGGCTCATGCTCGGAGAACAAACTGCTTCTTTTCTTTGCCAGGAAACAGCAGTTCCTGTTAACATTGTATACAGCGACGGAGGACGCCATTAAACAAGCTGCAGGCTAAAACAGAAAGACCGCTGGATACTTTTACGTTCGACAGCAAAACCTTTCATCAATTAATTGTCATATTTTAATTGTATTGTATCTGACGTCCCAAACTGAGATTTCAAACATATAATCTTAACACTAATGCATTTCCCATCCCATTATTTTTTTCCCCAGGCCGTGTTCAAAGTGGGATGTTTGTTTATGCTGAGGAGGGGAGCCGGTGGAAGAGCGGGGCCCGTACAGGTGGCCAAACGACCGCACTTCTTATGCAGGTGCCACAAACGCAGCTACGTGCTACTTTTCTCATCTCGTTATAATGGGGTGAAATTTCCCAAGTATTTAAGTGGAAGAGATTAGCTGAACACACAACGCTAATGCGAAACAAAATGGCCAATTAGTTTATTAATGAACGGAGGAAGGGACCGAGGCGGTCTGCGGACTGATTTGATCTCATGGCTTTGATCAGAGAACGACCAGACAACACACGGTGCTGATCTTTGTCACACAGCCCCAAAAGCTGAATATCCCAATATTTATTTAGTTATTTCCTTTTAATTCACAAGTAATTTCATTAAGTTTCATAAAAAAAAATAATATGCATCAGTTAAAACTTAAACTTCTTGTTCTCCAACTTACAAGCCCTCGTGAAGCCCCTCGCCAACCTGGAACCGCTGAGGTCACAACTTCCCTTTGATCTCTGCGGATAAACTCAAAATCCTTACAGCCTTACCGTTCCTCACCTCAACCGCTAGATGGCAGCATTGACACAAAAGTCGGTGTTTTTCAGTGAGCTGTAAGAGCATTTCAATCTTCCGCCACTAGAGGACAGCACTAATCTAAACTGCCGTCACTCCTCACAGTTGTTTCCTTTTTTGACTGTGAGGAACTGAACAGTTTAAAATTTATTATTATTATTATTATTATTATTATTATTGCTTTTGTTGTTGCTGTTGTTGTCCACTTCATATCAGTTGATTAACATTTAAAATTATAAGATACAAATTTATTTTAAGTTATGGATAAAAGCAGGCTGTTTAGGGTTTACCGTAAGGGGTTTTTCCCCCCCACTCTTCCCTCCGGTTATTTCTAGCTCCTGCAGGCTAACTGAATCTTGGAACATCTCCGATCTCTCTTCTAGGTTTTCTTAATACACAAAATGTGCAATGATTTTTTTCCTCTGGTCACACTGGACATATTCATACGTGTGTTGGGTGCTTTAAAGAGTTGTCATTTATCTCGTTTTATTTGATTCTTAAAGCACTAAATGAGAATTAAGATCTCGAAAAGGTTTCAGATTGTTGCAGCTGCTACATAGAAATGTCACTATAAAAGCTTTAAGGAAAACAATCCATTAAAACAGTCAGTGCACTATTCCTGAAGATCACTTTGGTCAGACTCTGAGTAATAAGGGGGCCTCGGGGGTGAAATCAACAACAGGTACGGAACAAGGTTAGAGCGCTTTCCTTTGTTTTTTGTTACAGCAGAGCGATTTGATCATCTATTAACCAGCCGCGATCAGGGTCAGCGCGTAAAGGCCCACAGGGTTTCATCATTAAACTCAAGGCGGCATTTTTAACCGACTCAGCCATCCTTCAAGTTCCTGCTTCTGATGCTCCGTCTGGACTGTTTAGATAGAGAACTGAGCTGCGTGACTGATTCCTGAAACGTTTCCCTATAAAGGCGGTGTATTCATCTGCGCTGTTTCCTTGTTCCTATTATCTCTCCTTACATTCTCCACCACTATAGGCTTATGGAACTTACCGCTGACCTATACGACTAAAATACTTGTGAAGGTTAAATTTAAAGTGTTAAAAAAACTCCAGGGTTTAATTTTATAGCTATTTCGCGGCAGACCTTTCAATAGAAACTTATAGTTATGCCACAGATGTGGATGATTTCCTGGCAAACTGTATTAGAAATTTATGATCCACCAAGAATGAATTTTAAAATGACTGAATAGCATTTATGCGTCGCCACAATCCTCACCGTGTAATTACTATAACTAAAAGAAATGGAAGTGTTCAAGGAACAGCCCCATATTAAGCTTTTCGAACAATGACCCATTCCCAGAACCGATTGCTGTCTTTAGGAGCCTTTAGCTCTAAAAGCCTAATCAACAGCTTGTTTTACCTCATAATTTCCATCGGTAATGATTTTCTAATGCAACCCCAACGCGAAGGAGCATATTAAGAGGACAATTATTAACTTGGTTAGCGCGCAATGGAAGCTGAGCGCCGAGGGAGCAGCTCTAGTAATGACAAACAGGCTTTCTTTCTCCTGCTAAACTGTCCTCACAGAGGACAAACTCACAGACGTTTTCTTAAAAATATATATTAAAAAAAACCACGAGGCGAATTAATTACGCCGTTATGTGCTTACAATAAAAAGTAATAATAATAATAATAAATGAGCTCAATTTGTAACATAAAACGCGAGCACACCGTTAAAAAATAAAAATACACGTTGTGACCTGAAAGATGCTTCGATCTGATTCGACCAAATTTAAAAACGTTTGCTTGACTACATTTAAATTTTACACAGGAAAAAAACTATAAACTAAAACTAAAAATAACACCTGTAACAAATATTATTTCTTGCTTTTTCTCCTTTTTTAACCGGAGCTATTAAGTCGAACGTGCACTTATTATTGCACCGATTGAGAAACATTTAAAATCCACGGAAAATTTGATTTAAAAACAAAACAAAACAAAACAATCAGCGGCACACCTCACATTGTAGAGAGAAAGGATGCTCTGCTGTGGGGAGTCTGACTCACCAGAATCAACAGCATTCTTCACTGATTCATGTTGTTGTTGTTGGGTTTGTTTGTTTTTTAAATATTATGAAGATCACATAAAAACATGAAAGACAGCCGTGGAGTTTCGACTGTAGTAATAATAATAACCTCAATAAAAGAAAAATAAGCGGATTTGAAGGTAAAACTTTGTATTGTCTTATTCTGAGAGGCACATAAATCTCATAATATAAATCTAATTTTGTTCTTGTGTGTGCGTGTGTTTGTAATGAGAGTTGAAAGAGAGCCTAAACGTTAAGTTAAAGGTGAAAGATCCAAAGTGTCTCACTGAGTCAGCTTCTTATTTTTTTTAAACTTCTTAACGAGCGTCAGTCAAATACTGACACTATGAGAATTCCTGAACTGGATGAATCTGCTCTGGGACGAGTGCGACCTTCTCACTCCCGCAGGCGGACTAGTTTTTTTTCCCTCCTTTAGAAAAACTTGACATTAAAGCTGAACGCGACATGCAATGACCCATTAATTGGAGCATGCTAGTTTTTCTCAGCGTGCCCCTGTAACTAAGCTGCCCGGTCTTGTGTGACCTACGGAGCAGGTACTTGAGGAGACCTATTGGCAGGTGCTCTGGTCCAATCAGCTCCCTCTTTCCGCGCAACGTCAAGCCACATGGAAGGTTTCGGGCGCTTTTCTTGGTGCGCATTTGCGCGCAGAAACCCTCCGAGCGCGCACGGGCTCCGTGAATCAGGACAATTTGCAGCACTGTTGAGTTTTCTAGCAGCATCTTAGAGCTCGTGTAGACAAACCCTTCACCCACCCTCCCCCCAACACCCCCACCATCCTTGGTCATGATGCTTCTCTGAGAGTGGGCTTCTTTTTTTCCCTTTACAGCAAGAGGAAGGAGGAAAAATAATAAAGGCTGATCGCGTTCTTTTTGGTTTCCCTTTCTACCGAGAGATGATGTTTTCGTCTGCAGGCAAGCGCTGCTTCACGATAGAGTCTCTGGTCGCTAAAGAGAACCCTCTAACGGCAGAGGATCCCATCCGCCCGACGGCTTTAAGTTACTCCAACCCGACGACAGATGCCTTAATGAACAGTTACCAGGCTCCACCACCGGCCAGGTCCCTCTACCAGAGCCCGGACCTGGTGTTCCCGGAGACGATGAACCACCCCTCACTCACCGTGGCTCCTCACCAGCTCGGAGGATCCCACCTACAGCATCCGCACTTCTTTGGGACGCAACACCGAGACCCGCTCAACTTTTACCCCTGGGTGTTACGGAACAGATTTTTTGGACACAGATTTCAAGGTACGCGAAAAATGCGAATGCAAAACATAATAATATAATAATAATACTAATAAAAGTTTTTTAAATTATTATTTCGCTTAAAGACTTGCAGATGTGTGCGTATTTTGAGGTCCACTGTTGGGCTATAAAGGCCAGAATTCTTAGCCTAGAATGAAACAATGCGTTATTCTGTGCGTAAAATGGTGAATCAAGTAGGTGGAGGTGATTAAACTAATAAAATAAGTGTGTGCATAACACGTGGTTTCCATAGTAAACAAAATATCTTTGTGCGGGATTTTTTTTTTCAACAATATGACTGTAGATTTCAAAAGCATTTTTAGTCGAACAATAAACTGTAGCCGCAGATATCACAATCCACAAGACCACTGACAGCTTGCAGCAGGCTTGTTGGGCTCCTCTCATGTTTCCCACTCTCGTTTGCCCTGCAGCTACTCTCGGAAAACCACAGGAGGAGAAGATAAGCACCCGTGTTGTGTTTTTTCCCCACATACAATAAAATTCGCCTTAGGTGAGGCTACAGTTTTTTTCATTTAATTAAAAAATCTTGCACAAAAGCCAGTCTACGGAGGCAAAATAGATCAAATCTACCATAATAATTTCACCGTGAGGGGAGGGATGCGGAATAAAAATCTGATGCAGAGAGGCTTTGAACACAGCTTGTGGTGACAAACCTCAGCCACACCTACCCTCCAATAACTATACAGCACTAAGACCTGTTATTAGTAAGACATGAAAAATAATCTACAGCTTTTTATTCATTCAATCATTTTTAATTACATAATTGTCTGGACAGAAAATGTCATTTTTTTGGGGGGGGGGGGGGAAGCAATGTTGCAAACCCATCAAGGGCCCTTTAATTTAAAAACAAAACAAAAACAACTAAATAAATCAAATATCTGTATCATAATTATACCATAGGCTAATTAATACATACATTACCCTTACTGGATGTAACTGGGTAATATGGGACATTTAACAGAATTTGTAAATGTAAAAAAAAACAAAAAAACCCCATTTATTTTAAATAAAACAGTTTGCACCAAAAAATAACTCTGAGAAATATTGACCATAAAAAAAATTCTCAAA
This sequence comes from Pelmatolapia mariae, assembly GCF_036321145.2. NCBI lineage: Eukaryota > Metazoa > Chordata > Actinopteri > Cichliformes > Cichlidae > Pelmatolapia > Pelmatolapia mariae. Next base: position 46,769,412 of record NC_086241.1, read on the forward strand.
AATATTTTCAGTTTCACCTCTTATACCCTAAATAATGCAAAATAGATCAGACTAAAGACAATAACTTTTGCTGACAAGACGCATTTTATATATTTAGCTGTAGTCACATAAATATTTTATATATATATTACGATGTGTTATGATGTGTTATTTTATGACTCTATTCCGAATGTGTAGCCATGTAGTTTCTTATTTAACTATAAATGTCTGATCATGATTTTTGTCACGATTTATTTATTTTTAATATGTGCGTAAAGTCATTCAGCCTATAACTGCGTTATAGGGCAAAACTGTCTTTAATGAGTTTACCAGATAATGAATTTATTGTGTTTTTTGTCAGGTTTGGACAGTTTACAATGCCACGTTCAAACGGGCCTAATAAATAGCATGATTCTGCAAAACGGCATTTTGTTATCGTGCTTTGTATTAATACACTTCTTTTTTTCAAATGTCGATTTTATTTTATTAATAAAAATAGCAATAAGTTAACCATTATAACTTATTTTGTTTTTTTCTCGGGAAAATAAAATAAGAATGAACTTTTTCCATTACTGACGTTACCGTTTCGTTGGCTTCGCTGTCAGGTAACGATGTGTCCCAGGACAGCCTGCTCCTCCACGGCCCTTTCGCGAGAAAACCCAAACGCATCCGGACGGCCTTCTCTCCCTCCCAGCTCCTCCGGCTGGAAAGAGCCTTCGAGAAGAACCACTATGTGGTCGGAGCCGAGAGGAAACAACTGGCCAACAGCCTGAGTTTATCTGAAACGCAGGTAGGTTAAGCTAACGTTTGCTTGTTTAAATTGATTGCTAACGTAATTTAATTTTATCGTCAATTGTATTACTGCTAATAAACTATTACTAGCATTTGGCTAGTTCTGGACACCTCTATAACGTTATCCACACATAGCTACAGCTAAAATAGCTCCAATATTTTAAAGCCCAAGCAACGACATTAAAACAAACAGCAACAACAGAATAATAAAAAATATTTTACAAAAATAATTTGTATTTATTTTCTTACGTAGGCAACTATTTTTTATATATTATATTATACGTTTTTATTCGTCTGTTTAGTTGTTAGAGTACATTTATTTGAATGAATGCACTGTATTGCAGAAAACCAGATTCAATTATAATAGTTTATGGCAATTTTATTTGTATAGCACATTTTATTAAAAGTAAACTCAATGTGTTTAACATGAAAGATAAAAACATAAAAACCCATGTAGGTCTACTGTGCCTTCAGGCAGTAAAAATAACACAACAATCTTTACAAAGATATAAAACACAACACACACGTACAAGGTAACACACACTGTTATTAAGTGCAGAGCTGCAAGAATGATAAAGTTTGAAGTTTGTCTTTGATTGTGGACAGAGCTCTGACTGACCTCAGGGCAGCTTGTTCCTAAGAACAGGACCCGGGTAGCTGAGAGCATTCTCAGCACACTTTGATCTAATTCTGGGAACAGTTAAAAGATCTGCACCTGATGACCTGAGAGGTTTAATCGACAGTGAGCAAGTCAGAGATTTATTTAGATTTAAAGCTTTTGGAGCTTTCTGAATTAATAGGATTTTAACGATGATTCTGTACTGAGCTGGGAGACTTTAATATGTTCAAATTTCTGCGTATTTATAAGGACTCTGCTGCATTCTGGACAAGCTGAAGCCTACTGATAGTTTGGATGATCCTTCAAATGGAGCATTACAGCACTCTTGATATGTATGCATCAAGCAGTTTGATATAAGTATTTTCAAACTTTTAAAATATATATTTAAGTGTCAGAAAGAAAAAAACAGTTCTTGTGAACCTGTTAACATAATGAAAAACAGAGAATTAAAGTCCAAAATGAAACCAAAGTTCCTGACTTGATCACTATGTTTCAGAGACAGAGATGATAAATATACAAATATTTTCTTCTTGTTATTCTAATTTCAATAATGGATACATTAGAAATTTAAATTAACAATAATTAACTGAATTTATCTTACATGACATATCTGTAGGCCTATGCACTTGAATTTTTTTAACATTTACCTGACCCACATTTTGCAAACAGAGTCTCTCAAAGGCATTTCACTCATGTATGCTCTACCGTAAGCTGTGGTAAATATTATTGATGCTTAAGTTTAATGAGTCCACACTCTGTGGGTGTCAATTAGGCTGCCTAATAGGTAAGATTAAAAGATATTTCCTCAGTCAGCAGTGTGAATATATTCTGCTTGCAAGTTTCTGGTTTGTGTCAGTCAATAACGCGGCTTGCAATTAAGCAGCAATTGAATTATGCAAATTTTAAAGACTGTCAAACGAATACTAATAAACTCACTTTATTGGATCAGCAAGATTAAACGATAGCATCTACATGGGTGTTAGCAAGGCCCATGTCATCAGTTTCTCTTAAAGTTAGAAAATTTGGATAAGATTAATCAAGTCACTGTAGTCATGAAATAAGCATGAAATACTGTAATATACTATAATGTATATAATACAGCTACACATGCTCACCCTCCACCCCTTTAGCTAAACAGGTCATTCACAAATTACTGCACTGTACCAAGGATCTGTAAGCGTTTGCTCTGAAAACAAGAATTACACCAAAGCCGAGCAAAGTAAAGATAAAAGAAAAGTAATGTAAGTGTGAGTGTGTAGTACTCTAACTACATACAGGTTAGTCAGACAGGTTCATATTACAAGGTCACAGCAGCAACCGTCTGGAAGCTTTTAAGCTTGATATTTCCCGCATTTTATGCCATCCTTAGTCATTAAGTCTTTATGTGCATTTCTGTTTCCCCTCTTGTTTGCTAAACAGAATAAACTGCATTGCTTTATTTTATTTCCCTTACTGCATTTCTCCAATACAAGTCAGAAACACAGTTTGCCAAAGCACATACTTTGTAGTATTATAAAGAAAGAGAGAAAGGAGCTTCTTACAGCTGAGAAGCCGGAGCGAGGCTGTGAAATGAAGGACTGATTTAGAGTAATTATTGTGCCTTTTTTAGATCAACAAAACCACAACATGGCCATCATTTATCTTATTAGCTGTTTGTGCGTTGGGAAACTCAAAATGTGCATCTAAACAGATGTTAAGTCTTTTCCTTTATGCTCGGGTCACGCACTGAGTGCTTTTCTCTATCCAGGTGAAGGTGTGGTTCCAGAACAGGAGGACCAAGTACAAGCGACAGAAGCTGGAGGAGGAGGGACCAGACAGCCAGCAGAAGAAGAAGGGGAACCACCACATCAACAGATGGCGCATCGCCACTAAGCAGACCAGCTCCGAGGACATTGACGTGACCTCAGAGGACTAAATCTGCGGTCCAGCCTCTGACAATGCTGCCCTATCCCTGCGTCCGCTTGTGACGCATCAGAGGACCAATACTATTTATTATGTAATATTATTAAGTATAATTAGACACATTAGAGGAAGACTCGAGGACTTAATATGTGATCACTGCTCATCTCTTCATCAAGGTGCTATACTCTGTGACACTGGGAAGGGTGGGGGGCATCTTATTTAATGAAATCTCTTCTGATTGTCTCTGGATGAGGAGAGATTCTGTCATCATTTGATCATTTTGGTTGTGTGACAGCCAAACATGAAGAGACATGACACCCTCTACCATGGTGTTTTTGTTGTTTTGTTTTTTTTAAATTGTACATAGACCAGTGAAGGTTACGTGTTTCATGAAAGCTGTTTTTTTTTTGGGGGGGGGGGGGTTACCACTTGCTTAGGTCATTAACACTTCATCGCTCACCCTACTCCACCACCTGTGTACCAAGTTAATTTAAATTTCTCCTCACTTACAAGAAGGAGATGATCCACACTACGAATCCACCCGGTGAGTCAGAGGACGCACTGGGGAGAAACAAACAACAAAAAAAAAATAACGTAAAGGAGCACGCATCAAAAGAAGATTAAAAGATCCTGCATGATTTTATTCCAACTTTCACGCCTTCAAAGCCATCTCGGCGCTTTGTTACACCTCCTAATGAAGATTCTTCACAGTAATGTGACTCTTGGCCAGCTGTGCATGACTCTGGGACAGATGAGAAGCTGCAGAGACCTCTGGTGTTCGGGTTAACTTGAGCTGCATAGTACAAGTTCACAGCTTCGTGTTTCTTCTGCCATGGCACATTTGTGATCGTGAATGTGTGCAGATTTCATCCAGCACTGTGTGTAGTACAAAAAAGTAATATGACCGGAACACAGTTGTGCGAGCGGAACGTGTAATTACAGAAAGATGTTTTAGAAATAAAAGTAAAAATTATTTCTCTGATGGGATACGCCATTTTTTTGTGTGTGTGTAACTCAAGTGTTTTCTTTTTAAACTTCAGATACTGCAAGATTACATTCCATTACAGCCATTGCAGTTGCAGATTTGATTTATTACGTCTTACTTTCAAACTCAAGATGCATGCAAGTGATGGGAATGAAAACCCGGCAATACTGGAGCACAAATGAAGGATTTTACTGTTTTTTTGCTGTAAGCTGCAGCAAATCTGACACTTTCAGAAGTTTTAATTGCTGCTTAGGTGGGTGGTGCAATCCAACATCCCTTTAAGGTGGTTTCTCTTTGAGATCGATGTGTCAGGAATGTTGCCGGACAGCTGCACAGGTGTCAGGTGTGTTAGCCATCAGTCTGTATTTCCTCTGAATTCCAGCAGAAATAGCACAGAAATCATTCCCATCCAGAGGCTGAAACTCCTGGGAAAAAAAAGGAGGGAAAGTAGTTGGTATTGTGCAGAAGCCTTTTCACCAACTGCCACAGTAATCACCTGTCAAATGGAACGGAAGGAGCCTCTGCCTAATGACCCCGAGGCTTTAGAGATGAGCCCTGACGGCTGACCCTGATGACTTGTTTTGTAAGCCAAGAGGCATGGAGATGTAGGAGTAAAATGCACTGCAGTAGTGCTCACTTTTTTTCTTGTTTTTTTTTAACAATGGTGCACAATACATCAGACATCTGGAGGTGTAAAGGGGCCATATGTTTTGTTTTGAGTTCCAGGATATCCTATACTCACTGCAGGTGCAAATACATTGTAAGAGACATTGACCATTTCTCATCATCTAAATAAACACAATCAAATGGGCTTATTTTTAAACAGTACAGTAGCTCACTGACACTAAAAGCTGTCTTGACGGTGAGCGGGTTGCTTAAGCCCAATCACATCTTGATTAGCTATAAGGTCAGTGCAATTAACGCGAGCTGCACCTCTTAGTCGTCTGTTAGGAAAACAATTAAAGGCAAAAATCAAACTCATCTCCCTAAACGCCCGGTCTCCTGTCGCCTTAGTCAGCAGAGGGGAGAGTTTAGGATGAGAGCAGGAAACCAGCGTGAATAACAAGTGTCTATCCAGACGTGTAGGGTTAGGAGCTGCTGCTGCTGCTGCTGTTGCTGCAAAGGTGTTAGAAAACTCGACCGAATCACTGTGGGTTTAATCAGGATTTTCTCATTACTTGTTTTCTGGGGGATGATTGCAGCCTTCTGTTTTCTCAGCAAAAAGTACAAATTACACTGGCTTTAAAATTCCTCGTTGAGTGATAAATCATGCAGTGCAACGCACACACAGAATTACACGTCTAATTACGAAAAGAATGCTGCTAACTATGCCCTGGTAGCATTTACGTGGAGTTTAAAGTATAGCTGAAAAACTGAAATTATAGGGCACAACCCACAGCACCTTTAGAGATGACGCTGAAAAACATTTGTTGGCTGAAAAATATTATTCAACATAGATTTATTGGATGTAATTAGAAATAAATAAATGCAGTATATCACCATAACCACGTTAAGCAATTTTTATTTTTGTTATTTTATGGCTATTTTATTGTTTTTATTTTAATGTTAAATAAAAAATAAAAATAAAATAAATTTACTGAATTTCAGTGAGATATTACAAATCTAGTAAGCAGCTTCCGGTGATGGGACGCCTTGATCCTGCATTATAAACGTCTTGTTGGATAAGCTATGGCGGTGGAGCCACTCTGCTGGACAAACTATGGCACAATTTCTCAAATCACATGATTTTAATGAATTGTGGCCTTCTTAAAAAATAATAATAATAAAAAAATCATGGCATTTTCTGCAACATATGTTTTCCACAGCTTTATGATATGCAAATATCAGCCAACAAATATCAATATCGTTCAAGTTCTGTTAAAAAAAACCCAATAACTTTTGATTACCAGTTTACAATCTTGCTCAAAGGTTTCATATACTCACCTACAAGAGACACACAATTGATACCCAACCACACCCCGCCCCCGTCTGGATTAATCAGACAGATGCTGATAAATCCACTGTGGATTACAATTTAAATTACTAGCTCAAAAGCTACAACATGGTCTTTTGTAACGTCAGATGACATTACAGTTAACAGGCCAGAACTAAATCTGATGACAATAACTTGGTGAAAGATGTGCGTCGTTATGAATGGGGTTTTGTTTCCATTTACTCATCTCACCCTGGTTGTGTGCCATAACTCACACCCAGCAACCTCCACTGATCCTGCATGTGGCTTCTTGTTGAATTACGCTGGAGTGCAGCCTACTGTGCTGTGTTCCCTCAGCAACCGGGCAAACATACTAATCACACACATCACAGCAAACCATCTTAATACTTTAAGAATGTTTAGATAAATCAAGCATGAATATGTACACAAACAGAGAGAGCGAGAGAGAAGTCCCTGGTTATAAAACTAATAAAAGAAACATTGTGGAAACAAAATGTCACAATTAAATATTAACAATGTGTATTTATTTATGCTTTTGCAATATTTGCTTAATTATAATGTTCTGGCTTTCACTCTGAACCAAAACTGCAACTTTTTCATTATCTGCCATTGTGGTTAGAAACTGTGTCACTCTTTCACTGGAGGAATTTAAAGCTGATAGTGGTCACAGGGAACACTTGGCTCATTGAGATGCAAGGAAACTTAAACAAACACAATCAGGCTGTGTATATATTTATTGTGCAGACACCAGAGAAACACAATTCACAGCAGAGCTACTTTAAAAATACATAAATCAGTAGTTGCGAACATGAGTCACAGCACCCCAAGAGAGCAAAAATAATCATTCAGATTCAAAAAGATTGATCTTGGCTGCTTTCTTATTTTCACTTTTATTGAAATACTTCCAGGTTACAGACATACATTGCCTTGGGTCACAGGAAGGTATTGATTAATATTGAAGGGTCAAAAAAAAAAAAAAAGGCGGGAAGCATTTGTATCTTCATTTCATTCACAGTGTTTACACATTTATTTGTCCAGACATTTTAATTTGCCCATTATCAATCCATCCATCTTTACATTGATCTATGCTTAGCGGTCTGTTCATTGTGGAAAAAGCTGCAAGGAACCAAGCAAGCTTATGGGTTTTGTTAACCTAATTAATCAAGCTAACGGGGCTGTTACCCTCAAAATGCACTTGTTTGGCATTGTCTCCTCGTGTTGTGATACATATTTTCTTATCACTGTTGCTGCTGATTCTTCGTATCAGCTGTTGTTGTCCAAACGTGTGCTAAAGCCACTGCAGCAACAGCCAAATTTGACACAATTAATTCCCTGGCAGCGTCGGGGCGGCTCGAGCCATGACGAGCTGCGCGTCCTTTCTTCACATTTCAGTTTTGGTAGCGATCACTCAAAGTCCTTTATTGTATGTCACAATCTTACAATCGGTTGCCATGGCAATCTCTGGCTCCAGCTGATCTACACTGATCTGTGGGAAACCGAAGCAGGACAGAAAAGGTCAGTAGTGCAAATGGAAATATTTGGCACAAATAACAGCTTCGATACAGTATGTGTGTACTGTATATGCAACCGTATATCACCGACACGAACCACTGCATAGAGACTGGAAACTGACTGTAATTCTCAAAGGCTTTAAATGTTCTGTATTTACTGCTAATGTGCAAAAAGAGCCAATTTGCCAGATTAAAGTCTAATTTGAGGTTTGCATCACCTAATATTTGAACCAGAGACAGATGGCTGTTGGAGTTGGAGGCAGAATCCTAATCAGACATCTTGGTAGGTGTGAAATGGGGAAGTGGGACAAATTGAGTAGGCGGGGGGTCCAAGAGAGTGGGGCATTCATGTTGCTTTTTGGGGAGATCTTTTTTTTTTCCCTTTTTTTCTTCATCTGCTATCCTTGTGAAAGTGCAAAAAGAATTTGTGAGAAAAAAAAAAAAAAACAGGCCCCTCTGTGGAACTGGAGGCAGCTTTTCACAGGACTGTTGGCGGCACATATGTCTGAAGTTTTTTGCCATATGGCTGTCTGAGCTATTTCAAGTGGTAATTAAATCCTAAACATTTTAAAGCCAGAGCTGGTTGGCTTGTGTCAGCAAGTCATTTGGCAGAGAGGAGACAAAGAGAGAGGGAGTGGGAGTGGAAAAACATAATTGTGCCATTGCCGTTTAATGAGTAGAATGACACATACTGAGGCAATAAGGCTAAAGTTAGATCTCAGCCCGCTAGTCTGGATGGCATCAGTGGCGGTGAATAAAGGCAATGGTGGCTCTGGGCAGATCATAACAGAGCAGGTTGAGTCTCAGAGGGCTGCGCCTCATTAGGACAGCGCTGCTGCACTGCTCAATGGGAAATACTGGAGAGGTCAGGAGACGCTGGTCACCGACATCATCATTCAACCTGAGGCTTTACATTTGCAGCTCTGTGTTTGCAATGAACAAAGTCTCAGGACTGAGCATGAGCATCCGAGTATTAGGCAGGAGAACAAAAACTGTGCCACCGCAGAGACTCAAACATTCATAATTTAGACACATATGCTCGAACACACATCCAGCATATCTGCAATTTTAGAAGACCCAATATAAAGCCCTGCTTAAATCAGCGGGGAAAATGATTATTTGATCTCCTGATGAACTTGTAAGTATGCTCACTTCAAAATAAATGAACAGTCTTTTTTATGGTATTTTCATTTTAATGCAGAGAGAGAATATCAATGGAAGAAATATAAAATGACCATCAGTCAGTCTCGGTTTGGAGCTCCATGCAAGATCTTGGCTCATAGGATGAGGATGATCATGAGAATGGTGGTGGATCAGCACAAAACTACACTGGAGGAGGTTGTTAATGATCTGAAGGCAGTTGGGACCACGGTCACCAAGAACACCATTGATAACACAGTTCCAAAAAGTCTCCCTGCTTACAAAGGCACATGCACAAGCCAGTGAACATCTAAATGATTTAGAGAAGCCTTGGGAGAAAGTGCTGTGGTCAGGTCAAATCAAAATCAAGCTCTGTGGCATCAACTCAACCTTCCGTCTTTGGAGGAAGAGAAATGCAGAGTATGACCCAAAGAACATCATCCCCACAGTCAAGGTGGAAACATTATGCTTTGGGGCTATTTTTCTGCATAGTTTACAAGACGACTTCCTCAGTACCGTAAAATCTTGCCTGAGAACCTCCTTCTCTCGGCCAGAACACTAAAATTAAATTGGGTCATGGATGGATCTTCCATCAGACCTCAAAACATACCCCCAAGGCAACAAGCAAGTGACTCTGGTTGATAGTTCATCTCTCTCAATTAAAATAAAACTACCATAAAGATTAGCCTGTTCACTTCTTTGTGAGCAAACTTACAAATTTAGCAGGGGATCAAATAATTATGTCTCCAACTGTATGCTCCTTAAGAGAAAAATAATTGGAAATGAAGTACCTGCGACATCTGTGGAAACAAACTGATGGCAAGCGGCAGAGCCAGGCTGAAGGCAGCGAGACACACGAGACTGTGGACAGGCAGGACGAGCCTCTTTTGTCTCTGCAGGAGAGGGAGCCTGACGGGACACAGAGAAGAAGAAACAAGTCAGTTGTCAGCCATACAACCAGACCATGGGCAAAAGCAACAGGTTCTCACACACAACACAGTGCAACATAGCCTGGGCTGCATATATAGTCAACAAACACACATATGCTATGAGTGTATAGGGACCAACCAGCTACACATATTAAAATAAAGGTGAATAAAAGCTGGATCATCTTGTTATATTTATAATCTTCTGTTGAAAACTTTAGGTTCTGGCTGAGGTCCCAGCAACTCTGCAAAATGTGCTTAAGAAAGGAACATGACAAACACCCCAAGACATTGATGGAGTCTCCAACCCATGAAACCTAGAATCCACTGTTCAGGTGCCAGTCAGCACAAGACCTATGCAGCACTAGGCAGGCTACTTTTCCACACCATTCATCACCGAAGTTAATTCAGTGCAGTTAAGCTAAATAAACCCCGGCAAGAAAGTCATTTGTCAGGACCTGATAAAACTCACGTGGATCAGCAGGTGAGCAGATCAAAACATTTTGATTTCACACACACTATCAGCTGTCCACTTCGTCGTTACACATGTTTAGCTTAAACAAGCCTTTAATCACCATTTATGCAGTTAAAACTGAGCCACATGATCTTTTGCTAACATTTTGCAAAAGGTTTCAAAAATGTATTCCCATGAGCTAAAGAAAACAAATGCATGTTAATTTTTTTAAGGGCATTTAATAAATCAAACGAATGAAATATGTTTCTCCTCTCTCTCCTCGCTAACCCTCCACTAGGATAATCCCCCTCTTCATTGAGCGGGACAGCGAAGCTCAGCAGGAGCTTGAGAAAGAGCCGCTCTGTCTCTCCACCGCTAGCGACGCCTCTCCCCCTAACGAGGAGAGCTACTGCCTAATGAGGGAGCTCATTAACACATATGGCTGCCATGGTTTAATTAGGCTCCGTGCACACACACGCAAGCGCATACACACACACACGTGCAGATACACACACGTGGAAAACTGCATTTTTAACAAAAAAAAAGTAAATGGGAGAAAAGTTGCAAGGTATGTGAGACGTGACAGGAACTTGGGTTCGGGCTCATGTGCAAAATTTAAAAACCTTTTTTGGTCAGGTGAAAAACCTGAAACCAACCAAAATCAGTGATATCATTTAATGTAATACTGCATTCACGGGATCTGACTACAACCTGGCTAGTGGCCATATTTTGGTCAAGGTCTTACCCAGGTTGAACTGTTTACATGGACCTGTGTCTCCCTGTTACCATGATCAAACTGGCTGTTAGACTATCCCCTGCTGACCTGTGGTGAAACACAGCACTAAATGATGATGGAGGAAAAAAACAAAAAACAGCATCATAATCAAACTTAATATTGTTAGTCGTTCTACTTATAACCAAGTGCTTTACTGTGAAATGAAACAGCAAATAAAAGCATCAGGAATTAACACATAATCAACTACAACTGTTTTCCCCCCTTTAATGTGGACTAACAGAAACAATTTCTAGATTACTAAATCTAGGATATCATATTATATTGTTTATTTTTATTATACAAGTGTCCTAGAGATTGCCCAAAATGTGCCCAAATGTGTTCCCATTTATTAAAAATGAATTCTTGAAAGCCAAACGGTTCATTTTTATTCACTCGTTCGCTCCTGCCGAGCCATCATTTGATTTATTTTGACAGGTTGGCCAGTTAGAGCAGAAAGAAGCATGCAAACATGTGTCAAGAGGGATTGTGTAATACAGACTTTTCACAAATGTTACAAAAAAAGGAAAAAATAATGGTGAGCATGTCTATTTTTAACAATATTTTTGGTGTCATATTTCAATATGAAAGAGCCTTAACATGGCCAGTTTTGACCATTGTGTGTTTATCTAAACAGTCTCGCTACTGCTACTGCAGGAAATATACTATAATTTATATTATTAAATAGTTATAAATAACACCTGACTTAGAATTTAAATGCTGAAACAGTAAACCTGACTCTGAACCAGGTAACCTGGGTATCTTAGACAAAATGGAAATTCCCATTGCAGATTAATGTAGTCTGGGACTTAAATAAATAAACAGATGAAAGTCCAGAATTCACTGCACCCCCTCACAGCTACTGAAGCACATGAAGGCCAGAACCTGCAGTCATTCCCCGTGTATCTGTTCTCAGCAGTGTAATCCATCATTGAGGGGCCGCCCGGGGACGTGTCTCCGTCCCCTTGTTCTCGCTCCATTGAGAGCCAGTGAAGGCGAGCTGATGTGGAGGATGGCTGAGCAGCGCTGCAGCCAACCCTCGGAGATCTACGCTCACCCCACCGCTGCTTTCTCTCTCGCTCACGGTTCAGTCATTCAGCTGCCAGGAATCCCAAACACACCTGGGCAGTCGGCCCCACCGACTGAGCCCGCCCACTCTGAGAGGTCTAGACAAGTGCTGTCAAGGATCTGCAGAGATGGCTGCATTCCACACTGCACCACAGGCACAGTCGCGCCATCGATCAACGGGCATCTGCATAAACACCCTTCGTCATTAAGGCGCCGTTACCGTCATCGCACACAAAGCTGAACCAGTAGAGCTGATGTGCAGTATCAAATCAGTATTAAACAACAGCGGAGTAGATAACGAGAGAATCGGAAATATTCTTTTCTTGAACAAAAATTGGACGGCTTTATAATTATTTGTCATAATTTAATTAGAAGACAGCTGCATCCTTGAATTATTCTAACTCGTGAAACTTTTACCTCCATCATTACCGCCATAACAGCATAATTAGCCTCTTTAAAAAATAGTTTATGGAGTTTGATAAAGACAGTGATTCTCTCCATTAAGACTTAATTAAATTAGTTATTTTCCTGCTGCAAACACTGGTCTTATTTTCCTACAAAAAACTATTCATATCAAAATGAAATGCATATTAAGGGACGCATTTAAAGTGCAGAGCACAACCATCTCCTCTTGTACAGACAACAGAGGTCAACTTCAGCAGTTCCAACAGACACAATCTACAGAAAGTTAATAGCATAAAAAGCCAGAGGAGTCAACTTTCAAGTGAAAGGAAGAGATCAGTCTCCATTGAAAGTCAAGATTATATTTTCATTAGAAAGACATTGCAGGGAGTTCTTTAATTGATCAGGAACAGTGCGGTTCTTCTACTGTTATCCTGTTTTTGTGGATATAAAAGCAATGGATCTCAACAGCACACTTTCAGACAGACGATAAAGAATCAGAAAATCTAAACATCTAAACTGCATCAACATCTTTCTGCCTTCAGTCGACCGATACATTCACAGGACAGCTTTATTAGGTGCACCTTGCTAGTACTGGTTCCCATTTTGCCTTCAGAACGGTCTTAATTCTTCATGGTAGAGATTCAACAAGACGCTGGAAACATTCCAGATTAGGCAGCTGCATGTCCGAAATGCAAATATCCCATTCATATTCAAGAAGCCAGTCTGAGATGATTTGAGCTTTGGGTTATCCTCCTGGATCCTGCTGCAGTCATAAAGGGAAGGCCAGCAACACCATTACAAAACCATTACACCGCCACCACCCTGAAACATTTATATAAGGCTGGTGGGATATCAAATTCTGATCCTACCATCCGAAAGCTGTAGCAGGAATCGATTGGCATTGAAATGGCAGCAGATCAGCCGTTTCTGAAATACTCAGAAGAGCAACGACATATTCAGTGTCACATAAATCATTTCTCTTAACAATTCTGATGCTTGATTTGAACTTCCGCAGAGTGTCTTGTGTTAAACAGCAGCTGAACAGGTGGAAACACAGATAGTTACATTGGCTAAACTAAGTTGAGAAGTGTTTCTTACTTTTCCAGTGCAGACATGATCAGGGGAGGAAGCACCAGGATTGGCATGGGCATGACTACTCTGGTCAGGGCTGTCTCCAAGAGTGCCTGCATAAGAAAACATAAACCAGGATTATTAAAAAAATACACATAAATTTGCTCTAAATCTGGGAAACAATTAAATCATTTAAGTGTTTAAATGCACCAATACTGATGTGTGAACACAAAACATTTACATTTTAAATGATTTGCCATTTAACAGCATTATAGTGCATATGTTGCTAAACAGCAATAGCAATAACATGATCAATTTAATTTTCAGAGCTGAGGACATACATGCCTGGCAGCTACTCTTGATGTTCCCACCACGTTGCCATTGTTGTCGAGCACGCTGATGCCCTCTGACAGCTCAGAGTGTCTCATGAGCACCACGTTGCAGACATTTGCACTCGCTGTGAAGACAGAAGAATGTTTTTTAAGATCAAAGGGAAAAGTCCCACTGCCACTAGGAATGTAACATACAGTCATATTTCCAGACAGTGACAGGTCGGGTGGGGTTTTATTTTGGCTCTGTAACTCAGCTCAGTGGATTTGGAATGAGGAAATCATGATGTTATGGATAGAGACAGAAAAGGTTTTTTTTTAAAAAAGCAATTTTTAAATAGCCCCACCGTTTTGACAGCCTTAAAAGTAATCAGACTACTAACTGATAAACAGGTTTTCTATGAAGACGCCCACTGGAAAAGGGAGGTTTGATTTCCTTTTATAAGTCCTATAAGGATGAAGGACTAAACTTTGTTTGTTCTGAACTGCATGGATGGATTCAGAAGTTGCACATATTCTTTTTCAAGATGTAAACGCCACATCAGTGTCCTGTGATTATTAAATATTTGCTCAAAAATAATGAAGCATCTTGGCTCTAAGGATGGTAATATCAGTCAGGGGGTCATATGGCTGGTCCACCACTTTGATGAAATTCAGAGTGACTAACCTCTGGCGCTGACTTTTCCTCTTGGATTTCTACGAGCGTGACCTTTTGTTTTCTTGTGAAATATATTTAAAAATCTGGACTGACATTCAATTTACTACAGACCCTGATGCACTACAATAACTTTGATGAGCCTTTAACTTTTTATCATGAAGTGAAAAATCATCATTTGTCCAAAATGTTGTAATGTAAGAATCAGCATAAAACTAACTATAGAACTGGCAGCAAGGCAGTAAAACTGCAAGGACACTCAGCTGCCAACAAGAAATAATAATACTTTAACACACAGATTGATTAAAAAAAAGAAACTTGAAACACCCGTACATAATGTTTCTTTCAAATTATATCATATAAGGCTCGAGTCATCACTTATTTGTTTCTTTCTTGCTAGAAAAATAGGAAATAACTGCAATGTGTATATGCAAACATGTGCAAATATACACAGAAATACAGTATATTAGGCAAAAACAGAGTTTGTAAAATTCTAATGAGATTTAAAAGTCAGTATTTGGTGTGACCTCATTTATTCTCCAACACAGGCTGAACTCTCTTAGACACTCTCACCACTGACCGAGATGTAGCCCCAAAGCTTGGCAGAGCCTCCGCCGTGCTTTACAGATGGCCACAGACACTCCCTGTTGTACTTTTCTCTCGATCTCCTCCGTCCACACTGACAATGACTTGAATCAGACTTAAAAATTGGTTTCATCACTCCATAAGACCTGTTGCCACCAATTTTCAGTCCAGTTCTTGTTCAGTTTGGCATACTTCAGCCTGTTCTCCTTGTTTACTTTCCATAAGAACAATGACAGCCACCCTTCTTCACTGACACATGGATCAGCTGACGCGTTGGCTGTATCACTCAGGTCCTGTGTGAACCCTTTGCTGGATTTTTTCCTATTTCTTAAGGACATAATTTTCAGATACTGTTAATCAGCTGCAGACATTTTTTTAGGCCTGTCACAGTTTCCTCAAATTTTTTAAAGACACACTGCACGCCATGCTGCAATAGGCCAAGTTGTTGACTCTCTGGTAATCACCTATTACTCAAGACCGCTTTTAAAAGATATAAAGAAATGAAGCGTGGCTCAAGACTTGCACAAGACTATTCTTTCAAATGAAGTAACCTATTAACTACATTAACCCAAGGATTGGTACTAGACCTATAATACAGATAAATAATTTATGTTTGCATTTTTACATTAAATATCTACAACTGCATGTTATTTGCACATTTTTGGTTACATAATAATGTTAGATTAGCAGCCTATCATTGATCTACAGTCCATTTTAACACATCAGGATATGCAATTGGGTCAGAAAACACCACAGCTTAAGAAATCGCTTTTGCCCTTGTTCCCTCCTGTATGGAAAATCATCTCTTCTAAAAGAAGCTAACACGCTGAACTGATATTGTTATGAAAACTCCAAACTGCCAATTACCACCGCTGAGTGTCCCTGTGGAAGACACTGAACTCCTGTTTACTCTTCTCACTCCTCAAATGAAGAACATTATTGCCATGTCACTTGTGTCAGAAAACTGAAGCCGTGCCTTTGCGAGACTCTGACACACACACACAACAGTCAGATCACAGAAAACAGAATCACGAAGGCTGGCAGGTTGACAAACAGCGGCGTTGCTCCCCTCTGATTATTCACGAAAGCTAAAATGAACACAAATGTATGTTAATATAGATTAACCTTTCTTCTTGACTCTAATAGGAATAAGACAAACTCATTTTAGAGAGTTTAGTGGTGCTGCCCCGAGCCTTTTTAATTTAAGACAACAGCGTTCACAGTTATCTCTACTAAAGGCCGCAGGGCTGGCAGGTCGCTTTGTGAGGGGAATTCAATTGACTGAGCAAATAACTCTTTTTACCTACAAGGGATTTTTTTTTATCCAGACCAATTAATAATAAAAAGAGACAGACAGGGTTTTGGCGAGGAACAAACACGAACAAACACTACAGTTAAATAGAAACTCTTAAATACATAAATAAAAGCATCAAAGTAATTACTAAATTAAATTGATAAATGCAAAATCTGCACAGCTTAATGTTGAAATATCTGCCTGTCATTTGTAATTATTTAAAATAATTACATTTGTGTACATTTTAATCATCATCTCATAACTGGTGGTACACTCACAGAAATACATCCAAGAATTTTTTTGTACATAATTACTTTCTAAATATCACATTTAATGACAAATAAGACAACAAATAATTAACCCCCTAAATTTCTGCCAGTGTGGCTTTCCCTCCAGTTAAGGTCTTCATAATCTAATTGAATGACAGGCCGCCGCTTGATTAGGTTATTACAAATAAATCTAGCCTTAAGTAAGCAAACAAAATCAAATGGGCGAAAATTCAAACGGCCCTTTGCTTTCGTTCGCTTCAATTAGCCATTTTAATTACCTCTTATATTGGCCTAGCAAAACAACAACAGGAACAACAATGAACAAACAGAAATCAGGTAAATGAGGCCTTGACATAGACGCCACTTTAAGGGTAATTATCCAATTTGTTTGCGGCAGCAGAGTTCTAACAAGCAGCCAATTACCAGGCAAAGGCTGCGCTGTAGAAACCTGTTGATTTAATTAGAAGAACCGCCATGGTAAGGAAAGGGGGGGGGGGGCAGGCAAACAATTTAATTATGAGCCAGCAGCCCGGGGCATTCTGGGACACGGGTCTATACCCCTGGGTGTGATTGTGTTTGCGGGAGAGTGGCATGAAAATCAGCTTTGTGGCTGCACACACAAAGCCGGCTCTCAACACGACGGTAAGCCTGCAGAGAGGAGAGCGGACGGAGGGGAGCAGCGTGAAACAAAAATCGCTCTATTTAGCTTTCATACAGGGAATTATTGTGATCACAAAACAGCTTAAATAAAAAGGTATAATATATCAAGAGCAAGGAAAAGAAAACAATCAGCTTGTGTGTGCGTTTTTTTAAATATACCTTTTAATAGCAATTATTGCAGAGCTGTTAGCCAAAGGCGTTTCATTTTTTTCTATAAAACCCCCCAATTGTTTTTATTATTACTATTACTAAAAAATATCTAAGCTATGACATTTACTTTAAATGTCCAACATAATAAAGTCCTAGGCTTAACCTCTCTCTGTCCCACGAGAAGCTTGCCTGACTTTTTACATTTTTATTTAACTTACCCACTGCTGGGAAGGGGATGAACCTCTGCACCAAAAGCCTGGTGGTTGGGCTGAAGCGGCTCGCTCTCTGGATTAAAACGTTTAACCCAACCTGAAGATAAACCAGACACAGATGATATGATCAGACACTGTGTGTTTGAAAAGCCAACACAGAAAATTTGGAATTCAGAGCTCTTTCTTTCAAAGGGGATGAGAAGAGCACGAGAACAGCCACCACCAGGCTTAAACATACAAGCATCAGAAAAAGGATCACTGGGAGAAAGTGGACTAAAATTATGGGCAATGTGTTTAAAGATTTGATGAACGTAACTTTGCAGTGTTTTAACATTTCAGATTGGTGCATTCAAAAGGATATATGCGCTCAAATAACACACCACCACGCCACTTCATCCTCCAGCTCCCTCTAGCCCTGCGGGGGGTCGTCACCAGAGCGGACGTTTAATTGGAGCGCGCCTGCCCCCCTCCAGGGATGTCGTACCAAACTCCAGACACCCCGCAATTTCTTTCTGTGCTTGCTGCCATTGTCAAGCCTGAGGGCATCAGCCGGATGAACACCCAGCAGGACCAGTAATTGGCTTGGTTGGAGCTCCTTGTCCACACTAAGGGTTGTGTCAGGCAGGTGTGTGAACGGGTATTACGCCCCTATGACATTTTATTCTGTGATGACATAGAGGTAAGAAGAGAGGTTCAAGTGATTGGGGTATTATGAAGTTTGCTTTTTTATAGTTATGTCGATATCCACCTTATTTGAAATTTTGCCATTTTGGATATTTGGTGTTTAACTTAAGAAGTAATGCGGTGAAAGACCACATGCTGAAACTGCACAGAAGCCCAGACTACCAATATTTTCTTCTGATTATCAAGGTGGTTACAGGAACCCTTCGTTTAGTGTATGTAACAGACAAATTAATAAATAATCTGCAAAAAAAAAAGTCTGATTGGACATTTTTTTTCCATCTGTGGGTAATGAAGGGAGTTCAAAGACCTGCTTCTATACATTGTTCCTAGTTTCAGGGAATTATCAGTTAACCTGATGGATCCTTAGGTGTTGAATGAGACTGATACCACTATTTGGTGATTTCCTATATAATGGCCGATATAATCATAGATTTTTTCCAGACACACAGCACATACACAGATCCCGCAAATAGTTGTTAATGAGTCTTTAGTCCACAACAAATCGTGGATTTCTCATTTACGTTACTTGGATCAGCTGGTTGTTGGGTTTTTGGTGTTCCAAAAATTTGTTGCCAGCAGGGAAGTTGCACTGTTTTGGTAGAAAAACTATGCAACATCAACACTCATGCCAAGGTTGAAGGCTTTACTTTTTTGGTTTTTCCTTTATCAGTCAACACAAGTCAACACAAGATTTGCTAGGACTTACAGCAATGGACACTGCACTGGTAACCGCCCCAAGGTATCCCTGCAGGAACTTGGAAGCTGGAGCTGGCTAAAGTGGCAGAAAACAAGAGGAGACAACATTATAAAAGCACTTTAGCTGAGCAACAAAAAAAAGGCATTTGTAATGTGTGTAGTAATGGGCCAGCTGGGATACCATGCAGGTACAGTACCTTGGAGGCATTGCGGTTGCTGTAGTTAACACAGGCATTGTGACTTTGGTTCAACCACTGCCATACAAAGGAGAGGAAAGTGAAAAGTATAGTAAGATGTAATAAACTGCGATAATAATAATTTTTATTCAAGGTGATTCTCCTGTGCATTTAAAATAAGCCAAAAGAAGCATCTTAACCTACAGGCTCAGCCACTGGCTCTATCAAGCATACGAGCAGAATCAGTGACAGAAGAGACTCCGTTATTTAAACAGTGGCAGCCTCTGTCTCACACCACCCGGATTTCTTATAATTAATTCTTAATTTATTCTATTCATTATTGTTTCTGCTTTTTTACAGCATTTTCCATTAATCCCACAGCTTTACAACTGATCATTCTTAGTTTTATCAAAACAAAATCACTAACATGGCAAATCATGATGGATGCAATGATTTATAATAATGGATGGTAATATATTGTCACATAAATAGTCAACACTTGCTCATTAGTTGTTTTTCTTGAGGCACTACCTACAGCATATGTGCCATCTTTACAAAGTGAAGTAATTTAGAAAACCAAACTTGTACTACGCCAGAGATGAATTTCACAGAAATACCTGCCAGAAGATGGTAGACGCGAGTGTTTGATTAGGGAGGAGGAGGCCAACAACCTGCAAAAAAAGAAAGAAAGAAAGAAAGGGAAATTTCATAAAGGAAAATCAATAAATTATTATTATTTGTAGCATTGGTACTGTATGAGTGCGTGCTTTGGAAAAACAGAGTTTATGAAAACCACTCTTACCACTGGTGTGCCAAACGGGATAAAACCTGGTAAAAGATGATCAGTATTACCACTCTTACAATTTCGCCTCTACCCTTTTTCTCAGATTTACTATAAATCTATTCTTTTGTGCAGAAATGTCCAAGCCCTTCAAAAAACACTCTTCTCTTCTTTCTAACTTTGGATCATGAGGCCAATTCCTATTGGTCTGACATTCATGTGGTATGTTGGTCCTAACATGTTAATTGCTTCTGTCCTTTCCTTCTTTTCTTTGTTCTCACTTCCACTACGGTCATCCTACAGAAAATGGTGCTTTCAAACTGAACCAAAGTGCTAGCATTTGCTTCTTCACAAACCCCAAGTAGATCTCTGTCAGCACAGCAGAGAGGTTTTAATCAGCGCCCAGCTGAGCGTGACCTTTTCCAGGCCTGAGACAACCTAAAGAGCCCTGTTGAGCCATGACAGTCTCTAAGGTGAAGAACGCCTCCACATTGGACCACTTAAAAGCCCCGAGATTCCCCTCCAAAGTTTCCACTCTTAGATACGCTACCTGACATCCGAAAAGGCATGAGGATCTTCTCCCCTGTGTCGGGGTGGATGATGGCCTGTAATAAGTGCATAATGATAACAATCAGACAGTAATGAGCACCATATGATTTGGGTTAAGTCAGTTCATATGACTTATAAAGAGAGTACTGCTGTGAAAATAACTAAAAGAAAGTTACTGTTCAGGGTATTTAATATTAACTTGAATATATAAAAACCACTGAGAAAATGGTTTTAAATCAATAGATTAACCAGTTATTGCTAATCTACTTATTTATTTATATCACTCATTTAATTATATTTCAGGAACAATTCATTGCACTTGGGGAGCTTTTGAAAAATAACCTTACTTCTTTGACAAATATAACAGTTTGACATGTTTGCTAAAAAGAAAAGTAATTCAACAAAAGCTGTTTGTTATCTTCACAAGTAAAAGAAAAATAGTGACTAAGTTGTCAGATACAGTATGATAACGCTTTAAAGCAAGCCAAAAGTATTCACCACAGAAAAAGCTCCCTTTAAGAAGCTAAACATGCTAATGCTAATGTAAAATACTTGGAATAACAATGCTGATGCATAGAAAGTACGAAACACCAGTGTCATTACCAATTGTGGGGTGCCGTAGAAACCGAACCCTAACACTTAACACAATGTGTACAACAAATCTAATTTCTGTTATGGTTTGGGTAGCAAGAGCTATCTTTTTTTTAGCATGTTAGCATGCTATCATCTTCTAATTTATATTAAAACACAAAGTTGAACCAGGCAGTTTTCATGGACAGTTAAGGGATGTCTAGTGAATGAAATTTATCCTGCGGACTGCCTACACACACTGTCAGCTGAATGTACGAACTGGTTGCAACCACATCCAATGGCTTAATTAACTCCCCCGAAACAGGGAGCAAATTTTAACAATCTGTTCAACTAGACTAAGGTACGGGGCATTTTCAAGGTTTACCTTCTCATCTACCACACAAGAAAGCATTTGATCAGTTTCAGATTCATTCTACAACATTGCTACAACTTAACCAGACCGTCAAAGTGATAAAGAACCGCAGGAAGGACCGGCAACATTAGGTAAGGCCACCACAGAGCCGTGATTCCAGTGTCACTGAGTGAATCTTGGATGACATAAAGAGACAGAAGCAGCCAAAATGAATTATGGCAGGTATTTCTAGACAAATAGGAGACTAACTTTAGAAAGCCCATTTACTTTTAAATGATTTTAGAAGGATTGTGGGATGTTTTTTGTCAATTCTACACAAATATTCAAGCAAGTACACCAGACATTATCCCGTCAGTTTGCTATTCCCACTGTTACAAAGTAGATAAGACAGATGGATGTGTCTTTCCCCCACTGCCTTAACAGTGATCAAATCTGCAGATTGGAAAAGAACGAAAGTGATTACACTGCTTCCTCAGGCTCATGGAGCCAAGCTTCGACTTGTAAAAGACCACATACGTACATGTGATAGATATACCACTATCATGGCTGAACATAGA
Organism: Pelmatolapia mariae; assembly: GCF_036321145.2. Lineage (NCBI taxonomy): Eukaryota > Metazoa > Chordata > Actinopteri > Cichliformes > Cichlidae > Pelmatolapia > Pelmatolapia mariae. The sequence continues at coordinate 46,791,530 of NC_086241.1, forward strand.
TTTTCCTCTTAGTCTTGAATGAACTTGGGATGCAGTAAGAAAAATCTGGAGACTAGTTTAAACTACAATGATCTAACAAACTACACAAAGAGTTCTAGGTCTTTAACACTCAGAAAGAGTATAAACCTTAGAAGTACATAAATAAGGCAAGCACCATGCTGAAGGATAGGTCAGTTTTGGTGAGTTTTGGCAGTTGACAACCCTGAAACCCTGCAAGAGCACCAACTGTTGCATGTTCTCATACAAAAACAAACCTGGACGTAAGCCAGCCTTCAGTGTTCATATGGAGCCCAGTTTGAGCCGGATTTGTTTTCATTCCTGCAGAGTGTGAAATAGTTTATGCAGACTGAACTGCATATCCTACACATGAAATGGAAGCAATAGCAACCATAATGATAAAAGAAGAGTTACTTACTTAAGATTTGTCTTAACAGCCCTTTATACACACATTAAACCTGACCCAAAGACAAGTTTATGTCGACAAAATACATACTTTAATATAAAGTCCACTGCATCCCATACGTGGTTTTGAAAATTAGTTTCTAAAGATGAGAGGATACTTTTGGTTCATCTGTATTTAGAGCGTTTGATTAGATCCTTAAATACACATTTTAGTGTCGAGTTCAATATGAACAAAAACTGAGATGTGACGGCTTTTAATTTTTAATTTTCCAATGAAAATGCACATTTTAAATAAATGTGGACGGGGGAAGTCATAAGATTTAAACAGCATCTAAATTAAAGAAATGCCAAACAAAGTACAAAACTAATTTCACAGTGCTGACATTGCACTTAAAAATACATTCATTAAATAATTCATCAATTCATTAAATTAATTAAGTTTTATTTAGGTGAGGCATAAATATCAAATACATAAATCTCTGGCAGTGTTGGACGTTGGCAGTTTGTAAATAGATATTAAAACTTTAAATAATTTTCTCCCACTTTAACCGGCTGCACCTGTAGTTCAACGACTGTCAGCCGTCTTGCAGAGCTGGCACTTCCAGCTAATTAACACTGGAGGTAAAACCGCTCGCCTGCTTGAGTGTCTAATTTTAATGTAGTTACTTCAACATGGACGCCTTTTTTAATGTTGTTTTTGTACACTCTTCGGTATATTTGCGGTATAAGCGCGTAACACCAGTCAAACCTTACCCGCTTCAATTGGTGTTACTTTTTTTTGGAGTGTTTCACTTAGATCGGACTCAATAATGACATTATATAGAGATGGATCATAGTTTATCTGCTTCTCCTAATAGACAAAGTAAGCAAAAACAGAGAAATCTTACCTGCTTTGTTTTCTGGGCTTGCCAAAGCTGTAAAATAAAATAAATAAGAAAAAGTAGAAAGTCTTTCAATGCTTGTGTTTAATGGGGATAGTTTGTCTGTCTGTAATATAGTTTACAAATTTATTATGTAAAAGAAAATAAATCAAAAATTACATTAAAAAATGATGAATTTTCAATTATTATATTTTGCAATTATTAACAGGACCGTACGGTTAATAATATTGTTGAAATTAAATGAATTAAAATGACTAAATTTGGTTTATTTTTACAATTAAAATTGTTTGTAGTACCATCAGCTATCGCAAGAGCAGTAGACTTAAAAAGAACAGATATTTCAAATTTAAATATTTCATCTGAATGTTTAAACAATTAAAAATATTGATTGTAAATACCTCCTTAGATAAAATAGAAGGTTAAGTATATTCATAGAGTCTGCTTCACAGAGAAATTACTGTACAACAAATAACGAATAAGTTGCTTCAACAGAGTAAATAAAAACGAATTATTAAAATGTTGCAACAATATAAACCTCGTTCATACCATAAATATTTCCCTGGCACAAACATTAAAGCAGCTATTTTTGATTTAGCATTCAAAGGCCTGTTAGTGCCTGCAGTGCACAGATAATCCACTCAAGGGCAGAAGACACATGTCAGATTGCATAGAAGAGGCTTTCAGAAAGGTTTGCAGCGTCTTTCAGATGCTGAATTCTCACAAACTCATGTTGATGTGAGTTTTCAACTCAAGCTGATGCATATTTACCTGAGCATCCGTCACTCCCAGAGGCAGAGTTCCTTGCTTGAAATGGTCAAGCAGCTCGACGCACTCCCGCAGCCGTTTCTGATGCGACGGAACATGAAAGTCAATAAAATATGAAACCAAGTCTGGCCACTCTCGCCTGAAGGTCTATGTCAGCTTAGATGTGTATTGCCCTCCTGCTATTTAAGTCTAGGCCTCAATGTGTGATAATTATGTTTTACTAAAACCTCCGTGCTGATTTTCATGTGACAAATGAGTTCCCTAAAAGGTAATGAGGAGCTTACTGTGGTGTGATCATTGTCTAATATGGAGGAAAATACAAGGTCATGAGGACCAATTTGTTCTAATGAGCTCGCCATCTGTGTGTGTATGTGTGTTCACGTTTCTGTAATTGTGCGTGTCAGTGTTAGCCGTGCACTTTTTTTTTTTACTGTATGCACAGGAGGTCATGTGTGCGTGCAACCGAAGGCAAATCAGGGCTGTCCCTGTTCCACTGTCTGCATTAGGGGCAAGTTGAGGCGATGCCTGGCCCAGCAAGGTGTCATGTGTATCAGTGTGTGTGTGTGGGTGAGTAAGCATATGCACTTTCCACCCCTCCCAGCAGCCCCATATGTCCACACCTCATCACATCCCGGGAGGTACTGCAGCTATTAGTGTCACCAAAGAACCCACTAACAGCTTCATTACCCAGAGCACTAGAGCTGTGATGGCTCCATGAGCAAAATTACCACAACACAACCAAGAACTGTGGAAATGTCGCAATGAGCAGAGCAGCCTAACATTTACAGAGAATATCCTGTAACCTAAAGGTGGCACATTTGCTGGCAGTAGCTGAGAATCCTTCATTTTAAGTATACCTTTGAGGTTTTCTTCCTTTGCTTCAACACCTCCTTCAGTAAATTTTGGCTAATGTTGAAGCCCACAAGTTTATTGTGGTGCCGTTTTAGCCCAGCTAGGAAACCACTGCAGTTATATAAAACCTGACTTCTCTAGAGATCACCATCACAGATCATCTGATGGAGTTTAATGTCAATTATATGCAGATATTGTGATACTGTGGCTAACTTGGTTAATAAGCAGCCCCCATAGGATGCATGTGATCCATGTAACAAATCCAAAGGTTTGTTTACCTCTGTCACAAAGAGCGTGCTGGGGTCAATCACGTCCAAGAAGTGCCTGAACCGGCCAAAAAACGTGTTCTGAGAGACAAACGAAATGCACATTCATTCATTCATATACAAAGCAATTGTTTGCAATATTGTTTTTTATTTAAAGATCATTACAAGTTAGACAAAGCATTAAACTGCAGATGCAACTTTAAATATATAATCAGTGGAAAAATCCTGATCTGGAATGTATAAGTTCAGAAAGTCCAACTTTCCACCCAGTCTGCATATAAATTGTTGATCAAATATATGCAGCCAAATCATGATTATGATTTGAGAGCCATGGAGATTCCAGCTGTCGCCCAGTAAACAGCAATATTACCGCTCGCCAGCTGTTTAAACACGCCAGGTGGAGCCTCCTCATTAATGCCAGAGACAAACTGTTTCCTATCTGCATCTTTTGCACACCCGAAACTACTCACACCGTTTTGCAATTAATTCTAATAATGACTGTGCCAGAAATACCTTTCGAGCATTTATTCATAACCGAGCATAAGGAATAATTTAGGGGAATCAGCAACGCGCCACGCAGCCCCGAAAGCCTCCTATCCCTCCCTAACTGGAGTTTAATTACACTAACTGCTAATTTGGATGAAAATCTGGTATCTGACTCACTGCTGTGCCTCGTGACTTCCTGAACATATGGATGGTTTGTACAAACATGGCACGGGGGAAAAGTTGTTAAATCTGGTACATTCAATTACTCACCAATGCCACTCCAGTTTGACCAGTTTGAGTCGATACTCGAGTGTAAGAGAGGGGACTTGTCTCAGCTTTACTGGAAGGGTAACAGGGGCTTAATCTTATCATTATGTTGTATCAGATCCTAATTTATGAAGACGCAGCCTTTTGAGTTGGTTTCCACATTTCAGCTTCGTCTGAAATTCCACTTTCAATGGAGTAAACTTGACAGTTTTTATAAAAGAAAATTCAAAAAAATATCTCCATATAATAATTTCACAGGATCAAAAAAGGGAATGCTGGAAATTCAATTTTTCCACAGTTCATGCCGTACAGTTATACCAGAGTACAGATGGAGACTTATAACACCAAGCCATTACAGAAGGCTAAACCTCCCCAACTTAGACCAATAGAGTTGGAGTTAGGAAATGCAAATCACCTCAGTGATGGTTAAAAAACTATGAAAGCACAGAAATTAGAGCTACCAAAACAAATAACCATCCTCTGGAACAAGAGAGTAGGCTTTGGTCTTTTTCAAGCCATTGTCATAATGGCCCTACAGAAAATTCCCAGCAAACCAGTACTTTCTAAAATACTCAGACCAGCTCACCTGGCACTCAAATCACCATTCTTCCTCATTCTGAAAATTAGTTTATGAGCACAGAGACCATGCCTACATGCCAAAATGCATGTGGGCTAATCACATATTTGTGGACAGGTGTACCTAATAAAGAGGCTGGTGAGTGTATACATCTTATATCTTATGTTCTTCTTTTTAATTTTTACTGACTCAATATTTTAGTGTACAAAAATACCATAAATTGCTGTAAATGTATATTTATAGCAGACTAAAAAGTTTATTAGGTACACACAATAAATCTTCATTTTCTGTTAAAACTTTACTGATTCACCTGGGCGATGGTTTTTGTTACATGTGGCTTGTGGTGCTGAACCGCTATACCCCATATAGAGAGCTGTTTATGACATTTGTCTCATTTATCTAAATGAGGCATATAAAAAGTCAGACACCAAAAGAAGGTGGTACAGTTCAAACTGATAAAGCAATAAACATTTCTCTGAAAGAGCCTCGAAGGTGCAGGATTGTGTGTATTCGCTTTAGGAGGGCGCTAGGGTTGAAATCTAAAAGACTAAAATAAGATGGAATAAAAACACATCTTGTGGGGTACCTGTATGATAGCAGCTGACCTGTATATTTTCTGTTAGCACATACAGTGAGGGTCAAAAAGCATTTGAACAACGACACAGTATTTTGCAGTTTTAGCTCTGTGTGTCTCCACAGTGGATTTTAAATCAAGCAGTCAAGGAACTATTTAACAATTACAGATATTCTTCAGGAGCTAAAAGCTTGTTGGATCAACATAATTTGAAATAAAATGAGATGTTTTTAATAGTTGGATAAAAATCCTTTGCAGTGAGTGATTGTCTAAAGTCTAGAATCCATGGCCATCACCAAATGCTGCATTTCCTCCCTTGAGATGATCTGCCAGGCCTTCATTGCAGCCACTGTGGGTCTCTCTGTCGTCAGTTTTAACTTCAATAACTGAAAAGCATGCTCTGCTGGGTTGAGATAAGGTGACTGACTCGGCCACTGAAAAATATTCAGTTTCTCTGACTCGCTGCTTTCGATGATTTTCTGCACTGTAAATCGCTTTCTGATCAGTTTCACAGCATTTGGCCAAATCGGAGCACAGAGTATATCCCTGTACACTTAAGGAGCTTAGAAAGAAAAGCATCTGGACTTCTTTAAGTTGCTTAACAAAAGGGACAAAAGAGGTCCTTTTGTCCCTCTTTTGGGGGGATACTCCCACTGGGTTTAAATCTGGGACTCTCCACCATTTGACTCTTAGAACTGAAGAAGCTTCTCGTATGAGAGGTGAAATGTCTTCAAGCAACTTAAAGAAGTCCAGACGCCTTTCTTTCCAAGCTCCTTAGACTACGGTGACCTGGATGACTGAGAACCTTGACAGACATCCCTGTACACTTCACAATTCATCCTGCTACTTTTATCAGCAGTCATATCATCAGTAAATACTAGTGACCCAGTTCCTCTGGCAAGCATACATGATCATGCCATAACATTGCCTCCACCCTGATTGACAGATAATGAGGCATGTTTATCTCCTTCTCCATACTTTTCCCTCCCTGCACACTGTAGTACAAATTCATCTTGGTTTCACCTGTACAATGATTGACACCAACCACTGAACAGTTTTTTTTTTTTTAAACCCCTTAAATAGAAGCTGGAAGCCTTGACCTTTAATCACATCTTGATTTTAAGTCAAGAGGTGGTGTGCAGAGGCTAAACTACAAAAAACTGCGTCGCTGTCCCAACATTTATGGACCTAGCTGTATATTACAGATTTTTACAAGTTTACCTTTGCTCTTGTGATGCGTTCAACTACACCTAAAGCCTTTGGGATACAGCTTTAAAAGTCACAAGGTTTCACCTAAAGTTATGGTATGACTTTCATTTCAAAAGCGCAATAAGATATGATATGGTATAATGGTCCTGATATGGGTTTAAGAATCCGCCTGCGGGACACCGCATGTAACCACACACACGCATAAACACGCTGACACGGTGAGTGGGTGTGGTCTGTTTGCCACGCAAATTATTTCCAAAAAGTATATTTTGTTACAAGTGTATCTGTTTATGATCAGATAAAAACTGCAAGTACCTGGTCGAAACGAGACTTGCCATACTGGAAGGGCGGATATTCAGACATGCTGCTTCAAATCACCGCCAGCCCTCTTCTTCTCTGAGATTATTAAATGTTGTTTATTTCTTTCTCACCCTCCAACTAACTCTTACAGCTGTGGGACTGCCGTTCAACAGTCAGCTGGCCAGGTCGCATTGTTGGAAATGTAGTTTTTCCGGTCTGCTTCGCTCTGACAGGATGTGGCTTTAACCCCCTTACAGGATGACTACATTTCCCAGAAGAGCTTGCATTGTTTTCGCCTCTTTTAAAACGGGAGGTTAATGTTGAAAGACCTGCACTGGGTTTGGGAGTACAACAGTTAAAAAGAGAAATGCTCTTGGTGAGTGCAAGGTTGCTTGAGCTTATAGAGGATTACATAGCCCCCTAGTGGTGGTTCTGAGGAGCAAACAGTAGCAGCTTGCATTATACAAATGTGCAACAGGGTAACCCAGCAGGAGTTGGGTTTGGTTTGTAAATTTGAGTTCAAAGTATATGATGTCATGACACACATGGTTTTTAGAAATTATGCATGCTTAAAATTGCTGGTGACTATGCAGTATTCAGAAGAATATCAGTCCTGGAGGTGTGTAAGAGCATGTACAAAGGATAATAAAACTGCAGGAAAAGATTCAAATAGGATATTAAAAATGTTATTGTTAATAGTGAAGGGGACTAATGACTTCAGTGTTCTGGTGTAAAGGCTACGAGAGGTATTGTGAAATCTCCAATAAGATTTCAGCTCCATCTTTTCAGTGTTTTAAGAAGGTGGAACTAATAAAGGCATGAGCCCAGTCACTGTCGGTGAAAGGTTCCCAAAAGACAGAGTTCAACATGACATAGCAAGATCACTTGTTTTAATATATCACATTTTATTCAGTTACTACTTTGAAGAATATGCTCAATCTAAAAGAGTCAAACTAGTTAAAGAACTACCTGAATGTCAGGAACATCTATAACACTGCTGTTTTAGCAACTTGGAATTGGATGCAAAATTATCAGAAACAACCCAGAGTGAAAGATCATGAGTGGGTTTTTTTTTTTTAAACAACCAGTGGAAATATGGAAAGAAATAATTACCAGAAAACATACGGTGAGCAAGAAACACAAAATATTCTTTATTAAATATACAAAATTTGTGAAACAGAATTGCATCACGGATTGTAAACTTTCCAATCTTACATACTACCTCAAGCACATTCCACCAGCTACACAGTTGAGGAGAAAAATACAATCAGTTTAAACTGAAATGCAAAAAAAACACCAAAACAAAACCTCTGTAAAATGGAAGACGTGAAAGAGGATGTGCCGAGTCACACGTAATGTGCAGTCTCTACAGTCATCTATGCAACTCGATATTGCAATCGCACAGCAGGACTGAGACAACGGGATAGGTCCGGATGCTTGTGTATGCTCGTGTATGCTTTGAGCTCACTGGCTAGTTATCTGTCGTGACGTTAAAAGTAGGCCGAGTGCTTAAATCACGGAGCGATTAGAAAGTGCAGTACGGTGTAAAGAAGATCTAACTATACCGATATCAGACGGACAGGTACAGTTTTATTCTGACAGTTAAGTAGTGCAAGAACATCCACAAATGCTGTTAAAAGTGGCATCATATCAGAATACTTTATGGTGTATCACTCTGCTCCATAGATTAAGTTTCAAGGCTTCTTTTTAAATAAATATGTACACACTATATTTTTGGCATTTCACAGGAAATCACTGTTTCTACTCATTTTCTATTGTTATGCATACATTGTACTTTTGTGCAGCGGTGACCTAAACAATATCAAAACAAAGCATTAGAAGAGTTTTAAAAAACAGAGAGAACAGAAAAATATCAGTGAACAGATGGCTTTTCTTTCTCAAAACCTGCCTCGGGCCCCGACAAGTTCAAACGAAGTGCTCGATTCTCAATGAACATCAAAAAACAAAAATAAGGCAGCATTTGGCATTTCAATACGGCATATATGCTGTAGAACGCGGTATATATCCCTTTGTAACACCTGAAAGCTGTAGCGATATGTGTGCTTGAGCAGAAGCATATGTGACACCCAAGACACTGAGGGAGGGAAGTCAAGTACCAGCATGTCGCAGGCATCTTCTTCTTAACGTGGTGTCGAGAACGCACATGTGGGAAGGCAGAAGCATGAGATCAAATAGCTGGGATGGCTGATCCTGATACTGACTGGATACTGAGTGATACTGTCTTCACCTGATAACACCGTGACCCATGCTAGAATCAGTTAGCTTATGTGGCTGAGCATAACATGCCCAAAGAACAGAAAGAAGAAAAGAGGAAAAAAAGAGGACGGAACAAGCAAATAAATGGGTGAAAGAAAAAGAAGAAAACACCATTCACTTGCTGGCTAAGAACACTTTTGAACATTCAAAGGCTACAATCAGTTCCCAGTAATGTCCACGTGACAAAGGCTGAAATCTGCTCATTTGGTTTGTAGTTTCAAAAACGAGTCAGAGCACTCGGTACTTATCAGGGAACATTAGTAGAGTCTTAATCCAAAACCAAACACACACACGCAGACACACACGCACAGACACACACTCTGGAAATAGTGGCACGACTCAAACGTTGCAGAAAGCCATACCAAAAGAAACATATCAGTGGTTTTGCACATTTTCATCATGAATTCGCCTTTTTAGTTCACTTTGCATGATTTCTATTTGAAGATTTCTTCCTTCCTTCCAGATAGCCAAAGTTTTGAAATCACTTCAATCAGGTCTCAACTTGCAGAGACTTGAAACTTTCCCTCTATTGGAGGAAATGTTATGTTGCCTTTGTTATTTGTTAGCAGTGTTTCCATTGCGTACCGCAGCGGCTGCTGTTGACGCTTCATTCTGACTCTATACACAGGGCTCAAAAAGCCAAATCCAACATAAACTTTCACAAGTTTTACACATGAACTCCAGACAATGCCGGGGAAACTAGGTTAGGGGATTGCCCAGTGAACTGCTCAATACACAACAGGAGATTCATACTGCTGCAAATACTCAGTGTAGTTTTTCCCTCAAATGTCAGGATTTGTAGTCTCTTTATGTCATTTTTGGCTTTTGAACTAGCAATTGAGCTAGCAACATCTCATTGCACTCCATAAAATGGTGACATTTTCTGTTAATGAGCTACTATGAAATGTAACAAGACAACAAAATGCTCACCCTGATTGATCATGTCTTGAGAGGCTTCATGCGTCTTTGATTTTCATGCCAAAAATAGCTGAAACCAATGTCTGCCTTGAAAGAGGGGAATCAATCTACCACTTGACTGTATGCTGAAAAAAGGCCAACAACTGATGGACTAAATATGCAAAACCACCAGTATGTCTCTTCAGGTTGCTCTGCTCAAGCTACAAAGCTGCAACACACATGAGGAAGTGTTGGTGTCGTTTCATCTCGAGTGAGGATATAGTCGGATAAACGTCATGTGGACTGAAACCCTACAATTTTCTCTCTTTTGTGATAAGGTGATAGAAGTGACAGGTGAGGTGAGAAGGAAAATTAATTGCTTTTACAATCAAGATCCCAAAATGGAAGCATCTGGGTTTTTTAAACCCACCAACTGGCTTTGTGAACCTGAAAACAACCTGAGGACGCGCGCTACATTCATAAAACCACTCAGACCAAACCCTTCACCGAGGACGTGTTTCAGTACAGTAAAGCATGCCAGCTGGAAAACGTCGCCTCGACATCTCTCAGTGCCTAAATATTTGTATCAAAAAAGACAGCATAGCAGTGAAAAGACTAAAGAGCTGTTGTTATCGAGGTTAGAGTGAACAGATGCAACGCGAACTGCATACCCTCTACCACCCCGCCTGAATTCGTCACTTGAATTTGGAGCGCACTTGCAGGAGGGTGGGCTTCTGCTCCATGATGCGCACCAGCAGTGTGTCAATGTAGTCCTCCAAATCTCTGACCTGCGGCTTCAGTTTCTTCAGCTCTGTCTCCCGCTTGGCCAGCAAAAGTTTCTGACGTTCATACTCCGCCTTCTGCCTCTCCATCTCCGCCTCGCGTTGCACCAGCAGATTGACCAGTTCGCTGTGGGTCAGGTGGTAGTATGACCCCGCTCCTTCTGTCAGTGACTTAAGACAAAAAGAAAAACAAAAGGACAAGAAAGAAATATTAATTTAACAGGTACAGCCTCGTGTCTTTTCATTGCACTCATTACAGAACGAGATTCAGGAGTTACCTAGCTACCTTGTAGATAGGACCCAGTGCGTTTTTACACGTGGATGCAAGTCAAGTTTCCTGGAGTTTCTCAAGGTTCAACTATAGGCCCTGTTTTTTTCCCCTATTTTTATAAAGAATATTGCGAAGGACATGCCTATTCCTGAACTGCACCTTTATACAGATGATATAATACCCTACTCAGTTAGCTCTTCTCTAAGTCAGGCCATTTAGGAGATCCAGACTGCTTTTGAACTGCTGCAGGCATCATTGCTTGGTTTGAAGTTGCTTCTTAATACTAAGGAAACAAAACTTATGCTGTTCACTCCCAGATCTCGACAGTGGCTAGGACTACATTGCCTCACAGCAAGAAGGTCCTGCATTTGAATCCACTTATTGGTTGGGGCGCTTCCGTGTTCAGGTTCTCCTTGAGGTTTTTCTCTGAGTGCTAGGGCTTCCTCCCACACTCCAAAGACATCCTGGTTATTCTAAGCTGCCTGTAAATGTGAATGGGAGCATGAATGGTTGCCTTTTTTCTGTCTGTTAGCCCTTTTCATAGACACTCCACCCCTGCCCCCTTCTCCCAACCTTAAACTGGATTAGTGGAAAAAAAAACATAGATGGACAGACTAATGAACAATGCCAGATCTTAAAATAATGTTTGTATTCATACCCTAGGAGGAGACTTACTGTAAAAAGAGTAATCCTACAAATACACATGTGTCTTGCTGGATGATAGACTTTTCTTTAACAGCATATTGTGTACACACTGGATTATTATTATCAGAATAGGGCCTTTTTTAAAATTTAGCACTCAGGAAAACACTTGGACATAATATGTTTTTAAAAGTTTTCATTATGATTATATTATTTGTTCTAGACTTCGTGTATCACAGTTATTTGTATTTCATATCAAATTCATTGTCCAGTACACATTCCCATGTATTTTATGGTCTAGACAACGTCACTGGTATAACTATATTAACAAATCCGTACTGGATAAGGCCCCCCCCTTTTTTTTTTTTTATCTCTTTATTTTCTTAACATTACAAAAAGCTACTATGATCTTCACTACTTTATATATCTCCTCTTTAGGGCACTGAGTTTTGTTGTTTTGTGTTTTTTAAGGTAGTAGGATCTGGTTCTCTTATTTTGCACTGTGTTCATGGAATAACTTTCAGAGGACACTAAAGCTGAATGCGTTTGTTTCGCTGGGAGAGTTCAGAACTCTTATAAAATCTTCTGTTACTACAAGGTACAATTCTTATAATGCAAGCTATTTTATTTTATGTTGGTAGTTTATTTCAATTTACATTCTTTATCCTATGTTAGATTTTTTTTCAAACACTGTACCTTCTTCCTTTCGCCCTCCTGCTCCATCAGCTGGCTGCTCCTTCCGTGGTGGATGGTGGACTTTAGCTTCTCCAGGCCTGTGGCCAGCACTGACCGCTTCTCCTCAGCCTGCATGGCAGTGGGCAGGGGCTTCACTGGGTGGGGGCTGGATGTGACAAGACATACACACAGTCACACCACCACACTTGATACAACACCGCTCTCTGACTCTTATATTTTATATGAAGTTTTTTTCAGTTGAGGTCAGGTGAAAAACCTGGTTGCCATTCTGGAGTTCCACAGCTCTTGGATATATTTAACTTAAAAAAAGCCAACTATGCTTCAACAATATACATCAGGACTATTTCTGCATGTGAAATGATGATCGTAGCTACATTAATAATAACCCAGGATTCTACAATATAAGTGTAATACTGGATTCTAGCACTTCAGCCCCAAACATCTTCTAAATAAACTAATGTAAGAAACCCAATCAGTCCGTAGCTTAAAAAAAAGGACTCACATCAGCCACATGGTGGCCGTGAGGAGCTATAGGCTGACAATAGTGCATTTTACTAGGGCCACAAGTGACCCTTTATTGACCCTTTCTGAAAATCACCAAAACCTTACCGTCTTGCTGCTTTGTTACACTGATTTGCATGCAGGGCAACAAACAGCCAAAAACTAGCCCTCTATTTGAGTCAGCTTAAAGGATCTTCTGAAACTCTACAGTTGACCTACATTCATAGGAAATCTGAGTCGACTTGCTGCACTTTCATACTCTCAATCAGCAACAAATCTTTCTTTATTCCAGGTATTGCAGGTTAAGGTGTTATTTGAACGCAACAGATTGGCCTGTGGACCTCCAGGGTGACATCAGGTGCTTAAGGACTCCTTGCTTTAAGTGATTAAGACCAGAGGAGGTTAGACAGGTGTAAGATGTCTTATTAAAAGAAGTAATGGTGAAAATTGAAAAGACCTTAAAAACCGAGAGACTTAATTGGATGCACTGGTGCAATCAATCATGTAGAATTGTATTAAATATGTTATTACCCGGAGGTGGAAAGGAAATGCTACCAGTGACAAAACAACACCTTTTGTGTCTCGCAAAAAAAGCCTGTTTTTTGGTTGAGATTTTGGCAAATGAGCATGGCTGTGTGAGAACTCTAGCTGGCCCTGTGGGGAAAGGGGAGGTATGTGAGTGTTTGTGTGCATGTGTGTTGTGCGTGTGAGTGTGTGTATTCGAAAGGGAGTTGGAGGTGTGTGGTAGGAAATGGGGCAAAATAATAACTGCTAATTGGCCTGAGGCTTTTTTCCCCCCTCCCGTTACCACAGCCAGGACACATGAAAGACACCTACAGAAGAGTTCTGTTAACACCAATGTTGTTGTGTGTGTGTTTTAACAAAGTGAAGAAAAAAGGGAAGATCACACCACAAGGATGAGACAGGATGTGCAATTGGCACAGAAGAAAAGCAGGCGGAAGCAGAGCGCCAGAAGGAGACCAAAGAGATGACAGGATAGAAATTTCTGCAAGTAGTCCTTCCTCTTCACCTCGTCACTAAGCACTGAGCATGTGCAACCTCACCTGTTCTGCTGACTGGCTGCCTGCTGCTGCTGCTGCTGCTCTGCCTCCTGTTGCAGTGGCATTGGCATTGGCTTTGGTGCTGTGGCTTGCGTTGAGCTGGGCGGTAACCTCGCTGAAGCGTTGGCAAAGGGAGAGAAGGTAGAAAGCGCTACAGGGGAGCAAATACTTTCAGGAGCAAGAGAAGGAGCAAAGGAAATCAGAGAGGGAAGGTCGGGGCCTGGCTGAGACGAGGTGGAACCCTGTACCCCGCCAGGATCACTACCAAAAGAGGGTAGGAGGAGCTCGTCGAAGGGAGCTGCCAGTGTGCCCTCAGACTGGGAGCGGTGTAGTGTAACATTCTGTGTAGGAGCGCATATCGAGGACGTAGCATCCGAGACCTCACCAGCACTCTTCAGATTACAGCTAATAAAAGAGTCCGGCTGTGCTGCAGGGAATGATTGCAAGTCTCCTATTGGGAAGGTTGGCTCAAAAGTCGTCGTCTTGTCCTGAGCAGCATGGGGAGATGCTTCAGATTTGTCAGTTTCCCCGATTTCCCCATTAGATAACTTGGATGCATTTGTAGAATCCATTAAGCCTAAAGCAGCACCTGCAGTTGTTTTAACATCCTTCAACTGCATCGTCTCGTTTGGCTCAGAGACGCTGGAACTTTTGGAGGAAGAGTGAGACACGCAGGTTTGGTAATCCTGCGAGTCAATACTGACATTCAGACTTTGGAGAAAGCTGCTGGAGCTCTGATCAGATATCCGTCTGTGCAACTGAGTGTCATCAAAGTCTTGGCTAGGACTGTTTGCAATCTGACTGATGTTGAGTAAATCACTAAGGCTGCTAAATGGCACATGAGAATTGGGGCTAACATCCTGGCCTGCTAAATGAGCCCTCTCAAAGGGTTCAACCAATGAAGCCTGCTTGACATCAGGGGAGGAGGTTGTGATGTGTAATGATGGTAGTGTGGAGGATCTTTCTTGATCTGGAGTTGCAGGATTCCTCACTTTTATATTATCGTCTTTAGAGCCATCATTTAAATCTTTAGAAAAATCCTCTATAGAGACCTTTAAATCATTTATGTTTCTTTCTTGCCCTTCATTGTCCGACTGTGAAAAGATGATGGACTTTAGTTGTGGTTCAGAGAGTTCAGGCAACAAGTCAGGGTACACAATATTAGAATTGTTACATGTTTCAGCATCTGCACCATCAGTTCCTATCTCCTTTGTGATTGATGGATGTGGATGCCCAAGTACTGTGGACTGTGGTGCCAAAGACCCTGCTGAACCACTCAAGTCTACCTTTCTGCTATCCTTAGGCTCAATAACAGTTTGCTGAACAACATCAACTAAAGATAGATCATTTGACCTGTAAGTAGTGTCATCTTCAGATTCTGAGCCCATTTTATTTTTTACATCCGTTGACTCTGTGGTTTTTACCAACCCAAAGATGTTGCTTTCAGTGTCTTCAGATGAGGATGCAGAGACTTTATCAGAATAAGAGGAAACACATGACAGAAAATCCTCTTCTGCTGAACTGCCGAGACCTGAAGAACTAGGATCTGGAGAGCTGCTGCTGAGTTGTACAGACGGGGTGTGGCAAGGAGCTCGACTCACGTTAGTGTCGGGTATTTCACTGGTAGCGCTGGTGTCCTGATTAGTTTCAGAGCAAGTGTTCAGTTTCAGAGAGTTAGTGGAAGTATTCAAAGTTACATCATTGTGCTCAAAGCTTCTGTGTTCTGGGATTGTTTCAAGGAATTGTGGGAAAGTGTTAAGGTAATGCATGTTAGTGTTGGTCACTTGGCTGGCGAGCTGATGATGATGCAGTGCATCAGTCACATTTGTGTTTCGATCGGCTTTATTATTGCAGTGTTCCAGCAGATGGTCGCTGGGTGGTTTTTGCTGTGTTTTGCAGCCTGTGGAGAGATCCTCAGGAGACTGCAGCCTGCCAGCTGCAAATGCTTCAAAGGATTCGTCCCACTCTGAATCCGGTTCCACACTGCTAACAGACATAAAAGGGTTGGATGACTTCTTGAGTAACAGTTTCTTTCCTTCCACGAAAGTTAGAGGAAGTCCTCTCATCCCAGCTTTGGTGACCTCTGTGCTGCTTGCATCAGCATCAGTGATGGATTCCTCGGCAGCTGAGTTGCCGTGGGTGAAGACAGAGTTAGAGTTACTCGGCTGTGGAAAGAGTTGAGCTATAGGGGGCCGGGAACTGGAAAGATAGGGCAGAGGAGGCGGTGTAGGTTTAAGTTGCTGAGTGGTTATCATATCTTCATAGAAAGGGTTGTGCTGGATTAGAGAAAAGAAAGGGTTGGATTGTGATATAGGGGGTGGTGAGGTCGGTGAGTGGCAGAAAGGGTTAGTATGGTGCAGGTTTGGAACCATGGAGGTATGCTCTACAAGGGGACCCAAAGGGTGGTGACTAGGTGGAAGAGGTGGTGAGTGGGGATCAGTGCTGGGTTCTAATTTAGGTGAGACCACCAGGCTGTGAAAGGAAGGCACACAGTCCTCTTGATTAGTTTGGATCATTCACACAGAATAACCGCACCCTGAAGAGGGCTTTTCTGTCTCAAATCACGATTTAAAGAACATACTTTTACAGAGTGCTCACATGAATCAAATCACTCGAAGCTGCAGTCCCCTTTATTCTTTAAAACCACTACTAATTAGTGTATAAACTGAAGTGGAAGAGTTTGCACACACAATTTGATGCCAGCGACACATATCAAAAAGCTGCAGCAAAGCAAACATAATGTGAAAAAACAAAAACATGAAAAAAAACATGACTCACTTTAAAAATAGTATTCTAGAAGTAGAGTTGCAAAGAGGTTGGTAATCGCAACCTCTAACACTGCATGATAGTATTAAGAAATTGAGAGAATCATATTGGGAACGTCCAACTACTGTAATCATCTACTATAAAAATCTATAAAAACCTTAAAAAAAGCATGTTTGTTACCGTATTTTCCGCACTATAAGGTGCACTTAAAATCCTTTAATTTTCTCAAAAATCGTCAGTGCGCCTTATAATCCGGTGCGCCTTATGTATGGTAAGCTATGAAGCCGCACCGCTTGATGGATTGTCGGAGCATTACGGCTACCATAGTCAGGAGCCTCGCGGAGTAATCTGGGTCCAAAGATCCGTTTGCTTCAGGTCCTATAGTCAAACAAACACTGAGGCACACCGAGAGTTAAAAACTGCCTAAATTCTTTCATCTTTAATAAAATGATCAGCATTGCTGCTTTACCAGGTGTAACAATTAAGTTTAACATCCTGGCATCCATGAAAACAGAATTTATTAAATTTAACAGAGTTAGAAGTTAGCAGAATGTTAGCAGGAAGTTGGCTCACTGCTTTCACTTACCTAAACATGATATAGCATGTTCTGACTGAGAGATTTCTGGAAAAAAATTAAAACTATCACTCTGCTCTGCTCTTCTGTCTTTATTTATGTTGCAAGTGATAGCAAACTACACAGCAGTGACGTTTGTAGGGTTACTGAAGTTGGGCTAGCTGGTATATAATGCTGTGCTACGTGATCACTAGCGACACAGCTATGTTAGCATAATATAAAAACTAGAGGATGAACGCTAACTTTTTTCCACTTGATAAAAGTTCCCGAGGGTTTTTGACAAATGCAATCGCATGGAAAGATGCTGTAAACAGACCAAACTTCAGTCAGGAGAACGACTGATATAATCCATCCACAATACGAGATTAGTCATTAATATAAGATAAGATAACCTTTATTAGTCCCACACGTGGGAAATTTGTTTTGTTACAGCAGTGGACAGTGCAAAGTTACATAGCAAAAATTATAAAAAATTATAAGGCGTTTAATGCGCCTTATAATCCGGTGTGTCTTATGTATGAAAACAGACCCGTTCATCGACAGTGCGCCTTATAATCCGGTGGGCCTTATAGTCCGAAAAATACGGTATGTAAGATCTTCAGTTCCAGGTACACTTCATTGAACACTTTAATTGAAAAAGTTGAATTAAAAACAGATATTACTTTTTAATTGTTGAGATCAGTCATATGCATTTATGTGTCTTCATGTCTTCCATCCAAAACACTTTGCATCTAAAACATTAATGGCCGTCTCTTCTCTGTTTTCATTGGCCCTTCATGTAATAATTTGCGAGAAAAGTTGACGCAGCTGGGCGTAGTCATTGTTTAGCGCTAACTGCACCAACTTGGCACCTTTCTCAACTCCAGTATCTAAAAGCATGTAGGTGCGTAGGCTGTGAAAATGTATAGTTACAGAGGCAGCAGAAAGGCCGTGTGTGTACTATGGTCCAGAATAGCTGACCCCTCACTTCTACGAGCAGGTGCTTATCTGGCCAATATTTTGTTTACACTCGGTGTATGAAAATATTACGACATCGACTTCTTTTTTTCCCCCACCTTGTTTAAGTAAATGATTTTGAAAAAAAAATTTAAATCATGAGTTTTGGGAGACCTGAATGAAAGATTAATAATGTATTTAATACTATTTACCACAGACAGCAGTGCAGAAAGTTCAGTAAGGCATGTGACACCCCCAAAATAAATTACCCACTTAAATATGCACTTGTGTTAGAAGTGGATATAAAATAAGACGGGGTTTTCTTCCCCCACTTTCTCCCTGCCCACACACACACACACACACACACAACCTGTAATAGGAGAATGATTTCTTTTTCCCAGCTCACATCATCATCTTTCCAATGAAATGAACATTATTACTGAAGCATATTACAGCGTGCACAAGGCTGAAAGTTGACAGAGCTAATTTCACAAGAGCAGCTCTCCTCCTCCATCTGCACTGCAGATACCTGCTGTAACCAGAGACTGAAACCAGGAGGGATATGTGCAAAGCTGGAAGCAACTTCTAGCTGTGATGCTGGTGCACGGGAAGTAAACATCTACGCCGTCATTTAACCCTCCTGTCAATGGGTTTAAGTTAAGCTTTTGCTGCACCCTGAGCGTCATCGGTTTAAGCAAATACTGGTAGACGACAGATATCGTGCAATGTCACGCCAAATGAGGTGCTCCACAGGAAATGGAGTGCTAATTTAGAGCCAGGAAGGAAGTCTGTTTCACTGCTACTCTGTTTGTCAAAACCTGTCACTGCTAGCCTCTGTCGTAGCTTGGTTGCCATGTCTGGTGGCAGTGGCCTGTGCTCACTGGCTGTATCTGGCAACCTGCACTAGAGAGGCTAGAGAAAATTTTGTGCAGAGATTCATTTAAAAATTCATTTCAAGATCACTGATCTTGAAATAAAATGCACATTTAAGGATTTTATCTAGTAATACTAGGGTAACACCTCTATAACACTTTCTGTCACTCGAACACGCATTTGCATTCTGCTCTGCTGCCAAAATATCATCTTACACATCAAAAACATTCTTTGATGCCCTTATGATTGCCAAAGTAAGATAAAAAGTATACGGGTCACATGCAATTACGCACCTCACTCTGTGAGTAATGATACTGGAAGTCTAAACGTGCAGGTACAAACTCTCAGCAGGCACTTCGTTTTTGGTTGCTTTTGACCTTCTTCATTCAAATAATATTTGTACCAAAGGTTTAAATTGGTCGGACGTCTTCTCTGTGATCAGTGTGTATCTCACCTGGGTTTGCTCTGCGAGTCCTTTGATCCAAACCATCCCCTTTGTTTCTCGTCAGTTGCGGCATGGGCCCGCTCGCACTCATCCTTGGGCTGACTCTGTCCCTTCCCCGCATGAGAGAAAAAGTTCCTCCTCTGCTTTTTCCCCTGGATGTCCCCCCCCTCCACCGTGGAAGCAAAGGACCATGACGTGGCTTCTGTCGGAGCAGCCTGTCCCAGGCGCTCCTCTTTTTCACCCAGCATCGGGCCGCTTTTCTCCAGAGCCGCAGCTATGGCTGCTTTTTCCTCCTCGCCAGGCTTGTCAAAGGACCAGCGGCGCCCATCTCCCACACCACCTTTAGGGAGATCTATGGAGGCCTGCTGACTGAGGTTCTGTAGAGACACAGAGAGAGGCATAGACTTCTGCAACAGTCCCAGGCCTAAAGAACCTGCAGGTTTTCCTGAGCCTGGGGCCTGGGGCTGCATGTTGTAAGAATGGCTTCCGTTGATGCAAACAGTGGGCTGAGGCACTGCAATGGTGATCTCACCAGCCTCATCACCAAACTCGCATTTGAGAGACGAAGACTTGGGCGACGTGTTTGCTGTGTGCTCTGCAAATCATGGCGAGGAGGAGGGAATGGAAGAAAATTGAGAAGAGAGGAAAACATATGACTTTACTCGATTAAACTTCAGCTGATAAAGCCTTGTTGACATTTTCCTGACAATGTCTTTCAAAACAGAGCTGATCAGTGTTTCTGGTGGACAAAGGTGTCAATGGAAATTTACCCGCGATTGAATCTTTTCTAGAAACTGTGCTTCGTAGTGCAGCTTTTTAAACCCTTCTCTCCCTCATGGTGATGTAACAGTGTAGATGAGATTTCAGGGAGCACAAGCCCCCATAAAATCTATACAACTATCAAGAAATAGAACTTCCACATGTATAACTTTAACTTAAAGTCTATGTGACATTTACAGAATAACCTCAAAAACTCTTGCTAACAAATATTTCTGTTCCTTTGGTTGAAACACAACAGCTAACAAATCCATGTTCTAGACATTATCATACAAGAAGAATATTTCACTTTGATACTAAAGTGACAACAAGCTCACCTGGGCTGTTATCTGCTGTCAGGTTGCTGCTGTTACTGGGGGAGTTGGAGAGATCGGACACCACCACGCTGATACCGGCCGTAGGACTGAGGCTCCCACCCCGTGACGATGACTCGCTGCTCTCCGAGCCCAGAGACGTGCTGGACCGAGTGTCGGACGATTTTCGCAACTTTCCCCTCAAAAAGAAGGTTCTCATCTTGCTCCTCCGGACCTCGCCCCCTTCGTCGTCCTCATAATCCTCCTCTCCACCTCCGTCGCTAGGAAGTCTTTGGCGCATGCGGTACAAAGAGCCATACCCACTCGGCAGGACGGCCGAAGAGGAGTCCTCGTCGCTGGATCTCCTCTTGCCTTTCATGCGCTCCTTCAGCTTGCTGAATGTGGAGGCGCCCTTATCTTTGATGACAAGGTCGTACATGCTAGCTGTCAGGTTGTCGCGTGTGAACTGGATGGTGACTTGAATGTCTCCCCGTTCCTTCTCCTTCTTCCCCGTCTTCGAGTTGAGCCTGTACCACCTGCAACAGAAAAGAATCCATTTGCATGATCAACACACAAACACACACCGTTTATCACTCTCTAGTGAAAAGGCGTGTGAAAAGAAGTGAAAAGAAGCTGTATTATAGCATATTCAAATGTGCTGCTTTTCACTAGTTCATATCATCTTAAAGTATGTGTGTTCTGACTATCAGCAAAGAATTATTTGTTATAGCTTCATGTTATTTGATACTTAAACCGGGCTTCTGTGCTTGCCCGGAAAAGAGCTGCAGAGTGCGAGGAACTATTTTGTGCACCTGTGGTTCCAAGTGCTCGTCACGAATCTGTAAGCTGACTAAATCCAGAACAACCTCCTGAGAAAATATATTATGCATCATATTGAAAAATGCACAGGTGCATCCTTTTTCGCTGTCAATAAAAATCCAAACACAGAGCTGAAATGTTCTGGTGTTGATTACTCTTCGTACTATAGTAACAACAAGTCAAAGTGCTTTTGTGACGACTCACATCAACAATTAGTTCGCCGCTGAGTGCAGCCATGAAGCAGTGTGAATGACTGTATTGTGATCATGAATGGGGCTAATCTGTCCTCGCACAGGGTAACAGGGTGTGTGAGTGTCTGCGACCTACTAATACCAAACAGCTGTGTGTCCTGACATACCACAATACCCTGGGGGAGGCCCCTTGTTTTTGTCGTCAGGGCTGGTGAGCAAGAACAATGAAGTAAAACAACGCTCACTTCTGATGTAACACTCAGCGCCCCACATGA
Source organism: Pelmatolapia mariae (assembly GCF_036321145.2). Classification (NCBI taxonomy): domain Eukaryota; kingdom Metazoa; phylum Chordata; class Actinopteri; order Cichliformes; family Cichlidae; genus Pelmatolapia; species Pelmatolapia mariae. The sequence continues at coordinate 46,813,185 of NC_086241.1, forward strand.
ATATGAAGGCCTTAAAAATGTGTGGAACGGTGCCACCAAGTTCACCGCACTGTGACTCATAGGAAAGTCTCATCTGATCTGTAGTGACTGGTTTAAAAAAATTAAATGAGTGAGAAAAATTCCCCAGTTAGCATAAATATGCTGCCAACGGGAAGTTGTCAGCTCTGTCAGGAAGACAAACAAACAGGCCTCAAACGGGTATCTGCTTATAGATTTTTCACTTCCTGTGCTACTGGGTGGCCACATTATTATAAACCTCACACCTCGACCGCATCGTCTCTTTATTCATATGTGCATTACGAAGCTGAGGGGCACATACGTAACCAAAGTGAACATTCACCATTGTTCTGAGAAAGAGTACAGACATCCATAGATATATATGGATAAAGCAGGATATCCACACTCCACATTCAAGCTCCATTTGGAGAGACAGAAATACTTTCTTTGTCAAGTAAACAACTATTTTTATATCTTTTGAAATATTCAGACAACTTAAGCTGGTGTTGTGATATAATATATAAAATTGAGTCTTTTTAAACAGAATTCATTGCAGGAAATACAGTTTATCTGAGACGTTAAATAACGGTCATTAACTAAATCAAGTGTGCTTACATGTAATTTTCTTATTGCATTAAGTGCTTGTGAAACTTCTTATTGCACAAATGAAAAAACAGGATGTTAATAAGGTTGTCGAAATTGCTTCATGATCAACTACAAATGTTCTGTTCTGTTGAGTAAACAAGAAAATCTAAATGTCGTGCACTGGAAACTCAAACGTGCAACTGAGGAAAGTTACAAGAACAGAGGTTTAAGAATCAAAGGCAAAACATGAAAGCTCCAACATGAAAGAAAACGGGGACTACCCCACTCGTGTACGAGAAAGGAACCTCACACATTCGCCTTCTTAGAAACCAGAAAGCTTTTTATTTCTCCCCCACGGGATCCCTTCCTTTTTTCTCTAAACCTCCACTGTGACTCTGCAGAAACACAAGTTGAAAATTAACACGGGTCACAATGCAAACACTTGATAAATATGCTGCATTGTTGTAACATTGTGGCACAGGTTTAGCATGTTGTCATGCTAACATCATGTAGGTGTAAATGTACAGTACAGTTCATAATGTAATTCAATTGACACTTAAAGTATAAGCTATATGTTAAAATAGCATGGCTTATTCTTTTAAAAACAGAAATAAAATAACACAAAATAAGAAATATAAACTGACAAAATTAAACCTATTAGCAAAACTGCATATTCACTAATTACATGCAAATGTACCAGTTATGGCTTGATAGTATAAAATAATGTAATTATGTTTTTATGCTACGTTTTTTTTTTTTTTTCAAAAGTCCTAAGTAACACTATATTACATAGCTAAGGTATGATATTAGGGCTGGGCGATATGGCCTAAAATCCATATCACGGTATAATTTGAAGCATGTGCGATAACGATATATATTGCGAGATATTCTTTTCTTCTGTATAACGTATTTTACACACTATAAGGCACACTTAAAATCCTTTAATTTTCTCAAAAATCGACAGTGTGCCTTATGTATGAATTCTGGTTGTGCTTACTGACCTCGAACCGATTTTATGTGGTACACGGCGCGCAGAAATCTGTCAAAAAATGTTTTAGTACGACTTTGGTAAGCTATGAAGGCATACCGCTTGATGGATTGCCAGAGCATTACGGCTGCCGTAGTCAGGAGCCTTGCGGAGTAATCTGGGTCCAAAACTCCGTCTGCTTCAGGTCCCAAAGTCAAACGAACACTGCGGCATCACTGAGAGTTAAAAACTGTCTAAATTCTTTCATCTTTAATAAAATGATCAGCGTTGCTGCTTTACCAGGTGTAACAATTAAGTTTAACATCCAGGCATCCATGAAAACAGAATCTATTAAATTCAACGGAGTTAGAAGTTAGCAGGAAGTTAGCTCGCTAGTTTCCACCTAAACATGATATAGCATGTTCTGACTGAGAGATTTCTGAGAAAATTAAAAGGTACAGCTCTGCTATCACTTCCAACATAAATGAAGATAGAAAACTAAACAGCAGTGACTTTTGTAGGGTTACTGAAGTTGGACTAGCTGGTATATAATGATGTGCTACGTGATCGCTAGCGACACAGCTACGTTAGCATAACATTATCACAGTGAAGCTGAAGGACAAACTTTTTTCCACTCGATAAAAGTTAACGTGAGGGTTTCGGGTGGTTAGGGACAAATGCAATTGCATGGCAGGATGCTATAAACAGACCAAACTTCAGTTAGGAGAACAACTGAGATAATCCATCCACAATACAAGGTTAGTCATTAATATACTGCAACAACATGGGAATAGAGCAGCTGCGAGAGAATTCAGCATTAATGAATCAATGGTAGGGAAGTGGAGGAAGCGCAGTTTTTGGCTTTCCTCATATTCCAAAAGTGCTTAGTCTCTTTGCTATTACTGTTGCCCGGCATAATTTGTAGATGATGTTGTTTGCAGCCGCTGCAATGCTTTCGACCAAAACAGGCGCAGCTTGATGACACCATCAACATGCACTGTGTTGGCCAAATTTATATCGTTTCTACCGTATACCGTTTATACCGCCCACCCCTATATGATATAGTTCAATTTTTATAACTTAAATAAAACCATTAGCAACTTCGTGGTACAAATACTCTTTCAGAAGCACTTAAGGACTATTAAATGTTGAATACTGTTCAAATTCTATCAGCTCCAATTAAATTACCACAGTGGCTGGTCTACTCTCTCTCTATAAAGGTACATTACAGCTTAACATACTGCAACTGCTCAACAGTCCCTGCAGCAGATCTGGACACACTCGATAAAAGGAAAACTAAATTTCAGCAAGATTTGGAGGGTTAGTGAAGTTAGGGTAGCTAAAATATAATGACACGCTACACATGTCTCCTCTATTACTAGGTGTCCCAATCAGCCGAGACAAATGCAATCATATGGAATAAAGAAGACACCTAAAATGGACAAAGCGTGTGAAATGACCCCATCCACAAAAAGACACATTCCACTGTAATAGCAATAGTTACACCCTTTTGCACAATCTCTAGGGTAAAATAGCAAATGACAAAATTCACAGGTTAGAATCAAATTTCAATCAGATATCTTCCACCTCTGTAATATTCTTTGCCAATATTCTTGATATTTATAATTGAGCGACTTGTATATATTAGTGCTATTTCTTAAATTTCTGTATCATATTGTATTATTTAATTAGTTTTGTCTGTTACTGTCTTGGAGCAACTGTAACCCACATAATTTTCCTAGGGATTAATGAAGTATTCTGATTCTGATTGCAGAGTGGTTTGGATTACTTGCTGCTGAAATCTTAGATGACCCAAGAGTGTAAATATTAGGGGTGCAACAATACTCGTATCGATATTGAACCGTTCGATACACTGCTTTCGGTTCGGTACGCATATGTATCGAACAATACAAAATTTTTAATTTATTTTATCAAATTTTCTTCTGACGATGCTGTCTGTGTTGACCGCTCAGTGAATCTGCGTTCGACTACTCCGCCTAGGCTGCACTGTCGAGCACAGATCCACTGAGCACAGCGCAAGCTAGCGAGACAGAAGTTCAGCTCGTTGCAACATGGCAAATTGAACCTCCCCCTCCCTCATTCAGATCTGGCGTTTGGAACTATTTTGGTCTTCATGTGAAGTATGACCCTGAAGGTAAGCGCGTCATGGACAAAAGTAAAACAGTGCCACGCAATGCTCAATTACATTGGTGGGAACTAGTGCGTTAGCGCAGTTAGCTCGTTAACGTGTTGAGTCCGTCCAGCCCCACGCACGGGGCGATCCGCGGTAGCTAGTTAACGGAGATTTGCCGCGTTGTGGCGTTAATGTCATTTCAACGAGATTAACGCTGACAGCACTAGTGGGAACACAACGAATATGACTGCACATTTACTCCGACATCATCCTAGTGCGAAGACAAGTGGAAGCAGACAAAAACAACAAGCACGCATGCTACAAACTTTACCCGAGCCATTTAGACAGCCGTTAGCACATGATTCTCCTTATGGGGACCTGATATGTTTAATATGCTGCTGAGAATATACCCCAGAAGAAGCGTATAGTATAGCTTTTATTTTGGAAAGAGCCATTTCTCTGTAATAAACTCTCTTTTCCAAAGATGAGGGATTTCTCGATCAGATAGATTTATTTTTTATTACTTTGTTGTTTCAGCAACATTAAATTTAAAAACTGTACTTTTGAGTTAAAATATAAATTTATAATTTTAATAAATGACAAATTAAAAAGGCATGAACATTTTTTTTGTATCGAAAAAATATCGAACCGTGACACCAAAGTATCGAACCGAACCGAACTGTGAATTTTGTGTATTGTTGCACCCCTAGTAAATATATGCTGCACATGTATGCTGCTAATAAAAAGCTGCAGAGGCCAAGAATGAAAACTTTGTGGGGGGCTTGTTTCTATTTAGAGAACAAGGTGCACAGCACTACAAGATATTAATAACATATTCAACAGTCAGGGTTGTTATCATCGCTTAACGCCAATAGGCAAAACATGCTTAGCCTATGAGATAAACATATACTTATGAGCCAAATTAGCATTTGCCAGCTTACTAAACTCCATCAATCCAAGAAGCAAGACTGGAGAGGATTTAGTTTTAGACCGAAATGTTGAAAAACTGACTTTAAAAAAAAGATATTTAAGATTTAGAGTTAGTAATTAAAGCGTAAATAAGTGTTTTAAATGCCTACATCCTACAGCACCTGGTCAAAAACATGACTAATATACGAATGTAACATTATATTGAAGACATATTGAAGACACAATATAATGGAGAAAAAAAGACTATGGAGTAGGACTGACAGACTCATAAACCCAACATGAAATCATCTAAATCTAATCAGAATACCAGACTGTTCTCTTCAACCCATCTTCTGTTTGATTACAGACGAACAGAGACAGGAAAGTTGTCTCTGGCAACAACACTGGCGTAATAGTAGGCTGCAGAGAAGAAATAACACAAGTCATATAATTCACTGCACAGGCTGTTATGTAATCACCATCATCCTGCCTCTGACCTCAAGTTCAGCCCTGAAAACATGGTAACACCCAAGAAGAATGTCACTGAAAACAATTAGTAAAGCAACTCCTAAAAGTCAAACTCCAAGAGGCACGACTAATGAGCAGGTGGAGCTCGGCGTAAGAGGAGAGAGGAATGCTTTTTACGGCCCGAGAACAAGAGAACTATATCTCACAGAAATCAGGCAACAATGGAAATCTGCCACTTGAGCACGTTGTTTTCATTAACGAACCAGATATCATTCACACACATGAAAAAGGCGTAGGCGGGAGCAGCACTCCAATGAAGCAAGTACATACAGCCTATAAGCCTGGGTCTTATGTTTCTACATTTGCTGAATGATGAGTTTGAGGCTGATTTAGTCTAATCCAGATAAGGTATTTATATTGGCACGTTTCATTAAGACAAATCCTGTTAAGGGATTATCGAGCAACATGTCAACAAAGTCAATTCCTCAGCTCTGAACTCGTCTTTTTTCTGTTTAATGTTTGGAGCCAACACAGATTTTTGTGTGGGCTCATTCTCCTGTCACTAATATTATGTCTCAAACGCCTGTTAGGTGTGGATTCGAATTTCACATCGACGTGTCAACAATAGTATCGGTCCTCCTCCTGGCACGTCAGCCGAGGTGGGGTTCACATTCCAAACACAGGGCCAGGGAAGCTATGCAAGGTTTCCTCAGGGATACTTAGTACTACAACCACATCACTAACATTACAGGGATTGTAATTCATTAAAAATATGTACATCTTTCTCTAAGCCTGCACACGGTAACATTTTGTGCCTTTGTCTTCTCAAAATAACATTTCTAACTGGTCATATAAAAATAAAGAAGTTGCAAAATACTTAAAAGGCCACGTACAGTTCCGTTGTACGTGCACCTGTTCTTGCCTGATGCATGACTAAGCCTGACAATAATAAATGTGAACAACAAGTAAAACACACAAGAGGCCCAAATACAGAAACTGCAAGAGAGACAAAAGCAGCAACCTACATTTTGTAGCCCACATACTCAGGCAGAGCACAGCCTGCTACTGAAGAGGAGCCAGTTTCCCAAAAGCATCATCCCACACAGAAACTGTATAGTTCACTAAGGCCATCGTGCAAATGCGGTTTTCGTTATAAGCACTAAGTGAAAACATAATAAAGACGGAAAATGTTCTGCTTGTTTTTGGGAACATGTGGAAGTCTAAACAGGTTTTTAATTGTCATAAGACAGGGAAAAATGCCATTCCAGAGCTGCAGAGCATAACTACATATCTGCTTCCCCATCTTGGGAAAACAGGAAATCACAACACTCCACCCCATCCCAGCAACACACCACCATCTCCTCATCTCCCTGATCTACCACAGAGCAGACAGGAAGATGTTCCCACTCTGAAGATGCTGTCTTATTGCAGACTTCAACTTACAGGCTATATGTCAATCCCTAGAAACCACCCTTCGGAGCAGACGAGAGCTGAAATTACAACACAAGTCGTCTATCAACCCGTAGTCAGCCTTTGTGGGGCTCTGTGAGCCTCTGTGGTATCGGGGCCAGACACAAGAGTGAAATGAAACCATTGCCAAGGGCGTGTGAGCTGTGGAACTTAGCAGCACATGATTTAACAAATATGTTGGCATTTAAGGTCGTATCGCTCCCTTCTTCTCTTTTTTTGCATTTATCTAGCAGAGGCATCAGACGGGTTTCAGTTTCAGGGAGGCTCAGAGTACTCTCCAGGGGCACGAGTGCAGAGTGCATCTTGCACTACAACTTTAGAAAACACAAGCAAGTGAAGAAACTTTGTCACCTCTCGAACACTCTGTCACATTTAGAAATGAAGCTAACAGCTTTTCTAGCAGCTCTAGAGAGCTGTGCTCATGCTAACGCACAAGGACTTCAGTAGATGAGAGTATTTTTGAAACAAAACCCTTGACCTTTACCAAACCTTCCAACACACTACAAACTGCTATATTACAGCGTAATGCAAAAAAACACAAGGTTTTCTTTTTAACAATACTCTGTTAGAAATCTTCATCAATGTTCAGCTCTAGTGCTGGCATGGATTTTCTGTTGGGGGGGAAAAAAAGGTAAAAAAAAGGGTCAACTTTTTATCCAAATTGATGAAATGATTCAGCAGAAAAGTCATAAAATAATAAACAATTACAGCCAAAAGCAAAGGATATAGTGAAAAAATATAGCAGTCAATGGTCTTCAACAATGATAGCAGACCATCACCTCGATATCATATCCAAGTGCATAAAAAAAAGGATGTAAGCGGTGTTGTTCATTTGAGTTACCGATTGAACACTTCCCATTACACCTTTCTGAATTAATTAGGCCAACAACCCCTTCAGGAATACTGTGGGTAATACTGGTAATATGGCCTGGATTCCTGCTTCCTCAGCAGAAGAAGCAGACAGGCTGCGAGACCCATACCACATTCCACATCTGGATGCTATAAGCGAAAAACCTACCGACCAACTTCCCTCCCAATTCTTTAAAACCACATAGCCGCAGATACACATTAGGGATCAATGAGTGATAAATAAACCTGGACATGAATGCTCGTTGTATAAACACTAGATAGACTGCAATAACGGACAGAAAAAAAAGAATGCACAATAAAACAAAATGCAAAATAAAAATAAATGCAGATTACAGAATACTAACGCAGGCTATGCCAAATAATACATTGTAATCAGGTTTCGAGCCAAATCTACTAGAGTCAGGTGCTAATATGCAAGGCCATCAGAAGACATCCAAGAATATTTTTTGCAATGCAAAGTTTGCCACATTCTTGCCACCACTGCGTTCCAGTGTTTCAGTCTGAAAAGCAGCCGAAATGTCAGGCTCGAGTCTGCCAGCTTTCCAAGGTTTATGTACAACAACTACCGTTAAATATTTTAAGTACCAAGTAAGAAAGAAGCAAATGAGAAGAAAATTAGGCAAGAGAGCTAAGACTTTCAGGAAGGGGGACTCAATGGGAAACTTAAGCAATCGGGCATGTATAACTTTTCCCTATCATCTTTCAATAAAATGTATTTCTCTACTGAATGACTACTTAACTCACCAGTGATGCTCTGCAAGTAACAAAGTGGTATTCACTACAGATTAACTCACATTATCTAACCGCTTAAATTACCTTAGTTTAATCACATCACTACTCATTACCTTCATCATAAAAAAAATTAAAATCAGGGGATTGTTCATCGACTTACGTAGAATCTAATAAACTTAAGAGATTTCTCATGATTCCAAATGTAATTTGGTCATCAAGGAAAAGCAAGAATGTTTGCATTTCTAGTTTTAAAGTAGTGATTACACTTCAATCTTGACAAAAAAGCAAGCATTAGATATAAATACAAACTACAAAGGTACCCCTCACTGTCACTGTTAGTAACCACTATACTGATGATATTATACGATATGCCACACTATGGCACATTGCTAATACTAGAGAGGAGCTAACCTGGCATCACTTTAAAATAACTTTACATTAGCATCCTAGCGATTTGACTAGCTAGAAGTACACAAAAAGGCAGCAATGTTAGCTGACCTAGATCTGGAAGCATGTCAACCTCATCTAGCAATTGTGGCCTGCTACAAAATATTAGCAAACAAAACAGCAGTCATCCTCTATGTGCGCCTCTTCTCCTTTACTTTCTGGCTTTGTTGAATACAACCAGATGGTCTGATGAGATTTTTGTGACGTAGACACACTGCCGCTCCGTCACTCAGGAACATATCCCTCGAACGACCAGTGGACTCCTGCATACTCAGCTATCTGTATAATCTATACAGATTATGGTCTGAAAAATCTCCATGGAAAATTTTTCCAGAAAGCCATGCTACATTTATATTATCTAGGGTGACTTAACAGGTCACAGTGTTATATAACCTTTAATTGCAGCTACTGAAAGTCTGTCGGCTCTTAGCAGAGGATTTTTCTGGATGTACATCTCTCTCTCACACACACAGAGAAAGAAACACACCATCTTCCTGCCTCACTCAGCAGATAGACATTCAGCTCTCAGGCCTGAAACAACATCACAGATTTTCTTCCTACACATATACAACAGGGCAGGGAACTGTGACAGAGAGCCGATACAAAGAAGAAGTTGTAAGCACCAAATCTAAATATATAATCTTAGCACAACACGAAGCACTGAACCAGTAAAGAATCACTGGCATGCAGCAAACAATAAATAAATAAATAACTGAATAAAAGAGCTGACATTTATACTCTTGGGAAGAAACTTGATTATAAAGGAAAACTGAATATGGCAAATCTGATAATCAGCAAAAGCCTGGCAAAATGAATTTTCTGTTAGCAAAATGGGTTGATTGCTATGCATGCTACACTGGCAGGGCCTTTGTAGCTTCCTCCTGACAGACCCAGTAGGGGAATTCACCGAACGCCCACCTTTCCAGTAATCTGCTCTACACCAGTAATGCAAAATGCAAATATGTTGTGGTCACTCTTTTGAGGGAAGATCCACTTCTATCTTTGTTTCTTGAAAAAAATTACTGAAGGAGGAACATATTTGATGTGTTTTCTTTTACTTCTTTCATTGCTAACTATGAATATGAACTGTGTTTTTAATACCCTTACATACTTGTGTAAAGCTTCTCTGTTACTACAAAAAGTTAGCGAACCTAGAGTACTTATTGATTGAAATTGCCTCAGTTTTCACTGTAGGCAACAGCAAATTTATTTTCACAATAGATTAATGATTTAACATTTTGCAGTCTTACAATGAGTCAAAACTCCAATATTTTCAGTGCCATACATATTCAAACTAAAATAAAGGTGAAAATCTAATTTAAACAAGTTACTAGAACTTTATATATTTAAAAAATTCATTACCATTGATTTTGTCATGAATTAGGAACAAGTCAAGGTACTAAACACCGTTTTAGTACCAACTTAGTCATTTTGTACCCTTCAACAAATTTGATACCTTTTTGAATATTTGAACAATTAATATTGAAACTCTACTACCAATAAACACTTGATTTTGATAGCTTTTCTTAATTTGTTAAGCTAGCAACAGATAGTAACATAACTAGCTTAAGCTAACATTAGCTACACGATAAGGTTGAAAACATTGTCACTATGGGACTTTTTGTTTTAGCTGACTTGTTTAAAGAAATTAAACCAATACATGCAGTTGATGACACATACATACAAGACAAACTGGCAGCATCTTCGTTGGTTTCATACAAAAATACGGTATAACACTTTTATTAAAGCATTAAGCTAGCCAGTCCTGGTAAAACAGAAGCTAGCAAGTAATGCAACCTTTCTGACCTACTGACACAATAATGTAGCTAATTTGTTTAATGACATGTTCCTTGAAGTAACAATTGTGCTACTCAAGGTAAACCCTAAGTTCAACGTATCAGAGGTTGCAACTCATGTTAAAGATAAACACTTGGTTAAATTCATTACCAACACTTTTCCTCTCGCATTCTTGGGTTTTAAAAAGGCAAGTAAGACTCCATCTAAGTCAAAAGGCTCAGCTCAAAGAGAAGTCCTGTGTTAATGTTGAATTACGAGTTGTTTATCGATTCATTTTTAACAGAATCACAAGGCAAGTCAAATGAGCAGAGTTAACTCATGCAGTCCAATATAAATGCGTCCAAATTTAAAGCTCATTCCTCATTTCCACTCACTGACTGGAACATGCTGATTCAGAAGTACACTGTATGGAAAATGATGAATCCTGCAGACAATAAAAGTCAGAAAATAGGGTGGCTGGGGGGGGGGGAAATATACGACGTGGAGCTCTATATCAGTGTGATGCTTCAAACTCTTCCAAAGGGCTAACTATTAAAATCTGTAAAGTTACAGATGCACACCTTGCTTCTTAACCTCTGCTAAAATAATTACAAGGCTGTTGTCACTGCATTATTCTGTGTTTTCCCATTAAATTGCATGGCAGTCTAAAAGGAAAGGTCACTTTTAATCTCGTTTCATGGGTGTTAAGTGAGTTGAAAAGCTACCGGTTCTCTTTCTAACCTTATGTAAGCCGTTTATCAGTCGTACTTTCAGCATGTTTTTATTATCAGATTTTACTGCCATCATTTATGTTTCCCTCTAGATTTGATCACCATCCAAAAAAAACTCAACTAACACAAACAGCACACTTGAGGAAACCAATTTTGCATTGTGTATGTCAAACTAGACTTCTCGTCTTTCTCGTGTTCATTTTCCTTAAAAATATTTGAATATTGTCACCTTAATGATCGTATATGTATTCAAACCTCGATACATGACTTGCCAGCTGCACAATATGGCTGAAATCTCCGTTTTATCACATTAATTATTTCTCTACAAAAACCATATGGAAAATACAAAAAATGTATACAATGAATGGAAAGTTACATAAAATGATCAACCTGATGACAAATAATTTTCCAAAGCAGAAGATCACAGTAATGATGGAGAGGGGTATGTTAAGTGTCAAGCATCAACTGTCAACTCAAACTGAATATTAATAAACTGAGCTGTTTTGTCCCATTATCACTGTAACACTTTATTTTCTGGTTTCGACAAACAGTTCAGTTCAATTTGGTTTTGAACTTTAGGGTTGCATTCGGAAGGGCATTCGGCATAAGCTCTGCCAAATCAAGCATGCGGAGCGTCCCGCTGTGGTGACCCCTTGTGAAGAGGGAGCTGCCAAAAGTAGCTACTACATTTAACAGGGTTCTATCAAAACACAATCTACTGAAGTTGTTCATTAGTTATGATCACTAGCGTGTACAGCACTGTACATCAAAAAAAAGAAAGAAAAAGAAAACAAAAAACATGTCAACAATAACACAGTTTGACTTGCAGAAAAATAGCATTTTTGTACCAACAAGGTGATTCCCAAAGAGCTATTAGCCGAAAACTTTGTATATCTCAGCATGGTGTGCAATTTGAAAAAGAAACTAGACAAATGGAGGCGAAAAGAAAAAGTAGTAAGCCTAAAAAACAAAAGAAAACCCATCTTGAACAGTATTTGAAAACAATATTCTTCAGTTGGTCCATCTACTGTTTGAGGAATTCCAGTGTACACAAGAACTGAGCTTAAAAGCAGTGGCAAGAGGTCCTAGAGAGTGACGAATCTTAATATTAGTACATTAATATGTATAAGGGAGTTAGGAGAGAGACACAACAGTGAGCGTCTACAGCAATCTGTAAAACACGGTGGAGGCTTAGTCATGGTTTGAAGCTGCATCTCAGTCAGTGGTGTCGGAGAACTTGTAAAAACTGATGTAAATATGAACACACAAAGTAATGTCAGATTTTAATGCACCATGCAGTATCGGTTTTGAATGCAGCTGATTGGCTACAGCTTCATTTTTAAGCATGGAATTGATTCCAAGCATATGGAAAACACAGTAAAAGCATACCTTGATAGAAAAACACACAATGGACACTGTCAGTCATGGATTGGCCTCCAGTGTGGGATCATCTTGACAGAATGAAACAAAAGGCAGCTAAAATCTAAAGAAGAGCTTTGGAAGACCTTCCAGAAGCCTGGTGAACCATTCCTGAAAACTTCCTAAAGAAAGCTGCCTAAGTGAATTCAGACTATGTTGAAGAATTAAAGTAAGTGAGTCATACCAAATATTGACTATCAAGCTTTTTAGAATTGTACAAACTGTGCTTTTGATTTATATACTGTATTTCCATGTATGTTTGCACATTTCAAAATGCACCTATTTCATAAAAAATAACAGGCAGTTCAAGACTTTTGCACAGTACTGTGAATCTCTTATTAGCTTATCTGTACTTCGCTAGCTTCCATATTTGTTAGACAAAGCTCTTATGCGAGTTTTTGTTTGAATCAAACTTTAAAAACTGGTGCACTTGAGAAATACAGCAAGTTCTGCAGAAAACACATTAACATGCAGCAAACAAATACTACTTTTCTCAGAACGAGAATAGCCATTATCCTACAAAATGAAAAGCCAATACACTCAGGGGGGTTTGTTGTAATAACCTTACAAAGCCTAATACGACCAGTGGCTTATAGTAGTAGCTAGTAGTTGGAAGTATCTTTTTAAAATTAGCAAACTTTTCCATTTGTTCTAAGTTCCTGTTTGAACATTTCCCATGATTTAGTGCAACGGTAGTCAGAACATACAGGTTCTGATTGTGTAGCAAAACTCAGAGAACAGGGAGCGAGCAGATGCTGAATACCTTCAGCCTGCAGGTAGCCTTTCTTGTCTTTAAATTATACACACATTGGCTGGGTATAGTGTTTTGGTGTTGGAAGAATAAGAAGAAAAGTCTAATTATAAGCTTTTTTATGTATCAAAGTCAACTATTGTAAATGGTCGTGTTCAAATGTTTGTTTTGGGGGGGTCTTTTGCAAACCTTCTAGCATATCTTTTCTCTTCAGTAGCAAAGAGGAGAATTGAAGCTGGAAGCTTTGAAAGCTGCTGGTGTTGCTAATAACCAGTGAACATTCACTGAATCCCACGTGAAGACGCTGAATGTACCACAGCACCAAACTGCTGACACATCATCATCATCATAGGCTGGCTCTAACCTTCAAGTGACCAGCTCCAACAGGGCCGACTGGAGGAGACTTGCTCCCCTTTCGTCTCAAATTCATGGCTCTGTTTGACTGAAAGCACACTTAGGTCAGGTGGCAGTCACTTAAAAGATTTTAAAAAAACTGCTTTATGTGGCATTTTCTTAGCCAACACGACAAAACATAACATCTTTTAGTGTGTTGTCAGCATGATGGGGCAAGATCATGTACCAGTTCTGAGTAGCACTTATTGCTACTGTCAGATATAACAACTGGACTTACTTTTTTATTGACCCTGGTTTGGTGGATGAAAAGTAGAAGGGAAGCTCGTCAAGTTTTGGAGCAGTGGTATGAACACGCAAACAGTAGGAAAACCTTTAGGTATCCAAAACCTTCCTGTAAATGTCAGGTCTTTTGCTAAAAGTGCCTTTGAACCATCAGTGCAAAGCCCACCTTTTTATCTAACAGCTAACTGCTTATGTGCCATTATTACTCAACCTACAAATGTCATACATTTCGATATTCTCCGAAGGTGTTGAAAGGTGTTATCAACAAAAAAAGAAAAGAAAAGCTCCTGTTTGCACCATTAGAGAGATGCACAAAAAAAAAAGATTTCTGTTACCATGAAAAAGAAATAAAAAGATTCCTCCAAAGATTTTTCACCAAACTTCCTGCTGTAGTGGGCGGGGCTTGTGTGAAACAGCATGTTATTGCTAAAAATACCTTGAAGCTTTATTGGGATCATGAAACTGTTGGTTAATCCCTGGATTTGGGACAAGCATTAATCCAGCTCTACGCCACTCTATGCCTCAGCTATGGGGAAACAACAGTTGTTGTTGTTGGTGGGGTTTTTTCTTTTCTAAAGAACCGACCGCAAGCAGCTGATGATGTAAACATTGTGGAGGATGTGAGGTTTGCAGAAGTTGTAGGGGAGCCTTGAGCCTCAGTGGGGAGTGCGCTGATGGTTGCTAAGAGTTAGTTTGGTCTGTCTGTGGGAGGAGGGAGGGTGTGTCTGCAGGGCCCTGATGCAGCACCAGAGATTTGACAGCTGTGTTTGTATTTAACAACAAACTGTGTGGCGAGTTAAACGGGACAAAAAGCGGACTGGACAAGAAAAACACCCTTGACGTGTTCAAGGGATATGGGAAATTAGATAAAACAACAACACGTGAAAGCATATCCACGCAGCTTTTTTGCCACGCTGTAGCAGGTTCTCGTACTAAACACACACACACACAACTATTACAAGCGGAGACAGTTGGACTTACTCGTTTTTCACGCATCTACTTTCGAGAAAGACTTTATCCAGAGGGATCACAGCCTGTCCGAGGAACACGTCCAGCCCAATGAGCGCCCTGTGCATCACCGTCAGGATTAGCTCGCAGCTCCCAGCCGGGTATCCGCTCTGCCCGCCGCTCTCCAGCACACCGGGCTGCAGCTCGAACGAGCACTCCTCCTTCCACTCCGGCTCGGTGGTCTTCTCCGCCACGCCGGTCGAGTACTTCTCCTTACCGAGCTGGATGATGGTGTACACATCGCTGGTGCCGTGCTTGCCCTTGCCCCGTAAGCCCCTGCCTCTCAGAACCGTCACCTGGACGTGTGTCGGTACCCATTTCTGGTCCTCCGGTACGTTTAGCGAGGACATGTCCGTCCCCCCACCTCCTCCCTCCAGACAGACAGAACGACAAACCGACCGGCTGCGCACACACCGAGAGAGAGAGAGCGAAGGGAGGTGGTGGTGTCCGCCGCTTCCTCCCGGTTCTGGTTGTGCACAGTCACATCAGCTCCGGGGTCGTCGGCGGGCGGTGCCGCATTATGGCCGTCTGGCGTCTCTACAAAGTTGCCGTGGTTGCCGGTTGTTTCGTGCCCCGGCTGCTCCTGCGATTCTTCAGTCTGCTCTGCGGCAGCAGCAGCGTCCGTCCCTGCCTCTCTCCCCCTGCCGCACGGGCCTGTCTGCGGCCAGCGACGTCACGCCTCTCTATCCTCCTTCTTCTAATGCAGGACGAGGAAGTTCAGCGCCGACTCGACACATGGCTGCATGCACAGAGAAATCACACACACACACGTGCCTGGGCTGGAACGTAGGGCCCGATGTATCCCCTGGGTGAAAGCTATTATTCAAGCACATCAACAACACTCCGCCCTTAACCTGTTTGTCTGAGTTACAAGCTGCACAACTACAAAGCCAGACGAAGTTTCCGTGATAGCGTATGCCAGCATAACTCCACCACAGTACACCAGAGTTATTAGAGTTTCCTATTTTTTATTATTATTATTTTGAGTTCAATTTAACTTTTTTGTTTTTAATTCAGTTTAGTTTTTTAAGTTTTAGTTTTTTGTTAGTTTCACTTTAATTTTAGCATTTTAATTTTAGTGCTGTGTGAAATCTTGGCATTGCTCTGATACCAAGTAAATACAGGGCCAGTATTACTGATACCAATTATGATATGCAGTGGAGAGCAGTGTGTCATGATTTATCATTTATGAGCTGAATCTTCATTCGTTTTAAAATTCTGAACACATTTTAATGACCACTCAATCACTTTGAGGTTTACTTTACCAATAATTTGTTAATACAACAAAGCATCTTTCAGTTGTTCATGTATTTTGAGTTTTAGGAGACCTACAACCAATCGCGTTGCTCTATTATCAATAGAATACAATGAAGTGGATTAGTCCTACATATCAGATCTTTCAGCAGATTGTGTCGTGGATACTTAAGCCTCCCATTTAGTGTTAAAAATTATTGATGAAGAGACCAATAATTTCATTCAGGGTTTACAGATCAGTTTGCTGACTGTTGTTTGACCACTTTTCCATCACTTTTATCTCAGTGTAATTCACTTCTATGCTATATTGTTTTTAACAGACTGTGTCTTTATCCACGCTGGTTGGTTTTCCATCACTGATCCATATAATGGGCAGATTGTCAGTCATTTATGATGATTTACAAATACTTTGTCTTTGTCTGAATTTGGATCGAATAACTGCAGAATTACATGCCTTCCTGAACATCCACTTTGTTAGCAGTATGCTAACACTTAGCTTCACACATCAGCTGGCAAGCTCATGAGTCCAAGCGTTTTCTGAAGACCTTTGGTTAGTTTTTCACAAACAGAGTATAACATTGTGTTTCTATTAGCATTGTGTACTTGTACAGAAGACCTTTGGGTAACTGTAATGATAAGAAATATAAAAGCCACGTTGTTTTAATCAGTCCTGCAGGCAGGATTTTCCCCATCGAAAGTGACAAAGGTCATGACATTAAATCAACAATAACTGGCATGTAGGCGACTACACGGATACTATTGGCACATCCTGTTGTCACATGATGGTTTCACCGTATTTAATGTTTCCAGAACTCAACCGCAGATTATCACTTCTTGCAGGCTGTTTTTTCTAATTACACAGTTTGGCATAAATGTCAGCATATTCTTTCTCTCTGTAACAGGAGATGCACCGTCCCTGATTACTGAGTTCCCAGTCAGAGCTTGCCTCATGTTTATGGCATGTTTTAACTGTTTGTGGTTGCTCATGTCATTTGTCAGGCTGTTTCCTGTTTACGGCTTCACATTTATGCCAGTTCGTTCTGTTTTCTTTTGTCCTGTGCAGACTTGTGGTCCTCTTATCCGTCCTCCACACTTTTCTCTTCACCAGTCAGACCCCCGTTTGCCTCTTAGCAGCTGTCACTGTGAAGAAGACTTGTTCCCTGTTGACTCGCCTGCTTCAGTCCATCTGAACTGACTTGACCTGCAGTGGAGAAAAACGCCATGTGACCCAGGGTCACATGTGAGACTGAGAGTGGCTGATGCCCATTAATGCTGTAGTGCTGAAGTGCCCATAACTTGCATGTAAGAAAGTCTTGAAACAAGCCTAGAAACATCTACTGCCAATCACATCTTTTTACTGATGAAGTCAAAAGGTTCATTTATTTTAATTAAGAGTAATTATCTTAAATATTTTATACTATTTCTGCCTCCTCTGCTTCCTAGCCAGCGTCTCAGACTGGGTCAAAGTAAGTGTCAATCCAGTATAATTTATCTAAAAATAAACCAGCAAAACACAAACGCCACGGTTGATTGATGCCAAGTCGAACGAAATTGAGAACACAACATTGCACACCTTGGCCAGCTCATATAGCTTTGAATGCCCAGGTGAGCCAATTCATGACCCTCCCAGGCAATTGTTAGAAAGCACAGGCCAGAACAACCTGCAAGACAGTGGGAGGAGCATCACATCTCTTACTGTCTATCTTTCTTCTGCGTGTGCCACAATTACAGGAGTGGAATTTGCTGTGCAGGACTCGTGTGCCAGTTACCAATCATTTGCAATTTTTTTTTTCTTTCTGCCATAAACACAAACTCAGTCAGAAGTGGTCTTTTCCAAACATTGCCCCCAGCTTCCAATTTTCACACCAAAAGCTCATCCTCAAAGTAAATTTAAAGTTTTTCTTCCATAACCTTCATCTGTTTATGTACAGTGCGTCTGGGTTCTTAGTTTTATGTAATCCCACAAACAAGTCCAGGACTGTATAGAAGAAGAAGCTCTCTCAATTTCACCCTCTCCACCTTTGAGATTGACACTGATTCAGAGCTCATATGGATCAGTATGAGATCATTCCTACAGTATGTAAAACTGGCTGGTGTCATATGAATGAATGTGCAGAAGTTGTGACCTAGAGACACTATTATGATAACTAAGCTCAAATATGGAGGTATGACACATCCTACAAAAAAATCTATTTCACCTAATGTAGGGATTAGCACATGACGGATGATGCAACATTAAGTACATAAACATATGAATATATAATCAATTGATTTTAATTGAATTTGCATCATTTTTTTCTACAGCCAGCATCTTTTTGCACATTTACTGCTCACAGTAGTGCTGCATGTGTCTGATTGTTATACCCTGATTGCTGTTGCAGGGTTAAGATAGACTGTGTTTTACAAGGTAAGCTTAAGACTGAAGTACCTCAGCACCAATTCAGTCAGATCAGGCAGCGAGAAGACAAAATTTTAGGTGTTACAGCCTATTTTTTAGTGCCACTTGAAAAAGTAAATGTAGACTATGATGATCGCAGAATGACTGTAAACAGTTTGTCAGGATCTGTCTGGTGGTCATGATCTTTTTGCTAGGACCTGTTAGAGCGCGTTTGAGTTTTTAAAAAAATCTAACCTGAAATTGTGCTTGACAGATTTTGGTTGGATGTCACTGGAGGGCAACCAATAGAGAATGACTGGACGTTAGCTTAATATTTGATTAGATATGGTATCAATCTTGTGTTTAAAGCAAAAAGAAAAAACTTTCAACTCAAATTTGAAGTTTGTCTTCCAATCAGAATCCAGGTTTTAGTTAAAACCTTTGGTCTTCTGCTGCCCAGTTATGAAATATTGCTGCATGTGCCATCTCACAGTAACATGTTGCTTTTGCTGACGAGAGTTGTTGGTGCTATTTTGACAGAAGCACTTGAAATTTTCCACTCAGGTAAAAAGCCTGAGTAAACAGGCTGGCTGTCAAGTGGTGACCAGTGGGAGGCAGGAGGGGATCACAGGCCACTTAAAGCTTTGTAACCATGAAATCTGAAGTAGAAGGAGAGGTTAAAAAGGCTGTGGAGTGGCCACTTCATGATAACACTTTCCTCTGGCCAAAAATCTCTTACCCCCTTCCTTATTTTTAATTGTCAAAACTTTCTCAACACTTAGCCTTTATGTAAGAATGTAACAGAGTGATGAATAAATATAAACAATGATTTGACTCTCACACTTCAGTTTATCATTGCCACAAAAAATAGCTTTGTCCACTGTGTTCCCATTATTTTAGATACCAGAAATGTGTCAGCGATGTTTTATATAAATTCAACAGCCACGGTTTTAATGAGATTTGGGAATGAATTCGTTTTAGGGTAACTAGAAGATGATAGTTTCAGAGTTTCGCCCGTTTTGCTTCACAGAAATGACACATGGAGCAAACACAGTTCTGATAAATGGTACAATTTGCAAATTGCAGTTTTCTGGAAGAAGTCTCAGAACTATTTCAGCGTTGCCAGAATGGACTGTTGGCTGTGGAAAGATGTGATGCTGGCAGAGTAACAAAGCAGGTTTGATTGGTAAAAGTCCAGATTTCTGTTAGTGTATCCCACAGCCAATGAGGCCAGACTCAGAATCAACAGCATCATCTGAAAACCAGCCTTAATGCTGTGGGTTAAAACCTGTTCGGGTTGCTGTAGTTTAAATGGGTCTTTACTTAAAGTGTTAAAAATTCCTAACATGCAAAAACATCCGACCTTACTATGACCTCTATTATAAGAGTGAAATCCTTTTTCCTGTATTCATGCAAATCAAAACTCTGGGGATGACCAGAAATGGCTGACACGCTTTGCATGAGTTCTGAGGGCTCGCTGAAATTTCACCCACATGGCTGAAACTTTTGATGAACAATTTGGAAATGTGATTAAAAAAACAAAAATCTGATAACTCAAGCATCTTATCTTCTCATCTTTCTCATCTGCTCAACTCCCACTTCAGTGAATGCATCTCCACATTTATTCAAGTAGTGTTCTCCAGCTCTGCGCTGTTATCTGTATTTCACAGCTGTAGATGCGTTACAGATTCAAATTTGATATGCAAATATGTCCACTATAAATAACTTAATTCATCATGCATCACATATGTAACATCAATCACAAATAATAGTCCAAATATATGACACACAGGAAACATAAGTTTGCATTGTGGCCACTTTACTTTTGATTTTTTTCAGTCTATTTTGCTACATAAGTTCATTCAAGTGGCAAGTGTTCATTTTCTATTAAAGTTTTCTAATATTTAAACAGTACTCTTTACCTTTGGTAACAGTGAGGATGAGTTTTAGATAGGATCCTATGGCGCCCTCTATGGGGCTTCATTTGGAAAGAAATTTGACTTAATGCTCCTGTTTTATAGCAACGTGGGCCTAGTTGGACATCAAGTCATCCACCCAGGGATGCATGTGATCATTCAGACATGCACAAAAATGCACACCCCAGAGATTCATGCGTTACTAAAATGGTTCAGGCATTGTTAAGTTACATTTCCTACAATATGGCTGCACAATCAAGGGACATTAGAAGGCAGGGCATTGTTTATTTCGGAAAACCAAGCAGCTAAGATCCTGCCAACATTGGAGCTTGACACATTCCCAGTCTATCACATGATAGTGGGGGGTTTTTTTCAACCTGACATAAATGAGACGCTCCCACACATTGTTGTCAAAGGGTTCTGATCAATAATACATACACATATATGAAGAAGGATATCAAAGTCCTACTTGCACGTGCTGAACGAGGCTGATCATTGAGACTCTACTTCCATGTTTGACCCTCACTGCATGTAATGGATGTTAATTATAATTATTTTTTGATGATTTACAACAAAATAAAAAATAAAATGGCTAACATTTGAAACAAAATCAATGTTTCACATTGCAAATGCGCACTCCTGTGTCCCACTTTCACTGCAAATATGACTTGAACAACTAGTTAATGATAAAAAATCTTTCATCTGTTTGCAGTGCCCGTGTTACATGGAAGGAAAGTTATAAAGATTAAATATTAAACATGGCATAGCTGTGCATACTTCATCTGCTCATAAAAATACTGTGATATGATCCAAAAGTGCAGAAAATCTACAAGATAGACCTTGTGGAACAACAAAAATCATCATTATTTGTTATTTTTAAATAAAATGTTGAAATGAGAGTCAGAATTGCACAGTCTCTAAAATGTTTTGACAAAGTCATCTGGCTAATTAAGGCGTTATCCCTGCCAATCATAAAGACGAGGCAGAGATTTCTCTAGAAAGCCCCCGTGACGAGATCAACTCTGGGTTTAGGGCCTCATCAAAGAGAGATTCTGGGAGCTGAGCTGTCAATCATCCCCTGATCAGGCTCACAGATTCATATCAGATCCTGACACCGACAGCTGGTTACATAACCAACACTAATCCATGTGTAAAACGCTGGGATTGAATGCGCACACACATATAAACACACACTCTAGAAGACAATAAGTGTGAGCAGCTGCCACACACACACACACACACACACACACACATACACGTGCTTTCTGTGGAGCCAAGAGAAACAGATAGACGAGCTCTGAGATGGATCCAGTTCAAGCACCAGAGTGCAAATGGCCTACTTAGAGTTTAAGTGAGTAATTAGAAACCTAATCAGGGCTCACTTTCTCACCCCTCATAAACGTAATGAAATGCCGCACTCCTGTCCTCATACGTGACCCTAGAACTGACCCATATACACAAGGCCCAAAACAGCTGTGACTGCCTGTAAATGCTTATCACGTTGCATTATGCTCAGTCAGGAGTTCATTAAATAACAGAAAACCTGCAAGATTTATAAAAATGAATTCATTTTAACTTTACATTTAAATACAAGATTTATACTCTTAGTGTTAATCCTCTTAATATTATCAGTCCTTTCATTTTTTTTTCTATAAGTGCTAATTTTCAATAATTTAGTTGATAATTCATAAAATCATCAAGTCTTAGTTGAAACAGCACAACTTTTGAAAGCCCACCTTTTAAAGTTAGAAGCTATACATTAAATTTGTTAAAGGACCTTAGACAAGCAGTAGGTCAGCTTTAATGACCTTCCATACATGTGAGTTATGCATACTTTACTGTTAGCTGTTTTTTTGTTTGTTTTTTTAAATATCTTTTTATTGCAGAAAGGCTCAAATTTAATCTTAACTGTCTAACATGTGACCTTAGAAAGACTGTTAGGCTACTAGAAAGGCTTAGTGTAAAACATTTATATATTGTCAGCAGTTCATAGCTATACACAAACAGTAATATAGTAAAGCAAAACTGTAATAATACAAGATGTGTTCAAATATATAAATCTTTCCTTATGGCAGATAAATACTATACACCAATAAGCACTTTAAATTGCTTCATTTTAAAAACAAAACAAATCATTTTCATATTTTAAATCTCCATATTTCAGTGTTATCTTTTAGAAAAAACACGTGCTCGCTCTCACACACATAATTGAAATCTTACATCTTGATAAAAAATTTCAAATTAAAAAACTTTGAATGCCCACTTAAAATGATGTGGTATATTTTCATGCAGTTTAAAATTAAGTTTTTAAGGTGCTTTTTTTTTTTTTTTTTTTTTTGTACTTTTAATAATCACAAAAAATGCATAAAGACATGATTTTATAATTCTTTGAGTTGCTGAATCAAATATTTTAGTGGCCTGTTAGTGTCTCAGATGCACACAATGTAAAGATGCATACAGATAGGCATTCATATAAAAGGCCAGTGAATTTTTAGCTGAACTGATTTCACTTTAGTTTAAATTTCAGTTTAAATACATTTTCTCCATTCAAATAACACGCAAAAACATTTTTATTTTTATTTTTCATTTTTATATAATGTTATTTTACGTACTGTTATTACAGGATTTTACATCTCTCATGACACCTCTCATAGATTACACATCCTTCTTGTTTTTGACTTCCCTAGATACCATTTTACTTTGTCTATTTCATTAAAATGCAGATGTTAGTGAATCGTTTTACTTGCTCCACTGCGAATGATATTGGTGGGTTTTATGTGAATCCAGTACATGGAGAGGGTCGGGTATCGTCTGGGTCATCTGTCTGCGTATCTAAAATGTAAGCATCACTTTGGCCATGAGTGGACCAATCACGATTAAGATTAAAAACAAAAACAACAATATTTACTAGAAAAATCTTCAGGGAAAAAAAAGAAACCTGTTAAATTAAACCGGGAAACAAGAAATCCTGTCACTGTCAGCGATTTATTTTTCTTAAATCATGTAAATTAGGAAGTATGTGTAATATTTCCCATCGCACTGAACGCAGCGTGGTTCCCGCTGCCTGTGGACGTTTGGACCGCGAACACAGCACACCACTTGCGGTGAACAGCTGGCGGAGAGCGGCGTGTTTTTCTTTGTGGGCTCAGCAATAAGGTGTTGGTTTACCAGCTCTGGGGATGTGGGCTCTCCCTTTGTAACGCTTAACCAGAGACTTAGTGGTCTTTGTCCGATTTATATTTTAATTATCTGCTAAACTGCGGCTGAGGGCCACGTGGGAAAGAACCGAGGACTGACCTCAGCAGCTGTCAGTCACCCAGCACTGAGGAGGAGGTCAGAGGAACCACACACACATATTCATATTATTCATATGACGGACTTATTTATACTATATACTTATATGTATTTATACACATAGAAGTGGATGTGCTGACAAAGGGAAATAAATGTTAATACAGCCCTTTTAAATGTATGTTTTTCAAACAGGCTTCTAAAAATATACTTTTCATATAAATCTACAGATATATGAAATTAAAATAGTTTATATATTTAAAACATATGAGGCGTCCAATGCAGACAATGTTCAAATCAGCACAAAAAGGTCAAATGTGTAGATGTAACGTGAAGAAACTTCACTTCTATCGAAATATGTTTGGATTTGACGCCATCTGTTGGTAATGAAATCCATCCACAACACGCAAAATAAATAAATACATACATACAGAAATATGTACTGTGTTACTGACATTTTTCAACTTCCCTAAAAGCTATTAAAATAAACTAGAAATTAAAAAAATAAATATATTTGATTACTTCATTTTTGTAAAACTTTGTTTTATATTCACTTTATATTAATGATATAGCTATATATAATATCTTAGCTATTAGAGTCTCATGATTTTTATGACTAAGCTATGTATATATATATACATATAAATATATATAAGTACAGTAAGATAGCCTTCAGAGGCAGGCACAGACACAGACAGACATAAACTGTGTGATCAGTAACATAACATAAAGGATATTTTACAAATGATGGTTATTTTTCCTCTTTTTTTTACTATTACTTGATACATTTCTGCCTCCAAAGGCAACCAGTAATCATCCCAGTCGCAGCTAACAGAGATCAAAATGAGGAAAACAAAGACGAGCAGACATGAAAATCTCAGCCTCCAGCTTGAAGGAATCCCTCTCCTGCTTTCTGCTTGTCTGTGGTGAATATTAAGTGTCGGTCGGACGATTTGCCCTTGTGTTTGTCCTCCTTTGATACTTCCTCTCTGGGCGTCACAACCCCCATGAAGAGGCTAATCTGCTCCCAGCGGGGGCTCCTTCCAATGAGGAGCTGAGAAAGAAATGCTCAGACATACAAGCTATTGTTCCCAAGTCAATACGGGCCAGCCGCCCTTTTTACGTCAGCAGTGGGTAACCACTTATATACACAAGAGATGTAGACCTGCAAGTTTAATCTTACTTAATAAACCTCATCATCATGTTCTGAAAATCTGTAGATGTAGTAATGAGCTTTATTTAATGACACTGCACAGATCCAGTTACAGGTACTTGTTACTATTAAAAAACATAAATTCTAATAAAACCTGTCATATTAATAACACACTATATACAATATGTAGACTTGCACAATAACCACTGTTGTAATTGTGTCAGGGGCTCCTGTGTGTACATTAGAGTGTAGAGTATGATTCTAGTTTGTAGTTTGGATTTTATTTGGTCATTTATATTTTAATATTATATTTCAGATATACGTGTGCTCATTTTCATTGTCATACTGTTTGAATTCATTTTAAGTTTTTAGAGCTGCTACATTACGTGATTGTGAAAGGATTTAAAAAGGAGAAATAAAAAGTGCAAATCACACAGGAAATCATTATGACAGTCGAAAGGCAGTTAAGATTAATATTTTAGAAATGGAGGGACCCTATGAACACAGGGACCATGCAATAAATCTGAGATCCCAATTTTTTAGTACTTTTTCTGCTTTGGTGGTTAACACATTTGCCTTATGTGCAAAAGGCCCCTGCTGGAGACTGCGAGGAGACAAACCCAGCCTCATGAAGTCACAGGTTAGTGTGCTCCTTGTGCTGCTTCCAGGCCTGGACAAATCGAAGGGTTGCACCGGGGAAGGGATTCACTGTAAAAACTCTGCCAAATCAAATATGCACATTCACGCACTCCTTGGGAAATACAGAAGCATCCAAATGTACAAAACCAACTCCTCTAGCTTTATTTTTTGATTTTATAATTTAAAGACAGAGTCAAACCTGTGGAGGATTTGTGTTGTGTGGTACCAATCTCTGCAGAGATCAGTGAGCAGACTGTTTTTTCTTTTTCTTTAAAACATCTCAGAGGTGTTTTAATGTGGACTCGAGCCAAACAGATATCCTGGTCTCATCTAACCAAAGACTAGTTGATCCTGAGATCAACTAGTCTTTTTGGTCATATTCTTTAGTTTAATCTTACAGTTTGGTGCCAGAGAGTACAAACGGCTTTTTCATTATTGGATGCCATCCATCCAATAATCCATCCAATAATTTAGGAGGATACCACTGTGCCTCATATTTGTAATATTATAACCTGTCCTGTTCCTCCTGATTGCTACTGCGTCTGTCACGGTCACTGATCTTCCCATTCTCTCTTTTCCATTTTTATGAAGTCTCATAATCAGACCTGTTTTTTTTTCTTCTTGTTTTGTTTTTCTTGCACCGAGTTTCCAATTTGAAGCTGATATTTCCATGCTAGTCTTTCTTGATTGTTCATAGGCAACGCAATTACTGAGAGGCTATACCATTTTTAATCATTCAAAATTTAAGCCTATATTGCACAGGGGTGTTCGCTCTAATTTACCGAACAAGCGGTTTGCATTGTGCAAATATGAAGTTTTGTACATTGCAAAAATTAAAACAAAGGTACAGAAGGCTCAGATATGCAGCTATTGGACTTTTTGTTCTGTCTTGTTGGTAAATTGCTTGTGAATCACATAAACAACTAAACAAGGCCTTGTTTGCGAGTGATGCTGATACTAACCTTTCCTATCAAGCGAGTCAGGCCAAAGATCTTTCCAAGAGTTTTCTAAAGAGAAGAAGGAAGGAGAGCATAAAGAAAGGGAGCAGACACAGAGCAGCCTCCCTGCAGTCTTTAAGACACTGAACTAATACAGTGGAACAAAAGAGAGGAGCAGATCTAAAGTGGAGTGAGCAGGGTTATTTTAATGGAGTCCGTTTCACTGTTTGATGTCCCCGGGGAATGCAGAAATCATGTAAGCCCCCTGTAATTTACTGTTTGGGGTTGCCCGGGTAGGGTTAATTCCCATGAGGACCTTCTCCCAGTGTTTTTATGAAGTCACGATTTGTAAAGCTGCTCTTGTTGACCCCCCGCAGGTCACGATGGCTGAAGAGCAGCGTGACCCTCCCGAGGACTTAACATGAACGAGTGTATGTATGAGATAAATGTTTGGAGAGAGAGGATGATTTCGGGGAACTCTTTGTGATTATGGAATAATGATTGCTTTAGGAACGTTTAAAAGAAAAATCTTTGGCTTTCTCACCTTGGAGCCATAAAAAGTGAAGAAATGGTTTTTATCTTGGTGGTTTGTCCTCAGGTTAAAAACAGCTACACAAAGCAATTAGCTTTACTTGCTTTTTTTTTCAGGAAAAATGTATCAAACCTGAATCAGGTAAGAAAAAAATATGGTGTATTTATTTATTTATAAATAATGTTTATTTTTTATTTTGGTCACACAAGGACAGAACTTCATGAACTGAAACTTACCATGGGTCCGTAGGGGTCGATGTTCAGAAGTTTGCATGTTTTTAAGTTTTCCATAGTTTTTTTTTCTGGAAGCACTGGTTTCTTTTTTCATCTAAAACATGCTAAGGTAATACTGCCTTGGCCCAGGATGCTTCAATTCTTACTCAACAAACTGGAGTCCAGATGCAGTGCATCTTAAGAGTTAAGAGGGTATGGAGCAGCCAGGTGCTCTTAACAAAATGCACATGATTAACTGATCATCAACACGTGTGAGCAGCTCTACTACATGAGAAATTTTGGCAGTTTGCTGGTCTACAGCATTCAGGTGTCTTTTAACACAACGGTCACATCTCAGACTCTACAAGCCTCAGTTAGTATGCTAAATGTTAAACTTTGGGAAATACAATTAGAAACACTGAATAAATATTGTTTGTATCGAAGGATTGCCAGGAAAAAGCCTCTTCACTCTAAAAAGAACATGCCAGCACAGCTTAGATTTGCAATACTGTATCTAAAGAAACCACAAGACTTCTGGAACAACGCCTCTTGGTCAGGTCCAAAGTGAAGATGTTTTGTTGTAATGCACAGTGCCACATTTGACCAAAAACCAAGCACAGCATAACAGCACAAACACCTTATATTAAATGTCAAGCATGGTGGTGGAGAGGTAATGATTTGGTCTTGTTTTCTAGCCACAGGACCCAGGCACAGGTCCAACAGTTCAACAGAATGGATCACAAAGAAAAGAATCCAACCTTAAGCCCTTAAGAGAGCTGTGCATAAATGAATGTCCACCTGAATGAACTGAAGCAAGGTTTTAAAGATGAATAGACAAAATTCCTCCACAGTGATATGAGAGACTGATAAAGATAATTACTTGATGTATGTCTGCGAAAGGTTCTATGAGCTGCTGAATGATGAGGTGTACATTCACTAATATACTTCACTGACTCCTTCATTCATAGAATCCTGAGTAAAAAAAATTATCACAGAAGCTGTGCCTATTTCTGGGCAGGTATAGCAAGTAATTTTATGTAATTAAATATTGTTTGTAAGTTGGAGGGAACTTCATATTTAGGTTATAAATCCTATTCTTTCCTGTTTCTTGGATTTTTTTTCCCAAAACACCCTGAGAAACACCAGAAACCTCAACTTTATCTTAGCACAGGCCTTAAAATAGTCTACAGCTTGACTTTACTGGGTCCAGTTGTGTAGGTAGCACCACTTAAAAACAAATTGTGCCCAAAATACTGACTTTAACTAATATAATTAGATGTCAAATTTTCATGTAGTTTTGTTAAATAAGGATAATTTAAAACATATATGTAACAGAAACTGGTCAAAATTTGTTCGACTGGTATACATTCAGTTTCACTCACAACAAGTCTGTGAGCTTGAGCGAGCCCTCCCTGTGTCCTGCAGTTCGTCTCTGAGGGCGTCCAGACGTGCCCGTGGAGTCATCGTGGTTCTTAGCTGTCACGGTCAACTCCTGACTGCTGTGGGAGACAAGGAAGGTCAGGATTACAGGGGCCTGTTTGCTCTCTGGGGCCCCATGTAACCTTCAACCTGCCCTCCAAACAGACACACTGACTGCTGGTATTGATGCAGCCGTGAAGCACAGCAGCACTCGGAGCAATGTCAAATTCCTCTTTCATCACAGAAGGGCCGCAGAGGTTTATTCGTGGTATTAGCATTAGCATCAGCAAACAGCAGCATTTGGTCAAATTAACCTAATCTGATGAAATTTTTCACAATAAAGCTGAGGCAGGTTCTCATTCATAGTTAAAGAGGAGAAAATAACACATTGGCTGCTTCAGATGTGCATCTGATGAATTTAAAAGTGAAGCATGTTCTTTGTTATGTGACGTTTACTTCCTGCAGTTGTTGAAATTCATGTATTTGAAACTAAATCATTTGCAGCTAAAGGAGCTGATTTATTAGGATGTAGAGCTTACCAATGTTTTTTTTTGTTTGTTTGTTTGTTAGTGTGGTAGGCTTTACTACTGTTAACTCTTCACTCATACTCAAGATGGCTCTTATGGGCAAAGATCAATGGCTAACAATGTCTTCACTGCCTACTTTCCAGTGACTGTAATCGCTGATAGACTTTCTGAGCCTCATTTACCATTTTTTTGTTGCTTCGCTTGTCAATTATTGTTACCATAGTAACATCAGACCCAGGGTTGAGTTAGTCGGAAGGTAAGGCGTCTGAGTTTTTAGGCTTAAATTAGTCCATCTTTATTCTTCTGAAACAGCCTGTTGCACCAGACTAGTTAAGACAAGTTCAACCTTAAAGACCAGTCTAAAATATATCCCTCAGGCATAACGTTATGACCACTGCCACAAGTGAATAACATGATTATCTCTTCATCATGGTGCCTGTTAGTGAGTGGGAAAGTGAACATTTTATCCAGAAAGTTAATGTGTTAAGAGGAAGGGAAAATGGGCAAGCGTAAGGATTTCAATGAGTTTGAAAAGGGCCAAATTCAGATGGCTAGACGACTGGTGTTCCTGGTCTGCAGTGGTCAGTATCTATGAAAAGTGGTGTAAAGAAGGAACAGTAGTGAACCAGAGACAGGGTCATGGACTGCCAAGACTCACTGATGAATGTCGGGAATGAAGGCTGGCCCATGTGGCTCAATACACACACATGCTACTCTAGCGTGCATTGCTGAAAACATTAATACTGGTTCTGATAGAAAAACATAAGAATACACGGTGCATCACAGTTTGCTGCTTAAGGGGCAGGATAGCCACAGACCACTCAGGGTGCCCATGCTAACCACTGTCCACTCTCTGGATCACACAGCAATAAAAGAAGGTGACCTGATCTGTTGAATCACATTTTCTTTACATCATGTGGATGGCCGGGTGCATGTGTGTCACTTACCTGTGGAACACCTGGCACCAAGATGTACAATGGCTAGTTGGGGTACGCAGTGTGATGCTTTGGGCCCTCCTATCCATGTGGATGTTACTTTGACACGTACGACCTAGATGAGCATTGTTGCAGACCATGTACACCATTTTATGGAAACGGTATTCCCTGATGTCTGTGGCCTCCACCAGGATAATGTGCCCTGCCACAAAGCAAAAATGGTTCAGGAACGGTTTGAGAAGTGCAACAACGACTTTGAGGTGTTGACTTGACCTCCACATTTCCCACATCTCAGTTGAATCAAGCATCTGTGGGATGTGATGGACGAACCATGGAGGCTCAACATGGAGTCAAAGGATCTGTTGCTAACATCTTGGCACCAAATACCACAGCAAACCTTGAGGGATCTAGTGCAGTCCATGCCTCAGTGAGTCAGGACTATTTTGTCAGGTGCTCATAATGTTAGGCCTCATTGGTGTATCATTATAAATAGTATCCGGGTAAACAGTCGAGCCCTTCATATGACACACACACCGCTGTTTTGAAATGCATTTAGGGAATTCATCCGATTTGTGACAGTAACAATACCAATGCCATAGCAACCGCTGTTCCTTACTTTATGTTCACAGTGTGCACAACTGTAGTTTCTGTTTCTGGCACTTGCTGAATTATACTTAGGTGAGCACTAATTGCATTGGGGAAAAAATTGGGTTGATGTTAAGGCGGGATGGCTCTGTTCACCTAACCGTTCAATAAACAAAGAATAAAAATCTGTACAAACCAAATTCCGTCACACTATCTGTAGCTAGTAAATGATTTATATTTCCATAAGTGCAAAACAAACACTAATATACGAGTTTAGTTATTACTCACATTATCTCATTTATGTTAACTGACTCCCAGTGTCTCACACTCTGAACCACAAAAACAAGTCACTGTCCATGTTTATTTTAGTCTAGTTTAGTGTACAACTATTGCAGAAGCCCCATTTTAAGTGAGATTGTTTTCCTTATTCTAGTGCAATGATGACATAATTAGAAAAAATATGGATGCACTTAATGGTTTTTAACTTAAAATGTGATTTATTGACAAAGTGAAAGTTACCCGTAAGCTTTCAAGGACATGATTGCCTGTGCAGGATCCAGTCGCGGCGTTAATGCTACATGACAATCGAAATAATGCGTGAGGATTGGGCAAACATAACGAGCTCCAATCTGCTGATGAGATGGACTCTAATCTGAATTTCAGCAGTGGCCAGTGTCAAAGCCAAAGACGTTTGTCCGTTTGCATTCATTGACAAGATCTCCGAGGTTATTTGTCAACATGGCTCGTGTAGCTCTGGTAATCTCCGCTCCTCGACGGTAGACTGATTGATAATTGATCTCTGTTCAAACAGGCTTTCTTTGGGCCACAGTTGCCTCTGAATGCCAAATGAGTCATTCTCCCCCGTCCTCCCACAGCAGCCTAATCCGATAAACGAATGGGAATGAGTGTCGTCCTCTGCTGATGTCAACCTTTCACTCTGCCATTTATCTCAGATTGTTTGCTGATGAGGCCCCGGTGATGGTGACTGAGGACAGGGTCACTCACAGAGGCCTGCAGCTTTGAGCCTTTACTATGGGGAAAGGCACAATAATTAAAACAGCAGTGAATACAAATCATAATTAAGTAATCTGATCTCAAAACTGATTCCATTACATGATCCATTAAGGCAAATGCATAACATGATCCTCTGAGTCCTGTCATTACAAATCTTTCAAATGTTATATCACTACTGATGATACAGAGACATATTTAATCATCACAGTGACTGTTAATCCACCCTTTTGCTTTGAACTTTGGTTATATACACATAAAACATAAGATCCACTGATGCCACCTCCTTCTCTGGGCTTGAGCTCATTTGAGATGGACTGAGGCACAATGGGAAAACTAAAACAGTATGATTAAGCAAAATGTGCATTTGTTTATGGACACCACATTTTTAAAGCTAAAGACGGGAGGGACAGGCCAGCTTATTACTGATGCATAGCTGAAAGGCCAGCATTAATGATGCATGGGTGGGTGCATTAGCGCACATGCCGGGGATAGCTCGCACATCTGTGAAGGCACCATTGATGCTGGATGTTGATTACAGGCCTTGAAACAACATATGCTGCCACACAGATGCTGTGAGTTTTTATGAATGCTTTGAATGCCAAACCACATTCTGCACATGTTCCACATGTTTGTAGTAAAAGAGTCCCAGTGAAGCAGATCGCTGCCCCTCCCTGATCCTGGTTCTGCTGGAGGTTTCTTCCTGTTAAAAGGGAGTTTTTCCTTGTCACTGTCGCCAAAGTGCTTGCTCATAGGGGGTCATATGATTGTTGGGTTTCTCTCTGTATGTATCATTGTAGAGTCTACCTCTCCATGTAAAGCGCTTTGAGGTGACTGAATGCGCAGACAGTTTTCAAAAGACAAAAGCCATTTCCCAATTGGCAGTGCAACACTTGATATGTAGTCTTTTTTGAATATAGTGTACATACTTACACGTTTTCACCCATGTCCTGAGTGAGGTGGTAAAAAAAAGCATTCAGTCGACAACTGACTGTGAGAGAAATTGATGTTTTATTTAAATATGAGCATACATTAGCATACACCTGTGAGGTACCTTTAAGAAGAAAGCAACTTCAAAACAGCTAATATGTAAGTGCCATGTTCCCACTTTGATGCCTAAAACAAGGAAAATGCCGTTAATTGTCAACATTACATGTATATTTACACACTGCAGAGGATTTGTGGTGATGTTTTCTGTGCATATGCTGAACTTCAACGCTGCCTTCACAGTGAAGGGGATAGGTCAGTCAGTGATCAGCCCAGGCCCAGAGCAACATAATTTTATTTGTAAGGCATGACACAGGGAATGACATTTAACTTGTTATTATTTCCGGGAAAAGATTAATGATAAATTGTCCATTATTTTTCCTTAAAAGTGAAAGATAAGACTGCACTCATTTGCCCTAAAGCCAGAGTGCCACCACTATGCAAAATGACAGCCAATTATCGGGGCCTAGTTTGGGATAATGACTTTACAATGAATCTTTTGATTGAAATGTAACTGGGTTGGCCCTGGGCAAAGAGCAAAAAAAAAAAGTTACAGAAACAATAAGCACTATAGAGCTGGGTCTCTAGGTCTCTCTGACTCTCTCCCTCTCTTTCTCTCTCCACTCCTCTTTAGAAATAGCTATAGGAGAAAGCCAGAGATATGCATATATTGATGAAAAAATTATTAAGTCGCTGAGCGCTTGCAGCAAACATAAATTAGCATATTCAGGGTAAATATGCAGACTATTTACGATAATAAGACCGGATTATTCAATTCAATGAATGTTAAATAGATGAGGAAATGGTATGTGTCTTATCTAGTCAGAGCTTCTATTCATTTTAATCGCTTCCCAATTGAACTCTTCATTTTATTCTCTCTGAGTTATTGTTCCCATTCCAGCCCGCAATGGCACCTATGGGTCCTGGGAGATTTCCGCCAGTCACGTGGTTTAAGTGGCATTCACCTTATTCGCGGCGGAAATGGAGAAAGTCGACGTCACCCCGAGGCCAGCATCACGATAAGCCCCTTTTCATTATGCACAGGGGCCGATGGAGAACAAGATTAGCGGGGCCTTGCGTGCATAAAGGCGAGAACATACAAGTCATCTAGATTAAATAAAGCGAGCAGAGATCTAAAAACAAAACACATTTGGTTTCTTATTGCGTGCATTAAAAACTTTAACTTTAAACAGACTGACTGTGTGTGTGTTTTCATCTGCATGTTAATATCATAGACTTTCTGACATGCGTGCAAACACAGTGCTACCACTGCAGGCCTTCATTCTTTTTAAACTGTTTCATAAAACATGCTGAAACTACACATTGGAACCAATTATTAATCAGTCAACACATGAAACAGATGTAATGGAAGCAGGTGTGTATATGTTTCTGCACTCAAAAAAGATTCTTGGTCTTCATAAATATGAAGCAACAATTTTGACTAATATGTAATTAAAATATATAAAAGTTTTTTTTTAAATCCAAATAATTAATAATTAAGGAAAATGTGCTTTGTATAATCTGAATGTATACCAATCAAGTAAATTTCATTTGACCAGATTTCATTAGATTTGATCGAAAATTTACATGTAATCACATTACTTGCAAATATATAAATTTCATTATTATTATTTTGTTTTATCTTTTTGAGTGTATATTTCTCTGTCTCTGGATCAATTTTACCACTGCAATAATGCAATAATAAGTCTTTAGTTAAGCTCAAACAAGCCAAACAATGAAGGTTTATGAATGATGAATACTCAAGATAATAACCCAAATGAGTTCCAAGGTGTCGGTAAGTGACAAAGTGAAAGCAGTACCAGCTACAGTTTCTCCACCTGGTAATAATCTAGTATTACTGAGTTTTCACGAGTCAGAACATCAGCACATTAACAGTAATCCCAGCTGCAAGATTGTCTCTAGTTATGTACATAAAAAGACTCCACATATGTAAAAGATGAGTCTGCCTGGGTGTATTTTGGTGTTACTGTAAGTAAAATGCTCTTCTTTGTGGCTCTTCTCATCAACCAAAGAGGGAATGCACTGACAGCAGTGTGCTCTTGTTTTTGCCTGTCTACAGATAAACTCTACAGTGCAGATTAATATATATTTGGTGTTTTAGTATTTCTAAAAATAGAGTTATGTTTGAGGGTTTGAGTCCAAATAAACCAGAGAACATCTTGCCCAGCAAAACATTGTGAACACTTTATGTGCGTTTGTTTCTCAGACCGTCTACTGTAGATTTGCTGGTGTGCTTAGGGTCACCTTCCTGTTGCATACCCAGTTGACTAAGCTTTAGTCAGACGGCCTCATATTTGACCCTAAAAATAATATTTTAGGGTATTCATAATCAACTCAGCACTGTGCTTGACAGTTGTTATTGGGTGTTTGTGTTGATGTGCCGTTTGGTTTTCATCAAACGTGGTACTGGTCATTATGGCCAAATATCTCCACTTAGGTCTCATCTGTTCATTGTTCCAGAAGTCTTTTTTTTTTTTTTTGTTCAGGTGCAACTTTGCAAACCTAAGCTGTGCTGCCATGTTCTTCTGGTTCTTCCAAAACACTCATACTGTTATTGATCCTTTTTACCTTAAAGTGTATATTTATTCATTTTACCTTAGTCTTAAAGTGTATATTTATTTGTTACTCTTCTTATATTTATTGTTGTTTTTGCACTGAATGGAACTGGAGCCCCGTCGTCTTGTCTCTCTATGTACTGTACTGTATGTAGCAGAGATGACAATAAAGTTTACTTTGACTTTGACTACTTGTGCAGTCTTTTTCTTGTTGTACTGACATGAACTTTAACATTTTACATGTTAACCAGTCTTTTATTACTACTATTACTACTCCTATTATTATTATTATTATTATTATTATTATTAATTCTTTAAGCATTACATGAGCTGAACTTTGACCAACAGAATTTGCAGAGTCACCCTTCCTGGGAATCCAGACAAATCTCTTAAATGTTTTTCACTCGTGAATAATCTTTCTTACTGTAGAATGATGGACTTCAGATTGTTTTGAAATGGAAATATAAATCTTCCCAGATCTCTTTCCTCCTATTCATTGTGTTAATACACACCTGAATGGCCCGGACCAGCAAATTGCCAAAGCTTCTGTATTTCTAGGGGTGGTGCACTTACTCATGATCAATTAATTAAATTAATTTGATAAGCAGCACCTGGAAACTATTTACCTTCTTACTTCATTTCTCGGATTTACCTAATTTTAAGACCGGATTATTTTCATTTCATCTTGATGTCTTTATAAACTTTTTTTAAACTCCTTTGATCCGTTTTCCTGTCTTTTCAGTTAGCTTTTAACTCCCCCCCAGCATAATTTCTAGTGTTCAATTAAATCCTCATCCGTTAATCCTCTCATGTAATATCTCCATGATTCAAACAGATGGAATTGAATCACGGCCCCTCTTTTAAAAACCTACACACTGAAGCCTCCATCTAGTGGCTCAGAGGCTTTAATGCTTTTCTGATGATTTTTAAACGATATCCTCTGCTGCCACCTATCGTTGATATCAGGTACTGGCAGTTTGATACTGAAACAAGATCTTTAAATAAGCACAAAGCGTGTGAACAATTTAAATTAAAGTGTTGCTTTTATTACAAATGTTACACTAATGGAGGGATAATGACAACAACAACAATCATACTAAAGATTAGAAGAAGAAGAAGAAGAATTACACAGACAAAGACATTCCTTATCTTTGCAATTCTTTCAAGACACCAAATAATAAAACTTACAATGTACTGAAAATAAATAACTTCTTGAACAACATATCTGGCATTGATTCTATGTTTAAAATGTTTTTCCTCCCTCTGCCACATGGTGGCATTCTCCCATCAGTATTTCTCCTGGTATCTTATTTATCACTAATAACTGATAAGAAGACCATTAAACCCATTAGTATCACAACACTAGATTGTCGTGAGACACAACAAGTGTTTCAGCTTCTAATATGGGTGTTGAAGGAGGCTGAGGCTGGTGAAGCTCTGCTTTATGAAGCCACTGAAAAGTGATGTCTCGAAGGCAACTGTAATAACTTATAATAAGTGCATTATCATAGAATTCCTGATTCACGTAACTGGAACTAAGAAGGCATCGTTTACAGTAATTTGACAATTATGGGAACTCTTATAGCCCAAAATGATTACAAATAAACATAAAAGAGGGGTGAAAATAGGCACAAATAAACAAAAGTTTGCACTCTACTCATTCATAAATTTAGAAAACAATTATTTACACACGCACACACACACACACACACACACACACACACACACACACACACACACACACACACATACATGCAAGAGCCTCACCTTCATCTGTAATGTAAGAAATTTAAGTACAATCATCAAATAAATGTGTTTAAACAAATATATATATACTGGTTCACCTATGTTTGGTGGAGCTTTCTAATAAGCTGCCACTCAAACGGTTGTAGCAGCAGACAGCAGGAAACCACAGCAGGTAGTCTGCAACATTCAGCATTAAAAAAAGAAGACGATACATATTTCATAAGTTGGTGATTGATGCAAACAACCAAACCCATAATGTACACAGCACCTGTTAATGCCATGTTTCCAAGGCATTTATGTAGCAGTGTCTTGGCTTTTTTAATGTGCTTATGATTAAAGAGGAAAGAAAAAGAAAGGCATGGGATGCGGTGGGTTATGAGGGCGGGGGGTGGGTTGCATCTCCATCCGCTCCCCCGCCCTCTCACACACACTATAAAAAAGCCTGACATTAATTATTTGCTGTTTTGCAGGCAGGAGGCTGCCCTTTTGCTAAAGGGAGTCATTTACCCCCCTTTGGAATTATACCTGATTTCAAATGAACAAAACCGTAATGAAGGTGATGCTGTTTCCTGTGTATCACAAAGCTAATACAGACAAATTAAAAGTGATAAAGAGCTGCTGCTGTCTCAAGCGTGACAACTCTCACCTTTGCAAGTCAAGTGGTTTCCATCTACAGGTTGTCGTGGTAACTCCCCATTTTGGCACCATATAGTAGCAACCTGATGCGAGCAGCCATCCGCTCCGTTTGATGGCTGGGGGGCGAGGGGGGTGGAAGAGGGGGACTTGAAAGGAGTCAGTTTTCATGTAAAACAGTTGCAAGATTAACAACAAATTGCGACTCGCTTCTCCACTTCTGAGTAATAACATCAATTACCGTTGCCAGGGAGACCCTTGATCTTTCTGAATGACACCAATAACAAAAACCTGCACTTGCTCTCTTTTATACTGTAAAAGCTTTTCTGCATCAAGGGATCTGCGAACCGACATTTGTCATGGAAAGGTCTGCTTTTTAGAAAAGATTATCCCTGCGGTCAAAAAAGTACTTCACGTTTGTTTTTTCTCGGGAATATCTCCAAAGGGAACATTACTGGAGCTCATTTAGACTCTGAGTTTTTGTTCAGGCACTCCCCTTCCTCTCTTTCCTCTTCCCTTTTACTCTTATTCTGCCTGTCTCCGGCTCATCCCTGGGGACACTGAGTGATTTGAGCCTCACACAATACATTTGATTTAGGCTGAGTCGTGGGTACAAACTCATGGGAATTTGCTGTTTGCATCTCAGCTGGTTTAAGTTATCCTCCACCCTTCCACAAACAAACAAACAAAGAAATAAAAGAAAGGTTTACAATGATGGTCAAAATAAGTGAATGTTACATGAAGGCATAAAACAACTGGAAAAAAAAGTCTTTCATCCTTGAGAGACACCATTAAAAGATTTATTCTGTATTTTATCCTATTTTATGACCTCAGCAGAAAAACAGAAAGAAAGAAAAAAATTAATTAAAATCCTAAAAGAACAATAGCAATGATTACTTTTATTTTATTTTTATTTTTTTTTGCCGTTTTCTGAGTCTATAGTCAGTCAGAGTAATACTATTGGCTCAAAGTGATCATAATTAAAGCCCAAGGTCCAGAGGCTACAATGTTTACATTCATCACCTTTGTTAATTTTGGAGGACCAACGCTGCCAAAATAAACGATATAAATGACTATGGGACTAAATGCATCAAAAATAATAAGAGAAGGGGGCATTAATTCATTATAAACGTGGGACACAGATTAATACTTCAGACTTTGCTATTTCATTTTCAGTTTCATTAAGATGATGAATTATGATTTCAGAATTTATAAATGGATTTACTTCTTTTCTTCTTCTTTACTTAGTATTTCTGCATTCATTTCTTCATCATGTAAACAGACGTATTCGAAGTGTACCGTGGGACAGGCTTTGTGCCTTTGATGGCAGACCCATGAAAGAAGTGAGTGCCTCAGGTCTGGAGATGGCCGGACAATAATCGAGCTGATAATAACACTTGGGCTGACTTCCATGTAAGTAAATGTGGTTGTTTGCTATGTACAGTGGTGCAGTTGGTAGTACTGTTGCCTCACAGAAAGAAGGTCATAAGTTCAACCCTGATGTCAGTCAACATCATGAGTCAACCACTGTCCTCCTGCAACAACCTCACATGCTTCTCTGCCTCTCCTGACTTCCTCATACAGCACCACTATCATATAATTTTTAAAGTTACACAAAGACACAGTGCAACTCGTTCCATATATTCTTTCTACTTACTCCTCCATCAACTCTTTCAAAGCAAGCATCCCATCTGAAGAGCTGTTTCTCAGCATGAAGCCAGCGTCAATCCTGTCATATCTTCATGGCATGGCTCATCAAACTTTATCACTCTGTACTACAGCTCTGCACATCAGCTTTGTTGAAAATCAGTAACAGTACACTTCGTCTCCATTCCTGTTAAACAATCTGGTCAAAAAGTCTACTGCCGTCTCTCATGGACATCTCCCTACCTCCACATCTATGGCATCCTGACCAGCTGTCTTTCCACTCTTTGTAGACGCTCTCACGTCCTCCTGACCTTCATGATTCACTAACTGTCCTCCATTCATCCTCTTACTTTCTTCATTCATCAGCTCCTCAAAGTACTCCATCCATGTTCTCTGCACTCTCTTCACTTGTTGGTAAATTGCAGGCTCTGTTCTTTATCACCCTAACCTGCTGCACATTCTCTCCAGCTCAATCTCTCTTTCAGCCGATCAGTACAACTCTTTTTAACTTAGTGTCCAGCTTAATGTCTTTATCGTTCCCTTGTCCACCTCTCTCGTGCACCAAGCCTCAAAGTACTCTTGTCTGCTTTTGTTATCTTTCTACTTATTCCACATTTTCTCTGCCTTTGAATGCTTTTCTGTACTTCCTCACTTTATGGACAAATACAATGAAACTTCAAAACTGCTGACTTTCCCATCAACCTCTGACAAACTTAGTTTTTAGTGCTAAGTTGCTCATTTTAGCATGCATATGAAATAAAATTGAGGTCATATCCACTGCAAACATTGGCGTGCTAACTGTATTATTTTCCCATTTTATTGTAACTGTTGCTATTTATTTATTTATTTTGCTCAGTGCTACTATCTGTGGTTCCGCTCCAGTTTGTCAGAGGTGAAACAAGTGGGCGCTGAAATCTGTTTGCATTCACAGCCTTGCACACACCATAACATATCAATTATCCCTGATTACTGCACACCTTGAGGGCTGCACCCCTGCTCATGCTATTATATAATCCCTTTAAATACCACAGGAGCCTTTGCCCCCACTGCAATTACACCGCTGTAACTATTCATTCATTAGATCTGAAGCTCCGGAGTGGCTTTAAAGCCTCTCTATCCATCTCGCACTACTTTGTGATGCCTTACATCTTCCTAACCCCATACTGTGATGGTGGTGCCGGTCTCCTAGCAACCGGTCCTCTCAGAGGAGGTGACAGCATTTGAGTGGGCACCCTCACCTCTACACATTCACCCCCCGCTCCTCCCCTCCAACACCTCCAACACCCTCTCCCTTCTCTCCACCAACCGGATGCTCTTCAAGTCAAGTAAACAGACCTCACTCTGTGGCGCAGTGTGCCGAGTGCACTTGTGTATGCAGTTCACCGTATTAGAATGATAACATCACTGAATAATGAGTTCAATGCTACACTTCCATTCATAGTTGGATCATTGAACCACCACATGGGTGCCTCTGGTTAAACAGGACATAATATATTTGACTCTATTTGCTTTAAAGGCGGTTGTGTTTTTATCTATATATACAGTAGACTTCTACCTAATAACTTATTAATACTTCTTGAATGATTTATTAACACTTGAATGGGTTACAAAAAAATAAATCAGGTGTGATCTTTACCCTTTCTGTTAGGGATGCTTAAATATTACAGGCTAGACTATAAGTGGGCCTGACACTAACCTTATCTAATGAGTTAGGCAAGTGTATGGGCCATGACGTGATCATTAAATGCAGTAAATATCACACAGTCACTGATAGGAGTTTTTAGCATAACTAAGGACATCAATAAAACTGCTCAGTTATAAGGAGTGACTTAAGTTAGAAAGAGTGACATCTGATTAGTTTCAGGAACATGCTAATTAAATAAGAGATTCTTACTGGCTTGTTACTTTCAAATGATTCACCAAGCAAATGTACAAATGTTCAAACTCCACTGTGTTAAAAGTTGATGTTATGGACTTTGCATGTAGAAACAGCTGATTAGCGAGCACTGCGTATATGTGAACTAAACAGATCTAAAGTGACAATACTGCAGATGGACTTTCCATGATGTGCCAGCTACACCGCAGAGATTTAGACAATTATTGATATTTTAAAGTTTGAACAGTGTGATGACAATAAAACTAGCCATCTTTTAGGTTGGTAAAATCTTTTACCTAAAGGTGGATTTATTATGCTGTGGGGGATGACAGTGAAGTGGGTATTTGATGGGTATGAGAACAATATGAGCCAAAACTCAGTTGGATCCACACAAGAGCTTTTGGGCTGTTATGTTAGACAGTGAACTCTGCTACCATCAGGAATCATCATGAACCAAGATGGATTGGTGGATTCACAGAGCCCTGGCGTTACAATGGGATATTGTCCATGATGTTTCCCATCTCTCAGATGCTGTTTGCCTCCAAGCTGTTGTGATGGGACATCAGAATGTAAAAACTTTCTTTCTTTGATTTCATGCTGTTTTTCTTAAATCCTCAAACATATTTTTTAGGGCAACTAA
The DNA here is from genome assembly GCF_036321145.2 of Pelmatolapia mariae. Classification (NCBI taxonomy): domain Eukaryota; kingdom Metazoa; phylum Chordata; class Actinopteri; order Cichliformes; family Cichlidae; genus Pelmatolapia; species Pelmatolapia mariae. The sequence goes on from NC_086241.1 coordinate 46,854,979, forward strand.
CTTATCTGTAACAGCAATTCTAATATTCTAATATTTCCCAATATATTTAATTCTGATTTTCAATCATTTCTCATTTAGGTGCCTCATACCAAAGTACCTGCTTCAAGGAATCTCTAGCTGCTGTAGGTAACTATAGTTCACTTTGCAATCATAGTGACTGGGAGAGAAGAGTTATAATAAAATGAATGATAATATTGATTTTATTTGATAGATAGATAGATAGATAGATAGATAGATAGATAGATAGATAGATAGATAGATAGATAGATAGATAGATAGATAGATAGATAGATAGATAGATAGATAGATAGATAGATAGATAGATAGATAGGATTCATACATTATAAATGCATTAGTGGAAGAAGAAAAGAAGAATTTACCATTTTAAAGTTGGCATTATTGGTCACTATGAGCAACGGTTCACAAATGCCTTAGCCCTGCCTTCACTATTTGATTTGATGTCAAAAGTCACACAATGTTGCTTTTACTTATTATTATTATTTTAATCTTACCTTTACACTAAATAAACTATAACATTAAAATTTGACACTATATATAATATATTTAGTAATTTTTGAAGTCCTAAAATTACGAATTTGGTCCCCACGTTGACCCAAGTTTCCCTCCCCTAAAACTGAATTATATTTATATCACTTGGCAAAATTCGAAAATTTGAGGCATATATTGGTGGATTTACGGTAGCGCAGGCTTATTAGGGCACGATTACTCTTGCATGACTACGTTTGTGAGGTTGTGGATGTAAACCATGTCCCGCTGCGCTCACATTTTGGGTTGGCTGCAGCCTGGAGCGACACTGTTAAAGTGACGTGAGTGCTTGACGATACTAAATGGCAGCATTTGAAATAGCCTACCTGCCTGCCCGCTCACCCACTCGCTGATGCGCTCACGACCCCATCAGAAGCGCTTCAGCACCGCGGTGCCCCGGACAGCTCCTCCGACTGCTCTGCTTCCAGGATTTGCGTCTGCGGGACATTTGCTGAATACGTTTTGTTACTTTAACGAAGGCAAACTTTCAAGTCACGGTGGGAGAGATGAATACTGAAAGACCATCAAATGTCTCCTTTTTTGATTTCATTGGAGGAGTTCAACTTCTTCAAGGGGAGAACACCCGGACAGCCATGCCTGTCCTCTTGATCGGTGTCTGCGTGTCCGGAGCGGTTGGGAATTTGCTCGTTTTGCTAATTTTCATCCGTGACTTCAGGAACGGAAAGGGCTCTGAGGTAAAAGCACTTCTCGCTTCGTTAGCTTCCACGGATTTGGTGATCCTGTTATTGTGCGCGCCCGTGCGCGCCATCACCTACTATAAGCAGACCTGGACCTTGGGGAGTTTTGTGTGCAGCACCACAGACTGGTTCCAGCACTCGTGTGTGGTTGCAAAAACTTTAATCCTCGCATTCACCACCAGAGCCAAACACACTTTGGTTCCCAGCAACGCCACGGGGGGTCTGCACAACCCGACGTGGATTCACGGAGCCCTGGCGTTCATTTGGATAGTGTCCATGATGTTTCCCATCCCTCAGATGCTGTTTGCCTCCATGCTGCCGTATGGCCGCGACAATATTTGCGTCTCCGAAATGCCAGCGTGCGCGTCTGATTTCATGAGTTTGTTCTACAAGATTTATCCGACTGCAACCTTTGTTGTGCCAGTCATCTACACAGTGGCCTACTACACTAAAACGCTGCACACTGCGGTGAACCACGCACCGAGACCGCAGCACCAGAGCAAAGTTATCCTGGTTTTATTGTGTCTGAGCGGAGCCCTCGGGCTCATGTTGCTGCCAGAGTGGGGGACATTCACCTGGATCAGACTCGGCTACTCCAGGCCACCCGTGGGTTTAATGATGTTCGCGCAAGTCCTCCTTTACGCATGCAGCTCTTTGTCCCCGGTCATCTTGATGACCATGTACGACGATGTGCGTCAGGGACTGATCAGCATCTGGTTTATCGGGACCTGCAGACGCAAGAAGCGCGTGCCCCGAAAAAAATGTCCAAAAACGGAGGGGAACGGAGCAGAGGTCGGGGCAAACGCCGTCACCAACGCGATCTCACCAGGGAACGAGAAGACGTTCCCAGATGTGGAGCACTTTTGGACAGGGCGCAGAAATACACACGTGGAAGAGGACCAGGACCCGGTTCCATGGGAGAGAGAGGAGAAAATGTTGTAATCAGAAGTATCTTTTTTTTTTTTCTTTTAGCAGAATATTTCTGCTTGTTCTGGACTGGTTGCTAGTTTTTTTGACCCACAACGCAGACCCTGGCTGAAAGTCTGTAGTGGCCTGTTTGCTATCGTAAGCTTGACTAGATGTAAAATAAACTCATACAGTATGTTTCGGTGTTACGCATATTTCTGTTCTTTTGATTTGAATATTTCTTTTATTTGCCCGCAGTTTTGCTACGCTGTCACTTAGAACATGTTTAATATGTAGCAGAGGAGATTTGTACAGATAAGAAGCCAGTGTAAATACTCAGAACATTCAAATTGTGATTGTGTACATGTGATGCATATCATCGATATTAAAACCTTCTCAAATACGAATCGCTGTTTCGTTTTTCCCCCTGAAACACCCACCCCACCTTAATCACTGATAAAATACAATTCGACCATCAAATCGCTCCATTTAATTCAAAAGGTTTTGACATGCCATGCTCTGTACAAATAGATCATTCCTCCATATTAAATTCACAACTAATCCAGCTGCATAATTTGGGTCAAGTGAATAATGATATTTCACTGAAAGCAGCATTCACTTTTAGAAAATAGTAGTGCATAAGCTGGACACTCAATGACCCTTTTTTCACCTTTATGAATCAACAAAGTGATAAAGAAAAAATGCAATAATTCCCCGTTTGAGTGTAAAGTAGCTAAAAATGGCTGATCACATAAATAGATATATGTCAAAATTATACCCAACTCTTTTTCAAAATTTATTTCTAAAAGGGGAAAAAAAGATAATTTATTTCTAGCAAACAGAGGATGACTGCCAATATAAGAAATAGTTGTAATAAAAGGAGTGGAACATTATATATGCATTTTGCAAATGTTTTATAACAGACTGCAATCAAACTGTAGATCGTTATAGCATAGTTTTTAGTGCACAATAAAAGTGTAGCTTAACTTTCTTATAGATACTCATACCAGGAATACCAGACACATTATTGCATATTTTTAACCATTCTATAAATCTTTATTCACTGCATATAAACTGGAATGCCGTCCAAAGTAAAATCAAACAAGCACATTTCAAATGAAAGGAAAGCCAACATGAAGTGTCTCTGTAAGGTCTTCTGGCACTACATGCCACCAGAACAGGTTCAGTGTACTTTGGTAGTGACACTCCAAGTCTCTGGAATTCTATAGTGGGAATGAAGCACCATTCTTCCAAAATATGTTCCCTCATTTTGTGTTTTGATTGAGCCTGTTAAAGTTTAACTTTTTGTAAGGTGTGTGTCCCATTACAACTGCTTTGAAAGTAACACAGCATTTTAGGAAAGGAACATCATACTAACAGTAAAATATGATGGTGGTAGTGTGATACTCTTTGTTTGTTTTACTGCCTCAGGACCTGATAGACTTGCTGTGGCACATGGAACCATGAATTCTGCATCTACTAAAACATGAAGGAGAATTTGTGCGACCTCAAGCTAAAGCACACTTGGGTTCTGCAGCAGGACAATGATCCAGAACATACAAGCAAGTCCACCTCTGAATAGCTTAAGAAAAACAAAATGAAGACTTTGGAGTGGCTTAGTCAAAGGCTCCTGACCTGAATCTGATTGAGATGCTGTGGCATGACCTCAATACAGTGGTACTCTCCAATGTGGATGAATTACAACAATTCTGCAAAGATGAGGGTGTCAAAATTCCTCCACACAGTTGAAAAAACCTCATTGCCAGTTATCACAAAAGCTTGATTGCAGTCGTTGCAGCTAAGCGTGGCCCAGTCAGTTACTAGGTTTAGGGCAATCACTTTTACAGTAGGTTTGGATTTTTTCCCCCTTGATAATAAACACCTACATGTAGAAACTGCATTTTATGTTTACTTGTGTTATTTAAATTTGTTTGATCATTTGAAACATTCAAGTGTGACAAACATACAAAAAAAACAGGAAATCAGGAATGGAGCAAACACTTTTTCACACTGATTCCATTTTTGCAGCTCTGATTCTTGGTTATCACAAAGAAACTACCACACATAGTCATTACACTTCTTGAAGCCTGCTTTAATAAGTCATTTACAGGTTATGTGTTTACATCTAAAAGGTGACTAAATAAATATTGGTAGGTTGATTATTATCAAATTTTTTAACCTCTGAAATATGATTCCTGACATCGGTCACTATGGATTTATTCAATCCTTTAGTTCTAATTTGCAACCTTTTGCATAAGTGGCCTGAAAATATTGTAAAAGTACTGACAAGTGTGACACATGATGAATAATTCACCTGCAGCTCCGGGGCCATTTTGCATGTTTTATTTTTTCCCTGTGGCTCAGTGAACTAGTCAATCTGTCACAGGAAAGCATGGATGTCAGCAACCGTGCCTGATACGCTATTCATATGTCGAATTCTATTTGGTTGACAATTATAGGCTTGAACAGCAAACGTAACAATCTGGGAGTAAACAGCAATGACACAGACAGTGTCATTAGTGCCATTAACAATTATTTTCAACCCAGTTTAAAATACAGTTAGGTGCATTATTTGTCATTTTGCCTCTGCACTTCAATCCCATCTTCAATGATTTTATATTATTCAAGATGGGATTGAAGTGCAGACTTTGGGCTTTTATTTAAGGGGTTTAACCACAGTATTGCATTTGGAATTGATACATAGTGCCCCATTTTCAGATGTTAAAAAATAACTGGACAAACTAACACAGTATCTTGAGATGCTCTGCTAGGTCTTAACTGCAGACACCATCAGTTGCTGCTTGTTTGCGGCTCTCTCTGCCTTCAGTTTTGTCTTCAGTAACTGAAAAGCATGCTCTGCTTGCTCTAAGTTGTATAGATGAGTACATCCTACAGTAACTGGTGTCATCCATTGGCTGGCAGATTCACATTTGAATACTTTTGGCATTTTTAAAGGCAACATTTAAAAGACTAGCATTTGAAAAATGAAGCCAGTGGTGTAGTGCCTAAAGTTTATAACACAGAAGTCGAAATCAACTCTTTAGTTACTTTGATCAAACATTTCACTAAACGCTTGCCTGATGATCTTCTTAGTGAAAATAACATCTTCTTCATTTAGTAAATCATGGTCACCGTTAGATTAATAAAAACACCTAGAACAGCATAACCTGAGTGGAGTGCCCACTCAAGATGAGACTGAACAAACCTACATCAAACCTTTGTCCCGCCCTCTGATCTAGATATCTTTGCCTCTGCTGAATTATTTTTATATGCCCTGTGGGGGGAAAATTATTCGCTCCACTAAATGTTTTTTTAGCATCATGCTTCAGAGTTGTGATGCTGTGAGAAACCATGGTTATGCAGGACATCTCAGGAAAAAAAATGTTATTGTTTTTGTGCTGTTGGCTTGCAACTGATGGCACAGCTGCTATGATGGGCTGATACAGAGCACCAAGCACACTCAGTGATGCAGCAGGTGAACACTGCACAGAAAAGCAATAGTAGGAGGGAGAAGTCTGACACAAAACAGACAGTTTTCTTAGTCTAACAAGTTGGAATATCCCTTTGAAGCCTGAACTATGAAATATTTGCCATACATTTTTTTAAAGTGTAGTATTTATTGAAATTTCTGACAAATTAAAAAAAGTAAAAAATAAGAATTTGTATATATGAGACTGAATGAGTTTTATAAAAGAAGGATTAATTAACATGATATAATATTAATATAGATGAATTATGTTGTTTAATCTCAAATTTAGAAGTGTTGCTTGCTACTTTGCTAAATATTCTTAAGGTAATATAGCTTTAGTGACATTTGAAATGTACATTAATTCCAAAAATATCAAACTAGACCTGTGTGATGTGTTTCGAATGTGCACACTGTTTAGCAGCATCTTGGCAAAATGCATCTAAATTACTGAAGTCCGATTTTCCTTTTGTACAGGATCATGTCCAGAAATTTGTTTAAAGAGTTGCTGCCTGGCACCTGTTGTGAAAGTCCCAGTTATGCTGGAAACACTGGTGTGTGTGGCTTTATAGTATCATCCAGAGGTACACGATGTTTCTGCAGCAACTGTGTCTACATGACTGTCATGAGAGAGCGTTACTTGAGGCCCCGCTCTGATGACCTGTTGGCTAAGATCTGTGGCAGAATTTCACGGTTAGACAGCAACTACAGTCTCAGCTGCAGAGCACCTGTCCATCTGTCTCTGGCAAGTGTCAGTTTCATAATTGTTGTGTCAAGTCTGATTAGGGCGCCTGTCACAAACAGACACACCCGTAAAAATCCTCTTGCTAACGATATGATTAAATGTTCAACGATGTTATGTGTCTCAAAAGAAAATTTGTCATATTTAATTATTTTAAAAAATGCCATTTTATTCTATTTATACTTTTTGCTTTACTATTTTTCATTATCTGAGAGCTCAAATGCTCTGCAACTTAAGAAAACACCACCAAATAGAAAAGAAAAAAACAGTGCAAAAGCACACAAAACACAAGAGAAGTTGAATAAAACACAAAGGATGTAGAAAGTACACAATACAAATGTCCTATTGACTGATGTTTACTCTGCTTTTGACCTCTCAAGGCGACTGTAGTCCATGGATAGTACACATATTGTTCTCAAAGCTCCTACTACTCTGGTTTCCATAGTGATTCTACATTAACAAGGACATTTTCACTTTAGTTCTCCTGGTAATGATGGTCAAATCCAGAATAGCAATTCAGCTTTTAGCCATTCAGTCAACCTCAGTCCAATTGCTTGCTCATCTTCCACTATCAGGAGCTAACTACCAAGGAACCTAGCTTAACATCTTTGTTTCTGATGGAGCCTTTCCACTCTGGAAAGACACACTACAAGGTGTAGATTTCCCTTTGCTGTTATGCCCAGGGAATGGCTTCCTGGGTGAAAAACCTCCATTCATAACAGGTGACCCTGAGACATCAAGTGCACTGCAACTCTGGAAATGCTAGCAAATAGACAAATGCTTCAAAAGCACAAAACACAGTGGAAGTTTAATAACAATAGAACAGAAATAGGAAAAAACTGCAAAAGCTCAAAAATGCCTCATAAAGCACAATAACGTGACGGACCACCGGCAAAGCAACAAGCTAACTGTAAATGGCTAATAGCTAACACAAATGTACAGTTTTATAAGAGTCATTGGATTAAAACACACATTACCTTCCATCTTTTTGTCCCTCAGATGAATCCCTCGCTTCTTTTGAGCGTGTCTCTTAGCGTTTCTTTGCAGGTTTTGGTTTCTGTCACTACTGCAGCTGCTCCATAGTCAATTGATTTGAACATTTGGCTCCATATTGTAGTGGTTTACACATGCAAAAGGTCCCTGGATCGAGATCAGGAGGAGATATAAATCCCTGTGTGGTTGTATCAGGAAGGTCAAGATAATCTGCCAAATCAAATATGCAGCGCTACCAGCAATGGCAACCCTTTGTGAGTAAAGGAGGAGCTGAAAGTAGCTTCTATATACCTGATGTAACATCAAGGTTAACTGGGAAGTTTTACCTTTGAAGTAAAACCCACTCATTCTCAGTTTAGGTGGGTTTAGGAATCAGTTTGAAGCAAATTCTTTACATACCTTTTATGGTTTGTTCCAGGCTAGAATATACTTTGTTTGCATTTCTTCTCTATCCTTATTGTTTGGAGAAAAATTATTTGTACAGCCTTGTATAATGATATGATTGCATTTTTTTTATTTGTTGTCTGAACACATTTTAATGAGATAAATGCATTAAAGAGTCCACAAGCTGATTTTCACTCTCTGCCTGAGATTAGAAAGCAGATGGTTATTCCTGTCCTCCAGCTGTGCAGTGTCCTTCTGAACTTTGTCCAAATCTGCTTCCACAGCCAAGACACGAGCTCCCAGCCAACACAGAACAGCCACCAATTAACTACCTGCTATGAGCGCCACGACACCATGGCGACCATAGATCTATCATTGAGTTGTGTTTGTCCTGTTTATTTCTTTAAAGGGCAAAGCCTTCCTCCTCTTGTTTTCCTCCTCTGCCGCTTCCTGCTGCAGACTCACAGCATAAGCAGAATGTTAGACATTTTTCTCTGAAAGTGTCCCATTTTTATCTGACAGCTGCTTCTAAATGAGTTCAATCAGAGAAACGCTGCAGACAAAATAACATGCTATCAAAAAACTGGAAATCTTGGAAATGGCTGTACAGGTCTGCCAACCTTGGATACCAGGCTTTGGTATTTCTTAAATGAAAGCCTTGAGTAAGGTGAAGATACAGATTAAAACCTCCAGTACATAAAAGGCATGGTTCCAGCCCTCCAGCTGGGAACATAAAGGACACCTCCTGAGGAAGACACTTATATTGAGCTTCCTCTCTTATCTTTTGAGTATAAACTGGAGGAGAAGATAAAAAGCCCCTCTATTAAAAAAAATAGGCTGGTTAGAGCAGCTATTTCTTAGCATTTGCCACTTCTTCTAAAGTGCATTAACCAAAATTTTCCATTTTACTCGTCCTAAATGGTTTCCTCTGGAACTGTTTGGCATAGATGACTAACCACAGGTTTGTCTTGTTTAGGAGCAGGTGGGCGAACAGCTAATGGATCTTTTTATTTTTCTTTACAAAACCTGGTCAACCACCAGTGGTCATGACAACACTTTTCTTACCTTCTTCATTGAAGATGCATGGGGTTATGAGTAATCAGCTTTTAAATGGTGAAGTAAACCAAAGAACGAAACCACATGTCTCACCATGGGGCTAAGTGTTACAGGCCACTGATCTATTAATAGATAGCTTAATTGTTCTTGATGGAAATTAATTCTAGTGTCATAGTAAGTTGTGTGTGGCAGGCAGAGTGAGGACCCAAGGTGCAGGACTCTGAGACAAGACTAACCTTAGAACACAAAGAACTGAAATACAAAGATTGTACTGAGAAGATTGTTGGAAACACTAACCAAGAAAATAAACCAGAAACTTCCAAACCAACAGGAGACACAGAGGGAGATCATGACAATGGACAAAGGGAGACTGAGACATATATACACTGTAGGGTGATAAGGGTGGAAACAGCTGGGGAACACACAAGGAACAAATTAGGCTTGACAAGAAAGACGAAGCAAAACTGAGCATAATGCAGACGAGACTGAGACTAACAAAACAGAAGTGACAAACACGGAAGACAGAGACGAACACTACAACATACACACATAGACACAGATGAGACAGGGACAGACTGGACATGAAAGGGAACTAACTAAATCAGACAAGGAACTAAGAACTAGAAACATGGATAACTAAACTAAGGCGCACAGGGAAATAATACCAAGCTAAAATGTCAGAAATACATCATAAACAAACAAACTCAATACACTGGGTTAATGACCCAGGCACCATGACATCTAGACCATATGACCGACATCAGATTTAGACTCATCATCAAATTCTACATTATGTCTTAAAAAACGGCAAACCATGTCCTTACCTAATACTGTCATATTAGGATCATGCAGAAAGTCTTAGGCAAAGCATCTGTAAACAACGATGCAGCGAACAGCGATGCAGGAATGACATTTTCTTGTCTCATCCCAAAAAGCTGTACGAATATACTGTAAATTCATGTGTTACAGTTCATTTTGTCATCATTAAGGAACTTTAAGAAGTAGGTTAATATTTCTCACAAGAATGAACTGGGAGTTAGTGGAAGTAGGAGACCTGCCCTGTCACGGCCCTGGGTGACCCAGTGTTTTGAGTTTTGTATCATTATTGAATTTTGATTTTGTCATAGTTTATCTTGGTTTCTGTTTCTACGTTCCATGGTCGCTGTCTCCCCTGTCAGGTGTATCCCCTAGTCAAGTCCGCGTCTGTTATGTTTCCTGTTTTACTTTGAAAGTCTGTGCCCTATGTCAGTATATTGAGTTTTGCTTCCTCTTGGTCATGTCAGGTTACTCTCAGGTGTGCTTTCCTTCTGTGTCTCATTCCCCTCGTTATCCCTCAGTGTATTTAAGCCCCGTGTTTCTCTTTGTCAGTGTAAACTGTCTGTGTTCCACTCCTCATGTAATGTCAGGTTTCAAGACTCTATGCAGGTCATGTTCATGTTGCTTGTTCTTCTATGTGTTTCATAGTTCTTTCATGTTCTGGCACAAAGTCTTGTTCATAGTCGTCACAGTTTTTAGTTTCCCCAGTTTAGGTTCCAATTTAAGTTTCGCCACTGTCCTTACTGCCTTGCTTTGTTTTCTGTTATTCAGCCATAATAAAAGGCTCGCCCTTGTTTAAAGTTATTCCCGTCTCCTTGCCTGTGTCCACGCCTGGGTCCACACACACCTTCACTCGGTCTCCGCAGACCGTGACACTCCCCCATGGACTGCAGGTCAGCTCTGCTATGTTGTATTCAAGGTTTAAATTTTCAATCAAAGTTTAATGGCCTCTTTGCAAATCAAGCGGGAATGAAGTATTTTGCTATTTGTTGGGTACAATTGTCTTGTGCTTTATTTCATGTGCATACATGCTAAGAACTGTGTATTGTAATGTGTTTCGTAGTACAGAAGTATCAGAGAAAGACTCGAGCAATAAACGCCTGCTTCAATGAACCGACCTGTATATGTGCTGTTGTGGAGAGAGCTGTAGAACACATTTAGAATGGATTATAGTGGAGACTGTGAATCAGGTCTTCTCATCCAATATCAGTCTCTGTCCTCACAAATGCATTTCTGGAAGAACGGTCAAAAATTCCCATAAACACTCCTGAACCTTGTGGAAAGCCTTTCCAAAAGAGTTGAAGCCTTTATAGCTGCAAATGTTTGACCAACATCACATTAAACCCTATGGATTAAAAACGGAGGGTCAGTCAAGTTCATTAGGGTGTAAATCCTTTTGGCTACAAAGTAGTTTCTGGTTATTCAATGAAATGGTGACTTTTAGGGGGTATGAGAAGAGATCTAAATGTAGAGGCACAAATTGCTCAGCAATCCTCAGGCCAGAGAAATAATCAGATGGAACTTCTGTCGCATCTTTTGAGGTCTCTGCTCTTCTCCTGTAGTATCCCCTGAAGCAGTAATTATGGTAGCGGAGGAGTATCATGGACCTGAGCTGTATCAGTTCAAGCTCTTAGACCAAGAGTTGGTACTGCCTGATGCCAGGGCTCCCTCTCTCTCCCCATCTTGCTACCATCCTACCATCTGCCACTGATGCTGAGCCATATGAGCATCTGAAGGGAAGGAAGACAGTCTGGGCTTGCAGCTGTCCAACACAAAAATTTAAACCCTTGTGCCAAAACTAAATAAGACTAAACAGAGAATTGCAAAAGATAAAGAACAAATAAATAAAAATGTGGCACAACAAAAACAGTTTCAAAACTCAAATGCAAGGATGTATATGCTTTTTAAAATGTATTTGTTTTTTGTATATTAGCTGCAAAAGTCTCACCATGTCATCACTGGTTTGGGAAGCCCCCCAAAATTAATACTTACAACTATATTACTGTATACTTGTTATAAATTGTAATCAAGTTGATTTATATTCATGTTTTTTTTACCTTTAGGAAGATAAATCCAAAATAAATACAGTCATGTAAAAGTGTACAGACCTTTTTTATGTAAAAACTGACTAACCGTTTTTAAAATAATAATAATAATTTCTTGACAGATTATTACAGCTTAGTAGAGATGGATGTGGATAGTCAGGTGGTCACCAGCACCACCATTAACCCACATCAGTTGCGTCAACAGTCTAACCTTTGAGTGGTTGTGAAAAGAAACCTGCTTTTAGTCATCTGTGTGTTTACCAGTAAAGCAGAGGCCGCCTGTGGCTCCAATGCCCCGGCAAATTTGACATTTTAGTCTGCCTGAGTGAAAAGAAAGGTTACAGGTTGAAGAGGAAAAAAAATGAGCCTCTAAAGCTCTTCAGTATGATTGTGCTCTTGCACATAATTTATTCATTGGCAGTAGACCATGTCTCCAAATGTCTGCCCCTGGGTCATTTGGTTTTATATTCACTTTATTTTTAGGGGTTTTCAACATCCTAGGATACTAAACCAAATAACAGACCTTTTTTTTTTTTTTTTGTCAGCCAGTCAGTTTTGATAGAGATACGTGCAGCATTATTCCCTCTTTCTTTGACATTTTATTTAATTAAAGGGTGTATGTTTTATAAGATTTTACTAATTAACTACTGCTTAAACCTAAGTAAACTACTTAATCTAATGCACTCAAAAAGTAATCATTATTGTAAAATCTGGGACCTCTTCATAGAGTAAATGTTGTTCATGTTTGAGTGTTACAAATGAGATTTAAGTCTGGGCTCAGACAGGGCACTCAAGGATGTTCACAGAGTGCTCCCCAAACCACTCTTTTGTTATCTTGACTGTGTGCTTGGGGTTGTTGTCCTGTTGAAGTCCAGAGGACTCTAGAGCACGTTATCATATAGGATGTCTCTGTACATTGCTGCATTACTCCCCCCCCCCCCCCCCCCCCCCCCCCAGTATGATGCTGCCCCCACCATGCTTCACTGTAGTGATGCCAGGTTATGAGCACTGCCTGGTTTACTCCAGATGTGACACTTGGAATTCAAGCAAAAAAGTTCAATCTTTGTTTCATCACCCCAGAGAATTTTGTTTCTCATGGTCTCAGAGTCCTTCGGGTGTCCTTTGCCCACTCGCTTCGGAAGTTATCAATCCATACAATGGGCATTATTAGCAGAAATTCAAAGCGGGTGCCTTTGTCAAACATGTGGCTGGCTGTCGTATGCCTTTTATTGAGGACTGGCCACTATACCAAACAAGCCCGATTGGTGGATTGATTGAAGCCTGATTCTACCCTGATTCCTCAGGTTGCCCAGGCTGCCAAATAAGAGTCCAGGTGGTTGTAAATGTCTTCCATTTGTGGATCATGGAGGCCAGTGAGGTCATTATTGGGCTCTTCAGTGCAGCAGAAGTTTTTCCCCAGATCTGTTTCTTAATGCATTCCTGTCTCTGAGGTCTAAAGAACATTCCTTGGACCTCATGGCTGGGTTTCTGCTCTACCATGCATTGTCAACTATGGTGTCTTATATAGACAGGTGAGTGCTTTTGCAAATCATGTCCAATCACTCTAATCAGTTTAATTTTAATACATTTTTGAGAATTTCAAGTAAACATTTTGCAATTTGTTATTATGGGGTGCTGTGTATAGAATGTTTAGGTGAAAAATGAATTTAATCCAAAAAGGCTGTGACATGACAAAATATGGAACTAAATACAATGTTGTGAATAGTTACAGGATGCACTGTTCCTACATGATGAAGAATTGAAATTGTAAGTAATAAATGTGTATGATTACAGAAAAACATCTGATGGCTTACTGGCCAGAAAGTTCTTTTCTAATTCACAGAAAGTTTCTTTCTTGCTTGCTTTCTTTCTTTTCTTTTTCCTTTTTTTTTGACCTATGTTTTTATCATTTAACCAATTATTTATTACTAAATTAATTTGGTGTAATATGAATATGATTGGACAGGTCTTTTTTAGTAGGAAAAGCTGCAAAACTTATGAAAATACAGTTGAAAGTCCAAAGTCCCCCTATCATATTTTGATCCAGTTGGGCTGGATTGGAGTCGTTGCCGAACCAGTTCTGGCCCCCGGGCCTTAGGTTTGACACCCTTGATCTATCTATCGATCTGAAAAAGAGAAGGAGAGAGAGCCTTATCAGCCTTATCAGTGGCTTTACAGAACTCTTTTAAAAAGAGGCTAGTGTTGCATCACATCTGGCAGGCAGTTCCAACATCTCTGGGGGTAATAGCAGATTTTCATTTAATCCCAGAATAAAAACACTGCCCAGGACATTTATATTTTAGTAAACAAGCAGCGGGGTGGTAAAGTTCACTGTAATGCCCCCCAGACCCTAAGAAATGAAAAAAAAAGTTTTTCATTACAGCTACAATTTATGGCTCATTTTTTGAGCCAACAGGAGTAATTTAGAAAACAGTTTGTAAAGGAAAAAAAGAAGAACATAAAAATTTGAGTTTATTTGACAGTTTTTACATTTTAAGTTACTTTTATATTCCTTCATGCTTGTTTGATTAAACATTTCAGTTGTGATTGCAATGGTCCCTACAGTCAGGGAACTCAACTTAACGATCCAGGTAATGACAATTTTAGACCGCTGACTCATAGCCAATCATTTCATGCAGGGCTACAGTTTGGCCTTTACAACATTACATTTATCTAATGCTAACAAATCTGCTGATCGCATTATGCTTCTTTTTTTTCCTATTGTTGATTTGGCTAGGATTTAATGTCCATGTGGCTTTATTAAGGGGGGATCGGTTTTTCACCAGAGCATTTTCTGCCCCAACTAACTGCATAACCATTTTTGTTTATGTAACAAATTGCCTTTATGTCTCTCTTTTATAGCAGAGATCCAACTTACGACCCTGGTGATGTAAGTGCATGTCTGAGCTTTTCAGGATGCAGATCAGAAGCACATAGGGTTGAGGCATTCATAATCTCTAACCACTTAGTGGATAATCAGGTTGGAGTTCTCAGCAAAAAGCCACGTCTGCCTCCTTCCTGTTTCCTTGTCCTCTGTGAAAGATGCAGCTGTATTTGAACAAAAAAGAAACTGTAGTCATTAACCTGGTTCGCAGATTTCTTGGCTCTTTCCCATGTGGGGCTAATCCTGCAGTTGTCTAATTATGGCTCCCCAAAGCCACGAGGGTTCACCCCAGGTTCATCATCTCCAAGGCTTAGGAAGTCAGGAATGGTCCTTAAAGGTTAATTCTGTGAAACCTTTAACCTTATGACTGTATTTTTGTCTTCTTAGGCTTTTTTGTGGGGGGTATATTGCCCCCATTTTTTTTTTACATGGAATCATATATTTCATGTAAAATGGAGCCACTGTGATTTCACCCACTGGTCTCTGATGACACATTTTGAACCTTCATTGTTAACATGGTGGAGCAGTAAGTTATTAGTTGCAGCTTCCTTCGCTTCAGCTTAATTTTTCAGTCTCAATGACTGAAGTTTGACATAGCCATTCTTTTCAACACACATTCCTTCAGAGTAAAAAAAAATCTGAAAAAACGAAGATTTTTTTCCATATTTTTAACCACACGAGACATTTTTCGTTATTTTGCAGAGGGTTTCCTCCAGAAATCATCCTCGGAGCTAAGTTCAAAGACTGTCAGATCTGTGCATGCTTTCAGAGGTCACTGTTTTCATTTCACATCCAAGCATGTAATAACCAACAGTTTGAATACTCTGATGGGATGTTCCAACTTATATTTACCTAACAGAGTACTGTTTTTCAAAAATGATTTTGATCAAAATTTTAAGAGCATCAAAGTGCAAAATGCTATAATACCAAAGCCTTTATTGTGGCCTTACATGACAAGCCTGTCATGCAGGATGCTGTAGTTTGTGGGTTTTTTTAACAGCCAAGGGGCTGTGACAAGAGTACAGTCCTTCTCTTTTATTTAGATGTACATGCTGCTTTCCCCCCTATTCAACTGTGATGGGTTGGTGATGCTGCCTTGGGCTCATACTGTGGCTTTATTTGCCTTTCTGTGTCCTCCTCCTGCTACAGAGGGTTTGTCCAACAAAACATAAAAGGTCTCAGTCAAATATTGATGTTTTCTTACAGTAAATACCAGATTTTTCACAATTATAATCCCGCATGTTACCAAACAGTTAGGCTTTTAAGGAGGTGATTCTCACCACTTTAGATTATTTTTTGACTCATTTACAGAGGATTAAAAAGGATTACAAAAGAATGAAACATCCAGTTTGCTTTCATAGATATTTTTCATGCTAAACCATGCTATCTTGGCACAAAGTGAGGAGGAGTATTGTCTAATTATAATATTAACCTGTCACAATTTCATACAACACATCTGGATTTCTTCATGCTGCAGCTGATTGAACACAACTGTGTTTCAGCCTCTCTTTGTCTCTCCTGGGATTGCCTGGCTGTGACCTGTTTTTTCATTCACAGTCCAGTAGTTCAAAATGAACACTTTAAATAGTGATGAACAGACAAAGAGCGCCACCACATTTGCAGAAACATCCAAAAGGAATGCACCGAAAGACATCACAGGCTGGCTCCGCCCACTGATGCTACACAAACCATACAGTAGTTAGTATAAAACAAGAATCTCATCTTCTAGAGTCAAATGTGAGGCCATGCAACAGGACAGTGATCCCACGAACATCTGCAAATCCACAACAGAATGACTGAGAAAGAAAAAAATAATTGCTTTCTCAGCTGGACTTTCCAAAACTGAAATTTTATATTTTTCTGCTTGGAGTGCCTTTTTTCCTGAAATGAATAATCTGTACATTTGACTTGAATTTGACTTGTTGAATATTTCCATCCATAACCCTGGGTTAAATAAAA
Source organism: Pelmatolapia mariae (assembly GCF_036321145.2). Classification (NCBI taxonomy): domain Eukaryota; kingdom Metazoa; phylum Chordata; class Actinopteri; order Cichliformes; family Cichlidae; genus Pelmatolapia; species Pelmatolapia mariae. Next base: position 46,871,474 of record NC_086241.1, read on the forward strand.
TGAATGAATTTAGCATACTTAATTTAGTAACATATCACCTTTGTACAACCAAATATATCTATAGGTGCGTCATTGTAATGATTACACCGCCTTAATTATATTCTCTCATTTCATTTTCACTCATATCATTTTCTATATTGTAAATGAGGAGGAAGAAACAACATAAGGAAATCCATTTTCTAATGATAATATGAAATGTGTCATTGCAGCTTCAAGGTTCTTTATACACACATTTCTCATTGTTCTGATTGCAACAAGCAGATATTTTCAGTATTTTTCTTGTCTTGTGTTCACAGTTTATTTCGACTGCCCCCAAGTGGATACAAAAACAACAACAACAAAAAAACTGTTAGTCCAGGTTTTAAAATAAATGTGTGACCTCCAACCCCATGCTGAGAAAATTACATTTGTGACTCCAGACTTGACAAAGTTCCCCTGAGAGTAGTGGAAGACAATAGAATAGTGTTTCACAGGCAGAGTAATAATTCCCCCTGTGGAGAGAAAACTAATCGTAATGTGTGAAATTAGAAAGCTGTAGTTCCTGTAGTTCCAGTTTAATAAGGAAAATTGAAAAAAGTTAATATATATTTGCAGGAAATGAATTGGCCAAGACAACGAAACGTGTTTTTTTTTTTCCTAACGTACTTTGAGAGATATCAACTCAAAGCTGCGAGCACAGTTACAATGAGGCATCATCTGTGGAATGCACTTTCACTTACTGCAGTTTTAAAACATTTATACTATAAAACCTTTGTTGTAGTGCAGTAAGTGTCTTATAAACTAGTTAATGTTACCAGACACTTCAATCCATACTCCAATATATCGTAATCCTGCATTTCCACCCTCATGTTTAGATGCCTCTTTTGAGGTCTGGACACAGAAAGGTATATTTTCTCTTAAAGACTTATATATTGACAGGCAATTTGCATCATTTACCCAGTTGCAGAACAAGTTCTCGGTCCCTGCATCACATTATTTACAGATAAGAAACTATGTTCGTCAGAGTATCCTCAACTTTCCAGTTCTCCGGCTTCTAAAAAGTTGGTTTCTGGTTTTGTGAACGCTTTTTCAGAGTATTTGACTTTTAAATCTGACTTTTTGAAGACAGCATGGGAGGAAGAGCTTGGTTTGCTAATTGGAGATGAGGTGTGGGAGAGGAGTCTGTGTAGGATCCATTCTTGTTCTATAAATGCAAGGCATCAGTTAATTCAATTCAAAGTGCTTCACAGACTTCATTATTCAAAAAGTAAATTGCACAGGATTTTTCCTACTATTAGTCCAATATGCGATCATTGTAAACTTGGAAAAGGCTCTCTTACCCATTTATTCTGGTCCCAAATTGCACAACTATTGGCTGGACATCTTTAAATGTTTTTCTGATATGTACAACTGCACATTAGAGCCGGACCCAATAACTGCATTGTTTGGATCTTCCTCTTACCTTTTCATCTCAGTTCTGCTGCACAAACGACAATTTTGTGGGGGGTTGCCCTTGTTGTTGCGTTGTCTGTTTTGTTTTTTTTTATTTATATCAAAAATCTTAATAAATATATTTAAAAAAATAAAATAAAATGAACTAGTTAATGTTACACATTTTCAAATTCCTCCAGTAATTTGTATCATTTTTAATGTTTTTAACACACAGAAACATGTTCATGACATGATACTGTGACACTAAGGGCGACCTTATCTTTAAACACATCCCTCAGTGCCTTAAATAAACAGTAAGCCTCTGAGAGTGAGCGACTAGCTCCACCTTCTGGTTTAAAATAAGCATATGCCAAGATTTAAGTTTGACTTGCTTTAGTTTTGCTTCTTCTGTGCTGTAAAATTGTGTTTTATTTTTTATGACTCTAACAAACCTGTTTGCTGCTTTCACTTTCATATTACCCTTTGACAAACTTAATCAAGTTTGGTGTGAAAATAGTGTGAGAACTACAGTTTATTTAGCTGAGATATAACTATAAAAGTGCAGATACAAGTGCAGGTATAGGTGCAATAATGGACTTCAAACTCACTCAAGAAAATGGATTATTGCAACTGCAGCTCTTTCAGCAGTTCATTGCCCCTGCATGTAGCAAACAAGTGAAAGATCTTTCTCTGCTTTAGCTTTAGCCTCTAGAAAAATAGGACAAAAGCAGAGTTTGTGCAATTCTAACGAGCTTGAAAATGAATATAACAATATTATAATTTCGTTAAGTCTTCGGAAATAATTCTCTGGGCTTGTTGAAGGGCATTCAAAGCTCTTCATTGGATTTTGGCTGCCTTTTTTCTGTTGTCTGTCACGATTATCCCACACTGCTTCAGTAATGATGAGGTTCATGCTCTTGTGTTTTTTTTTCTATGGTATTTGGATGTTTTCTAGATAGTATTGCATGTGGATCCAAATCCAGTGGTACCTTTCTTCGCTCATTATCCATTAATTTTGACAAGATCTCCAACACCACTGACTAAAATGCAACCCCAAACCATAACAGAGTCACCAACATGTTTTACATGGTACAATGCTGACTGTTGTACCACTCTCCAACCTCCTACATACACACTGACAATGATTTGAATTAAAAAATCCAATATAGATTCATCATTCTATAAATCTGTTGCCACTGAATTTCAGTCCAGTTCTTGTGTAATTTGTAATACCTCTGCCTCTCCCTGTTTTCTTACCTTAAAAATGACTTTTTGAAGGCCACCCTTCCACTGACACCCTTTCTGATATGTATTCGAACAGCAGAAGGTTCAGCCAAAGGCCCAGATTCATCTCTCAGGTCCTGTATCAGGTCTTTCAGATAATGTTTATTTTCCTGTAGCTCACTTTTTTAGGCGTGCCACATCTTTTGTCCTCCATTTGTCCAGTTTCCTCAATTTGTTTGAGAAAATACTGCACTCTACTGAGATATGCAAAGTTTTCAACCAATAGCTCATTGGGAATCACACTGTTGGTACAAAAATACTGTGTTATACCTGCCACACTGTGTTGTCTTTGGAATCACATTGTTGTCAATTCAAGAAATGAGAACAAATGATGTGTTTTTGTGACCAACAGCTTGTAAAAAAGAGCCTAAAGATGTCATTCAAAAGTGGTTCTTGCTAGAATGTCTGCAGTGCATAGACATATCATTGGCTCTTCCCTTGAGTAAGATGCCTTTTTTATGCTTGGATGATTCACTCAGTGTTAGGTGACTTAACAAACAAAAAAATTAAAAAGAAAAATTTTCTCTGAAAATCATTAGAAACAAGGACTCGACCAAAAATGAATTAAAATACAGCCAATATCCAAAGAAAAACCTTGAAAGACCTTCAGGAAGCCTGGAGAACTATTGCTGGGGACCACCTTAAAAGATAGTGTATCATTAGAAGCAAAATATAAAGAAATGAGATATGGCTCAAAACTGTTGCACAGTACTGTAGTTTGAAGAGTGTTTACCCTCACCCCTGTACAAATCACAGTGATTCTTAAAACAGCCACAGGAGTATTATTGTCCTCTAGTACTGGATAAAAGTGTAACTTTGGTGACCAGGATTATTTCCTTATGATTAAGCATGAAAATATTAAAGTATATTTAGTCAAATACTTTATTTGCTGCCATTTTTTTCCCAGTATTTTTAATTTGTTGCTCATACGTATTGCATATGGCAATCCTGCAAAATTCGAGCGTTGTTGTTATAGTCACTATAAGTGATATAAAATAAACATAGCTGGACCCTATCCAGCAGCAGCTTTAAAATGCTATTTAAAACAGCAGCGTGTGTGTGAGTGAGTGCACAGATTAGGATCAGGGATTAGGGACAGATGTAAACCAGAAATCGAGATCCAATGTAATACGGCTGCCGTCCCATCACAGCAGAAGAAAGGTCAGGGTTAGGGTCAAGTATAAGCAAGCCACGCCTTTATTACGTCTTCATTACAGTTTCTATTGGCCCAATATTTGATTGATGGCGCTGTTTTCCAATAGGAGAGCAGGAGGGAGCCCTCGTGGGGGGAAACCGCTGAGCAGATGTGTGTGTGAGAAGACGAGGAGGACGCAGGTTCTTATTGAGTGCAGGAATCGCTGTAGAAAGGGAGTGACGAACTGCAGGGGCACGAAAAAGTAAAGGTGAGCACTACGTTATGTAACATTACGATTTATGAAGCTAAATTAACTGTGCTGCTCAACAGAATCGATGTTTTACTTAATGTTTTAGCTCTAATGTTAGCAATTCGTTTTAGCTGGAGAGTGTCGTGACTATCTAATTTCTTGTTAGCAGCAGTTAACTGCTATTTCTATTTAGTTAGCACATACTCTTTTATTTCAGACAGGTTTCGATCATTTACAGGCAGGTGTCTGTCCTTTTCTGTGTGATGTCGCTGTGTAGCCTTTTTACATTTATTTCCAAACTTCGTGTTGTTTGACCCCCAAAATAGATTTGAAAAGTTTAACGTGATATTACAGTAACTGACACGCGGTCGTACGTGTAGTTTGTGTGCACCCTATTTCCTCCTTCCTGACCTTCTTTGGGTGTTTTCCTCCAAAACGGGTTGGAGCAGTTATTGCCCCACAAACGTCTCAATGTCTTTCTTTCTTTCTTGTGACCTCTTTTTGTCTTGAGAGTTTTTATTGGACTAAAATAGCTGCGGTGGTAATATGTTACTGGAGCAGACCTGTCTATGAAACTTGATCCTGAGACTTGGAAAGCCAAGGATATTGGCAAGAAATGACCTGCCACGTTAGAGGTCATTCATTCGGCTCAGCTGTTCAGAAACTGTCCTTGTATCAAGGTGCATTTTTTTGTGTCCTTCCTTGTCTTGTTAATCTACAATCTTTCCTCGCTTTATACTTAGACGCCAGCTTGGAAATAATGCACACTCTCAAAACTTCTTCCTGTTAATCTTAAGGTTCAACGCCTTGTCTACCTGTCAGGTAAACCATGTCCTCTGTGGGCTATTAAGACAGCCAGGAAGACTTTGCGCTTTGTTTGCTCCCCCTGACATCACTTCCGTTTTGAGTCACAGGCAGACTGCTTTTGCTAATGTCCCACATTTATTCAGAACTTTAGAGTCCCATATCATTTTTTAAAGCTAGCAGTGACACTGATATTCTGTGAAAATGACTCCCCCTCAGAGCAGATGCTAATCTAGCTGTTTAGGTAAAAACAAATGAAAGGGCTTAAAGTGTATTCAACACACAAATAAGTGATCCCAGGCCTTCATTTGACCCTGAAAATATGCAACTGTGTTTTAGAACAGGGGCTTAATACTGCACATTGGAAAGTCAGGTATTAAACTGGATCCTGGAGATGATTAATCAGTGACTAGTCGGGGCCTGCTTTCTTTCTTCCTACTCCAGGCGGCTGCAACTTTGATACTATGAGTGTATTATGAGTGTATTATTCCCTTTGGGAGGGGATTTTTGGCTTTGTCAAGACTAAAAGGAAAAAAGAGGTTTCTAAATGAAAGAATAGCACTTTCCCTCCTTTGCTGCCCTTTGCTTGCATTTTCTCTTTCACTTTCACTTTCATTGGAAAAGAATCCCCTCATTGTGCTTTTCAATAGTCGTAGCCCACATAGATCCGGTTTCATGGTTTCACTTTTAGGGTACTTTCACACATCATTTGTAGTGACTCTAAAAAAATAAAATATAAAATGGTGTTATCTGACATTTTGAAATGTAGTAAAGTGTTTATCTGGGTGTGCAGCTGTAAATAGCTGTAGAATCTGAGAGTTGATAACAAAAGTAAACATTTTTAATATTTTTGCCCTTTGACTTTTCCAGATGTCGTTCGCCTGTGACAAACTGTACAATGGATACATACGGCGGAATATGGCAATCATCGTTTCCAAGGTGAAACCGAGAGAAATAATGATGCATCTGCCTTGCCTGACTGCTCACGACAGGGTATGTTTCAGAAAGCTCACAGACTAAGAATTTTATTGTTCTGTTTAGATGCACCCCAAGTATACTCAGTCTGATACCTTCTTTTCTGTATATTACCATGTTGTATAGCCACACGTGAACTGTGTTTAAATACAGTAGCCTGCATTTCTTTATTTAAATCAGAAAGTGTTAATTTAAACCAACCAATTATTTGCTGTCTTTAATGACTATTTAATGCTCCTATGGAAACACATTGAGCAGTACAAGCCTTGTTAGTTAGGCAACCCCAAAAAAGGCCTCAAACTATTTTGCCAATCCTTGCACAACTCTCACTGTAAAAATGACATTTGTTGTTTTGGTAAACCCACTAGTGTCACTGATTAAATTAGCTTTTTGGTTGATTGGTTGGTTGTTTATTGATAACCAAACAGTAAAGGGCATTAGCACTGGTAAAGGCATATTTTAAAGACTAAACTACTGATGATTTGACTATTCCTCTATTAAACTGAGTTTGTTTTCTCCCTTGATCTATTTTTTTTAACAATTTTTAGGATGTCATTGAGGCAAAAACTGAGACAAGTGGGCATTATAATGGCATGATGCTTCTTTTGGACTGCCTGAAAAGAAGAGAAAACTGGCCCGAGCAGTTCATTGAGGCGCTTGAGGCATGTGAGCAGACAAACATTGCAGCTGACATCAGAGCAGAATACAACACTCTGACAGATGTTAACAGTAAGTTGCCAAATAATTTACCCAGCACCGTACATGATAGTGTTGAAGTTTATGTAAGCAGTAACGGATACAGTCTTGGTACACACTTTTGACATGACATATCACACTTGTCGTTATTTACATAACAAAAACTAAGCTATAGAGCAGAAGTAATGTGTGAATTACTAAGTAGCAAGTGTGAAAACCTCTACAAAAGCAGTTTATAAAGGCCATTTTTAAATCTGAAGCATTCAGTTCCCCAGAGGAAAGACATCAGCAATGATCCTGTTCCTGTCCAGCAGTATGGGAACGGTTCCTAGTCCATTTTTGAAGTTCTTCATTCTTCAGTGAAAACACCTATTGACAAGTAGAAAACTGAAAAGTTGAATGCCTGCAAACCGCAGTAAACTGAAGTGACGCTGTGAAGAAGGGTGGAAGAACGATGTGAGAGACTGATAGTCATACAGAAAATAATATAAGTTATTTCTGCAAAATGTTTTCACAAGCAATTTCTCCATTGTTGGCACAGTTTTTATCAAATAAGTAATGACATGCTGTAATATATCCTGTGTTTTTGCTAATCTAGACCAGATTATTTATTTTTTTTATGTCCTGGTTTGTTGGATTACTCAGCGTGCTGGAAATAACAGTTTGAACTCAACCTTCTCCAAAACATAAACAGCTTGTGCAGATAATCCATATATGTTTCAACCCAAACATGTTTACGGTTGCTCAGAAAAGTGATTATATATACATTATTATACAACAAACATTACTCTGAGTATTTAGATCCAAGACTAAAGTATATTGGATTCATCATTTGTAAACACTGCTTGGAAAACTGTTACAATTTAAATGGATTCCTTTTTGAAGAACACTACGCAGAGCATGTTGCATATAGAATAAATATATACATTTTCATTTTTAAAATGAAAATGTATATATATGTGTATATGCATCATCACAGAGTTCATGACAAATTCATTTCTGTACAGTTTTACATTTAGGTAGTCCTTCAGGATTTCACAGAGATTTACTGATAGGATATCATGAGAGATTTAAATAGCAGAACTGTTTCCTTTGCCCTAGATTCCAACCCCGGCTCCTCTCCAACGTCTGTTGTCACAGCACACGTCCACCCGGCACCATCTGCCGGTCATCTGCCCATTCCAGAGAGTGGTGATAACAGTCGGGATGCTCTAGCTCCGCCAGCTGTAGCTCCTGCAGCTCCTTCAGCTCCTCCAGCTCCCCCAGAGCCTGCTATCCAGGCCCCACCCTCTCCGAAAATTCCAACACCGCCACAAACCCCCCCGAGTGCAGCAGACCCAGGTCCCAAAGTGGTTTCCCCACCTGAGCCTGTCCCTGAGCCTCCAAAGTCAACACAGATTGAAGTGGCACATCCTCCATCAACACCTCCTGCTTCCCCCAAGACCACACACATTCAGGTGACATCCACAGAGGGCGATATTAATTTTCGCCAGGAGCCAGAGGAAAACTCTGAATCAGATATCCAAAATATTGCTGCTGATCCTGGAGCTCAGGTGGGCTCCGGAGATGGTGCCATTTCTGTTAACAGGGAAACCACTCCTCCACCACCACATCCAACTGAACACCATGAAGCAGATCCTCTCGAAAGCACGATTACCAAAAAGATCAAGGAGCCAGAGAGTCCACCTGAAGCCCAGATCAACTCTGATGTGACTGATGGACCCTCTTTCTACACAAGGACCCCAGAGAAGCCTCCGGTCCAGGACAGCACTCCTCCATTGAACAAAAATCCTGATGCTGTCTCACAGCCTGAAGAGATTTCTGGGCCTCCTTCTACACAGGTGAATACTAAAATATGATCATTTTAAGACTTGAATAATGGCACCTCCTGCAGCAGTGCTGTCTACTAGTGATGTGTCGGTTGCGAACGAAATGGCTCTTAGAGCTGGATCTTTGACGTGAACGACGCGAGCCGGCTCCTTATTGTGAGCTGTGGGTTTTTTGTTTTTTTTTCTTACTCTCACCCTCTCTCTCGCACTTTTTTTCCATTTGCGCTGGGCAGAGGGGGGAGGGGCGGTAGTTACACTCGCAGTAGCACAGGAACAGAGCGGGAGGGAGAGAGAGAGAAAGAGAGCCAGGGACAACAACTTCCCATGAGAAAGGTATAGTAATCATCCACAACTATTTTCAGTTGCGGATGATAAAGAATTCAGAAAGTTTATTCATGCAGGAACATATGACAGAGAATATGCATGGTTTTTGTTTTCATAGTTTAATTTATATTTAATTGTGTTGTGGTTTGCAGTGTTTTGTGTTGTTTCACTTTAAATTTGTTTAAAAGGAAAAAGCTGAAAATTTAAATAGTTAAAAGTTGAAATGTGAATAGTTGGTTTTTGTATTATATGATTTATTTATTACATTTTATGTGGAGTGAATAAATAAAAGTATATTTACGGTGGCCCCTAGAGACAAAGCACGTAAAAACTCCAAAACACGTAAAAACTCCAAAACATGTAAAAACTCCAAAAAACGTACAAAAGACAACAGAAGTGCTCCAGGATGCTAGGCGCAGTGTTGAGCTTTTGTTACCTAGTGGCTACACAAGCCAGGAAGTACCAATGACCGGATTTGGTGTGTGGTAGTAACAGGTAAATGAACATTTTTTTTAAATTATTAGAATATATATGAGTGCTTGTGTATAAATACACAAACAATACACATATGCTTTCAATTGTGTAATTTAAGTGATCTAGGTAGCTCTGTTTTGGAAGTTCAGTTAACACTAGAAATGTGTTTTGGAGTTTGTACGTGCTTTGTCTCTAGGGGCCACCGCATATATTTATATATAAACATATATAAATAAAACCACTTTTTTTTTTTACATTAGTAATTCCTTTTGTGCACAATTTTATATTATTGTTAATAATAAGTTAATTAAAGCAACAAAACAACCTGAGGAGCCAGTTCGGAGCCGAAAGAGCTGGCTCTTTTTAGTGAGCTGAGCCGAAAGAGCCGGTTCTCTAAAAAGAGCCGGAAATCCCATCACTACTGTCTACTATTCACTTAACTTAGCTTGGTGCTTAAACCACCTTAGTAAATTAGGCAGCATTTAGTTCAAAATGAGAAGCCTTACCTCTGTGGTTTCTTTGAGTGGTATACTTGGCATTTTTTTCTCTTTTCAAGAGAAATTTCATTTCTATAAATATAAAGTTACATTACATTATTTATACTAAGAACAGTAATCTGTGGACAGAGAAAAACATGCAAAGGGTTGCTACAATTGTTTCCAAATGCATAGAAAAATAACCTTTGCTAATAGTATTACAGTACGATAGTAGCCTTTTTTTCTTCTTTTTTTAAGTAATTAACTTTTTTTTATGATCCAAATATATATTGTGTATATCCTTGAACCCTAAAAAGTATGTTGATAAATGTGTAATATGTTAAAGGGCCTTGCTAGTTTGACCTTTGTTGTGACATTACTGTATTTCCTGGCGAGTAAAAGTCTCCAGCTGACAGTCACTGGAAGGGCATAACACCATTGGACGTGTGCCATTAAGCCACATGCTCAAATTACTGCAGGGTATACATAAAAAACTGGAAGGCACACACACAAAAACAATTCCTTTCTTGCAGTCTTATAAGCCTAGTCTTTCACAAGGCATCTTTTCATAAAACCCATTTATTTGTAAACTTAGACAAAGTAAAGAAACTTTTGGTAATGATGATTTCATTCAAAATTTCAGAGAGGAAAATACTCTAGAATACAATTAAACTTGTACAAGTGAGAAAATCCGGTATAAAAGTTTTCCTGTATGACATGTGTTATATTTAATGGAAACTTAAGTTAGCATTTTTGACAGTAGTATGTATTAGTGTTATTACCAGACCTCCATATAGGTGCTTTTAACGCACCTATAAGGTTTTACACATACCTGAAAGTTAGGACATTGAAAAATTGCAGGGCAATAAAATTGACCTCTGTTATGAATTTTCCCCCCAGATTGTTGAAACTGCAGCTGAAGCCTCCCCCAGGCCTGGTACTCCGGTGATGGAGGCCTCTCTTAATGATGATGTTTGTCTGAGCAAGCCAGGGCAACTTGTCAGCATCCAACCGCAAAATCAACCCAGTCCTACTATCCTCGCGTCCAGCTCAGAGCCGCAGCCCTACTCGGGCAACAGTGAGCGTCTGGAAATAAGTGAAGCTCCACCGGATGACGTGTCCTCTTTCGACTCCACAGTTACTAAAGTCACGCCACTGCCATGCCAGGAGACCGGCTTCGCTAATCTCAACCATAACGAACCTGAGGAGAACCAGTATGAGTCGCCGTGTCAAAGCTTTGAAACACAGGAGCTGGTGATACATGCGTCCGGTGATCCATCTATCCCTAACCTAGACGTCAATGGTGAAACGGCCAAAGAAATCTCCTCGGCACCACCGTTGTTCACTCATGCTGCTGCTGATTCTGGAAGTTTAAACACCACCTTCAAAGCAGAAGAAGAGCCAACAGATACTTCAGCTCCGTGGACCCCTCTCAGCCAATCACCTAATGCAAAGTACATTCTGGCCGCTGCAGGAGTGGGTGCCTGTGCATTGCTGATGGCGTGGAGGTTTAACAAATAAGGGGATATAATACCTGGAATGAAAGAGAAGATTAGACTTTAAGGCTTTTGAAAAGGATTTTAGGTGCCTTAATGAAATCACTGCCATGGTTTGGCATGAGGCAGCAGTTTAATAATTACCTACAGTAATTACAGCTGGCTCTGCAGACCTTTGATCACGTCATTAATTACCATTCTGTTCTTAAGTTTGACATTTTATGTCTTTATTATTGAGTGAGGTTGACTATAGGGAACAAAAACTAAATCTACCCTTACTATTCTAGTTGGGTCACTTCATAGAACTGGGTTGCAATCTCAGGTTATTTATGCACTTGTGCGATGCAAATGTGTGTTTTTTAAAGGTGTGTATTAATCATTGTTTGCATGTTCTCTGACAAGCTAGATAAGACTGTTGGCTGTCATCCAGCATGAGTTAATGAATCAAGGACCTGAGTTTGGCTTGTTGGGGACTGTGGAGGCAGGAGTACCAGTAGTTCCCCACAGTGTAAATTCTTTGTTTTCCCCTACTCATAGTGGGGAAATATGGCTTTAAATGTATTTATTTGTAAATATTTATATATATATATGTGCTATATAGATACCTAATTACTTATTTTAAGAAAGATTGATGTGCTGTTAACATAAAAAAACAAACACTCAGCAATCAAGCAGTCAGTCAGCTAATCCCTGCATAAATTTTTTTTTTTTAAAAAAGTCATTGCCTGTGAACTTCCTTAGCGCTATGAGGCTTCTCGGTAGGAACTTTTTATTCCATGGCACCACCCACCACTTTTTCTTTTTTTTTTAACAGCAGGTAAGTGTTTTCTTATCATGGCAGTGATCATTGTATCATAACCTGGGTGTTTGTCTATGGCTTTTGGCACGTGTCCTCTTCTGCTTCCATGCTTGTAAATGCATGTTTAAATTTAATCAGTGTTATTTTACGGTTAAAAAATGTCAATAACTATATTTTGCAACTGGCACCTACTTTTGCAACAATTGGCACAATTTAAGCCTAAGGTTGTCTTATATGGTGCAAATGTTTGATTCAACATTTAAGTTGTCAATAGATGATTTTTCTCCTTTAAATAAAAACCTGTTTAGGTTTGTTCTGTAAGTTGAGAGGTTTTATTGTACATAGTGTTGTCAATAATGAAATTTTAAGGAAATGTTTCATTTAGAATATTTTTGGCCCTTTTTTAAGAGCCTTTTTGAGCTGCAGAGGTGATGACATAATTACAGTTCATGTGGTTATGTAATCTGTAAAAATGTAAAAGTTCCACCTGAAATTTATATGCACTGACTTGGCTTTGCACTTCATCATTCACATCAATAAACTTGAATTTCTGAAAAGATGTATGGATTTTTTTAAATTTTATTTTTAACTGTAACTACTGAATTCCTTTAGGAAATAGTTGCATATAATCAGGCATAATAGGCCATTAAATAAAATTCAGATTGTCTCATTATATTTACTGTATTTTATGAAATTGTGTTACTAGTAATGCCTCCATAACTATGCTTCTCTGTCTATCTGTATATGAGTCTGTAATATAAGATACAACACAGGAGGTTTAAACAGTTTGATTTTATGTTTAAAAAATGATCATACTGAATTACATGTTTCATGCAAAATGCATGTTTTAGTTTATTAATTTACTGAAAAGTAGGTAGATTGATTTAGCTATTTGCATCTAAGTTATTAGATAGTTATGTAATTTGTAATTTTTTTCCCTTTCATTTTGACTGTTTTTATTTCATCTTAGTTTCAGTTGGTTTGCTTGTTTCAGTCTGTTGTTTGAATGTTTTAGTTTACTTTTTATTAGTTTTGGTCTTAATTTTATTTTTATAATATAATTAAATACTAAAACTACGGTTATTTGTCTATATTTTACTTTAGTTTTCAAAGTTCAAGTTTATTTTTTCCTATTTTTTATTTGCGCTATTTAAATAAGAGAAAACATAACAATACAAAGTCTGACTTGTGTATATTTAACCTATTTTCTACTCCCAGACATCACGTTTTTCATACTATCAAGAAAAAAAGTGACATCAGCCTCTTTTTATAAACTGTTTTCCCGACTGTCAATGTCGCCGTTTGATTGGTCGTTGCGTCCTTCACTAACACGTTAACCCCGCCCACCTCTGTCTTGACAGCGAACACAAAAAGGACATGTAGCCCAGCCTTTTCAAAGGACTGTTAGCTACTTAGCTACCTAATTAGCTACCTCGTTGGGCTTCAAAATTCATTGTCCTCATAAATCATTTGGTTTCATTTGACCGAACAGTCAGCCTATATGTAGCTAATTAGTCATTTCAATGGCGTTCAATGGCCACCAGCGAGACGACGATGATATTATTGACGAAAACGAAACGCCCTCGAAGCAGCCGCGGTCCGACAAGGAGATGCCCGTTCATTTCAGAAACGAGCCCAACAGTGAGGGTGCCACTACCGCAGGAAGGGCCACATCCGACCGGCGGACTTCCCAGTCGGCGACGAGGCATCGACACGACTCTGTGAAGAAAACGAGGCCGCGTATGTGTTAATGTTGGCAGCGTGGGCTTGGTGTATTTACTGGGAAAAGGGGGTTGCTGTATGTCTACAATAAAAAAAATCAGAGGCGTTCCCCATTAAAGACAGTCGCTGTTGGTAATATAGGTTTGGCAAGAAAACCCTGCAGTTGCTCACATAAATTAAAAAAATGTATATTTGCACTGGCCTTCCACTGTACTGGGGTTATAGCAAATGTGTGACTAATTTGGCATGCGACGTATTTATTATTGGTGGGCTGTAGTGGCAGTACATAGCCAGAATCTTTTTTTTTTTCTTTTTGCAACAAGATGGCGTTAGCGGTACACACTGTACTGTTGCATCTATGGATGAAGCAGCTTTGCCATCATCTGGGTGAATGCTGAGAACTCAGCTTTATATGTGCCCTTTACCATAAATATTTTATATTTGTAGATGTATGTATTTTTCATCACTGTGCAAAATATTTTTATTTTAAAAAAACGAACATAATTTTTGCATGTGTTATCTCACATAATGTAGCATTCCCCTGGTTTGGGATGGACATCGGAGGCACTCTGGTGAAGCTCGTTTACTTTGAGCCCAAAGACATCACAGCGGAAGAGGAGCAGGAAGAGGTGGAGAATCTGAAGAGCATCCGGCGCTACCTGACCTCCAACACCGCCTATGGCAAGACTGGCATCAGGGACGTTCACCTGGAGCTGCAGGACCTGACGCTGTGTGGCAGGAAGGGCAACCTGCACTTTATTCGCTTTCCCACGCACGACCTCCCAGCCTTCCTGCAGATGGGCCGCGATAAGCACTTCTCCAGCCTTCACACCACCCTGTGCGCCACCGGAGGGGGGGCGTACAAGTTTGAGTCTGATTTCCGTATGGTGGGTCTGCTGTTGTGCTCTGTTTTGGGGGGTGGGGGGTATCTTGTAGGGCGTTGGGTATAGATTGGAATAAAAGGCAGCTATTTGCCTTGGTCGATCAGGAGGGGTGGGGGGCAGGCAAATGAGATGAGCATAGAGACAGAGCAAACAATATCCATTGGAAACACTGGAGAGATTGGTGAGACCGAGAATATGCTACTTCTGCTGGGTGGGGCTGGCAGTCTAGGGTCAGTAAAGATCATGAGATGAGCCATGAATTGTAGCACTGTTTTTGGCTTCATCTAAGCAAAAATGTGTTGGAAGTTGAGCAAACATGTACACACACATACTCACTTTCCAATGAACTGATTGGATTGGACAAATTATTATATTTTTATTATATTATAATAAAAATGCCTGCTCACTGATCTTTGTCCCTATCCCCTCCCCATCATCCACTTTCCTGCTTCTGTATTCTCCAGACCACATCACTTTTCTGATGTTATCTCTGCTCCTTCTCCCACTTCTTTTTTTTCCCTCTCTCCTTTCGGGGGGAAAAACAAAGATGGCTGACCTGGAGCTTCACAAGCTGGATGAGCTGGACTGTTTGATTCGGGGGGTGCTGTACCTCGACTCGGTGATGTCTAGCGGTCCCTCAGAGTGTTACTACTTTGAAAATCCTGCAGACCCAGACCACTGTGTCCAGAAGCCATGTACACTGGAGAATCCTTATCCCCTGCTGCTGGTCAATATAGGGTCTGGGGTCAGTATCCTGGCAGTCTACTCTGAGAACAACTACAAACGAGTCACTGGGACCAGGTAATGATGAGCTGGACGGCAGATGAGATGCTTAACAGGTTCTGTGCTATTGGGAAGTGAGTAGGAGTGAAGTGGAAAATAGCATTTGCCTACATTTAGTAACCTTAAAGGCAACTTGTATATTAAATGTAATTTGATAATCTTGGGTTACGGTTGGATATTACAGGTTAGGTGAAGTGCAACTTTTGAGGTCTAAAAAGCCATGACTAGCATGGACACCGGCTGGGTTTTCCTACCTTTCATCGTTTTTTTTTGTTTCAGCCCTTGGTCCTAAGAGAGGAAGATGAATTAGAGAAGAGCAGGGTAACAGAAAATGCATTGTGACACTAGCAAAGGGTAAACTACGTGACACCAGATTAATGTGATTCAGGAAGGTGCAGTCCAGTCGAGTCGGTGCCTTTGTGTGACGTTCCCGTTACCTTCCACTTTCATTACAAACTGCTTTCTTGACAAAAAAATAATTAATTCGTTCTGGATTTAGTCCGTACATTTAAAATGGTCAATTATAGTCATTTTTTTTCTTTAGGTAGAGGGAGAAAAAAAATCCTTTGTAGTCTGCCCTCTAGTTTGTTTTCACATGTGGTTTTTCTGTCTGCTGGCTTTGAAAGGGACTCATGAATGCTTGTTTCTCTCTCCACATAATGGCCCTCTGTTCTCTGTACTGGGAAAGAACTCATGTATTTGAATGAGCAGTCTCTAATGCATAGACATGTCTTTTCCCTGTAATTTCAGAACCTAAACACTTTATTTTACTCTAAGATGTCTTGATTTACATGTCACTTTGCATGTGTTCACAGTCTTGGTGGTGGGACCTTCCTTGGCCTGTGTTGCCTGCTGACCGGCTGTTCTACATTTGAGGAAGCCTTAGAAATGGCTTCTCAGGGGGAGAGCACGCGTGTGGACAAGCTGGTGCGAGACATCTATGGAGGGGACTATGAGAGGTTTGGGCTGCCAGGCTGGGCTGTGGCCTCAAGGTGCGTTTTAAAGCTGCTGCCTTTGTTCATTCTTTATATCACGACCCTGTTTGTGATATGTTCCAGCATAAGTAGATGATTCAAGGAACCAGGACTGTGCTAAGTTTACTTAATTTTGAATCTCACAATTGAAACTTAGTAAAAAGTAAGCTCTAAATTACAGATCCATCACTGCAGCTTTCAATGTTTAGCTATATCTGTCTTAAAAACTAATTTACTTTGACGTATTCTGTCCGCTTTGGTGTTGTTTATAAGATGTTCAGTATTGCTGTACATCAAAGGCAGAATTATAATTGCTCAGCTTCTAAAATTGAGCGACCTTCCAAACATAAATCTTGCCTTGCTTTGGCAGTTTCGGCAACATGATGTCTAAAGAAAAGAGGGAGTCTGTTTCTAAAGAGGACCTGGCCAGGGCAACACTGGTCACCATCACCAATAACATCGGCTCCATCACCAGAATGTGTGCTCTGAATGAGGTTAGTAGTGATGAGAATGTAACAGCCACACCTTAAGTGTGCATTTGTTGCACTGTGAGTCTAATGGCCGTGATTGCAGATATATATGATGTAAAGCTGTCAGGTGAGCCACCTAGATGGAGGATGCTGTGTAGCCTCTAAATGATCAAATCAGCTACACTTACATGTTAAATATTGTTAGAGAGTATATATGCTACCATCTACCTCATTGTTCATTCAGAGACTGCAAGGAATTAGGATTTGTGTTCCCAGTTGCACAACTATAAAAAGATTTGAGGAGATTTTTTTGTCTTCCTCTGTTGAACAGTCTGCCCCCTACCCCCTGCAGTTCCTACTGTCTGTTTCCTCTTTGCGTTCAGCCTCTTTACGGTGCTGCCTTGTGCCGTCTTGATCAAGCAGCATTGTACAGGGCTATGAAGGCGTAGAGGAGGTAAACTGCATTGTGGATCTTCTTTCCTTGAGCTATGAGTTA
Organism: Pelmatolapia mariae; assembly: GCF_036321145.2. Taxonomy (NCBI): domain Eukaryota; kingdom Metazoa; phylum Chordata; class Actinopteri; order Cichliformes; family Cichlidae; genus Pelmatolapia; species Pelmatolapia mariae. Next base: position 46,888,755 of record NC_086241.1, read on the forward strand.
CATTATTTCCCTTGTTTTTCTAGTGTGATATCAGTTATTCTAAAACTCTGGTGTCTCTCATCAGTTGTTTAGGCACTAATAATTTCCATCCCTATTCTTGTTTTTTTTGTAAAGAACATCGAGACTGTGTTGTTTGTTGGGAACTTCCTAAGAGTGAACACTCTCTCTATGAAGCTGTTGGCTTATGCCATGGACTACTGGTCTAAAGGTCAGCTCAAGGCACTCTTCCTTCGCCATGAGGTTAGTAAGTTTACCCCTCACTCCCATCAAAGACCACATGTATAGTATCTTCTAACTTCTAACTGCCACCTTGTGCCATTTGTTGCTGTTTTTAGGGTTACTTTGGTGCAGTTGGAGCCCTGTTAGAGCTTCTGCATCCGTCCTAATCCACCCAAAGAAGTACCTGTCAATCTGCTGCAAAGACCATTAGCACTTTAGACTGTTACCAATTAGTTCCAGGGTGAGATGTTATTCCAGCCACCCACCAGTTGCTGGTAAATCTTGTAAAGTTTAAGTGGTGAAATTCACTTCTAGGTTTTTCTACACATCTGCTATTTTGGTCAGTAGATGAAATAAACCGGTTTCCTGCCATGAAGTTGTACACAGCAAAGCTGACAGTTATTGTGTGCAGGACTCTGCAGAAATGAGCGACGTTTAGTCTGCAGCACCTCAAGGAAATTCACCGGGGTTGCCTGAAACACTTCATTTAAAAAGTACTTTTCAGCAGGCAGTCCTGTCATGTTGACTTTCTTTACCCCTCAGTGGGTATCAGGTTCTTGTCCAAATATTTGCGATCATTTTTAACTGTGTATGTTACCCAATGTGGGACCAGGTGGATGGAAGAAGTAATGAAAGTATAATTCGTCAGTGTGATGTGGCTTAAATTTTAGAAAATGACTATAAAATCACCAACTTAATTTCAGACACACACAATGTATTTTAAATGCTTTCTCTGGCATTAGAAAAATTGAGCTTTTCTACAGTTTTGAATGGAAACAACTGCTGGTTATTCTTGGAAAAAGAAAGTATCAGCTTTACCTTAGGAGTTAGTAACTGCTCTCTAAAACTGTAATGTAATAAATGATGAATTCATAATGGATTGAGTTTAGAGTTTCTGTTATTAACCTGATGGATCTCCCATCCACCTGGTGGCCTTGATAAGCTTTAACACTGCAAATAATTATGACCATTTACTGTTTGTTTTTGTTTTTTCTTTTCTGTGTGTTTTCTTATGTAACATTTCAATGTCATTGTTGGATTTGAAATGAAAATATTTAACAGAAAAGAAAAATACATTTCAGGCCACTACTTTAAGCAGATCTGTTACTGTTATAGATTATATAACATTTCTATATGATTTCTGCCTCAGTGAAGAGTAATATAGCACTCTTAAAATGCTCTTCCCAGTTGAGATTTCAGTGCTGGTAATCAAAAACTGTGTTATGTATTAGGATATCTGCACTGCTGGGTGTCAACTGTTCTTGAACCAGTCTATTCCTACAGAGAAATCAGAGCAATTGATTAGACAAATATTGATGAACGAGCATGTGAAGTACAGGTAATATTCGTGGCATCATTCTCCTGTATTTCCCCACATAAATAAAACGGGCATTTTAAAGCAGAAACTTGATTGATTCCCAACAACAGAGGTGTTTAAACGCTGTGATCCCAGTTTAGTTTTCTCCTATTCAGTAAGCTGTCAGGTATTGAGTGAATTTACTACTTGCTGTGACAATCTTTCATTATTAAGGTTATATCAATATTGAACTGAGAAAACTGAAACACTGTTAGAATTTCATTATCTGTCCGGTTTTATTGTTTTCTGTTTAGTAACGAGTCCATCCATCGATTATGGGTCCATAAAGTTAATCTAAGCAGTGAAGAGATGACTTGGTAAATAGCTGGAGACACGGTTTTTCAGGTGTCAGTTATTAGAGATCTATGAGCAAGTTGTAGATACACTAAGCTGATTTTAAATGAAGTGCCTCACATGTTTTTGTACCGAATACAGTATAGTATTCAGCAATGTGATTTTTAAAATTAAAACTTGTTTTTCAAGCTCTCCCTCCTTTTGCTTATACAAAGAAAACTTTGTACTTTTTTGTAATAGAGTAATGTCGCGTTACTTATTGAATTTCCCTATTAAATACCAACTTGGCAAACTCTTCATGTTTCTAACTAAACGTGTACATATCATTTGGGGATTTTTAAATGACAAGTTCATTTTTAAAATGTATTTTTACTTGGAGATGGCTGAGACTGTAGCTAAGCTAAAAGGTTCAACCAGCCACTTCAGAATAGTGAAAATCAGGTTACTTTATTAATGTCAAAGGAAATTATGTGGTTACAGATTAGCTTGGCTACTAAGCAGCCACTCTTTAAAATAGCACTTTTTCTACTGCAGTATATTATACTATAGTGTATTGCACAGCTTAAAAACTAACGAGGTTGTGGGTAAATTTCATGCTTGGGCATAGCCAGGTTTTTGCTTTCTACTGTTCATGCTAAGCTAACAATAAGCTACATCTAATTGCTCTATAAGCTAGTTGGTCTTCTAGCTGTTTCTGGGACTTTGCATAAGTTGGGTTTGTGGGATGTTTTGTTTTTCTATTACTTAACCTGACAAGTGCCAAATAGTGGGATACAATAAGTGTAGAAAACTTAGAGTCACTGGCGTGGCACTAAGGAACAACTTCGCTTCAGGTAAGTGAATGCATATTTTATGGAGCTGAGCAGATCGATCAAAATATTGATAGTATCAATAACAGTGGTGGTATTGGTATGGGATTGATACTAAAAATACACCTCAAACAAGCACTTTGAAAAATGCCTGAAGATTTGTTGTCTTGACTGTCACGGCTATTTTATGTATATCTTATAGCACATTTAACCAACATTCCAGGTCTCCAAAAATGCCAGGTTCAAAATACATGAAAAGCTGAAAGCCATGTAAAAATAGTAAGAATCACAGTGATAATTTTGTGGTCATTAAAATGTGTCCAAAATGTGCAAATTGATGATTATTCATCTTATAAATCATGCCTCACTATCTCCCCTACATAAGCTGTTTTTAAAAGGTTAAAAGTATCGGTGTTGGTATCAGCAATGCTGGGGATCGATACCAAAATTTCCAATACCGCAAAACACCAATATTTTAGTGATTTACCACTGAAAATATTTAATGCATAATTCCCGCTTTTATTTATTTATTTATTTTTTGACTTTGCTGGTTTAAACTTACCAAAACGCCTCCGCCTCCTTTAGTTTGACAGAAATGTCTGTCTAATGTTGATTGATATAAAATCTTAAAGTGTATCTTTATTCCATTTGGCACAGACAGTCTATGCAGTTTGGCCAGTTTCTTTTTCTTTTCGAGATATAATCGGAGGATTTAATCTACCAATACTTGGCCAGCACTACTGGTAACATCAAGTGGATTGCAAAAACCATTAGCAGAGGCATTACAGCTGGAACTGTCGATGTGGTCGCACATTTTTAACCCCGGTTGTAAATCTGCCGCTGACACGTTGTGCGCTTTAACAGACACGTAGGCTCTGAGTGAAATTGGCGAAGTGATTTTTTTCCTCTTTTTGGGGGAAGTTACGAAAGGCAAGACAGTCTGTTACAGAACCATCCATGAAAGAGTCTGTGTCTTTCCAGGGAAAAAAAAATTAAAAAATCCAGCCCCCTTCAGTTCCGTACCCTCCTCCTCCTCCTCGGGTGAGGGCAGCTGCCAATTTACGGACAACAACGTTTGAAGAAGTCATTGGCCGAAGGTGGACCACTGCCCTACAAATGAAACCTGTGTCTGATGGAGGGGACGATTTAGCACAAGAACTGGGATTTTATTCTTCCTCTGGGTTCAGTTAATAAACTTCAGGACACATCTCCCTCTCTCCATTAGACCCTCTGTAACCTTTACACCGTGGCAATATAAGGTAAGACTGCTTCATGATTAGTCAGATTATTTGATGCAATTTTTTATACAAGTCATAGTCTGGATTTAAAACCAAAACTATACTGTATTATCTGAAAGCTGTGAAGCTGCCTTACCGTCTGCGCCGTATGGTCTCCCAGTACGCAGAGTGGTAAAACAGGCTGTTTCTCTGAGCAGTTTTTTGGGATGCAGAATCAAACATGTGAGGAATGTTGCGACAGGAAAGACAAACAGTGACTTTGGAAAAATCCGTCTGTCCATTCACAAGAAACTTCTTGCGTGGTGTGAGGTGCTGATGTGGATCTGGATTTGAAGAACCATTTACTGAGATTTTTTTTTTTTTTTTTTAAAGCTGGAATAATTTCTAGTAAGAAACCCTTCATATTTGGTTAATAAGTTGCAACTTTATTTATTCATAGATCAGTATAAAGTCGGAAGTTATTAATTAGAGTGATGCTTTGGATGGCAGTGTGTGGGAATTCTATTATGTTGGTACTTATCTTCTGTCTTTGTAAAAAATAAATAAATACTGTAAATCCTTTTTATATTAAGATATTGATAAATTGATTTGTGCTCATAAGGCTTTAACAGCCAGTTAATCATCCAGATTAAATAGTCTAACTCCCTTCTTAGCATTTAGATGAACCAGAAAGCCAACAGACTTAAACTGCACTGTGTCAAAATGTCCAGGAAATGTTTAGCCACCACAGATTTCCATGTTGTGCTGCTTTATTGAAACAGGCTTATAGGTCAGTTTTGTCCTCCATCCATCCAACTCCTTGTGGCTCATGTGGACTATTCTTAGTATAAAGTTTCACAAAGTACCCCAAAAGTCAATAGCATGTTACAAAAAGGCAGGGAAAACTTTTTTTAGCCCACACAGCCCAAACTGCCAGTTTATTTTCAGTCTGTGAAAGTACAGCACAGTACAGATTTCTGCAAGTATTTAGAGATTAAGAATGAGATATGTGTGGCTTTTGGTGGGAATGTGGGCATGATGTTGTGCAGGGTAAGACTTTATAATGGCCAAGAGTGTTGTGTATGTGGGTGAGTCAGAGCTGTGCTGATTTGGTGAACTGCTGCCCGGTTGATTTGAGCCTTTCACAAGACATGATCCATGAGCACATTGGTATGGAGAGTGGCTGCTTTGATGATAGAAATAGAAACAGTAGGATGAGAAAATGGGTGATTGGATCAGAAACATCAGATTCAGACTTTGTATGGAGGTTCTTTTTTAATTAAGGCTACAGAAACCAGAAAATAACTAGTTATTGTTTGTACTCCACTAGTTCTTCAGGCTTTCTGGAGGTCTTCCACCTAGCTCAATGGATGAATCTATTTTGTGTCTATACATGACAGACATTTTACGAAATAACTGGTTTTAAATGGTATCTTTAGATATTTTCTTGCTGTTGCAAAAACACATAATTTGTTTATTTCTCAAAGATAACACAGTTTGGCCGGCATAAAATAGTATCTTTGCACAGTCTAGGTACTTCCCAAATAGCTGTTGGCTGAAAACGTGGCATGGTGTGCAGTGTGTTCTTTAAAAAATTGAGGAAACTGAACAAGTGGAGGACAAACGCAAAAGTGGCCTAAAATAAAGCTATCTAAAGTAGATGACCAGTATCTACGTTTTGCATCCTTAATCAATAACAGAAAAGGTTAAGGTATACCAAATTATACGAAAACCACACTGAAAATCAGTGACAAATCAGTGAAAGCAGGTAATATGAAGTCAGGAATCCAAGTTGGAAATTTTTGGTTCAAACCATTGTCAATATGTACAGAGGTGATCAGGAAAAAGGTACAACAGTGTTTTACAGCCATCTGTAAAACACAGTGGTGGCTCTGTCATGGTTTGGGGCTGGAATTCAACCAGTGGAGTTGGAGGTCTCATCAAAACTGATGGAATTATAAACAGAAAAACATCATCAGATCTGATCTTCCATGTGGTAAAATCTGGAAAGCATCTGATTGGCAACTGCTTAATTTATCTCCATGACAATGATCCCAAACACACTGTCAGCCCACTAAAACATACCTGAATAGAAAAAGATTGGCCTCCCCAGGTTGTAGACCTCAGCGTTATTGAAGCAGTATGGGATCATCTTTGACAGGGAACACAACAAAAGGCAGCCAACATCCAAAGTGCTTTGAATGGCCTTTGAGAAGCCCGGAAAACTATTCCTGAAGACTACTTAAAGAAAGCTTGTCTAAGAGAGTTCAGGCTATGTTGTAGACAGTCAAATATTGCTTTTCAAGCTTGTTATAATTGTACAAAGTCTTTGTTTGCCTTATATATTATGTTTGTATTTATTTTTACACAGCTTTTAATAAGTCCCAGCACCTAGTTCTCATTTTCCTTCAAAGACATAAAGAAATTAAGGGTGACCTAATACCTTTGCATTGTTCTGTATCCTTGCTTCCATATGGGATGATTCTATGTCACGTAACCTGGAGGTCATTATTTTTTTGGGTCTCACATCTGTCAATTATGATAACTCTATACTGACCAAAGTACTGCCTGAGATCTGAAAACATGGTGATTTTTGCAATAGTAAAGTAAAGGCAAAGACACACAGTGGGTTGTAAATGGTTTAAACTACTGACAAAAGTTAGCACATTTGAAATGGTGATAATAATAGGTCTTTACACACAAAAATTATGTGTATGTCTAAAAACAGGAAGCTGTCTGTAAACTCTGATGGATGTTTACAACAGAGTTAAAATGTTAGTGTTGGTCTGCCACATATTTTAGCAAAACTTACCTTGTTTACAACCTTTACTCTATAATAATCTACAAAAGAAACCTGAAAAAACGGGGAACAAAATACAGTGAAGCAAATCATTTAATGCAAAATGCAAAAAGTAGTTCAAAAATGTATCCTATGTTGAAACTATGTGAAACTGTGTGATGCTAACTAAAGAAACTAATACGCTAACAATGAAGTTGATTAGAATCAGGCCAGTAAAATGATTGGGTAGAGGGGGAAAAGCATTCCAGAGATCCTGAGTTCTCCAAAGTCATAGTCAGGATGGGAAAATGGTTCCGAACAAAAATAGTTCTTAGCTTGAAATTACAGAGAATTTAGGGCTTCCTGTATACAACTGACATGGGGAAAAGTCACAGTTGAATAACCCAGATTCTCAGCTCTCATGTCTGCTCTATGATAAGAAAATGAAAATCTGTAAATAGTTGATACCACATCCTCTGGTGCTGAAGAGCATCTGGCTTGTTAGCACCTCATATTTCAAAAGCCAGCATCCATGAACCTTTAACAGTTCATTACCTCTCAAGGCGTGGATAACTTGTGCATCTGTGAAGACATCATTAATGCTAAAGGACATATAATATAAACAAATCCTTTCACCTAAATAGCATCCATTCCAAGTAAAGCCATGCTCAACCTATATGCACATATTATAACAGCATCATTCTGCAGTAAAGGAGACAATTATGTAGTCCAAGTTTGTCACCCACTAAAAATATTTAATGAAAATATGCAAAAAGTCAGTAACTCTTCTGGCTTTGAGGTGTCTCATCAAACTCATTCATTGTAGCCAAACTCATGAATCAAACTCGTTCAGTCCTTCTTAGTTTCCAGCTTCCATCTGCTCACCACACACATCCTTACAAGCCTCACTGGGTCTCACAGACCATAGTCAAGAAGCGCAGCAGCTTTCAAATTGTGTGTCTGACAGAACAAGAAGACAAATTGTAAAAGAACAAATGTCTGCAAGGAAGTATGTAAACGTCAGTTTATAGTTCTGTAAGGGAAATATTTGCAGCGATATGCTCTGCTAACTACCTGTATGTAAGGAAACAGTGTTTGCATTTGATTTTCTTCTTAAAAAACATTTTTGAGAACGATTCAAGACACAGATCACACAAATAAGCAGCTTCAGACGTGCTGGCTATGCCGTTAAAAGCCTCTTCTGACCAACTGTGAATGTGTGTGTCCTTCCATATGGCGTGAAACTGGATTCAGATGATGTACTCAGCCTTGGACCATGTTTTGGAAAGGTTAACTTAAGTTTGTGGTTTCTGTACAAACACACCACACTGCTGCATTTGTGTCTCTGGAGGGACAGACATCCACTTGCTAAAAGCTCAAAAGGAGCGTGGCTGTCAGGTTATCAATAGCAGGCCTATGCCGTGTCCACTGCCAAAAAGAGCAGAATGAGGTTTTCTGAGAAAAATCAGACTTTTGGTATTTCATAGAAAAAAAACATTTATTAATAATTTATTAATTATTAACCCAGAGTACTGTCTGTTCAGCATTGTGAAACATTAGCACGCACAAATTGAAAAAGGTTGAACAGAAAACTACACAATGGGACAAGGACACTTTAATTAATTTAATAGATATAAACATTCATGTGGCCTTTAAATTCAGCCAGATCATGGGGTCATTAAAACCTACGCTTTTAAAAAGATCTCCTCCTACCCTCACACACATCAGAATCAAGTATTGACCAGATGGTTTGAATCAGACTGCTGGAGCAACTCTACACTCTTAACATCAATCCTTCCATGTGTTGAGCATATTTGAGGCGCTTTTTTTCAGTAGTAGCTGCAGTTATTTAGAAAATACACTGAGGGCGAGCAGATTGTGTGTTGTGTGCAATGTGCTGAAAATACTGTTGCAATTACTGTATTTGCGCCCCTTCTGATTTCTTAATTTTTTGCATGTTTGTCAAACTTACGTGTTTCAGCTCATCAAACAAATTTTCATATTAGACAGAACTAACCTGAGTAAATACAGAATATAGTTTTAAAATTAGGATTTCATTTATTTTAAAGTTATTTATAAATTTTATATGTGACCTGTGTGGCCCTATCCAAAAAGGGTAAATGACCACTAACCATAATACCTCGTTGTGTCACTCTTGCCAGCAGGAAGTGCAATCATGCATTTCTTATATCTAGTAATGATCTTTTACGTTGCTGTGGAGGAGTATTTGCCTGTTCTTCTTTGCAAAATTGTTTAAATTCAGTCACGAGGGTTTTCGAGCATGAACGGCCCGAGTAAGGTCACGCTAGAGAATCTCAATCTGGTTTAAATCTGGACTTTTCCAAAACCTTCATTTTGTTTTGTTTTTTGAGCCAATCAGAGGTGGACTTGCTGGTATCGAGTGTGCTTGAGCTTCAGGGCAGGAAGTCATTGCCGAAAATTCTCCTTCATGATTTTCTGCTTGACAGTAGAATTCATGGTCCCATCAATTACAGCAAGTCCACGTCTTGAAGCAACAGAGCAGCAAAGCAGCCCCAGACCATCACACTACCACCACCATGTTTGGCTGTGTTTATGAAATACTGTGTTAGTTTTATGTCAGATGTAGCAGGACTCAAACCTTCCAAAAAGATCAACTTCTTTTTCATCAGTCCACTGAATACCTCCCCAAAAGTCTTTGAGATCATCAAGATGTTTTTTGGGAAATGTGAGATGAGCCTTTGTGTTCTTTTTGGTCAGCAGTGGTTTTTGTATTGGACGCCATTTTCGCCCAGTTTCTTTCATATTGTTGAACCATGAACACTGATCTTAACGGTGTAAAGGCCTGCAGTTCTTTAGATGTCGTTCTGGGTTCTTTTGTGAACTTTTCCTGAAAGAGTCGTTGATGTGCTTTTGGAGTAAAGTTGTTAGGCCAGCCACTCCTGGGGAGGTTCACCATTTTTCCAAGTTTTCTCAATTTGTAAATAAGGACTCTCGCTGTGGTTTCTCAAAGCATTTGAAATTGGTTTGTAACCCTTTCCACTGACTAACAGATGTCAATGACTCAATTTCTCAGCTGTTTCTGTAGTTTGTGGCATAATGTTTTGCTTTTTTTGAGATCTTTTAAGCTACATCACTTTGTCAGACAGGTTCTTTTGTAGGGAGTTCTGGATTCATCAGGTCTGGTAAAGAGACCAGTGTGAGGATAGTGGTTAATCTCAGTTAAATCATGATTTAAAAAGGGGTGAAAATGTGAGAAATATGGAAAAAGAACTAAGAAATCACAGAGAGGGTTAGTACTTTTTCATTACACTGCATTGCGGCACCCAGAGACTCTTCAAGGAATCAGGGTTAAAATTCTGGGGTCACCTTTTTGTACCAATCAATGAAACCATATTAGAGTGGGAGCTGATCTAACTAAGAAAGAGGGGTAGACTTTTTCAAAAAATACTTCAAAGAGTTAAATCTCTGTCTGAATTGATGTAAAGGAATATTTGGTAATTATAGCACAAACTGACTTTTTTCCCAGTGAAAAACGAGTTGTAAAAATCAGTACAACTCTGATATCTGTGTTGTGTTTTCTCTCTGTGTAAATGTAGAAGTATATAATAACTGTCTTGCACCTTTTTTTATATGCAGCTGAAATAATGGATAAATCAAGATACAAGCAGCAGTTAGCATTCAGCCTCCTGCTTGGGTTATGGTTGCCTTACTGTTTAACTCAAACTACACCGTCAAACACCGTCACGTCAAAGCCCACACTGACACCGACACCATCCCCATCCCCCCGGCCCGAAAGACTAAAGGTCAGACTGTCTGGATATCCTCGAAAACACAACGAGGGACGGATAGAGCTGTTCTACAAGGGAGAGTGGGGAACCATCTGTGATGACGACTTCACGATAGCTAACGCCCACGTACTTTGCCGCCATCTGGGCTTCGTCTCAGCCACAGGATGGACCCACAGTGCTAAATATGGCAAAGGCCAAGGTAAGGGTGGCTTCAGCCATGAGTGTGTCTAATTTCAGCATTCAGTTAAATATACTGTGTGATCATCCATTTGTGTTTTACATGATGTAACACACATAAGGGTGTTCAGAAAAGTAGTTGTTTCCAACCAAATTATGTGCCAACATAAAATTTTGTTTGTCTAGACTCCCCAGTGTGAAGCACTTGAAGATAATACTTACATATAAAGTTAAACCCAGTATTATATTATTAATATTTAGTGAATAATTCTTGCTCAAGAATGAAGTACCTCAGGAACCACAGGGTTGGACTGGGTTAGACAGTCATCGTCCTCCACGATACCCGTACTGACTTTGGTGATCCAAACTACTAAGCATGAGATTGATGTCTTTAGGTTTTTGTGTAATGTGTTGAAAATGATTGAGTAGAATCGTTTTTTATCACCATTTGCACGGCTTCCCAACTTTTTTTGAATTGGGGTTGTATTTTTGTTCACCTCAGTGACTACTACCTAAATTGTAGTAACTGTGAAATGCCTTTAGGACTTAGCATTAGGACAATTTTTTGTAGTCCTACACAATAAAAAATGAAGTATGTTTCCAGATGTTTATGAATAAATATTTGTAAAAATAATAACATTCCCATCACCTCTAGCTGTACTTAGGTTTTTGGAACTAATTAAGTTGCCATGCTAACATTCCATGAACATGTTAGCATTGTCTTTGTGTGTAAGTAATGACGTCAATGTTAGCATTTAGCTCGACCTTAGAAAGCCGCCATGTCTAGCCTTAAAAAATCTTGAATTTCTTGAAGAGTCCCCCTAGACTTTAATAAAACTATAACCACCGTTTTTCTTTCACTTGTTTTTTTAATCGTAAGTACAGCTGCAAACGTTTTTTCCTAGACCACCAGTGTTGCAAACAAGTGCTACTTCCAGGTTTGGGTTTATTGCTTTCTCCCTCCTGGGAGTGTGGTGGAGTTTCCCTAACAGTCTGTCGCCTGCGTAGGAAAAATCTGGCTGGACAACGTGCAGTGTCACGGAGGTGAGAAGAGCATCGAATTCTGCAAGTCCCGTGGCTGGGGCAACAGCGACTGCACTCACGATGAAGATGCCGGAGTTGTCTGCAAAGATGAGAGGATACCCGGCTTCGTGGACTCGAATGTTATTGATGTAAGTTGCCGAAACATATTTAAGAGACATTATGTTGCAGTCAAAGTTAGAGTCGATTAAGAAGCCGTCGCTTGTTCATAAACAATCCTTTTTCTTCACAGTTTATAGACTTGATATATAAGGACTACACACATGGAAGAAATCTAACGCCTCTGTGCAGCTCCACCTGTGGCTAGCACACATGGTGCTGATTAGCTCTTTTTCTATAACATGTGTCTAACCTGCTGAAAGCAAAAGCTTCTCCAAGTGTATACTCCTGAGCTGAAATTGTAATAAACTTAGCAGCTACAGTCAGTTATAGCTGGGCAAAACACTTAAAAGGTGATCCAGTAAATTTCTGGCTATGTTGCTTCTTTAATTTGACCATTCATCTAGGTCTGTGTAGTTTTGGTAACAACACCTTGATCTGTATTTTTATTTTTGCAGTAAAAGCGTTTTGTACCAATTGCCAGTGGATGTCACCAGTTCATTTATGAGTTTCTGTACTTGAGGCAAGACTTCTGCGTCTAACACCTCGGCTTACATTATACAGAATACATGAATGTCAAGCTCAAAGTTAAACCATGCCCTCATTTAATAAATAAAGATGTGCAACTCAGAGCCTCTCAGGACACACACATAGGTGGGTTGCTGGCTGAGATTTTTTTCCAGTCGGTCTCTGTCTTTGATGTTGTTTGCATAACTGAATGGTCCCAGGTGAACAAGGTTATTCTGGTGACTCGTCTCCACTGACTAAATGAGCAGATGACACAGGAAGATTGCATTAAAAACAAAAAGCTTCATAAGAGTAAGTGAGTGGATTTTCAGATACATGACCATCTTCCCTCTTTTTCTTTGTTGCTGTGAGTGAGGGTTGCTTAAATGTGGCATCCAGACTTGAATCTACGACCAGAGCCAGATTTTTCTTTTCCAAATAAACAGCAGCGGAAGTGACTCAGTGCATCGCTGGCATTCGGAGTCACGTTTACCACTCGTGAGCTGTTAGTGAGAGCACGAGACCTGAAAAATACTGTCCGGTACAGACGTGAGTCAGTGTGTAGTCTGGTCCTCTCATGCAGGACAAGTTTTATAAATAATTTAGCTTTCATCCATATAATTTAGCTCCAAGAGCAACTTGTGATCCTTTATAAATAAATATATTTGTTATTTATTCCTGTTCTGCAAGGCACAAGTTGATCAGAACAAAGTAGAAGAGGTGCGACTCAGGCCAGTGGTTGGCGTGGCCAAAAAGAAGCTGCCCATCACGGAAGGTGTGGTGGAGGTGAAATACAAAGATGGCTGGGCACAGATCTGCGATGTAGGCTGGACAGCCAAAAACACCCGCGTGGTCTGTGGCATGCTGGGGTTCCCTCATGAGAGGAAGGTCAACAAAAACTTCTACAGGTAAGTGAATTGCATCAGGTTATGAGGCTGTTCGTGTATATCATTTCAGCAAGAGAGGCCCCACACTACTTTAAAGGGGAAAGGATGTATCTCAAGTTTGTGTTTTTCGTTTGGTTGCTTTTGGAACCTTTATTTAGCAAGAAAGTGAAACTCTGGAGACAAAGGCTGTCTTTTGAGAGAGAGAGTCTTAGGCCAAGATAGGCCATTTTAAACTAGCATGTTTTTTAATAGTGGGAGAAACCCAAGATCCTGAGAAAAACCAGCAAAAACACAAGCAAATCCCCCATTTATTGATAATAATCTTCAACTAATCTCGAGACAGACATTTGTTTTGTTGCCAAGACTCAGATGAGACGATCACATGTCTGTATAGTAAATGTGAAGCTTGACCTAGACGCTTGTTTCAGTTATTCCTCCTTTGTTACTTTCATCTACTTTCGGTCTTTATGTTAAAGGCTGCTGGCAGTAGCTTCATGTTTAAGACCAAGACAGAGTAGGGGAAATAATTGTTTGATTTTCTGCTGAATTTGTAAGTTTGCTCACTACCAATGAAATGAACAGGCTTTATTTTGATGGTATTTTCATTTTAACAGAGAGAGGCAGGATTTCAACCACAAATCCAGAAAAAATGCATTACATAAAGGTCATACATGTTTAGGTTATTGAGTGAAATAAGTATTCGATCCTCTTCAAGCAGCCAAAATTCGTTCTCCCACAGATTGTCTTTGTGCCCATGCGGCACACAGATTTCAATCAATCAATCATTGAATTACAGATCTCAACTTGGCATATGTATGAAGCACCTGTCCATCAGTTCCTTCAATTCCAACCTCTTCACCACCAAGAGAGGAGTCAATGGTGCTCTCACAGTCACTGAGAACACCACTGGTAATACGCTGTGCTGTAATAATTGAAATCTTGGCCTGACCGCAAGGTTCACCTGCTCAAGAAGGCACATGCAGAGGCCTATCTTAAGCTTGCCAGAGAACATCTAAATGATTCAGAGAAGGCTTGGGAGAAAGTGCTGCTATCAGAAGAAACCAAAACTGATCTTTTGGGCAACAACTCAGCCTTCCGTGTTTGGAGGAAGAGAAATGCAGAGTATAACCCAAAGAACACCATCCTCACAGTCAAGCACGGAGGTGCAAACATGCTTTTGGGGTTGATTCAGGATGACTTCAGTGCATTGAGGGATCACTGGTTGGAGATATGTACTGTAATATCTTGGATGAGAACGTCCTTCCCTCAGCCAGAACCCTAAAGATAGGTAGTGCATGGGTTTTCCAGCATGACAGTGACCCAAAAAGTATCACTAAGGGAACAAAGGAGTGGATAAAGAAGAACCACATTAAGGTCATAGAATGTCTCAAGACCTCAGTCCTATAGAAAATCTGTGGAGTCATGAAACCTAAAGGATTTAGAGAGTTTCTGTGAAAAGGAGTGGGACAAAATCCCTCATGAGATTGCTGTTCTTACCAACAAAGACTACTCCACCATGTACTAAGTGATGTTTTGCTTGGGAATCAAATTCTTGTTTCAAATCATTTTATGACCTTTATTTAATGTGTTTTTTCTGGATTTTTGGTTGATATTCTGCCTCTCTCCATTAAAATGAAACTACCATAAAAATGAGAGGTTGCTCATTTCTTTGAAAGTGAACAACATCACAAATTCAACAGGGGATCAAATAATTATTTCCCCCACTGTATGAATCTCAAACTCCCTAAAATAAAGCAAAGAAGTATACTTCTTAAAATATCAAACTCTTCCTTTAAATTGATAGGAAAGAGAAACCAATTGCACAGCCTATAAAAATGTATTCAGTTATAGCGGACTTTCTTTTTCCAAGTTTATTTCTCAGTGCCAGCAGTGGGAATCCGGCTGCTTGTAAACAACGGCTCTAACTTGCTCTTTCCCTCATTCACTTGGGATATTTGCTGCAGCCTCTCTGACATTATTCCCACACTTTTAGTGTGTAAACCAAAGTGGCAACAGTTTGACCAAACCTCAAGCAAGATCTTAATCTGTGTACAGTAAAGAGCAGACATTATAGTGACTGCTGTTTACTGTGGCTATGACAGGGAATGCGTGTAGACTTCCCCTGCCAACACTGCATGTGCTGTCTGCAGCACAGCTCGTGTGAGGAAAGCTTCAGCATTTTGTATGAGCGTCTGATTGTTCTCTTCTGGTTCTTATTTCTTCATTCAGAGGATGTTTTTGTTGTTCTTTGGATAGACTGGAAAGCTGAAAAACTTCTTGGGCTGTACTCAGTACTTTGCAAAGGAAGTTGAAGTGACTGTTAACTGTGTGCATGAATGGAAACCACAGTCCGATTTGTGTTATCACAACAATTACCAGTTAAGATTTTACCTGGAGTGTTGATGTCTTATGATTGCAATAAAAACCATAACATATCTTATGACTTTTATGTTTTGCTTCCAACATCATATATCAAGCCAAATTTCAGGCCTTTCTTTTTGTTTTAAAACTATGTAGACTGGATAGAGCAGACCCTGCTGTGTTATATGAGAACAGTGATTCCCTCCAGAGCGACTGCAGACATTCCTGGCTGCACTCCATTCAAGGACGTTTTATTCGTCCCCTGCAGACGGTTCACAGTAGTACGAGGGGAAATGTGTTTTCTCTCAGACACGTGTGAAGGCTGAGGCTTTGGGGGGAGGTTTGGAGTCAGAGAAAGGGGGTCTGGGTAAGATAATGAACAGACTACCAGGACATGAAATGAGTCACAATGTTCATCTTTTTGGTGATATTTTATAGAACAAAGAGCTTCCAGTAGTCATACTTCACTACTTAAAAATACCTTGAGTTGTGTGTAGTCATAAAGAATGTGGCAACAAAGCTGAGGCGATAAGTGAGCGTTAGATCAGATCAGCAAAGTAAAACTCAGCCTCCGGTCCAAGCTAATAACAGCTGGTCCAACTCACATTAACTGTTGGCTTAGCTAACACCTTTCTACATTTCCAATTGGAAAATCTCAAACTCCTCCTTTCATGCTGACCTAATCAGTGCTACGTGTGATGTCACTGATACCTGATCTGTTTTGCTCAGGCAGTCTGCAAGCTATTCAAGTACCCAGTAGTCTTTATATGCTCTGCAAAACTTTGCAAACCAGTCTCTATATGTTGCAGCTGTAACTGTAAAAAAAACTGCTCTTCCCCATTTGTGGTGAACTTTGCTGTGACTCCATTTCCTGTTTAAGCCAAATTTTAAACTGATTAGCATTAGACCTGCCACATCAGGCTATGCGCTGTTTTGAGGCCCTGCATGCAAGGACGTCTCCAAAGCCTCTGCACTGGTTGGTTCCTGGCCATGAGTGTGGAAGCGTGTGGAAGTCAAAATACAGGAGATTACCTTCAAATATATATATAACTGCAATCACTAATAACTAATAAATTCCTTTCTCAGTAGTAATCCTTACTAAAATAGATTTTTGGAGCCGGCGCTGATACTGATTTATAGGGAGTTAAAAAAAAAAACTAAAAAAACAAACATAAATTACATTATGCAATTCACAAACTCATTTTATTACTTATTGTAAAGCGTCTGCGTTACAGCAGCCACACTGCTGTGATGCATGCTCTGCCACATGTGCTGCACATGGTGCTAAGTATTGCAAAAGGTGCAGTCAGCCACGCTTTGCTGGACAAACTAAATAACCACTACCTCAAGCTTTTTTTTTCCTGCTTTATCTTTTCGTACGATCACATGTAGAGTAACACATCTGTGACAGGCCAAGGCTGTTTTATCACTCAAGCTATGAAATATAACTGCGCTATATTAGTCAATAACCAATACTGTGTTGATGACTTGCTTACTGAGGATGTCCATTGCACTGCTGAATTCTCAATGGTTAGACTTGCTTTCAGCTGTTATCACACATGTGCGTATTGTGTATGTATGTGTACTTACAGAATGCTAGAACTGTTACTCACCACTGTCTTTCCACTAGCTTAACTAAATGTGTGTATTGACCAAAGACAGCCTGTGTATGCGTTAGTGTGAATGTGTGCGGCCAGTTGAATTGTGTGCTTGGATGTCGTTTCTCTCCTGCATGTGATGGAATTTGGCTGTCTCACTGTTACAGACGTCTGAAAAAGCGAGCAGCTGAGAAGGTCTCCAGGCCAAAGGTTAATGTTTCAGCCGGTGGAAGGTACACTGTCGTGGGAAAATCCACTGTCCATGTCTGTCTGTACTCTTGTTTACTGTAGTTTTGGTAGTGGGTTTCCAGTTGGAGTAGAACATAACCACTCAGTGCCTTCTTTTTAGCTAGTTGTCCCTTCCCCTCTCTAATCTCATATTATTATGTTGTGTGGAGCATATGAAGGGGTTGTGGTACATTGTGCTAAGGTACTTTTCTTCCCATTTCTGTCTTTTAACATGACTGCTGACAGCACAGATTGAGAATAATACCTAAGTCAAAGCATATTACTTAAATTTTATATATTCTATATCATCAGCACAAACCCTTTCTTTCTAAAAATTCTTAGCATTCCACAGTATTAATAGCAAAACACATAATGAATCTTTTGATGATACAGATGTTGTCAATCTGTGCAGTGTCAGAGGCCTGTTTGTTTTAATGCATTAGTCCTTTTAATCTAATGCAACAGCTGGAAATCCCATTCTTCATTATGGCATGCTTTTTGGAGGAGGTCAGCAACTTTTCATCCTGGGTTCTTAAACTGAAGCAGTCGCAGACATTCGACTGCAGAGTTCATGTAACAGAAACTGACCTGCATCTGGTAGAATCTGCAAATAATTTACAGTGTTTGTTTTATCCTGTTCATCCTGTTTTATCCTGGTATGTGAGTATTAGGAAGTCGCACCACAGATGTTTTTGGATGTGTTACATGATACTTTTTGGTGTCCTGAGGTTAAACTTTTGCTCCTGAGGAAAATGAATTATTGCAGTGAATAGCTAAGCTTAACAGATAAATGTGGTGTGAAGGAATATACCTTAAATCAGCCGTCCCCAACCTTTTTTGCACCACGGACCGGTTTATGTCCGACAATATTTTCACGGACTGGCCTTTAAGGTGTCGCAGATAAATACAACAAAATAAAACCAGTACCGGTACCAAAAAAAAGAAGATTTACTCATAACACACGGGAAAAGACCCAGGGAGACTGAGTTAATGATAAAAACGATAAAAAAATAACGCGAAAAACTGATTAAAAACCCTCGAAACCATAAATTTCACACCCGAGCCTCAACTCTCGTGGCCCGGAACCAAACGACTCCGTGGCCCGGGGGTTGAGGACCGCTGCCTTAAATGACCATGCTGTTTTTTTTTTCTTCAAGTCAGCTAATCCCTCAAAACGATCAGAATACATTAATTTTTCCTTTTCCAGTTTGTGGTTTTCAATGCCAAAGCTTGAAATAGATTTTTTTTCCAGTCATTCTGTTGTAGATTTTTTTCTGTGCTTGGAATTGTTGTCCCAGTGCATGACCCAGTTTTGGCCAACCTTTAACTATCAGACTTTATAATACGTTGGTATACAGAGGATCTCATGAACCTAATGACTGCTCAGGTCCTGTGGCTGCAAAAAAGTCCAAATCATTACGTCCACCACTGTGCTTGACAGTAGGTATGAGACACTTGTGCTGATATGCTGTGGTTGGTTTTTGCCAAACATGGTGGTGTGCATCATTTCCACTGTGGTCTGATCTGTCCGAAGGACTAGCAACCTGCCCGAGCTTCTGCTTTTATAGAGACTTTACACCACCTGGAAGCTGCGTACTCTTAATTCACATTGAAGCAGTGAGGGTGTACTTATTAGTTTGGCAATCAAGCAACATTGAAATACTCTTTTTTTCTGGTTAAAACAATACATTTACAATTTGCAGATTCTATTTGATTCAGTTCTTGACATTTGAAGTTTTTGGGATAAGTAAGAAACTCTATGACATTTAACAGAGATGGTTTGAAAAATCCATCAACACAAAGCACAGATCACCCTGTATGGACTGTCATGTGACCTTTAACCATTAGACCTCCAGGAAACTGACACATCTGCTTTTTGTTTGCAGCCCATCCACACATAAAGCAATGCCATACCATATAAAAAACCCTTAAAGTTCACACTGACATAAAAGTACATCAATCACAGTAGCTTAGTTTGTACTAACCATGTGTCAGTGACCGTGTTAAACATGTGATACACTTTATGGCCCAAAGCATATGGACATACCAACTGTATAGCTATTTATTCTGTTCCTGGCCACCATCGTCACACCAACTGTATACAAAGGAAAGGAAAAATCTGAGTATGCTTTTGTCCATAAAGCGTATCTACTTAGGTCAATGCTAATTAAACCTGTCGTGTCTCTGCCCTAATGGCCCAACATTGTATGTTGTTGTGTTTTGCTTTCAATCTATTTCGTTTTTATTGAAATTTTGTTGTAATTCATCTAAGAAGGATGTGCTTGGTTCAACTAGTCTGTGTGCTTTTTGTGCATTTTTACTCTGTATTACCTCAGTAAAACACAGTGTTTTATAACTGTTTAACGACAGTTGCTTAGCAGCTATGTTGAATATAGCACATCCTTTTGAAGAGTGTATCTGTACTAACACACTATCGTGCATCATGCAGTCTTTGTTACAATGATTTTTCACTTTGTCACATCACTTTCTTCACCAAACTGTGCACTCTAACCCGTCTTTACCTTGCAGGCAGACACCCAAAGCTAAAGCTATCACTAAGTCTAAACAGAGCAACCCTGGCAAAAGGTAATCTGAGAATGAACAACGAAGTGGGGAAATTCAAGCTGTCTGCAAAGACCAACAGACATGCTAATAAAGTCAGCCAGATTAGCCTAAAAGCAGCCAAAATATTGAATTTTCCCCTCTTCAAAAATTGAAAAATTGTCTAAACTAGATTCATTCTCTCCAGTATGACAACCTGTCCCATGCATGTGAATACTTATAGAGAATAACTCTGACATACTGACATGAAAAAAAAAATGAAGTAGAATCAACAAAATTTTGAATATTGAAATTGTCATAATGTGTGTGCGTACCATATATGTGATTGTGTTGTTGAATGTCCAAAGATTTGTTATTATAAAGAGCATTTTGGTGTTGAAAAACTGATGAAATAGCTCGAGCTTTTGTCATATAGAGTCGGGTAGTCTGCGTAGTTTAGCACAAAGACTAAAAAATAGCAGGCTCTGATCTGTTCTCTGTGCTCTGAATCTATAATCGAGTGAATCAGTAGAAAAATGCAAATGTAAAAACCATTTGCTGTTTTATAAAAGGTTACCTGACTTTTTTTCTCAGTCAAGCAGAGACCTTTGCCAAGATTTAATTTAAGTTTGTGCACGTTTAAGTTTCCTGTTGGTGGTCTTTATTGCTACACTAACCAACTACAGCTATATATTGTATATGGATTATACATCCTCTTGTAAAATTCTCAGCAGGACAGAGTAATGAATATTTTCCAAAATGTGACATCTTTGTTAACCCAAGTGATAATCATAATCTTTATTTGTGTGTTTAAAACAAACCACACCAACATTTCTTATTATTGTGTGTGTGTGTGTGTGTGATATATATATATATATCCTTTTTTTCTTTCTGTGTACCATAAATACAATCAAGGTATTGATTCGCTCAGTATTTCACTCACCACAGTCCCTGCCCGTGCTTCTGCTCCCTCCAGGTTGTATTTGGAACGTCAGAAGAACAACTTCCTTCTTCACTCTGTGGCATGTACAGGTACAGAGGTCCATCTGGCCGCCTGTCCGCTGGAATTCAACAAGCCAAACGCCACATCCTCCTGCACAGGCGGCATGCCGGCTGTCATTAGCTGCATGCCGGGGCCGCTGTTCATGCAAAACAGCGGTTTGAAAAAGAAACTGAAAATTTCGGTAAAGTATTTTTTTGTGAAGTGATCGCAGATATGTGCTGGCATAGTTGAATAACGTGATGTGTCTCTTTGTTGTTTAGACCAATGTGAGGCTGAAGGGAGGTGCCAAGGTAGGCGAGGGTCGGGTCGAGGTGCTGAAAGACAACGTGTGGGGGACTGTGTGCGACGACCGCTGGAATCTGCTGTCGGCCAGCGTTGTCTGCAGGGAGCTCGGCTTTGGCAGCGCCAAGGAGGCTCTCACCGGTGCTCGCATGGGTCAAGGTCAGGAATGATTAAAAAGTTTGTACAATGGTGATCTTTGGCTCATCCAATCTGCATGTCAGAGTATCCTTGAGTGGGATACTGAGACCCAAGCTGCCCCCTATGCATTCATCAGAGCGTGAGTGTGTGAATGTTAGGTTTCAAGTACTTTGGCATAGCAAAAACTGCCTGTTTGTGTGTGTGACTGGGTGAATGAGGCTTGTAGTAAGAAAGTGCTTTAGAGGGCTCAAATTTAATAGAAAAGTGCTATATCAGTACCAGTGCATATATAAAAGTTAACTGATCTGGTTCCACATATAGATATCTAACTCAACTGAAGAGGTTATTTATAGAGAAATGTTTATACAGATTCAAAAAATTTATTTTATAAGACTTTGATCATTGAGTGGATTCTGTTTGAGGTTTTTTTTTTGCATTAAATCTCTTTGAAGCCATCACCTGAGGCAGGATGCGTTTATAACTGTCTTCAGAGAGGACTTCAGTCACCAGCTGTCCGTCTCTGGCCTTCTAATCTCTCAGGTCATCGCTTCAACCCGCAGAACTGATAATCTGCCTTTAACATTCCTACACGGAACATCATTTGAAGCTTTTTGAAAAAGTAAAGGAATGCTACACTTGTAGAAAGATAAAACTGAAGGAATGGAGGACATGAGAGACAGAGCTGTAAATATGTTGTGCATTTTCTGATGAAGTCATTACAAAAATGGGCCTTTCATAGTGTGTTTTATCCATTAATTCTCCTACTGAGTACCCCATTCATTAAATAGCATTTTTTATGTGTTTGTGATTCCTAAGTGGTGGTCAGGCACTTTTAGAGCAGAAAAGTATTTTTTTCCAGCTGGGCTATGGATCATTTCATGTGACAACGAGGCAGTCAGTTTTATAAGGCCAGCATGTGTCTGAGCCACCTGGGCTCCACATGAGCAACAAGAATGACTTTTTCTGCCAAGGTGTAGAAGACATTGCATAGAGTCAAAGATGAGTGTACACTGAAGACATATAGAAATATAATCTATGACAATATATGCATAGATTATGGTGAGTTGTATTGTTAAATAACAATTTTAATCATTTGTTTAGCTAAACTCCCTGGTCTGCACTTTGTCCATTTCCTTGGCTTGTAGGAAACTGTTAAAGAAATTTGGCTGAAAAGCTGATCTGCTTCCAAAAGCCTCACTGAAGGCTTAGAGCAGGGAGGTTGGGAATCCTGAATGAAGCAGTTTTTTGTGTATGTGTGTGAAGAAATACATGTCCTTGTGAACAAATTGTGCCTTTGTTAGGTCGTTTAAGGCGCTGAATTTCGAAGAATTTTCTAAAACCAATCCACACACACACACACAACAGCTGCACATAGATAATACAATTAGTTTCTTGCAACTTCATAAAGAACACACCCGTCACACCTGCTCTCAGAAATGCTGGGTGGGGATGTCTGCTGTAGTTTGTGTACATTATGATATCTACCACAGAAGAAGTTGGCGAAGGAGGCTCATCAGATAGTTTTTGTGTACCTGGGCTGTCTTCCAGAAAGCAGGTTTAGTCAAAACCTTGAATTCATTAACCCTGAGATGCGATAAACTCTGGATTTTCCATTCCAGACAGAAAAGTAACACAAACTTTGGGTTCATTTCTGAAATCTTGCTCTTCTCACTGGCACGTGTTCCTTAGCATGCCTTGAGTTTAGTTTTCAGCTTTTAAGACACAGGGTGTTCTTTACATGATCAATGTTTATTTGTTTATTTGTTTATTTATAAGGAACCCCATTAGCTTCCACAACAGTGGTTGCTAGTCTTCATGGGGCCCAAACCATCAAATACAATCAAATAAAATATTACACAATAAAGTGGATACCAAATATCCACATAATTTGGCTCTTACATCCACAGTAAGGTTTTACAATTGTGAAAATATAAGCATATAAATATCAATAACACTAAAACAAAATACACGAATTTCCATTACAAATGACATTGCCCTCTTACAGTATTTACAATGAATTAAAAGCTGCCTAAATAGGCTTTTAAGTGATTTTTAAAATTATGAATAGAAGTTAATTCTCTAATTGCATAAAAAAGATGCTCTAAATATAACAGAGTTTTTCAAAAAGTTGCTTTTAACTTGTGGAGTTACTAAATTGCGGTTTGTTAAAAATCGTGTAATACGATTATGTATTTCATCTGGATATTGCAACTGAGCAGAAAAAAAATATGGTGTGTTTAACAGTATTGCTTTCTTTAAAAATACAAGTAAGCCATAGTATAATTTAGCTTGTACAGAAAGCCAAGAAAGTTTATCATGCATTTTATCAATATTTGTATAGTATGAACACCTTAACCCTCTCAGGCTCAAATTAAGTTTTTGTTGCTAATGCACAACTAAGTCCTGCAGTGGTACTTCTGAGTAAAAAAACTCATAAAATATGTATGTGGGGTAATCAGGTTGTTAGTTTTTAACTGTTGCAAATCGGCAACGCCTGCCTTGAGAGGGTTAACACTAATCTGGCCGCCTTATTCTGGACTAACTGAAGTCTGTTCAGGTCTGTCTTATTAGCTGCTGACCAAATGATTGAACAGTTCTCTAGATGAGATAATAATAGTGCATTAATGACATTTTTCATAATTGAAGAAGTAATATAAAAGGAGCATTTCCTGGCCATAGCTATGCCCTGCCCCATTTTCTTAATAACAGAGTCGATGTGCTGAGACCATGAAAGGTGGTGGTTTATGGTAACACCAAGTAATTTAATCTGGGTGGTCTGTTCTAATACCGATCCAGCTATGGAAAGATTTAGTTGTGGGCTGTTGACTAAGAGTACTCTACTTCCTATTAACATAGGTTTGGATTTGGATACGTTTAAAATCATGTTGTTTTTACTTATCCAGTCAAACACGTTCAGCAAATCTTGTTGTAATATGCTTGTCAATTCAGAGTTGCCACTGGCTGAATAAAACATGGTAGAATCATCAGCATACATTACAAGATGAGATTTATCCAGGACATACAGCAGATCATTCGTGAAAACTGAATAGAGAAGTGGACCGAGGCAGCTTTCACAGCCCTCAGAGAAGTAACCATTATAATAAACCTTTTGCCTTCTTCCAGACAAATAACTTTCCATCCAGCACAAAGCAGCTGGTGAAAATCCATTACATTTTAGTTTGTCTATCAAAAGATCATGATTTATCAAATCAAATGCAGCACTAAAGTCCAAGAATACCACCCCAACCAAGTTCCCATTGTCTAGATGTTTATACCAGTTATCTGTCATATGAATGTGAAGACAAATTGATTTGTTTAAATAACTATTTTTATCTGAACAGCACTCTACCTTTAAAATATTACACGCAGCAGATGTTCTCTCAGTCTGCCTCTGTTGGAGGTGATGTTGGTAGCACCGGCTCTGGAATCTTTTAAAGCCTATATTATCAAAAGTATTCACTTACCCATCCAAATCATTGAATTCAGTTGTTTCAAACACTTCCATGGCCACAGGTATGTAAAATCAAGCATGTAGATATGCAGCTTTGCTACTAAATATTCCACAGTCAGCTGTTGGTAGTATTGTAACAAAGTGGAAGCGATTGGGAACAACAGCAACTCAGGTACACAAAATCAAAGAGCGGCTTCAGCAGATGCTGAGGTGCATAGAGTGCAGAGATTACCAACTTTCTGCAGAGTCAATCACTACAGACCTCCAAACTTCATGTGGCCTTCAGATTACCTTAAGAACAGAAGATGGAGAGCTATATAGAATGGGTTTCCATGGCTGCATCAAGCCTTATATCAACAAGCAGAATTCAAAGCATCAGATGCAGTGGTGTAAAGCATGTTGCCACTGGATTCTAGAGCAGTGGAGACATGTTTCTGGACGAATCACGCTTCTCCATCTGGCAATTCAATGTACGAGTCTGTGTTTGGTGGTTGCCAGGAGAACCATACTTGTCTGACTGCACTGTACCAAACATAAAGTTTGGTGGAGGGGGATTATGGTGTGGAGTTGTTTTTCAGGAGTTGGGCTCAGTCCCTTAGTTCCAGTGAAAGGAACTCTTAATGCTTCAGCATACCAAGACATTTTGGACACTTTCATGCTGCCAACTTTGTGGGAACAGTTTGGGGATTGCCCTTTCCTGTTCCAACATAACTGCACACCAGTGCACAAAGCAAGGTCCATAAAGACATGGATGAGAGAATTTGTGGAAGAACTTGACTGGACTGCACAGAGTCCTGTTCTCAACCCAACAGAACAACTTTGGGATAAACTACAGCAGAGACTGCGAGCAAGCCCTTCTCATCCAAGATCAGTGTTTGGCCTCACAAATGCACTTCTGAAAGAATGTTCAGAAATTCCCATAAACATACTCCTGAACCTTGTGGAAAGCCTCCCCAAAAGAGTCAGAGCTGTTATAGCTGCAAAGGGTGGGCCAACATCATATTTAACCCTATGGATTAAGAATGGATTGTCACTCAAGTTTGAGGCCTTTATAGGCAGACCCACACAGCCCTCAGCAGTGGCCTGGCCATTGTGGGATCCTCGCAAAATTCCCTCTTAGCAAAAAGGCAAAATTGTGATGGGCCAAACACAGGCTGGCCTACTTGGGATCTATATAGAGGCTTCAAATGGCAAAACTGCTGTGGGATAAGCATGGGTTTACCCTGCTCACATAGCTCCACAGTTCATCCACGACTACAGAGTAAAGAAGAACTCTTGTCTCTCCCTTACTCTACCCCATAGATTTCCAGTGTCTTGTACTTTGAGTCACTCCCTTCTGGCCATTAAAAAGACTAATGGTTTAGAGCACTACAGCATTGGCTGCACTTTTCAAATCCAGGAGCTACATTCATTTGTTATCCTGTCTCTACTTATATGTTAATCTACTGAACAGGATATTAAATTGATTTATTCATTTATTAATATCTCTTATAAAAGCACTCTTTTGGGAGTTAAAGCTATCCCATGTTAACATATCTTTGAATATTTAATTTTCAGCACCTTCCAAATATATTTTATGCCGCTTCTTTCATTAAATTCATTCCGATCAGCTGCTGTGGATCCAGAGCAGGGTTACACTCGGACATTGTCAGTCATGCTTCCTGGAACAGACCTCTGCTGTGTGTTCAGACTCCTGTCAGACCACCACCTGGCTCAGCGAGTCCAAGAAACATTCCTGAACGTCACTGAAGTCGGAAACGAGTGAGGCCGAAGGAATTCCTTCCACAGAAATTACGCATCACAATCACCTTATGGTGCGATGACTTGCAGAGACAGAGTGAGAGTTTAGAGAGTAAATATGAAGCAGGGTGGTGCTGACCGATGTTAAAAAGTGAGCTCGGTATTTGTTTCAGTACTGCATACAGTTTGGAAGCCATGCAAAAAGAGACCTTTTAATTCTGCATATTGTAGCATATCAAGTGTATTATAATAACCACCATAAAATCCAAAGACTACAATTTCAGTACTGCTAGTTTGGGGTGCTTCTTCATCTTTATTGGCTGAGCTTCTCAAAACCAGATTGAGCCTTTTGAAAGGTCCAAAAAGCAGTCGTGACCTGGATTGTACTAAATCGGATTTAAGCTCCTAATTAACTGCCCTGGGGCTCAGTGATTACTGCAGTTGCCGCCACATACAGCTTAAAGATCTTGTACCATTTAAAACTTTTGTGAAACCCTCAGTTTTTGTCAAACAATGTTTTCAGATAAGGTTTCCAAGCTCTTAAATACTGTAGGATGTGTCTCATCATTTTGCCTTGAAAGACTATCAAAAGTAACTTCAAAGTTGTCAGTGCGTCTGTCTGTCTGCTTGTCCAGGAATGGGTCCAATCTACATGAATGAGGTGAAGTGCCTCGGGCAGGAGAGGTCCATCTGGGACTGCCCCGTTAAAAACATCACATCAGAGAACTGCCAGCACTCGGAGGACGCTGCTGTTCGCTGCAACGTGCCTTACATGGGCCTCGAGACCTCGGTCAGACCTGAACTTTCTCACTAAAATGTTTCATTTAAAAGTTGTTAATTTGTTAAGTTTTTGCTGTTTTATATGGAATTCATAGCAAATAGACTTATTTTTCTAAACAGGCAGAATGATTATAATGTTTAGATTGTTTCTATCCTCTACAGGGGGGATAGGAAAGAAGTTAAATATTGTCTTATTTCACACTGTTTATTTTAGTATCTTTTCTGGCCTTCAGTAGAAGCTGCTTTACTCGTCTTTGTGCACAAAAATGTGAGATTTAGAGCTAACAGTAAGAACAATCTCACATCTGTTCTCAACCAATAATCCTTCGGTACTGTTGTCACAAAAAAGCTCATTGGCCAAATCCTCAGTTTGAGTTTCACATTTAACTGCTTTGAATGAGTTTCCTTGTTGAGTTGCTGAAAAAGCAAATCAAAATGTTTTTAAAAAATCTCAAATCAGTTTGAAAAAGCTTTTTCTGACAGCAGTGACCTCTTCTGAAAACTGAGTATTTCTGGTTGTTACACTTCCCCTTGTGTAGATACACACAGACGGCGGGCTAAAAACTCCTGAAATTAGATACTATCAACCATATAAACCTTCAGAAAATGTAATCTCATTAATTATCACCCGTAGTTAAACATGTATAGATTTTTCATAAAGTAGCCTGTAATATTTTTGACATAATTAGAGGTTATTCACAAGAGAAACAGAGTTTTTTTTTTAAAAGAAAACCCGTCTCTTTGTGCATCTACACTTTGCTTTGTGGTTCCTAACCCCTTGGTCCCGCACAGATCCGAATCACAGGAGGACGAACCCGCTATGAGGGCCGTGTCGAGGTGCTGACCTCAGACCCTAATGGGACACAGAGCTGGGGTCTGATCTGTGGTGAAAACTGGAGCACCAAGGAGGCCATGGTGGCCTGTAGGCAACTGGGCTTGGGCTACGCTAACCAGGGCCTGCAAGTAGGTTATTAACACCACCAAGGACAACATTCTGCAATAGAGTAAACTGTTGTCTTTTTTGGTACATATATATCATATGGAAATATAATATACTGTCATGTACAACCAATGGCCTTTCATTTTAGTTTGTTTTTAAGGCTTCAATGTTGTTAAAAATGAAGAAACTCTTTGTTTAGATGACTGTATCTGCAGTTGACTGTATTCAAGGCAACAGTGTACTCAAATAGACAGAATCTAAGACTGGGGAGTGTTCACGCCATAGATTTTGCCTCACGTGAGCCTGGACTATTTAAAATGTGGTCTGCAATCATGGATTCTGTGGTAGCAGATTTAGATTTGAAATCATACAATCATTGAGTCTTCTATTGGACTACTGATTTATGGTTGCTGTCATTTAAGTACTAGTCCATTATTTTTGTAATTATATCACCAAAATCATCCTTTACTGCTTGAATCAGTCAGGATGGATACATAGAAAATCTCCTGTTTCTTCTCATGTGGTAGTTTTCCATTGCCTTGTTACCTTCTGATAAAACTCAGACCTCGAAGTTTTAGCTGTGTAGGTCATGTTGCCTAAGAGGACAGGAGTCTTTCAATTTTCTTCCAAGCACCAATACTCTGTCGCCTTAAAGACAGTAGCGTAGTAAACTCCAGATGCCGACATCCTCGAAAAAGTTCCAGCTGGTGTTCTGTTTCTGAGATGCTGGATCCAGCTTCTCTGGCAGTAGCTGCAGGGGCATGTTTACCGGCACGTAATCATGAAGCGATCAGCTCATCACAGGCACACGCACCACAGAGTGCAATAAATGAAACGGCCACTGAGTGTGCAGCTTTTTTTTCTTTTGGTGCATAAATGCTCAAATATATAACATTTTTAGTAATGACTCACACATAGACTTAAATTGTTGCTGTATATATTTTAAGAATATATTTGAGCGTGCATTCATTAACATGTGACAGCATATTATAATTTACATATGGTTAGATGTTTCTTTCTCTGTCTGGGGGAATAAAAAAACAACCCACTTCCGTGCAAGTGAAGCTTCTAATCTGACCCAAAACCGCTCGCCACCAAAGTGATGTGGTGACCTCATGTGGAAACCATGTCGATGTTTTCGTCGCCTAGAAAAGACTAACCAAACTGCTGCTTCAACAACACACTTTCTACTGCGGGAGGACTGGATATGAACACTGACAGGTTTAGCTTAGACAGTTCAGAGACAGGACAGGAAGTGTGTCCCCTCACTGACTCCCAGCAGGAAAACTCTGCAGATCCGGATAGTGGGCGGCCGGAGCAGTTATGAGGGCCGGGTGGAGGTTCAGGTTGGGTCCAAGTGGGGCACAGTGTGCAGCACAGGCTGGACCACAAAGGAAGCCATGGTGGTTTGCAGGCAGCTAGGGCTCGGCTACTCCATGCATGCCATCACTGTAAGTAGGAATGAAGACTTAAATCACACCACGAGCAAAACATGCACAGAAGTAATGATAGCACAGACTGTGAAAAACAATAGCATGACAGACTCGCTGATGTGATATTCAGGATTGCAGTAGAAGCACTATTAAGTTGAAGAAACATAGATTTGAATTACAAGTATGTTGTGTTTTAGATTCCTTACTATAAACTATTGTCTGAGGAAAGGCTCACAGGAATGCCGAAAACTGCTGAATTTAACTGACAGCATTTAGAAAATGCTAAAAGCTAATGAAGCTTTTCAGACCCTCATATTTGTCACACTGACTGATATAAAGTTAACATTTCAAAACCTACAAAAAACTATTTGTAAGAAATATGTAGAAGTTCAAAATTGAACTTTGCAGAATCCAATTTTTGTAAATGATTTTGCTTAAAAATGTTATTCTTGCAGAAAAGTAGATCACCTATAGTTATTGGTGCAACAGAATTTGAATCTCAGTTCATTGCTGATATTTTGAAGCCAAGCAGAAAACCAAGTAAAATGTGCAGATGTGCAACCTCACTGGCTAAAGTATAAAAATGGCTAGAGCAGACAAGGATGTGCACAATTACAAGGATGTAATTTTCCACTACAGCTAATGAGGCAGATTTCTACTTTGATGACTAGAGAGTGACTGTTGCATGTTATATTAAAGGGTTTGATTAGGCTATTGTGGCGTGAGGTTGAGAAACCTTGCAGAAAGACTATTGAGTCTCTTAGCATCTGAACAAAGTGGTCATAAAGTCAGCATTGCACTGTGTCCTCATTCAGGAGCCAAAAATGAGTCATGAACATCTGTTTTTCAGAACGTAATAGCGCACTGAACTCTCTGCAGCAGTCTGTGAATGATTTTGTCCTGATCGACGCACCGTGTTTTTTTGTTTTTTTTTGTCTTTGCACGTGTGCCTGTTCTGTTATATCTCTTTAAGGAAACCTGGTACTGGGACAGCAGTAATGTGACAGACATGGTGATGAGCGGTGTGAAGTGCATGGGAAATGAGATGGCTCTGAGTCAGTGCCAGTACCACAAAACTGTCAGCTGCCAGAGAGCGGCAGCAAAGTTTGCAGCGGGAGTAATCTGCTCAGAGAGTGAGTGACACGGAGACAAACAAAAGCTTTGCATCGTGGCTTGATTGTTCATATTTATGTAAATCTGCAGCAAGATTAAACTTCTGCTGACCTCATGAAACTCAGTAGCCTTAATGCAATCATCAAACTCCAGAGAAAAGAAAGAATAACACTTTAAAATTAAGAGAAAGACTTTGATGTGCTTTAAAGACCACATGTATTACCACAAAAAGAATGAGGACTATACCTCAATCCTAACCCTCCTTCTCTATCTAGCGGCCTCTGACCTCGTCCTGAATGCATCTCTGGTTGAGCAGACAGTTTATATCGAGGATCGCCCTCTGCACATGCTCTACTGCGCTGCAGAGGAGGACTGCCTGTCTAAATCAGCTGCGAAGGCCAACTGGCCATACGGACACCGGCGCTTGCTCCGTTTCTCCTCTCAGATTCACAACATCGGCCGCGCTGACTTCAAGCCAAAGGCTGGACGGCACTCGTGGGTGTGGCACGCCTGTCACGGGTAAGAAACCAAGTCTATTATGAAAACAATAACCTCAATATATGCTTAAAGAATTAAAGATTAAACCACAATTCCACCATCAGGCCAGCAGGGTCTTTCTGTGTGGAGTTTGCATGTTCTTCCCGTGTTTGCGTGAGTTCCCTCGAGGTACTCCAGCTTCCTCCCACAGTCCAAAGACATGCAGTTTATGGGGATAGGTTAATTGATTAGTGTAAATTGCCCATAGGTGAGAATGTGGGAGTGAATGTGAGTGCGAATGGTTGTCTGTCTCTGTGTGTTAGCCCTGCGACAGACTGGCGACCTGTCCAGGGTGTACCCCGCCTCTCACCCTATAACAGCTGGGATAGGCTCCAGCACCCCCCCACGACCCTGAAAAGGACGGATGGATGGATGGATCAAAATAAGTTTTTGAAAGTTTCATTTTTTTATTATAGCAAAAATTTCAGAAGGTCTCTGACTCTCAAAGTCTCAGTGGAAAGACAAAGGAAGAAACTTTTGTTTAGGTTCACTTTGTTAAGGTCTCATCCTGTTAAAAGGGAGTTCTTCACAGTCGCCAATTTCTCACTCATATGAGATCATGTGTTGTTGGGGTTTTCCCTACTTATTTTAAGGTCTGGGATTAAAATCAAATTGCTTAAGTTGATCTGGATTTATTTGAAAAAAGAAAAGAAAAATATTTATAACACATTAGGTGATCCACACATACTGGTAAATCAGTTTTGGGAGTATCTTCCTGTTCCCAAAATCGTGTTAAAACAAAATTCACCATTGAAGCAGAAATGTAGGTATGAATAAAATGACCAAATGAACATAGGAGATAACTATGTTTATTATTATTTCATTTAAAAAGGACTAGAGTCTAGTATAACTCCAGTCTACTGTGTGTGTTTTTGTTTAGTCTGTGAGAAACAAAAAATGTGCTCAGACTGGCGGAAAGAAAGTAGGAAGGGCTGCTTATGTCTGCTATTCAGATAACAGCAGAGGACCAATTGTGTTTATCCAGTAACATGACTGGTATGAACTGACTGAGTGTTTAGACTTTGGGGATAAGTGTTCACAGGTCATATATTTGAGGCGTTAGTATATCTATTAAAAACATGTCCTAGTATTGCATTGTTAGAATGAGCATCAAACTAATGCACTTCCTGTGTTATCTTTGGTTTTTATCATTTTGCCAAATATACAACATGTCAGAAATTCCTGTAAAGTCATCCTGTTATCAGATTCCAGATATAAACAAATACCATCACAGACTTCAAGAGAACTCGACATCAGTGTGTGGTCAGTCATCAAAAGAGAAATACAGGATATAAAAGATAACATTTAATTCTTTTTATATTAAATACAGCCACTACCACAGTATGGATATATTTACCCACTATGATTTGCTGAATGCCAACGGTACCAAAGTGGCAGAGGGACACAAAGCCAGTTTCTGTCTGGAGGACACAGACTGTCAAGAAGGTCAGAATGATGATTTTTCTTTTTTTTTTGTCACAATGATTTCCTTTTAATGAATTTATTATCAAATAAACATGACCAGAAAATTCCCTAATGACCTTTTTGCATTGCTGCTAGTCTTTCAAACATATCTCAATGAATCTGTCTCTTCTTCTGGGACATTAAGGCATTTCTAAACGATACGAGTGCGCCAATTTTGGCGATCAGGGCATCACCGTGGGCTGCTGGGATTTGTACCGTCATGACATTGATTGCCAGTGGATTGACATCACAGACATCAAACCTGGAAATTACATTATGCAGGTGAGACTGTGGGACTCAGTTTGTAGAAACCTATTTGAGAGAGTTATAGTGGAAATTCAAAGCACAGAACCCCAAAAATGGTGACATTCAGATTGGTTTTACCCACATGAGGCCAGTTTCAGAGCTCTTTGGCAGATTCATATATATATTTCAGTGCTAGTAAAGGCAAACAAGGATAGATGATGCTTTGATTGATTGTACTTCAGCTGCCGTCTTTCAGTTTATCGTGCTAATACTGGAGCTTCAGTAAGCCAGCAGATCTATTACCACTGCACTTATACCTGTTAGAAACAAATTGTCATAATCAACAACAAAACATTGCCATGGCAACACGGCTATGTCTTCTTCAGAATTTAATTGTAGTACAAAGAGTTGATTGAACAAAGTGTGACAATCTCTATAAATGGAGATGTTTTGACTCTTTGCCTATCTTGAGCCAAATGTGAGGCCATCTGTTCAACAACTTAACACCTGGCCAAAACTGAGTCATGGAACAATGATCGCAAGCACAGCAGCAAATCTACAGCAGAATGGTTGACAAAGAAAAGAAGTCCACACTTCAACCTGACTGAGATGCTGTGGTGTCACCTTAAGAGTGCTGTGCATGTGATTCAATAAAATGAAACAATGCTGCAGAGAAGAGTGGGCCAAAATTCCTCCACAACGATGTGAGAGGCTGATAAAGTCACAGATTATTGCTTCATGTTATTGTTGCTAAATGGTTTCTACAAGCTACTGAATCATGGGGTATACTTAGCTTTTTACCTTTGTTTTTCGCAGGACTGAATCTCAGTGTTTCTCTGAAGGAAATAAAAAAGTACTTAATTTTTTAAAGAGCTCCACACATAATAACACCTGCAGGGCAGATTAAGACAGTTGATCTCCATAGTTTTCTTTTTTATTTCTCTGAAAGTCCCGTTTCCAGAGCCAGGGAATAAGGTACATCATCACTCATCTTCACTGTGATAAGGTGGATACAGCAGTGTTTAGTGTGAATTGTCCCAGCTTTATCACTCTTTTTCTGTGGGGAACTCTTCTCTTTAACTTCTCTTATACTCAAAAAAAATTCTGCTACAGAGAAAAAAAATCTGAATCATCTTTAGCGTAATGATGGCTAAGTGGCATGCCCACTATCATCCAGCTTAGGTTTGCTTTAAAGGACAGAATTGCAGACAGTTTCAGCTCTTTCAAACCAGAGTGCTTGCATTAGATTTTGTCATCACCCTGTGGTCTCATTCTGCATTTTCGTGTGCTTAGTATACTTAGTTTTGGGTCATACAGCTTGTCTGATCATAAAACCAACAGAGTAAGAATAGTTTATTTAATACTTCTCCTCTGTTCAGGTTGTAATCAATCCAAACTATGAAGTGGCTGAGAGCGACTTCACCAACAACGCCATGAAGTGCAACTGCAAGTACGACGGACATCGGATCTGGTTCCACAACTGCCACATTGGTAAGCAGTGGAAAGCAGTAAGACTACCAGATAATGATAATGATAATAAAATGTACTCTTATTGGCATCTCTGACCACCTTTACTGATTATTTGATCTCCCTGCAGGGGATGCATTGAGCGAGGAGGCAGAGAGGAGATTTGAGAAATATCCCGGACAGCTGAATAACAAGATTTCTTAATCGCCAGTAACTTCCCAGCAACTTAAAAACCAAAGCTGGAATAAAGATACACCTCACTAACTCAGAAAGAAAGACACAAACCTTTTGTCTTCAGGTGCTAAAACGGATCCCCACCACATATCTCTAGATTTGTAGTCACTGAAGCAGCGAGCGTGTGCTCTACGTGTGAATTATTTTACTTGAATATTCAAGTGGTAATTTTTCGTGTAGTCTGAGGTGAGTGCGTGCTATATTTTTACTGCAAATTAAAATTTTATAAAGTCAGTGAGACAGTCTCCTGTGTATGATCGACCTTTTATATTCTGTTCCGTTTATGAGTTATGACTGGGTTTTTTACATTTTTTTAATCACCACAAAGAGAAAAGCTTCAGTGTTTTTGCAGATATATATATATATATATACAGAGATGCTTTTAAACAGCTTGTTTAAGTAATAACATCTGCCTTCATGTTTACAGTATTTTGTGAATGTATTTATTGCCAACATGGAGGTACTAAAGAATCATTCTGGGTCAACAGCAGTATTTGGACCAGTTTGAAGCCATCGTTAACTTTAGTGCACACACGTACTTTAATAATCTTTGACAGATTAATGGGCAAAGGCCAAAGAAAGCTACAGTTACAGTTAGATTTGTTGTATTTACTCTGATGTAATCACACCTGCTGCACCAAATAAAACAGAGAAAAACCTCCTGAGACTCGTTTGACCGGGAATGATTCACTGCAACAATACTGAAGCTGTAAAGCAGCTGTTTTCAGTGCCTGTAAACACAGTCTGCTACAGATATACCAGCCACACCGGTGGAAAAAAAGCAGCATACTTTGGTGTTACAAAAAAACCTGGTCTCTGGTATTGTATCATGCTGGTATTTTACTTTTCCCGCAATTATTTTGTGGTCATGTGGACCACTGCTCCAAGGGTATGCTCCAACAGAACAATAGCACTTTTGTTTTGGTTCCTCGCACTGAGCCAGCAGCTGACTGCACAAATCCAACAATGACCTACTGCAGCAGTAAAGAGTCAGATTATGGTGAAAGATCATTTTGATTTAAAGTATGATAGGTATATGAGTTTTTCAAAAGATGATCTGTTAACCTAAGCCTATGTTATAAAGACAGACAGTAATCCCCCAACCCATCTGCCAGATAAACAAAGAGGTCTGCAGGGCTGATTGCTCAGTTAAATTAAAAGAAAATCAGGTGGGCTGACTAAGACAGAGCTCTCAAACCAGTTGTCAGCTGTGTGCTTCTAAGCCCAGAGTTCAAATCAATCCACTGTTAATCTCAGTCTTCCCTGCCTGCGGTGGAACAATCCCGTTAACCTCCCTTACTAATCACATCAACCGTGTGCGCAACATTGCAGCGGCTCAGCAGCAGAGCTGGTATGCACCTGTTTGTAAGAAGCCCTGAATGTGATTATTTAATCACTTAATTGTGTCTATAGTATAAGAAAACACACAAAAAAGGCCATCGCGGCTTCCTTAAACTTTGAAAGGTAACACTTTGAAATGGCTTATTAACAGAAATGTTTAATGTACAGTGATGCATAATATATGAAACAGAAATGTACGGGATCCACTGAAGAATGTGGAACTATAGAAAGTTTCTGCTTACATATTAGAACAGGTTAATATGTATGATATCATGGAAATGTGGTTTAAAAATGAAGCTATTTGGGAACAACTGGATAAATGCAGAATTTCCTAATCATTTTGTGCACTCTATCAATGCAGCATGAGGACCAAAAATGAAAAGAAATAACAAGGAAAATCCTCCAGGTTTACTAAACAATAAAGGAACACTCTGTGTTTATATGTAATGTTATTGGCGGCCTTTTCTTGCTTCAGCTGCTGTGGGCTGCTTGGGTTTCTCTCAAGGTTTTTGCCTGTCATCGTCATCTCATCAGCCTGCACACCTGGCCTAACAGAAGAGGATTACGCCGCTTCAGCAGAGCGGTGTCATACACATAAGCTGGCTAATGTTCTACTGAGTAATCAGACAGGCCCATGCAGAGAGATGGGCGCCACCCAGAGGGCTGCAGCTAAAAGTACATCTACTCCAAGAGGATGCCTCAATCTCTTTCCCCCCTCTAAGGTTTACTAGGATAGCTCTACATGATTCACAATCCAAACTAATCCTTATTGGAGCAGCCCCTCGGTCTGTCGTCTATCTGAAACAAGCCACACTAGCTCATCTCTCTATAAGGGAAAACAGCAGGTAGGTGAGGCTGCTGTGTTTGAGAAGATCATATTTAGGATATGGACTCTCACTGACATCACAAGGAGCCAAAAGCAGGAAAAAAGCAGCTGAAAAGCGGAAAGTGAGCCTTTAAAAAGCAGCCTTAAGCCTGAGCGTCACTGGGGATACTTTTACAAACCTCCCCATCTGAAAATTTGTTCAGATTTAACATTTAGAGGTGGGACTCGCCAGATACCCCACGATACGATATTATTGCAAATTTCAACATTTTGCAATATGCTGAGTATTGCAATGAAATATATTATGATTTATCACCTTATTTCAACTTTAAATTATGTCCTCAGTTAAATTTAGTCAGAATCTGTTTTATCCAGTGACATAACGTTATCTCACTTCAGTTTTGGGGGGGTTTATTTTGGATGGGAAATGAGATTGTCACCAAAACTGCCATAAATGTTGTTGTAAGATGGAATCAGGCTTCTATTGGCAAACAATTTGGCAATTACATGCAATCTGTTTGTGATAGTAAAGCAAATAACTGTGAAAAATCATCGAAAATCCAATATTTTTGATGTCTGCATAGACAGAAATTCACATGTAACGATTACTTTTCTACTCCGCAACCTTCCTCTTGTATAGGAACATAACCAGAATACAATCAGCTGGTAGCCAGTTGAGTCGAAACCCCTGGAGTTGCTGTCACTGACAGAGGCTCAGTCAGATCGTGAACAAACATTTAGTCACCGCAAGCCACTAATTTATTTATTTAATGCAGGGGTCTCAAACTCCAGTCCTCGAGGGCCGGTGTCATGCAACTTTTCCATGTGTCCCTGGTGCAACACACCTGAATACAATTAGTAGGTCATTAGCAAGAGTATAGAACTTGACTGCATGCTGAGGTGGCAACCCCTAACCCCACCTACTCAAGTAAATTTAAGTAAATGTATGTATTTGGAAACATATACTTCTAAAATACTTTTATTGCACCATGTTCATTCACTCATGAGCTGCTGTAACATGAATCAAATGGCTGAATTGCCAACTCAGCATGCAGTCAAGTTCTATAGTCTTGCTAATGACCTACTAGGTGTGTTGCAACAGGGACACATGGAAAAGTTGCAGGACAGCGGCCCCCGAGGACTGGAGTTTGAGACCCCTGATTTAATGTTTTGTGTAGCTACATGGAAGATGCTGTCCTATTTTTACTTGTGCGACTGAGCTTTACTTTTGAGCCGATTTAATCTAAGTTTTCTCAGGTAACATTATCTCAGAATGGCGGTACATGGGATGAGACCTCTTGCTTACCAGAGGATGCATGGCACGTATGTATATAATACGACTCTATATCCTACTCAGCATGCAGAATGCACCATTGTTGAGTCGTGCTAATTATTTCACTGGACTACAATCCCTGACACGTGTGCAGCCTGGAAATGTAGAGCTAACATTAATTACCAGTAGTTTGAACCTCAGATTGTACTTGCACAGATTGGGGTTTTGGGCCTTTAGGGAGAGACCCGCCTAAGTTTTGTGCATATTGAAATCAGATTAAATTTCATGTGCAATCAAGGTAAGAAAATGCATTTTAATACCATGGTTCAACATAAAGACCAGTTATCATCATGAAGTCAATATAAACAGATCCTGACCATGTAGGTGTGTAATGGTCCTTAGCCTCCAAAATGAAGCAGAAAAATGAAGTCCCGGTCTTCAGCAGCCGTTTCAATACTGTTTACATTAATTTACCCTAAAACTCATGACAAATGCCAGCAATGATTACATGTTGTGGTGAGGTATGACTTAAATAAGGGACCATATAAAGCAGACACATGGGGAAAATAAAGGCTGTGTGACCTTGAGGTGAAACTACTAGGTCCAGGTGTGAGCGGATGATGCCACGCTGGAAATGTTTTTTAAAAGAAGATTTTTTTCCAGCTTAAAGGTGTTGAAATGCTCCTCCAGAGGGAGTTGGATCACTGAACTGCGGGATTAGTCCGGACCACAACAGAGTCATGTCTGTGCATCCAGTCGTTTCACTGCAGCACTGTCTGTTTGATGACTCTCCCTTCTTTGTCAACGGCAAAGTTGTAATTCTTTGGATTGTCCAGTGCCTCCTCGATTCGTTGATCCAAGTTCTCCATGGTGATGAAGTTCTTTACTTCCTCCTGAAAGAAAATGAAAGTTTTGTCAGTTTATCACTATGTTCCCTTTGCTCTACTTGCATGGTTTGGATGCAGAAACAACCCCTACCTGCAGCTTCAAAATCTCCCTCTCTTTTTCTTTGATGAATTCTTGCTGTTCCTGTTCCCGCTGAATGGCAGCTTCAATCCTCTTGCGCTCAGCTTCCTCTGCTTCTTTCTGGACCCTCAGAATTCTGAAAGGATTTCCCCCCCAAAAAACATCACTTTTAGAATGAGACAGTTTCCATTCTACAAGGGGAAGAAAGACACAAAGAGTGCATTCATGTTCTTTATCTTCTCTGCTCACCTGGCTTTCAGCATGCGCAGGTTCTCCTCGTTGTTCCAGGCCATCAGGGCTCGGTGCTCCTCCGCCTCCTGCCTCGCCCTCTCCTCCGCCTGCGAGCCTGTCTCCTCCTCGTACTTCTTTCGTAGCACCTCCTCCTTAAACTCCAAACTGACAAACATAAAGAAAACTAAATACTCCAATTACACTGTCTGTTAACTCCAAATCTTAAAGTACACCAAGCATTTATGGTTTCATGTTTCTGAGACACTCTTAGTCACAGATTTGTGTGTAAGAGGTTCGAGAAATTGTTTAAAAAGTTGTGTTCGAGTTCAGCTTTTTTTTTAAGCAACACAGAATATCTTTAAGACTGACGGGGAGCTCACTAAGTTGGAGCATTATTTGTCACGGGAAACTGATTTTAACATACTGTGATTTAAACGTACCGGAGCGCCCTCATGATCAGCTTGTACTCCGTGTATCTCTCTTTGAGAACTACCATCTCCACCGGATCGACGGGGGGAGGCACTTTAATTCGCCCTTCTTTGGACTTGGCTACCGGGTCGTTGCGGGACTTTCGGCCCCGGACAGCTTCCACGAGCACGGCGCTCCTGGGCGCAAAGAGCCGCGCCGCCTGCACGCTCCTCCCGCCGATTACCTGGAACATGTCAGCGTCTAAATGTAGTAACAGGTGCCGAGTCCTAGATGCTAAATGTAACGCTTAATGAGAGCATTTGAGTTTGAAATCTGCGGTCTAGGTTAACATTAGGGCACGAATGTTATCGACCTAACACGGCAGCCATTTTGCTGCCCTCTGACCAGCGGAAGTGATTAGCAAAGAACGAGCTGCGCATGCTTGACTGCCTCCTGGAGGTTAGCAAAAGTTAGTTAGGTACAGAATAACCTATCAATAGTTATCAAGATAACAAACTAAGTTAAACAGCTTAATACACGTTGTTTTCTAAATATATTAAATGTGAGACACAAGAGTAAAGCCATTTCTACGAAAAATATTTTATATTATTTTATTGATATCTGTCGGATTGACATTTTCAGTGGGATAATAATTTCACGTTTGTGGAGTATTTCAATTAAGAATTGTGAATAATTATAAATCAGAAGGGGTGTCAAATGGACAAAAAGAGCCCTCCAAAGGGTCCAGTCCGGCCCCTGGATAGCTTTGTGGAAAATGTGGAACTTTCAGAGGAGGAGGTCATATATGGTGAACCTTAAACTGTATTTTAAGTTTTTGGTTTTAGTCTTTTTACTGAAGAAGAGATAACTTATGACCAGTCATACACCAGAGTAAGTAGACTACTGGATAAAGGTTAATTACAAGAAAATTAGTTTTTCTGTTGGTGGTATTCGTTTTAATAACAGAAACGTTCCTTCCTATTCACTATTTAAAATAGAAATTCCTAGTTGTTAAAAAGTAAATAATGGAATTGTTTCTGTGAATTCACAAATAATTTTTGATACAGGACAAAGTTCTACATTTCTTTATTTCCTTTAAAGTGTAAGCCCAATGAGCCCATGTTTCTTTGACATGTTTCTTTGATTTACTGCAGGAGGTATTATTGAAATTACACCTTTAAAAAGGTCTCAGGGATTAAATGTGTAGTTAAGCTTCTTTACATTGAAAGAAACAAATTTTGAGGTGTATTTTGAAAGCTTTTTAGGCAATATCTTCATTAGTTCAGCCCACTTAAGAGGAAATATAGCTGTATGTATACATTTGTTGTCTTCGTGATTCTTCTTCTTTCTTTCAAGGTTGAGCAGCTTGACGCCTGATGTCAGACCGGTGACTGATGATCCTGCTGAGGCAATATATCAACACATTACAGGTAGAGCCAGCTCACCAGCAGCATGGAATGATGGGAAATGGTGCAGTGCCGCTGTGTGTCGATCGGTGACATTGAGAGCTGTAAGTAAAAAGAAACTGTGTGGGAATGCAATCTAAAACAGCAAAATGGCACCATTGTTACTGTTATATGGAATTTTCAAGTAGGATATTTACAACAGCCTTAAACACAAATAAAAAAAAACAAACCTGGTCTCAGGTATCAAATGGTAGCTGCAATTATTTTATCATTCCTGCACATTTTATTTTTTAATTTCCCAGAATCTCTTTAATATTTGACAAAACCCCAAATATGATTGAATGAGACATTATTTTGGACACATTTGTGTTACTAAGGAATGATGTTGAGCTTTGTAAATTGGTGATTAAAAGTTTTTTAACTTTAATATGTATTTTGGACATTAGAAGGTGTCATTCAACTGCTAACTTGCATCTGGAGCTAAAATTCAGGCTGTATTAATGTCAGGGTGTGTGCTTTAGCTTTTTGTCTCCTAAACATCCTTAAAGGTGTGAAATGAAACAAAAAAATATGACACGTGCTGCAGGTGAGTTATATGTTTATTCAGCTTGTTGCCGGCTGTTACAGGTACACCAGTTACAGGTGCAGACTTTGTATTACTTTCACAGATGTAAAGCACCACATAGATCTACGATCAGCGGACAAACAACAAGGAGCTCCTGCAGTTATCGTTCGGCTTCACTGGTTAGCTGGGAATGAACTTACAGGACAAAAAAAATCTAGTGTAGTTAGACTCAAAGACACAGTACGTGATCATAAGGTGGAACCAGTAACAATTAGTCTTCCGCAGCATTTAAATGTCCAGATTGGTTTTTGCTGAAAAGTAGGAAGGCCCAAATTCACTCTGATTTGTTACTTACAGCTTTTGTGTAGACGTCAATGCAGAGGAAGACAAACTAAAAAGGACACAAATGAGTCGATAACATAATGAAAAGAAAATTTTAAGGTTACTGGTTCACTGACTACTACTACTACTACTACTACTACTACTACTACTACAAAACCAGGGATGCAGGACATTCATTGATTGGAAGAGTTCCTTGAGGAAAATCAGCTCAAACACATATAAAATCCAAGCACTGAGAGTTATAGGTTGGGTTTTTTACATCCTCATTAACAAACAATTGGTCAGGTGTTTGCACAACGAGGGTTCAGAAAGGTCAGATGGTTAACTCTACTGTTGTCTTGAATGTCATACGCGTCTGACTGAGAGGAACTCCACCAAAACAACTCTGCTGTCCGACGCAGATGTGTAACTAATGCAGTGCAGCCACGCTGCCCTTCGCAGTTTGCCTTCTACTTGATGTGTAGTGTCAGAATGTGTGTAGAAGAAGGGGGACTTCTGGTGGACCTCTTGTTTAGCACAAGGGCACAGCGGTCTTGAGAAAGGTGAGCTTTGATTTGTAGTTTGGGATTTTTTGGGTAAAGATGAAATTAATTTTGCAGGGAAAGAGGGGAAAGTGAAGGGAAGAGCATGAAAGAGGGAGAGAGGTCATGTTAGGGAGGAATTCTCAGGGTGTTCAGCTTAAAGATGAACAGGTAAGAAGATATACTCGATTTATGCCAGGGTCAGTGGCATTTAGGGTTTTAATTTAGAGCAGGAAGGGAAGGGTACGCCAGACGAATCTCCTCCCCCTCCAGGAGTTTCCTGTGAAAGTAAAGGAAAACAGATTGTTTACTGTTTATGTCTTTATATGTAGCTGAAGTAAGACAAATTAAGATAAAGTAAGAAAAAAAATCATGAAACTTTACTGAAAACAAACACTGTTGGTGTAGATGAGCAGGAAGAAGGGTGTGTGTCACCTGTATGCTGCTATTTCAATGTCAAGGGCCATCTTCACATTGAGAAGGTCTTGGTACTCTCTCAGGTAGCGCGCCATCTCCTGCTTAGC
Organism: Pelmatolapia mariae; assembly: GCF_036321145.2. Classification (NCBI taxonomy): domain Eukaryota; kingdom Metazoa; phylum Chordata; class Actinopteri; order Cichliformes; family Cichlidae; genus Pelmatolapia; species Pelmatolapia mariae. The sequence continues at coordinate 46,931,870 of NC_086241.1, forward strand.
TTCAGCAATATTGCGCTCCAGCTCACTTATCCTCATCTGTAAAAGTAAAAAAACACTTCAGCTCAGTTTAAGTGTCACAGTTAGCAACAGTCTGCTTCAAGCAGGGAAATGGTAAGCAAGAGTAGCTGCTTTGGTGTGCTCTCCCAGTTTGTTTCGACTTTAACCTTGCAGACGTTCACCTGCACTGTGAGCCTGTCATTATTTCCTGCTGTGCAGTAGAGCACGGGGAGGGTTATCTGCTGCAAAGAATATATCTACATGTCATCCTGTAGATGAAAGAAACTTTATTTCTTCTTGCTGCTTTCTGAGCTTCCTCTCATTTTAGCTGTACTGGTTAACCATGTAAACACCACCTTTTCAGTTCTCTGCAGCACTCTTTCAGAAGAAAGACTCTAAAAATAGCCAAAGGAAGAAGGCTGTAAGTCTGAAACTAAAATGCATATTGGAGAATAAGGCTGAACTCCATTCTCCCTATGCAGGCTCTAATTTCTTTGCCTCACCTGGTACTTTTCCACCTCCTTCGCCTGTGTTTCTTCCAGATCTTCCAGTTGCTTATTCAGGGAGTCGATGACATTCCGGAGTGCCTCGATCTCCGAGGAGCGGGACTGGAGCAGTCTCCGGTACTCCATGGTCTCCTCCCGGATGGCGTGCACGGCCTCGTTGTTTTTGCTGGCCATCTCTGCCACGCTTGCAAACTTGCTCTGGTACCACTCCTCGGCGGCCTGCATGTTCTTGTGCGCCAGCCGCTCGTACTGAGCCCTGATGTCTCGCAGCGCGGTGGACAGATCAGGCCGGGACACCTCCATGTCTATGCTGATGTTGGCCACCTGCAGCTGGGCCTGCAGCTCTGCTTGCTCCTCTGCAAAGACTTTCTTCAGGAACACCATCTCATCGCACAGGGAGGCCACAGTGGCTTCTGCATCACAGTTGTAGACCACGGCCCTGCTCGCCTCCTCTTTGGCACTCTGCAGGGCCTCCTCGGCATCCATGCGCCGCCGTGCCTCCTCCTCATAGCGCTCCTTCATCTGCTCATACACATCGCGCAGGTAGTCCTTCTCTGCCTCCATCCTCATCTTCTCCCCATTCTCTGAGTCAATCATGGCCCTCAAACTCCGCGCCTCACCTTCATAGAGCGCCTGCAGACGGGACGGATCGTTCTGCCGCCTCCTCAGCGCATCTAGTTCAGCCAGCAGGGCTCGGTTCTGCAGCTCGAGGTGCCTCACCTTCTCAATGTAGGTGGCGAATCGGTCATTCAGGTCCACAAGCTGTGCCCTCTCCTGGGAGCGCAGGCCCAGCAGCTCTGTGTTTAGAGAGCTGGCTTGAGCCAGGTTCATCCTCTGAGATCCATCTGGAAAGGAAGAGGAGGAGGTCCTTAGGATCCTCTTACCAGATGGAGGAGCTCGTGAAGAAGGGTAGAAAGATGAAGACACGGAGGATTTGGTGGTGGTTCGGGAGCCTTTGTAGCTGTCCCAAGGGCGGCGGGTGGAGAAGAAGGAATCGTAGCTCATGATGAAGTTTTGTTGTGGATTTTTTTTTGTTTGTTTGTTTAAGAAAAGGAAATGTATGTTTCAGAAGGTTTTTTTTTATGTCCCCCTTGTTCTGCACACCATCGGTGTGGATGAGTGAGCGCTTTTGCACTGCACCAGTTCAGTGATGCTGCAGATCCTGAGCTTTTATAGAGTCACGTTGCTCCCCCCCTCCAACACAGAGAAACATCAGCGCTGTCAGCATTCACCAGGCCAATAGCAGGCTGCTGCAGTGAAGCGAGAGCAGCTTGGTTTGGAGATTCACTTTCAGCCACAGCAGGCAGTGAATGTGTGGTAGGGCAGATTTTTATTTAATGTGCTCCAAAATAGCATTGAAATCAATCATTGTTATCCCTCTATAAATTCCCAAAGGTGGTATTTTACTTTACTTTATACACTCAGCACAGGCTCAATTGCATTATCAAGCAGGGTACTTGCTTAGATGAAATATAAAAGAAACCTGGGATAGAACATATGAAAATGACTTGAAACAAAGACTTCTCCCCAACCCAGTCAGAGAAAATCAATAGTACTAGTAATAGAGAGAATAAGGGCATATACCATAAGGAACAGACAGCCATTTAAAGCATTTAATGCTCCAGGGAACAATATTTAATAATTACTACAGAGATTAATACATAGATGACATCAGAGGGATTTGTGGTGGACTTGTACTACATTTAAAAAAAATAAATTGGAACTGAATACTGAACACATGGTTCATTGTTGGTTTATTGCTTTTTGAGATATTTAACAAACAATTACTTATTCACGTTTCCTCTAGATTGTCGTCTTTCTTAACTGCCATCTGTGCTGTTGCTATGAAAGACCTTTGGTAGATATACAGCCTCCTACAATACCCTTATACTGCTTTTATTTCCAGAGTGTCTTTAGACATATCTGTTTGATCTAATTAGATTGTAAACTGATGAGTCAGGGATGTTCTTCAGCTGTCTTGACTCTGACAGTGCGTGTGGGAGACACCACTGAAGAAGAAAGTGCTACAGTATCTGTATGTGCTGACACACAGAAACCCTCCGGCTGTTTAACACTCAGAGATGAGTCAGAGTTTATGCCTAATCAGCCTTAGTATTTACTTAAAAAGAGGCATCAGGCTGATCTAGCGAATGGTTCCAATTTCTGCTCATGTTTATTGGCCATTAAAGAAAACACTTTACTCTGTTTATCACAGCAAATGTTTCTAAAGATGTCGGCAAGGTCTGCAAAACATTTAAAAAAAGACAACTCTGTTACAACTTTGAGAATCCATCCAGCGTCCTGTTAAAGGCAAGATACTCACAAAACATTTTGAGAATGAAGTGCCATACTTTATTGTTTATATTAAAGATTTTTTTTTTTTTTATTAGGTGGAAAAACTCTTTTTTTGGTGCTTATATAAGTATTTTAAACATCACATTTTAACTTGTACTCGAACCTTAAAAAGCACTGATAAGCTACACGGTGCCACTAGGTGGCAGCATTCGGCCTTCATCACTGAAGAGCGGACTTTAGACTGCATTGAAGTAGCATGTAATGTTGTAGTTTACTGTAGTCCCCAACAGAGGCTATTGAAGTATTGTTTTACATACTTCCGTGTGAAATGCATAAGTGTTATTATATAGAGAGAAGCAAAATGTGTTAAATTTAAAGTCTCTGCTGTGGTTAGTGCGGTAGCTTAATTCAAATTGATTTGTAAAAACAACATTATATATCAAAAATGTTACTGCCAATATCTTTCATAAAATATGTGACAGTTATTACAAAAATCTATAGACTTTTACTGCACAAGTTTTATTTAGGAGTTTCTGCCAAATACCTACCAGCTGTAATTCTTTGCACTTTCTTTGCAATGAAAATGCTCTCGGCTAAAAGGGTCTGTGAGTAATCCTGAACAAAATATAGTCTTGATTTAGAAGAAAACATAAGGGTTTAAAATGTAAATCATTTAATAACAAACTCCTTATGCTGCTTTTGTTTCTGTGTCCTGTTATGTCTCACTGACATGTTTGAACACAGCCATTAATGATATTATATAATTCAGTTGTATTTATATAGTGTCGCAACAACAGTCGCCTCAAGGTGTTTTTGTAAGGTAAAGACCTAGAAAGAAGAAAACATAATAATCAAACGCCCAACGAGCAAGCACTTGACAACAGTGGGAAGGAAAATCTCTTATTTAACAGGAAGAAACCTCAAGCAGAACCAGGCTCAGGGACGTCCAACCATCTGCCATGACCAATGGAGGGTGAAGTGATATTATCTGCTTCCTCAACCATGAGATGATATGACATTAAACCCCCCAAGGCAATGGATTGCAACCCCCACCCCCATCCAAAAAAAGCAAGACATTAAAAGCCATATATAAACACTGAATTTTCCAAAGATTGGATTTTTTGGGAAATGTTTCATGGTTCAGGTGTGGAAGGCTTAATTCCATAGTTAAGGTTGTCACTTAAGCAATAAAGACCAGTCCTAAAGTGCATTCCTCCACACCACACGTGAACTTAGATTCAGTCTTTAGATTCAGTAGGATATCTGGAACCAGATTAGCTGGGAATATTTTCTTGAGAACATCAAGACAACGTCTTCCAGTTTTTTGGGGTTTTTTTTAGTTTAATGTGTTTGTGTCAATATTATATGTACATATAATATAAGATATAATTTGACTTCATCTCATGACAATAATGAATCCCTTAAAAAATTCCTGGATTGAAACTCAGATTGAAACTCAGATTATTATTTTTTTTTAATTTATTTATTTATTTTGACAAATTCTATGAATAAAAAGTTGCTTAGGCAGAAAACTGAGCCGGTCACATGACCTACTTGGCGGAAGTGAAAAACAATAACATACTCATCTGAATGAAGATTTTAGGGGCTTTCTGTAATAAGATCAGCGCTTAAAACATGTTATCAACCAGAACGGACTTTAAAAGATACACATAGACCATAAATTTAAAAAATAAAAAGAGAAAGAATGACTTACGTACACACACTTTTCCAGTGGATCATAAAGTTTTGTCTAAAGATTTAAAAACGTTTTTAGTGATATCTGCATTCAAGCGTTCAAGGCTTTGAGCACTAGGTGGCGCAGTTGCACTGCATGCCAGTGTGGCAGCTGTAGATGGTTCCAGATGAAATAGTTTTGTGAATAAATTTATTTCCCCACTTACCTTTGACAGCATACGTTCAACTTAAGATGCTGTCATCACCTGCTGCAGGCTCTGCCTACAGATACCATAATCATGATCGTGTCAGCTTAAGTCTTGTACAGTCAAACAAATCTGCAAATTCCATGTTTATTCAGAGGTCATTTACAGCGAATATATTTCCCAGTGGTACATAAGGTAAAAATAAGTACATAAAACATTTTAGTTGACAGATAGACTTTGGAATGTCAGGCTTTTCATTGCTAAAATCGTTTGTACGTTTACAAGAATTGCAGGTGCACATTTCCACGTTTAAAAAACAAAACAAAAACAAGTCAGTGTGTGTACTTGAACTATATGACAGAAATGAAAGAGGAACTGAGCGGCGAGTCAGATCTCACCTCCAGTGTTTTACATTCACTTGAAATGTGTAAGATGCCTATTTACACGAAATCACATAAAGAATATCAGACATGAGCGACGTATAAACTACAGAAATTTACCTTTAGGCTAAGTTGCAATACAAAAAGTGTATTCCTTTGGTAGAAAACATTGATCTCAAGGAAGGGAGAAAAAAACATGTGCAGGACATAAAGAAGTAGATCTTGCATCTCTTGCACGGCCTGTCACACTTCTTACATCCATGGGGCCAATGGGCTGTGGGACTAAACATTCACCTCATATCAGGAGTGCTGCATATTCATTTATGTTGGCAAGAGCAGCCCGCTGACATACTCTGGGCTGTTTGCACTGGCACTGCGTTACTTGAAACACAGCAACTTCTGATTATAGCATGAAGGCGATCATTCACAGGTCGATCTGTACAGTACTTTGGTTCATTTTTTTAATCACCAAGTCTTTAAGAGTGCTGGGGGTTATATTACGCGCAGTGCGTCCAAGTGTAAACTATGTGCCCACAGTTACAGTATAGACAGAAACATTGGAAAAGAAGCTGTTACATATACAAAAAGAAAAAAAAGAATAGAAATCTTGTTTTCTTCTGATCGTTTCTTTCTTTTTCCAGACTTGTCTTGTGCGTCAAATGGAGCTATTTTACTGCCATACACATTAGTAATTTCAGACAGTGCAACTCAAACGTCATTAACTTCATCTGCTCGCTCAGAAGATTTTCAGCCGTTTGCCAATCGCTCTGCCCCCCTTTGCCACTCTCTGGCTCGGCTGGTCTTTAGAAAGCGGGCAGTACTTGATGGTGTGCGCATTGTCACCGTTGGCACTGCAGAGGGGGCAGGTGTACGCCCGGAGGATGGGGCAAAGCACTCTGCCGTCCGCTGTCTTCAGGATATGGGTGCCGTAAACTTCCTCTGGTGCGCCGTTATTCCGACAGAAGACGCACACTTTGGGCTCCGGTTTGCCCCTCTGAGCCTGTTTGCGTCTTCGGTCCATGGCGAGCAGGTCGAAGCCAGAGAAGCTTCCCTTGTATGAGGGGGAATCTCTTTCCCCCAGCTGCGAATCACTAGCGAGGTGTTCGTATGGCCTGAGAAGCGAGATGCGCTCTTTGAGATCATAGATGGAGATCGGCGGGGAGCTCGGGGCCGCGCAGTAGCAGTCCAAGGGTCCGTCGTTGGTGTCCCTGCCGTGCCCAATTACGCAGGAGCAAACCGGGGAATCGTCCTCCAGTCCCAAAGTCGCTTTAAGAGACTCGGTTATAGAGTTAGGGCTGAAGGGCGGACTGTTGATCTTATTTTTGGCGACAAGTGTCGACAGCCCGAGGTAGTCGTTCCAAAAATTAAAGGTGTAATCATAAGGAGACCGCGCGTCCAGGTAACCGCGGTCTAAGAAATCCATCCTGTCAGAGCCGCACAGTTTAACGTCCACACTAATGAATAGGCGTTTTGGATTGGATGGCTGTCAGCATGGGGATCCAGTGGAGGGTTCCTCTCTCTGCTCCTGCTGGGTCTACTTTGCAGAACATTGAGCATGCAGGCGCTGTTAAGTTGCCCAGAATAAAACACGGGGGCGTGGTTTGGTTCAAGTTGATTTTCTCTGTGGCCCCATAGGAGGGTCTACAGAGCAGGGAGTGACTGAGCTAGGAAATCATTTCCCCTCCCATAATATGACGATTAGCACCGAAATCTCTTTGTGTTAAAAGAAAGTAAGCGACCCTGTTGGTTGGGTTTGAAAGAAATCAGCTGTTACTCTGTTGAACTGATGTGACTGGTTTTATGACATCTTGTCAATTTACTTTTCCCCCTTCGCTTTTTAGGATAGATAGATAGATAGATAGATAGATAGATAGATAGATAGATAGATAGATCAGAGTGGATTTGACCTGTCTTCCAGTGAATTTTTTGTATCCTCAACTTTTTCTAAGCTGCTTTTTAAAATTTTACGTGATAGAGGGTCAAAGGAGTTCTTAAAAATCATTCTGCACTGCAGAATTCTGTATCATCCTCCTGATGGTAGCAGTTCACACCGAGAGTACAGATTGTGGTTCTAAACAGTGTGAATGATCTTTCTGACCAAAGATTTACAGTGCAGCCTGGTGAAGTTGTTATCCATGCAGATATTGTGATAGTTGTCAAACTGGATTTGTGTAGTTGGTTGGTTTTTAATAATAGTGCTGCTCAGACCAGCATCATATTTAACCCTTGTGTTGTCCTCGGGTCAAAAATGACCCCTAGGTGAATGGCAAACAAGTATATGGGAATCCCGAGGACAACACAAGGGTCATAAGAATAATCTCGCCTTGTTTGTGTCACACCAATCGACAAACCGCCTTACATTTGAATGATACATGCTTATATTTTCATTCTTATAGACTCAACTCAGCACAGCAGACTTTACTTATTTTCTCAGATGTATCTCCTCCACAGCCACAGAATCATGGCAGGAGGGTTGAATTTTCCATCTGCGCTCTATTGCACTTTTGATGACATTAAATGAGATATTTGTTTAGCTTCTTTTTTAATCTTCAACTTGTAAATCGAGGCTTGTTAATATCAGTATAACATACTGTAGCCTGAAAAGTAAAACTCACAAAGATGCCAAAACTGTCACAAGGTGTCACAAGTAGGAACTCTTTGATTTAGGGAGGGAGGGAGGTCACAAGCCCTGAACAATAGATTATGATGTGTCTTAAAGAATAGGTCATATTAGACTTTGTCCTACCATATCTCATACTGGAATCACATTATGAATGAGTCTTATAACCAATATGGATAGAGGAATCGCTACAGCAACCAAAACCTCTTCTTTTGTGCATATGGGCATATGAGAATTGATTTAATGCTTGTTCCTTAGACTAAAAGTCCCAAAAGTTTGTTTTGTGCAATGCCTTATACAACTTTAATGACAATAACTTTCTAGTTTGAATGAGTTGGGGATACATCAGTAGCTGAAGAGACAAAAAATAAAAGAGTGCCACATAGTGGAACTAGGAAAATTCAAAAAGTGTAGGACATAGTGATGTAACGCCTCAAGAAGCAGTGACCTTTAAGCGCACACACACAAAAAACATCTTGTGCTTGACCACTGTAGCAGATTCCATCCTTCACCGATGATGAACCTGTCACTTCTGCATGAAGCTGCACATGTTCTGCTTCCCCTGAGCCCACGGCTTGGTGCTCACAACCAGTCCTCCTCTGCTCCATTGTCTCGTCCCTGTAGCAGGCCGTTTAACTTCATTAATATGCATTAAAACGGAGTGTGCCACATCTGTGTATGTGTGTGTGTGTGTGTGTGTGTGTGTGTGTGTGTGTGTGTGTGTGTGTGTGTGTGTGTGTGTGTGTGTGTGTGTGTCAGTCAAAGCCCTGTAAGGAGGGCGCCCAAAAAAAGAGCTTGATAACTGGCCCGACTGCTGGGACAATGACAGTGTTACTATTTTTGTCACACCCTCAAGTGAAATATTAAGGACAGTGAAAATTGAGACAGAAGTCATTTGCATGTCTTATATTTTCAAATTGGAGCTCAGATTAATTTTCTGACTGTGGTGGTTTTCATTGATGAAATAAAACCCGTAACGGTCTGCTGCAGATTTAGACTTAGTCTGTGGATATGATTCTGCGATTCGTTTACAGGAAAACAGAAACGGCGTCGTTTTGTAAGCCACTTTGGTGCGCCTTATAAATGTGCTTGTTTATAGGTTCATGTTCAGCCGCTGGGAATATATATTGTGGAATAAGACCTGTATTTGGGTCACAAAAGGGGGGGGGGTGAGTTTCATTCTAAATCATGCCAAAATCTTCAAGAAAATATGCGTGCATCCAAAATTTGCACGGGCCTATAAATCCTGGGAAGGCTTCTTTTAAAAGCGATTACATTCGCTGCTGCTGCGAAAGTTTCCAGTGAGTGTAAGACGGCGCAAAAGCATGAAGAAAATCATGTTAGCGAGACAGTTTCTTGTATGTGAGAATAAATTATCATCAGAATACACCACATGGTCTCTTTTCAAGGTCACCTCCAGCTCTGCATGCACAAAGGAAATCATGAGAGAGCATTTAAAAGATGAATGGCTGCCATATCACAATGGATAAATTGCGCGGGGGCCAATATGACATGTGGCTCTGCTGCTTTGGGCCTACCCTTTATTATTCTTAATGCAAAACGTGTTTGGCAGCAACAAAGGAAGTATTGATAATGAATATGAAATGCATTTATTTATTTTTACATTAGAAGATTTTATTTCAGACTCACACTACTTGAAAGCAGGGCAACAGCAGAAAGGTTTCTGGCATGAGAGGAGAATAGGCAAGTTCATTTATAAAAAGCCTTTTAAAAGACAGGTCAGCTCATAGGTGCTTTACACAGTAAAGCAGTAAAGAAGAGAAATGTTTGATTAGTTAGTAAGTCATGATGCAGTTAACTGCATCCATTTTCTTAGCTTAAGCTTACGGGGCTGCCAGAATCTATCCCAGCTGTCATGGGGCCAACACAGAAAGTGAGACAAGCACACACACTCACATCCAAACCTACGGCCAGTTTGAAATCACCAATTAACCACAGAGCATGTCTTTTACTGTGGGAGGAAGCAGCTTTACTAGCAGGCACAGTGAAGCCATGCAAACCCCACACAGAAAGACAAAAGAAAACAAGGTGGCTCTTATTGTGGATTTAAATGTTACGTCTTTAAGAGAAGCTAACATATAAATCACTGGTAGTCATCTACTGCAGCTTTAATATAGTTGCAGCCCAGTGCTGGTCTGCTCTCTGAAAGATGGAATAAACCTACGGTACTTGATTTATGTTTTTTGGAGTAAAAACCTTTGAACGTGAGTGTAAAGTGCAACTTTAGAGCAGAAGTAATACGATCAAAAGTTATCGTCACCTCTGATATATCCTATGTACAGTTTACTTCGTATTAACGAACATTGTGCACATGTGATTTTCTTACATTCAATATGCTCCTAAGGAAAACACAAAGGGGCGTTGCCTTTGTTACTGCTGTATTTGGGGTTTAAATGGAGGTCATTGATAAGAAATATGCTGTTGTAAATTACTAGGTTTCATTCGCTGGAGACAGAGTTGATATTTGAAACAATAACTTCTAATATTTTAGCTTTTTTTAAAAAAAAAAAAAAAATTGTCCACAATGGCCACATAACAAGAAGAACTGAAATGCGTCATTTACATTTTAAGCAATAAGAGTCACTTGAAAACAATGAACGATAAGCTTAAACTGGTAACTGGCCAAGATAACAATAAGTAATCACTACTTCCATTGTAGCCAACCAGCAGTAACAAATGTTGCTTTGTTCACATAAAATGTGGCCATTGTTTAACTGTGTTTACTTCACAGCCCTGTCTGGCCTCAACACAGGCTCATTGCAGAGTGCGAGCCACAGCTAGTGTTTTTTTTTTTTCTTTGTTTTACACGGATAAAGCTACAATAAATGCAGGGACTCTGGCTTGCAATGGGTTAAAAAAATCTTCATGCATAAATACGGCTTCAGAGTGAGATGATGGTACCCAGAGGCCTCCCAGGCAGCTCTGTCTGCTCTACAGCCGAGGCAGAGATGGGCAGCCGCTGCATCCCCATTCATCACTGTCAAGTTGAATAGAAAATTAACAAATCCGTTAATTAAAAGACCTCTCTAGACTCTAGTGTGTTTGTGTGTGTGTGAATGTGTGTGGTGGTGTGTGTGTAACTCGTGCCAGCTGCACTGCTTCATTGTGCAAGCTACAGCAGCCTGGCACAAGAGACACACACAACACTCCCTTCAATGCTAACATACACATGCACACAAACACCCACCGCTCCTGCCGACCCCTGCCATTCCTGCCGCTGCATTAATTACATAAACTGCATAATGTGGCCAGCCTGAGCTTCATTTCATTCCCAATCTCTGTCTGTCCCCAGACACAGACTAGGGTAGGGAATCAGTTGGGGCTTTGATCCCTGACCTCTGCCTCCTCTCGTGGGAATATAAGCCTGCGCCCCTAACGGTCATCCATCTGCACACACCCCCAAGACCCCCAGCTCCTAGATTCAGCCCAACCCCAGACACGTGTCACTGTCACCAGCAGCAATAGGGAGCGCTAAACGAGCCAAGGTCAACCTGAAATTAGGGGGTGTCTTTCGCCCTGTCAAGTGCTTTGTCACAACCAACAACTCGCTGAATGCCGCCTGCTATTACTTACCCCAAGACTCCACCCATTCCCCTCAACAGCACGCATTCACGTATTCACACACATGTACTTAATACCCTCTCAACATGGCTGAAGTGGTATGACTGAAAGCACTGTTCATCTGCATGTACATCTTGAGATTGGTGGACATTTTTTTTTATTTAAAGCTGATTCCATGATACACGTTTTAAAATCCATTCCTTAAAATTGAGAGCTGGACTAATTAATCAGCAATTACATGTATTGTGTTTTAAAATTCACGATATCTCTGGCATACACCTCAAACCTACGACGGTTCCACCTTATCCCAATAGAGTTTGGCAGTTTCTTTGTTTTATATACAGATATTGCAAAATGATTCATTGATAAATTATAAAACAGTCAGCAGATCAGCAAATTTTCTTCTTCTTTTACTTTACACATCTTTAAAGAAAGGCTGGGATTATTGCTAATTCCAGGTCATTTCTGCAGATGGCCGCCTCTTTCTGAGCCTGGTTCTGCTGGAGTTTTCTTCCTATTAAAAGGGACTTTTTCCTTCCCACTGACGCCAAAGTGCTTGCTCATAGGGGGGTCATATGATTGTTGGGTTTTTCTCTGTATGTATCATTGTTGGGTCTACCTTACAATATAAAGCACCTTGTTGTTGTGATTTGACGGTGTATAAATGAAACTGAATTGAAATTGAATTGAAATTAAGGGTTTGTTTGGCAACAAATCATAGCTTGCTTAACCCGATTGTGTAGCCTACAGTTGGCTAATTTTGTCTGACCAAAAGCCAAAAGTGTGTTACTATGTCACCACATAAAAAACGATGGCAGATGAAGTAAAAACAACAATATTATATGAAATGGCAGATGAAGCTATTTTCATTTTGTGCCTGCTTTGCAAAGTACCTTCCATGATGGGGCGATGGTGGCTCAAGAGTTGGCAGTTCGTCTTGTAATTGGAAGGTTGCTGGTTCGAGCCCTGGCTTGGACAGTCTCGGTTGTTGTGTCCTTGGGCAAGACACTTCACCCGTTGCCTACTGGTGGTGGTCAGAGGTCGCGGTGGCGCCAGTGTCCGGCAGCCTCGCCTCTGTCCCTGTGCCCCAGGGCAGCTGTGGCTACAATGTAGTTTGCCATCACCTGTGTGTGAATGACTGAATGTAGTCTAAAGCGCTTTGGGGTCCATAGGGACTAAGTAAAGTGCTATACAAATACAGGCCATTTACCATTTTAAAGTTGCATATATATATATATATATATATATATATATATATATATATATATATATATATATATATATATATATATATATATATATATATATATATATAACTGCTAAATAAGGGACCATTGCTGAGGTCACTGGCTGTAACTAAACATGTCACCACAAGGAGAGCAGAGGAGGAGAAGAAGGGACGTTGTGGGGCATGGATCAGAAACTTGTTTAACTCACCAAATCTGCAGATTAGAGCGGGAAGTGGTCAAAGGGCTTAGAGTATATCGGTACAATGGGGCAGAGGGGATTAGAAGTGGATTCACTGAGCCCCTGCGATGCCCTTCATCTCTGGGGGTCCAGCCAGAGCACCTTTGTTGGGTTAACTAACGGCACTTCCCATGGACGCAGTGAGCAGGCCAATCCCTTTTTAATGATGCAGGGAAAATTCCATTGGCCCTGATTATCACAATGCATTCGAGAGCCACCATTGTCCCACACATCATGTCAAGCTTTTAAACTGTGCAGCCAGGCGAGTGGGCTGCGTGGTGATTGAAGTCCGTTTGTAGCGTTTTAGCCAGGCTAGAAAGAGCCTCCGCTAAAACAATGCTGATATCCACATCTATTTTATGGTTGGAGCATAATGCCTGGGCTTTAATTGCCATTGTGGCCACCGATGCTTTAAATAAATGCAGTCGTCTTGAGTTTAATGGTTTGTAACAAAGCACTATAAGATGGTGAGACTGTAAAGGTAAAAGGTTTAATATCCTGTGGTTCCAGCGCTGTGGAGATTGAAGTCTTAGTGATGAATTCCTCAGTTGCAGAGGTGATCTGCAGAGAAATTGTCAGCGCAATTGACCTAAAACTTAAAAAGTAGCTGCACAGATATTGGTTTCACACTTTTCTCATAGATTAATTTTCAGAAAAAGCTTTTAAAACGGTCATGATAATAAAAAAAAATGAATAACTGATGCCTCAGAAAGAGTTGAGCTAGAGTCAATAATAAGTCTTGTCTGTGTTGCACTTTCCTTGCTGATGATGGTTGACACCCAAGTGTTTATACACCAATCTGCATTTAATCATTAATTATTATTAATCTCTGTCTCTCTTCCATGGCATGTGTTTTGCCCTGTTTCCCTCACCTCACCCCCAACTGGTCACAGCAGATAACTGCCTCCTCCCTGAGCCTGGTTCTGCTGGAGGTTTTTTCCCCACTGTGGCCAAGTGCTTGGTCACAAGGGGTGGTCTGATTGTTGAGGTTTTCAAGGGTCTTTACCTTACAGTATAGAGCACTTGAGGTAACTCATGTTGTGGGTGGTGTTATATAAATTAAACTGAAAAATTGAATTGAATTGGTGTACTGGCCAGTGGCAAAAGCAGTTGGTTATCCAAGTCTACCATTTTGGTTCACCCTCAAGAGCTTTTGCATAGCTTTTCGTGAAATTTCTTACAAACTTTCATCATAGTCTGCAGCGTATTGCTATTAATATGCTAGCGATTTTCCCCCTAGGACAACTAGCAGGTCAGAGTTTTCCTTTACCAGTTTCAAAATCTTGACATATAGTGAACACAGACTGTTTCAAGTTGCCCACTCAGTGTAGTGAACTGACAGCTGGAGGATGATATACAAAACTATTTCAGGCATTTAGCGCTGTCATTCTGTTTAGCTAGTCCAGTATTTTGGTGATATTCCCATTACATCTGGAAGCTAACTGATTAAGCACATAAATTTGGTTACACCGCTAACAATGCCATATGCATGCATCCACAGTGTTAAAGTAAAAGTGAGTTCAGTGCACTGTGTATGAAGTGGTGAGATTATCTGCTTATTGCAAGTTAAGTGTTGTCCTTTGTTTGCTCCGTGCTTAAACCCTTTAGTTTAGCTCTAAAATGCAGTGAACTCAATCCCTCCTACCTCCAGACCATTAGATCTCTGAGGCAGATGTGTCTTGGCCCTATCAGCACACGCTCGGCTGTCTCTTGTGATCTTTCAGCTATGCAGCTGCTGTCATGTCAGTGCTCTCTCTCTCTCTCATCTTGCATTTGGTTTCCTGAAACTGAATTACAAAGAAACTGTAAACTTAAAGGGAACAGCTTTGGGTTCATTTGGGTTTGTGGCTTAAATAGCTGAATGGGAAAGTCATTCTCGGTTTGTACATCTATCATGTGATACTTCATAGTCACATTTGATCTAGCTTTTATATTGAGGTGGAGGTTTGGGATCTAATGGAGGTGGTCTGATGAAATAAAAAAGACAGAAAGTAGGATGTTGTTTTGTTTTTAACATATTTTTTTATTGTTTGTGAATGCAGTCTGTCTACACCTCCAGTCATGTTTGTTCTCTTGCTGTCTATTCATAAGCAGGGGAATATAATTCGATGAAGCTTTGTATGTTTTTTTTAATTTAGTCTTTGTGTTTATAATAGTGGTCCTTTGTACATATCAAAGAGTGAAATTATGTATCCAAAAATAAGTTGTTTTGGAGTTGACATCAATACCCGATTTTTCCTGATGTCAGATTTTATTATAGGTGGTACAGATATGCCAACAGGTTGGTTGTTTTTGACACCAATAATAAAAAATACACCATCAAATACACCATTTTTAGTTACTTGTTTAAATGATCACTTGCGCAATAATTACCTTTTCACCCTGTTAGATCAAAATAGAAGTTCTTTCTTTGTCTGTTGAACATAAAGCCACAGTCAGCAGCTGTTTAACAAAAATAGTTCTACCTACTAACTTTACTAAAGTTTGCTTATCTCAGTAGTTAAAGAGGTACAAACCCCTTGTTTAACTCAACTCAAATAAAATGTGAAAACAGTTATTCATGGTATGGAAATATACCACAGCATTAAATCCACCTGTATGTAGGTACATCTACAGAATCATCCATCCGGGTGTGGTGTTGTTGTGGTGTCAGGTACACAGACATTTTAGGGTTCTTTGGGTCGTGGGAGTTTGTAATTTGTAATCTTGAATACTTTCTCATGTTCTTCAAACCTATGGCAGGCTGGACTTTCTGCATGTACCTTTAAATGTTTTAGTGACCTTAATGCTAGTTAGAGGTTAAAATTATCCTTTTCATTTTGCTGTTTTTTTCCTCTTCTGACAACTCACATATCTCTGTGTTGCTGCTGTACTTATCAAACCTCAGGTTAAAACAATCACTAAGAGCGATTTGCTGCTGTTAGTT
The DNA here is from genome assembly GCF_036321145.2 of Pelmatolapia mariae. Classification (NCBI taxonomy): domain Eukaryota; kingdom Metazoa; phylum Chordata; class Actinopteri; order Cichliformes; family Cichlidae; genus Pelmatolapia; species Pelmatolapia mariae. The sequence continues at coordinate 46,947,523 of NC_086241.1, forward strand.
TACCTACGATCCCATCTGCAGCTCACATATATATGCAGACTAGTGGACCCATGTGCAGATGAGAACAGGCCTGGTGGTGTTGTGGTCGATACCACACAGGACCACAGATGGGTCCCTGCACAGTAGAGCCGGTGGCTGGCGCCGAGGCTTGGGCGCTGGCCAGATGGGCCACCCTGAGAGAGGCTCAGCCTGTCAGGCCCAAACAGGCTGATCTTATTACTCTGGGCCAAGACTGGAGTGTGGTTCTGCAAACACACCCACACATACTTCATCAGGGGAATCGACATTATCATGACTGACTATCACAGGCTGGCTTCATTTTGGTTTGTGTGTGTGTTTTCACCTGTGGTTTCATTCCTGTTTTAACTGGAAATATCAGACTTCATGTTGGTTTCCCATGTTTATCTGAGAAAATCGTTTTCTCATCTCAGGACAATGGTTCCTCCCTGCTTTTTCACAATGGGGGAATACTCCCTGTGCAAGCTGGTGCATTATACAGCCCATATTTTCAGATGGGTTTTTCAAGGCTAGTAGTGAATATTATTTATAAAGTGAGTTTTGATGACATAGTGTCATATCTGGAAACTCATATTCAGTCTAAACTAATTTCCAGTCTTATATTAAATACAATTTAAAATCATGCATAATCCTGATGAGGCTACTTAGAATGCAAATCCTTTTTTTTTTATGAGATCTTAAAATGTTGATAGAGATAGAGCTCAAAAACTGAATTTGCTCTTCAAGCTTTTCAGATCAAGGTTGCAGTCAGGCTCCCCAAATATGCATGAGTGCAGCTGAATGTGAGGCAGGGTGTTAGTGAAATCATACTCAGTATGCTCTCCAAAAGATCTCCCAGGATAAATAAATGTTTAAAAAGCTGATTTTTTTTTAAGTCTGACAGCAGTGCTACATTCCTGCCAATGTGGAGTGCTGGGGTAACAAGAAAATGATCGCCCACCATATGGAGTCCTATCTGCTTTCACCTAATGGCTGAACTCCATGTGTAGCTGGTGTGTAGTTATTTTCTCTTTTCTGCATCATCTGTTGTAGTGTTTCTGGTCACAGGAGTGTCAGGTTCAGACTGATATATAGTCTGTATTTCTTAGACCTGGACCTTTAGTGACTTTAGTCCCATACAAAATGCTGTATAAATACATGGGGAGTGAAAAGTGGTGAGTGGAGAAGAAGTGCTAAAATATCACAGTGTATCAGTGTAAGTCCTGTGGTATGACAGTTTGCAATGAGGCTTTGATGTAGCAGGCAGTTCAGATGAATCTCTTGGTTTTTGCTGGATGTTTTCCTGTTTCTTAAGTGCATGACTTTCAGATACTGTTCATCTGCTGTAGATAGTTTTTTGGACCTGAGACGACTTCTTTTGTTTGTGCAGAGAACCTGGAGAACTACTGCTCAAGATTGTTTGTTTTTACATTTAATTGGAAGAAATATTGAAATGAGATTTGGCTCAAGACTTTTGCACAGTACTGTAAATGAAAGCAGTAACTAAAAATGGCAAAACAACTAGAACTAAAGCAGTTTTCCTGTATGTGTTTTCTGATGCCACATTTAAAAAAAATGTTCATTTAGGAATATGTGAGAGGATAGCGTAAAATGAATGTTTTAATCTGTTCAATTATTCGAAACAGTGGTGACTTAGCTTGTAATTATAGTGTATAGAAGCTCGACTGGGCAATTTATGATGAAAAATGTGAGCGGCTGTAATCAATGTTTTATTTTGCCGGTGCCAAATCAGCTGCATTGAGCTGTCATTTATTCCAACCTTTAATTTTCGAGCTGCCAAATGATGTTTCTACATTAACAATGATAGACTCGCATCTGTGGAGCAGAGCTTAATGGAGGACGCTGCCAAAAAGAAATGAATTTCTATTGCCTTAGCATCATCCACAGTAATATAAACCATCCTGGTTTTTGTTCTCAAACTGACAGCCCTGAAACAGGATGAATGAAAAACCATCTCCCAAGGTCAAGGTCATGGTTTGGACTGATTTAGGCTCCAAGGCCCTTCTTATTGTCTGAAAGCATCTCCATTTGAAATTCACTCGAAATAAAGTCAGGTTTGACTGGCAGTGCGAACGGGGCACGTGGGGGTTGTAATAACCACAGAAGCGGAGCTCGATGGATGGGTAGGTTTTCTTACCGCACATTGATTTCCACATTTGGGTGATTAAGTTTATTATTTGGCCCGCGGCTACATTAGCATGTAATTATCCAGGGTATCCTACAGAGAGAAGAATATTTAACTTTTGAGAACAAAGGGAGGATCACGGCGGTCACCTGAGTCTCTTTCAGAGAGGAGGAAGGAAAAACAACATGGAAGTGTTCGGCTTGGTTGCTTTGGCCTGGGACTGTGTTTAGCTCCGAGGTTCCTCTCTGTCTGCCTCCTTCCCTCTTTTCTCCCCTTTTCTTTCCTTCCCCTAGCAAACATTTCTACCCGACTCTTTTGTTTGCCAAGATCCAGGTTACCATGGCTACCAACTGGCGCTTTATGAGCACCTCATCCCTCATCTAAATATTCCTAGTTATCTATGGTAATGAAATGCACACACCATTATCTGGCTTAATGAAATACACTCTATTGTCTATGATTAGAAGGAAGAAGCTTTATGTCTCAGCAGCGTTGTGCTGCAGTGTTTTCTGCCTGTGATAACTGCAGAGCTACTGGAGCTACGAGCTATTTCTGCGGCTCTGTTCAGTTCTGTTGTGAGCATCGCACAATAAAGAAACAATGTCCAGTTTCTCTGAGCAGCCCCACTATCCAGCCTGCTCTGCGAGCTCCAGTGACTGTTTGATTGCACTAATTGGCTTGTCTCCACTCTTTTTTGCCTCGTGATGGACTCACTGCTGCTGTGAGCTTCACTTTCAAACTAATGCGGCCTATTAAAAAAGACAGATTACGACAATAAAATCTTTACATGCACCCCGTTTTGACAAGGCTACCGCATAATAGGCTGCAGAAGAGCTGCACCGAGCAGAAATAGAACATCATTATCTAACAGTATTCAAAATCCTTGCCTCTTTTGTGCTTTTTTTTTCATGAAGAAGAAGAAAAAGATAGACTCATGCAGCACTGCTTATCTCTTTTGTAGTTTCCCATGGTTTTGAAATCCCCTTGAAACATCAACAACACCATAAAACAGCTATAGCAGAAAAATCTGCATCTGATATCACTTGTTCCTACTCGGCGATTAAAAAAAGCAAAGAAAGAAAGAAAGAGAAACTAAGCCAGTGTGTATTTCTCTAAGAGCGCATCTGTGCAAGCGTGTCGGTGTCTATTTCCAATCGAGGCCAGGGTAATATCTGCAGATTGCATGGTTAAGCCACTGCATTTCATGAGCCAGTCCTGTCACTAACAGTTATCTCCTCACTGCCCTCTGAGGAGTTGTCTAGGTGAAATGATTCTCTGAAGCTCTGAATAATGCATGAAATTACGTAATGCAAATGGAGGCTTTATTTCCCCTGCCTCTCGGAGACGCCGGGGCCCGGGCCACTGCATTAGAGCAGCAAAAGGAGAAACAGTGGGAGTCCCCAGAGTAAAGGAACTACAGCAGAGAGCGAGAAAGGTCAACAGTAAAACCCGAGGCTTCTCCTCACGCGCAGCTTCATCAAGTGCGAGTCGGAGTTATTGCACACTGCATGGCAGAATAGCAGAGCCGAGCGGGACCTTATTCACGGGGCTATCATGGGAGGCTTATTGTGTGGAGGCAGTGAAATATTCATTAAGCAACAGCCTGGCTGACTTCCACGCTGCTTCACTGTAAACAGAAGCCCCAATCAAATATAAATAAAAACAGGAGAGAGGAGAGGGGAGCGCAATTCGATCAGATCATGAAACTTCCCTTGCCTTCCTTCATATGCAGCGAATTAGGCTAGGCTAAACTGTTGTCAAGTTCCTGCTTCAACAAGTAGATGATCTTTCCCACCCTCTTCCTCGCTCTCTCTCTCCCTCTGCGTGTAGACCTGAATGGCATTAATTGCCCCCTAAGATGACGGGCAGATGAAAGCGAGGCGGTGGTTTGCTGTGGGACATGGGGGCCGGTTACAAAGAGGAGCTGAGGACGGGCTGGCAGGTCTCACCGACTTCAAAAGCAGATAAAGGACCTTTTTACACAAAAGATTCCCCCCTTTTTTCCCCCCTTAATCTTCAGATTTGGGGTTTATTCGTGCCAGCCTCTTCGCCTTTGTCCACTTTGTGTCAGGTTTTAACGGCGGAGGATTAAATTGCTGTTGCGGAAATCATTGTTTGTGTTTTCTTCCAACCCGCTGCCTCCCATTGTCATGTGACATAATCGAGCACTCTCTAACAATAATGAGAGGTTCATCTGCTTCCTCTGGTGAGAAATGAACAGCGGATGGATCGAGTCACCTTGTTTGTCTGAGCCGACAGTGGGACAATATGTTGTTTTGTTTAGGGAGAGTGCTCTTAAATCTTAAGTAGCGTTAAAAGGGGGAAAAAAAGAAAGCGAGGACGAGGAGGTCTTACTTGGAGGAGCCAAGTAAAACACTGACCTGCCACTTAATGTAAAAGAGGTGAGGTTGTTTGTCTTGCCTCTGCAAACAAAAGAGGACTTAGTGGAGAAAATCGGAGAGAGAACACGTCAGGCTGAAGGAATATATCAAACATATTAAGCACTGGGAAAAGGACCTCTTGCGTACACAGAGAAAAATAACAGTGGAAATAGCAATGTGAGGAGGAAATAAAAAGCAAACAAGAGCAGCTTCCTGCTGTTTATTCTTCCTTTATCAGGTCCTTTAAAGTCTGCCCGGTCTTCACCTACAGCCCAGATTCCTGTCATTCTCCAGTGAAGGTATTGGTCTCCAGCCGCACAGCCAGCCCTCCATCTGCCCATGAATAGGACCAGTCACATTTCTGATAGCATTTAATGAAAAATCCACCCAGGCTTTGGAGGGGAGAGAGGGGAGGGGTTGTGTGAGTGTGTGTGTGCGTGGGGGTGCTCAACAAAGAGTGCCTTTCACTGGAGTGGAAAGCCTAGATTGCTCCCTCTCCCTCCTCTCCCTACTCGTTCGCTCATTTTGTCTTTTTTTTTTTTTTTGATTCAACATCAAAAATGTGCCAAATGACTGGGCAGAAACCCCCATAGGTTTCAGTGGATATGTGTGCACACTGTGTGTGTGTATAAAGTGCCACACAAAGGGACAGGTGTCTCGCGGTTGTAGGCGGCAGGGGCGAGGACACAAAGGTAAACAGCCGGCGAGGCCTCACTGAGAAAGGTGTTATCTTAACTTGTCCTTCCTGTAACGTTCAATCCTGAAATCTGTCAAAGAAGCTGAAACAGCATTACATAATCATCGCTCTAACTAATACCAAAGATAATGTCTTTATTCTATGTTATTCTTATTCTATATACTTCACATTTTGGCTGATATGGGCTCGTGTTATTCCTTATCATTCCCGCTGAATAAATCCCGCAAAACATCCAAAAGCAGGAAGCCCCTTAAGAGTTTTTTAAACCATATAAGTTTAGGAATGGGGCACAAATATGGTGTCCAGTTATTTACTGTGTTGCTCATACAAAATTAAACACTTTATTGGGAACATTTTGAAACTCTGGAATAATGACTTATAATGAATTTAGTAAGCTCATAAGGGTGTAGAGCAGGGGGCTGGAATTAGCCCAGCAAAGACTCCAATCCTGCTCACATAGACAGATTTGGAGTGCATAGATTTTAAACTTTTCATTTTATTTTCAAAAGTGTTGCATGTTTTCCTATTGATAAAGACATACCAGTAATTACCACAGTAATTAAGTAATAGTTAAACAATGAAATGACACTATCGACCTATAGAAATTTGATTTTGCAGTGAGTTCACTACACAAACACACAGTAATTCTCATTTGTGAAGAAGAGTGTGAATGGTTATCATGGATGGATATCATGTAGTTTCACTGGTCCGGCACACTTTAGATCAAAAATGGGTTTGACATCCCTGGTGTAGAGGAAATGAAAGAGCATGTCATTTAGTGCAGTGCGGCAGCTCATTATTCAAGTTTCTATGTTAATATTTCTGAACAACAATAAGGAAAGAACATCAGGCTTTAGCTAGAAGGAAATACTTGGTCGTACGATCCCTTTGTGGTTGGTTTTCATTGTTTTAGGAAGTTTGTTGACATGGAGTTCTTCCTGGGAATGACTTGCAACACTTTAAATGGTCTGTTTAAAATGATCACAATTTAATAACAAACACAACATTTCAGTTCCAATCTAGCTCTCTTTTTTATATGCATCAACATATTAGTTGGATACCGCTAGCATTCATGGATGTCAGTGACCAGTATTTATCTGACACATTAATCTGGCTATGACTAAGCCAAATTGTTATTCTGATATAATCAGTGCATCTCGAGTATCAGTATCTTTGTACCTGGCTAAGAGCCATTTCTTTGGCTTTTTACTGTTATAAACAAGAAGGTTTAAAGGGACAGTGGCTGATATCAAACAGAGTTTGGACTCAGCACCTAGACAAAAAAAGATGTTTAGAATACTTACCTTTCAATGGTATTGTCTGCCAAATTGTAGTTCTTCTGCGCTATCTGATCTGACCCGGATCCAACAAGGTTTGTGGCTCTATGGGAGAGACACACACTGTTAGGAAATCTTCAGCGTCTTCCTCCTTTGTATACGATACACAGAACCCAACAGGTGTGAAACAACCCTGACAAAAGCTTTTTTTTCCCCGTCTCCTTTGACATCTTATAACGGGGCCCTGCCCTCTTTCTTTTCTCATTTCCAACAGACGGGACCTGAATGTCCTCAGCCTACTTTGTGATCATTGTGATCTTGAGCGGGTGGGGTTGGTATTTTTGTTTGTTGTTTCTTGGGGGATTTTTTTTTTTTTGCTCATATGTTTGTTTACTTTTTAAAAATGTTTTCAATCAAGCAAAGCAAACAACATCACCATCTTCTTTGAATTAGTCTAGGCTTATTTTTCTTCCCTTGAAGGAGGTCAGCCAGTCAATAGAACAATCTCATTCTGCTGCTGAAGCCTTTTAATCGCCAAGTTTATCTTCATTCAAATTTCAAACAACAAACCATTTGGGGCATGTTTTACTGGCAGAACAGCACACACTGCTTCTCTTCTTAGCTCACATCTAAAATGTTAATCAATACCCTGAGAGCTTGTGGCTGCTCTTTAGAGGAATATGTGACAGTGAGCTGATAAAGACTCTTCAGAGGGTTTTTTTTAAAGCCTTTGAATGGATATTCTTTTGGGAATGAGCACCATATAAAGTGTTTTTTTGTTGTTGTAAAATAATAAAATAGTAACCTTTTGTAAAAATGCAACACTTACTTGTAGCAAATGACTCACAGCAGCACAGGAAACCTATTAGGCTGTTTTGTGATGATGAAAGATTCATCTTAAAGATGTCAACATCAAGTCGCATAAACAGGGTTAATGATTAAAATTTCCACCATGATGTTCCAGGTTGGAAGTGAAACATTTAAACAACCAAACAACGAGACCTAGACCCTAAGATGGTTCTAATAATGGCCAAGTATGTGATCAAATACCAAATTTAGATCTGATGATTATCATAGTCATCAGAGAAACTGATAACATATCCCGGGTTTGAATCCAATGGCCAGCTGGATTATGTGCAAATCAGCTTTTTGAGTAATATACATATCAGCCTCCCACCCTACATAAAGGCACATTTTATCTACCACGGTTCTTGCAGTTTTCAGAGACAGCGATAATGTTGAGTGATGAAGTCGTCTGCACTTCCTTGGGCTGCAGGAAGCCAAAATACAGATGGCCTCTTTCTGCTTGTTGCTCCTGAAAAATCATCCTTCTTGTAATCTGTCCATTAATCACAATCACAAACAGCAGGTGAACAGTAGGCTTCGGTAACTGTGCAGCAGTGACAGCTGGGTAGCGTATATGTTTGAGGTGGGGGGTGGGAAAGCGGAGATTGGGATGTTTAGTGTTGCGCAAAGCCAAATCTTACTGGACACAATTACTAAAACTCTGGCGATTTGGTTACAGAAGGAGCTGAGATGCAGGGTTACAGTTAGAGGTAAACAACGGAGCGAGGGGGGGGTGACACGTGCTCCTTCACCGAGTCCGCTGAGGATCCCATGGTCCATGTGCACGTCTGAATGATGATTAACTGTAATTACCTAAGCAGTACCTGGCCTGCATGCCAGGAGGCAGCCCAAGATTAATGGGGCTCTGCTGAAAACGGAACAAAAGCTCACATTTCCAAGGTAATGAATCGCTGTGGTACTAAGGCGTCTTCACATGGTGCGCCCGGGGCCCCCAGGGAGGTTCATTACAACGGGAGGAATAGATGGAACCTCTGCAGCATTTTCAACCAGGCAGAGCGAGCAGGCGGGCAGGAGGAAGTCTTAAATCGTCCCAGACATCCTGGTTGCTACACAGGCTCTACAACCAAAAGAGAGATAAACAAGCCTCCTCAGTGCTTCTTAACTGGGCGGTAAACATTACACAGCAAATTGCCTTGTTTGACTTTTCTTGCTCGCACAAGGTGTTTAAACAATAAAGCTTAGTGTGGTGGCGGGATAGGTTTGGCTAGATTGATGTCTTAGAGGAATGAGTGAGAAAAACATCAGAAGGAAATTACTGTTCTGTGCAGGTTTTATAAACACCAGCTCTCTTTAATGAAAGCCTTTAACTGATCTGACATGCCACTCAGGATTATCTATATTAAAGGAAACAGGTTTCATTTGCACAGGATGCATGCAGTTTGGTTAAAAAAAGAAAAAATAGGAGCCTGGAGGGCTACATTTTATTACAAGTGTCTCCTGTTATAAATCACTGTCCAAGGAATAACCCGCAAATGAAAGGTGACGTTATTTTGCTCGCCGTTGTACACGTTAATCTCTGGTTTTTGACAAAAAACAGGAGACAGCCACTGGACGAGGTCCGTGTGAGATTTGAAGCGTTCGTGTTTTACAGGTCTGAGAACCGGTGATGTATGGAAGTGGGCATCAATTATTGGCAGTCAAACTCCTTCAGGCCACAATGGGAGGATTTACAGGCCGTGACATTTTTCATGCCCTTGAACATGCTACCTCCAGATATGCAGGTCGATTGCTGGATGAAATACAACCTGACTGCATGTTTGAATGATTCCACAGAAGCCACATATTTCTGCCCCTGTTAAGTCACGTAAATACTTGAAGGGAACGCAGGTGAAGGCATGCCCAGCTTTACATCACGCTGTGAGCGGCGGGGCCTTGAAAAACCCGGCGGCCTTCTTTGTTTACAAGCCTCTAATCGTATTAATGCCGCCACGCTCCCCATACCTGCCATCTCTCAATCGATCACATCGACAAAGACCAAAACACAGTGACGAGCTCAGAATTTGTGCCTGCGCACGTCTGGAAGGGATGAGAGAGATGTGAGATTCAACCTTTAAACTGTCATTTATCAGCAGGCGACAACAAAGGAAGTCCGTGGCATTATCCTCCCTGGCAGCCTGTAGTCTGCATGTGTGTGTGTGTGTAAACATACAGATTATGCACATATACACATAGAAGCCTGCACACTTGAATAATTTATTTAGATGAATAAAACAGGAGTGGGCATTACAGATGTGAATGCAGAAACATAAAAACTTGGGTGTTATAAAAGCCATGTCACAGTTTTTTTTATATTAGCCATTATCAGCATGCGTTAGAAGCTCTATATTACTGAATATCATTTAGAGACATTAGAGACACTGTTAGAGGCTTTTTCTAACAATCCAGGCAATTCCTGAAAACAAAGGAATTCCAATTAGTTTTTATTTAGATAGAACAAACTCATTGCAACGTGCTTAGCACTGTTGCCTCACAGCAAGAAGGGCTCACAACAACAGTCACATCAAGGTGTTTTATATTGGAAGGTAAAGACTACAATATTAGAGGGAAAACCTCAACAATCACATGTTCCCCCCACGAGTGAGCGCTTGGCACCCCTCTATCAAGAGCCCTCCGGTAGCACCAGACTTGGGTGGGGTGGTGAGGGGAAAAAGAAGAGAAAAAAGGAAACCAAAGATGGACAAAACAAACTATGGGAGGGAGAGAAGACAAAGGTTAGTAAGATATAAACACATTGAGAGTGAAAAGAGGAAGAGGGGAAGTCGTCAGTGTATCATGGGGAGACTCCCAGGAACCTGAGCGTGTCATAGCATAACTGAGGGATTGTTAAGATTCCCTGATTCAGCTCTAACTGTAAGCCTTATCAAAAAGGAAAGTTTGAAGTCTCACTTTAAAGTAAAGAAGGTGCTTAAGGGTCTGTCTCCTATTCAACTTTTTGAACCTCTAGGAACCACAAATAAGCCTACAGATAATATGCACATGATGTCAGATAAGGTTTAAATTTCTCTTATGGTGAAGAGTTCCCATGAAAAAGCCAAAAAGCAACAGTTGTCTCTATAACATTCAGCTCCACTGTTGTCCAAAACCTATAGAGTCAGCCACCTTTACTACAACAGTAACCTACCACAGGGCAAAGCGCTATAGTTTATTTTGATTCAGTCCAACATAGACTTACCTGCTGTAGCTATTAAAACTAACAGGGTACCGAATGTGCATTAAGCCACAGCAAAACAAACAAACGCATTCTTTACTTTTGTGTGTGCAAGTGTAAAATCTACAGTGGCCCTGCTGCTTTAGGAAATAGCTGCCTTTTTTAAATTAAAGCCTTATCCAAAGGTTTACATAATTTATGGGAGCTAATGGGCTAGAAGCCGAGTGCAAAAGACAGACAAAAGAAGTAGAAGAGAGTGGACGAATGTGTTGTTTTTGTGGCAGAAAGAAAGGGTTCTCTTTAAGCCTCTGCTACCTATAAACCTCTTTTGAATAGTCTCGTGATTAATGATTGTGGATAAGCTTTTAAAACAATCACAAAGGCTCATATTGTCCTTTAAATGATCCATCAAATTGTCCCAACATTAAAACTTGTGAGGACCTTCAGGCTTCAGCAGGTCTTTCCTTCTTTTGGTGTTTAACTGAAGATTATCACCGATGAGTTTGTCAAGGGGAGACAAAAGACTTTCCCCCCTGCTCATTTCTTAGCAATAAATAGTTCTCAAGCAGCAACGACAGTGTGGACAAAAGACCAGGCATTAATTTATCTTCCCTATATGACCCTGATGCAAATGAGGGAAATGAAAGCAAGCAATCAATTCCCTAATTGGGTTTGCGCTATTTCAACTTGTTAAGGGGGCCTCTGTCTAGATTAAAGGGAAGGTCAATTTCTCATTGTGGCAGTTACTGTATTCATTTCACAGTGCGACAAAGGAATCCACTAAGGGTTGGAAAAAGACTGCACTCAACCAGATGGTTCCCCACGGTGTGCAGCTACCATCACAACATTATGTTGATCTCAGGAATCGTGTTTATTAAGGAGTGAAACAATGGCTTGGTCCAACATAACTGGTCCAAATGTACGTGTTGTCATTATTTTGATTAAAGCATGTTACGCGTCTTCTTTTTTAAAATAACAAGTCATTTTAGTATTTTCTTAAAATGCTTTTCAGTGTTTTGAAATACCTTACTATGACATAAAGGTAGAGGTAAGACAAAAATGTCTGTCTCTATAACAGTATGCACTCACCGGACAGCTAGCAATTAGCCTTGCTAGCATGGGATTTAGCCTCCTTTTGACTTCAGAACCTTAATTCTTTGTAGCATAGATTCAAGAAGGTGCTGGAAGCATGCCTCAGAGATTTTGACATGATAGCATCACTCTATTGCTGCAGATTTGTTAGCTGCACATCACTAATGTAACTCTCCCTTTCCACCACATCTCTGGTGTTCGATATTAAAGCTGGTATTGGTTCAATGCTAGCACAATAAGATTGATACTTTGTTTCTGTCCTCTGAGTTCAGTATGTAACCCACTCAGTTGGGTTAAATAAATTATTTTGGAAATGAAAAAAATGCCTGAACCTCTTTATGTTGACTGTGAAGTCAATTTTATTTCTAGTCTTTATCACATTAAGGCTGCCTCTAAAGTGCTTTAGAGGCAGGAACATTTCCATTTCAGGTCTCCATAAAACTCAGTTTCAAAGTACATGAAAAGCTGAAAGATTGAGGATATCCTAATGACTTACCTCAGAAGATGAATGCTGTCTTTATTCTGCACTTTTCTCACACTTGGATTCACTTAATATTGTGGAAAGTAAAAATCACAGTGATTTAGAGGTCATTAAAATGTGTAAGGAAGTTGCCAATTGATGATGATTTAACTCATAAATCACAACACAGTGCTCTTCCCTACATACGCTGCTTTTATAAGTTAAAACTATCTGTAAAAGTAATGGTATCAGCGTCACTGCCCCTGTATTTACTTGGTATCAGATTGATACCAAATAAATAAGTATTGCACTAATTATTTGAGATGATTTGAGAAAAGACAGACAGTTTTCATTATCCATTATCAGAAGCCATCAGAAGACTGTTAAACTGTGGTTATAAAGGGATGGTCGAAAGCAACTCTCAGGTATGCTGCAGCATTTGAACAATGCTCTGGTGGCAGTAAGGCGCCTGCAGGCTGAAACGTTGATGCAAGGCACGATGGATCCATACCTTCTTCTTCTCTATCTGAAATTCTGACCCCACCATCTAAATGTTGCTGGAAAAATTGAGACTTATCAAACCGGGCAACTTCTTTCCAATATTTTATTTCACCAGTTTTGGTGAAACCATGTAAGTGTTTCCTGTTCTTGCGTAGTGTTCTTTAGCCCATCTACCTCAAAGTTTAATGTGTTGTGCATTCATCTACATACTTTGGTTGTAATAAGTGGTTATTTGAGTTACCATTGTCTTCCTATCAGGCTCAAAGAGGTCTGACCACTCTCCTGTAGACATTTTTACATAGAGAACTGCTGCTCACTGGATACTTTCTCTTTTTTTTCCATTCTCTGTTGTGTGCAAAAATCCCTGCAGATCAGCGGTTTTTGAAATGCACAGACCAGCCAGTCTGGCACCAACAACCACGCCACGTTCAAAGTCACTTATGTGAACTTTCTTCCTGTTCCGATGCTCGGTTTAAACTTCAGCAGGTCATTTTGACCATGTCTGAATACCTAAACGTATTGAGTTGCTGCCATGTGATTAGCTGATTAGCTATTTGCTTTAATGAGCAGCTGAACAGGTGTAACATAGCGGAAATATTGCTAAACCAATAAAAAGAAACAGTTCGTAATCTTTTTTTTAGGACTGTGTGGGCGTATTGTGTTAATACTTGGCAGCAGTTGCAACCCTTCAACTGTCATCAGAGTTTAATTCATATTGTTGCAAAGTCTTGGTTGTTGCACAGACATGCAAGGCATTTCCAACAGAGCCTTAAGCCAGTGAAAGGAGCATAAAGAAAGAAGTAAATCAAGAAACCTATGCAAAAACATAAAACTTTAAATTTTGTGGCACTGTAGCTTCTTTTTGACTGTGCAGTAAGAGGCTGACTGAGCTAACTGCAAGAATTTGATGTGAAAAATGCAGTGAGGAAAAGTAGGATTTGGACTTTGGTGGGTTGCTCCAAAGTCCACACACTGATGTGTTTGTAGTGTCGCTCCTTTAAAGAGGACAAGCACACAGCAGCAGCAGCCCTGCTGGGAAGGTTATAAGGTTCAAGCAGAGGCTGGTAAACCAGCTGGCTGCAATGCTGCATTGGAGCATTTATTTTGGGTGCCTGTGAAGCAAATCACACCGTTGATACAAAAGATGAGTCATCTCCTTCTGCATGTCACATCAATAGTTTATTTACAAGCAGCAAGAAACCACAGAATTAGAATAAAAATGAGATTTTGTGTCCCTATGCTAAAATCAATGCATTCAATTAGTGCAACTGAAACCTCTCCTGAGGGGGAGTGAGGAAGATTTTTTACTGCATAGCCATATATCAAAAAGTAGAGTAGAGGGAGAGCAACGTGTCGTGTCTGCTGGTTCCGTCTGTTACTGTGTTTTTTTGTTCCCTTTTCCTCCTATTGGATGGGAGGGAGAATTTCTGTTAAAAGCTCTACAAACTGTGCTAGCTTAACAAGATGCACTTAATCTTCCTGGTGTTTGCTTTAGTTAAGTAAGGGATTGGCTTTGTCCGGACTCAGAGTGGCGGGATGTTGATTCCAGCCGGTTTGTGAACCCTAACCTCTTATCAGACTTTATCTGCATTTAAACAGATTTCTCACGGGCCCAAAGGCAAGCGGACCAGTAAGATTAAATATAGACCCATTTTGCAAGTTGTTAATGTATCAACCACATGTCAGAGAGTTGTTTATGGGTTCAACCAGAGTTCATGTTATTAGTATTTCAGGCCTTTCATGCTCTCAAATCTCACACAGATCAAAAGGGCTTCATGAGGTATGCCACCATCAGCCAATTAATGGCCACGAGTACAGCTGTTCTGCCTGCAAGGTCCAGATCAAGCACTTGTGCTTTTTTTAAAACAGTGAAATAACTATTTTCCCCGAACTTTTAGAGTCTTTAGGCAACTCCTCAGGTCTTTGAGAACATTGGGAAGGTTTTGTAATTCACACCCCAAACATTGTGTAACAGGAGTCACTAAAATGACCTTGAACTGCCTGAGTCAAATAACAAACATACTGGGTCTTAGCAAAGCGGGGATCTACACAAATCCCACCCACATTAACAGCTCGGGCAGATTGAAGTGAGGTATTTTAAGCTTAGAGGAATCTTGCTTTTGATAAAATCTCAAGGGCAATTGTTACTTATCATTTCACTGAAACGCGGCAACTTCGGCTGGCCTAAGGTGACTGAGAAGGACTTCTAACTCAATAAAAATGCAACAGGATGCACAGCTGCTTTGGCTGGAATTGAAATGCATGATTCTTTAGCAGATTCTGATCTTCTAGTCATGGATTTTTTCCTTTCTCATTTCCAAAACTAGTAGTCAAACCACGGCTCCATGCCACAGTTAAAAAAAAAAGGTAATCTGGACCAAAATGTAACAAGTTCTTCCTTTACCCATGCTCAACTTCACCAAGTTTATTCAAGTTTGGTATGGTAGGTCTCGTATAATGTGGCTAAATCAATCCATCCAAATAAACTAGTACTTACACATGGCTTCTCTACTGAAAATGAGCACAAAGAGTTAAAGACACATTTGTTTATTCATACAGTGTTTTATTCTGTGTCATTTAAGATCCTTCTGACTATCCCACAAACATAAACATATTCTACTTTCAAAACAAATTAAATGGTTGTTTGAAGTTTCAGTTATAGAATGAACTCAGAGGAAAGGTGTTTAAAGAAATAAGAGTCAGGGCCAATATGAAAAAAAAAAATCTAGAAAAGGGGAAGACTTGTGGAATAGTCACTGAGGCTGTATAATTTGTTCAAGGAATGTTCAAAAAGAGAATAAAACCCAATCAATAATCAGAAATAAGTTGGTAAACACACCACAAACTGAGGAATGATCATCATTGTTTTTGTTGTTTCATTTGGTGACAAAACTGGAACTCTAAGCTAAAATAAGCCAAATCTTATAAAAGCTTTTTGGTTTCTATTCAATGTACTCCTTTATCTTTTTGTATATATTGTTTTTATGTTCATTTTTTGCAAAAAGCTCTTATACAAACATAACCACACTGAAACACACAGACAACAGATGGGGCATTAGAAACCTTTAATGTTCATACCGCGAGAATCCAACCGTTGAGCTTTTCACACATTAACAAACCGCTGCCCGGCATTAAGATGACACAAAATGAAACGCTGCACAATAAATGTGCAAATAAAATACCCAAACAGGAATCACAGCCTTTAAAATGAAAGCAAAGACTTTGCAGCCCTGAAGTTCAAGGCTAGATATAATGCTGCCACCTAGTGTTCAAATCAACAGAAAAAAATCTGTTAAATCTAATTTAAATAATAAAATGCAACAAACTAAAATCTAATCTATAACAAAATGGAATCAGGAATTCCTGAAAACAAACCATTGCCAAAGATTGCTTAGCGCTTACGGCATATTTTATATATATATATATATATATATATATATATATATGCATGCGCCACTCTAAGAAGGCACATGAATAATTATAATATTAATGTAGTACTATGTCGATCCAGGTCTCCTTTGGACACATACAGTGATGGCGATGCACAGATTTACCAAAATCTAATAATAAACAATTCAAAGTAAACTTTTTTTGTTGTGAACCAGAACAATGATAAAAAAAACAAACAAAAAAAAAACAAAACAGGGTGCCATGATCACGGCGTCAAATCAAAGGAAACGCCACGTGCTTCTCATTGGCGTGATCATTTTTGAATTGCTGCATGCAATCCCAGCCTGCTGGTGAATTTGTCCCTGTCGATGTTCTTGTGCTCCGGGACGTGTCTGAAGGTGCAGTCGTCCCTTGTGCATCCTGTCGTCCTCCAGAAAAAGCACTCCTTCTTGTATGTGCTACAATATGAAAAACAAGTGATAAATCATTTAAAAAAATTCAGTTCTGGTGATGAATGATAAAATTTAAGTTTTTTTAAAAAAAATACATTCATTGTTCTTTAAAAAGGCCAAAAATGACAGAAATAATCTCATCACAAATCTGGAACTACAGGCCCTGATGTAATACAATATAAAGTAATCAGGTCTTATTTGTCTCAATTCATCAAAGGAGAATAAAATCTAATCTTGTGACCAAAGTGAATCAGTGCTTTTCTCAATAAAAGGAAGAATGTCCTTACCTTGGGCGAGGACAGCGGTCAGTAGCAGCTAATTTGGACCCACCGAGTTCAGGGTGGACTTTGTAGGGGTATCGCACCGTCAGCGGAGCCCCCTCGAAAATCATTCCCTGGAGAGTGAACAGACCTTGTTAATCATCGATTACTGTGACCGTGGTTTTCTTGAGTAATTTATCAATGATTTATCATTCGGGTTGGTGCAACACAGATGCACTAAGAGTTTACGTGACCTATGATCACCGTTAGTGGGGCCACTACTGTAACAATAAATAAAGAAGGCTACACCAACAGGCGTGAGTGCAGTGTGTATATGGTAGGTAGCTGCCGTGGAGACAGAACAGGTTAGTCTTATTACTTTATGTGCTTATATTTGTCTTCCATTAAATACCAGTTTACCAGAGATGTATTGGCCAGTTGCACTGCAGTGTAACAAAGAGCATAAGCAGACTCTTGGAAACCTACAGACTCAAAAGCCTACAACACTGGACTTAGAGTCAGACTTTACCCATACTATACAAACCTTAGGTTTCATATCACAGAGCTAAGTCCAAGAAAAAAAAAATCTAAACCTGCATCACAATCCAAAGACTAAAGTTCACTGTCTTGTCTTGCCTGTGACTCATGCTGCTCTACACTACACATGTGCTGCACCTATGGCTACGTTTGACACACGAGCTTTGTCCCTGAATGTAACTAGCTATAACTCGCTGCAAATGGCAAATGGATACATACATTAATACACTGGATGGCTTTATCACAATCTTCCTTTCTGGTGTAGTTCACAAAGGCACACTGTTGCTCCAGGAGCATCTTGATGCTGTAGATGGCACCAGCTCTGAGAGGGAGAAAGGAGCGAGTGTTAAAAGGATCGATGAACTCACTACTTAACTGACAAAAAAGACCCAGCAACTGCTCAGATCATATTTTGGTTTTTCTTTCTAATTTCAAGCCTACAACATGAGAGTGCTGAGGAAGATCCTCACACAACAATAGCATTGCCATAGCTCACCTGCTAAAGAGCTCGTGGAGTTTTACATAGGTGACAGTAGGCCCCAATAATCCAGTCCAAACAGGGAAAAGTTCTCTTTAAAACAAAACGGCAAGAATAAAAACATTCAGTTTTAAATTGATGTGCTCTATGATTAAGCAAGTAACTTTAAAAGCTTGAAAGGAAATCTCGTCCCACTTCCTCTCAACATCAAACTTACAGTCACATTAAAATCAAGTCTTCCAACATTATACACTTTTTAGTAGATCCTTACTCCGACTACATACACAAACTTATACATAGCACATCCAAGGTGAGACAAATCAGTCGGAGACCTGCAGAGTGATTATCACACCACAAAAAAAACTTTTTTTAAATCTTGCAAAAAGAAAACTATAATTATTTCATAAACACCTTTTTGTTTTAATTTTCACCTACATATTAATGAGGACTTACGGTTTTGGACCATTCCTGGAGCGAGGGGTCGGCGACTGAGACGTTGATCTGTTTTGGCCAAACGCGTCAGACTCTCTCATCTGCTGCATTCGAGGGCGGCTTGGTTGTAGGACAGTCCACTCTCCCACATCGTCATCGTTATCATCATCGTCGTCATCATCACCGTCATCATCTTTCAGCCATGCTGGTGGGTCTGCTGTCTCTTTGCTCGTGGCAGGAGCTGTGCAGACTGAACAAACAGTACAGTCATGTTCACACTAGACTGGAATTTATATATTTTTGTGATTTAACACAAAATCATAAGTGGTAACAACACCGTTCTTTTAGACGAGGTATAGATTTGCTCTTTTTTTTTTTTTTTTTTTTTTTTTTAAACACAAAAGCAATTTTCACAAATCGACTAACCCTACTCAATCATGGCAAAGAATGTAGTCTTAACATTGCCGACTGTTCTAGTGCACTCTTTATATACCAGGACGCTGTTGTTGTTACAACTTTGAAAACATTTTATATTATTTTATTTACCTCCAGGACCTGTGTTACTCTCACTGGCAAACAGAGCTTCCACGGCTTCCTCTAGTGCGCCGTGAGTTTTCAGGGCTTCAGAGCTCAGTGCCCAGCTGAAGCCCATTTCCTGAAATCATACAAACAATACAGACATTAAAGCCACAGATGACTACTTTATTAGCCCAAAACACACACACACACACACACACACACACACACACACACACACACACACACACACACACACACACACACACACAGGCGTATCCAGGGTAGGAAACCAATGAATCAGACTTTTGTTTTTTCTCATTTCCATTTTTGCAAAGTGTCTCCTACCATGAGGTGCAGCGTCTGTGCTCGTTTCAGCTCCTGTGCAGCTTCAGCACTTGTACTTTCCAGCCTCAGGACCTCTTTGTAAATCAGTGAGGCTTCGTAGTATCTCTGGGAGAATCAATGTTAGGATTTGAAATTAGTTGGGGAATTTACAACAAGTTGTAGGATTGCGTTATTACACAAACAAAACTGCCAAGTCTTCAGTTTTTAAACGAGCATGCTTAAAGAGGTTCTGATTCAGCCACACGGCATTTTGGAGGATGCAGTCTGTTACTGTTTAATAGCACCGGGCTCTTCACACAGGGACTCCTGTTATGCTGGTAACGCTAAATAACAGAAAACACCCGAGTATGATGCAATGCAGCACAAGCAAGTATCAGCCCCTGGAGCAATCTGCAGTTCCTCTATTCTTCTACAGGAGTATGTTAATCCCCAGAGATCTCAGTGTCAAAATGCCCATCTAAATCATATTTACAGCTACAACAAAAACCCCAGCAAAATACAAGCTGTGTTAACTGGATAACTTACCTTAAGACCACAGAGAGCTTTCCCTTTCCTAAATAAACCTTTTATCCAGTTTGGTTCCATGGAGAGTGCAACGTCAGCATCCGTGAGAGCACTGTCATACTGCTGTAGTCTTTCAAAACAGAGGGACCGATTTCCAAATAACCTGAAACACAGCGAACAAACATTTATGGCCATTAGCAGTTAACAGCTCCTGGTAGTTCTAATGAAGTCAATTTAAGTCAATGTTCTTACTTAAATTCCTTTGGGTTGAATTTAATAGCCTCAGTGAAACATTTTACTGCCTTCTCGTACTGCCCAGAGGCAGCCAAACGATTTCCCATGTCTGGAAAAGAGAAAAAGTACTGTTGTGTCCTGTTTGTATTTTGACATTTTTTTTAACATAAGGCTCCCAATGATGATGGATGGAAAATGTCACTTACTGGCAAACTCAATGCTTTTCTTTGCATACTCCTCTAATATGGGATCCATTGATTTCTGTATAGAAAAAAACCCCCCAAAAAGTGTGGTTGATGAATAATATTTTCAAAGTCGTACTTTGAATTGGAAAAACAAAAACAAACACATTTGCGTTGTGGTTGCTAGTAAAAGCTAACAAAAGCTTCATCCAGCAGTATGAATGAGCTGAAATACTGAGGGTTGACGTAGGAGCGCAGAGGGTTTTGCAGCATGCTTACACATCACATTAGATAATGGTTAGAGGGATATTCTCTGGGTCAAAGGGAGTCCGAACAGAATGTCCCAAACTAGAATCAGTAATATTAAAATGATCAAGGCTAGGCAGGGGGTGTTTTTGTGTCTGTCTTTATGATTCCAGGAAAAAGGAGCAGATAGGAGGTCGATTACAAACTGCCAAAGCAAATGAAATCTTTTAAAATGACAGATATTTCTCCTGTACTTCCTTCTAAAAAAATTTGAACACAACACTACTGGCAGTCCTAAGATGGACTGCTAAAGTCCCACTCAAGCAGGCCTAGAGACCGGTCAGTGACCCCTTGGTGACTGTCAAGTAGTTATGGAGAAGTGCAACTGTGTGCACAGGCAAGCCAATGAAGCAAACAAACTTTCCAATGCTCTCTTTCCACTCCCCCAACTTTCTCCTCCCCTGTACATAAAATATACGGGAACTGAGACAGTTTTTCACATGAGCTTGGAGCTGTGTCAACCCCTTTCATAGGGAAGAGGACGGCCACTGTTTGACACAAGCATTACAATTGCCAGCCAATACTGGCTAACAACAGAGTAACAACAGAAGCTTCTGAGGACAACACAGAGGAAATGTTACCCATAGTGACATACTTGAGTTATCGGAGAACAGAGGTTATGACATTAATAACCTCACGTTTGCATGGAAGATGCTGACTTGTTTGCATACAAGCAAACATTTGTCAACCAGTTGGGGAATATACATTTATGTTGCCAGGGGGCACCAACCAGTGTCCAGGTTAAGTGTCAAAACATTCAGCAATTTTGGAGCAACAGACTTTAGTCTTGACCTATAAGAATATGTTTTCAAGATTCCCACCTCTTTACTGGTTTCAGCTTTTTCATTCTTTCTAACTTCAGGTTCCTCAGTGATATTTGGCTTTTCCACTTCAGGCTGTTGAACTGCAGATAATTTACTTTCCGCCTTTTTTCCTCCTTTTTTCTGCTTCTGAATCCACGTCTCCTCAGGCGCCGATTCAGCAGAAGCAGCATATGAATTATTTAAATCCAAATCCTACGGAGGATAAAACAAGGTGGTTGTTTTGGGGATAATCATCCGCAAGGTGCTCTTGTGAAAAGACTGTCATTTAAAATACGCATGAAAAATAGTGTTACATATTTGCATATAATCTGATACTGTTAAAGCTCTACCACTTAGTTCCCCAATGCATTAAAAGAAAAGGTTGCCTTTCTGTTCCAAAAAACTGAAATTTACAACTCAGACAGACCTTTTGCTCCTCTTCCTCGTTCTCATTCATCTTCACAAGATTTTTTTCTGCAGTATCAGCACCAGTCTTATCACATCTGGCTGGAGTTTTATCGCTTCGTGAAGATCCAGTTGTTTCTGCATTACTTTCAATTATAGTGTCATCATCTTCTTTTTCAGAGGAATCTGACTTGCCTTGTTCTTCCTCCTGAAATAACATAAACAGCATTACAAACAATCAGAGCAGCTTTAAAAATACCTTTCTGTCTGGATTTTCCACTCTGACACTTGCATGTACACACAACAAGGATAAAAACAGACTCACAGGTGAACCGTCTTTAACTGCATTCTCCTTTTCTAGCCGCTTCTTTTCTTTTTTACGCTGCAACAAAAGACAGAAAATTCTCGTCAAAAAAAAAGCAAAACGCCAGCATTGCTAGAACGCTAAATCCTAATAAGTATGCATATGCAGACCATTTTTTTACGCTTGTTCTTCTTAGTTTTCTCCTTACGCCTTTCCTCTTCTTCTATTAATTCCTTTGCAATTCTATCAGCCTCCTGGTGAAAAAAAAAGAAAAAAAAAAGGCAGTGTCAACTAACGTTCCAATAAATTCCCAAAAAAGATTAAAATCAGACAGTGCACACAAGATAAATTGCTTTGGATAAAATTACCATTTTAAAAGATAAATATAATACTGCTTAAAGTTTTTTGAATGCTTTGGTTTATTCTCCACAGAGAACGCGAGTCACAGAGAAAGATATGTCCTATTACAAACCAGACACAAATATTAAAGAGATCGTTCCTTGTTTCATTTCCCAACAAGTGCAATAAAAGGGCAATACCTCATCAGTGAGCTGTTTTATTTGCGGATGTGGTTCTAAAGTCCTGTTAGCGGCCCTGCGTTGATAATAACGATCGTCATCGTCGTCGTCATCATCCGAATAAACGATATCTTCCTCGAAAGGATTTAAAAAATTTAAACCTGCAAGTTATAAAAGACAAATACAAAAATGTGATTGTCACTCCACAATAACACAATGCAAAGATCACACCAAATTCCCTGCTGTTTAATCACGAAAGTGGTGAAAAGAACCACAAAAAAGCAAAACACCTGGAAACAAGTAAATAACAACATTTTTAAGTAAATGAACTAAATCAAATCAACTACTACAGCTTTTTTAAGAAAGTTCCTCCTCACTGTTACAAAACTGTCATAAGTAGCTACAGGGAACATCTGCTGCAACATCTGCTATGAGTCACTAAATTCACCCGTTTCACTCAGTTGTTTCCTTTATTGCACTGAGCGTCTACTTGTTATACTCAATACATACATGAAATAACTGTTATCAGTTTAGTTGGATTTCTTGTGGCTATAATAGAGGTGGGAGATATACAGCAGCTTTAGAATTAAATAACAACATTTCAAGAACATTTGCAATAATTAGTTTTCTGTTGTTGTGGGAAATATCTGTTACCTGTTAACACTGTTTTGCTGATGCTTGCAGCTTGGACACAATAAGTGTAAACATAGGTACATTTCCATCAGTCTTTTCTAATGAGCAACTGTCACTGATGACATGCATCCTAATTTGAACTGAATCTACTGAAATAAGGTCCCACGGGTGCCAGCAGCATTATGATGCAATAACAGTGACACAGCATAAGTCAGATGCAAGTGCAAATATAGCCTTATACTTCATTTCCCTACAAATTAAGTATAAAATAACTGCTCAACACTTTCAGCTCTTGAGCAGCCTGCACAATTGCACAGAATACAAGTTAAAAAAACCCACAAACAAACTCAAAAACAATTCCTACCTGGGATGTAAACAGCTGCTTAAAACCCTGCTTTACCACCATGTAGCCACGTCAGCAATTTCCATCCAGCGATTGCTCTTCACATTGAGCACAACCAGCAATTGCTCCAACCAAGCTTGGTGGGCTCATTTGCTTACATTTGGGCCACACATCACTGCCAGCACCTCCTCCTTCATAACCTGGTTATCAATGGTGGGAGTTTGCCTGAAGTGGTGAAACAAGTTTGTTGTTTCCACCTTTAGCAGGAGCATTTTTTCTGTATATTTTTTTAAAGTCTTGTGCTTTAATGGAGCGCACTGAAGTAGCTCCCTTTTAAGGTGCTAAATACTCGTAGGAGGCTGATCCACGGCTCTGCCTCTCAGACATAACCGTGCTCGTCTCATTGTTGTCCACTAAACAGATGGCGTTGCTATATCAACAAATTTGTGATATGACAATTTTATATCACGTAAAGATTTATACTGGTATTATGGTTGGCAATATAATAGGCACAGTACTAGTCTGTAATTGTGGATTTGCTGCAAATGGCTCAAGAAGATGTATGTCTGATATCCCTTCCCATTCCTTCTGTTTCCTTACTCTTCCAAATGTATGCTCAGTGTTTCCTCCCTCCTCTATTTAACCTTAGATTATTCAACACTGTACTTGCATCAAAGCAGGCCAATCTCAGTTTATATAAAAAGGAAAAAAACAACAACACCTGAGCAGCAATGCTTAAAACTGTAAGCCCATACTAAAGCTTGATTTCAAGCTTGATTTCCTCTTTAACATAACTTGTAACAGCAGTTTCAGAGAATGCCTTACCAAAAAAGCCAGGCCGGATAGCATTCAGGAAATTGCCAGAAGGATCTCGTCCACTCAGGTAATCTACCATTGATTCCTATAAAGAAAGAAAAAAAGAAACAAACAAATAGTTAGCATCCAACATATTTACATGTTTAAAAAATGAATCTGCTGTAAACTAAACTACAACTGGTTTGGTTTGTAATTAACAGTTTCAGTATTTTTAAAGCAAAATTGCAGCCTGCATTTCACAGGTTCCTGCTTCTTGCAATCAAATGTTTGCTGGTTGGATTCCTCTGTTGTTATCACATGAATATCTTTCATCCATCCAACATCCTTTTATACATGAAGGGGGTCAGAAGTTCAGAAAATGCTAACAGGTGAAACTGTGAGTAGAGAGTTATTAAATTAGTGTGACATTGTATGAATCATTTCCTTTGATACTAATTTGTCTCTAGAATTAGGATCTTTATTCTCCTGTTGATTGACTAATTGATAATGATTAAACAAGTCATGTCTCAAATATGATGACTTCCAGCGTTCCTTCGTTTTATGTCATTGTGAGTTTACTACCCCAGCTTCTTTTTCATTAGTACATCTTATCTTCACAAGCCTGGGACACAAAGCACAATACAAAAGTCTTGAGCCACCCTTCCTTTCTTTATATTAGTTCTTCAGGCTTTCTGAAGGGTCTTTTTTTTTTTTTAAACATTGGTTTATTTACCACTCTTTTCCCCTCTTGTACCAATATTTTTGTTTTGTTTTTTTACATAAAAATATATAAAAGAGACACCTAACTCAAGAGACCAGAAACCAGCTGTGGCTGAAGTATACCACATTACATGAAACGGGACAGAAAAATCAACGGTAGCATAAAAAGTATAACAGGAGTTTCTTCAGCAGTGCCTCTATTTGTTTTGGGGCTAAATTTCAGAGAACGGTGCTGTGATTTTGTCAAAACTGATGGAATTATGAAGACAGAAAACCATCTGGCAAGAGTCTCACTAGCAACGTCTTAAGGATGACATTGCCAGTGTGTTTCAAACAAACACACTGCCTATGCATTAAAAGTAGACCTGGATATTAAAAAACAAAACACTATTAGTCCACAATCTGGACCTCAACATTTATGGAGCAGTGTGGGATCATTGTGACAAAGAATGGAACAAAAGTAGCTTGTTAAAGAAATAAAGTAACTCCGAATAAACAGCGTTCGCTGTAAGACTGCAAGCAAGACGTCTGCTTTATTACATGCTGACGAGCCACCATGACCACACCTAACATCATAATAACCTGTTTTTCTACATCTGTGATAACACTGTAATAACAACACAGCAGTTTTATGGCTTTAGTCATACTCACGTGTGTGTGCATTAGTCTCGAGTTTTCTCGAATTCTGGGCATGGCTGTCCCACCTGGCAGGTAGAGAAATGGAAAAATAAACTTCAAACATATATTTAAATACTCAAGGACTAGCATGTAACGTTCGAGAGTTAACGTTAAAGGTGGTAAAAACACAGCAGCGTCACCTTCGCCCTCTCTGAAAGCCACAATAATACGTCGTTAGCTGGTAAGCTAAACAGCGACATAAGCTCAAACAAGTCAATTTCTTGGTAAATGAAACTGATGGTCAGGCCTCCCTACTAAGAAATAATTATCACTGCTTTATTCTTACCTTTCACAATCTTTCTAGGCATGTTATTATTTCTGTGAAGAGTCGTCCAGAAGCTGTGTTTATATATGTCGTTGTATAAGCAAATTCTACAGTACAATGATCCCTGCTTCCTGCTTTCTGCTTGTGGCGTCGGATTTCTTCTTCTGCTGCTCCTTTAGCCACCTGCGCTTCTTCTTTGACGTTTTGCGGAAAGCTTTAATCATTAATGTTGTATTACTGCCATCTTGTGGTAGTGGATTTGTGTGTGTGTGTGTGTGTGTGTGTGTGTGTGTGTGTGTGTGTGTGTGTGTGTGTGCTTAACTATGACGCTAAATAATATTGGAGAGCTCAATGACGTCACAAGCCTCTGCAAGACGCAAACACAAACTCGTGATTCTGGATATTCTTCTCCAGGTGAGATGTGTGTTCATTTAGTAGTTTATTTCAACCTTTATAAGGATTTGTAAGAAAAATGCATCACTTGCACTATTTATTGTTGTTCTTTGTTGTCTCCATGGGAAACATGCTTTTCTTTTTCATGTTTTATTTATCTATTAATTTCTATGATGTGGAGTTGCTGGTGTGTTTTTGGATCATTGTCCCGCTGTATAACCAGCTTCAGGGCATAGATTACCTGAATAAACACAAAAGGTAATTTGTAAATGTGGATATCATTTATTCAGTGAAAAATAAAACATTATCCAAACCTACCTACCAAACTTGGTAGTGATAGTGTAATGATCTTGGAGCTGATTTGCTGCTTCAAGGTTACTTGCTATAATTGATGAAACCATGAAGTCTGCTCTCTACCAGAAAATCCCGAGGAAGAATGTCTGGCCATCACTTCATGTCCTGAACTCCAAGCACACATGTGTTATGCAGCAGGACAATTCCACCTCTGATGAACTCAAACTAGGGCAAAACAAAAACAGAATAAAGGCTTTGGAGTGCCTAATCACATTTAGGACTCATATGCAATTGAAATGCTTTGGCGTGACCTTAAACAGACCGTTCAAACTGAAAAGTTGAATCAAAAATAATTTTGCAAAGAAGAGTGAGCCAAAATTCCTCCACAGTAATGCGAGAGATTCATTGCCACTTGTGGCAAAGTTCTTTATGGTACAGTCAGTTTTTAAATTATGGGCGTATTACTTTTCCGCACTGGTTTCAATAACTTATTTCCCTTAATAAATGAAATCATCATTTAATAATAGGTTATCTTTTGCCTGATATGACCATTTGTTTGATCATGTGAAATATGACAAATATGCAACAAAATAAGAGACAATTAAGGAGGAACTACTTTTTCAGAGCACTATATTCAGTGCTGTGCAAAAATCTTGAGCTACCCCTGATTTCTTCATATTTTGCTAGGAAAATGGGAAATACAGTGATTTACTGAAAATGTAAATCACTGTATTTCTGTCAAAGCCGGGCCAATTCTAATGAGCTTGAAAGTCAGTCTCTTGGATGACCGCCTTTATTCTTCAATGCAACCTGAACTCTCTTAGATAAGCTTTCTAGTCAGATTTTGTATACTTGATTAAAGAAATAGGAACAAATGTTGTGTTTTTGTGACATGATCCTTGTATATGATATAAAATTAGTTCTGTTATGTGTAGACATAACACTCATTCATCTCTTGAGTTCATCTCTTGAGTTAGGTGCCTTGAATGATTCACAGGGCACTGTTAAGTGGCTTAATAAACAAATAAACAACAAACTTTTTCTCTGAAAATGGTCAAGTATAATAATAACGTGCTATTCTGAAACAAAATGTAAGTAAATGTGGGTTCAAGACTTTTGTGCAGTACTGTAAATAATTTAGTTTGTATTTTTGTTTTTAGATGCATTCAGAGCAGTGTCCATGTCAGTATGGGTCTATATATATATATATTTATATAAAATCAGGTTATGAGTTCAACTGCTCAGTTTTCAAAGAAGCTTAAGTTAAGTAAAAACTAAATTTACAAGAACAAATCACAATTATATTTTAAAAATTAAAATAAATGCACAATAAGATTCACATGTTCACATTAAAAACAATTAAAAAGAAGAGAATCACATACTGACGGGAAAACACATAATTCCTGAGAAGAAACTCACAAATTGTAGAGGATAAAAAGCAAAAAGTAACTGACAAGAGAAAACTTAGATAATTGTACATTGTTGAAAATCGGAATTTTCTAGACAATTTTTTAAAAAATTGATATGATTGTATTTTTGTGGTAATATTTTGTGATTTTAATGATTATAGAGTTTTTAGTGATGATATTTGAGTTCTCATTTGTTAAATGAGCTTTTGTTATTTTGTTTTTATTCTGAAATCGGTGACGGAACTTTAACCCGGAAGCAGTGGAATGTTATTATGCTAATGATGTGTCATCAGGACTGAGGGTGGGAAGTTTAGGGAAAAATAAGAGCGGCGGGCAGTGGTTTGTACTTGTCTAGGGGGTAGTATAGGACATTTAGAAAATCCTTTCTTTGTGACAGCGCTGTCATAAAGTTGTCGCGATAGCAGAAGTGTAATACTGGGCGCATTTCTTCCACAACTGGACTGTTAGCAGCAAAGCTAACAGGCTGTTTCTCGTCTTCTTGGGTCCGGACGGGACGGAAGAGGGATGTCCTGCAGCTTATTTGAGTTCTGTCGGCTTCAAGAGTTCAAAACGGTCCGGCACTTCTTGTTTCGGAACGTGAAAAGCGAGCCAGTCGAAGAGAAGAGTCAAACAGGTAACGATACAGGAGGAGGATGGGGGTCTTCTGCAGCTTCAAACTGAAGTGACAGTAGCTCAGATAGCAGCTCACAGCATTAGAAAAGTGACCTCAGGGCTGTACAGTGGTTTGAAAATGCGGATAATGTGTGCATAACTAGTTTTGTTTAGTTGATTAGTTTTTTTTCATGTTACAACTGAATAAAAGAAATGTTCACCGCCTTAATGTGCCTTTTGTGAGTCCAGAATCAAAAGCAGCTTGCAGCTGTTTACAGGTGAATCCTTGTATGGTTGTATTCAGGCCTGGACTCGTTTTGCACGCAATGTTATATGCATCATTTCGTTTTTCCGCTATGTGGAAGTCAATACAGAAATGCTACTATATTACAACCTGTTGATGTTAAACATATGGGGTGTATATGAAAAATGAATGTAGCTTCCAAATTTGAAAAGGAAATGTCTTAAACCTACATTATTTCCACATGGTCAGCAGGGGGCGACTCCTTTATTTTAAAAGAAGTCTGATCGTATAGATGTCCATGAGAAAATGAGCCTATTGCTCATTTGATCTGCGACCTCAGTAAGCACTTTACCGATATGTTTATAGGCTCAGTCGTTAGTTTTATGTCTGGTTAGTACATTTTAGTACTACTAGAAGAAAAACAGGATATGATTTGGGGTGGGCCTACCTTACGATTGTCAAGTGTGAGGGTCCCTTAACTGAAGGACTTTCTGACCATACTAAAGATGGATGTGGTGAAAGTGTTAGGAGTATGTCACAGTATAAAACGTCTCGTTTCCTGTTGTGACTTTGGGGGAGGTGTTTTATCAACCATGTGAAGTTTAAGTGAATTTGAAATGTTGTGCACCAATTTGCAAAACACATAACTTTGACACAGAATATTTCAGCGTTTGAGAAAAGAATCATGGGCCGATTACAGCATGATCATTAAGCTCAGTATCAAGACTTCCTTATAGCATGGATGGCTTCATCTCAGATGTTCTTTTGGCCGATCCTTATTCAAATCCATTTAACATCATTCTAAATCTTCGGTGTGATAATGTGTTTATATTGGCCAAACAATAAATCTGTAGCTAGACGCCAGGTAGCACACAGTTATATGTCAACTAGCCCAAGTTCACTAATCCACCAAATATTGCTGGTATTGGGTTGTTGTTTGCATCCATCAGCCGGAGGAGGAGAAATCTGCAAGTCATTGCACATGAGGTCCCTGAGGGCGTCACTGCAGGATGCTCAGCAGAGAGAAAGGACAGATAGAAAGGGTGCTTGGATGTGTTGCATTCATGCGTCATTTCATACTGATGCCTGCAGACACACACACTGTCGTCATGGGGACACTGAAGCGCCAAGGCGTAAAGCAGCAGGATTTCCTCCTGATTTCTGAGCTTTACGCTGCTGCTATATTATTAGTTCATTTCCCTGTGGCACAGAGCTTCTGACTGCTCAACTTTAGCTGCCACAGTTATGTAGTTATATGACTTCCGCACCCCTTCTTTACAGTTCTTTCAACTGTATGGCAGAACTTAACATGTTAACATCCTGCTGCATATAACAGGTTTGATTTTTTTTATAGCTAATTTTCTCCTTCATAACAATGATACAAAGGATGAATATTTATATAACTCGCATGTTTAAATTTTGTTAAAAATTTCCTTAGGGATTATTAAAGTATTCTGATTATGATTAATGCTTAAAGTTTGCCTCTTTGACAGGTGGATGCTAACACAGGCGGATGTAGCTACTAACTGTCTGCCAGGGTTCACCTCAGCTAATTGGACTCCCTAGACTGGACCTCTTTAGTATGTTTGTCCTTTTGGTGCCCAACTACCTGAGAGATTATTTTGCTTGCTGTGCAGTTAATTGTGCAAACAGACTATCAAAGAAATCTGCGCTCCAGCTCATACTCGAATACTTTGTTTGGATGGCACTTGCTATTAAATAGCTGGTACCTATGAATGCAGCTTGCTAGCTAAGCTAGCTGATAACTTGGAGTTCCATCATGTGGCTTCAAAAAAGCAACATACATTTCGAGTCTTTTGAGTTTATCTTAGTCACTGCATTCATCTCTTCTCTACACTCTGTTTTAGCCACCGTACAAGCACAAACCTCCCTTGACCCATTTTTAAAATTTTATTTTATTTATTTATTTATTTGTTTGTTTGTTTGTTTGTTTCCTGCCTCCTACTCAGAAGATAATGAGCTGTCTTGGGACACCTCTGACTGGGAGTCGGCATGGGAAGGTGGTGATAATAAAGAGGAGGAATCCACCTCTGATAAAAAGGTTTGTCTCATTGTGGAATGTGACAATATTGGTGTTTTAAGTTGATGTCTATTTATTTATAGGGAAAGAATGTGTCATTCTGTCATTTTTCTTAAAGTTGTCTGTGTGCAGTGATGAGACCTGCGCAGAGTGTCCTGCACTATGTGTCCTGCATGTCGTATAATGACATATAATAATATCGTTAATGAAGTTACAGCTAGCTGGATAACCACCACCACTTTTGCTATTACAGACATTAATGTTTTGTGCCATTACACAATTTACTGATGGCTAAAATTAGTAGTCTTTGACAGCGTAGCTAATAAGCATTTTTACTCAGATGTGATTTTGCTAGCAGTAATGTTAGCAAGCAAGATGCAGTCAGCCTGCTACCTGTAATGCATCTACGCTGCATGGATGCTGCAAAATCCTGTCTGAAGCCACATCAGCGTTAGTTTTCTTTTAGTCCATGTGTGGAGTTTGTGTTGGACTTCTGTGTTGGGTTGGTGTGGTCAGACATTGTCAGTTAAAAAAAGCCTTTTGTAATTCAAAAATATGACCTAGTTTACATTTAAATCAACAACTGATAATATTGTCATTGGTTTTGACATAGGACAAATACTCATTTTATTGTTATAATGTCATATAATATTAGAATATAAGCGTTCAATGCGCACTTCTAAAGGTGGCATAGGTCTGAATATCTCCTTTGCTCTGCAGGTCGCGGATGATGCTGGTGGGCAGGGTGAACCATGGCTGCAGGACTGTGTCGTGTCCCTGTCGCCCTGTGCTGACCTGCTGGTGGTGGCCCGTGAACAGAAGGCGGCCTTTCTCTCAGGTCAGATTCTCAGACACGCACACCCTGATCTGTGACTCTGGAGTTTTCTTTCATACTGTTTGTTTTGTGTCTCACTATGGAAATGCATCCCATGTCCTCATCAGATGCTCTCATATGACAGCACTAACCCTCATTCAGGAGGGCCTAGGACCCTTCTATTTAATACCTTTTTTCACAGAAGCCTGTTGACAAATACACTATTGGGCACTAAAGTGTCCACAAATTCAAGCAGGAGCAGCTCATGAGCAGCACCAATAATTTCCTGTAGCTAGTCATGGTGTGGTGTAGTAATACTTTTACCCTTGGATATGGAAGTATTTCCCGAAGCAAAGTAGAAACAAATTGCTAATGAGGTGTCGGTAGAACAACCATCAGGATGTGCTACCCATTACCACTGATACGCTTGTTAGTTTCTCATCAGGTCTCTGTCACTATGCAGAGACTCTTCCATTACACAGAGACTTTCTATCTCAGGCACAGGGGGAGCTATTGCACCCCTCACCAAGAAAGGCTAGCTCTGTGTGCTTAGCCCCTGAGTGGTTCAACCTGAGCACAGCTGAGCTCCCTCTTAGTGTTATTGACACTGTCCAGTGTGCTTGAGCATCGTCTACCAGTATGCTATATCAGCACAAATGGCATTTGTTTGAAAACAGGTGCCATCATATTTTAGTGATTTGCAACAATGATTTTGATTTCTTCTGGCCCTGATTGATTGAAAAGGGGAAAGCCTTCTCAACGATCAAGTTGTATTTGGCATTTCAGCCTGCCGTTCTTTTTTTTGTTTAAGGCATAGGCCATCAGCCAGCATTCCCTGGTATGCTGCTTCACGAAGGGTGTGCAGTATAATTACCCACATCTAGGCCACTCCATTGTGGGATCTTTCCACAGTATTGACTGGCCTTACCTGTTCCCTCTTTGAACGCCTAGAATAGGTTGAGTTAGTCTAGGGTTGTCCTTGAAGACACCCCTATTGTTTGCTTTAGCCAACCCAACAACAGGGCTAAGCATGTAGTTGATCCGGAATGTAATAATAATAATAATATGTATTTAATGTAATAATATAAAGATCAATATATGGCTTAACCCCAGCTTTGTCACAAAGGCTATGTGCCACCTTTCACCTCTGAGCAACAGCAGTAGCTGCTTACTTTGTGTCCAGTCATTGCAAATCCAGATTTACCTGGACAGAACTAAGGGTTTTAGATTTAGTAACCAGTTTTTTTGTTTGTTTTTCTGATTGCTTTATGTACTTTTCTTCTTGCTTGTCGTATTTTATTTTTGTCAGTGAAATTAAGGAGCTTCCCAACTTTTGAGTAAATAAAGTATATCTCATCTTTCTTTATTCTTATAGCTAAATGGCGCACAGATGACAGCGGCAGAGAAGAGATGACTCTGGGAGTATCTTGGACTGGAACTCTTAGCACTGAGGAAGGGTGAGAAAACAATATGTTAACTTACACACAGTCATTGTGGAAAAGGTTGATAATGGCTAACAGAGATGCTCCTGTTGACGAATTATCCAGGTGATTGAATTGGAGGCTGGAAACGAGACAGATCAATTACCCTTAGTTCAGTTTAAAAAGTGGACCTTTACTAAAATAAAACCCCTACAGTTTTGATGAATGTAGAAATTCAGCTATAGAAACCAAAACAGTTTTTTGTACTGGGTTTAAACCTGAAAGCGTATGAGGATTAACTCGCTTTTGACGCCAGTCTCAAGTGGCCGTTAGGTCAAAAACTGCAGTTCCTCTAACTTTTCAGACCTGTTTTGTTCTTGCTGTTTTACAAGAAGAGATTAAATAAGAAGTTGACAGTTTTTCAGAAGGCAAAACGCAATTAATACATTAAAAATTATGATAATTAAAAACCTTAGCTAGAATGTAAATACAACTAATATATGTGTCAAAATATGACTCGAAGTCTGATTTCTGTTTCCTCATAGAGAGTGTGTGAGCAGCACCATTTGTATTCCCTTGGCAAGTCAAAAGAGGTGAGATTTAGTTATCTGTGAACTAAATAAGGGGAAGTGCTTGTGTGTATCTTCACTTCATGTCTCAATACATTTTTCAGGAGCTCCACCGGGCGGCCTGACTGGACATGTGTAGTCGTGGGTTTCACATCTGGTTATGTCCGTTTCTACACTGAGGTACCTTTTTAATCTATAACGTCTTCATTTCTAAATCTGAAAGAATTCAATAATTCTTTGAATTATAGACAAGAAAGTGTGATGTGACTGTCTCTCCCTTCATGCAGAGCAGTTTTGCTCAAATCAGAGTGCAAAGTTGCAAACATTGGCACTACTTTACTAAAACTCTTTATGTAAAGCAGAATCAATCTGTATTAATTAAAAAAAGCATGCATGGTTTAATTTTTTGCTAGAATGACATTGATATATTTTTAAATATTGATGTGTTTTCACCCAGCCCTCACTATCGATTGTGTCCCATCAGAGCGGCGTTCTGCTTCTTGCCCAGCTGCTACACGAGGACCCGGTACTGAGGCTCAAGTGTCGCACTTACGAGATCCCTCGCCATCCTGGAGTAACTGAGCAGGTAACACACACCTGAAGCACTCTTCAAATTCAGAGAGGTGACAGTCTGTTTCAATTGTGTGATTATCATTGAGCATGAAGATTATAATCCTGATCTGTGAGCTAATGTTGATTGTTGATTTTTTTTTTTCCGTCTGCAGCACGAGGAGCTGAGCATCCTCTACCCTGCTGCTATGGTCACCATAGATGGATTCAGCCTCTTTCAGTCTCTGCGGGCCTGCAGGAATCAGGTGGCAAGAGGTACGGCTGCTTCTCTGTGTCTTTGTAGGAGGAAAGTTCAGTCAGACATTTAGTTTCTGTTTGTGGCAGCAGTGTGTGTGCACAAAAAAGTGGCCACTTCTATTTTCTAAGTGCATTTTTAATAGGGTATAGAGCATGCCCCCCTGAACATTATATTCAGCTACCCCTTTGGAAATACTCTCATCTAAAGTCAGATATCTTCCAACTTTATCATCTTGGACTGCAGCTGGTAGTCCTTTTTTCTGCTCTGCACTTTCTACAAGGTGGTTCTCCAGGTTCTGGTTAGTGATCCACCAGAGATGAAGAAAGATTGCCAGTCACAGGATGAGGGATCCACTAAATGATATCAAAGGATGGACCAGGGCTAGCTGGTTAGCAGTGCCTGAACTTTCAAAATTGCTCAGATAGTAAACTGAATGTACTTGCAAATAGATTTAAAAATAAATAAATTATATGCCACAGTGAGTCCCCAAATGTATATGGCCACTGTTAATATAGTCAATATCAAATATATAATATATAAAGTGACTCTCCTAAGTAAGTCAGGGACTTTGGTGAGAAGTTGCAACAAATATAAGGAAAACTCTCTCCCTTCCTGAACAGGGAGGTAACAGACTTTTCAGCCTTACTGTATGTGGACTCAGCATGCTTACAATTGTAGTTAACCCCTCAAAAGCCAAAACTGAGCTGAAAACAAAACAAAACATGCATAATCTCTCAGTAGTGTTTGCAGTGTGTTAACAAAAGATGTTTTTCACTTGCTTGCTGGCTGGAAAGTGTTTGCCACAAAGCATTCAGGTACTAAGGTGAAACCAACCTACTTATACAGAACCCCCACCCCACAAACCCCACACACCCCACAAACACACTCACCTGAAGTATAAACAGTTTGGAGCGTAGTACCCAGATAACAATGAGTGTTTGGCCCAAACGTGGCCCACATCTGCAGTTTCCTTTGGGCCATATTTGGCCTTGATTTAGTGCCTGTTTGGCTGCTTAAATACACCCACAGGTCTACCTCTCATGGGCCAAATATCAAGTGACGTTTCAGTGAAGCCTGGGCCTACAATTGCTAGGCCAAAATTGGCCCCAGGTCAGGTCCAGATGTGTTTGCTATCTGGGGAGCCAAGCTCTGCTCTGTGTGTTTGTTGTCTGCTCCTATAATAACCCTGAATACTCTGTGTGACCCAAGACTAGGGATGGGTACCGGTAATGGCACCGGTTCTGACATAAACGGTAGTAACCAGACCGAAAAGCAGCGCACATTTCGGTGCTTTATTTTTTCTTGAGATGTCATACACTTTGGATTCTAGCCAATCATTTTACCTTTACAAAGATAGTAGGCGGGCCCAGGTACGTACGTTCTTTTAGAGCAGAGCTACAGATTAAAAATGCCCAAGGCGAAGCGGTCAAAAGTCTGGGTGTACTTCACAGCAAAAGATGCAAACTCAGCAGCCTGCAACAAGTGCTTTAAGCCCCACGCCCCCGGTACCACGAGCAAAAAGGAGGAGATCACGTTTAATCGGTTATAACACGGGGTGAGAAATACAAGTCCAGACATGTGTGGTATCCACAGAAACCTCTGAATCTCAGCTAAAATGTCATATAAACCATTTCTACAACCACCAAACTCAACGAAAACAAGCCATGATTAAACGAGCAGTTATGTAAATGCGCACAAGTCCGCTAAACAAACAAGGCGAACCAGAAATTCTCCAGACTTCATGTAACCGGCTAAAGAAAAGCTGGTTATCTTCCAGAGCTATCACCAATTCCAAACACCAAGTTTCACCACACTCTGACCAAAATTCACTGAATGAGCCGCAAAAGAAGACCACAAAAACACACAGCGGCGCAAATGCGCTAAGACAGAAATTGGCTTACCGTCCAGATTTCCTCCGTTATTTTCGCCGATAGCCATGTGATTATCAGCAGTTACCACGCCTACCTAGCCGCACCAGAGTCGTTTTCCATCAACAACCTCCATTTTAGACCCACCTATAGACACGTGACTGGACAGACGTCACATGCAGTAAATTTGGGCCTACGTGGGTTTTGGCCTTGGAACGTCTGATTGGTTGAATTAACGTGAACGTGGCATCGTTACTGTGACTCTATTGGCTCAAACAATTAAAAAGAGGTGTCAATCATGCAAATTGACCAAAAGAAACCAAAGTTACAGCTCCTCAGAGTTTAAAGGGCCAGAGGCCAATTAAGCGCTCCATGGCAGAAAAGGCCCATTACCATGTAACTGTATGGTTAATTCTTCAAAAACATATTTTTAAAAAAAGCATTTTTAGGCATGATAATAAAATTAATTAATGTCTGCTCTTAAATGCCTAAAAAAATCAACTGGCATGGTGTCCAATTGTGTGCCAGAATTGGACATTTTTGTACAACGTCTGGATATTCATGTATTGACAGCGCTGTAATTTTTCACTGTTTC
This sequence comes from Pelmatolapia mariae, assembly GCF_036321145.2. Lineage (NCBI taxonomy): Eukaryota > Metazoa > Chordata > Actinopteri > Cichliformes > Cichlidae > Pelmatolapia > Pelmatolapia mariae. Next base: position 46,984,260 of record NC_086241.1, read on the forward strand.
ACTTTAAAAACATAAATCTTTGCACAGATGATGTTTATATGTTGTTACGGTTCTTATCATGTTGCAGAAAAAAAGAGACTGCTAAAAATAAAAACATGAGAGGTTTTTGGACGAAGTTTGTGTTCTCCATTCTTTAAGCACCGGTTCGAGCACCGTTTAAGCACCGGCACCGTTTCAAAAGTACCGATTTGGCACCGGTATCAGATAAAACCTAAACGATACCCATCCCTACCCAAGACAAACCCTGTTTAGACCTTAGTAGAGTTAAAGTTGACTAATAGATACTAAAAAAAAATTCCTGTTTTATTAAAGTTGTTGCTTCTTACTAACTTAACTTCCTTTTGATCAGCTGCAGCAGCAGGTAATGATGTGATCCAGCCTCCTCCTCTGGCCTATAAGAAGTGGGGTCTGCAGGAAATGGACACCATTGTGGACCACAGCAGTGTGGGTAAGAGTCCGTTTGAGAGCTTTCCACTGATAATTCATGCTGGTGGTTGGCTTCTGCATAATGGATTGACTTATGATATTAAACAACATAATGTTTTGGATCTGCAGATGCGACTGTGTCATTTACATTTACAACATCAGATGAATTAGCCCTTCATTCATTTTAATAGAGCAAATAGAACTGGAGAGATAACACTATCCAATGGTAGTCAAACAAGACTCTATCCATCTGACGGATATGTTATTCACCTTTACATATTTTAACTGAGATATTTTCTCTGAAAGTGATCAATTCAGATGGAAAGTCTACAGATTTATTTTTATGATTAATCCAGATGACAGTAAGTAACTCTTCTGCTTTTAGGCGTCATGACACTGTGTGTCTTTGACCAAATGAAGAACGCTTCTATCCTGGGGGGATTCAACGCCTCAGTCAAAGGCAGCCCCCCCGCCATGAGCCAGTATGTCACTGTAGGATCTGGGCCATACACGGGCTTTTACTATGCTATAGAGGTAATTATATTTTCAAAATGGGTATGTATCATGATTATAATCGCCTGCAGTTAAAAAATTAACTTTCTTGTGTCCCTAACTGTTTATAGGGGAGTTCTCAGCCTCTGCTGTCCCACGTGGCTATGGCAGTGGCCAGTAAACTCACCTCAGCCCTCTTCAGTGCTGCCAGGTGTGTGTGTGTGTCTGTGTGTGTGTGTGTGTGTCTGTGTGTGTGTGTGTGTGTGTGTGTGTGTGTGTGTGTGTGTGTGTGTGTGTGTGTGTGTGTGTGTGTGTGTGTGTGTGTGTGAAGCCCAATCACATGGTGTTCCCCAGGCTTAGGTTCTCTGCCCTATTTTACATTTTTTTTACATTTTTATTTTCCTAGATCATACAGTGATGATTTCCACTGTTATGCAATTGCTATGCAGCTATATGTTTAAGTTGTGACATAAATATAATTTAAACTCTTCTTTCTGCTCATTAATTTCAAATCTGAGTTCAGTAATCTGGTAATTTTTCTCTGGCTTTCAAAGTGGTTTCAATAAATCTGTTTTTAAAGTCTGAGGTCATTCACTGTTTTGGGCACCAAATTATCTTCAAGTTCCAAAAGCAAACAAATACTTAGACACAACTAAGTCAAAAACGGTCCAGAGTCTTTGGGCTCCAATAAAATTATCCGACAAATGGATAGTTTTTGGAGGCTTGTATCAAGCCACTACAGCAGCTGGCAAAGACAAATGGCTCATCCAGCGGAGAAGTTGTTTCCAAGCCAAAGTCAGGGGTCAGTGTGCTGGAAAGCATCTGGAGGCGGAAGATCTGTGTTTGAAGTTTCCTTCTTACTGTTGACAACAAAATTATTATTTATTTTTTTGTTTTTGTTTTCTCACTTTTTCTTTTTCCTCTTTCTATTTTTTCCATCGTCACTTGTCATTTCCCTCTCAGCGGGTGGTTGGGATGGAACAAAAACAAGAACGAAGAGGAGGCTCCCCAGAAACAGAAGCCCAAGGTGGAGCCTGCCACCCCTTTAAGTATCAGGTACGAACTAGGACATTTAAACACAAATCCAGTCGTCCTCGACTCTGTGCTGTTGAGACTGAAAACCTAATCTGACCTCAACACACTTGCCGCTCTCCCTTGCAGATTTGGTCTCCCAGACTCTCGGCGGCATGGCGAGTCAATATGTCTGTCCCCGTGCAACACGCTGGCTGGAGTGACAGATGACTTTGGCCGAGTCACACTGCTGGACTTGGCCAGGGGCATCGCCATTCGCATGTGGAAAGGTGAGGTGTAAACACGTGGAAGAACTAGTTGTGAGTGAAGTGAGTGACACACATATGTAATAGAAACACAAACATACATTTGTTCCATATTGGCAGGATAGTGTTGCACAGTTACTGCAGATGTGTGGCCTGTGCACCCATGATGCAAATCTCCTGTTCCACCACATGCCCAAGTTGCTCTTTTGGACTGAGATCTGGTCACTGTGGAGGCTATTTGAGTACAGTGAATTCACTGTCATGCTCAAGCAATCACTTTAAGATGATGATTTGAGCTTTGTCACTTCCTGCTGCAGCAGCCATTAGATGATGGGTATACTGTGGTCATAAAGTATGTAATGGACATGGTCATCTACAGTAATCAGTTGATGACCAGTTGGTACTAAGGAGCCCAAATTATGCCAAAAAAACAACCCTACAGCAATACACCAGCGTCAGCAGCCTGAACCTTTGATAAAAGGCAGGATGGATCGATGCATTCATGTTGTGAACACCTAATTCTGACCCTGCTATCTGAATGTTGCCAGAGAAATTGAGCATCATTAGATGGGCTAGAAATGCAGCTCTATCTCATTGCATTTATAATTTCAGTATGATATTAAAATAGGTCTGTAGATCAGGTATTTTATACATTAAAAATGTCACAGCCCAATTTAAAATCTGATAATCTAATCTTTGTACAGATGATCAGATGAAGATGTTTCCTTTTTTTGTTTTCATAGATTTATTTTTAAATAAATCTGACAGCTGATTTGTAGCTGGGGCTACTTTAAAAATAATTAATTAAAGAGCTTCCCAATGTAGCAGGAGTTGCCCTAAACACTGTAATGTTTATTTTTACTATGATCCCTTCTTCGGCCTGTGTCATTATTAATATAATACTAACAATGTCCCAATCATAAATTTATCTCCAGGTTACAGAGATGCCCAGTTGGGTTGGCTGCAGGTTCCAGAGGAGCGTAGCGAGCGGGATTTATCCCCCTCTGTGTCCCTCCCCAGACGCCACGCTCTGTTCCTGGTCATCTACGCCCCTCGTAGGGGGATCCTGGAAGTTTGGGCAATGCAACAGGGGCCTCGGGTCGGAGCTTTCACTGTAGGCAAACATTGCAGGTACACACCGTGAAGCTTCCACATTTTCTTACTGTAGAAGAATCTCATTTGATCCTTAAGTTGGAATATAACAAAATATATGCTTGTATGGTGTTGCAGGTTGCTGTATGCTGGTTACCGTCTGATGGGGGTGAACAGTGTGACCAGTCAGGGTTGGCAGCTCCACACACAGCAGGTGTGTCTGCTTGATCCAATCACAGGAGCTCTGAGGACCGTGAACATTCCCTTCCACCTGGCTCTCAGGTTTGTACGCAGACTAAAAGGACAGGCTGTCATGTAGGTGTTTAAAATGAATGCAGGTGCAGTGAAAAAATCAATTTTTCAGAGTCTTGCCCACTTTCTTAGGTCAGATTTTCCCCACCTTTAAAAACTCTTAAATCTGACACAAAGAGTCATTTGACATTAGGTTGGATCTGAAGAGCTGCAACTTCCTGGTTCTGTGAGGTTTGAAAAAATCAGTTTTTGTCATAGGATTCATGCCGGTTGATTGATCATTTATTTCGAGCATATGCATATACATATGTACAAGATAGAGCCTATATACAGGAAGGAACATATTGTCTTCTAGTACAACAGGTGGTTAAAAAGGAGTGGGAAGAAGTAATTCATTGATGAGCAATGTCTTTATTGAGACACGAAAGGCTAAGGCATTCAGTTTATTTCTTTTTTCACCTGTTTAGGCACAGTGGCTAACATGACCTCTGGATAGTAGATGTGATATTTGTATTTTATGCTTCAGCTGTAAAGACGGACTTTCTGAACTGACCACTGGTTTTGTTTTGGTACCCCAGAATATGTTGTGTGTCTATGTTTACTATGCAAATGACTGGCTTTGGATACGTGCTAATTATTGTTAAGTAACATCCAGGTAAAATCTGTGAATTTTACTCACAGCAAAAACTCCTTTGACAGTTTATTGGTACACATAACCCAACGGTGAGAAAAAGAGATAACAAAGACCGCCTTTTATCATTTGAGGAACATAGCAGAATCAGACAAGTTTTGTTAAGCAACACTGCAGAGGTTCTTGTCCATGCATTTGTGTCTTCACGTATTGATTATTGTAATGCTCTTCTTTCTGGGCTACCAAAGAAAAGTTTTAGAGGTCTACAGCTTCAAAATGCAGCTGCTCGCATTTTAACAAGAACTGAGAAATTTAAGCACATTACCCCTGTACTAAGATCTCTTCATTGGCTACCTTGTCAGGTTCGAGCAGATTTTAAGGTCCTGCCGCTCACCTACAAGGCTTTAAACGGCACCTTCATACCTCTCCGACCTTTTACACCTTTATGTTCCATCCTGTGCTCTACGATCTCAGGACTCTGGCCTTCTAAAGGTTCCTAGAGCCAGAAAAAAGACAATTGGAGAGCGTGCCGTTTCTTTCCGTGCCCCGTTTCTGTGGAACAACCTCCCTCAAGATATTAGGCAGGCATGCTCTGTGGAGGTTTTTAAACTAAGTTGAAGACACATTTGTTCACCCTATCCTACATGTCTTAATTCTATGGCTTTTAGTTTTTAAATTCTTACTGTATTGTGTTTTTTACTTGTATTGTTATGTATCGCTTTTATTTATTTATCTTTTTAGTTTCAAATAGTTGTACAGCACTTTGTTTGAAAGTGCTTTATAAATAAAGTTATTATTATTATTATTATTATTGTTGTCAGATAATTGCCTTAAAAAATCTCCAAAAGGCACAAACAAAAAACCTACTGCACGATGGCAGCAAAAGTCCCCTCTAACTCCATCTTTCTGTCTTTTTCATTTCAGTGATAAGAAGAGCGAGCGAGCCAAAGATATGCACCTGGTAAAGAAACTCACTACCCTACTAAGGAGCCGAGACATTGAGCTTGGTAAGCTAAAAATGTAAAAATGTGCATGATGAGAGATGTCAGGTTTCATGTTCAAATCTATTTCATGTGTTATACAGTATTATATCATTAATGACTCTGTGTTCTTTTAGATATATTGGAGAGTGAAGCCAGAAGCATCTTACTAGATATCAAACACCCTGCAGTTAAGAAGCAGGTACGACCAAAATCTGATGTGGTTATTGTTTTAAATGGCCCTGTTTTACTCTAATTACAGACTTCTGCTAAATCTAACCAACCTGCAACTGAAAGCTAAATCTAAATTGAAAAACAGATTAAAATTAGAAGTCCATTAAGTCTAAGAATGATGAAGCAACTTTTACTTTTTCTTTCACATGGGACAGGAACCCAAGTAATTTATCTTTTCAAGTACTTGAAAGCCCTGATTGGTCCAGCAGCTCAATCCTGGGCCCCTGTTCAAGTCTCCTTGGGCACACTGGCCCTATATGTAAAAATCTTTTATTTTCCAGGTGATTTTAAATTGTGGTTGCAACCAAACTGAACACCACTGCTGCCATTATTCACTTAAAATCTTCTTGTCAGTTTAATATGATGTTGTAAATTCAGTGTCTCCATTTTCTTTCAGGCACTGGAGTCTCTTCTGTCAAATAAAAACACTCCTGTCTCTTGTCTTGTTAACATCATACGTGCCTTAGATGACACTTTGAAACGGCAAGGTAAAGTATACGTTTACTGATGAAGAAATGTAATATGAAAGAAAAAAGTGTGAGGAACTTGTATCTCATAATCACCCTGGGCTTGTTTCTCCTTTTGTTTCTGCACTTCAGAGCCTGAGGAAGTGGACACTGAGTTACTTCAGCTCTGCTCATCACAGCTCAAACTACTGCAGCTCTACACAGACATCCAGCAACTGCATTCTGCCACAGATGTCGAGGAAAGCGCTGAAAATGTGAGAACACACCCACCCACACAAATTTAAAGAAATTAAGAGCTTCTTTAGAGGTGGTGAGCTAAAACCTCAGTGCTATTCCAGTATTTATTTCTTCCATCCTTGCAGGACTCCCTTGAAGGCATAGAGGAGGAATTGTCCCGTGTTGCACCGACCTTGCAGCGCTATGCCCAGTTCACACCAAGACCCAGTGTTTCGTTTGCCCAGGACTCACCTGACTCCCCCCTGCCTGCTCAGGCTTTTCTCTCCCAGTTGGAGTGCACAGAGGATGAGGAGGTTAAGGTGATCCGTAGGTCTGAAACTGAATGGAACCAGTTGGGTAAGGCAGGCAACATAAGTGCTGTTACACGCAGGCACATTAATGCTGTTACACTCAATCAAAACTCAGACTGAGTACTTTTCCTGTTTGTCATTTGCAGGAAACTTCCTGTTCTGGAGTTGTCTGTGTGGAAAAAGTCCACTCCATAAAGTCTGTTACACACTACAGCAGGCCAGCATCAGCCCACAGCAGCTTCTGGTAAGCTGGGGGGAAAGACTGGGTGAAAGCTGGGATCAGGATGTGACAGGATGTGTAGCTGCTGTTGAGAGAAATCTTACAAATCTTATATAGTGCATACATTTTTAAATAGAATTGCATAGCTTTTTAATTTTTTACTGTATAATACATACATAATACTGATATGAGGCTTTTTAAATCTTTGCCAAAGAGGAACCACAACCCACTGGTGTGTAATTTATTCAGTAATGGTCACTCTATATTGTGATATCAGTATACAGTATTTACTGTTAATGAATGAAAGAACACAGACTTCATTATCTGTCTGCGTAAGTCTACCCAGCGTGTCTGGAGCCTGATATGTTCTCACATGAAATTAGGGTGTATAATATACTGCAAATAGGTCTTTGAATAAATATCAGTAATTAATTCAGTTCATACTTCCTGTTTCTGTCAGTCTTTGCTGTTGAGTGTGTGGTTGCATCGGGAGAAGGAGGTGCTACAGAAACCAGAGGAAAATGTTCGAAACCTCCACAGACTACTTGTCGCCCTCAGCAATATGAAAGGTACCTGTAAGGCTTGTCGTGTTTGTTTAGTTCGCGAGGCTAAACAATGCAACTCTATATGTTAATGGTTGAAGGGCTAATTCATCTGATGTTTCTGATGTTAGATGTGCTGATGACAAAGTTGTTGGTTGGTGCTCTGGTGGTTTTCTTCAGTTGGACACCAAGAAATCGAAAGAAATGTGAACTTCAAGAAGTAACCGTCAGACTGGAAAAGAAGAATAAGTAGAATAAGAGTGGCCTCTTCTTTTTCTCTTCCGTTTAGGTGCAGTCGAGGAGTCATGGGACCCACAATCAATCTCCCCCTGGTGGCAGCAAGTCCGCACTACATGTGTTCAGTCCCACAATGCTGCCGCTGCCCTGCTGGCTGCACTGGTCGCTCACCGTGCTGCTAAAGCTAGCATCACAAGCCGAGCTGATAGCAAGGTAGAGAAGCGTCATGCACTTGAGGACTGTCTTAAGCAAAAAATAGGGACATAACCCCCTTTAAAATCAACCAACACTAATGTGTGTGTGTGTGTGTGTGTGTGTGTGTGTGTGTGTGTGTGTCAGTTTCAGTCAGAGTGGGAGGCAGTGTCACTGGAGTTGGAGCAGTGGGTGGTGTGTGTTCACCAGCTGGAAGACGTGCTGGTGCTGCAGACTCTGCTGTTGGTGCCTCCTCCACCAGGAGCAACAGGGGGCGCTACAGTTCAGTGCTCTATTAAAACATTGTTGGAGGGAGGCACAGGTAGAGAAAAATAAGTTCAGGGAGACTTCAAGCTGTATGAGTTAATTTTTTACTTGTCATGTTTCCTTTCTTGGTTTTTCATCACTTCATAAATTTATTCAAATGCACTGTATCGCTGTTCTCTCCTCAGTTACTCCTTGTTTTTTTGACTTCTTCTCTCCATGAATTCAGTGTCTTGATGATATTGACCATAGTTTTCCCCTGATGGCTGCATTCTTCTTTGGAGTGTGGGAATCTGGAACGACTGCCACAACCCATTCAAATACACTGCCTGGCCAAAGCCTAGTTAGTAATTTAAAATACATTCACTGTTTGCTTTTGTCTGTTTCAGGCGGTATTGCCGACAGTGTCTCTAAGTGGGTGTTTAGACAAGACATTTCCCCAGAGCGGCTGAAGGAAATCCTCCAGAAAAGTGGAAATAAAGAAGCAGATGACAATGTGGAGCAGAGAGACGAAGAAGAAAGACATGAGAAGGAGAAAAGCCAAGAGGACACAGACAGGACAGCAGGTGAGGACTAAGACATTAACACACGTTTGGTATGTTAGTCTTTCCAGGCAATTTTGAGATATATTTTAACTTGAAAATCTTAGAATAATGTGGCTTCAGCTGTGTTGTTGTTTGTGGTGATTTAAAAAAAAATTCAAACCAATGATCATCAAATTAAAACTGTCTGTTTCTATAAATATTTAGGACTCTAGCTGGGCACATGAGTCTGCTAAAGTCCAAGAATATTGGAAGTAGAAATTGGAAATTTGTATAGAAACATCTTCCTAACATGTGGTGTGACACAGTCCTCAGCGGCTAATAGAAGATAATAGCATTGTATGGTATTTATTCATAATGATCAAGGTTTGGTTAATGATCAAATAATCACAGTAATCTGAAGACAGAAAAAATTGTCGTATTTCCTGTTCTGCACGACTCATTGTTTCATTGAACCTGAATCCAAATCAGCCTCTGTTTTCTTCTGTGTTTTTCAGAGTTGCTGTTAGCGGTATGCCAGCGGTTCCCACACTCTCTCTCACCTGATTTTGTCTTCGCCCACTGCTGCTGGGAGTATGTGGTGCAGTGGAACAAAGACCCAGAGGTGTGTAAATACACAAGCACACACACAACTTGTTATCAAAAAGTCACACGTCTCCACTCATAAGAAGGAAAGAGCTTTCCCAGATTTAGCATTAGCATACGTCTCTTCCAAGGTTGTCTCCTTGTGCTCTTCTGCACCATTTCAAACACTGCTGCTATGTTTAGATCATTCACAGCCAAAACTGGTGAAAATGTAGCAGCAAATTTTACTTGAGGTTTTTGACTTTTTTTTATGGGTACAGGTGCAGCATTGTAAATCTTCTATCTGTGCGCAAACTAATACATACTGTATTTAATAGTAGAAAGTGCAAACTCTCATAAAGACCTGAACAGGCTCTTCAGTCTGATCTCACACCTCCTTCTCTTCATAGGAGGGTCGATATCTCTGCTGGTCTGTGGAACATTTGAAGATGGTCTCCAGTCCTCATATCCAGCAAGGTGAGTACCACACTGGCTTTCGGTCTGTTTTATTGATCCAATAATAGAATGCATGCTTTAGAAGTCAGTACCTCCCCGGTAGTCAGCATGTCTTAACTCCTCACAGGTGTTTGTACGATGATGTGGAGCACATTCATTGTCAAGCGTTTCTCAGCAGCAACCTTTCTCATGGAGAAAGTAAGTTCTGGTCATAGCGAGTTGAGCTGATCTCTGCCACTGTGTCGGGACTTTGTACTGAATTAAATCTCTTATTTTATTGATTTATTTTGAAACAGGTGGGGAAAGCACCCAAAGATCGCTTGTGTCGACGGGTAAGAGTTACATTTCAGCACCAATTCTATTCAAAATGTTTATTTATCTGTAAATATATTAGTCCATACAAATATTCAGATTTAAAGCATGTTGTAAAGATCTGTGAATTTTTGTGCAGGATGTCGGGATGGGAGACAAAGCGGTGACGTCCTTCCTGGGCTGCTGCGTCCAGCTGCTGAATATCCTCATGGAGGTGACTGGAGTGTTGGTTAGGAATCAGTGCCTTTTTTCTTTTATGAAGTTTTATGTAAGTAAAGGAGACAGCAGAGTGATAGCATGGAGAGTGGTTAGCATGGCGGTGAAACACTGAACGACAACAGTAGGAAGTTGGTTAGGCTTATAGAAATGGGATTTTAGTCTAATATAATGGGAAAGCATTTCTAGTTGTTAGTTGTTTTGTTTTTTTTCCACCTGCTGCCTGATCAAAAGGGCTACTAATACTACCCTCACTGCCCAGTCTGCACCAGAGACCTGATTTATTCTATGCATGTGTGAAGAGGGCTTCTTCCTGTTCTTGCCATTCACATAAAAAGCCCTCGACATAAAAGCTGCATGACTGCTGTACTCTTGCTGAAAATATCAAATAAATGGCTTGAAAAGTAAGCATTAGGAATAAAATCAAATCATATCTTTGGTTTTTCTTAATGAATATGTATAATAGTGTTTAATATAAATTGGAAAATGACTCTTCTCATTAGCCGTTCTTTTACTTTTCCGTGCAGGCGGACTCGGCGGTGGAGGAGGTTTCTGCCCCAGAGTTGTCCATCGAGGAGGCGTGGTCTGGAGCCGAGGGCCCAGCTTCCATTGCTGAACTTGCCCTGGAGCAAAGAGGTGTTCACTACCCGCTGGTCCAGCACCACTGCCTGTTAGCATCCCTGCTACATGCTGCTATGACCTTCAGTGTCAAGGTCAAACCATTCAGCCTTTTTGATAGCAAGGTGAGGAGATCGACACTCTGCCAAAGTTTAGAACGAAAACGTAGACGTAAACTGACATGCAGGGACACTCACTGCTGCATTTGAATCCATCCGTCACCCACTGGAGGTTCTGAAGTCTCCGTAAAGCCACCTCCATGTTTTTTGGAGTTAGATGTGACGACATCTGGATGACAGTAGGCAGTACTAAGTCATCAGCAATTGGCAAATAGGTGGGTTAGCAAGTTTACTGTATGGTTAGCTTACTGTAACATTAACTGTGCTAACAGTTGAGAGGTCCAGTTAAGTGATTTTAGTTAGGGGAGGTGAAGAGACAGCTGACCACCACAGTGACCTGACAGTTCCAACGGCCTCATCCTTAATGATGCAAACGTTTAAGCATTAATACAATGTAAACCAGAGAGTTATACAAACAAATCACCTTTCTGTAAATCCAAATCCAGGCTGTAAGGGTTGATTCATGTTTTGTTGCCATTAGGAAAAATGCAGTTCATGGTACTCCGGTGCTGGCAGATACAGATCACAAATGATACCAGCCGACATTTCTAATGTTTATCTATTTGTGTCACATGTGTGTTTGCAGGGTAAGAATGCTTTCTTCAGAGACCTGACGACCATCCAGCTGATGCCCAGCGGAGACATGGACCCAGGTTTGGTCTCTGTGCGACAGGAGGTAAGAGGTGGAACAAAATGCAGACAATAATCGGACAATGATGTTCCACACCCATCGCTTGATCTCCTGCTGTTCCACTTTGTCCTCTGTTTCAGTTCCTCCTGCGGGTGCTGACCGGTTGGGTTCAGGCTATAGATGATCCCTCTAGCTCCACTCCACTTCCTTCAAGCGGACCCAAAGCCGAGTGGTGGCCCTCGCTGTGTTTAGAGCTCGGCTCTCTGCTGCAGGTCAACCCAGACATCCTGCGGCGGCATCTCGTCTGCGAGCTCTACAGCCAAGGACTCGATCTTCGGGCAGAAGAGGTTGGAAACTCTGTTTCCTTGTAGATCACGAAAACTTGCTTAAACTCACTTTAGGCACTAAGACTACTTGGTTTAGGTATTGGTTAGGTGTGGTTATGTGAAGAGATTTGTAGCCACAAACCGTAGATCACAAAAACGTAAATCTTAAAGCAGTTAATCTCTCCGTTCTCAGGTGATGTTAGAGGTGGAAGATAAGGATGTTTTGGGCTCCCAGTTGTTGGTGCTGACAGGTCAGAGGCTGAGCTACTCGCTTCTCCACAGCCAGAACCAGACGCAGGCCGCCATGGAGCTGCTGGCCCGCCTGCCCCCCACCCTCTGCACGTGGCTGAAGGCGATGGTGAGATCCCAACACTACAGTCTGCTCTTTTCCTAAAGGGTCTTTGAACTCTACATTTATGTATTTTCAGAAACAAACAGGAACCTTTGGTGTCCCCAAAGAGCCAATGTGGTTTTTTTTTCTATTGCTCAACTGAATTTGGCGCTGCAGTTTCTCCTTTTTGTTTCTTTAAAATGTAGTCATTGCTGAGTTCTGTTCACAGTGACAGATTCTCTGTTATAACATGAAATTGTTTAACTTTTGCTCAAGTTGGTACAGTCATGAGTGTCCAACATGAATAATTAGCCATTAAAATCACAATAGGTTAAATTTAAGGCGTATTAAAAAACTTTTTAATAGAATTTAAATGATCTCAAAAACTTCGCACTTCAGTTCAGTTATATCCAGTTCCTGCTGGTTTGGTTTAGGGAGCAAAAACTGGTGGTTTGAGAGTGAGTCAGTTCACAATGACCCTAGAAGATTGGAGAGACACCCAATGAGCAGACCGTGCCCTGTGAGCTGCTCTTTCTGAAATTGATGCAATGATGTCAGTTTTGTCTGAATTTAGAATGAGATAAAAGCAGCACAAATTAAAATCCTGGGAGTGAAAATGGGCTGATTTATTATTACTTACAGATATAAAAACTGACTGAAATCATTGGTGAGACTGTAATAAATTAGAAAAGGGGGGGGAAAAAAACTGGTCGCTGCAAGTGCTGCCCCTCAGCCAGGACCTGTAATGTAGTTTAAATAAATCATCTGGTAATTTTTAACTGGAAGTGTGGTTTATTTTGCAGGACCCACATGAGCTGCGGTGTCCCCTGATCCCGCTGCCCCAGACCAGCCGGCTGGTCGGTCGTCTGATCGAGATACTGCCGGAGAACCACGCTCAGTACAGTCTGGCCCTCCACCTGCTGGAGGCCGTAGAGGTCCTCACCACAGAGGACTGAGGGGAGGATGCTGCAGATAGTTGGAATGTGAGAGACTGTCAGAGAGGAAGAGGATAAAGAACTTTCTCATCCCCGTTTGGAGGTTTTGTTGTTCTGCTCAGTAATCATAGGTGGTGTTAAACACGGTGGATTCAGAGGCTTTTAATTGTTTTTTTTAATCCATCTTATTTCCCTGCATGTGACAGCAAATGAGATTAAATATTTGTGTTAGTACTCACGTTAAAGTCAGACACCCTGTGTGCCATGTCAGACGACGACTCCTCTTCTTCACAGATCAGAAATGTATTAGCAAGAAAAATGGACCTGATTTTTTTATTTATATATGCAGACTGAACTTTAATAGCTGTGCCTGTACACCAGCTGCTCCCACACAGAATAAAGATGCTTCTTAAAGCTTAAAGAACATGAGTCTGTAAAGACCCGTTCTTTATTTAATCATTTATAAGTCAGACAACTTTGAATTCTTTAAGTTTACAAGGAACACAAGCTATTATACAAAGAAGTACCCACCAGCATCAGTTTGCTGTCACACAGTGACTCTCTGTAGTGCATTCTTTTGCCATACAGTAAAAGAAGTAGTTAATTCAAACACTCTTATTTCTCCTCTGGTTTGTAGAGCTGTTTAATCACCTGGATTTGACATCTGCCTTCCCCAGAATACGACAGATCTAAACAGGGAAATACATTTTTGAAAAAGAAAATATCCACAAACCTCATGATCAGGTATGATCTGAATGCACCAACAAATGAAGCTTGCAGCTAGATAACATCAACATTTACAGCCTGTCATGGATATGTAAACACTTAGTTCTTCATGGTCATTCATTTGGATGGTGTAGTTTTGGTACAAATGAACAGTGCTTATATCCATAGCTCTGCACAGGATTCCTGATGATCTTTAAATTATAATGTCAGGAAAAAACTGATTGCAAGCTTACAATTTAGAATAATTAATTCAATGCATTTTAAGACCTTTTAAAATCTCAAAAATATGGTAGCCAAGACGTTCATATCAGGAGCACCATCTACTAAATTCAATTTTTTTTTTTAAATAAAGTGCAATCAAGATTGTACAGCTTTGCTGATACCAGAACTGCCAACGTATCTGAGGCACATTTTATTTGGTGTTTTACACAAGGGAGGGAGAACTGAAGGCGCTGCATCCAAATGCACTTCTGACAAATTAGCCTGTGGATGCTGATAAAGTGATTGTTTTAAGGTGTAACTGGAGACTCAGGCAAACCACACCCCAAATAACTTGTGTCTCTAACACAATTACGAGTTTTTTTACTATTATATCATTAATAGAAGAGACAACAAACATCTCTAAAGCTCCAAAACTTGGCAACTCATACCAAAAATGGTTTAGATTAGTATTTCTCATTTTCTCCCCTAAACGCTACAAACCAGAGGAGACGAGTGTACATTTGCCTTTGGGGTGAAATGTGGCTGTAGCACATTTTTTAAAAAGAACGCAGACACACGTAAAGCTCTCTGAATGGAAACCCCACCTATAGACCATCTTTTTACATTTGTTAAAACACATTTCAGAGACCAGATGCTTTGTTGCCTTCCTGTGCTGAGGCTTCATTTTTCTTCCAATAAGCAGTCCTCTGAGAGAGAACTACGGCACGACAGCAGATGATTCTAGTCCTTTTTACAGCCTCCAATGGGCGTGCAAAACCTGGTCTCTGGTCAGCCCTTCAAACCGAGCCAGAGGTCATCAGTGAGCCTGGGAGACGACACTCTGGCAGCGCGGGCAGAGGCAATCCGCTGAGTTGGTGGTGTAGCGGCGACACCGTGGGCAACGGGCAGCAGAGGTGGGCGTCACTGCGATACTGTAGGCGCTCTCCTCGCGGATTACACCACCTGATAAAACACAGACAGATTCTGGTGTGAAACTTGAAGATTTGCAGGTCTGTGAATGTATAGAAATGCAAAAAGAACCTGTCAAAGCAGTTTGAATAAAAGTAATTTCAACACCAAAACCTTACTTTATGTGACAAAATATAGATTACTATGGTTGCATACTGAAAAAAGGTAAGGCATCAACATCCTGCACTTAAAACAACACAGGAATCAAAAACGTCCAATGATCACTTGAGTGAGTGAGACTACACAGGCTTCCATGTTAATTTCCAAGCAGAAATAAACATGTTTACACACAGACAGGGAAAAAGCGTTGCTGTGACAGCTATCAGCTGCTGTTACTCTTATCTGGGAGTTTTAGGCTGAAGGTCCTCACCCTCCAGGTTGATGAGGAAGGTGCCATGGTTCAGCAGAGCCTCCGGATCCAGGTCTCGAGGCATCTTTGTGGCCAGGTTGACCCGAGCTGCCATCATCAGCTCAGCCAGCTGGGAGGTGGTGGAGGTGGGCTCCTCCTGGAGAGACTGGAAGTAAAGTGGATGATGGCAGGAGTATATATATTAAATATATTTTTAAAAAATTCATGTACAAAGTAGTGTTCAGTGTTTCACAAATCAAAAAATGCACAATGTTTTAATGGAGTGCTAATATGAGGCACCAGAAATACAATTTCAGTTTTTCAGACAAAGCTGTCCCGGTAAAGGTAATGGCTGTAATTAATTCCCATTCTAAGTTGTTTCGTGAGTACTTCAAAGGTTTTTCCAAACTGCTCAATATGAATCAAGATAAGTGAGAAACTCAGACAAGTTATTTTCTCACTGTTATGCTTGAGATAGGCATATTGGGAAGCGTTTATCGTGCTTAGAGTGATGCAACATCTTCCTATCAAATTCATTAATATTTCTCTTCTCTCTGCTTCAAGGTGAGAATATGAATGAGATGAGGAGAAACTAGCATCATCATAAATAATGTTTTGAGGTTGGCAGACTCTCACACTAAGCTGAAATCAGACTAAAGCAACTAAATTAGCTGATTAACTAATTTATGATGTATGTATTTATAAACTTAAATTTATGGATGCATTCATTTGTAACATTTTACAAAGTTAGAGCGCGTGTGGATGTTCACCTGGGGGGGATCTTCTTACTTTAAAACAAGTTTACTAGTCTAAATTTAATTGATTAAGAAATTAGTAATCACGGACGCCCCTTCACTCCAGCAGCCGGCTTCTTTCACAGCTTGCTGAGCTCAGCAGGTTGTTCACTAACACATACTATCCTACACCAGAGGGCTAGTACTAGTGCAGTACACTACAACAGACGACCTAAATACAGCATCTCTAGGTCAGTTTAAAGTCTATATCTATTTCTTTGATGTTAACAAAACCAACACAAAAACAAACTAATGGGAGTTTCTGTCACACAATCCTTCTGCACTGTAGCATACACTTCAGCTCAGTTTATATGAAGAGCCAGCTTACCTCCATGAGTTCGAACAAGAGGCCTGGTTCGATGGCGACAGTGAGGTCGTACCTGGCGGCGTTTTTGCCAGGAATGGAAGACAGGAAGGAGTCCCTGATGGCACACGCTCCTTCCACAGCCTCCTCTAATCCTGGTCGCCGCCACACAGAGCTGCTTTTAATCCAGCCACTTTTAAATAATGTCTCCCCTTCTATTGAAACACAGAAAACATAGAAAGGCTGTGTGGTGGAGAATGCATGCGGCAGTAAAAGAGTAACCACTGAAAATCGAAAGACACGTACTGTCATGTCCTGGTGCGTGCAGGTACACCTCTTCAGCCATATGTGGCAAGATCGGAGCGATGGATCTCGTCACGCCATCCAGAATTTCCTCTAAAACCGTCTGGCAGGATCTTCGACCCAACGAGTCCTCTGCATCGCAGTACAGCCTGACCGACGGAGAGACAAAGACATGAACAAAGCTACTGGACGCAAAGGAATCTTTAACATGTTCTGACATGTTACCTGTCCTTGATGATACTGAAGTAGAAGCTGGAGAGTTCTCTGGTTATGAAGGCCTGCAGCACACGGATGACCCTGCCAGCATCAAACTCACTGTAGGCATCTTCAACCTGGGAACAAAGAGACGTCAGCAGGGGGCACAAATGTGCTCGTTTCATTAGTTGGATGGACTACACCTTAAACACACCTTGATGCTGTACTCACGCAGCAGGTGCAGCATGTACTGGTCGATGTAGTGCATCTGTTTGGGATCCACAGCCTGCAGTCGTGGGTCGAAGCCCTGCAGGTTTCCCAGTAGGAATTTCAGAGTGTTCCTCAGCTGGAAGGCAAACAACAGCCATGAAAGGAGGTGCAGCAGGTGAGACGAACGTGGCGAGCAGATAAACTGCACCTTACAGTACCTTACTGATACTGTCCCGGGCTGAGTTGAGCACAGAGGGGCCAATCTGGACCTCAGAGAAGACGTTCGACTCTGCCACCCACCAGCGGAGCACGTCTGCCCCGTAGGCCGGCTCAGTGGGGCCCTGGCAAAGATGACAGTTTAGAAAGTTTCTACACAGAAATGCAAATTTATCTTCTCAGTTTCAGCTCCATTTAAAATCTTTTTTTGTGTGTTTTTTTAAAGTGGCAAACAAGGAAATGGTAAAATCAAAGAATCACAATTTGAAATCTTTGATGCGTGAAGTTCTATATTTGCAGAGTGTAGCTCTGACACAACATGTAGATTGTAGTGAATAATTGTCCTTTATTTAACTTTATCCTAATTTCAAATCTAGAACAGGTTGAAAAGTCTTCATCTGTTTTACCTTCCCTCCATTAATGACCACATCAGGATCCACAACGTTGCCCACCGACTTGGACATCTTGTCTCCTTTCTCACTGACTGCAAAGCCGTGGACCACAAGAGACCTGCAACAATATTCATTTTTCAGACACTTTCATCAATTTTCTTTCCGTGTATCATTATCATCTGTGTAGCAAGTGGAAGGCACGCTCACTTGTAAGGTGCCTTGTTCCGGACAGCCACACTGGTGAGCAGCGATGACTGAAACCAGCCTCCAATCTGGTCCTTTCCCTCCACATAAACGTCAGCCCGAGAGTCAGACTCCGCTGCAAGAGAAAAGCTGAGCTCTGAGCTAAACTGTATAAAATTTGAGTTCAGCATTTAATGATTTGCAAGCTATTTTAAGCTAACAATAATAACAAATTATTAATACATCTTTAGAGCCTTTACAAATTAATCTCCCATGGGCCAATGAGATGATTATGGAATTTTTTTAATGACTAATACATTGTTATCCAGTATGTTTAGCTAGCAATTTCAACTCCTAGCAAAACTTAAGCTAATAACTTCAGACTTTATTGATAATTTTAACTACGCATTTTAAATGATTGAAGTATGTTTAGTTAACAATTTATTTGCTAATAATTTCTCAATTTCTTTATCCCTACTTTTAGATAACAGCTGGAAATTTTCAAGTTTTTACTGCTTCTCACACTATTTCAACTGTTTATCCAGTTATGTAGCATATGAACCTTTCAACACTCTCAGTGTCCTGAATGTTTTTGAAAGGGAGTCATAAAAGGCAGGGTGCTGAGATTCATGCTGTGCTAATCAGTTACAATCTTCCAACTGAACAAAATGTTCATCAAAAGACATTACTGAGTACTGGCAGTACTGAGGCACTGTGATGGAGCGACAGGAAGAAATGGGTTGGCTGGTAAGCAAGCGATAACACATCATTACCAAATATCCCAAAAGATTTTAAAGGTAAAAAGAGGTAAAAAGTACGAGAGAATATTGAGAGAGACAAAAAAGAAAATAAATGACTATAATACAAAGACTAGAGTGCCTGTCCCTGTAGCTGAATGATCAAACAACCTGTAACCAGAGATTTCTGGAGCCCAGCTGGGAGCCATTTGAGACGTGACTCAGGCTCATCAGAGTTTTCCTCCATTTCCTCTACAAATGACAACACAACCACACAGATGATGGGAAAACTCTCATACTTCAGCAAATAAGTGTCTATTTGAATCTCCTGGAGCAAAACAAAGCTACTGGACCATGTGGTAGTAGTTCAAAAATACCTTTAAAGTGCAGACAGTTCAAAGTGAGCAGGATCCAACTCTAATATTGGTTGAATTGCTATTAAAAAACATTAACTCCACTCACACCCCTCGGCAAATTTTGACCCAAAATGTGCTGAATAATCCCCCACCCCATTACGCCACCTGCAGCCTGAACCGTTGACACGAGGCGGGATGGACCCCTGATTTCATGTTCTTTACATCAAATTCTGATCCTATCCCAGATATTTGTGTTTAACAGGTATACCTGATAAAGTGTGTAATTACTGCTATTTTAACTTTTTACCCAGTGTGTTTAGTGAACGATTTCACTTCTTTATCCAAACTTATATACATCTAGTTAACGGTTTCCATACTATTACCAGTTTTAACTTTTAGTCATACTTATTAACCTGTGTTGATTTTTTCCTACTTCTGACCCTGACAGTGAGCAGGAATTTCTTCCAGTTCTAAAAACAGATAAATAAATCCAGTCACCTTGTCCGGTATCTGTGATGTGCTGGGGTTTGCTAATCAAGGACTCTGACTAGCCCACTCTCACTAATGATGCTTTGCAAAGCAGCTTAATTGGCATGTTGGACTACATAAGGTAGCTTCAAGCAGCTTTGTTGCTAATAAAACTAATAACAGGAGGTTTGATTAGAGCCACTTGGAAACCTTCAGTCACAGACGTGTTCTGCTGCTCTGAGACGATCCTTTTCAATGTCCTCGGAGAGGTTTTTACAAAATTAACAAAATCCAGTTATACTTTTACATGATCTGCATAACAGGACAAATTGAAGAAATTTCAAATGTACCTTCGAGCACTGCTGCCCACGACGCTCCACTGTCAAACCAAATGTCCAGGACGTCTTCTCCACGAACATAATCACTCACTGCACCTGCTTTACTCTGAGACAAATATATATTCACAGAAAAACTGTGATAAGTTATACATTTACGAGAAAAACCATCTCAAATATTCTCTTAGAGAAAAAAAATTAAAGAAAACATATTGCCAAGAGTAAAGCCATGTGCCCTTAACCACAGTCCCTATGATGCCTTTAAAATCATTAATTGATATAGTTTCAGTTTTTCCTTGTTCACAGTGCATAAGAAAAGGCTTTTCCCAGACTTATCAAAGTCCAGCCACCATTTGAAGTGTAGCTGGTAACTTACCAGAGTAGAGACAGAAGGGTGTAGAGGTAAAGTGGAAATGTACTCAATATTGGTTTATAGATATAGATAAGAAGCATATGCATGAATGACACCATCATGAGCATAGAGGTGTATTTTTGCTTAGATGTCCTTGCAAATGTCATTAATAAAAACGGGTCCCAACATGGAGGCCTGTTAATCCAAGAAAAATCTGATTTACGGCCCCCTGTGTGGACACACACTGGATTTGATGCTAAGCTTGTACACTGGTTTAGAAATAGAACCCAGGAGGGCTGTAACACTGTTGCACATTTTTCCTAGAGTTGTTGTAGTTTTTATAAAATGCCGTTGCCTAAAAAGTGGGACGGCAAAGTTGAGAATGCTTGAGGATGGGAAGGGATGCCACTGGCAATGACATCAATGATGACATGGATGACAGTGAGAACCCTGTTATCAGTATTATCTGATTGTTAGCTGTTTCCACACATTAGCTTACGCACCTTCTTGAGCACCTCGGGAGGCAGCAGAGTCTCAATGGGAAGCTCCCACCAACAGTCGCTGCCCTTTTCTTTGAAGAGCTGTGCGATGTGGGACACAGTGTATCTGTAAAAGTCAAAGAATCACAGATGTTAGATGTTTGCCAGTTTGTAAATACTGTTTTAAAAAAAAAAAAAAAAGAAGAACAAAAAGAGAAATTTCAAGCAAATACAGTAAATATGTGCACACGGCTGTTGGTGTGTGTGTTTTATTATGAATGTGTTTGTTGGCTTTACTTGTTGATGAGAGCATCTCCACTTTCTTTATGGTAGAAGACGGGGATGGGGACGCCCCAGCTGCGCTGCCTGGAGATGCACCAGTATGTCCGTCTGTCCAGCATGGTGAGCAGGCTGCTCCTGGCCGACTCGGGCAAAACGCGCACCTTCTGCAGGGCCTCCTGCAAAATCCCACACACATACTTATTTAGACAAAACTGGAAATGTGAAGCACTCCCCCTCACTGGAAGAAATGAAGTGTCAGGTACAGAAGAAAAAACTAATCTGGTCCAAATCATCTAAATGTATTTTACCTTTGCTTTGTCTTTGAGTGACTCTGTGTTGATGAACCACTGTTTGCTGGGTCTGATGACTACAGGTTGCTTTGTCCTCCAGTCATATGGGTAACTATGGATGCACTGCTCCTCCTTCAGCAGAGCATTGCTCTGCTTCAGCATTGAAATCACTGAGTGAAGCAAGCATCAGATACATCCATCAAACAAGAAACAAACTAATTTTCAAAACATTTTTCTATCTTGATTAAAAATATTATTTAAAAAAAAACTTTAATGTCTAAATTCCAGATTATTGGATTTTTTAATGTATTTATTTTTTAGCAGCCTGTAGAAACCCCGTATTCTGCCCTCTTCTCCATGTTTTTATACCTTTATCGTTTCCTTCTGTCATTACAGAAAGCTTCTGTAGTTCAGGTCCAGCTAATTCATTGAATTTCCCGTCTTCATCCACCATACATTCCTTTGGTAGAAGTATAATGTGCACAAAGGTTTTATCATATACTGTAGCCACATTATTCAACAAACATGATCCAAACTGTTAAATAAAAATCTCCATGCATGTATATTGGCTATACTGATACATGAAAATCCCTTTTTGTATTTTATTTGCTTTTCACAGATTTCTGCCTACTCCACAAAGCTTTCATAAGTCAAAAATTAAAAAATTATGTCTGTGTGTGTGTACAAAAAAATAAAATAAAATAATAAATAAATTTCCAATCGCATTTTTTATATATTTCTGTATTTTCACCTTAGTTATTTCCCCAGAAATATGTTTTTTTCTGTATTTCTTCCTACTTTTGGCTCATTGGGGCCTCCATAAACCCACAAGTTTTTTCTTGACTGTTGGGATTTTTAGTTTTTACACACAGAACATACCACAGGCAGTTTAAACTGCGAGGCCACACTGTAGTCCTCCATGCCGTGTGCCGGTGCCGTGTGAACCAATCCAGTTCCCTTCACCATGGTCACGTGATTAGCTGGCAGCAATGGCACTTGCTTGTCAGGAATCGTGGGATGTTTGCAGATCCCACCTTCAAGCAGGGAGCCTAGGAGAGGAAAAGATGGATAAACATAACTCTGCTCATGTTCTCAAACAGCAGTGGTTCTCAAACTTTGGTGCAGGGTCCACTGATGGGACGCAGAAGGAAAAATACAGAGAAGAATTTTATTTCCCCAAAATTCAACCTGGATTATTTTTGTTAAAAGCTCATTTCCACTGCAGGAAATATCACGTCTGCACCTGGTAAGGTGATGCTTCAGACACTATGTGTTACCTGTGAAGGTGCCTACAGTCTGCAGGTCTGTGCCCAGCAGTGCTGCTATGCTGGCCGTCCGCTCAGTTGCTACTAGAAACTTCTCAGAGTTGTCCGCTCTCTTCACCACAGAATACCTGCAAACAAGACAGAAAACAACTCACTTAAAAACCCACCATGCTACCCACGTTACTGACATCATAATAATAGTGCCTGGGTTAGATTTGAACAATAAAAATGCTTTGGTTTAAAACAAACAAACAACTACCCTCTATAGTTATGAAATGGAAAAGTATCTCTTTGGGTTTAGGTAATAAAGTCATGATGACATCTTATAAACAGAAACAAATCGTTTGCTTTTTTCACGACTGTCACATTTTGCAGTGAGACCAAGCTGGATGAGTCTCCAGTGTTTTAGTGGTGCTGTTCCTTACTGGGCATTTGGCATGTAGCAGACAGCCTGGTTAGCAGGAATGGTCCAAGGCTGGGTGGTCCACACCAACACAGAGACACTTTCCAACCCTACACAGACACACACAGTCAGGAGATTTCATACCAGGTGAAAAATGCCTAAAAGCTTTATCCACACGTGTGCTTCACCTTCTTGTGAAGCGATCTTTGGTGGAAGTGTGACGAGGGGGAATGTGGCATAGATGGCTCTGCTCACATGCTCGGGGTTGTACTCTAGCTCCGCCTCTGCCAGAGCTGTTCTGTAAGATTTGCAGCAATAGATTCAAGAAGAAATTATTTTTAAAAATTTTGTAATAATTTCTTCTTAATTTCTAAATTTTTAAAAATAATTTCTTCTTAATTTCTAAATTTTTAAAAATAATTTCTTCTTAATTTCTAAGATGTAATAACTGCAATAAACTGCATTACCCGGATGAAGGAGACCAGAAGACAGGCTTGTAGTCCTGGTAAATGAGCCCCTGAAGAACAAAGAGGGACAACCACATTAGACCATACACTGTCAGTGAGTCCCATTTTGATGTTTAAATTAAATAAACAAATTTAAAAAAATAAATAAATAAAATGTTCTCTGACTGGGGTTTGGGGGTCTGTTAATCCAGCTGACACAAAGAAAGCCTGTTCATGCTGAACTTGCTTTGTAGGTACATCACTCTACTGTGACACTGGCTGATGTTTAGATCAGATCATCACCCACCTTAATGTGCATCTCTTGGAAGACTTTCAGCTGAGCAGCCTCGTAGGTGCCATCAAAAGTGTAGTAGCACTGATCCCAATCAGCCATCACCCCCCAGCGCTGGAAAGCAGCTTTCTGGCGGGCTATCGCTCCCTCTGCAAACTCCCGCGCTGGATGAGACAAACCAAACAGCAGCTGCATAAAATCTGAATAAAAGTCACCAGAAAAAGCCCTCCTACTTCCTCCTTCTTCTTCTCACCTTTCTGTCTGATCTGCAGAGGACTAAGGCTGCTCGTCCCCAGGTCTCCCAGAGCCTTCAGCTCAATAGGGAGGCCGTGGCAGTCCCACCCTGGGATGTAGTGCACCTGCCGCCCTCTTAGCATCTCAAAACGGTTACGGATGTCCTTCAGGATCTGAATGGAATAATAATTGAGAAGCTAGTAAATATTTACAAATCATGAGGGCAGGAATAAAATAAGAAAAATATGGACCAACCTCTCTGTAACTCAGAAAATATTGATAGCAAGAAAGGAAATTTTTTGAATGGTTTCATTAGCAATAGTAATGTTGTTGTAACTATTCACAGACAAAGTTGGTAAATCAGTCTTTTTTTTCTTTTTTTCTTTTTTAAATTGTAGGCGTCTGCAGGAGGACTGCACTGACTCAGAAAGAAAAGAAGCAAACGTTTAAAGCTTTCAATAACATTTCCACCAAATACACCGTTGTTCGCATCGAAAAGCTCCGTCTTAAAAATGTGTTACTTGGGAAACATTCACTATAGGATGAAGAGTAGGTGAAATATACTACTTCCTTGTTACTTTGGAATGTATTTCCTTTTAACTGGGCTCAGACAGAGTTTCTTTAACAGAATAAGTCTGATGACTTTTGTTGTAAACTTATTATCAAAAAGGATTCTTACTATGCAGAGACATCCAGGAGAAATCTTGGAGTACAAAATGTTATCTTTAACAGTTGATGTTTAAAGGGCTAGTATAACTTTTATAATGAACAGTGACACAATTTTTGGATTTAAAAAGACTAAAGGTGGGTCAGGGTTGGTTAGCAGATGGTGTTAGCCCTGCAACAGGTAGGTGATCTGTCCAGGGTGTGACAGCTGGGGTAGGCTCCAGCTCAACTACAATGCTGAATTGGCTAAGTGAAAGAAAATGAATGGATGGATGTGGCCTAACGTACAAAGATGCTTTTGTTTTTCTCGTAAAATGCACTCATTATTCTACACATATGTTTTGTGGTGTAACGTTATATTTGCAAATCAATTTTCATTGGAGGAGGACATGATGATAGAAAGCTGAAAGGTTTTCACTTTTACCTTATTGAGAGCGTGTCCAACATGAGGGTCTCCATTAGCATACGGAGGTCCATCATGAAGGCAGAACTTATTCTTGGCCTTCCTCTCCCGCTGCCATGAGTACAAATCTGCAAAACCACACTCCTGCAAAAAATAAAAAACAAGTATTAATATCTATTAAATCTAGAGTGAGCTATTTCCAATATCTACGAAGATATGTTATAAGTCTTTTATCACGTGTGACCAGGCTTAGTAATCCCAATCCTGTAACTTTTACTCATTTGTGTTAATTTATAATTTTCTCAAGTCAAATAGTTTTATTTTCTTCTTTTACTTTCTTTATAAATTTTCTTATAATGTCTTGTGCTAATCACGTTACAGTAATCCCTTTAATATTTTATGAATAGCACTTTAAACTGCCTTGTCGTTGCAATGATCTGCATGTTTCAGCTCAAAATTGAAATCAGGACTAGTCAAAAGTAACAATGATACAGCTGTGGGCCTGAACAGTAATGCCGAATTAAAGACTAAATGCTAAACAAAAGCATAAACTATTCGTGTGTTGAAGTTTATCGGAACCACTTAGTAAGCAAGATAAAAAAAAATAGAATTTGACAATTTTTGAATGAGATTTCGTTAGCCTGCTGTACCTGTTGTATTTGGAGTTCTCGGTCCAGAAGCTTCTGTCCGGTCAGTTTCATCGGGAACTCTGTCTTGGGCAAAAGCACCGAATCCCGGTACAGTGCGTTACCGGAGCCGTTCTCTGCGGGCTGACCATTAACTTCACCCGAACCGGTACCGTGACAGCGACAGCTGGAGGTGCAAGACAGAGCGCGGTGCAGGAGGAGGCCGCCTCCCCGCTGTGACCTCCGTGCCCATCGCACTAGCGTCTGGCTCCCCGCCGAACTCCGGCACAGCAGCCGCAGCATGGACAGACGAATAGCTCTGCGGCCGAGCTGCTAACTCGCAAAAACAGACAGCTTTGTTGTTTCTGCGTGAAGTTTCCGTGTTGTTTTAGTCCGCCCTTCTGTATTAGCGTGTTCTGTTTCCTTCGGAAGAAATACAGGAGAGGACAACTACGGAAACCCAGCGGAGTCATGGGTGAAGCTTTCGCATTTTTGACAGCGAGATGCCACCGGGGGCGCTGTTTATTTTGAACCATGACAGCAGAAAGAAAGACATTGCTATAAATTATTACGCATAAATTACATTTCATGTATATAGAATATGGAGTGGTGCTCATCACTTATGCCTCACTGGGGTTCAAATCTTGATATTTAGGCCCCTTAAAGACCTCATAGTAACTTTTTACTCCAACAAAGCACTTTGCTCTCAGACTGCTGGTTTACTTGTGGTTCCTGGCATATTTAGACGTAGAATGGGAGGCAGAGCCTTCAGCTTTCGGGCCCCTCTTCTGTGAAACCAGCTGTGAGTCAGACGCCCTGTCTACTTTTAAGGCTTAAAACGTTCCTTTTGACAAAGCACATTGTTAGGGTTGGAGCAGGTGACCCTGAACCCAGGTTGGTGGACTCACATGATCCATTGAGTGTTTCCACAGCAGTCTTTGTGTTTTCCTTCCCGCTGTCACAGAAGTGCTTGTTTATAGGGGTAATCTCATTGTTGTTTTTTTCTTTGTTTTTTGTGTATTTTGTAGGGTACTTACATTAAAGCTTGAGGCAACTGTTGTTGTGATTTAGTGCTATATAAATTGAATTGAATTGAATTGAATTGAATTGAATTGAATTGAATTGAATTGAAATGAATTGAATCCAGTCTGGGGCTTTTCTGTGTTGAGTTTGCATGTTCTCCCCATGTCTGGTTCTCTTGTGGTAATCCAGCTTCCTCCCACAGTGCAAAGACATGCAGTTAAAGGGGTTAGGTTAATTGGTGATTCTAAGATTGATTATAGGTGTAAATGTCAATGGTTGCCTGTTTCTCTGGGCTAGCCTTGTGATAAACTGGCGACCCGTCCAGAGGGTACTCTGTCTCTTGTCCTATGACAGCTGGAATAGGCTACGGATAGATCTGTCTATTTATAGATAGATAGATGTAATTGTTATGTTTGTGTAGTATTCACCTTTTCTAGTTGAGTTTAGTACTATGATTAACAAATAGTCTATTTTCCATTATATAAAATGTATTTTTTAGAGGGTGAGGCTTGTTTTACCAGATTAAATTCAATAACAAATACAATCATAACATATCTTAAAGTTCTTAAAATTCAGAATGAGAAGGAAAAAATTCCTTTTACTGCAGTACAAGGAAGTTTTTCCTTCTCATTCTGAATCTCCACGGATGCTGAACATACTGAACCTTTTATTAATCTGGTTAATAATTGGCTCAAAGAATAATTTTGTGTTTATGTTTCATCTTTACACAATGTAATCCCCACATATGAGATGGTATAACCTCTAAATCATGTGTGAGGGATAAATTAGTGTCTGAAAGTGAGACAAGAAATTGGTTCTTATTATTCATCCTCAAACGGTATTTAATTTGACCAGCAAAGATAGAAATGGGGAGCCTGGACAGCCTATTGAGAAAGCTTTACTGAGTAAGTAAGTAAGTAAGTAAACTTTATTTATTAAGCGCTTTTCACAGACAGACAATCACAAAGCGCTGTACACAAATATTAAAATAAACAATAAAATCAATAGACAATGTACACAATATAAAAGATCAAATGTAAATAATGTAAAAAAATGTAAAATATGTAGATCAACAAAAGGCTTGTTTGAACAGAAAAGTTTTTAACTGTTTTTTAAAAGAATCCACAGAGTCAAACAAACGTAACTGTAGTGGTAAATTGTTCCACAGCCTTGGTGCAACAGACTGAAAGGCTCTGTCCCCTTTTGTCTTCAGTCGTGTGCGGGGAACAACTAAGAGACTCTGAGTCTGTGAGCGGAGATGACGAGCAGCAGTGTATTTTATAAGAAGCTTGGATAAATAATCTGGGGCCTGGCCATTTAGTGCTCTATATGTTAAAACAAGAATTTTAAAGCGAATTCTAAACTCTATTGGGAGCCAATGTAAAGAATATAAGATGGGAGTGATGTGAACACGCTTGGTAGAATGAGTTAATAGTCTGGCTGCTGCGTTTTGTATTGCCTGGAGGCGAGAGAGAGATGATTTATCCAAGCTAGTAAACAGGGAATTACAATAATCTAAGCGTGATGACACAAATGCATGAATTAGTTTTTGCAGTTCAGCTGAGGAAACCATATGTCGCAGTTTAGATATGTTTCTTAAATGATAGAAACAGGAACGAGACAAAGATTTTACATGAGAGTCGAGGCCCAGAGAAGAGTCAAATATTACTCCGAGATTTCGAATATTTGACTTGACAGATGGGCAGAAGGAGGCAAGAACCTGACTGATTTTAGAATGTAGCTCAGGAGGAGCTATGATCATGGTCTCGGTTTTGTTAGTATTTAGAACAAGGTAGTTGCTTGAAAGCCAATCAGAAACCTGGGCTAAGCACTGGACTAGGGTGGACAGCCTATCCAGCTGATGAGGCTTAAAGGACATATGGAGCTGAATTTCATCAGCATAAAAATGATAAGACAGGTCGTTAAAAGATTGAATGATACCAGCTAAAGGAAGCATATAAAAAGAAAATAGTAATGGACCTAAAACTGAACCCTGTGGGACCCCACAGGTCAGGGCAGCAATGTCATAAGTCCTAACAGAAAAGGTCCTGTCTGATAAGTAGGAAGAAAACCAGTCTAGGGCAGAGCCAGATATACCAGCCAAAACCTTGAGCCTGTTAAGTAGGATTTTGTGATCGATGGTGTCAAAGGCTGCACTAAGATCAAGCAAGATGATCACAGAACAATTCCCTGCGTCAGATGCCATTAATAGATCATTATAGACTCTTAGGAGAGCGGTCTCTGTAGAGTGCTGCTTTTGAAAGCCAGACTGAAAAGGGTCAAGAATGTGTAATTTACATAATAGAGACCTGAACTGATTTTCAACTATTTTTTCAAGTAATTTACTTAAAAATGGCAATTTTGAAATAGGTCGGTAATTACTAGTAGAGCTAGGATCAAGGTTCTGTTTTTTTAACAGAGGAGTTACCTCAGCATGTTTAAAATAAGATGAGCTATTTCATGCATTATCTAACGCTCTCACTCAAAAAAAGAACACTGTAAAATAATGATCAATGCATCAAACCACATAGAGAACAGGAAATAGTGCAGTATTAGTATGGCAGCTATATCTCTAATTTATTTAATATGCAAGTAATAAGTAATTTTGCTATTCATTTATTTTTATTTCTTATCCGGTTTACTATAACGCAAAATGCATAATTCGTAGCTAAGTAAAAGTAAATAACATTTGTTGCAGAATGATACATAAAGGCAGGTGTTTTGGGGTGGTTGATGACGTCACTGGGAGGTATTTAAAAAAGCAAAGGCTTGGTCTCCTGTTTTATTCACGTTTTCTCTACCAAGAAGAACAGAATCCCCTCCATCATGAAGAAGCTGTGCGTCGCAGTCTTGCTGCTGGCTTTCCATCTCACATCACAGGTCAGTTTGATCCGTACCTCCTTTTTTTTTTTTTTTTTTGTTTCTTCATACTTTCACCAACCTTTTGGGGGTATGGTGGGAATCAGTTGTGTGGCCAACGGAATCTGTTTACGCATGAAACGCTGTAATGGCGCAGATGAGCTAAATGTTAGGGAGCTTAAGACGTTATGCTGGGAGTGCATCTATGATCTCGTATGTTTAGGGGAAAAGTCATGAATATAAAAATCAGTTTGTCCCCTGCAGAACAGACGGCGGCAATAAGGATACAATGGCAAACTTCTAGAAGAGTCGGGCTAGGTCTTGAACAGAGGCTTTAAAGCTCTTATCTTAAATTTTTTTTTCCAAGTTAAAATGGAAACTAAATGACTCCAGACGCTGAATTTTGATTAACTTTCTCCCTCGCACGTTAAATTCTGGTTTTAAAATTAAATCACCCGGACTGAATCATCTTAATTAAATACAAATGTGTTTCAGGTGGCCCTGGCGAATAACGGCACGAATCCGGACAACACAAACATCACCACCCCGAGTTCCACGGGGGCTGGTTGTGGGACTACCGCCGCCTTCATGCTGCTGCTCCCCCCGCTGGCTCTGACTGCTCTTCTCCTCCACAGGTCCTGACCGAGTGGACTGACCGCGCTGGACACAAAAGCCAGCACAGGTTGCACTGTGGATCCAATGCTGGCTTAGTCTAAATACAGTAATCTCTCAATCCACCCACCCACTCACTCAAAAACAACCAAAACCGCGTTTTGGAATTACATTTCAAGTGCTGGGTGGGAAAACTTGTCTTAAAAGGCGACGCTCACTTTCAAGCATTCTGCTCGTTCTATCCTCTGTACTGGCTCTGCATGGACTCTGAAAACTACTTTGGCACCACACCGGCCCTCCTCCTCCTGCGTGCAGTGGGAGAACACCTCAGACTCCTCGTGTGCAGTGACGGTCTTTGATTCTGGTTTCATTCGCCTGAACGTGATTTGTAAATGGGCTAAATTGTGACCACTGTACTTTTAGGGTGTGACTTGAACTGTTTATTTTTATGTAGATTAAATAAACCTTTAAATTGTGAGACCACATGACTGACCATCTTTCCTGCTTTGAGTGTTTAAAGTTTTCAGGCTAGACTATAAAGCCATCAAATTAAAACTGAATAAAGGTGGGTCAGCTGAGAATGAAGAAAATCAGATCAAGTGTCCACAACTGATGCAGCTCTGGCTCTGCTTCAAAATCTAAGGCTCTAAATTGGTTTTAGATGAAGGGGAAAGAATACACTGAAGGGGTGTGGCCTAATTCTCAACTGGCTTTAGCTGCGAGTTTATTTCAGTTTGGTTAAAGCACAAATTACATCTGGAGGTGTGTGCGGCACTGACATTTCAGAAGCGATTTCCTTCATCCACCACAATCTGGCAACAGTATCTCACAAAGCAAGACGTTGGTGGCATTTTAATAACTGACCAAGAGCAAGTAAGTAATTGAAGGGCTGCCGAGGCCTTCCTCCACCAACTGCAGGGGCTTAGCCATAAAGGAGCCGCCTGCTTATCTGTGAAGGTCGGCGGCTGGATGGAATTCACCTGAGCACCCCTCCTGATTTGTGTGAGAATTTCCCCCTTTGATCACGAGACAAAGGCCGCATTGTCCAGCTCATTCTCTGCTAAACTCAGATCAGGACCTACTTCAGGTGCTGCAGCTTCGACTGCATAAGCATTTTTCCTTGATCTTCACATTTTATCCAATTCCTGCTTGATAATCCGAAACCCGAAGAGGCCACATTCACCACCGATGTGACCACTTAAGTCTCTCATCCTCCCATTTCTTACCATCTGGAACAAAAGCAGAAACCTGAGTTCAGGTAAAGTGTTTGGTCACTTGTGGGAAAGGTGGGTGAGGGTACAAGAAAGAAGGGAGAGGGGGAAAGGTGAAGGACAAGTTTCAGAGTTGAGCTATTCAGCCACTTCTCCTGTTCCCAGGCTCTTTCTGAGCAGCAATGTGCACTCAGAACTTGAATGTTGAAACAAATGGAAACCTTTGAGGCTGAAAAATGACAAAAATGTGTCAGGACTCAAAGTACTGCTGTTCATCCAACAACCGGCTCCAAATGTGAGTCTTTTCCCATAAACCCCCATGTTTAAATGTCCAGTTTTAGAGCAGAATTAAACATGTTTACAGCCTGGAACAAAAACAAGGTTTTGGTCTCTGGCTTGTTATATATGATGTTAACATTATTAATTTGTAACGTATCTTTAAGCATCTTTTGTTTAACTCTGTGTGCTGAATACCAATTGTTGGTAAGCTTCAGGAAAGAGTTACCATCAGGCTGACAAAGAAAAGCAGGAAGTGAAACAGTGCAGATGACATCATCAAAGTGTGATGGCTGCTCTCTGAAGCATGGATTTACTGATAAAAGTAAGTAAAGTTGGTACGTGTAGGGCTGTAAGTATTTGGACATTGACTTGATTTTTGTCATTTTTCCCATTTATACCTCCACATTGGATTTAAAATCATGCAATAGGTGATTGAGTAACTGAAGTAACTGAAAAGATCGGATCAGATCAGCAGTTATTGTTTTGCTTGGACGAAATTTATCTTGGACAAACAGGGGGAAACACGTCATATAAGATAGCACACATACATTCACAGTTTCACCAAAAGCCCGCTCTATTGGTTGGATGTCAGGTTTCTGACTTGGCCATTGAAGAATATACCATTTCTTTGTGCCGAGAAACTCTTGGGTTGCTTTTGCAGCATGATTTGGGTCATTATCCTTTTTCCCCATGAAGCACTATGAGATGGGTTTTGCACAAAACTTTTTTAATTTGGTGCAACACATTTTAAAAACTGGACAACTGAAAGAAGAACTAACTGCAATGTTAATGTGATCATGTTAAAAAATACACATACTCTGTTCTGGGTGGACTCTGTGATTACTTTCCTTTTACATGCTGTGAGAAGTGACCAGCCTGGTAAGTAGTTACAAATGAGTGAAAGACTTCCTTGT
Source organism: Pelmatolapia mariae (assembly GCF_036321145.2). NCBI lineage: Eukaryota > Metazoa > Chordata > Actinopteri > Cichliformes > Cichlidae > Pelmatolapia > Pelmatolapia mariae. Next base: position 47,016,517 of record NC_086241.1, read on the forward strand.
GAGACTATTGTAGGTTTTCTGACCATCTTATAAACAAGGCATTTCACACCATGATGCAACTGCAATCTGGCAGAGAAACGCTCCTAAAGCTGGGCCTTATATATGTGAGAGCTAGAGCCCAGGAACAAAAGGGCTTCACCCGCAGATTGAGCAACCACACAGCCGGCCCAGCTCTTTACCTGAAAAAGAAACCAGGAGAGGGATAATGATATGCAGTTAATTGAACTAATCCAAGACCAAGAAGTTTGTTTTGCTGAATAAAATTCTAGTATTTTATTTGGATGTTACATAGCAATAATTCAGAATCCGATTCAGAATCAGAATACTTTATTAATCCCTGAGGAAATTATGTAGTGGGGGTAGTAGTTGTGGTGCTTGTGTGATGCACCCATAAAGTGTAAAAATGCAGTTTGCTTAAAAAAGTAGTGCTAGCCGATAACTTAGATTTCCACTCATTAGTCTAAATGTGGTCACGTCTCTATTAATAAAGAAATAAATAATCATGGCAGCAGCCCAACAAATTGAGACCTCAAAATGTGAGTCCACAAAACAATGGATGGCGTCCCAGTGGCTAAATCCATGTGTTATATACAGTCTGTTGGTGACTCAGCAAGCCACCTTACAATATTGTTTTTCTGAATTTGATATTGAACTATAAAAATGTCCCCTCACTACAAATATTAACCAGAAAATAACATACTACACGAAAACCGTAGACATACAGCCATATACCACCATTTAACAGTGGTGTGCGATGATATTTACAGACAGGCAAGGAGGTGCTCCCTCCTCTCACAACCAAATAAGTAAATAAATAAAATAAATAAATAATGAAATGAAATAAATTGTTCCTTACATTATTCAGTCTTTAAAAAGACAAATTGGACCCGTTTAAAACATCATCAACTCTCCGCACTTCTTCCTGGCAGTAGAATTGTTAATATTTCTTACCATAGTTAGATATTTCCTATTCCCACATAGCAAAATTGGTATGGCCCGGATCTGGCCCACACAATGTGCTTACGCATGGCCCACATACCGCAAAGAATGACGGCCCTTTGGTGGCCCAGATCTGATATGCCAGAGGTGGCCCACACATGGGCCAGCTGCAGACACACTGCTGGTCCTGTGCTGGCCCAGAACAGTTTCAGCTCTGGCCCCAGATGTCAGCCTCATGTGTACCTTAATCAAACCATGTAATAACAACATGTGCCGGAACATAATAGTGCAAAAGTAACATGACAAAACTCTGTTCAGACAGTGAATGGACTGACTCTTATAGAACACTATTTTCACCCAATCACGTTCGATCTCTGGCTCCTCTAGTCTGCAAATCAAGAGTATGAATGTAGTTAGGAAGCACTCAGTTTAGAGAAAGTGATTGGGTGACCAGAAGGTCGCCTACTGACCAGAAGGTTAGTAGACGACCTGCTCTACCTCCTGAGCTACAGCCACCCAGTGGTAACATGAGTAAACCCTCACTAGGTTTTGGATAAAGTGTACACTCACAAACCTGTCAAACCTGCATTTGAAACGTTGGCTACCATAGCAGTATAGTGTTGCAACATGGCATTTGGGTCTTCTAACTAAAATAGGAAAATAGGACCATAAATAGTGCCATCATTGCCAGACCTGGCCCACATCTGGTTGACATACACCCTGCCATGACACCAGTCAGTCAGAAGTCCCAGCTTGATGTCAGATCTGGCCCAGACCTGCTTTCTATGAGCCTGGGCCACATAAACCAAACCAAATCCGAGCCAGACATGGCATCCCATCACATAAACAGTGCCATCTATGCCAGGCCTGGCCCATATCTGGATGACATACCACTTATCATGCCAGAAGTCAGCCAGCAGTGCTGGCTTGACACCAGAACCAGGTCAGACCTGCAGCTATGTGGGTATTAGTTCACAATGACAAGTGGTGGATAATTTTTTTAGAACCACTGCTTTAGCAAAAGTAGCAATAAAACACTATGCAAACACTAGGGCAAACATTCTTACCTTCTTCACACACAATGCGGTCCTATCACCATGTGTAAGAATAAGATATCACACTTTCAACTTATTCATAATAGTGACTGCCACATCTTATTGGACTGAAATTTGATACTCTTCGAAACAATCTGATTGGTTGGCATTATTGAACTTCACACGTAATGGGCACGAGACTTTCTGTTTCCCTGGAGCAATGTCGTCCTTTAGAGGGTTAAAATATATTTTAATGCATATTTAGTGGCATTTGGTAAAGAACAGAAGAGGTACACATATGAAGTTAGGCTAATTCGTCCTCTGAGCCCCCAGCAGCACTATAAACACCCTCTAGTGTCTGGATGTGGAATATTGCTGTTTAATAACCAAAAGTTGTTATAGTTAAAAAATAAATAAATATTTGAAAAAAGTCACCTTTGGTTTAATATTTAACTTAATTATTTAGATTATTCTTATTCTAATCTTACGGATAAAACTAGAAACAAAAGTACAGCTCCATTCAGTATTTTCCAATAACACCACAAAAACTGTTTGCCTTTACCATTTGACTCAGATAAGGTTTCTGATTAAAAACAACTGATGGCATCATCGTGCCCTCTAGTGGTGGCGAGCATTATTAAATAAATAAATAAAAAAAAATACAGCATGCCTTTTAATATAACTTTCACACGATGCAAGAGATTACGCCGCAGTATACCCACAATACAAACTTTAGGGGTGCCTGTTTGTATATTTTTTAATATGAAATATTTATTTCCTAATTTATTCCTGAAGTTGGCGAAGAGGAACTGATTAAAGATCTTATCTTAAGTCTATTGTTTTCATTATTTGTTTAATCAAAGATAAAGTGTTGTTATTCACATTTTCATTTTAGGATACATGAACCTCATCTAAACAATTTGATTGGTCAAATGTATCATTAAGAGTGTAAAACATTAGCAGAAATGAAAATGTGAAGTTCCAATTTATAGTATAATTTAAAGTTTAATATTGATCTCCACTATCCCATGTCCAGTTCTGCCTCATTAGTTTAAAGGATGTGGAAACTTGGCACAGCAACAAGTATATAAACACTCCTGTCATGCTAATTTTAGTGCATGTCACGATAAAATTCAATACAGTGTAAATACATGCAAGCCATTAGGAGGGCTAAATCACTAATGTTACGTAGTTACGTTACTTTGAATACAGTTTTGCAATTTATGGTGTAATTTAGATGTTACAGAAGGAAAGAAGAAATGAGCTATAAACCACTGTACGTTATTTTCAGTCACAAAAGGTTTTTCTCCCGATCTTATACTGTGATTACACATATTTTTGGAGTCTAATCATAATAATAATAAATGTGATATATAAGGTGCAAAGAAAGAGGTCCAGTTTGTGACTCTCCTGTGAATGTACAAAATCACGTGATAACAACACTAAACAACACAGCCACGTGTTCTCAGTTTGCTCAAAGTTAAATCTCGCCAGAAGAAACTGAAGAAATTATTAAATTAGTCTTAGCCCCGCAGTTAAATGAGATTGAAATGATTATAATATTTATTTCCCATTATCTGATGTGCTGTGATGTGTTATCTGAAATTGTAAAAAATCTGAACAATCATGAAAGTATCCAAAACGGATAACTGATGATATTCAAATATTAATTTTGAGGAAACTGCAGCATGTTTTTGTTTTACTTTCTTCTTTTCGTTTTGTTTTTTGATGAAACGTACACGGAAATGTTAAGTTTCGTTTTTCATTCCTGACCTATAAATACAGTAAGTGTCGCTCTGGCAGCGTCAATAGAGATTGACAGACCACGTGACTTTCGCGCATTGCATGCCGGTAACCCAAGGCAAAACAATCCAAGTACCGCATCAAATGCAAGCATTTGAAGCACCGCAAAACGTTCATTCTCCGGTTCCAATACCTTCTTGGTTTTTCTTTGCCACACAAAAAAGGATTGTACAAAACGAAGGAGAACAACGGCGGTCCGTACAAAGACAGACTCGACGAAAAGGCAAAGAAAAGATACGAGGAAAAAATCAAAGGAGTGAAAGGGTCAGACCCTTACGAGCACACAGAGTAGACAAAAGACGTTAGTGTGCTGCCCACTTTCACCACGATCATATTTATAATTATATGGTTCTTGGAGTGAGTGCATACACTCATGAAGTTTAACTTCAGGTCACTGCAACAAGCCCAGGTACAGTTTACTGACAGATGGGTGCAGGACCTTGAAATGCACCGTGTAGAACGAAAGACCATCATACGTATCATAAGTTTACCAGTCTCACAAATCGTCCTCATAAATACACACTCATTCACCGTTTATTAATATAACCTTTGAGCTCAACAGTAATTAATTAGTAGTGGAAATGACTTCAGGTACGCATCACAGAAATGTAGCAGTGACAATAATATTGTATGCTGTAATCGCACTGGACAATTAGTGATACAAAACAACTGTTTTACCCTGTGAATAAAAGTATATGTTTTTGTCAATGTACCGTGGTAATAAACGCAATATTGTGTCAGGACAATTCACTATTTATGCACAATAAACAAAGGAGCATAGCGCGACAATTTCTGTTTAGCGCCAGACTTGCTTGTAACCTACGTCACTAATTAAATATGAAAAATGACGTATTAACTCCTACAAAACACTGACCTTTGTGGGAATGCTTGGAGCAGACTAACCTGTGAGCTGGAGTGTTCTGGACGTTATATTTGGTCTTTGAATGGCTGCAATCCAGGCCATCCGTCGCCTCTTTTTACTTCGGAAACATGGCTTGAACAATTTCTCCTTAACGACGTAATCCGATAACAACCGATCTCTTTACCCGTCGGCTTCCCGAGACTGTCATGCGACCGGCTATTGCAATTAACAATGCAACAGCTTCTTGCCATTTTTTGTTTCTTTTTATCGCTGTGTAACTTATTTCAATTGAAAGCCTGCGTGCGCTAGTACCTCTTGCCTTGGGTTCCCACAATCCTTTGCGGTTTTACCCCTCAATGACGTCACATTTTCAATCTCTATTGTCGAGACAGTTCTGCATCAATACGCTAGACAAACATAGAAAGCGGAACTCCGTAAACATGCGTGTTGGTGAGTATTTTAATACACGTATTACTTTAAAACAACTATATTCATGTGTTTAATGGTGTGACGGTGCCATGATGATAGCAAATGCTAGTGCTGATGTGAGCTTTGATGTTGTGTTTCAGGGACGATCGTTGCCGTTGCAGGGGGAGCAGGTAAGGCTTTGGACGGTCTGTGTGGTCACCGGGGATCGACACACCCACGATATCTCTCTGTTATGTTGATCCACTACCTTTTACCGCAGTCAGGAGAAGCGGTCACACGAAGCTGGGTGTCGGCTTGATAAGCTAACGCGGGGCTTGGTTCGGGCTGACGCTTGACAGGAATTGCTTTGGGCAGCATGTAAACAATTTACCACCAAAAGGGAAAAGAAAAATGTCAAGGAATAAAGTGAACTGTAAGAATATTGAACTACACTAAGAACTAAGACTTTAGGGTCTTTTGAAAAACTTTAGTCCGTCCTACTGTATGTACACTGAGGTCTGAGGGATCTTTTATGAATAGTGACGCTATTTTCAGAAAACCGATTAGTCAGCAGGCGTTGTTTCATACCTGCTGATCATTAGTCATAACTTGAACTCTGTGAAATGTATTGCATTGTAACTAATGCTCTCAAATGAAATATAAAGATTATGCATGAAATCACCACCTACTGACCAATACATCATCCAGACAATAGGGTCACTGTTCATAGAAAGTCCCTCAGACCTCTGTGTGTGGACAGTAGGAGGATCTAATGTTTTTGTGTAAAGTCTTCGTTTTTTCCCTGATGTTTTTAATAAATGTAGATCTTTAGATACAACTTTATTACTTTACGTTTTCCTGTTGGAAGCAAATGTTTTACAACATTTTCTTTGTTCTCCAGCAATAATACATGATTGTGAAACAGGACACAAACTTGTACTTCCTGACCTTGATTATAATCATCAGATTCTCCTGTGCCTCAAAGACAGAACTGTGATATTGAATCTGTAAACTTACACAGCTTCCCTGGCTTCAAATAGGCCAGAATTTATTCATAGAATGTGTATTTTTCAGTCATGCTGTCCAAAGTGCTTTGAGGGCACAAACATTCATAAAAGTTTAATACTAAACTACTGTAAAGTACTTTTTCCTCTCACACTTACACTTCACAACAGCACCAGCCCTTTTACGTGAGCGAGAAGGGTGAACCCTGGATTAACTTAATTTGTTTCATAACAGCTTCATGTGACCACTTATCCAGATTGCCAGTGTTGGGGTAAGTGAATCCAGATAACTGAAAGATACCCTGGATATGCTAAACTTGCTTTAACATTTAAAGCGAGCCCAGGATAAGATGTAATCCTGCCTTATACCTCAGGCCTCTACTTATATAAAAACTTTTTATAAGGCATATCGTTTGTAACAGTCACACTTATGCTGGTGTTCTCGTCCATGTGCAGTAGGTGCAGTGGCCTTGGCTCCTGTTGCTCTGGGGGCCGTAGGTTTCACCTCAGCTGGAATAGCTGCAGGCTCCTATGCTGCAAGCATGATGTCTGCTGCTGCGGTGGCTAATGGAGGGGGAGTGGTAGCTGGAAGCATGGTGGCTCTTTTGCAGTCAGCAGGTAGGCTTGTTGTCTGACTTTACTGTGGTTTCATCAATAGTGCTGTATACATTCACTTTATTAGGAACCTACAGTGGCCCTGAGAGGCCAAACGGACTGCAACTTAAGAAAACAGCAGCAATAAGAAAAACGCTACAAAAGCACACAAAACACAACGGAAATAGGAAAAACGAAAACAGAAATAAGAAAAAACAGATATCCAAAAGCACAAGGGAAGTGTTTCTGGGGAGACGATAACCCGACAGACGAGTTGCAGGAACCAAAAATATGCTACGAATTGCGCTGGGAGACACTTAAAAGAAGTGGAGGATCTATCGGTTTTGTGAGGAAAGAAAAGATTAGAGGTAAGTGTGTTAGCCTAACTATTAGCCTAAAAATCCGTCATCAGTATTATATGAATCATGATAAAACATGCCTACCATGTTTTGGGTTCCTGCAACTGGTCCGTCGGGTTATTGTCTCCCCAGAAACACTTCCCTTGTGTTTTTTCCTATTTCTGTTTTCGTTTTTCCTATTTCTGTTGTGTTTTGTGTGCTTTTGTAGCATTTTTCTTATTGCTGGTGTTTTCTTAAGTTGCAGTCCGTTTGGCCTCTCAGGGCCACCGTAGGAACCAAAGCAAAGGTGACCCTTGCTCCTGTTGGTGGTGACCAGTATATGTATACTCGGGGACTGAATAATTCAATACAAATGACTGATAACACATTTACAAATGTACACACTGATTCAGCTTAAAGTCTATTTACAGACTTAAATGGGGACGGCCTTAGTGTCCCGTGTTGTGTTACAGGACTAAGCTTGTGGTGTGGGGCGATCGTGGCTCAAGAGTTGGCAGTTTGTCTTGTAATCAGAAGTTTGCCTGTTCGAGCCCCGGCTCCGACAGTCTTGGTCGTTGTGTCCTTGGGCAAGACACTTTACCCATTGCCTACTGGTGGTCAGAGGGCCTGGTTGCGCCAGTGTCCCAGGGCAGCTGTGGCTACAATGTAGCTTGCCATCACCAGTGTGTGAATGGGTGGATGATTGAATGTAGTGTAAAGCGCTTTGGGGTCCATAGGGACTAAGTAAAGCGCTATACAAATGCAGGCCATTTACCAGACCCTTAAAAGGACTTTAGTGCCTACAACATGAGTGAGCAGCTGACAGAAAAGAAGTGTGGTATTGGTGTATAAGCCATAGAGCATTTTTTTAGTTTATGAAATCTGACACCACTAGGGGGCAGTGATGCCACTGTTAGGTGGCAGTCAGTTGTTTTGATTCCTGATAAAGTTATAAGCAAACTCAGCTGCTTGACTTGATGCAACATATTGAAGCTGTGAATATTTTTCCTACTCCCTCTTGAAGGTGCAGCTGGGCTGTCGGGGGCTGCCACTGCAGCTGTGGGCAGTGTTGGAGCTGCTGCAGGAGCAGGACTGAAATTGCTGGCAGGTGTCATACGGAAATAAAAAATGTAAATAATCTCACATGGCAAATTCTAATGATATTTGTTGCCACTGCACTTCCTACTAATGAGCATTTTTGTGATGTCAGAAATATGAGTGATACATTTTTTAACTGTTTCAGTGAATGAGTGAAAGTGTTTCTGCGTGTCACTGACCTCATTTCAGTGCACCAAAGAGTAATTCCACAAATTCAGAGTGTTGTAAAAATTTCAGGATTTAACGAAATGTTTTGGTCATACCACATGTTACTGAAGTGTTTAAACTAAAGAGTGTTCTAGCGTTTATTCATTAAAGGTTCAAAATAAAGGAAAATATTAAACCAGAGTGAAGAGTTATCATTTTTGAAGATGTGCTGCACATTTGTCGTTCTTACAGCTTTGCCACTGATCATTTCAGGTGTAGGAATGGAAACTCACTAAACCCTTTCCTTCCTTCTCTAAGCAATATTTTACTTTGTTGAAAGATCTAAATAAGAGTAACTGAAATTAACTTAAATAAAATGCATTTCAAAGTTTCTGCTGGCTCCAGTGTTTTTAAAATTTGTAATGGTACAAAAGATTATTTAAAGATTTAACCCTCACAAAATAAACTGTAATCCTCCCCCCCTCCTTTTTTTTTAAGGATGTGCAGATTTTTTTTAATGTTCTACACTAAAATTTTCATATCAATTGATTACCTTATTGTAGGAAATTGTAGTTCTAAATTTCAGAATGGTGTTAATGCCTTTGTCCTCACTAAGGTGAGTCTGATTTATTTATTTTTTAGCATTCAGGTGCTCATGTTTTGATTTCTTAAAGCCTTGCACCCATTTCCATAATCTTGCCAGCAGATAAGCTCAGTGCATGTATTATGAGGAGTCTTTCTGTGGAGATTATTGTAAACTTTCGGGAAACTGAGGCATTCGTGGGCTCTATAACTCATTTTACTTTCTTTGCTTTCCGTGTTTTGTATTTTGCGTTTTTGCATAGCACTGGGTGAAGCTGGTATTTGATCCCCTACAACCCAGTCAGAATTTTGGCACATTTTCTGGACTTGTTATAACTGGCAGAAATTAAAAATGTTCACCAAGGCTTGATGTAAAAACAGAAAGTGATCACCCTTTCGCACAGGATACAAATTATTTTTTACTTTTCCACTGCATAATTATGCACTGATAACAAAGTGATATCTTATCATCTCAGACATGTTAAAAACGTTGATGGTCTGCATTACATTATGATGTTTAAAATAAAAACAACTATGCTTTTATTTTGCATGGATTTTTATTTTCACATTAAATTCAGAAAATGCATCGTATCAGTCTTGGGTTCAGATCAAACAGCTTCATCCTCTACAATGATACATAAAAATGATGGTTTCAAAATAGCAGTAACCTTAATCCACCATATATTTAACTTAATTTTTAAATTTTGCTTTAAGCTGAGTGTCTGACATTTGTAAAATGATGCTTCATTTGAGATTTGTCACATGACTAAACATCTGGTATTTGTTCATAGTGTAAATCTTAACGTGTTCCAGTCTGGTTACAAATGGTTGAGAGCAGCCAACCCACTGTTCCTCCAGCACCAGCAAAACCTCCAGTGGCAGCTCCCGTCAGACCTCCCATACCTACAGTAAAATTATAGACGCCATCAGCTGTTTGTTATTCATGTGTAAAGCTTTTATGCTATTCTTTTTGATGCTTCTCTATACAGTATATGATTTGCATTATATCTGTTTTATATATTTAAATATGTAAGCAATTTTCTTTGCAACATCTAAATAATATTGTTTAAATAATTTACTAATTAAATCAAAATATCTGGTTTACCCCAGGACTGCAGCGTTGCTATGAGACCTCCTGCTGCAACTCCTCCTCCATTAGCAACTGCAAAATATGACATCAGTTTGGCAGCGATGGAGCCTGCTGCTATTCCAGCTGGAGTGAACCCCAGTGCAGCTTAAACGGCTGGAGCCAGAGCCACAGTGCCAGCACCTCCTGAATATTATTTTATATATATATTGGAAAGATTTTCAAATAAGAAGTAACAAGAACCAACCTTAATTACAAAAAAATTTATTGTGAAATGTAAATAAAAACAGAAGACAGTGATGTGTTCCTGCCATGAAATTCAAAATGAGCTATGTCATTTCTTGAAATAGTAAAATGTCTTAGTTGTTCAACTGTAAATAAAGTTTACGTTTATAAGATTTGCATTGCATTGTGGGTTGGGTGAAAGCGGTGAATCATGTCATCTGACAGCTTACCTCCGACTATAACGACTCCCTTACCTGTTATTGAAAGACAAACAGTGAACAAAAACGCGCATGGAGTAAGAAATTCATTAAATTACACTGCATGAAAAATAAATAATAACATAAACAGTAAAATATGAAGGATTTACATATTTCTTCCCAGTCCATGCTATATCCACATTCAGATGATACAGAGAGTGTATCCCTAGTTATGCGCAGATATCCACAGTGCAGGTGTATATTTTGCCCAGTGCATCCCCTCCTGGCTTTTTATAATTATTAATGGAAGTTCCACTTTCATTTCTCCGTAAATGATACTAACTGCCCACACGTGAACAGCAGCACCGGACAAAATACACCAATGCACTGTGTGGGGTCGCAATTTCAAGAGGTTGTGTGAGCAATTCCTCAGGTTAGAAGAAGGTTGATTTCAGCTCCCAAATTCCAATTAAAGTCAAAAACCACAAAAAATCACAGGAGAAGAGCAGAGGTCTATGCCAGTTGTGTTATTGAACAGTGAAGTTCAGCAAAAAGAAGAAAAAGCAAAAGCTCCCCTGAGGTGTTCGCCGTAAGCTCATGCAGGTTGGGACCAACCGCAACGGACAGACAGCAGGGAAAAGCCCTGATGACTCTTCTGGCCCCTTCTTATGGGCCAGTAACCCCACCTCCTGCTGCTGGGTAACTTTCCACTTGTCCTCCAGCCAAAAACAGGAGGTGCAGGGTCAGGTACCGACCAAGGTCCAGGAAGGGGCCAGTCAGGACTCTGGCTAAGGGCCGTCTGCAGAGGGGCACCCTTTGATTAACCCTTTGCTTTGCCTTATCACAATAGGTCACAACATGGTCAGGAGTCACACATTAATATAAATCAGTAACTGGCATAATCTTATGACATTACTTCTGACTGTAGACAGGCGTTGGTTTTGCTACATGCGAGCAAATATCTGATGATGATTATTGCAGATATGTGGTATACACGTCATTCAAAAAATCCACAACAACTATGCTGCTTCTGGGTAAAAATATTATCATTGTATTAGTATTTAGTTACTTGCATTTTCCTTGTAGAGGGGAGCTGCCACAACAGGTGTGACTGGTAAAACTGGTCCAGAAGGCTACTCAGGACCCATTTTTTGTTGTTGTTTTTTTAATCAGGAGGGAGTAGACAACTAGAGGGCTTTTGAGGCAGTTAGAACGGGGTGAGTTACCTTCATCATCGGCTCCATCTAGGCTCTACACTGCGTATTGGGTAAAGCCCAAAGGATAAAAAACTAGACATTTAAACTAAGAGCTGATCCAGACTTCCTGTATTGGGGTGCTGGTTCCACAGATCGACACACATCATTATGCTGCAGTGAGGATAAAGCTTTCCCTTCTTGGATTCTACCTCAAGGTCAACTAAAACACTTGAATATATATTTGAATATATTTAAATCTACCAGGCGCTTGTGCTGTTTCCTCTCTCTGTTTGTTTTGTTTAAACAAAGAGAGAGAACAAAACACAGAAAATATATTACCTGGGAACTACAAGGTTGCTATGACACTCACTGGAACTGTACCTCTGTAAAATATAGCAAAATATGACATCAGTTTGGAAGTACTGGATCCTGCTGCTATTCCACTTGAAAAGAAAGTCAGTTCAGCCAGAACAGAAGGAGTCAGAGCTAGTTTCCATCTTCAGTCCCCGGGGAGGTCAAAGAGACATAAAAACATAAAAACATAAAATGAATGAATCATGTGGTTAATAATGTCACTTAGGAGGTAAGCATCACATGACATGCACTGGAAAAAATACAATACAATGTGGTACTTTTGGGTATAATTACTGTCAATTTATTTGTATTTATGTTTCTTTTTTCTTACCATACATAATAGCACAGAAATACATTTGCAATGATCCAAGTGAAGTCCATACAAGCTCTCCATAACGACTTTTTTTTTTTAAAATTTTAGGCAGGGTGACTAAGCAACTTCCTCTCTTGCAAAATCCCTGAAATACTTCAGTGTATATGAAAAGCATAACAAAGAAAAGTAAAATAAAAATAAATATGTCAACCCCCCTGAGATCCAACCTCAGAATCACTTGTTCCAAAATGACTGAAGAAGTGTTGTTTACTTCACAGACCCAGTGACGCCCACTCGAAGAGTTTCGTTTCCTAGGAATAACAGCTGACCCTCCCACTTGTTTATAAGGCACAGTCGAGTCTTAGGCTCCTCATCCTGAGTGGAATAATGGGTCTATGTGAGTACAGCTGCCTTTTTGATATTATCTATAACTACATCATATAGGCTTATGATTGTAGCATCGCAGAAAATGTCAAAATATTTACAGCTGAGCTGAGATAAGATGTTTTTTTCTTTCTTTTTTTGTGTTCCAGTGACAGCTATAGCAATCGCAGCTGGAGCAGGTAATACAGCTGTTTGTTTTTTTATTTATTTGTTATCACTCAGGCTGGTAGAAGTCGCACATATCATAAATGGTAAATGGCCTGCATTTGTATAGCGCTTTACTTAGTCCCTATGGACCCCAAAGTGCTTTACACTACATTCAGTCATCCACCCAATCACACACTGGTGGTGGCAAGCTACAATGTAGCAACAGCTGCCCTGGGGCGCACTGACAGAGGGGAGGCTGGCGCCACCGGGCCCCCTGACCACCACCAGCAGGCAAACATGGGGTTCTTGCCCAAGGATATTTGGCATGCAGTCAGGAGGCAGCCTGGGTCAAACCACCGACCTTCTGATTAGGGGCTGACCTGCTCTGCCACCTGAGCTATAGCCACCCATATCATACACATATTCATTTCGAAGCATCCTGATGATCAGTAACCAGGTGTTTCTTCCTGTTGTCAGGTGGAGCAGTGATCTCTGCTCCTATTGTCCTGGGGGCTGTAGGTTTCACCTCAGCTGGAATAGCAGCTGGTTCCTATGCTGCAAGCATGATGTCTGCAGCTGCTGTGGCCAATGGAGGAGGAGTGGCAGCAGGAAGCCTGGTGGCTGTTTTGCAGTCAGCAGGTAAAAAAACAAAAACAAACCCCCCCTTATAAACAATAACATGTTACTGTGTTGCAGTGAGGATAAAGCCTCTCTGTCTTCTCTGTAGCTCAGTTACTTGATCTAACTGCTCGATCAGCTGTCTGATATTCTGAAGCCTGTTTTCTCTCTGCAGGTATGGCAGGTCTGTCTGGGGCCGCCACCGCAGCCGTGGGCTCTGTTGGAGGAGCTGTGGGATTTTTGGCTACTCTCATCTGAGACCAGGAAATTATGATAATCAGAAAGAAAAATAATAATAACAAAGGATATAATTACTGTTGTTGGAAACAGTTGCCAAAAGTATCAGCGTCATGCTTCAGTAAAGCTTGGTTGAAATGTGAGTGCTGGTAATGCTGTGGTGTTTTATTACGAAACACATGAACACGGTCAAATTGTGCAACTTAGAATAAAGCCCTAATAATGAAAAGCATTTTAAAGTTGTGTTCTGGTTATTATTATATTTATATTTATATTTTATTATTACATTTTTTTAAAGATAACAGATATATATATATATATATATATATATATATATATATATATATATATATATATATATATATATATAGACATATATAAATCATAGCTTTTACATAATTGGGTCCCAAGTCTGACATGTTTTGCTTGTTATAACTGGCAGAAATTAAAAGTGTTCACCAAGGCTTGATGTAAAAACAGAAAGTGATCACACTTTCGCACAGGATACAAATTATTTTTTACTTTTCCACTGCATAATTATGCACTGATAACAAAGTGATATCTTATCATCTCAGACATGTTAAAAACGTTGATGGTCTGCCCAAAATGATTTCTGCTATATAAACTGTTGGAAATAAATTGCTGACATTTAATCTGTCAAACACATCTGAAACATGTCTCTTATTAATGACATCTGTCGCCCTCTGTTGTTCAGCTGTGAACATAAAGTTTTGTTTCTGAGGAAATGAAACTTTGCTTGCTATAAAAATCAGCCCGTTTCAGAGCAGACGCAGAGCAGATAAAGACATGGACCCTGGTGAGCCATTCGTCTTTGATAGAAACCAGCTGAGCTATGGCCCAGTGTTCTTATGTTGTGTTACAGCAGTAGTTACCAATTTTTTTTGCTAGGACCTCGCTTTGTTTTACAAGAAAATCGTCCCCCCCCCCCCCCCCCCCCCCCGCATAAACACATCCTCCAACCAGTTTTCAAACTCCTTTGCAGTTTATTCCACACCTCAAACCTTTTGTAAACAATTAAACAAATAAAAGTTAACTGCAATAAATTACAGGTTGCAATTAAATAAACCACTACCTCTTTTAAAAATCAGAAGAACAAACCATCTTTAATTATTTTACATATAGTTGTTTTTTTAATATATACAGGGCTGGACTGGGACAAAAAATTGGCCCGGGCATTTTGACTAGTGACCAGCCCACCAGGTATTATAGGAAACGCCATAAAGTCTTTGAATGAAAACAAACGCTGTCGTGACAGTGATGTCTGTCTTGATGGTATATATGTATGATTTCTATGCATTTTACATCAGATAAAAACTTTAGTTGTAAGATCCAGATAATTATTTAATAAAAGCTAGACATTTTAAATGAGAATAAGAAAGAAAAGTATTTCTTTGTGCCCCCCTTTCCCTGTTAATGCCCTACCTGACCCCCTGGCAAAACTGTGCTAGACCCGCCTCTGCACAGTTATCAGCTGTCAGCTACGTAAAAAAAAAGGATCCTGGTGTTATTTGTCTCTCAGAAACGGTTCATAACTTCCCTTCAACTCATTCGTGTCACCTAAAAGGTAATGACCAGCAGCTTTACGGCCGTGGCTCCAGCAAAAATCAGCCGACACAAGTAATATTAAATAAATTCTAACAACAGCTGATCAAGCTTAAACGTGCTGCTGTTGTTTAGCGCGACATGCGCTGGTTTCCTCTTTCTGGCGCAAAGCGGGAGATAAAAAAAAAACAAAAAACAAGAGAGACGGGTTCTACTTTAGTATCATCAAGGACAGGTAACATGTCCTTGATGATGTCAATGATGAGAAATTGACCTTCCCTTTAATCTAGACAGAGGCCCCCTTAACAAGTTGAAATAGCGCAAGCCCAATTAGGGAATTGATTGCTTGCTTTCATTTCCCTCATTTGCATCAGGGTCATATAGGGAAGATAAATTAATGCCTGGTTTTTTGTCCACACTGTCGTTGCTGCTTGAGAACTATTTATTGCTAAGAAATGAGCAGGGGGGAAAGTCTTTTGTCTCCCCTTAATGGCTGAGCTGCGTGCGACTTAAGAGGCGACTGAACTAGAGGCGAGTGAACTAGAGATAGTCGCGTTGTTTGTGGTGAAAGTGGAGCCGTGGTTGAGTGAATGGCTGAACTGCACACTGGACTAACGGCAGGGCTACAGGCTGAATGACTGACTGGGTAGCAGCCTGAGCGGCCGAGTGTAGTGATGGTTGCGGTGGGAGTGTTCTGTTTATTTAAGCCTTTTGTGTGCAGTGCTGACTGCTTATCAATGAATAGTGCTTAATAAATAAACCTTACTTAATCTTCTCTCTTTAGATTAACAGCGCATATTTTCATAATTATTCTTTACATCTACATCCTGAAGTATTGTTTCTGTCTGAAGAAATTAAAATCTGCGATGGCAGCCCCATCACACAGTATATTTTTTGATTCCTTTTTTTACATTAAAACATTTTATATGAACATAATGTCACACAAAATGGTTTCATCCCTTCTGTTATCCCTGTCTGATCTGCTCATTCAGGTGATAAAGTGGTTTGTTTTTCACTCAATAGTGAAAAGAAAATTATTACCTGACTTTCACAAATAGCTGATATACTAAGAAGCATTTGATAGAATGTAAAAATTGACACAAACAGTGACACAGCAGAAAAAACAACAACACATGAGATGAAGATGTTTGCTTCTTTATTTATTTGCATCTATGAAGCATTATGAAAACATACTTTTCAAGTTCACATATTTCCAACAGTTATAATATCCAATCAGTGGATTGCTATTTATTTTTAGGGCACCAGGCATGCCACTGTGCCAACCTCCAATGCAGCATCAACATGTCTCTGCTGGTCATCAGCCTGGGATGGTGGTACAATGCAGACTTCAATGATATGTGACAACTAGATCAACTAAGGCAGAACTTGGCTAATGACCTCAAGCGGATTAACATCACTGCACTCTCAGGGAAACTGAAGCTCTGGTGCTTCCAGTTTGTTACCCAGACTACTGTGACCTTTGACAATGTATGAGGTCTCACTCAATCATACCAATCGACTAGAAAGGCTAGTGAGCTCCTACGTTAAGAAGTGGCTCGGACTTCCCAAATGCCTCAGCAGCGTCGGACGCTATAGCGACGGGATACTGTCATTGCCTATCCCTAGTCTGGTAGAGGAGTTTAAATGTGCAAAAGTGAGGCTTGAGATGTCACTCACAGACTCCCGGTACCCCATAGTGAGAGGCACTGCTCCCACCCTAGCAACGGGGAGGACGTGGACCCCAGCCACATCTGTGCTATTTGGATAATTTAGCTAATATCAGTTTATTACAATGTAATCAAGAAGAGATTTTCTTTTCTATGATTAAATATATATTGTTTATGACACTGCAGAAGGCATAACTAAAACCATGGAGTTAAATGAGGTGTTTTTTAAAAAATATTGAAAGAAGGTGAAATGTGTTTCTATCATACCTCATTCATTGGAATTTCAACTTTTTGCTCCTCATGATCCAAGAATGCTTGTAGTTCATCACTCTTGAACATGAACTCTGACTCATTAGAGAAGAGGACAGCGTCGCCATCAAAGGCAACACTCAGCTGATTCTCAGACTCTGTGATGATGTTTGTTGGTGTGAACATGATAGCAGCTGCTATACCTGATGCAGGGACATTCATTCACAGTAACACACAGAGTCATTAAAGTACAACAGCACAGACTGCACTTCATCTTAAAGTTAGCACAACATTTAACACTTTTACCTTCATTCAAAGCTTCCTGAACCTTCAACCCTGGTTCATCAGACAGTTACAGGTGGGTGTTGTTTCTTTTTAACTCACTCACAAGTTGATCTTCAGTCACAGGTAACAGAGTGATAAGTTCTTCCAGCCATGCAAACAAGAATGAATGAAAAGGCTACTGGACCATCTGTTTTACCAAAACTGTTTAGATTCATCACATAGTTTGTTTGTTCACACCTGGTCCACATTTCAGGCCTACATGCCCTGTTTCACACAACAAAACCAATTTCAACTCCACCTTGTTTATACATTATAGAGCATTTTACCGAAATGCAGAAGAAAAAAAGTAATAATGTGCCGTGTGTTAGTGAAAAATTATAAAAGTGAATCTTGAATCTTGAAAAATGCAGCACGAGCCAAAGTTTGAATACTAGATGTTCACATCACCTATCATTACTATTACTATCATTCTTATAATTAATCTGTGATTTTCCCATAGTGAGCTGGTGATCAATAAGCTGATCAATCAAGTTATAAATGTTTCAAAATTTATCAGTGTTAAATTGATCTAATTAAATATGGAAAAATTCATATGTTTCTGTTTCTGGCGACGCTGATTTTTATTGCAACTCATCGCAGCTGGTTAGCTCCACATCTCACCTCCAGCCTGGACACCTCTGATTTTTTTCTATTGTTGTTTCTTTGTTTATATCCAAGAGTCTTTTGAAAAATGTTATGACTCAAGTGTTGTGAATGAAGGTTTAAAGGAGTGTTAGACCTAAACAGGCTGAACAAGTCTGTAGCTTTTCTGGCTATTGGTGTAACGTGGCATTTAAATTGATGATTGAGATTCTCAGAGATGTTAAAAAATGCTTATACCTTTTGTTATTCACACACCTAAGATAAAGTCCTTTAGTTTTGTAATTGTTTTTGTTTCCTGATTGTATACAAATAATACAAATAATAACATGTTACTGTGTTGCAGTGAGGATAAAGCCTCCCCGTCTTCTCTGTAACTCAATTACTTGATCTAACTGCTCGATCAGCTGTCTGGTATTCCGAAGCCTGTTTTCTCTCTGCAGGAATGGCAGGTCTGTCTGGGACCGCCACCGCAGCTGTGGGCTCTGTTGGAGGAGCTGTGGGATCTTTTCCTACTCTCATCTGAGACCAGGAAATTATTGAAATTGGAATTTTAAAAAAATAAAAATAAATGATATCTACTGCTGCAAATAGGAAACAGTTGTAATAGTGTGTCTTGCTTCAGTCAAGCTTGGCTGAAATCTGAGTGCTGGTATCGCTGTGGTGTTTTATTATGAAACACATGAACACTGTCAAATTGTGCAACTTTGAATAAAAAAAACAAAGTGATCACAAAATTTGAGTGTCACACATGATACAAATGATATTTGTTTTTTCACTGCATCATTGTGCACTGATAAAAAAGTGATATCTCATCATCTCAGACATGTTAAACACATTGATGGTCTGCCAAAACATGTCTGAAAACATGTCTCTCATTAATGACATCTGAGCATTTTTGTGCCAGAAAAAAGATTCCAGTTCAAACCACTCTACAGTTTGTGTTGCTCTCTGTCGCCCTCTGTTGTTCAGCTCTGAACATAAAGTTTTCTTACTGAGGAGAGGAAACTTTCCTTGCTATAAAAATCAGCCGATTTCAGAGCAGACACAGGGCAGATAAAGACATGGACCACGGTGAGTCATTTGAGTTCCTGTGCATGGAGATTGTTCCCTCTTTAGTTTTTCTCTCTTTTGGTTTACAGTTAAAAGGAAGACTGGCTATTTTAATGACACCCCACAGATTGTCATCATCATATTGCATGATTACTGGGACACCCATATAATGAAAAAAACAAAAAACAAACTGCTAATGCCTGCCAGTGCTACCCCTCAGCATCCAAGTAGATACATGGTATCAATTTGATTTGAACTCTCCTGAGATTTTTAGTATAGATACAGCGATGGTATCGATTTGAAACTCCTACATCACCTCGTCTTGACTTATCGCATCGACACTTGGGTGCCTGCACTACACCACCTGGTGTGGTCACAATACCCTGTGTATGGGTGATAGTATAAAAGGTATGTTTTTTTTTTTGTTTGTTTTTTCAAACCCTTTCAAACTCTAACCCTGTTAGTTCCTGATCTATGTCTTGTAAACAGGTTTGGGGGAGGAGTCAGAAATAAACTAGTGTAAAACGTCTGTAAGACGTTTTTTCTCATATTCAAGTCAGAGAGATGACTGAACATCTTAGTGACACAAAATCTGTTTTCATCTGTTCTTTTGGAACATTTGTATGTGGCATTTTCTATCAGCTGTCTTGTGGAACAGTTTCCAGAACACTGATGGATTTTCATTATGTACAGCCCTGATATTCTCTCAGAAGCTGAGAAAATATCAGGGCTGAAAAGCCAGATTTTTAAAAAAGGCTTTATTTCCTTCCATATCTGCATCTCAATTTATATTATTGTGGGTAATTTCACTCCTTAAATTGTCAGTGTTATAAACACATGCCTGCAATCACAACAACTGCCTTACCTGTCAATGAAATGCAAAAAGATATCAAATATATTTTTTTGCAATGAGCAATTAATAATAATTCTTACAGGCTATATGAAGGGATAACATCATTATAAAAAGATACAGTCTCACATGTCTCTTCCCAGTGCATGTGCATGTCCAGATAACTCAGATGACACCAAAAACTCAACTGCAGATATGGAAATATGTGTAATATGTTTTTTCCCAGTGTCCAATCCCTGCCACATGCCCCGTTTCATATGACAAAACCAGTTTTAAGTCCACCTTGTTTATACATTATACAGATTTTTATCACCTTTTTACCGCCATTCAAAACAAGTTCCATAATGAGTGGTGTGTTAGTGAAAAAAGTACCTGTAGATGATACGACAAAAAAGGCAGCATGAAGCAAAGTTGGACTAGCTGTTATTTTTAAATTGATCTATGATGTTAAAACAGTTTTTATGAAGGGATCTTTAACATTTAATCTCACTCTTGATAACTGCACTGAGTGATTGTGTTTGCTGAAATGTTCTATTTCCAATTGTAAACTGTTTTTCAAGAGCAGTAATTAAAAGGCTAGAACAGCAGCTAGTTTGCTTTCTTCAACCTCTATTTATAGAGAAATAGTGTGTTTTGGGAACATTTCTTCCCATTTTCGTGGCCTCATAAGAAGTACTACACAAACAGTAATGTAGTACACAAACATTTAATATAAAGTTGGTAGCTTAGAGTATTTCTTAAAAGTGTGGAGATGCATGTAGTGTCTGATATAGATGGAATAGTGTTGGGAATTATTCCAGCAGGACCCTGCTGTGAGCATGAGAGTACTGACAGCAATGATACAAAGTTATATGAGGACTATGAAGACAGTGAAGTAGACAAAGCTTATGTTCTTACACAGTTTTCTGAGCAAACACTTGAAATGTTTAAACAATGGAGGAATTATTCAGATTCTTCACTTTCCAACAAAGTACTAACATCACACTGTGAACATTGTCAGTAGTTTACATTCTGTGTTTGTAGCATTAATATTATGTGAGAACAATGCAATCAGTAAAAAGGTGGAATCAAAGAGATCTGAAAAATATTTTTTGTTTTAAATATTTTGTTTTGTTTATATTTTTATTTATTGTCGACAAGCTTCATTTAATATTACATTACAGTAAATTTGGTTAACTATTTTTATTCAGTCCTGACACTGGCACAGCCAGATATTCAGCCTTCATTTTTTTAACAGTTCATACATTGAATAGTTTTCATTTCTTACCAAATTAATTATCTTTTTCTCTCTTTCATTTTTTTTCATTATTATTATTCAATTCAATTCAGTTTTATTTATACAGCACCAAATCACAACAACGGTCGCTTTATATTTGTAAGGAAGACCCTACAATTTATGTCACAATAGCAGGAAGTCAGAACCCAAAATTCAGACTGGGCAGACCGTTCAATCACAAAGGTTTGTTTTTTATTCAAACAAAGGCAGTGTGACCAAAAAGTCAGAGAACTCAGGATTAGGCTGAGCGATCTGCGCAGAGACAGAGTGATTCAGAATTGATGGGGGGGTTCAGATAATCTGAGTTAACTGTTCCCGCGAGACTTCTGGAGCTGAGAGGGGTTAGTCCGTAAGGCGAACCAGGGAGGGAACGGTGGACAGCAGGCAGGCGGATGAAGGGCTCAGAGTTCCACAATCCATTCAGAAAAGTTGAGGGCAGATGGCTTGAGGTTTTTGACCGGCGCGATCTTCTTCAGCTGACGAACTGGAACAAATAGAGAACTAGTTACCAAATAACTAGAACTAGAAATAAACACTAGAAGGCAGATCTGATTACCACTGAAGATGTGAAGAGAGTCTGGTGAAGCTCTGTGGCACACGCCGTCCTGAAGAACTGCCTGCTCCATGAAGAGATCCAGCTGAGCAGGAAAGACTCTGCCCTAGGGTGGACCCCTCCTCTCCACAGGAGGGGAGAGAGGGAAAGAAACGTTTCCATGAAACAAAGAGAGAAATTCTGGGTTTATGACATTTTTATTTCTTTTATATCATCAGCTCTGCTTGTCCCACAAATTTGAAGCTTCAGACCCTAAATTAACCAAATGTAATGTTTCTTTAATCAGCACAGTAATCTTCAGCTCTGCTTGTCAGTATGAAGATGTTTGTAGTCAAATATGAATTACCTGACATGAAAAACATGTATTGAGTACCACAGTGAAATTTTTTCAAAACAGGAGTAATTGTTACTAAAAATGGGCTTTTGTATGTCTGTGTAGATATTTCCTTAAACATTATAAGTGATTTATGAGGACTGATTTAGTTTCAAAAACATCAGTGGAAACATTTTGCATACGCTTCATGGAATATTACATTCAAATGAAGGTACTATAACCATGAAAAACAAGGACTTTCCAAACTGACCTAAACTATTGAGCAGTAGTGTATATTGTATGTTTGTATCTGACTGTATCTGATCGAGATTTTGAAATAAAGACTCAACTTTTTAACTCTGTATTTTAACAAAAATTGAGCTAAACTATTCCAACTCCAATGAAAAACTCTCACTAACAAGTCCACTTTATTGCGTGCTCATTGGTTTCTTCTTATCAGTGGCTCATAGCTGTTTAACAAATGCACTTTTACATTCTTATTAATACTGATCTGTCACGCTCATCAGTGGCTCATGGTTGCTTAAAGCCTATGTCTGTACTTGACCACAGAGGCAGAGCATCATTCAATCCTGCCAGCTGCCTATCTTGGTAGCATTTAAGGATGACAGACTCCACTTTCTCTGCAGCAAGACAGCTCATAACGTTTTAACAGTCTGTCCCTGTCCTGATACTCTACATCATCTGCTATAATCACTAACCATGGACTCTCACTGCAATGTACGCTACAGCTCAAAGTTTGAATCCAGTCAGAAATGTCTTGATTTATGAAGAAAATAAAGGTTAGTTTGATGTTGATTAATCAGAAATGTAAAGAACTATAAATGCTTAATAGTAACATTGACCATAAATGATGAATGAGGTTTAATGGAATATCTACACAGGTGTACACAGGCCCATTTTCAGCAACAATACCTCCTGTCTTCCAGTGGTCCATTGTCTTATCTACTGTAAGTTTATCATGTTAAATCCCAACTTATCAGTCAAGAAAACTTTTACCAAAGATATCAGCACAGACCAAAACTACTTTGCTGATTAAGAAAATAATACATTTCCACACATTACTGTGTGGATCATCCCATTTTCTCTTTTCACACTGATTAAACCAAGTTGGCACTTTTCCATAAACACAGTGGCACATCCAAATGTTCACAACCTTCAACTTTGCATCAGTTTCACACATTGAATAGTTTCCATTTATTAGGATGAGTATTCTTCACTAACTTTTTTATTTTCTATCATTTTTAATCTCTTTGAATACTTTTTGAACCCACAAATTTGAAGCTTCAGACCCTAAATTAACCAAATGTAATGTTTCTTTAATCAGCACAGTAATCTTCAGCTCTGCTTGTCAGTATGAAGATTGTTACGAGTTCGAAATTGAGGATGAGAGTAAAACAATGATAGTCCAGAAGAGGTCGGTCAAACAATTGATTTTAATGAATGCACGCAGCGTGGAGAGGTGTAAACTGCAAAACATCAGTTGTACATCTCTACCCAAAATACACTCTAGATTGCTTTTATAACATCAGGGTATTGTAACGCCCCCTCTTGCGTTTACAAGCACATAATTTGCATGTAGAGAACATTCATGTATTTTAAGAGATAACTGCAGACACAGAAGTTCCCCTTTCTGGCATCCATCCAAATATGGTGATGATCTCAGGCCTTTGAGGTCCCCATGGACTTGTCCTCCTTGTGTCACCTGTTGCTAGGCAAACTCAAATGCAACAAGAAGCTGAATACATTCAGGCCTTTGCTCAGCTACTATTTTACTTGTAACAATATACTCAGCATATGAGTTTTGATATATATATTTAACTCAATCATTTTAAAGTGGTTATAACTGCACCTGTCATAAACATGTTAATATTTGATTATGATAACCCCTGTAATACAAATTATAACATAATGCCAACAGCTTCAATAAATGCTTTGATGAAATGATAATTAATGCAACGATAAGATGATGGTCTTGAACAGTAGCAGTAAAAATAATCTCTTTAATTCTACAAGATGTTTGTAGTCAAATATGAATTACCTGACATGAAAAACATGTATTGAGTACCACAGTGAAATTTTTTCAAAACAGGAGTAATTGTTACTAAAAATGGGCTTTTGTATGTCTGTGTAGATATTTCCTTAAACATTATAAGTGATTTATGAGGACTGATTTAGTTTCAAAAACATCTGTGGAAACATTTTGCACAAGCTTCATGGAATATTACATTCAAATGAAGGTACTATAACCATGAAAAACAAGAACTTTCCAAAGTGACCCAAACTATTGAGCAGTAGTGTATATTGTATGTTTGTATCTAACTGTATCTGATCGAGATTTTGAAACAAAGACAACTTTTTAGCTCTGTATTTTAACAAAAATTGAGCTAAACTATTCCAACTCCAATGAAAAACTCTCCCTAACAAGTCCACTTTATTGCGTGCTCATTGGTTTCTTCTTATTAGTGACTCATAGCTGTTTAACAAATCCACTTTTACATTCTTATTAATACTGATCTGTCACACTCATCAGTGGCTCATGGTTGCTTAAAGCCTATGTCTGTACTTGACCACAGAGGCAGAGCATCATTCAATCCTGCCAGCTGCCTATCTTGGTAGCATTTAAGGATGACAGACTCCACTTTCTCTGCAGCAAGACAGCTCATAACGTTTTAACAGTCTGTCCCTGTCCTGATACTCTACATCATCTGCTATAATCACTAACCATGGACTCTCACTGCAATGTACGCTACAGCTCAAAAGTTTGAATCCAGTCAGAAATGTCTTGTTTTATGAAGAAAATAAAGGTTAGTTTGATGTTGAGTAATCAGAAATGTAAAGAAATATAAATGCTTAATAGTAACATTGACCATAAATGATGAATGAGGTTTAATGGAATATCTACACAGGTGTACACAGGCCCATTTTCAGCAACGATACCTCCTGTCTTCCAGTGGTCCATTGTCTTATCTACTGTAAGTTTATCATGTTAAATCCCAACTTATCAGTCAAGAAAACTTTTACCAAAGATATCAGCACAGACCAAAACTACTTTGCTGATTAAGAAAATAATACATTTTCACACATTACTGTGTGGATCATCCCATTTTCTCTTTTCACACTGATTAAACCAAGTTGGCACTTTTCCATAAACACAGTGACACATCCAAATGTTCACAACCTTCACCTTTGCATCAGTTTCACACATTGAATAGTTTCCATTTATTAGGATGAGTATTCTTCACTAACTTTTTTATTTTCTATCATTTTTAATCTCTTTGAATACTTTTTGAACCCACAAATTTGAAGCTTCAGACCCTAAATTAACCAAATGTAATGTTTCTTTAATCAGCACAGTAATCTTCAGCTCTGCTTGTCAGTATAAAGATGTTTGTAGTCAAATATGAATTACCTGACATGAAAAACATGTATTGAGTACCACAGTGAGATTTTTTCAAAACAGGAGTATTTGTTACTAAAAATGGGCTTTTGTATGTCTGTGTAGATATTTCCTTAAACATTATAAGTGATTTATGAGGACTGATTTAGTTTCAAAAACATCTGTGGAAACATTTTGCATACGCTTCATGGAATATTACATTCAAATGAAGGTACTATAACCATGAAAAACAAGGACTTTCCAAACTGACCTAAACTATTGAGCAGTAGTGTATATTGTATGTTTGTATCTAACTGTATCTGATCGAGATTTTGAAATAAAGACTCAACTTTTTAACTCTGTATTTTACCAAAAATTGAGCTAAACTATTCCAACTCCAATGAAAAACTCTCCCTAACAAGTCCACTTTATTGCGTGCTCATTGGTTTCTTCTTATCAGTGGCTCATAGCTGTTTAACAAATCCACTTTTACATTCTTATTAATACTGATCTGTCACGCTCATCAGTGGCTCATGGTTGCTTAAAGCCTATGTCTGTACTTGACCACAGAGGCAGAGCATCATTCAATCCTGCCAGCTGCCTATCTTGGTAGCATTTAAGGATGACAGACTCCACTTTCTCTGCAGCAAGACAGCTCATAACGTTTTAACAGTCTGTCCCTGTCCTGATACTCTACATCATCTGCTATAATCACTAACCATGGACTCTCACTGCAATGTACGCTACAGCTCAAAAGTTTGAATCCAGTCAGAAATGTCTTGTTTTATGAAGAAAATAAAGGTTAGTTTGATGTTGAGTAATCAGAAATGTAAAGAAATATAAATGCTTAATAGTAACATTGACCATAAATGATGAATGAGGTTTAATGGAATATCTACACAGGTGTACACAGGCCCATTTTCAGCAACAATACCTCCTGTCTTCCAGTGGTCCATTGTCTTATCTACTGTAAGTTTATCATGTTAAATCCCAACTTATCAGTCAAGAAAACTTTTACCAAAGATATCAGCACAGACCAAAACTACTTTGCTGATTAAGAAAATAATACATTTCCACACATTACTGTGTGGATCATCCCATTTTCTCTTTTCACACTGATTAAACCAAGTTGGCACTTTTCCATAAACACAGTGGCACATCCAAATGTTCACAACCTTCACCTTTGCATCAGTTTCACACATTGAATAGTTTCCATTTATTAGGATGAGTATTCTTCACTAACTTTTTTATTTTCTATCATTTTTAATCTCTTTGAATACTTTTTGAACCCACAAATTTGAAGCTTCAGACCCTAAATTAACCAAATGTAATGTTTCTTTAATCAGCACAGTAATCTTCAGCTCTGCTTGTCAGTATGAAGATGTTTGTAGTCAAATATGAATTACCTGACATGAAAAACATGTATTGAGTACCACAGTGAGATTTTTTCAAAACAGGAGTATTTGTTACTAAAAATGGGCTTTTGTATGTCTGTGTAGATATTTCCTTAAACATTATAAGTGATTTATGAGGACTGATTTAGTTTCAAAAACATCTGTGGAAACATTTTGCATAAGCTTCATGGAATATTACATTCAAATGAAGGTACTATAACCATGAAAAACAAGAACTTTCCAAAGTGACCCAAACTATTGAGCAGTAGTGTATATTGTATGTTTGTATCTAACTGTATCTGATCGAGATTTTGAAATAAAGACTCAACTTTTTAACTCTGTATTTTACCAAAAATTGAGCTAAACTATTCCAACTCCAATGAAAAACTCTCCCTAACAAGTCCACTTTATTGCGTGCTCATTGGTTTCTTCTTATTAGTGACTCATAGCTGTTTAACAAATCCACTTTTACATTCTTATTAATACTGATCTGTCACGCTCATCAGTGGCTCATGGTTGCTTAAAGCCTATGTCTGTACTTGACCACAGAGGCAGAGCATCATTCAATCCTGCCAGCTGCCTATCTTGGTAGCATTTAAGGATGACAGACTCCACTTTCTCTGCAGCAAGACAGCTCATAACGTTTTAACAGTCTGTCCCTTTCCTGATACTCTACATCATCTGCTATAATCACTAACCATGGACTCTCACTGCAATGTACGCTACAGCTCAAAAGTTTGAATCCAGTCAGAAATGTCTTGATTTATGAAGAAAATAACGGTTAGTTTGATGTTGATTAATCAGAAATGTAAAGAAATATAAATGCTTAATAGTAACATTGACCATAAATGATGAATGAGGTTTAATGGAATATCTACACAGGTGTACACAGGCCCATTTTCAGCAACAATACCTCCTGTCTTCCAGTGGTCCATTGTCTTATCTACTGTAAGTTTATCATGTTAAATCCCAACTTATCAGTCAAGAAAACTTTTACCAAAGATATCAGCACAGACCAAAACTACTTTGCTGATTAAGAAAATAATACATTTCCACACATTACTGTGTGGATCATCCCATTTTCTCTTTTCACACTGATTAAACCAAGTTGGCACTTTTCCATAAACACAGTGACACATCCAAATGTTCACAACCTTCACCTTTGCATCAGTTTCACACATTGAATAGTTTCCATTTATTAGGATGAGTATTCTTCACTAACTTTTTTATTTTCTATCATTTTTAATCTCTTTGAATACTTTTTGAACCCACAAATCTGAAGCTTCAGACCCTAAATTAACCAAATGTAATGTTTCTTTAATCAGCACAGTAATCTTCAGCTCTGCTTGTCAGTATGAAGATGTTTGTAGTCAAATATGAATTACCTGACATGAAAAACATGTATTGAGTACCACAGTGAAATTTTTTCAAAACAGGAGTATTTGTTACTAAAAATGGGCTTTTGTATGTCTGTGTAGATATTTCCTTAAACATTATAAGTGATTTATGAGGACTGATTTAGTTTCAAAAACATCTGTGGAAACATTTTGCATAAGCTTCATGGAATATTACATTCAAATGAAGGTACTATAACCATGAAAAACAAGGACTTTCCAAACTGACCCAAACTATTGAGCAGTAGTGTATATTGTATGTTTGTATCTGACTGTATCTGATCGAGATTTTGAAACAAAGACAACTTTTTAACTCTGTATTTTAACAAAAATTGAGCTAAACTATTCCAACTCCAATGAAAAACTCTCCCTAACAAGTCCACTTTATTGCGTGCTCATTGGTTTCTTCTTATTAGTGACTCATAGCTGTTTAACAAATCCACTTTTACATTCTTATTAATACTGATCTGTCACGCTCATCAGTGGCTCATAGTTGCTTAAAGCCTATGTCTGTACTTGACCACAGAGGCAGAGCATCATTCAATCCTGCCAGCTGCCTATCTTGGTAGCATTTAAGGATGACAGACTCCACTTTCTCTGCAGCAAGACAGCTCATAACGTTTTAACAGTCTGTCCCTGTCCTGATACTCTACATCATCTGCTATAATCACTAACCATGGACTCTCACTGCAATGTACGCTACAGCTCAAAAGTTTGAATCCAGTCAGAAACGTCTTGTTTTATGAAGAAAATAACGGTTAGTTTGATGTTGAGTAAAACAAAATTAATCTAAAATTTTAAGAACTATAAATGCTCAATAGTAACATTGACCATAAATGATGAATGGGGTTTAATGGAATATCTACACAGGTGTACACAGGCCCATTTTCAGCAACAATACCTCCTGTCTTCCAGTGGTCCATTGTCTTATCTACTGTAAGTTTATCATGTTAAATCCCAACTTATCAGTCAAGAAAACTTTTACCAAAGATATCAGCACAGACCAAAACTACTTTGCTGATTAAGAAAATAATACATTTCCACACATTACTGTGTGGATCATCCCATTTTCTCTTTTCACACTGATTAAACCAAGTTGGCACTTTTCCATAAACAACGTGAACATTTGGGTGTGCCACTACCTTCAGCTTTTGATCAGCTTCACTCATGAAAGATTTTTCATATCTAAAATTAATCTTTTTTTCTGATAAATAATTTTAAAAATCCTTTACTTCGAGCCATTTTAACACTGTATTACAAAAAAGCCAACAAATCTCCAGTTTTTTTTTAATCATTACAAATTTTTCATGTCTGTTATTGTGTTTGCAGCTCAGCAGGCCTAAGCAACTTTAAACGTTTTCAGAAGCTGTCATATTTTTCTGTTTGTCTTCAAAGTTTAGGAGCTGTGTCTCAATTTCACTAAGGCCTACAATGTTTCAAATAAACTACATTAATTCAACATACTATTACCATTGAATAATGCTGAGAACTGACTAAACATCTGACACACTGAGCGTAAGAGAAACAAAAAGGCAACCCATTTCCTTGTTTTTTAGTTGAGACCAAAACCGTTGTGCTGATTAAGGAAACAAGACATTTTTGTCACATTAATGTCTGCATTATCATATTTTCTTTTTCTATTGTGAATAAACCACCCAGGTGTTCAAAACCTTCTGCGTTTTAGCATTTTCACACATAAGACTTCTCCAATTCTTGTTAAAAATAATTTCATCTTCATTTTGAAAACAATTGAACCCACACAGCTGGAGCTTCAGACCCCAAACTAACCAAATTTAACTTTTCTTCAATCAGCACAATAATTTTGAGCTCTTTGTGTGTTTTGTCTACTCACAGTTTGCTGTCTGCTTCTTTTACTTGGTCCACGATGATCTCTGCACCATCTTTCTCCTCTTGTATCTCTCCTCATGCTGCACCTTCATGTGTCCTTTCCTCAGATGTATTCCTACCAGCTGCTTCCATGTTTCCACCTCGAGTTTTGTTATCCAAATTTGCAAATTTAAGAGAAATCCTCAAAAGTTTTCCTGCTTGAAATCTTCTTACAACCTGCTGTCCCATTGCCATCGTTTAAATGTGTTCTATTTCATTTGTGTTTTGTATTTTTTTGACTTCATATTGCCATGACAACATAACACTGAGCATTATGGTATATTAACCCTGGAGAACCAATGGGGTCGGATCTGACCCCATGGGTCCTCCAGGGTTAAATCAGGGAGGTCTGTCCTACTGCAGGAGACTTGGTGTTCCATGTTGATGTCAGCAGCTAATTAAAATGTCTGTTAATGATGTTTATCTTAAATAGACACTCACTGAGCAGGAATTTAACTACAGACCTTCATGGCCCCCATCAGTGTTTTTCAGTGTGCTCTGCAGCAATGGTCACAGTGGCTGATTTTAGTGGTTAAAGCACATTTTGCAACATTGAGATCATCTGGGTAACAAATTAATCCTTCATACTTATCAGGGTGCAGGAGTGGGCTCATTAATGTGTTAGCTTTTATCTCCATCTCATCCAAAGCTTACATAAAACAGGTATGTCCTTCTTTTGTTTTTGTTCATTTTAATTGGCTTTCTTTATATACACAAATTAAAAATGTTGTCAGGTCAAATCAATTCTACAATGTTTTTCTTTGATTTTTGATGAACACCTGTGTGTGCTAATTTTTACTGTGTACATTTCATGTTGACATCCCCCATGACAACATCACAAAAACCTGTTTTATTGTGAATACATATGTGTGATGGCTCTTAGACATCTTCCAGGTTTTGGCGGCTACTTGTATTAGGGAGTGGCTTATTTAGAGCAATATTTGTCACCGTGCTTAGTTACTCCACTGAGACTATATATGGACCTCAGCAACCTCAGTTTCTATCGCTCATTCTTCCAGGTCATTTGGGATTATTTGAATTTTATTTGCTTTACACACGCATCCACACACTACACACATTACAGACAAAATGGTGATATTCTTGACATTGTTTTTAAATACATTTATTTTTTCAGTGAGGTGTCCATATTTTGTCTTTCCCTTTCAGCCAGCAGTGTGACATGAATGGTGGCTGATGCATGTGGTGACTAGTGATGGGATTTCTGGCTCTTTTTAGAGAACCGGCTCTTTCGGCTCGGCTCACTAAAAAGAGCCAGCTCTTTCGGCTCCGAACCGGCTCTTCAGGTTGTTTTGTTGCTTTAATTAATTTATTATTAACAATAATATAAAATTATGCACAAAAGGAATTACTAATGTAAAAAAAAAAGTGGTTTTATTTATATATGTTTATATATAAATATATGTGGTGGCCCCTAGAGACAAAGCACGTACAAACTCCAAAACACATTTCTAGCATTAACTGAACTTCCAAAACAGAGCTACCTAGATCACTTAAATTACACAATTGAAAGCATATGTGTATTGTTTGTGTATTTATACACAAGCACTCATATATATTCAAATAATTTAAAAAAAAAAGTTCATTTACCTGTTACTACCACACACCAAATCCGGTCGTTGGTACTTGCTGGCTTGTGTAGCCACTAGGTAACAAAAGCTCAACACTGCGCCTAGCATTCTGGAGCACTTCTGTTCTCTTTTGTACGTGTTTTGAGTTTTTATGTGCTTCTGAGTTTTTACGTGTTTTGGAGTTTGTACGTGCTTTGTATGGTGTTAGTTCAGCAAGCATTACACACACGCAGGTAGGAACAGAGGATCACCGGAGATAACTCCTTTCTTTATTTTTCTTTTTCTTCTTCTCCAAAGCCACAACAACAACATACTCACTAGCGCCCTCTAGCGCTTCTGGTAAATGCATCTACAGAACAAATGCAATAGTATGTGGACACAACATCTTCCCCCTTTGAGCAAGGATTTCTTACATGAACCTGACTTCATCATTCTGATGTATGTCACCTAATACACGTTTAACATATTTCACATTACTCAGTAACATTCACTTCCCCATGACAAAGTCTTGGGTCCAGCAAGGTGGATTCCTCATCCTGGTGGGCCTAAGCCTACTATCAGACTCAGAGTTAGATGCTAGATCAGTTCCTGGTTCATGACAGTCCATTGTTGTGTCAGAATCAGTACCTGTGTTCAGCTCTGACAGAGCCGATAAGTGTGAGGCATTCCAGGTCCGTCCATCATCCAGCAAATAAGTATTTGGCCCTTTCCTTGTCATGACAGTCCTTGGTTTAGAAAACCTTAACTTGCCTTTCTTTACCTTCCATGGCTTCCTAACCCGTACCTTGTCACCAGGTTGAAAGTTGGATGGTTTGGCGTGTCTGTGAGCATCGGTGTATTCTTTCATTTTCATTTGCTTATTCTTAACTCTTTCGCACATGGTATGCCTCTCTGTCTGAGGAACAGGCATATCCATTACCTGTAACTTTGTTCTCATTCGTCGTCCATGGAGCAGTTCTGAAGGGGAAACTCCAGTTGTTGAATGAGGGGTTGCTCTGTTCTCAAGAACGATTTCCAGGGTTGTCCTTGAATCGAGGCAGTCTGTAGGCAGTCTTTAACGCATCTATTGAATCTCTCAACTTCCCCATTAGCTCTTGGGTAATACACTGAAGATCTTAGGTGTTGTATTCCCCTGCTTTTGAGGAAGTCAGCAAACTCAGCAGAGAGAAATTGGGAGCCATTGTCACTTATCAATGTCTTTGGATTCCCTTCACGAGAGAAAACTACAGAAAGGAACTGAATGATAGTGGCTGCATCAGCTCGGGGAGCAAAAGCTACTTCAGGCCACTTACTAAAGTAGTCTACCAATGTGATGGCAAATCTACAGTCAGAAGGGGCTATTTCAAAAGGGCCTATGATGTCCACAGACACCTTTTCCCAAGCAGCAGCTGGTAAAGGAATGGGTTGAAGTGGAGCATCATGGGTGACAGTGGACTTGTCATTCTGTCTGCACGTTGCACAGTTTTTTATCAGTGTCTCTATGTGACAATCCATTTTGGGCCACCAGTACAATTCCCTCAGGCGTTGTTTGGTACGTACAATGCCTTGGTGAGTTTCATGAGCTATATCAGTGAGTTTTTTCTGCAACAACTCAGGCACGAGCAAACAATGTGTACCTCTGACGATGCACTCATTCATGACTGCAAGTTCATGGCAGATTGGGAAGTACGGCTGTAAGTCAGGTTCCAGTGACGTCTTCCTTGCAGGCCAGCCTTTCCGTATCTGCACACGGAGCTTTGTGAACACTGGACAGGCTTTGCACACTGACTGGAAGTCATCCTCAGACACAGCACTCAGATCAGTGAGGATGGCTGCAACTGACTCTACATCCCCTGCACATGCCATGTCTGTCTCAGGAAGTGGGAGCCTAGAAAGACAGTCAGCAACATGGTTCAATGACCCAGTTCTATATTCCACTTCA
Source organism: Pelmatolapia mariae (assembly GCF_036321145.2). NCBI lineage: Eukaryota > Metazoa > Chordata > Actinopteri > Cichliformes > Cichlidae > Pelmatolapia > Pelmatolapia mariae. The sequence continues at coordinate 47,050,114 of NC_086241.1, forward strand.
TAGTCAAACTCCAACAGGCGAGCTGACCATCTGGCTATGCGTAGACCAGCTCTGTTATTGCCCTTAGTAGTCAGTAATGTTGTAAGTGCTTGGTGATCTGTTCGTAGGAGGAATTTTCTGCCCCAGAGCCATGTGCGCCATTTTTCAGCAGCCCAGACGCAAGCTAGGGCTTCCTTCTCAACGATTGAGTATTTCCTCTCTGCATCAGACAGGCTGCGAGATGCAAATGCAACAGTCTGTTCTGCATCATTACCGTCAAGTTGAGTCAAAACAGCACCTACACCGTAGTCTGAGGCATCTGTCGAGACTATGGTTGGCTTACTGGGGTCGAACATCACCAGAGCAGGGCTGTGCACGATTAACTGCTTGACTTGATCAAACGCTGCTTGAGCTGCTTCGTTCCAGTGGAATGAACAGTCCTTACGCAGAAGAGCTCTCATAGGTTCAACAACAGTCGCGTAATTTGGCACAAACTTGCTGTACCATGCACTCAAGCCAAGAAATGAGCGCAGGGTTGCAGGATCAGTAGGGGGCGGAGCATGCAGGATAGCAGTGACATGAGAGTCATCTGGCAGCAGACCTGGACCGATCTTTTGACCCAGAAAGCTCAGAGTAGTTTGACGGAGTTGACATTTGTCAACATTGAGTTTCAGTCCTGCATTGTTGATTCTGTGTAACACAGCACACATTTTGGCCTCATGTTCGGCTTCTGAAGTTCCGTATATGATGACATCATCAAGATAGCATTGCACCCCTTTCTGGCCATGTAGGATCTGTGTCATCATCTTTTGGAACACTGCAGGCGCTGAACTCAACCCGTAGGGGACTCTGCAGTACTGGTACAGTCCTTCATGTGTAATGAAAGTGTAACCCACATAAAATGAGGGTACCACTTTAAGGACTGATATGAGGAGAGATGGACAGCCTGCCCAACCAATCGAAATGCACAGGTCCCAGTATGCTTTGACCAATGGGAAAGCAGCCTGCCGCTGCGTGTCCCACCCACCTGCTCTGTGTTCGCTGCTATGTGTGGAGGTAGTCGCGTGCTGGCAGGAGAAAAGAGAGTCTGAAGCTTTCGAGCTGGAAAAAGTGTTAGATATTAGTTGCAACCAACTGTGCTGCACATAAGTTCGCTGGTTATCAGCTACCTTCCATGGTAAGAGTAGCCACAGTGAGTAAACAGGCGAATGCTGCAGTTTTCTGGCGACTTTAGAAAGTACCGCGTGGAGCTAAACTGTTAGCCTTTGTTAGCTCTGGTTGCTATCAACTGCCTTAAAGTTCATCTCAATCTGCTTCCAGAAGTAAGGTAACACTTGAAGTGCAACTTATGCTTATTTTCCTTCACGTCGTATTACTGTTATTAAAGAGAAAAAACAATGTCCTGTTACGTTATTTAGAGCCCCGCATTTTCCGACCGAGAGACACCATACCATTGTCTTCGGCCGTGATGCACTGAGATCGGTGAGCACATGTTGTATGTCTCAGTTAGTTCACATCTGTTTCACATTATATCGTTGAGAAACTGAATTTATCTGAATTGTTTGATTAATAGTTGTCGCATATGCACTGACTTTACTTGGGTTAATGCATAGTTTGTGTAAGAGAGATGTTTTATTTTTGCAAATTTGAGTATTTTAATTGCAAATTGATGTTGAATGTGATGTCAACAAAATTCTAAGTTGTGAATTATAGCTAGAACAGTATAATTAATATTTGAATTGCTCTTCTGACCCTGTCTGTTGACAGGTCAGGTTTTTTTTTGTATGCTGAATTGTTCCTGAGGTGGATTCCTCTGGTGAAATAGATGGCGAGCCTTCCCACCTGGACTTAGAGAGACTGAGATTCGCTTCTTTTCCACTTGATGATCTGCTGCACCTTGCGGTGTGGTAGGACTGTATCACTCACACTTTCACACACAGCTGGTTATACATAAGACCACTGACTGACATTCTTCCACCCCTATTTTCTTTCACACCCTGGGAATATTTTGGACTTTACCCCTTGGACATTTTTTATTTGGGACTTTAAATAATAAGCTGTTGTGTAGAACATCCTCCACATGTGAAAAGAGTGTGAGATTTTCATTTGAATGTACATTAGATTCGTGTAATCTGTTTCTATAAGAGTTAAGGAGTCAGGTTACTAGGGTGCACCCGAACATTGAAACCCGAACATTGAAACCCGAACATTGAAACCCGAATGTTGAAACCGAACATTGAAAACCAAAAGTAACACTTGGCCAAGTCATTGTTTTAGTAGTTTATGTGTTTTACTTTTCTTTCTTTTTGTAAGTTTCCTTTCTAACATTGTAAAGTGTCATTAACCTGTGCTTGTCAACCTTATAGTGTATTTCACTAAAGTCGTCTGGTTCTTTTGAGTTACATTCGTGTCTCTGTGTCTCATTTAAACACACCCCTGTGCTCCTATAGTCGAGCCTATTGGCCCATTGATATATTCTTTTCAACAATTCCCCTTACTGTGTTACAGTGAGAGCTCTGGCGAGCCAGCCAGGAGCATGGTTGTGTGTGTTTAAGTGCCAAACAATTTGTGTGTGGTGTTTAAACGTGCTTAATCTGAGCTGCAACTTCTAGAGAAAAAATGGATGTTGTACTACGTGAATCTGTCAGTATTCCCAATTCTGTAGTTGTTAGTGGGCTTACAGGATCAGAGACTGATGAGGAAGTGTCCACTTTCCTCCAAAAATATGGTTCCATCAACCGTTACTTTCGTCTAGACGATCCTGAGTCAGATTACCATAAGCACATGATCATCGAGTTTACTCATGAGACTGCCATGCACACATTGGAGCCACTGTTACCTCTGCGGCTTCCAAGCACAACCCAAGCAGGCATTGTGTATGAGTTACAGGCCTTAGGAAGTGTTTATACCCTTGATGCCAGAAACAAAGCCACTAAAATATACATGGAACAACTCCGTGAAATTGCCAAACTGAGTGGAAATTCATTAGAGGAGATGTTGAAGGAAGAACTTAAAAATCTGGTTTCATCTGCAGGAAGTGCTATTTCCCAATCACCTCAAACTGGTCCAGAATCCTCAACTGTACAGAGCCCACTTCCACAGAAAGACTTAACCAGCAAGGGAGACGTTTCATTTTCTGAGGACCCTCAATCAGTGTCACCCCTAGACTCCACAGTTTTGACATCACCAAATAACGCAAGTAAGCCTCTTACCTCTCCCAATATCAGTGAAAACCTGACTGATTTCAGCCCCTCACAGACTCTTCCAGTTTCTTCTGGGGCCACTACTAGCCCCATAATTGATGTTAATCCAACTGCTGTTCAGCGAGTAGTTGTTGAACATGTAGTGCGCAGCAATGAGAGCTCACCCCAGTTCGCTTCATCTGGTAGACTCAGGGCTTTTTCAGTCCTAGCCATGAGGCAGATTATGATACGTGGCGAGCTAGTGTTGAAATCCTTATTAGAGATCCTTCTGTGTCTGATCTGCACTGCACACAACGTATACTAGACAGTCTGCTTCCTCCTGCTTCCGAGATGATTAAACATCTGAGTCCACAGTCTAGACCCTCTGCTTATCTTGAGTTGCTTGACTCTGCCTACGGAACAGTCGAAGATGGTGATGAGCTGTACGCTAGGTTCATGAGCACATTTCAAAATGATGGAGAGAGAGCTTCTGTTTTCCTGCAAAGGCTGCACACTGCATTAAGTAGAACCATGAGACGTGGTGGTGTGTCTGCTCATGATTTTGACCAACAGCTCTTAAAGCAGTTCATTCGAGGTTGTTGGGAGAATACATTAATAATCGATCTTCAACTAGAACAAAAAAAGGAAAACCCACCTTCCTTTGCAGAGCTGCTGCTTCTTCTTAGGACAGAAGAAGATAAACAGGCGGCAAAATTGAGTCGCATGAGGCAGCATTTTAGTCATGCTAAGTCTGCCCAAAACTTTAGCAAGCAGCACGCCATGTCACATGTGCAACTCGCACACACCACCAATAATCTGGTGGACAAGTCTGATCTTGAGACACTAAAGCAACAAGTTGCTGACCTAAGCGTTCAGCTTAAGAGTCTGAGAATCATAAGCCGAAACAACCTAAGCAGCAAAAAGCGAGGTCCGTCCCTCTGTGTGTCACACCTGACACCCACGGTGTGAGACCAAAAGTGGCCAGTCAGCATCCCTCCGCATTTAAAACCAACAGCAGACCACGTCCATGGTACTGTTTCCAGTGTGGGGAGGATGGCCATGTCGTCTCAGTTTGTGATAAATCGCCAAATCCTTCGCTTGTAGCAGCTAAGAAAAAACAGCTGAAAGAAAAACAGGCTGCTTGGGAAGCCTCTAATGCTTCTCGAAGTGAGACACATTTAAACTGAAGTCTACTCCCATAGAGGGACATATGGGAGTGGAGTCTCACAATGTCAGTCCCAAAATCATGAAATCTGCCACTAAAAACGTTAAAGTGGAAGGATCAAAATTTCCACATGGCCTTGTAGGAACTAAGACCACAGCTCAAGTAACTGTTGCCGGAAGAGACACAAACTGTCTTTTGGACACGGGTTCACAAGTCACAACTGTACCCCAGTCTTTCTATGAAGAACATCTTGCAGATCTGACCATTCATCCCTTAAATGAGCTGCTTGAAGTGGAGGGTGCCAATGGCCAGTCTGTCCCCTACTTAGGATATGTTGAGCTTACCATCACCTTTCCTAAAGAGTTTGTAGGCTCTGATATTGTTGTTCACACTCTGGCCTTGGTTATCCCCCATCTCTGCTCTACAGCCCATGAGCAGGTTCTCATAGGCACAAACACCCTTGATGTCCTCTATGCTGATTACCAGAAGCTTTCACCCTTTCAGCCTTTGTTTAATGGGTATCAAGCAGTTCTCAAAATACTTGAGATACGACAAAGAAACTTTAGCTCTGGTAGCCTTGGTTGTGCAAAACTAACAGGTAAGATGCCTGCAGTCGTTCCTGCAGGACAGACAGTTGTCCTGGAGGCCTCTGTCAATGTAAATCCTGTGAACATGCAAAGAGATGTTGTCCTTGAACATCCTTCAGCTTCTTCACTACCAAATGGTTTGCTAGTTTCAGCAATTGCAGTCACTTTACCACGCAAACGTCAGTGTCTTCTCCCTGTCGTAGTGAGAAATGAAACCAACCATGACATTGTCATACCCCCCAAAACACCTTTGGCAGATGTTAATGCTATAGTGCAAGTGCTACACAAAGAGCAAACTGTCAGAGAACCAGACTGCTCTAAATTTCAAGCTAAGTCTTCCTCAGAACTGAGCTTTGATTTTGGAGATTCGCCTTTACCCACTGAATGGAAGGAGCGAATTACAAACATGTTAAACGACATGCCAAATGTCTTCTCTCAAAACGAATTGGACTTTGGGCACACTGACAAAGTCAAACACCATATCAAACTCAGTGATGAGACACCCTTTAAACAAAGAGCACGCCCCATACATCCCAATGATGTGGATGCTGTGAGACAACATCTACAGGAACTCCTTGATTCTGGTGTTATACGAGAATCTGAGTCTCCATTTGCTTCCCCCATTGTTGTCGTTCGCAAAAAGAATGGGTCTGTTCGTCTGTGTGTGGACTACAGAAAGCTGAACCTGCAGACCATCAAAGATGCCTATGCCCTTCCAAAATTGGAAGATGCATTCAGTGCTCTTGCAGGTTCTAAGTGGTTCTCGGTTCTAGACCTCAAGTCTGGATACTATCAGGTCGAGATGGAGGAAGCAGACAAGCATAAGATAGCATTTGTTTGCCCACTTGGATTTTGGGAATTTAACAGGATGCCCCAGGGGATCACAAATGCGCCTTCGACATTCCAGAGATTGATGGAGAAGTGTGTGGGAGATATGAATCTCAAAGAGGTTCTGGTGTTCATTGATGACCTGATTGTCTTCTCATCATCCCTGGAGGAACATGAACAGCGCTTGAAGCATGTCCTGCAACGACTGATGTCATATGGCTTGAAACTGGCACCAGAAAAGTGCAAATTCTTTCAGACCTCGGTAAAATACCTTGGTCACATTGTTTCCGCAAGAGGGGTAGAGACTGACCCTGACAAAGTTGAGGCCTTAAAGACCTGGCCTATCCCCACAAATCTTAAGGAACTTCAGTCTTTTTTAGGATTTGCTGGATATTACCGAAGGTTTATTCAGGGGTACTCTGTCATTGTCAGACCACTTAACGAACTAACCTCGGGCTATCCACCAATTAGGAAGCGGAACAACAAGCCAAGGACAAACGCAAATTCAGAGTATCGCAACCCAAAGGAACCCTTTGGTCAGCGTTGGACACCTCAATGTCAGGAGGCCTTTGACCAAATAATAGCAAAGCTAACCTCAGCTCCAATCTTGGGATTTGCAGACCCCCAGCTTCCATATGTTTTACATACGGATGCCAGTACCATTGGCCTTGGTGCTGCATTGTACCAGGTACAAGATGGACAGTCCAGGGTCATAGCTTTTGCAAGTCGTGGTCTTTCAAAAAGTGAGAGGAAGTACCCAGCCCATAAGCTGGAGTTCTTGGCCCTTAAGTGGGCAGTCACGGAAAAATTCACTGACTACCTATATGGTACAGACTTTGTAGTAGTGACTGACAGCAACCCTCTTACGTACATTTTGACCTCTGCAAAGCTTGATGCAACAGGGTATAGGTGGTTGTCCAGTCTTTCCACCTATTCATTTAGTCTTCAGTACAGAGCGGGAAAACAAAATCTGGATGCTGATGCGCTCTCGCGCCGTCCTCACAGTCCACCAGAGGATGATTATGCATCTAAGAAGGAGAGTGAGAGAATCCGGCAGTTCACACTGTACCATCTGAGCAACCCTGAAAGTCCAGAGACTGTTCCCTCGGATGTAATTCAGGCCATTTGTGAACGCCATATGGTCACCTCAGCCGTAGCTAATGTTGGGTCCACCACTTCTGGGTTGACCTTAGTTGAATCCCTCACTCACCAGTCCACAGCTATTCCCGACTGCTTCCAACAGGAGCAAGTGGATGGGCTTCCCATTGTCCACTCAATTTCTGAGGAGGAGTTGAGGCAAAAGCAGACATTGGACCCTGCTATCAATGCAGTGATTGTACTCTTGGAGACTGGCGAAACTCCACCTCCCAGCCTTAGGTTAGAGCTACCCGAACTTCCCCTGTTACTCAGGGAGTTAAATCGGTTTGAGATGCAGAATGGAGTGCTTTATCGTAAACGGCAAGATGGTCCCAACATCTCATATCAGCTTGTGCTCCCTGAGGAGCTAAGAGCCACAGCACTTACAAGCCTTCATCATGATATGGGCCATCTTGGAGTCGAACGAACAGTAGACTTGGCAAGGGCCAGATTTTATTGGCCGAAAATGCACATGACCATAGAAAAAATGGTCAAATCTTGTGAGCGATGTATTCGTCGAAAAACGCCTCCAGAGAAAGCTGCTCCGTTGATAAACATTAAGACCTGCAGACCTCTCGAACTAGTGTGCATGGACTTTTTATCAATAGAGTCAGATCGCTCAAACACAAAAGATGTATTGGTCATAACTGACCATTTTACAAAGTATGCAGTAGCAGTGCCAACTCCAAATCAACGAGCACAGACTGTAGCAAAGTGTCTCTGGGACAACTTCATTGTCCATTATGGTTTTCCCGAAAAGCTTCTTAGTGATCAGGGTCCTGACTTTGAATCAAAGACCATTAAGGAACTCTGTGAACTTACTGGCATGAAGAAAGTGCGTACAACTCCTTACCACCCTAGAGGGAATCCGGTTGAGAGATTCAACCGCACTCTTCTCCAGATGCTTGGGACACTGGATCGGTCAGATAAACTCCACTGGAGAGACTTCGTCAAACCTCTGGTACATGCTTATAATTGTACGAAGAGTGACGTGACTGGATTTTCCCCCTATGAATTGATGTTTGGGAGGCAACCGAGACTGCCCATCGACCTTATCTTTAGGTTGCCCACTAATGCTGCTAAGCAGACTCATTCCCAGTACGTCGGTAATCTAAAATCTCGTTTGGAAGAAAGCTACCGGATTGCCACCAGTAATGCACAAAAGAATGCAGGTCGCAACAAAGCCAGATTTGACCGACGAGTTGTTGAATCAACATTGCAGACCGGAGACAGAGTTCTTGTACGAAATGTGAAGCTGCGTGGAAAACATAAGCTGGCAGATAAGTGGGAAGAGGATGTTTACATTGTCCTTAAGCGAGCTGGAGAGATGCCAGTCTACACAGTTAAACCTGAGGGTAAAGATGGACCTGTGCGGACTCTACATCGTGACTTGCTTCTCCCATGTGGATTTCTGTTAGCAGCTGCAGAACCCGAGACAGTCAAAACCCACCCAAACAGGAGACCCAGAACAAGGCACTGTTCCGTTGTTGAGAGTGAAGATGAAATTCCCTCTGATCTGGACGATGTACCTGATTGGACGTTTCGCCCTCTCATTACATCAAAGCCCGACGTATATGTCCCAGTACATGAAACTCACAAGTTGAGTCAACCTCCTTGTGTGGTCAGACAATCAGCAGAACCAGAGGTGCCTACAGTTTCACTTCCACCTGATCCTCCTGCCACTGAATCCCTTGTAGTAGAGGAAGGTGAAGGAGTGATTCAGGATGTAGCTGAACATGACAACTCACCTGAACGTGACAACTCACCTGAATCAAACATATTGCCTGGGCTTGACTCAGCCAAAGGACTTCCTCAAAGTTCAGAATTGCAGCAGTCTGAGGAAGTTCCTCCAGATGATGAGACGAGCTCTGATGCAGCATGTGATGAAGGATTGAGTGATGTGAACAGACCTGTTACCGAACAGCCTGAACCTGTGACGATCCAGAATAACGGATTTCAAGATGATGAGCCATCTCTTCCTCTTCGTCGTTCTAACAGAATGCATGCAAAGCCCAAGAGATTGCATTATGTAAAACTTGGCAATCCTCTGATAACAGTGGTGAATTCTCTTTTCCAAGGCCTTAGTGAGGCATTGACTAGCTCTTTAAATGGATTTGAAGATCCAACTAGCAATTATGTTGGAAAGATCAAAGCAGTGTAACTCAGTGCCACACTGCAGATGCCCAGGGACGGGCATACCATCAAGAGGGGAGGGTGTAACCCACATAAAATGAGGGTACCACTTTAAGGACTGATATGAGGAGAGATGGACAGCCTGCCCAACCAATCGAAATGCACAGGTCCCAGTATGCTTTGACCAATGGGAAAGCAGCCTGCCGCTGCGTGTCCCACCCACCTGCTCTGTGTTCGCTGCTATGTGTGGAGGTAGTCGCGTGCTGGCAGGAGAAAAGAGAGTCTGAAGCTTTCGAGCTGGAAAAAGTGTTAGATATTAGTTGCAACCAACTGTGCTGCACATAAGTTCGCTGGTTATCAGCTACCTTCCATGGTAAGAGTAGCCACAGTGAGTAAACAGGCGAATGCTGCAGTTTTCTGGCGACTTTAGAAAGTACCGCGTGGAGCTAAACTGTTAGCCTTTGTTAGCTCTGGTTGCTATCAACTGCCTTAAAGTTCATCTCAATCTGCTTCCAGAAGTAAGGTAACACTTGAAGTGCAACTTATGCTTATTTTCCTTCACGTCGTATTACTGTTATTAAAGAGAAAAAACAATGTCCTGTTACGTTATTTAGAGCCCCGCATTTTCCGACCGAGAGACACCATACCATTGTCTTCGGCCGTGATGCACTGAGATCGGTGAGCACATGTTGTATGTCTCAGTTAGTTCACATCTGTTTCACATTTTATCGTTGAGAAACTGAATTTATCTGAATTGTTTGATTAATAGTTGTCGCATATGCACTGACTTTACTTGGGTTAATGCATAGTTTGTGTAAGAGAGATGTTTTATTTTTGCAAATTTGAGTATTTTAATTGCAAATTGATGTTGAATGTGATGTCAACAAAATTCTAAGTTGTGAATTATAGCTAGAACAGTATAATTAATATTTGAATTGCTCTTCTGACCCTGTCTGTTGACAGGTCAGGTTTTTTTTTGTATGCTGAATTGTTCCTGAGGTGGATTCCTCTGGTGAAATAGATGGCGAGCCTTCCCACCTGGACTTAGAGAGACTGAGATTCGCTTCTTTTCCACTTGATGATCTGCTGCACCTTGCGGTGTGGTAGGACTGTATCACTCACACTTTCACACACAGCTGGTTATACATAAGACCACTGACTGACATTCTTCCACCCCTATTTTCTTTCACACCCTGGGAATATTTTGGACTTTACCCCTTGGACATTTTTTATTTGGGACTTTAAATAATAAGCTGTTGTGTAGAACATCCTCCACATGTGAAAAGAGTGTGAGATTTTCATTTGAATGTACATTAGATTCGTGTAATCTGTTTCTATAAGAGTTAAGGAGTCAGGTTACTAGGGTGCACCCGAACATTGAAACCCGAACATTGAAACCCGAACATTGAAACCCGAATGTTGAAACCGAACATTGAAAACCAAAAGTAACACTTGGCCAAGTCATTGTTTTAGTAGTTTATGTGTTTTACTTTTCTTTCTTTTTGTAAGTTTCCTTTCTAACATTGTAAAGTGTCATTAACCTGTGCTTGTCAACCTTATAGTGTATTTCACTAAAGTCGTCTGGTTCTTTTGAGTTACATTCGTGTCTCTGTGTCTCATTTAAACACACCCCTGTGCTCCTATAGTCGAGCCTATTGGCCCATTGATATATTCTTTTCAACAATTCCCCTTACTGTGTTACAAAAGCAGTGAGCCCTCTACTCTCTTCATGTAGTTTCAGCTGATGGTAGGCGGATTTAAGATCCAGGGTGGAGAACATGACAGCCCCACGCAGCTCAGACAGTATGTCCTCTATCAGTGGCAAGGGATGACTGTCAACGACCACCGCTTTGTTAGGTTCTCTCAAATCAACGCACATGCGTATGTCACCAGTTTTCCTTCTAGTGACTACAATCGGGGAGACCCATTCAGATGCATCGATTTTCTCTATGATGCCATGTTCCTCAAGGTTCTTGAGTTCTGCGGAAACAGCACCACGGACTGACAGGGGTAAGCGTCGAAGTTTCTGCTGTATTGGCTTCACTTCAGGTCGCACCTTCACTTTATGTACAAAGTCCTTTGCACATCCGAATGCAACTGGAGACCCACATTCCTGTTTGCAGTGAGCGGGCAAAGCAGAGGTTTGCTGAAGTGTAGCACAGACCTTGGGACTCTCAAAGACTAATTGTCCCCCTTTTATGTGTAGCTGGAGGGCAGTCACCAAGTCCATGCCCAGTATGGGTGTTCCTGTTCTCACAATGTAGAGATCTGTGGAGGCACTTTTGCCATTGTAAGTAATGTCAGCTCTAAGACACCCTAATACATCCAGTTTCTCTTTTGAATATGTAATAAGCTGAACAGCTGGATTACTTAACTGAGCCAAAATATGTGCTGTAAACATGTTCAGGCAGTATGGAAACACCCGACCCTGTGTCTACTAGTAGCTTAACAGTACATGCCTGTGCAGTATTTGGTACAGTGACAGTAACAGTGCACATCAGTTTAGCTGGATCACTACTGACACAACTGTCAACAGTTAAAACACACATTTCAGGCACAGTCACTTCATTAACAGGCTTATGGGAAGATTTACACACTCTCGAAAAATGTCCAATTTTCCCACACGTATTACATTTGCAGTCTTTTGCGGGGCAGGATTTATCATTGGCTTTGTGATCAGCTGAACCACAACGGTAGCACGTCGGAGCTGTATCCGTTTTTTTAGCTGCTTTGTATTTTGGCTTGCGCATCTTCTTTTGTACTTGAACAGCGGCAACAGGCTTTGTTTCACCAACAGCAATGGCCTTTGCATCAGCTATTGCAGCCTCTGTACGCCTAGCAATTTCCAAAGCTCTATCAAGCGTCAAATCCTCCTCCATTAGCAGTCTTTCACGTATACGAGCATTATTTGTCTTCTCTACAAGTTGATCCCGCAACATTTCATTTTCCATAGCTCCGAACTTACATTGTTTCACGAGCTCACGCAGTGCTGCAACGTAGTGATCTGTAGACTCACCGACAGCTTGGGCTCGTTGCCTGAAGCGGTATCTCTCGGCGACAACATTGACTTTAGGATGAAAGTACGTTTCCAAAGCCTTTACGGATCCCTCGTAATCATCCGTAGCGAGTGGCAAGGCGCTGTAGATTCGTTGTCCCTCCGTTCCCAAGCAGTGAATGAGCAGGGCCCTCTTCCTCTCCGTAGCAAAGTCATTACCCCCGATTGCAAGCAAGTAGTTATCGAACAACTTTCTCCACGCAGCAAATGGAATTTTCGGTTCGCCTGGACAATCCAGGAACACAGCCGGGGGTTGCAAAGAGAGCAGAGCCATAACTGAATCACCACTACTCTCGTCGCCACTTGTTGTATGGTGTTAGTTCAGCAAGCATTACACACACACGCAGGTAGGAACAGAGGATCACCGGAGATAACTCCTTTCTTTATTTTTCTTTTTCTTCTTCTCCAAAGCCACAACAACAACATACTCACTAGCGCCCTCTAGCGCTTCTGGTAAATGCATCTACAGAACAAATGCAATAGTATGTGGACACAACAACGTGTTTTGGAGTTTGTATGTGCTTTGTCTCTAGGGGCCACCGTAAAAATACTTTTATTTATTCACTCCACATAAAATGTAATAAATAAATCATATAATACAAAAACCAACTATTCACATTTCAACTTTTAACTATTTAAATTTTCAGCTTTTTCCTTTTACAAATTTAAAGTGAAACAACACAAAACACTGCAAACCAAAACACAATTAAATATAAATTAAAACATGAAAACAAAAACAACATGCATATTCTCTGTCATATGGGCCTGCATGAATAAACTTTCTGAATCCTTTATCATCTGCAACTGAAAATAGTTGTGGATGATTACTATACCTTTCTAATGTGACGTTGTTGTCCCTGGCTCTCTCTCTCTCTCTCCCTCCCGCTCTGTTCCTGTGCTACTGCGAGTGTAACTACCGCCCCTCCCCCCTCTGCCCAGTGCAAAGCACAAAGCTCGCTTGCGGAGTGAAGCGGGAAATAAGTGCGAGAGAGAGGGTGAGAGAAAGAAAAAAAAAACAACTACCCACGGCTCGCGTCGTTCACGTCAAAGATCTGGCTCTAAGAGCCATTTCGTTCGCGACCGACACATCACTAGTGGTGACAGTCAACCATAATTAAGGGCAAACGTTGAAGTTAATCACCTGTTGTTGACATAAGAAGAGAAAATGCTCTCAATTATGGAGACAGTCAAATGGTCCATCTATGTTTGATGTGTGCTTTATATTTGTGTGGCTGTTAATAAAGTTGGCACGCTCTAGGGGGCGTATGCGTTCATCAAAATGGCCGAAGGCTGATGTGTGTTTATTCCTCCCTAAATATCGTCGGTGAAGTTTGTCATGCACATCAGATTTTCCTGCACATTTTCATATCTCTGCCAACAGGTTATGGGCCCAGAGAGCTAAGAAGTTTTCCGAAAGAGTCCATGTGGTTTTGCCACCGAGAGAAACGCCGCGACGTACTGCGCACTCGGTGAGGTTTAGCATACCATGCTAGCGCCATGAGCCGACGAGCCGCTGAGTCAAATAGCCGTTGGGCTCGGCTAGTTTTTTATGGAGACGAAAAGAATTACGAACTATGGGAGACGAAATTTTTGGGCCACCTTCGTTTGCAAGGTTTAAGAGACATTATTTTGAAGCAGCCTACCGACGCGGAGGGAGAAGAAGACAGAGCAAAGAATGCAGAGGCCTACGCGGAGCTGATCCAGTTTCTGGATGACAAAAGTTTGTCTCTTGTTATGCGAGAAGCAGCGGATGATGGACGAAAGGCGCTGGGGATTCTAAGAAACTATTATGCAGGTAAAGGGAAGCCTCGTATAATTAGCCTGTATACAGAACTCACTTCGCTCCAAAAGTCCAGCAGTGAGAGTGTGACTGAGTATGTGATACTAGCAGAGACAACACATCACAGCCCTGAGGAATGCTGGAGAAACATTGAGTGATGGGCTATTGGTAGCAATGGTTTTGAAGGGACTGCCAGAATCATTCAAACCGTTTGCTATCCATGTCACACAAAGTGAAGTTGAAGTGACTTTTGTTGAATTTAAAACTAAATTGCGAAGCTATGAAGACACAGAGAAAATGCGCGCCGCAGCGTCAGATGACAACGTCATGAAAGCACGTGCACGACCGAGCGACAATCCCACGTTTGAAAAATCGAATGACCGTGGGGCCGGCAACACAGACATAGTGTGTTTCAGATGCGGACTAAAGGGACAAAGCCAGGACGTGTCAGCGCAAGCAGTGGTGTAGCGAGTGTAAAAGCACCACCCATCGGCACTCAACCTGCAGACGGAAACGGCGACAGGACAACGCACGGAAAGTTTCCGAGGAGTCGGGTAGCAAAAACTACGCATTCCGGGTAAGCAGCGAGGATGCAGCGTTCCAGTCAGAGCATGGCATCAACAAAAAGGGTCTGATGGTGGACACAGGGGCAACTTCGCATATTGTTACAGATATAACGAAGTTCAGAAGATTCGACGACAGTTTCCAGCCCAAGTCACACTACGTAGAGTTGGCTGACGGCACTAAGTGCACTGGAGTTGCAGAGCAAAGAGGGGAGGCAGAGTTTTGCTTGATGGACAGCAGGGGGCAGTGCCACAAAACAACCTTGAAACAGGCACTGTACATCCCATCGTATCCACAAGACATCTTCTCTGTGAAAGCAGCTACCTCAAATGGAGCAACTGTGATCTTCAAGCAAGGAAAAGACACCTTACAACACAAAGACGGTACAAGGTTCCCAATATATGAGTACAACAGACTGTACTACCTACAAACAGTAAACACTGAAGGTAAAGACCAGTGTAAGGGTTGCTATGACATGCAAACATGGCATGAAATTCTTGGTCACTGTAATTATGATGACATTCAGAAATTACAGGGTGTTGTTGATGGTATGGCAATCAAAGGAAAAACAGATAAATCTGTCTTGCATTGTGAAGTGTGCACACAGGGAAAGTTTGTTCAAACTAGAAACAGGGACCCTGATGCACGAGCCAGAACCGCCTTAGAGCTGGTACACACAGATCTAGCTAGTCCAGTAGACCCAGAGTCCAGAGATGGATATAGATTTGCACTATCATTCACTGATGACTATTCCAGTGCAGTGTTTGTGTATTTTCTGAAAAATAAGAGTGACACAGCAAAAGCAACACAGAAGTTTTTGGCTGATACGGCCCCGTATGGACAAGTTAAATGTATCAGGTCTGACAATGGAACAGAGTTTATGGGAAATGAGTATCAGGCACTCCTTGGCAAAAATGGAATCAAGCATGAGACCTCAGCACCATACTCACCACACCAAAATGGTACTGCAGAACGCAATTGGCGCACTCTTTTTGATATGGCCAGGTGTATGTTAATAGAGAAACAGTTACCTAAAGAGTTGTGGACTTACGCAGTGCAAACAGCAGCTGTAGTGAGGAACAGATGTTTTAACAGACGCACAGAACAGACACCATATTTAATGCTGACAGGAAGAAGGCCAAACCTTTCCAGGATGCAGACATTTGGGTCAGTGTGTTATGCCTACAGGCAGAACAAGAGAAAACTAGACTCAAGGTGTGAGAAAGGAATTTTTGTTGGATATGACAAGAACAGTCCAGCTTATATGGTCTACTACCCAGACAGTGGGAAAGTACAGAAGCATAGACTGGTGAAGTTTGAGACTAAAACAAGAGTAGAGAGACAAACACAGACTGACATGGTGCCAGATGATGAGGGTGACTTTGAGACACCAAACAGGTTCACCAAGACCAGAGAAAAGACTGATGTGAGTACAGAACACACAGATACTCAGGAACAGATCCCACTAAGCATGTCTGAGATGAGCAGCCAGTCACAGGAGAATGAACTCGACTGCGAGGCTGCAAGGTACCCTTCCAGAGTGAGAAAGAGGCCTGGGTATTTAAGTGAATTTGTTACTGACAAGGAGGATTGTGATCAAGTACTCACAAACATGGATTATTGTTACAGAGCAATGTGTAACATTCCCCAAACATTTAAGGAAGCAATAACTTCATCTAACTCAGAGAAATGGGTCAGTGCAATGGATGAGGCGATGCAATCACTAAGAGAAAATGACACATTTACCTTAACCACTTTGCCTGAGGGTAAGAAGACAGTGGGGGGTAGATGGGTGTACGCAGTCAAAAACAATGTTGATGGATCTGAGAAGTACAAGGCACGTTATGTTGCTAAAGGATACAGTCAGAGGATAGGTGTGGATTATGAAGAAACATTTTCCCCTACTGCTAACCTGACTAGTATCAGAGTGTTGATGCAAAAGGCAGCACAAGAAAACATGCTTTTACATCAGATGGATGTTAAAGCTGCCTATCTTCACGCACCAATAGATTGTGAGGTATTCATGGAACAACCTGAGGGCTATGAGGTAAAATCTGACACAAATGAAAAATTGGTGTGCAAGTTGAAAAAGTCGCTATATGGGCTAAAACAATCAGGCCGAAATTGGAACAAGTTGTTGCATGAATATCTGAGTGAGAACAACTTTGTGCAAAATCCCGCTGACCATTGTGTTTACACAAAGATGACAGAAAATAAGAAGGTGATTCTGATTATATGGGTAGATGACCTGATCATTGCTGCTAGTGATGAAAGCGAACTAACTGTTGTGAAGAAAATGGTTGCAGCAAAATTCAAAATGAAGGATTTGGGTAAACTGAGACATTTCATTGGTATAGTTTTTGACCAGAGTGATAACTGTGTAAAAATGTCACAAAAACAATATGTGGAAAAAATACTTGAAAGATTCAACATGCAGGATTGTAAAGAAAGACAGACACCTTGTGAGCAAAAACTGAACTACACTGAAGGTGCAGAAAGGATGAGTGATGTCAAAAGGTACAGAGAAGCAGTTGGTAGTCTGATCTATTTGGCTACATGCACAAGACCAGACTTGAGTTTTATAGTCAGTAAACTTTCACAGTATTTTACTGAGCCAACTGAAGACCAATGGACTACAGTAAAACATGTACTGAGGTATCTAAAAGGGACAACCGAGAAAGAACTGTGTTACAAGAAATGTGACAACAAAGAACTGAGGTTGTGGGCATACAGCGATGCTGATTGGGCAGCTGATGTAACAGACAGACGGAGTACAACTGGTTATTGCATAAGCTTGTCTGTAGATGGTCCTTTAATCTCATGGAAAACCAAAAGACAACCTACTGTTGCATTATCTACTTGTGAAGCTGAGTATGGCTTCAGCTGCAACCTTACAAGAAGTTTTGTACCTAATGCAACTGTTACAAGGTATCGATGGACAAAAATATGCACCGCCAAAAGTTCATGAAGATAATCAGGGTGCAATTGTGTTGGCGAAGAATCCTGTGACGAGACAGAGATGTAAACATGTTGACATAAAGTACCACTTTGTGAGGTCAACTGTGAGTGCAGGGAAAATAACTCTGGATTATTGTTCAACAGAAGAGATGGTAGCAGATGTAATGACAAAACCTGCAACAAAAGTTAAGTTGTTCAAGTTTGAGAAGTTTATGTTTGGGCATTAACATGGTATACGGACATGTATACAGTACTGAGGAAGAAACCCTGTGCTTGTTGTTTTTTTTTGTTTACTTAAGAGCATCATAATATGAGAGCAAGTGGGGGTGTTGACATAAGAAGAGAAAATGCTCTCAATTATGGAGACAGTCAAATGGTCCATCTATGTTTGATGTGTGCTTTATATTTGTGTGGCTGTTAATAAAGTTGGCACGCTCTAGGGGGCGTATGCGTTCATCAAAATGGCGGAAGGCTGATGTGTGTTTATTCCTCCCTAAATATCGTCGGTGAAGTTTGCCATGCACATCAGATTTTCCTGCGCATTTTCATATCTCTGCCAACACCTGTAATCAACGTAACATTTAGATTTTGTGGCAACAAAGACATTTATTATTTGTATAGTGATAATGTGACTAAAGGATGAAATACACAATGTGCTTGTTAAGATATTTACCAGTGAAAGACAAAGAGGGGTTAGTTAATTCATAATGTTACAGATTTAGGGGCTTTCACACAGGACTTGGTCAACAACTGAATGACTCTATTAAATATATTGAGTCTTTGGATGCACTAATGAAGTGTGCTGGATTCCATCACTGTCAATAGAAACAAGTCATCTGAGTGACAGAGAGAAGGTCAAGACCTCAGGAGGACGGTTCATCCTCAACATTTAATCTTATTCAGCTTGTTTTAGAACTGAAGAAGCTTCTCGGATGAGAGGTGAAATGTTTTCATGAAAATGAGTGAAGTCTATTCGCTTTCTTTCCAAGCTCTTTAGAATAGACAGCTTATTGTAAGTAGCTTCTAAACAGCTTTACATTGATGAATGTTTCTGTACATTAATGTAGAAACGCGTGAAAGCATCATAGTCAAGCTAACAGGGGAAAGAGGCACATAAACTCTGACTATCTTGCACTGCCCTCTGCTGGGAGTGACTGAAAATACCTTTACTGACGGTTGAATCGACATCCTGAGTTTGGTGCTAAACGCACCATTGAATAGGGAACATTTCTACAGAAGAAATGGTAAAAGGTAAATGGCCTGTATTTGTATAGCGCTTTACTTAGTCCTTCGTGCTACAGCACGATCAGCGGGGCCTATCGCGCGGTGCCCCGCGCTTCACTCGGACTTTCTGACCACGTCATGGTCCACCTGATCCCCACGTACAGACAGAGGCTGAAGCTCTCCAAACCTGTCGTGAGGACTAAAAAAGTGTGGAGCAACGAGGCTGTGGAGGAGCTTCGCACGTGTTTGGAGTCCACAGACTGGGACACAATGAAGGCTGCTTCTAACAGCTTGGACGAGTTTACGGACACTGTCACCTCCTATATCCACTTCTGTGAGGACAGCATTGTGCCATCATGCACCAGGGTGAGTTATAACAATGACAAACCCTGGTTTACTCCTAAACTCAAAACGCTGTGGCTGGAAAAGAGAAAGGCGTTCAGAAGCGGAGACAGGGACTGCTACAGAGAGGCCAAGTACAGGTTCACTAAAGAAGTGGACATTGCTAAACACCAGCACTCTGAGAAGATGCAGCAGCAGATCTCAGAGAATGACTCGGCCTCTGTGTGGAAAAGTTTTAGGAATATCACCAACTACAAGCCTAAAACCCCCCACTCCACTGATGACTTGCTCTTGGCCAACACCCTTAACGACTTTTACTGCCGTTTTGACGAGCCATCAAGCAGCCTTCACACCTCCAACGGCCCCAACAATAGAGACACTTTGGACACTCATTCCCCCACCTCTCCCCCCTCCATAGAGCCATCACCACCATCAAACACTTCACCTACAACACCTCCCTCCACACCCCACACCAAGGAGGATTTCACACCACCTTCTCCCACCACTACTCTTCATATTCATGAAGCAGATGTGAGGAAGCAGTTTAAGAGTCTGAATGCTCGAAAAGCTCCTGGCCCAGACGGTGTGTCTCCTGCCACCCTCAGACACTGTGCAAACGAGCTGGCCCCAGTGTTTTCTGGCATTTTCAACTCCTCACTGCAGGCATGTCATGTGCCTGTCTGCTTCAAGTCCTCCACCATAATCCCTGTCCCCAAGAAACCAAGGATCACTGGACTAAATGACTACAGACCTGTGGCTCTGACATCTGTGGTCATGAAGTCATTTGAGCACCTGGTTCTCTCCTAGCTCAAGACCCTCACGGCCCATCTGCCGGTGGATCACTGACTTCCTGACAGACAGGAAGCAGCATGTGAGGCTGGGAAAGAATGTCTCGGACTCCCGGACCATCAGCACCGGCTCCCCTCAGGGCTGTGTTCTTTCTCCTCTGCTTTTCTCCCTGTACACCAACTGCTGCACCTCCACCCACCAGTCTGTCAAGCTAATCAAGTTTGCAGATGACACCACCGTTATTGGACTCATCTCGGACGGGGATGAGTCTGCCTACAGGAGGGAGGTTGAACGTCTGGTGTCCTGGTGCAGCCACAACAACCTGGTGCTGAATGCCCAGAAGACAGTGGAGATTATTGTGGACTTCAGGAAGCACACAGCCCCACTCCCCCCCATCATCCTGACTGACACCCTCATCACCTCTGTGGACTCATTCCGCTTCCTGGGTACCACCATCACCCAGGACCTGAAGTGGGAGCCCACCATCACC
Organism: Pelmatolapia mariae; assembly: GCF_036321145.2. Lineage (NCBI taxonomy): Eukaryota > Metazoa > Chordata > Actinopteri > Cichliformes > Cichlidae > Pelmatolapia > Pelmatolapia mariae. Next base: position 47,070,327 of record NC_086241.1, read on the forward strand.
TCCGTCATAAAGAAAGCCCAGCAGAGGATGTACTTCCTGAGGCAGCTGAAGAAATTCAACCTGCCAACACGGACGATGATGCAATTCTACACCGCAATCATCGAGTCCATCCTCACCTCCTCCATCACCGTGTGGTACGCTGGAGCCACTATCAGGGACAAACAGAGACTGCAGCGTGTTGTGCGCTCTGCTGAGAAGGTGATTGGCTGCAAACTCCCATCTCTGCAGGACCTGTACACCTCCAGGACACTGGGGCATGCAGCTCGGATCAGAGCTGACCCTTCTCACCCTGGACACAGTCTGTTTGATCTGCTCCCCTCAGGCAGGAGGCTCCGGTCCATTCGCACCAGAACCTCTCGCCACAAGAACAGTTTCTTCCCCTCTGCTGCTGGACTCATGAACAATAACCATATGACTGTTCCCACCACTAACACATGACCCTACACTGTGTTCACTGCATCATTCCATGTTTGGCACTGATCACCACCTGCACTCATGTACATATCTATCCTCTTAGCACTTTTAATTCTTATTTTTATGTCTATTTAAGAGTTGTATAACAGTATGTTTGCACTAAGTACCGCAGCAATTTCCTAATGTTGTAAACCTGCTCAACATTTGGCAATAAAACCCTTTCTGATTCTGATTCTTAAGGACCCCAAAGCGCTTTACACATTCACACACTGGTGGTGGCAAGCTACATTGTAGCCACAGCTGCCCTGGGGCGCACTGACGGAGGCGAGGCTGCCGGACACTGGCGCAACCGGGCCCTCTGACCACCACCAGTAGGCAGCGGGTGAAGTGTCTTGTGCAAGGACACAACGACCGAGACTGTCGGAGCCGGTGCTCGAACCGGCAACCTTCTGATTACAAGACGAGCTGCCAGCTCTTGAGCTAAGAAGAAGATCACTGAGTGAGAGTACACTGACAACAATAACCTTCATTATATTTTCAGCCTACAATCGGTTGCACAGCACAGCTGTCTTCATGATGCTAATATTTATTCATATTAGCATATTTTACAGTATAAAACAATAAAATCATCACTGTTTAACAAATATTAACATTTTATTGAGCAGAATGAAGTACAAGGTGAAGAAAAGTCAGAGTGTAATATCTCCATATGAGGCTCTCAGTATACTAATATGCCTACTAAACATATTCATATACATAAATGCATATTAAGGACTGACATGAATAAAGAATAAACCGTACAGTAAAACAGTGATCTTCTTTAAAAATGTGTAATTTTAAACGGGATAAAATGATTACACTGAAAATTAAATATAGCAGCTGCTGGTTGTGAAACAGAGGCTCCTCTGGTGGGTTTTGGAGGTGAGGAGGACTTCAGGAAGAAGCTGATGCTGATACTTCTCAACAGCCAGTTAAGCTTCTTTCTTATGTTTTGTTGTGCCTTTTGTCCAAATTAAGAGAAATGACTTTAGGTTTGACGAGGAGTTATATTCATGTTCATTTTGAACTTGAATATAACTCAATTTATGTAGCGCCAATTCACAAAACAGTTATATTACATAAAGTGTTAGTACTTTAAATGCTTACAGAGATTTGTGTGATAGTCGTATTTACTTGTCTAAGATTGTATGTCTCGTTACAGAAATGTTACCTCCTAGATTTTGGTGCTTTTTAATAAATCCATGCAGCATAATGTGCTACTGTCATATTTGTTATATTTTAACATGTGCTATACACAACTCAGATGTTTTTGAGGATGTTCTGAGGATGAACATAATGACATAATCAATGATATAGTTACATATTATGGTTCTTCTTTACATCCTGAAAGATTGTTTCTGTGTGAGGAAATCCCAGCAGCTCCAACATGCAGTATATTTTTTGATTACTTTATTACACGCAAATATATTTTATGAACAAAACTTCACAGAAGTAACAAATGAGATTTAAAAAAATGTTTATTTTTGTGTCTTTAAAGCAATATGGGAACTCCCATAAACAAATTGCCATTTCTTGTTAGTTTGGTGAGGGCACCAGGCGTGCCACTGTGCCAGACTCCAATGCAGCATCAACATGTTTCTGCTGGTCATCAAAGAAGATGTGAGGCCTGATCTTCACAGACCAGTTTCACGGATTAGATCTAATTTAGAAAGCATTGGGGAGTGAGCAGGAATGTACCAGGCTCACTTAAAAGAGCAAAGATTATCTCAATGTAATCGCTTCCATTTAGGGTTATTTCAATAAGAAGAGCTGAGACCTTTAACAGCTCTGTTCTAATGCATCCTCCTGAGGTCGTACCTACATGTATGTCTCAGTGGTAGATGTCAAATGACATGGAACATATTGACCTCTAAGAGACATGCCTAATTGAATTAGTAGTAAATGGATGTATCATTAACTCACCGCGTTCTTTGATTGCATTCTTCAGTGAGTCTGATGAACTGTTGTTGATAACCTTAAAGAGCTCCTCACTTTCAGGGTAATGATTTTTAAGTTTATCATTCACAGCCTGCAGAGCCTTAAATTTGAGTGAGAAATCAAACTTGAGTGAGTGTTAAATAACAGTATGAAGGTAGCATTTATGTGCAGGTTTCTGTGCTGCTATATTCTCACTGACAACCAACCACTGCATGCTCTTGAGTTTATGCACGTGTTGCGCATGTGTGTGTGTCTGTGAGCTCTGGTTTTATTATTTTCTCCTGCATAATATCTGAGCTTGACAAATCAAAGGCAGGACCAGTGTCTCTGATCTGCAGCCCTCTCGCTTCTTGAAGAGGACTTCTGATGACATGGCAATGGTGATGGGATCTCTGGTAACTAAAAAATAATGTGTGTAACATTTTAACACTCCCACAATTTAATGAAGGTACGCTTTGTCATATTTCAAATGTAAACTCAAACCTGCAATTCAGCTATTCTTTTTTCCTTATTTGATGCCTGTGTGCATACAGCATGTATCACTTCTCAATCATTTATTGCACTTCTTGCTCGTCAGTGAGGCGCTTTTAGTGGTTTATCTGTATTTGTGAGGGGAATTGCTATAAATCAGTCTTCAACCTTTAATCTCTCTCTGAAAATGACTGGGATTAAATGCAGTTTAATAAAGCTTTCCAGAAACTCCAGTGCTGCCATTTCGTAGGATCTGCTGTCCAGGGCTCCTCAAACGTTGGTTGTTCTTATAACTCATCTCACCTTCTGCTCTTGTGTCTGCTGTAATAACCTTTCTATACTCGCCCATTTTATTTCTGTTTCTGTTTCTCATTATTTTTCTTAACAAGATTAAACTAGAATCAAGGTATGACTCAAGTATGTGAGGAGATTTTACACTAATTTCATACCTGATGTTGTTTAACATGCCATAACTCAAGCTGCCCCAAGTGCAGTACTGGAGCGTCCCTCCCTACAAAGCTGTGATCTGCAGAATTTCAATGACCTTTAGTAACCCCGAGTACAGTAATGCCAGGCTTTTTTTTTTTTTACCTTAGCCTCAGTGTAGCACAATAACACAAATATCCTTGGGCAAGATACTATCTCCGGCTTGCTCTCCGATGCATCCATCAGACTATGAATGTGTGTATGTTAGATAAAAAACATTTTGTAGCAAAGACCTACAAAACCTCAAAGTGTTATGATGGTTCGGGCCACAGTATGTTCCAGCACTACTTTTACACCCTTCTGTTTATAACGTTTGACCTCTGGTCTACATTATATACACAACAGTTTGAAGTCATTCTGCCCATCACTATCAAGTGACCTTTAATGGGTTTTAATCATGTTTTAATGATGATAATATTGTGCTAAATGTGAGTCTGTAGATGAGGTTGTTAGAGCACCACGAGGCAGAGCTACAGCCTAAAAACCATCATTTATATGAAGGTTGACCTGTTTTAAACTTACACTGTGTTGATTCACATTACGGTCAGGAGGAATTTCGAGCTCTGCTACCGTGAGAAAATAAATTCACATAACTTTTTTTCAAAGGGGAAAGACAAGAAAGACAAGACAAATTCCTATTCCTTCAATCATCACATACCTGAATGTAAAGTATGGCACCCACGGCGAGGTTTCACAACATCATATTTGAATGCTGTCGTCATTGCAGTGGTGTGACAACTCTATCTTTGAACAACTACAAGAACCATTTCTTATGAACTGAAACTTTTGTGCAACAAATACGCAACAACCAAAGTGCTTGATTAAATCAAGTCACCTAAGACATTTCATGTAAGGCAAAAAAGAAGTTTCTGTTCTGGTCTCCATGAACTGCTCCAGTAGTGACTGACCCCCCCCCCCCCCCCACTTTAATTGCTGTTGAGAAACAGTAACTAGGACACTGCTTATTAGTGGTACAGATATAAAATACTGCATTTGAAATTAAAAGTCCAGCAGTTTCAAAAATGTGCTTGGATGCATGTTGGTGTCTGTCTCCACTTGCAGACAAGAGGAAGAATCTTTTTGGCCTCTAATTAATTTAAATTTGTAATTTATTTTCTCTGAGCAAGGTCAGAGGTTTAAGGACATACAATATATCTGCCGTTCTTACAGATCTGCCACTGATAGTTTTTGCTCCCACACATAATACCTTTTTGTTTGTGTTTATTTTAAGCAAGTGATTCAACATAAGGATTAAAGCCGAAAGAAAAATCCTTGAAATAACCCGTGTGTGTGAAATACATAATAAGTAAAAAAAAAAAAAAAAACAATACACAAAAAAACATAAAATAAGTAAATATGTCAAACCCTCTGAGATCCAACCTCACAATCACTTTTTCCTATGACGACTAAAGGAAGTTTATTTACTTCACAGACCCAGTGACGCCCATTCAGTTTCATTTCCCAAGAAATAACAGCTGATCCTCACCCTTCTGTTTAAGACACAGTTCAGTTTTAAGCTCCTCATCCTGAGTGGAATAATGAGTCTGTGTGAGTACAGCTGCCTTTTTCAAATCATCTCTATAAGCTCATGATTCTACCGTCACAGAAAATGTCTAAATATTTCCAGTTGAGCTGTGGTAAGTCTTGTTTTGTTTTGTTTCTTGTGTTTCAGTGACAGTCTTAGCGATCGCAGTCGGGGCAGGTAAAAAATTTGCTTATGTATTTCTATCTCTAAAACTCATAGGTGAAGTCACACATATCATAAATGTATTCATTTTGAAGCATCCTGATGATCAGTAACCAGGTGTTTCTTCCTATTGTCAGGTGCAGCAGTGGTCTCTGCTCCTTTTGTCCTGGGGGCTGTAGGTTTCACCTCAACTGGAATAGCAGCTAGTTCCTACGCTGCAAGCTGGATGTCTGCACTTGCTATAGCCAGTGGAGGAGGAGTGGCAGCAGGAAGTCTGTTTTCTCTTTTACAGTCAGCAGGTAAAAAAAAATAGTTTCCCATTACTCAAAAATCTTTATTATTGTAAACCTTAAAGAGCCACCAAACAATAACATGTGACCGTGCTGCAGTGAGGATAATACGAAAGAGTTTTAGGGCCATTTATTTAAGAAAAATATTATCGATCATTTTGAAAATATAGTCGAAATGTGGAGATTACAGTTGTCTGGAGACAAGCTGCCACGGTTGCTACTGTATATAATCTGAGTTTGTGAAATTGTGCTTCAGAATCGGTTTTAGTAACAAAGAAAGAAATTATTTCTCTTTTAGCTCATGAACACAGTGTGGTGATAAGTGTTAGGTTGTACAAAAAGCCACGGCTGGTAATGGACAGATGCGAGGTTGTCGATGGTTACATCCCCGTGCAACAAAGATGAATGTTGTATCACAAGACGGCTGATCTATTTGTTTAACTAACAAACAAACTAACTCATCTAAATAAGGAATTTTCTTTAGTGGATATAGCGCATGTGGCAGTTTGTGTTCAAACAGTAATGTCCACAACAACTTTTTTCTTGTGGCTCTAATACTCCGTTGTAGGATAAAGCCTCCCCCTCTTCTTTGTAGTTCAGTTACTTGATCTAACTGCTCGATCAGCTGTCTGGTATTCTGAAGCTTGTTTTCTCTCTGCAGGTATGGCAGGTCTGTCTTGGATCGCCTCCGCAGCCGTGGGCTTTGTTGGAGGGGCTGTTGGAGGAATTGTGTATTTGGCTACTTTCATTTGAGACCAAGAAATCAAGATATTTAGAAAGAAAAAATAAATAAATGATTTACTGCTGCCAATTGGAAACAGTTGCAATAGTATCAGCGTTATGCTTCAGTAAAGCTTGGCTGAAATCTTAGTGCTGGTAATGCTGTGGTGTTTTGTTACAAAACACACGAACACGGTCAAATTGTGCAACTGCGAAAAGAGCCCTAAAAAAATAATGAAAAGTATTTTAAAGTTGTGTTCTGGTTATTTTTATTATTGTGTTTATATTTTATTATTATATTCATCTATCTGCTATCAGAAAAAACTAAGACATGGATCATTATTATTATCCAACTGAGTCCCAAGGCTGACATGCTTTCTATAACTGGCAGAAATAAAGCGATCACCAAAGCTTGAAGTGAAGTCAGACACACTGAGTGTCGCACATACAAATTCTACCTGTAAGCATAAATTATTTTGATTTTATTTTCTCACTGCATTATTATCATCTACTGATAACAAAGCGATATATTTCCATCTGGTTATTATCAAATCCGGTTCTTGTATATTCTTTTACTGACCGAGAAAAAACCCGACTCAGTGTGGTGAAAGCTCAAAAATCATCTTTATTCTACATTTCCGGAAAAGGAGAGCTGCAGACGCTAGCTTCCTTTGGGTCCCCTTTTCTTGGCCAGATCCGTTCGTCTGGTGCTTCCTGGATTCTCGCCAACCGCTTCGTGGTTTTGCTGTGGTTCTGGAATCTGCTCCTTCTGTAAAGGACAGAAAACGAAAACACCTCTCTGCGACGCCTCAATAATCCAATATGTTCATCCATTGTTCTTTTAGTTATTTAAAGTTGGTTCCGAATATCATGTTTGGGGCTCTCTGATCTATAGGATTAGTCTAATTATTACTTGTGTGTAAGCGTGTTTGCATTTACCCCTCTGCAGTCATTACAACTCAAAGTGGCGTTTTTCTACACTGGCCTCTATAAATATAAACAGAAAATAAGCACTAAGAATATATATTTATGTAGCGAGTAAAAGCCACCGAGTAACCGCTAAGGGCCTCTATACTACTAGTGCAAACTTTCAGGCCCAAAGCTCTTACCGGAACGAGCCCAGAATAAATGGGACAACAGGGTCAATATCAGTCAAATATGTTAAAATTTATTATTTTAAAAGAAAACAAAGGGTTTGCAATAGGCCTAAAACATCAAAATAGAAAAGGTCACTAACGACCACAGTAGTTAGTTTTATTGGTGCTACCTGCCAGCAATGCAACTATCACCTGAGGGCTTGCTCTACCCCGGTGGTCCCAGATGCTCGTTGCTTTAAAAGAAACAAATCCACCCCAAATAAATACGAGCCCAACAGAACACTTATCGCATGCACCAAGTGTTTAGTTCAGGCAATAATTGGTGGCACTAAAATCACTCTTAATAAAACTTATTCACTGCAAATCCACACGGAGCACCTCTAAAAGACCTACTTCCCCTAAGGTAAGAGCCCAGCTCAGGGATTGCACATTGCCCGACTAATATTGCACCAGCCCAGTAGAAATAAAAACAAACCAAGCATAAAAAAATCAGTTTTAAAAGGTGATCTACTCTAAAACCAACTTGGGATAAAAACGCAACAAAAAGGAGAAGGAGGAAAAAACAGTGACAAATTCACATGTGCAGCCTGTCCTGCAGGAGACAATACAATATAAATTAGATTGTAGTGCATAAACACACTTTTTTTTAATGTCAAATATATTAAGTTAACATACCTCCAGCAGACAACTGTTTGCTGCACACCTGGCTTGTCTTCTAAAATCACTACTAAAAACATAAAATACAATAAACATCAAATACATTTCAACGAATTTAAAAAAGCACTAAAAGAAAAACAGCCTGTACCTCGAACCTCTGCTGTAGAGGTTTAAAACAACTGTTTGTGTAGAAGACAATTAAAACTTCTCAGGCTCTTCACCTACTCACACAACCATTGTTCACAGCTGCTCGTCAGTGCAAATGACAGAAGAAGAGCGCTTGCTGCTACTTCCTCTTTTATACCCTCCCTTGGGTCCCCTGGGTCCTAAAGCCTTCCCCATTACATTTATTCCGTAACATTATAGGGCTTTGGAGCGTGATGTCACGGGAGCGGGGCCACGCCCCCTCCCGCCATGACAGTAGGCCAAGGAAAGCACACAGAAGCGTCAGCTATGGTTCGTACGTGCTGTGTTGCAACGTTAGATCACACGATAAGGAAGGCAAGAAGCTGGAAAATTGGCTCTCTTTTCATCGTTTCCCCTCCTGGAGGCAACGGGAGGGATCTCATGTATCCGATATTACTAAACGAAGACGTCAGGCTTGGATTGCAGCGGTCAGACGAGCGGATATCGAGTTCTCTGCCATCCCCAATTTTTTGTTGGTTTGCTCGCGGCATTTTCTTTCCGGTGAGTTCTAAATAAATTCATATCTCTCTTAATAGGCTTTTCGTGTTATTTTGAATGCGCTGAGGTCATAGATAATTAGATAAAGCATCCTAATGTGTGATGCTGCAGAACCACGTCATGTTGACGGAGTAGCGTATTATTTGGCATTATTGCAGGCAAACCAGCATATGAAATATGAAACAGAAACGAAAAGTATGTTTATTTTTTTATTCAAGATCTGTTGACATGTACTTAGCAAGTACATACACATGAAATGCAAACTATTTACATGGCAACGCACAGCTGGCAACCTCTGGCTGTATCTTGGTCATATGGTCAACGTACTCACAACGTGGAGGCTTAAAAACGGCCAAATCTTGTACCCAACCGTTTGTGAATTAGATGTGCGCCTCCAGGAATTTATAATTCCGAAAATGATTCGCCGTGCATGCGCTGACTCCACAGACAAGGTACGCGAAGATATCGGGATAGGACAACGGCGGTAGGCTGTCTGGGTTTCCGCTCCACTGCCTTTTTTCATACGGGTCCACATTACCGATGCACGCTATTTTTTCCATGTACCGTTTCTTGGCGTCTGGGCGCAGTCGGTCGCGATACAGTCGTCTTTTGCGTTGATTTTAAGCGTGATTCTGGCAGTCCTGCTTCCAACACAGTGTGTTTGTTTTGATTTGTGGCCTTCTGACATGGCGCTGCGATCCCACAATGCACTGCGGCGTGACGTCAACTCCAAAGCCCTATAAATAGATGGTCTGCCAAAAACTGATATCCGACATTTAAACAGTTGTGAATGACATACTGGGATTTAATCTGATGCAATTCTCTCATGAATGAAATTAAAGCATTTTATTGTATTTTATATTATTTTATAAAGAACATTTTTGCCAGAAGCTATGGCCACAAACATACTGGTTTCTTTATTTTAAACATGTGACCCCTTCGTAAATTCTATTAACACCGCCCCATTTACCAATATAAGCAAAGATATGAAACACAAAAATACAGAGACACCACTCTACAGTTTGTGTTGCTCTCTGTCGCCCTCTGTTGTTCAGCTCTGAACATAAGGTTTTGTTGCGGAGGAAAGAAAGCCTTGCTTGCTATTAAAATCTGCCCATTTCAGAGCAGACGCAGAGCAGGCAAAGACATGGACCCCGGTGAGTCATGTCGTGGCTTCCTGCAGTAGGTGCTGTAGTCACTGATCCTGCTCTTCTGGAAGCTGCAGCGCCAAATCACAACAACAGTCGCCTTATTGTAAGGTAGACCCTACAATAATACATAGAAAAACCCCACAATCCCCATGAGCAAGCACTTTGGTGACAGTGGGAAGGAAAGACTCACTTTTAACAGGAAGAAATTTCCAGCAGAACCAGGCTCAGGGAGGGGCGGGGCCATCTGCTGCGACTGCTTGGGGAGAGAGAAGGAAGACAGGATAAAAAACATGCTGTGGCAGAGAGCCAGAGATTAATAACAAGTGTGATTCAGTGCAGAGAGGTCTTTGAACACATAGTGAGTGAGAAAGGTGACATAAGAAGAAATACTCAATGCATAGTGTCTGTCTCCCGAATCCAAATGGGAAGCTGATTCTATAGAAGAGGGGCCTGAAAACTGAAGGCTCTCCCTCCGATTCTACTTTGAAATACTCTAGGAACAACAAGTAAACCTGCAGTGCGAGAGCGAAGTGCTCTAATGGGGTGATGTGGTACTATAAGGTCATTAAGATAAGATGATTATTTAAGACCTTGTATGTGAGGAGCAGGATTTTGAATTCAATTCTGGATTTAACAGGGAGCCAATGAAGAGAAGCCAATACAGGAGAAATATGCTCTCTCTTTCTAGTCCCTGTCTTGCTGCAGCGTTTTGGATTAACTGAAGGCTTTTCGTAGAGTTTTTAGGACATCCTGATAATAATGAATTACAGTAGTCCAGCCTAGAAGTAAGAAATGCATGAATTAGTTTTTCAGCTTCACTCTGAGACAGGATATTTCTAATTGTAGACATGTAGTGCAAATGGAAAAAAGCAGTCCTACATATTTGTTTAATATGTGCACTCAAGGACATATCCTGGTCAAAAATGACTCCAAGGTTCCTCACAGTGTCACTGGAGGCCAAGGTAATGCCATCCAGAGTAAGAATCTGGTTAGATACCATATTTCTAAGATTTTCAGGGTCGAGCACAATAACCTCAGTTTTATCTGAATTTAAAAGCAGAAGATTAGACGTCATCCTGGTCTGTATGTCTTTAGTAAATTCCTGCAGTTTAAATAATTGGCGTGTGTTATCTGGCTTCATGGATAGATAAAGTTGGGTGTCATCTGCATAGCAGTGAAAATGTATGCTATGCCTTCTGATAATAATACAGTACACTGTGATATCAGCAGGACTGAGGTAATATTTACTTATTATGTACAAAGTATAAGTATTTCTCTGCTTCTTTGTGTAATGGTGCTGCAGGTGCAGCTGGTCTGTCAGCTACTGCTGGTGCTGCTGTGGCTGGTGCTGGAGCAGCAGTGGGATGTTTGGCAAGTTTCATCAGCTGAAAATCATGAAGAACTCATATATTTGCTTTATGCCAAAACTGAAAGTCTTGTTATTCTCTCAAGATTGTTTTTAATCATTGTGTTGTGTTTTCATTATTTTCATTATGATACATTTATATTAAAATTATATATTATGGTGCAAAGCTTTAAACCTTGTGTGTATCATTAGTACAGCTAACTGTGTTCAATACACGGTTATAAGGACAAGACATGGTTTTGTGTACAAGTTTTTAAATATGGATGACAGGTTTAAGGGTTCAGTCAGAACTGAACATAACTGGCATCTCTTTAGTTTTTCTGGTTTAAGTTAAAAGGAAGACTGGATATTTTAATGTCAGCTCACAGATTATCATCATCATATTACATGATTACTGGGAGCCCAAGATCACGAAAAAACCCCAAAAACTATTGGTGGCTGCTACTGCTACCCCACAGCATCTAAGTAGATACTAGAGATGGCACGATACCACTTTTTAATGTCCGATACCGATTCCGATATCATAAATTTGGATATCTGCCGATACCGATATGAATCCGATATAGTGCATTTTTTAATCAATAAAACTGTTTTTTTTATAAATATCTTGCTGCATTTTGTATAAGTTCATACTAAAGTTTTAAAAAACAAGAGACTGAAGCTATTCTGTTATACCTGTATGCAAAAAATACACTGCACCCAAAACATTTTATAGTTCAGCAATACTGATCAATCTAATAAATTTAAACCTACACCATCCTCCCTATTCTGGTATTTTAAAGAGTACTTAGTGGAAATATTAAGCAACCTAACTAATAGGGTTGCCAACTCCCAGCAAAAAATATTAGGGAACCAACCCCCGCCCTTAATCGATGTAATCAACTTTAATTTAATGCAAGTGTAAAACAAATGCACAGAAATAAATAATTTTTCTACAATAATTAAATAGATTCAACGTCTTTCTTCAACAGAATTGTAGACTGCACAGATAGTACCTTCCCAAAGGAAAAAGTACTATAGTTTATTAGGGTGTATATTAGACTTATTATTTACTATATACAATAATGGATTTCTATACATTTAATCAGATGACCACTTTTGTTGTAAGATTCAGATAATTATTTATTCAAAGTTTTTAAATGACATAACAAAGAAAAGTATTTCTTTGTGCCCCCCTTTCCCTGTTAATGCCCAACCTGGCCCCCGACAAAACTTTGCTAGACCCGCCCCTGCACAGTTACCAGCTGTCAGCTACATAGAAAAGGATCCTGGTGTTATTTGTCTCTCAGAAACAGTTCCTAACTTCAACTCATTCATGTCACCTAAAAGGTAAACCTGTTTCTCCATCACCTGTTCAGCTCTGATGATTTAGTAAGGACAGCTCCTGGTTTCATCTTCATGTTTTCCTCTCACCACATATCCAAACGGATATCATGACCAGCAGCTTTTACAGCCTTGGCTCCAGCAAACATCAGCTGATACTAGAAAGTAATATTAAATACATTCTAACAACAGCTTGTCACGCTTAAACGTGCTGCTGTTGTTTATCCGCTGGTCTCCTCTTTCTGGCGCAAAGTGGGCGATAAACAAACAAGAAAGACGGGACTTGCGTCAGAAAAGCCGATCAGCTGATCATTGATCAGTTTCATGATTGAAGTAATAACAGGAGAGGAAGGGGGAGTGAATGACAGAACTACACGCAACTGCGCAGCAAAGACAGAATAACTCCAGCTTTGTGTCTATTTTTTAATTCTAGCTGAAGTACGGGACAAATCTTCAAATCTTCTTTTTCACCTCAATATGGAACTCCGATGGCCAGTCCAGCTGTGGCTCAATATATCAGTTGTTAAGCTTAACGTGGAAATACTATGCAAACATTCAGGGATGAACTTACACACTTGCTTTACTTCTCTGGAATAGTTTTCGCCGAGATGAAATGCCGCGGTTAGGAAGCATGTAGTGAGGCTCCAAATGCTCCAACAGACCGACAGGTCTCGCAGACAACAGCCGCTCTGTCACGTGACACATACTGCTCCGATGCGCCGTGCTTGGTTACGCCAAGTAGCGTGTTTTGTGAGGTGATTTTGTGATACTTCGGATCGGATTACATTTTTTATTTCTCTCCGATATCCGATCCAGTAATTTAGGTCAGTATTGGACCGATACCGATAGGCAATATCGGATCGGTCCATCTCTAGTAGATACACCCTTGGTATCAATTTCAAAATCCTACTTCACCTTCTCGAGTTATCACGACACATTGGTGTCTGTCAAAACGATATTACCGGTCAATGGCCAGCAGCATATTCAGCTTGAAGATTGCTATAAACTGAAGTGGATGAGTTTATGCCTTATATCAGATTTAAAATTTGTTTCTGTTGTAGAATGTTGGTGGAAGAATCTCTAAATATTGTGTTGGCATTATTTTCCATTTCAGTTATTGTGTGTGTGTGTGTGTGTGCGCGCGTGTGTGCGTGCGCGCGCGTGTGTGCGTGAGTGTGTGTGTGTGTATTTGTGAGATATAGGCCACACTATATGGGAGTGGAGATTCCGCTCTATTCAAGCTGCCAGATATTTGGAGTTGAGTACATGGAGTAGTTGATTGGTGGTCATTTGAGTCCTTCTCTAGAAAGGGGAGAGAAAATTGATCCAGTTGAAATTGGGAACTTGGGAACTGTTGGTGTGCTGAACCTGCATATTATGGGAGTTTAAAGAGGAAAAATCTCCTCTGTATTTAGGAAGTAACTGACCAGAAGAAATTGTTCAAGACTTGTAGAGGAAGAGCTTGAGAGTTGAATTTCCAGGATCTAGTGTGGAAATGCACTCTCTATTAACGCAAGACCTATCAAGGTGGTTGAAAAGCCTTTCTCAGGAAGATGTAAGATTGATATGTTCTTGACTGCTTGTTCTTCTCAGTGACCACCTTTTCCTGCTTGTAACCAGGCTAATAACTCTGACTGTGGTGGCTTTGGGCCTTGGATTGCAGGCCAGAACTATGTCTTCGGTCACTAGTCTGCTTCAAAGAAAAATAAACCTTGTGTACTCAATTTTCAGTGAGTGTGGTGGTTTTTTACTGGTCACTATTAGAGATTATTACTTTCTTGTCCTGAGGCCGTTTTGTTGCCCACATTACATTTAACACATTTACCTTCATTCACTGCTTCCTGAACCTCAAACCCTGATTCATCAGACAGGTACAGGTGAGTACTGTTTCTCTGTAACTCACAAGTTGATCTTCCCTCCCAGATGAGACAGTGATAAGTTCTTTCAGGCCTGCAAACAAGAATGAATTGATGATGAGCAATTTCCCAAAAGGTTTCGCATTAAAGACCCTCCTTTGATTGAGGTTTACTCCTGGATATTTCTGGATGTTTGTCTGATAGAACTGAATCTATCAAAAAGCTGTACACTCAAATTCTAACCAATCAAAATAACTTTCAGCATTCAGACAAATCTAATCCTAGCAAATGGTTTTGGTGGAATATCTGGTTTTTCATCGTGGCACAAGAAACTGATTAAAAAAATCTAGAATATGCTATAAAGCAGCAGTCCCCAACCTTTTTTGCGCCACGGACCGGTTTATGCCCGACAATATTTTCACGGACCGGTCTTTAAGGTGTCGCAGATAAATACAACAAAATAAAACTAGTACCGGTACTGAAAAAAAGAACATTTATTCATAACACACGTGAAAAGACCCAGGAAAACCGAGTTAACGATAAAAACGATAACAAAATAACGCTGAAAACCGATAAAAACCCTGAAAACCACACATTTCACACCTGAGCCTCAACTCTCGCGGCCCGGCACCAAACGACTCACGGACCGGTACCGGTCCGAGGCCCGGGGGTTGGGGACCGCTGCTATAAAGGATGGAAAGTTTTTCATTTGGAGAACTTGTATCAAAATATGAAATCAGCAAGAATACATTTCTTGAATATCAGAAACTGAAATCCATCAAACAGGAAAAACTAAATCCCACTCAGCCTATACATCATACACCACACTAAGCTATTATTTATAATTGATAAATCAATTTCCCTCCCAACCGTAAAGTTGAAGCGAGGTCTTTCCTTTTTTTTAAAATGATATTTTTATTGAAAAAGGACTTGTTACAATAAAGTGCATTGATAGTATTTAGTCAAAAAGAAAATAAAGATTTTTTCTTAGTCCTTTTGTTCTACATTCAGATAACAAAAAATGAACTCGGTGGCTTGACAGTGTATGGGGGACACAAAGCTAATCCATTTATTTCATATTTTGTAGAATTTATCTTTTCGAACTTTTAAGGAGAATGTCAATTTTTCCATTTTAAATATTTCAAAAACCACATTAAACCAATCCTCAAGTGTTGGCGGAGTTGGATTTAGCCACTTTCTAGTTATAGATTTGTTGCTGGCTGCTAATAGCGCTTGTAAGAGCTTTGTGTCCCCTCCCCGGACCGAGCCAGCAACCAGGCCCAAGTACAAATTTACAAAATTAATATCAAATTTTATCTTAAAGACCTCGCACAGAGTTTTATGAATTCCCAGCCAGTAATTTTTTAATTAGGGCAATCACAAAAGATATGGTAATGATGTGCCTCTTCTGATCCACATCTTCTCCAGCATTCTGCTGTCCCATTTTTATATCTAGTTTGATGATGGGTTTTGAAAAATCTAATAATATTCTTCCAACAGTGGTCTCTCCAAGATAGTGAACTTGTTGAGTACCAATGAAAATTACAAATCCTCTTCCAGTTCTCCTTTGTTATACCTATCCCTGATTCCAGTTCCCATTTAGTCTTAATATTTTGGGTAGTATCCTTCCTTGCCTGAAGAAGCACATTATATAGTTTGGAGATTGCCTTTCTCAGAGAACCAACATATGCTAATTTAACTATCTTAAAAATTTCTCACTCAACCGAGTTTGGGTTTGAGATAATGCAATGTTTGTTAAAATAATCCCGCATTTGAAGAAACCTGAAAAAATCTCCTTGTCTAGCTTCACCTGGCATGTCTTCGCCGGAGCTAACAGTAGCGACATCATGCGCTGACACATTTGCCTCTTTTGTCATTGTCGTAGTGGTCTTCCTGCTTTTTTGTTTCGTGGCCATCGTTCCCCTATCCAGGAATTCACTGAGACTATTTTAGTCGTAGTAAATTGACTTTATGGGGTGATTCTTAAATTTTAATCGGGATACTACGATCTAAGCTGGCGTCCCTTAGTTGCCCGGAACTGGAAGCCCCCGAAGTGAGGTCTTTCCATCAACCAGATCAAAACTTCTCGACACAAATATGCGTAATCAAAATGTGATAACTGAGAAGATTTTGGGATCCACTGTATTCAGAATATTCAATCAATCCTGCTTTCATGTAAATATGGTTTTCTTTAACACCAAACACTGATGTGAGAGTGATAGCTTAAGATTGTCATTTGCACTTAGAAACATATAATCATTTATGCTTAGAGATATATAATCGTTTGTATGTTGATAAAATGTCTCATCCTTATTTAGGTCTGCTAAGGTTCTGTGTGCACTCTGTGCACCATGAGATGGGAGGACGTTCACTCCCTATGGTGTCTGGCATACCTCATACACATTTTAAGTTCATGAGAAGGTCGCATCTTGTTTGGTGATATATGGTATGGCGGAACACACACTCTGTATCTGTTCAGTTACAACAGTCTTTTGTCTTAGTTGGGCTGCTGCAAGGAAGACTCCCACTACCCTCCCAGAAGGCTCCTGGCGCCAGCTATCTTGGGAGTTACATTCCTTTGTCGATAACATAGTAAAACATCGTTAGGCCTGGCTGAGCAGGTTTCACAGGGTCATATTTTGACAATTTTGACAACAATTGAGAGGGGAGGTGCTACTAACAGGTGTGATTGATAAGATCGGACCTACAGTGCTTCTCAGGGTTTATCATATGAGGGAAAGCAGGGGAGACACTTGGACTACGGGGTAGGGATGAGTATCGAAAC
This sequence comes from Pelmatolapia mariae, assembly GCF_036321145.2. Classification (NCBI taxonomy): domain Eukaryota; kingdom Metazoa; phylum Chordata; class Actinopteri; order Cichliformes; family Cichlidae; genus Pelmatolapia; species Pelmatolapia mariae. Next base: position 47,087,291 of record NC_086241.1, read on the forward strand.
CCGGTTCTTGTTGAGAACCGGTTCCCACTGTTTCAATTCCTTGGAATTGTTTGCCATTTTTGCAAACGATTCCCTTATCGATTCCAGTCGCCCCGAATGACGTCACCACGTTGCGGAGCGTCATTTACCTGGCAGGAAACATGGCGCCTAAGCGGCTCAAACGCTCAAAAGTTTGGTTATACTTTATGAGAACGGATGACAACAGGGCAACTTGCAATACTTGCAAAGTAGATATTTCATTTAAGGGAGGAAACACTACGAATATGCAAAAGCATTTGCTCACAAAACACGCGATAACCTTAAATGAATGTCGTGTTTTTAATTCCGCTCCGGACTCGTGACTCTCAACCCAGCAGCAGCGGTAATATTTGCACGTCCTCTCCCGTTAATGCGGCAGGTAAATAATCAACTAACAGTGCATATTATGTTAGCGCGATCTGCCTTATTACAAAACCTGCCATTACTGTGCGCTGCATTTAGGTGACCATGATGAGAGAGACAGACAGAGTCTGGCTGGCTCAGATGCTGGCAGTTCTCGCTGCAGTCTACCGGTAGCGTCTCCATTCAGACCAGGATAGACGAATGTCACCGAGCAGTGACTAAGTTTGTGGTAAAAGGCTTGCACCTATTTGCCACAGCAGATGCCCCCGATTTTCGGTAAGTGAATGTGTTTACTTGTAGGCAGGGACATTACTGGATATTCTTGTGTAATTGCTACAGAATAATTTATGTTATACTTTGTTATTGCTACAGAAGAATATTTATTTTATTATTTTACATTTACATTTTTTTTTCCCTGGGGACCCTGTGACACCCCATTGAAGAGCCATAGGCTGTGGATCTCTTAAGATCTCACTGTTGGGTTTGTAAGGCCATGCTACTCCTAAATTTCTATCTTGTTCAAAGAGAAGATATAAAACAAAGTTCTAAGCTAATCGACCTTAGTGTTCTCCTTTTTTAAAAATAAGAATCGATAAGAGAATCGATAAAGAATCGAATCGTTAAACAGAATCGAAAATGGAATCGGAATCGTGAAAATCTTATCAATTCCCATCCCTACTACGGGGATGTTAGTACTGGGTGAGTTCATCACTCACCATCAGCTCAATCTAAGCTCTGCTACCTGCTGGGCAAGACTCATATGATCAGAGATTAGAACATCTTCAATAAAGGAGCTGAAACAGACTTCCTATATAGAGGTACCCGTCCTGCAGATCAGTAATTCACAATCCAATCTGTTTTATCAGAGCAAGAAATCTTCAGAGGTTGCAAAGGTACAAACATTCTGTACTTTTCATGAGTTGTTGTTGCTGATTTCCATCCTCTGTACTCAATATACTGTTTATTCCTTTGTATCTGTTTATGCCTGTTTATGTCTTTATACTAGACACTATAAAGCTGGTGTGAAAGTGGAATTCAGTAAATCAATCTAAGCATCATCAGCTTAACCTTTAATTCATCTCTACTACATTTGATGTAACTTAACTCTGACCACAGACACTGTAATAGACGGGCTCAAAGATGGACTTTTTTTTAATCTTAAACTTTAATTTACATTTGACCTTTTGTATTGTATTGTATTGTCTGTATTGTCTGAGTACCTGAAGTTCTGATTATTTAAACCCTTTCTGTATAGTGCTTTGTGACTACTTGTCTATGAAAAGTGCTCAATAAATAAACCTTACTTACTCTCTTTTGATTAACAGCACATATTTCCATAACAATACTTTACATCTACATCCTGAAAGATTGTTTCTGTGTGAGGAAATCCAAGTCTGCTATTGTAGCTCTATCACATAGTACAGACTTTTTTTTTTTACATAAAATATTTTTTTATGAAAATAATGTCACAAAATATAGTTTCATCACTTCTGCCATGCCTTCTGATCTGCTCATTCAGTTGTTGAAGTGGTTTGTTTTTCACTCAACGGTGAAAAGAAAACCATCAGCTGATTTTCACAAACAGCTGATTTACTAAGAAGCATTTGATAGAATTAAAAATGTACAAAAACAGTGATACTGTAGAAAAAAACAAAACAACAGACAACAGTTTATTTGCATTTATGAAGCATTATACCTTTCAAGTTCACATTTTTCCAGCAGTTATAAAATCCAATCAGTGGATTGCTATTTATTTTTAGTTTGGTAAGGCACCAGACATGCTACTGTGCTGACCTCCAATGCAGCATCAACATGTCTCTGCTGGTCATCAAAGAAGATGTGAGGCTTGATCTTCTGCAGTGTAGGACCTTTGTCAGCCCCTCCCACAAACACAGCTTCATCAAGCTCCAGACCCCAGGTGTGCAGAGTGTTTAAAGCTCTGTAGCCGTCACAGCCTGCCCCTCGAGATGTCACCAGGTAGGTACGAATGGGACACTTCTTGCCTCTATTATACAATGTTTTCTGCAGTTATATTAAAACCTCCAAGAATCCTCTGAATGGTCCCTGAATAAAGGAAAGAGAAGAAGAGGAGTGACTCAACACATGACAATCTGGTCAAAGCAGGAAAGTGCATTTGGATAATTTAGCTGATATCAGTTTATTGTAATGTAATCTAGCACAGATTTTCTTTTCTTTGATTAAATATATATATTGTTTATGGCATCACGGAACGACAACATAACTATAACCATATAGCTGGATTTGGTGTTTTAAAATATTTAGAAAAGGCGAATCATACCTTCTTCACTGGCTTTTCAACATTTTGCTTCTCATAATCCAAGAATGCTTTTAGTCCATCCCCCTGGAACTCATTAGAGAAGAGGACAGCGTCGCCATCAAAGGCAACACACAGCTGATCCTCAAACACTGGCATGTTCTTCTTTGGGGTGGACATGATAGCAGCTGCTACACCTGATGCAGGGACATTCATTCACAGTAACACACAGAGTCGTGAAAGTACAACAGCAGAAACTGCACTTCGTCTTAAAGTTAGCACAACATTTAACACTTTTACCTTCATTCAAAGCTTCCTGAACCTGCCAGGCTGATTTACCATGACGACGCTGATTTTTATTGCAACTCATCTCAGCTGGTTAGCTCCACATCTCATTGTTTTCCATTGTTGTTTCTTTGTTTATATCCAAGAGTCTTTTGAAAAATGTTATGACTCAAGTGTTGTGAATGAAGGTTTAAAGGAGTGTTAGACCTAAACAGGCTGAACAAGTCTGTAGCTTTTCTGGCTATTGGTGTAACGTGGCATTTAAATTGATGATTGAGATTCTCAGAGATGTTAAAAAATGCTTAAACTTTTTGTCATTCACACACCTAAGATAAAGTCCTTTGGTTTTGTAATTGTTTTTGTTTTCTGATTGTTTAATTGGGCATTTTTGAATTTTTTATGAACAAGCTCGTCCTGCTCCATTTCTATAATAAAAAATAAAATTTGCCTGTTTTAATAAATCATAATTTTCACAGCTTGTTCATCAAATGATTAAGGTGATGAAGTGGCTGGTTCTTATTTACTCTTGATTCCAGCAGACAGCTGATTCATTAAAAAAATAAAAGATGAGATAAACATATGTTTCATTTTTTGCATCTTTGAAACAATATGGAGACATATTTTTCAAGTTTACATGTTTCCATCAGTTATAATGAATGAGTAAATTGTTATTTATTGTTACTTTAGTGAGGGCACCAGGTATGCCACTGTGCCACTCTTCACAATTCAGTTTTTGTATTCACAATTTAAAATGTAAATTGTGAAAGCATAACACGAAATTGCCATTCAGATATTTTTTTCTTGTTTGACCTTTGCACTCAGACATAATGGATCAGATTATTGCACTTTCCACTTGTTGGTAATGTGCTTCTTATGCTTTATCTGTATTTGTTCGGGGACTTGTTATAACTCTGTCCTGGTATTAGGTCACGGACCCAGTGTTTTGTGTTTATTGGTTAATATTCTTGGATTATTGTCATTCATGGTTTTCTGCTTGTGCTTATTCTTAGTTCCTAGGCTTTAGGTTTCTGTTTCTTTGCCTTCCCCGTGTTCCACCTTTCATGTATAGTCACTCTTGTCTCCATGTTCCCTCTGTCTCTCCAGTCAGTCAAATCTGCATCTGTGTGAATGTCTTGTGTTTCCTGTTTTACTTTGACAGTCCCATGTCCTATATCAGTGTATTCAGTTTTGCTTCTTCCCCGTCTCATCATGTCTGATTATTCCCAGCTGGTTTCCCTCCTGTCTCCTATTCCTTCGTTACTCCCTTGTGTATTTAAGCCCTGTTTTTTTCCTTTGCCCCTTGTTGTGTCATACACCCTTAGTGCTGTGTGTTGTCTCCGTGCTTCTGATTCCTGTTATTGCTTCTCATCAGTTTTTTGTGTCTGGTTTCATTGTTTTCAGAGTCTTCGTTTCCAAGCATCTAGTTTTTATGTTTTGCTCCTTGTATTCAGTGTTCGGGTTTTTTTCCAGCAAATAAAGCTGCTGCCTTGAGTTTACCTTTTCATGTTTGGGTCCTCATCCTGCCTGGCACACAGCGAACATGACAAAATCCGTCTTTAGTCTTTAATCTCTTTGGAGAGTAGTTAAATGTATAGATTTATAGGTAGTGACTGGTTATTTTGTGCCTCATACGTGTTTCATAACTGATGTTGCTTCACATCCCATAACTTGAGCTCCCTCAAGTGCAGTATTGACTTTGTCCACTTGGGAAATCATTACAGACTAACACACAGGTTACTGTGACTGTGACCAAGCAAACACAACAAGCCTGTTCACTTTGTTCTCACCTTCACTGTGAGGTTTCACATGGACTACCTCAGATTACCCTCGGTAACCCTGACTACAAAAATCCCAGGCTTTTTATTTTTTCATCGTGGCTTTTTGTGTTATAGTGCTACACCTATAACACAAAAAGCGCAACTCATGCTGCACTTGAAACAGAGACTTCCTTTCTATATTTAATCAGAATCAGAACACTTTATTAATCCCTATGGAAATTATGTACTTTTACTTTTGTGCTTGAAGCTGTGGTTCTGTGACTCTTAGAAACTTGTGTTCTGACTCTGTGTCTTTGGGTCTGCCAGATCTTTTCTTGCATAACAAAGAAAATAACATTAAATAAATATGTCAACCCCCCACCCCCACTCCCCACCCAAGATGCAACCTCAGAATCACTCACTTGTTCTATCATGACTAAAGAAAGTTTATTTACTTCACAGTGACACCCACTCTAGGAGTTTTGTTTTCCACGAAATAACTGGTGACCCTCCTACTTGTATAAAAGACACAGTCCAGTCTTAGGCTCCTCACCCTGAGTGGAATAATGGGTGTGTATGAGTACAGCTGCCTTTTTCAAATCATCTCTTTTTTTTTTTTCTTTTTTTTTTTTTTTTTTGCCTGTCCCGTTTGGTTCTTTTGCCATCAGAATTATTGTCTAAAGGCGAAGAAAGATGCCCAACGGATTTACTTTACCGAATGGACCATCCCAGCCTTGCCGTAATGGTCTATTTGATTCACCTTTTATTGTTTATTTTATTTTCACTTGCTGAATACGGGACAGACTTGACTGGGGGAAAGAAAGGGGAGAAAGAAAGAGGGAAAGAAAAACAGCTGAGAAGAGGGACGGGGAAAAAGGGCAAAAAACAAAAACCAACAGAATAAGTAGACAAACAATACATATATCGATCACCTGGATCACCTGTTGAGAAAGAAAAAAGAAAGCAAGCTGAAGAAAACGAGAGTAATAGAATAAACAACATCACAATGATATATGGGAATATGACAGTAAATACTAAATATTAAAGATTATTGTGCAGCACGTAAGATTGACAGCGCACAGTGTGCTTTGAGGTAAGAGCCAAAAAGGGTGTAGTTTGTGTGTGTGAGCACCCGTGTGTACACCTGTGAGCATGAACGCGCTTGTTTTTAAAAGGTTCCTTCATGTAATGATCTGCTAGAGGGTGTGGGGGGCCACTGCCCCGTCCTCCAGGGCATGAAGCAGGTATGGAGGAGATCAAAACTCCAGACATCCAGAGGCCCCCAGAACACAAGAGACCAAGGAAGACCAACAGAGGGGCAGCCGCGCCACTATCCCAGAAAGAGCTGAGTGAGAGTCCCAGATGAGGGGTCACTCAGCAGCCGCGGAGCAGAAGCCAGGGGGGGTTGCAGTGACGTGCCCGTGAGCTCCGCCGGCAGCCAGCTGTGCCTGAGTGACCGAGCCCCAGGCCGAGAGGCCGAGGGCACCCCCTCCCCGAAGTGGCCCGAGCGAGCCCCAGGCTCCAGGCCCCGATAAGCAGCCACCAAGGAGTGAGCCGGTGTGTACCTGGACGCCCATCCCCGGACACAAAGAACCACCAACGCACCGATGTCTGAGGGCGTCTGCCACCGGCAGGGGAAGTGGTGGGGGGAGATAGACCTCCTAACCTTGGAGGGCCTGAGATGTCCCCAGAGAGGTGGCGTCTGATACCCAACCTGACATATAGACACAGACAAACAGGCACACACAGATACAAACATCCATTCCCACCCTCATGCTCTCATAAGCAATTACTCCACACTCAACCAACGTGAAGACAGACATGAAGAGACACTGTACACACAATCACACTCCCCAAGCGTACTCTAAGAACCGGGTCTAGGTACCCTTGCCCCTGGAGGGGGAAACTGCACCCAGACCCAGGTGGTGTTACCCTTTTCCCTGCGGTGGGGAGAAGCAGACCGCCCCGACTCCGCAGCAGCAGGGAGGCCCCACATTCCAGACCCCAGTCGGATGGCCAACTCCTCCTCCTAGCCCCCCCAATCCAGCAGGCCGCAGAGACCGGGGGTGTGAGAAGACTCCAAACCTCCCTCCACCCGCCCATATGTAGTGTTGATGTATGTGTGTTCTAAGGTGCATTTAAAACCCAGGAGGGCATGGAGCTACCTGCCAGAGCTACCTCCTGCTAGCCCTCAATGTCTACGTGTATTTAAAATTGAGAGGTGGGCAACGACGCCAGGGGTGAGGTGTACACCCTGATGGTAATTTGGAGTCCGTGTTGCGTGCCCACCCCCAAGATCCTATATGTATGTGTAATGAGAGTGTGAGTAATGTGAATGTCTAAGTCGTGGGATAAAATTGAGGCAGAGGCAGCCAGAAGGGGACAGAGGGGGGGGATGCCTCCTCTGCACCCTGGTGACACACCCCTACCCCAAGGCCCTGCATGTGTGGGTGACTGTGGTGGAGCGGGAAGAGGGAGGCAGCTGAAGATGGGGAGGGAAGGAAGGGAGGGGCAAGTGACCCCTCCCTGGGGCCAGCTCCCCCGCTGACCCCAGTAGGCACCCCCATACTCTGCAACCCGCCAGGGAAAGGGGGCCCAGGCCCATCCGGACCGGGGCCCAGTGCAGCAGCGCCGCCCGGCCCCACAGAGCCCGGGACAGCCCACCCGACCCCACCACAGAGAAAACTGCACCCACCCCATCATCCACTCATCTTCCAGACTGACAATAGATGCCCAGGTTGAGATCTTCCTCCACCTCTCCTGTATCTCCCCCTCCTGCAGAGAGAATTCCTGAAGAGAGGAAAGCTCCTGCAAGATGTGACAACCTCCCCCACCAGTTGAAGAGCCCCCCAGGTGGCTCAATGCACTGGCGGCACCCTGCGCCAGGGCTGGGCACCCATACACCCACCCGCCCACAACCCCGGCAACACACCAACCAGGACCCGAGCCCCCGAGGCCCGGCCAGGGCCCCAGCCCAGAGACGGAGTGCCCCCAGAACCTCACGCCCATCCCGGACCCACCCAGGGGCAGCCAGGCTACCAGGTCAGTAACCCACGTCCGTCAGCACAGACCCTCCCCTAGCCCCGCTGCACGCAGCCACGAGGAAACCGTCACCTAAGAGCCAACAGAGCCCTTAACTGGCCTTGACCGCTACCCCGGGTTGAGCCCCCCAAGGAAGATGCTCCTGGGGAACCCCCCGACGCCCTAAGCCTGTCCCTACCCCCACGCCAATCACAACAGTGAAGGTGGGACCAAATCATTTTCAAATCATCTCTACATCATATAAGTCCATGATTGTAGCATTACAGACAATGTCTAAATATTTCCAGCTAAGCTGTGGTAAGATGTTTCTTTCTTTCTTTTTTGTGTTTCAGTGAGAGCTATAGCGATCACAGCCGGAGCAGGTAACACACCAGTTTGTTTCTTTGTTTGTTTATTTATTATCACTCAGGCTCATACAAGAAGTCACACATACCATACATGTATTTATTTTGAATCATCCTGATGGTCAGTAACCAGGTGTTTCTTCCTGTTGTCAAGTGGAGTAGTGGTCTCTGCTCCTGTTGTCCTCAGGGCTAAAGGTTTCACCACAGCTGGAATAGCTGCAGGCTCCTGCGCTGCAAGCATGATGTCTGCAGCTGCTGATGGAGGAGGAGCGACAGCAGGAAGTCTGGTGGCTGTTTTGCAGTCAGGAAGTAAAAAAAGAAAAGAAAAAAAAGAAAAGAAAGAAACATAATCACGGGTGCCTTGGAACTATTTTCTTAGTGATTGCCCATAAACCCTTAGTATGATAAACCTGACAGGCCATACAAATAATAACATGTTACTGTGTTGCAGCGAGGATAAAGCCTCCCCGTCTTCTCTGTATTCTGAAGCCTGTTTTCTCTCTGCAGGTATGGCAGGTCTGTCTGGGACCGCCACCGCAGCTGTGGGCTCTGTTGGAGGAGCTGTAGAATTTTTGGCTACTCTCATCTGAGACCAGGAAATTATTGAAATTGGAATTTTAAAAAAATAATAAATGATATCTACTGCTGCAAATAGGAAACAGTTGTAATAGTGTGTCTTGCTTCAGTCAAGCTTGGCTGAAATCTGAGTGCTGGTATCGCTGTGGTGTTTTATTATGAAACACATGAACACTGTCAAATTGTGCAACTTTGAATAAAAAAAACAAAGTGATCACAAACTTTGAGTGTCACACATGATACAAATGATATTTGTTTTTTCACTGCATCATTGTGCACTGATAAAAAAGTGATATCTCATCATCTCAGACATGTTAAACACATTGATGGTCTGCCAAAACATGTCTGAAAACATGTCTCTCATTAATGACATCTGAGCATTTTTGTGCCAGAAAAAAGATTCCAGTTCAAACCACTCTACAGTTTGTGTTGCTCTCTGTCGCCCTCTGTTGTTCAGCTCTGAACATAAAGTTTTCTTACTGAGGAGAGGAAACTTTCCTTGCTATAAAAATCAGCCGATTTCAGAGCAGACACAGGGCAGATAAAGACATGGACCACGGTGAGTCATTTGAGTTCCTGTGCATGGAGATTGTTCCCTCTTTAGTTTTTCTCTCTTTTGGTTTACAGTTAAAAGGAAGACTGGCTATGTCATCATCATATTGCATGATTACTGGGACACCCATATAATGAAAAAAAAACCTGCTAATGCCTGCCAGTGCTACCCCTCAGCACCCAAGTAGATACATGGTATCAATTTGATTTGAACTCTCCTGAGATTTTTAGTAGATACAGCGATGGTATCGATTTGAAACTCCTACATCACCTCGTCTCGACTTATCGCATCGACACTTGGGTGTCTGCACTACACCACCTGGTGTGGTCACAATACCCTGTGTATGGGTGATAGTATAAAAGGTATGGGGGTTTTTTTGTTTGTTTTTTCAAACCCTTTCAAACTCTAACCCTGTTAGTTCCTGATCTATGTCTTGTAAACAGGTTTGGGGGAGGAGTCAGAAATAAACTAGTGTAAAACGTCTGTAAGAAGTTTTTCTCATATTCAAGTCAGAGAGATGACTGAACATCTCAGTAACACAAAATCTGTTTTCATCTGTTCTTTTGGAACATTTGTATGTGGCATTTTCTATCAGCTGTCTTGTGGAACAGTTTCCAGAACACTGATGGATTTTCATTATGTACAGCCCTGATATTCTCTCAGAAGCTGAGAAAATATCAGGGCTGAAAAGCCAGATTTTTTAAAAAAAAGGCTTTATTTCCTTCCATATCTGCATCTCAATTTATATTATTGTGGGTAATTTCACTCCTCAAATTGTCAATGTTATAAACACATGCCTGCAATCACAACAACTGCCTTACCTGTCAATGAAATGCAAAAAGATATCAAATACATTTTTGTTGCAATGAGCAATTAATAATAATTCTTACAGGCTATATGAAGGGATAACATCATTATAAAAAGATACAGTCTCACATGTCTCTTCCCAGTGCATGTGCATGTCCAGATAACTCAGATGACACCAAAAGCTCAACTGCAGATATGGAAATATGTGTAATATGTTTTTTCCCAGTGTCCAATCCCTGCCACATGCCCCGTTTCATATGACAAAACCAGTTTTAAGTCCACCTTGTTTATACATTATACAGATTTTTACCACCTTTTTACCGCCATTCAAAACAAGTTCCATAATGAGTGGTGTGTTAGTGAAAAAAGTACCTGTAGATGATACAACAAAAAAGGCAGCATGAAGCAAAGTTGGACTAGCTGTTATTTTTAAATTGATCTATGATGTTAAAACAGTTTTTATGAAGGGATCTTTAACATTTAATCTCACTCTTGATAACTGCACTGAGTGATTGTGTTTGCTGAAATGTTCTATTTCCAATTGTAAACTGTTTTTCAAGAGCAGTAATTAAAAGGCTAGAACAGCAGCTAGTTTGCTTTCTTCAACCTCTATTTATAGAGAAATAGTGTGTTTTGGGAACATTTCTTCCCATTTTCGTGGCCTCATAAGAAGTACTACACAAACAGTAATGTAGTACACAAACATTTAATATAAAGTTGGTAGCTTAGAGTATTTCTTAAAAGTGTGGAGATGCATGTAGTGTCTGATATAGATGGAATAGTGTTGGGAATTATTCCAGCAGGACCCTGCTGTGAGCATGAGAGTACTGACAGCAATGATACGAAGTTATATGAGGACTATGAAGACAGTGAAGTAGACAAAGCTTATGTTCTTACACAGTTTTCTGAGCAAACACTTGAAATGTTTAAACAATGGAGGAATTATTCAGATTCTTCACTTTCCAACAAAGTACTAACATCACACTGTGAACATTGTCAGTAGTTTACATTCTGTGTTTGTAGCATTAATATTATGTGAGAACAATGCAATCAGTAAAAAGGTGGAATCAAAGAGATCTGAAAAATATTTTTTGTTTTAAATATTTTGTTTTGTTTATATTTTTATTTATTGTCGACAAGCTTCATTTAATATTACATTACAGTAAATTTGGTTAACTATTTTTATTCAGTCCTGACACTGGCACAGCCAGATATTCAGCCTTCATTTTTTTAACAGTTCATACATTGAATAGTTTTCATTTCTTACCAAATTAATTATCTTTTTCTCTCTTTCATTTTTTTTTCATTATTATTATTCAATTCAATTCAGTTTTATTTATACAGCACCAAATCACAACAACGGTCGCTTTATATTTGTAAGGAAGACCCTACAATTTCTGTCACAATAGCAGGAAGTCAGAACCCAAAATTCAGACTGGGCAGACCGTTCAATCACAAAGGTTTGTTTTTTATTCAAACAAAGGCAGTGTGACCAAGAAGTCAGAGAACTCAGGATTAGGCTGAGCGATCTGCGCAGAGACAGAGTGATTCAGAATTGATGGGGGGGGTTCAGATAATCTGAGTTAACTGTTCCCGCGAGACTTCTGGAGCTGAGAGGGGTTAGTCCGTAAGGCGAACCAGGGAGGGAACGGTGGACAGCAGGCAGGCGGGTGAAGGGCTCAGAGTTCCACAATCCATTCAGAAAAGTTAAGGGCAGATGGATTGAGGTTTTTGACCGGCGCGATCTTCTTCAGCTGACGAACTGGAACAAATAGAGAACTAGTTACCAAATAACTAGAACTAGAAATAAACACTAGAAGGCAGATCTGATTACCACTGAAGATGTGAAGAGAGTCTGGTGAAGCTCTGTGGCACACGCCGTCCTGAAGAACTGCCTGCTCCATGAAGAGATCCAGCTGAGCAGGAAAGACTCTGCCCTAGGGTGGACCCCTCCTCTCCACAGGAGGGGTGTGAGGGAAAGAAACGTTTCCATGAAACAAAGAGAGAAATTCTGGGTTCATGACATTTTTATTTCTTTTATATCATCAGCTCTGCTTGTCCCACAAATTTGAAGCTTCAGACCCTAAATTAACCAAATGTAATGTTTCTTTAATCAGCACAGTAATCTTCAGCTCTGCTTGTCAGTATGAAGATGTTTGTAGTCAAATATGAATTACCTGACATGAAAAACATGTATTGAGTACCACAGTGAAATTTTTTCAAAACAGGAGTAATTGTTACTAAAAATGGGCTTTTGTATGTCTGTGTAGATATTTCCTTAAACATTATAAGTGATTTATGAGGACTGATTTAGTTTCAAAAACATCAGTGGAAACATTTTGCATAAGCTTCATGGAATATTACATTCAAATGAAGGTACTATAACCATGAAAAACAAGGACTTTCCAAACTGACCTAAACTATTGAGCAGTAGTGTATATTGTATGTTTGTATCTAACTGTATCTGATCGAGATTTTGAAATAAAGACTCAACTTTTTAACTCTGTATTTTAACAAAAATTGAGCTAAACTATTCCAACTCCAATGAAAAACTCTCCCTAACAAGTCCACTTTATTGCGTGCTCATTGGTTTCTTCTTATTAGTGACTCATAGCTGTTTAACAAATCCACTTTTACATTCTTATTAATACTGATCTGTCACGCTCATCAGTGGCTCATGGTTGCTTAAAGCCTATGTCTGTACTTGACCACAGAGGCAGAGCATCATTCAATCCTGCCAGCTGCCTATCTTGGTAGCATTTAAGGATGACAGACTCCACTTTCTCTGCAGCAAGACAGCTCATAACGTTTTAACAGTCTGTCCCTGTCCTGATACTCTACATCATCTGCTATAATCACTAACCATGGACTCTCACTGCAATGTACGCTACAGCTCAAAAGTTTGAATCCAGTCAGAAATGTCTTGTTTTATGAAGAAAATAAAGGTTAGTTTGATGTTGAGTAATCAGAAATGTAAAGAAATATAAATGCTTAATAGTAACATTGACCATAAATGATGAATGAGGTTTAATGGAATATCTACACAGGTGTACACAGGCCCATTTTCAGCAACAATACCTCCTGTCTTCCAGTGGTCCATTGTCTTATCTACTGTAAGTTTATCATGTTAAATCCCAACTTATCAGTCAAGAAAACTTTTACCAAAGATATCAGCACAGACCAAAACTACTTTGCTGATTAAGAAAATAATACATTTCCACACATTACTGTGTGGATCATCCCATTTTCTCTTTTCACACTGATTAAACCAAGTTGGCACTTTTCCATAAACACAGTGACACATCCAAATGTTCACAACCTTCACCTTTGCATCAGTTTCACACATTGAATAGTTTCCATTTATTAGGATGAGTATTCTTCAATAACTTTTTTATTTTCTATCATTTTTAATCTCTTTGAATACTTTTTGAACCCACAAATTTGAAGCTTCAGACCCTAAATTAACCAAATGCAATGTTTCTTTAATCAGCACAGTAATCTTCAGCTCTGCTTGTCAGTATAAAGATGTTTGTAGTCAAATATGAATTACCTGACATGAAAATTGTGTATTGAGTACCACAGTGAAAGTTTTTCAAAACAGGAGTAACTGTTACTAAAAAATGGGCTTTTGTATGTCTGTGTAGATATTTCCTTAAATATTATAAGTGATTCATGAGGACTGATTTAGTTTCAAAAACATCTGTGGAAACATTTTGCATAAGCTTCATGGAATATTACATTCAAATGAAGGTACTATAACCATGAAAAACAAGGACTTTCCAAACTGACCCAAACTATTGAGCAGTAGTGTATATTGTATGTTTGTATCTGACTGTATCTGATCGAGATTTTGAAATAAAGACTCAACTTTTTAACTCTGTATTTTAACAAAAATTGAGCTAAACTATTCCAACTCCAATGAAAAACTCTCCCTAACAAGTCCACTTTATTGCGTGCTCATTGGTTTCTTCTTATCAGTGGCTCATAGCTGTTTAACAAATCCACTTTTACATTCTTATTAATACTGATCTGTCACGCTTATCAGTGGCTCATGGTTGCTTAAAGCCTATGTCTGTACTTGACCACAGAGGCAGAGCATCATTCAATCCTGCCGGCTGCCTATCTTGGTAGCATTTAAGGATGACAGACTCCACTTTCTCTGCAGCAAGACAGCTCATAACGTTTTAACAGTCTGTCCCTGTCCTGATACTCTACATCATCTGCTATAATCACTAACCATGGACTCTCACTGCAATGTACGCTACAGCTCAAAAGTTTGAATCCAGTCAGAAATGTCTTGATTTATGAAGAAAATAAAGGTTAGTTTGATGTTGATTAATCAGAAATGTAAAGAACTATAAATGCTTAATAGTAACATTGACCATAAATGATGAATGAGGTTTAATGGAATATCTACACAGGTGTACACAGGCACATTTTCAGCAACAATACCTCCTGTCTTCCAGTGGTCCATTGTCTTATCTACTGTAAGTTTATCATGTTAAATCCCAACTTATCAGTCAAGAAAACTTTTACCAAAGATATCAGCACAGACCAAAACTACTTTGCTGATTAAGAAAATAATACATTTCCACACATTACTGTGTGGATCATCCCATTTTCTCTTTTCACACTGATTAAACCAAGTTGGCACTTTTCCATAAACACAGTGGCACATCCAAATGTTCACAACCTTCACCTTTGCATCAGTTTCACACATTGAATAGTTTCCATTTATTAGGATGAGTATTCTTCACTAACTTTTTTATTTTCTATCATTTTTAATCTCTTTGAATACTTTTTGAACCCACAAATTTGAATCTTCAGACCCTAAATTAACCAAATGTAATGTTTCTTTAATCAGCACAGTAATCTTCAGCTCTGCTTGTCAGTATGAAGATGTTTGTAGTCAAATATGAATTACCTGACATGAAAAACATGTATTGAGTACCACAGTGAGATTTTTTCAAAACAGGAGTAATTGTTACTAAAAATGGGCTTTTGTATGTCTGTGTAGATATTTCCTTAAACATTATAAGTGATTTATGAGGACTGATTTAGTTTCAAAAACATCTGTGGAAACATTTTGCATAAGCTTCATGGAATATTACATTCAAATGAAGGTACTATAACCATGAAAAACAAGGACTTTCCAAACTGACCCAAACTATTGAGCAGTAGTGTATATTGTATGTTTGTATCTAACTGTATCTGATCGAGATTTTGAAATAAAGACTCAACTTTTTAACTCTGTATTTTAACAAAAATTGAGCTAAACTATTCCAACTCCAATGAAAAACTTTCCCTAACAAGTCCACTTTATTGCGTGCTCATTGGTTTCTTCTTATTAGTGACTCATAGCTGTTTAACAAATCCACTTTTACATTCTTATTAATACTGATCTGTCACGCTCATCAGTGGCTCATGGTTGCTTAAAGCCTATGTCTGTACTTGACCACAGAGGCAGAGCATCATTCAATCCTGCCAGCTGCCTATCTTGGTAGCATTTAAGGATGACAGACTCCACTTTCTCTGCAGCAAGACAGCTCATAACGTTTTAACAGTCTGTCCCTGTCCTGATACTCTACATCATCTGCTATAATCACTAACCATGGACTCTCACTGCAATGTACGCTACAGCTCAAAGTTTGAATCCAGTCAGAAATGTCTTGTTTTATGAAGAAAATAAAGGTTAGTTTGATGTTGAGTAATCAGAAATGTAAAGAAATATAAATGCTTAATAGTAACATTGACCATAAATGATGAATGAGGTTTAATGGAATATCTACACAGGTGTACACAGGCCCATTTTCAGCAACAATACCTCCTGTCTTCCAGTGGTCCATTGTCTTATCTACTGTAAGTTTATCATGTTAAATCCCAACTTATCAGTCAAGAAAACTTTTACCAAAGATATCAGCACAGACCAAAACTACTTTGCTGATTAAGAAAATAATACATTTCCACACATTACTGTGTGGATCATCCCATTTTCTCTTTTCACACTGATTAAACCAAGTTGGCACTTTTCCATAAACACAGTGACACATCCAAATGTTCACAACCTTCACCTTTGCATCAGTTTCACACATTGAATAGTTTCCATTTATTAGGATGAGTATTCTTCACTAACTTTTTTATTTTCTATCATTTTTAATCTCTTTGAATACTTTTTGAACCCACAAATTTGAAGCTTCAGACCCTAAATTAACCAAATGCAATGTTTCTTTAATCAGCACAGTAATCTTCAGCTCTGCTTGTCAGTATAAAGATGTTTGTAGTCAAATATGAATTACCTGACATGAAAATTGTGTATTGAGTACCACAGTGAAAGTTTTTCAAAACAGGAGTAACTGTTACTAAAAAATGGGCTTTTGTATGTCTGTGTAGATATTTCCTTAAATATTGTAAGTGATTCATGAGGACTGATTTAGTTTCAAAAACATCAGTGGAAACATTTTGCATAAGCTTCATGGAATATTACATTCAAATGAAGGTACTATAACCATGAAAAACAAGGACTTTCCAAACTGACCCAAACTATTGAGCAGTAGTGTATATTGTATGTTTGTATCTGACTGTATCTGATCGAGATTTTGAAATAAAGACTCAACTTTTTAACTCTGTATTTTAACAAAAATTGAGCTAAACTATTCCAACTCCAATGAAAAACTCTCCCTAACAAGTCCACTTTATTGCGTGCTCATTGGTTTCTTCTTATCAGTGGCTCATAGCTGTTTAACAAATCCACTTTTACATTCTTATTAATACTGATCTGTCACGCTCATCAGTGGCTCATGGTTGCTTAAAGCCTATGTCTGTACTTGACCACAGAGGCAGAGCATCATTCAATCCTGCCAGCTGCCTATCTTGGTAGCATTTAAGGATGACAGACTCCACTTTCTCTGCAGCAAGACAGCTCATAACGTTTTAACAGTCTGTCCCTGTCCTGATACTCTACATCATCTGCTATAATCACTAACCATGGACTCTCACTGCAATGTACGCTACAGCTCAAAAGTTTGAATCCAGTCAGAAATGTCTTGTTTTATGAAGAAAATAAAGGTTAGTTTGATGTTGAGTAATCAGAAATGTAAAGAACTATAAATGCTTAATAGTAACATTGACCATAAATGATGAATGAGGTTTAATGGAATATCTACACAGGTGTACACAGGCCCATTTTCAGCAACAATACCTCCTGTCTTCCAGTGGTCCATTGTCTTATCTACTGTAAGTTTATCATGTTAAATCCCAACTTATCAGTCAAGAAAACTTTTACCAAAGATATCAGCACAGACCAAAACTACTTTGCTGATTAAGAAAATAATACATTTCCACACATTACTGTGTGGATCATCCCATTTTCTCTTTTCACACTGATTAAACCAAGTTGGCACTTTTCCATAAACACAGTGACACATCCAAATGTTCACAACCTTCACCTTTGCATCAGTTTCACACATTGAATAGTTTCCATTTATTAGGATGAGTATTCTTCACTAACTTTTTTATTTTCTATCATTTTTAATCTCTTTGAATACTTTTTGAACCCACAAATTTGAATCTTCAGACCCTAAATTAACCAAATGTAATGTTTCTTTAATCAGCACAGTAATCTTCAGCTCTGCTTGTCAGTATGAAGATGTTTGTAGTCAAATATGAATTACCTGACATGAAAAACATGTATTGAGTACCACAGTGAGATTTTTTCAAAACAGGAGTAATTGTTACTAAAAATGGGCTTTTGTATGTCTGTGTAGATATTTCCTTAAATATTGTAAGTGATTCATGAGGACTGATTTAGTTTCAAAAACATCTGTGGAAACATTTTGCATAAGCTTCATGGAATATTACATTCAAATGAAGGTACTATAACCATGAAAAACAAGGACTTTCCAAACTGACCCAAACTATTGAGCAGTAGTGTATATTGTATGTTTGTATCTAACTGTATCTGATCGAGATTTTGAAATAAAGACTCAACTTTTTAACTCTGTATTTTAACAAAAATTGAGCTAAACTATTCCAACTCCAATGAAAAACTCTCCCTAACAAGTCCACTTTATTGCGTGCTCATTGGTTTCTTCTTATTAGTGACTCATAGCTGTTTAACAAATCCACTTTTACATTCTTATTAATACTGATCTGTCACGCTCATCAGTGGCTCATGGTTGCTTAAAGCCTATGTCTGTACTTGACCACAGAGGCAGAGCATCATTCAATCCTGCCAGCTGCCTATCTTGGTAGCATTTAAGGATGACAGACTCCACTTTCTCTGCAGCAAGACAGCTCATAACGTTTTAACAGTCTGTCCCTGTCCTGATACTCTACATCATCTGCTATAATCACTAACCATGGACTCTCACTGCAATGTACGCTACAGCTCAAAAGTTTGAATCCAGTCAGAAATGTCTTGTTTTATGAAGAAAATAAAGGTTAGTTTGATGTTGAGTAATCAGAAATGTAAAGAAATATAAATGCTTAATAGTAACATTGACCATAAATGATGAATGAGGTTTAATGGAATATCTACACAGGTGTACACAGGCCCATTTTCAGCAACAATACCTCCTGTCTTCCAGTGGTACATTGTCTTATCTACTGTAAGTTTATCATGTTAAATCCCAACTTATCAGTCAAGAAAACTTTTACCAAAGATATCAGCACAGACCAAAACTACTTTGCTGATTAAGAAAATAATACATTTCCACACATTACTGTGTGGATCATCCCATTTTCTCTTTTCACACTGATTAAACCAAGTTGGCACTTTTCCATAAACACAGTGACACATCCAAATGTTCACAACCTTCACCTTTGCATCAGTTTCACACATTGAATAGTTTCCATTTATTAGGATGAGTATTCTTCACTAACTTTTTTATTTTCTATCATTTTTAATCTCTTTGAATACTTTTTGAACCCACAAATTTGAAGCTTCAGACCCTAAATTAACCAAATGCAATGTTTCTTTAATCAGCACAGTAATCTTCAGCTCTGCTTGTCAGTATAAAGATGTTTGTAGTCAAATATGAATTACCTGACATGAAAATTGTGTATTGAGTACCACAGTGAAAGTTTTTCAAAACAGGAGTAACTGTTACTAAAAAATGGGCTTTTGTATGTCTGTGTAGATATTTCCTTAAATATTATAAGTGATTCATGAGGACTGATTTAGTTTCAAAAACATCAGTGGAAACATTTTGCATAAGCTTCATGGAATATTACATTCAAATGAAGGTACTATAACCATGAAAAACAAGGACTTTCCAAACTGACCCAAACTATTGAGCAGTAGTGTATATTGTATGTTTGTATCTGACTGTATCTGATCGAGATTTTGAAATAAAGACTCAACTTTTTAACTCTGTATTTTAACAAAAATTGAGCTAAACTATTCCAACTCCAATGAAAAACTCTCCCTAACAAGTCCACTTTATTGCGTGCTCATTGGTTTCTTCTTATCAGTGGCTCATAGCTGTTTAACAAATCCACTTTTACATTCTTATTAATACTGATCTGTCACGCTCATCAGTGGCTCATGGTTGCTTAAAGCCTATGTCTGTACTTGACCACAGAGGCAGAGCATCATTCAATCCTGCCAGCTGCCTATCTTGGTAGCATTTAAGGATGACAGACTCCACTTTCTCTGCAGCAAGACAGCTCATAACGTTTTAACAGTCTGTCCCTGTCCTGATACTCTACATCATCTGCTATAATCAATAACCATGGACTCTCACTGCAATGTACGCTACAGCTCAAAAGTTTGAATCCAGTCAGAAATGTCTTGTTTTATGAAGAAAATAAAGGTTAGTTTGATGTTGAGTAATCAGAAATGTAAAGAACTATAAATGCTTAATAGTAACATTGACCATAAATGATGAATGAGGTTTAATGGAATATCTACACAGGTGTACACAGGCCCATTTTCAGCAACAATACCTCCTGTCTTCCAGTGGTCCATTGTCTTATCTACTGTAAGTTTATCATGTTAAATCCCAACTTATCAGTCAAGAAAACTTTTACCAAAGATATCAGCACAGACCAAAACTACTTTGCTGATTAAGAAAATAATACATTTCCACACATTACTGTGTGGATCATCCCATTTTCTCTTTTCACACTGATTAAACCAAGTTGGCACTTTTCCATAAACACAGTGGCACATCCAAATGTTCACAACCTTCACCTTTGCATCAGTTTCACACATTGAATAGTTTCCATTTATTAGGATGAGTATTCTTCACTAACTTTTTTATTTTCTATCATTTTTAATCTCTTTGAATACTTTTTGAACCCACAAATTTGAAGCTTCAGACCCTAAATTAACCAAATGTAATGTTTCTTTAATCAGCACAGTAATCTTCAGCTCTGCTTGTCAGTATGAAGATGTTTGTAGTCAAATATGAATTACCTGACATGAAAAACATGTATTGAGTACCACAGTGAGATTTTTTCAAAACAGGAGTAATTGTTACTAAAAATGGGCTTTTGTATGTCTGTGTAGATATTTCCTTAAACATTATAAGTGATTCATGAGGACTGATTTAGTTTCAAAAACATCAGTGGAAACATTTTGCATAAGCTTCATGGAATATTACATTCAAATGAAGGTACTATAACCATGAAAAACAAGAACTTTCCAAACTGACCCAAACTATTGAGCAGTAGTGTATATTGTATGTTTGTATCTAACTGTATCTGATCGAGATTTTGAAACAAAGACAACTTTTTAACTCTGTATTTTAACAAAAATTGAGCTAAACTATTCCAACTCCAATGAAAAACTCTCCCTAACAAGTCCACTTTATTGCGTGCTCATTGGTTTCTTCTTATCAGTGGCTCATAGCTGTTTAACAAATCCACTTTTACATTCTTATTAATACTGATCTGTCACGCTCATCAGTGGCTCATGGTTGCTTAAAGCCTATGTCTGTACTTGACCACAGAGGCAGAGCATCATTCAATCCTGCCAGCTGCCTATCTTGGTAGCATTTAAGGATGACAGACTCCACTTTCTCTGCAGCAAGACAGCTCATAACGTTTTAACAGTCTGTCCCTGTCCTGATACTCTACATCATCTGCTATAATCACTAACCATGGACTCTCACTGCAATGTACGCTACAGCTCAAAAGTTTGAATCCAGTCAGAAATGTCTTGTTTTATGAAGAAAATAAAGGTTAGTTTGATGTTGAGTAATCAGAAATGTAAAGAAATATAAATGCTTAATAGTAACATTGACCATAAATGATGAATGAGGTTTAATGGAATATCTACACAGGTGTACACAGGCCCATTTTCAGCAACAATACCTCCTGTCTTCCAGTGGTCCATTGTCTTATCTACTGTAAGTTTATCATGTTAAATCCCAACTTATCAGTCAAGAAAACTTTTACCAAAGATATCAGCACAGACCAAAACTACTTTGCTGATTAAGAAAATAATACATTTCCACACATTACTGTGTGGATCATCCCATTTTCTCTTTTCACACTGATTAAACCAAGTTGGCACTTTTCCATAAACACAGTGACACATCCAAATGTTCACAACCTTCACCTTTGCATCAGTTTCACACATTGAATAGTTTCCATTTATTAGGATGAGTATTCTTCACTAACTTTTTTATTTTCTATCATTTTTAATCTCTTTGAATACTTTTTGAACCCACAAATTTGAAGCTTCAGACCCTAAATTAACCAAATGTAATGTTTCTTTAATCAGCACAGTAATCTTCAGCTCTGCTTGTCAGTATGAAGATGTTTGTAGTCAAATATGAATTACCTGACATGAAAAACATGTATTGAGTACCACAGTGAGATTTTTTCAAAACAGGAGTAATTGTTACTAAAAATGGGCTTTTGTATGTCTGTGTAGATATTTCCTTAAACATTATAAGTGATTTATGAGGACTGATTTAGTTTCAAAAACATCTGTGGAAACATTTTGCATAAGCTTCATGGAATATTACATTCAAATGAAGGTACTATAACCATGAAAAACAAGGACTTTCCAAACTGACCCAAACTATTGAGCAGTAGTGTATATTGTATGTTTGTATCTAACTGTATCTGATCGAGATTTTGAAATAAAGACTCAACTTTTTAACTCTGTATTTTAACAAAAATTGAGCTAAACTATTCCAACTCCAATGAAAAACTTTCCCTAACAAGTCCACTTTATTGCGTGCTCATTGGTTTCTTCTTATTAGTGACTCATAGCTGTTTAACAAATCCACTTTTACATTCTTATTAATACTGATCTGTCACGCTCATCAGTGGCTCATGGTTGCTTAAAGCCTATGTCTGTACTTGACCACAGAGGCAGAGCATCATTCAATCCTGCCAGCTGCCTATCTTGGTAGCATTTAAGGATGACAGACTCCACTTTCTCTGCAGCAAGACAGCTCATAACGTTTTAACAGTCTGTCCCTGTCCTGATACTCTACATCATCTGCTATAATCACTAACCATGGACTCTCACTGCAATGTACGCTACAGCTCAAAGTTTGAATCCAGTCAGAAATGTCTTGTTTTATGAAGAAAATAAAGGTTAGTTTGATGTTGAGTAATCAGAAATGTAAAGAAATATAAATGCTTAATAGTAACATTGACCATAAATGATGAATGAGGTTTAATGGAATATCTACACAGGTGTACACAGGCCCATTTTCAGCAACAATACCTCCTGTCTTCCAGTGGTCCATTGTCTTATCTACTGTAAGTTTATCATGTTAAATCCCAACTTATCAGTCAAGAAAACTTTTACCAAAGATATCAGCACAGACCAAAACTACTTTGCTGATTAAGAAAATAATACATTTCCACACATTACTGTGTGGATCATCCCATTTTCTCTTTTCACACTGATTAAACCAAGTTGGCACTTTTCCATAAACACAGTGACACATCCAAATGTTCACAACCTTCACCTTTGCATCAGTTTCACACATTGAATAGTTTCCATTTATTAGGATGAGTATTCTTCACTAACTTTTTTATTTTCTATCATTTTTAATCTCTTTGAATACTTTTTGAACCCACAAATTTGAAGCTTCAGACCCTAAATTAACCAAATGCAATGTTTCTTTAATCAGCACAGTAATCTTCAGCTCTGCTTGTCAGTATAAAGATGTTTGTAGTCAAATATGAATTACCTGACATGAAAATTGTGTATTGAGTACCACAGTGAAAGTTTTTCAAAACAGGAGTAACTGTTACTAAAAAATGGGCTTTTGTATGTCTGTGTAGATATTTCCTTAAATATTGTAAGTGATTCATGAGGACTGATTTAGTTTCAAAAACATCAGTGGAAACATTTTGCATAAGCTTCATGGAATATTACATTCAAATGAAGGTACTATAACCATGAAAAACAAGGACTTTCCAAACTGACCCAAACTATTGAGCAGTAGTGTATATTGTATGTTTGTATCTGACTGTATCTGATCGAGATTTTGAAATAAAGACTCAACTTTTTAACTCTGTATTTTAACAAAAATTGAGCTAAACTATTCCAACTCCAATGAAAAACTCTCCCTAACAAGTCCACTTTATTGCGTGCTCATTGGTTTCTTCTTATCAGTGGCTCATAGCTGTTTAACAAATCCACTTTTACATTCTTATTAATACTGATCTGTCACGCTCATCAGTGGCTCATGGTTGCTTAAAGCCTATGTCTGTACTTGACCACAGAGGCAGAGCATCATTCAATCCTGCCAGCTGCCTATCTTGGTAGCATTTAAGGATGACAGACTCCACTTTCTCTGCAGCAAGACAGCTCATAACGTTTTAACAGTCTGTCCCTGTCCTGATACTCTACATCATCTGCTATAATCACTAACCATGGACTCTCACTGCAATGTACGCTACAGCTCAAAAGTTTGAATCCAGTCAGAAATGTCTTGTTTTATGAAGAAAATAAAGGTTAGTTTGATGTTGAGTAATCAGAAATGTAAAGAACTATAAATGCTTAATAGTAACATTGACCATAAATGATGAATGAGGTTTAATGGAATATCTACACAGGTGTACACAGGCCCATTTTCAGCAACAATACCTCCTGTCTTCCAGTGGTCCATTGTCTTATCTACTGTAAGTTTATCATGTTAAATCCCAACTTATCAGTCAAGAAAACTTTTACCAAAGATATCAGCACAGACCAAAACTACTTTGCTGATTAAGAAAATAATACATTTCCACACATTACTGTGTGGATCATCCCATTTTCTCTTTTCACACTGATTAAACCAAGTTGGCACTTTTCCATAAACACAGTGACACATCCAAATGTTCACAACCTTCACCTTTGCATCAGTTTCACACATTGAATAGTTTCCATTTATTAGGATGAGTATTCTTCACTAACTTTTTTATTTTCTATCATTTTTAATCTCTTTGAATACTTTTTGAACCCACAAATTTGAATCTTCAGACCCTAAATTAACCAAATGTAATGTTTCTTTAATCAGCACAGTAATCTTCAGCTCTGCTTGTCAGTATGAAGATGTTTGTAGTCAAATATGAATTACCTGACATGAAAAACATGTATTGAGTACCACAGTGAGATTTTTTCAAAACAGGAGTAATTGTTACTAAAAATGGGCTTTTGTATGTCTGTGTAGATATTTCCTTAAATATTGTAAGTGATTCATGAGGACTGATTTAGTTTCAAAAACATCTGTGGAAACATTTTGCATAAGCTTCATGGAATATTACATTCAAATGAAGGTACTATAACCATGAAAAACAAGGACTTTCCAAACTGACCCAAACTATTGAGCAGTAGTGTATATTGTATGTTTGTATCTAACTGTATCTGATCGAGATTTTGAAATAAAGACTCAACTTTTTAACTCTGTATTTTAACAAAAATTGAGCTAAACTATTCCAACTCCAATGAAAAACTCTCCCTAACAAGTCCACTTTATTGCGTGCTCATTGGTTTCTTCTTATTAGTGACTCATAGCTGTTTAACAAATCCACTTTTACATTCTTATTAATACTGATCTGTCACGCTCATCAGTGGCTCATGGTTGCTTAAAGCCTATGTCTGTACTTGACCACAGAGGCAGAGCATCATTCAATCCTGCCAGCTGCCTATCTTGGTAGCATTTAAGGATGACAGACTCCACTTTCTCTGCAGCAAGACAGCTCATAACGTTTTAACAGTCTGTCCCTGTCCTGATACTCTACATCATCTGCTATAATCACTAACCATGGACTCTCACTGCAATGTACGCTACAGCTCAAAAGTTTGAATCCAGTCAGAAATGTCTTGTTTTATGAAGAAAATAAAGGTTAGTTTGATGTTGAGTAATCAGAAATGTAAAGAAATATAAATGCTTAATAGTAACATTGACCATAAATGATGAATGAGGTTTAATGGAATATCTACACAGGTGTACACAGGCCCATTTTCAGCAACAATACCTCCTGTCTTCCAGTGGTACATTGTCTTATCTACTGTAAGTTTATCATGTTAAATCCCAACTTATCAGTCAAGAAAACTTTTACCAAAGATATCAGCACAGACCAAAACTACTTTGCTGATTAAGAAAATAATACATTTCCACACATTACTGTGTGGATCATCCCATTTTCTCTTTTCACACTGATTAAACCAAGTTGGCACTTTTCCATAAACACAGTGACACATCCAAATGTTCACAACCTTCACCTTTGCATCAGTTTCACACATTGAATAGTTTCCATTTATTAGGATGAGTATTCTTCACTAACTTTTTTATTTTCTATCATTTTTAATCTCTTTGAATACTTTTTGAACCCACAAATTTGAAGCTTCAGACCCTAAATTAACCAAATGCAATGTTTCTTTAATCAGCACAGTAATCTTCAGCTCTGCTTGTCAGTATAAAGATGTTTGTAGTCAAATATGAATTACCTGACATGAAAATTGTGTATTGAGTACCACAGTGAAAGTTTTTCAAAACAGGAGTAACTGTTACTAAAAAATGGGCTTTTGTATGTCTGTGTAGATATTTCCTTAAATATTATAAGTGATTCATGAGGACTGATTTAGTTTCAAAAACATCAGTGGAAACATTTTGCATAAGCTTCATGGAATATTACATTCAAATGAAGGTACTATAACCATGAAAAACAAGGACTTTCCAAACTGACCCAAACTATTGAGCAGTAGTGTATATTGTATGTTTGTATCTGACTGTATCTGATCGAGATTTTGAAATAAAGACTCAACTTTTTAACTCTGTATTTTAACAAAAATTGAGCTAAACTATTCCAACTCCAATGAAAAACTCTCCCTAACAAGTCCACTTTATTGCGTGCTCATTGGTTTCTTCTTATCAGTGGCTCATAGCTGTTTAACAAATCCACTTTTACATTCTTATTAATACTGATCTGTCACGCTCATCAGTGGCTCATGGTTGCTTAAAGCCTATGTCTGTACTTGACCACAGAGGCAGAGCATCATTCAATCCTGCCAGCTGCCTATCTTGGTAGCATTTAAGGATGACAGACTCCACTTTCTCTGCAGCAAGACAGCTCATAACGTTTTAACAGTCTGTCCCTGTCCTGATACTCTACATCATCTGCTATAATCAATAACCATGGACTCTCACTGCAATGTACGCTACAGCTCAAAAGTTTGAATCCAGTCAGAAATGTCTTGTTTTATGAAGAAAATAAAGGTTAGTTTGATGTTGAGTAATCAGAAATGTAAAGAACTATAAATGCTTAATAGTAACATTGACCATAAATGATGAATGAGGTTTAATGGAATATCTACACAGGTGTACACAGGCCCATTTTCAGCAACAATACCTCCTGTCTTCCAGTGGTCCATTGTCTTATCTACTGTAAGTTTATCATGTTAAATCCCAACTTATCAGTCAAGAAAACTTTTACCAAAGATATCAGCACAGACCAAAACTACTTTGCTGATTAAGAAAATAATACATTTCCACACATTACTGTGTGGATCATCCCATTTTCTCTTTTCACACTGATTAAACCAAGTTGGCACTTTTCCATAAACACAGTGGCACATCCAAATGTTCACAACCTTCACCTTTGCATCAGTTTCACACATTGAATAGTTTCCATTTATTAGGATGAGTATTCTTCACTAACTTTTTTATTTTCTATCATTTTTAATCTCTTTGAATACTTTTTGAACCCACAAATTTGAAGCTTCAGACCCTAAATTAACCAAATGTAATGTTTCTTTAATCAGCACAGTAATCTTCAGCTCTGCTTGTCAGTATGAAGATGTTTGTAGTCAAATATGAATTACCTGACATGAAAAACATGTATTGAGTACCACAGTGAGATTTTTTCAAAACAGGAGTAATTGTTACTAAAAATGGGCTTTTGTATGTCTGTGTAGATATTTCCTTAAACATTATAAGTGATTCATGAGGACTGATTTAGTTTCAAAAACATCAGTGGAAACATTTTGCATAAGCTTCATGGAATATTACATTCAAATGAAGGTACTATAACCATGAAAAACAAGAACTTTCCAAACTGACCCAAACTATTGAGCAGTAGTGTATATTGTATGTTTGTATCTAACTGTATCTGATCGAGATTTTGAAACAAAGACAACTTTTTAACTCTGTATTTTAACAAAAATTGAGCTAAACTATTCCAACTCCAATGAAAAACTCTCCCTAACAAGTCCACTTTATTGCGTGCTCATTGGTTTCTTCTTATCAGTGGCTCATAGCTGTTTAACAAATCCACTTTTACATTCTTATTAATACTGATCTGTCACGCTCATCAGTGGCTCATGGTTGCTTAAAGCCTATGTCTGTACTTGACCACAGAGGCAGAGCATCATTCAATCCTGCCAGCTGCCTATCTTGGTAGCATTTAAGGATGACAGACTCCACTTTCTCTGCAGCAAGACAGCTCATAACGTTTTAACAGTCTGTCCCTGTCCTGATACTCTACATCATCTGCTATAATCACTAACCATGGACTCTCACTGCAATGTACGCTACAGCTCAAAAGTTTGAATCCAGTCAGAAATGTCTTGTTTTATGAAGAAAATAAAGGTTAGTTTGATGTTGAGTAATCAGAAATGTAAAGAAATATAAATGCTTAATAGTAACATTGACCATAAATGATGAATGAGGTTTAATGGAATATCTACACAGGTGTACACAGGCCCATTTTCAGCAACAATACCTCCTGTCTTCCAGTGGTCCATTGTCTTATCTACTGTAAGTTTATCATGTTAAATCCCAACTTATCAGTCAAGAAAACTTTTACCAAAGATATCAGCACAGACCAAAACTACTTTGCTGATTAAGAAAATAATACATTTCCACACATTACTGTGTGGATCATCCCATTTTCTCTTTTCACACTGATTAAACCAAGTTGGCACTTTTCCATAAACACAGTGACACATCCAAATGTTCACAACCTTCACCTTTGCATCAGTTTCACACATTGAATAGTTTCCATTTATTAGGATGAGTATTCTTCACTAACTTTTTTATTTTCTATCATTTTTAATCTCTTTGAATACTTTTTGAACCCACAAATTTGAAGCTTCAGACCCTAAATTAACCAAATGTAATGTTTCTTTAATCAGCACAGTAATCTTCAGCTCTGCTTGTCAGTATGAAGATGTTTGTAGTCAAATATGAATTACCTGACATGAAAAACATGTATTGAGTACCACAGTGAGATTTTTTCAAAACAGGAGTAATTGTTACTAAAAATGGGCTTTTGTATGTCTGTGTAGATATTTCCTTAAACATTATAAGTGATTTATGAGGACTGATTTAGTTTCAAAAACATCAGTGGAAACATTTTGAATAAGCTTCATGGAATATTACATTCAAATGAAGGTACTATAACCATGAAAAACAAGGACTTTCCAAACTGACCCAAACTATTGAGCAGTAGTGTATATTGTATGTTTGTATCTGACTGTAACTGATCGAGATTTTGAAATAAAGACTCAACTTTTTAACTCTGTATTTTAACAAAAATTGAGCTAAACTATTCCAACTCCAATGAAAAACTCTCCCTAACAAGTCCACTTTATTGCGTGCTCATTGGTTTCTTCTTATCAGTGGCTCATAGCTGTTTAACAAATCCACTTTTACATTCTTATTAATACTGATCTGTCACGCTTATCAGTGGCTCATGGTTGCTTAAAGCCTATGTCTGTACTTGACCACAGAGGCAGAGCATCATTCAATCCTGCCAGCTGCCTATCTTGGTAGCATTTAAGGATGACAGACTCCACTTTCTCTGCAGCAAGACAGCTCATAACGTTTTAACAGTCTGTCCCTGTCCTGATACTCTACATCATCTGCTATAATCACTAACCATGGACTCTCACTGCAATGTACGCTACAGCTCAAAGTTTGAATCCAGTCAGAAATGTCTTGTTTTATGAAGAAAATAAAGGTTAGTTTGATGTTGAGTAATCAGAAATGTAAAGAAATATAAATGCTTAATAGTAACATTGACCATAAATGATGAATGAGGTTTAATGGAATATCTACACAGGTGTACACAGGCCCATTTTCAGCAACAATACCTCCTGTCTTCCAGTGGTCCATTGTCTTATCTACTGTAAGTTTATCATGTTAAATCCCAACTTATCAGTCAAGAAAACTTTTACCAAAGATATCAGCACAGACCAAAACTACTTTGCTGATTAAGAAAATAATACATTTCCACACATTACTGTGTGGATCATCCCATTTTCTCTTTTCACACTGATTAAACCAAGTTGGCACTTTTCCATAAACACAGTGGCACATCCAAATGTTCACAACCTTCACCTTTGCATCAGTTTCACACATTGAATAGTTTCCATTTATTAGGATGAGTATTCTTCACTAACTTTTTTATTTTCTATCATTTTTAATCTCTTTGAATACTTTTTGAACCCACAAATTTGAAGCTTCAGACCCTAAATTAACCAAATGTAATGTTTCTTTAATCAGCACAGTAATCTTCAGCTCTGCTTGTCAGTATGAAGATGTTTGTAGTCAAATATGAATTACCTGACATGAAAAACGTGTATTGAGTACCACAGTGAGATTTTTTCAAAACAGGAGTAATTGTTACTAAAAAAAGGGCTTTTGTATGTCTGTGTAGATATTTCCTTAAACATTATAAGTGATTTATGAGGACTGATTTAGTTTCAAAAACATCAGTGGAAACATTTTGAATAAGCTTCATGGAATATTACATTCAAATGAAGGTACTATAACCATGAAAAACAAGAACTTTCCAAACTGACCTAAACTATTGAGCAGTAGTGTATATTGTATGTTTGTATCTGACTGTATCTGATCGAGATTTTGAAACAAAGACAACTTTTTAGCTCTGTATTTTAACAAAAATTGAGCTAAACTATTCCAACTCCAATGAAAAACTCTCCCTAACAAGTCCACTTTATTGCGTGCTCATTGGTTTCTTCTTATCAGTGGCTCATAGCTGTTTAACAAATCCACTTTTACATTCTTATTAATACTGATCTGTCACGCTCATCAGTGGCTCATGGTTGCTTAAAGCCTATGTCTGTACTTGACCACAGAGGCAGAGCATCATTCAATCCTGCCAGCTGCCTATCTTGGTAGCATTTAAGGATGACAGACTCCACTTTCTCTGCAGCAAGACAGCTCATAACGTTTTAACAGTCTGTCCCTGTCCTGATACTCTACATCATCTGCTATAATCACTAACCATGGACTCTCACTGCAATGTACGCTACAGCTCAAAAGTTTGAATCCAGTCAGAAATGTCTTGTTTTATGAAGAAAATAAAGGTTAGTTTGATGTTGAGTAATCAGAAATGTAAAGAAATATAAATGCTTAATAGTAACATTGACCATAAATGATGAATGAGGTTTAATGGAATATCTACACAGGTGTACACAGGCCCATTTTCAGCAACAATACCTCCTGTCTTCCAGTGGTCCATTGTCTTATCTACTGTAAGTTTATCATGTTAAATCCCAACTTATCAGTCAAGAAAACTTTTACCAAAGATATCAGCACAGACCAAAACTACTTTGCTGATTAAGAAAATAATACATTTCCACACATTACTGTGTGGATCATCCCATTTTCTCTTTTCACACTGATTAAACCAAGTTGGCACTTTTCCATAAACACAGTGGCACATCCAAATGTTCACAACCTTCACCTTTGCATCAGTTTCACACATTGAATAGTTTCCATTTATTAGGATGAGTATTCTTCACTAACTTTTTTATTTTCTATCATTTTTAGTCTCTTTGAATACTTTTTGAACCCACAAATCTGAAGCTTCAGACCCTAAATTAACCAAATGTAATGTTTCTTTAATCAGCACAGTAATCTTCAGCTCTGCTTGTCAGTATGAAGATGTTTGTAGTCAAATATGAATTACCTGACATGAAAAACATGTATTGAGTACCACAGTGAGATTTTTTCAAAACAGGAGTAATTGTTACTAAAAATGGGCTTTTGTATGTCTGTGTAGATATTTCCTTAAATATTATAAGTGATTTATGAGGACTGATTTAGTTTCAAAAACATCAGTGGAAACATTTTGCATAAGCTTCATGGAATATTACATTCAAATGAAGGTACTATAACCATGAAAAACAAGAACTTTCCAAACTGACCCAAACTATTGAGCAGTAGTGTATATTGTATGTTTGTATCTAACTGTATCTGATCGAGATTTTGAAACAAAGACAACTTTTTAGCTCTGTATTTTAACAAAAATTGAGCTAAACTATTCCAACTCCAATGAAAAACTCTCCCTAACAAGTGCACTTTATTGCGTGCTCATTGGTTTCTTCTTATCAGTGGCTCATAGCTGTTTAACAAATCCACTTTTACATTCTTATTAATACTGATCTGTCACGCTCATCAGTGGCTCATGGTTGCTTAAAGCCTATGTCTGTACTTGACCACAGAGGCAGAGCATCATTCAATCCTGCCAGCTGCCTATCTTGGTAGCATTTAAGGATGACAGACTCCACTTTCTCTGCAGCAAGACAGCTCATAACGTTTTAACAGTCTGTCCCTGTCCTGATACTCTACATCATCTGCTATAATCACTAACCATGGACTCTCACTGCAATGTACGCTACAGCTCAAAGTTTGAATCCAGTCAGAAATGTCTTGATTTATGAAGAAAATAAAGGTTAGTTTGATGTTGATTAATCAGAAATGTAAAGAACTATAAATGCTTAATAGTAACATTGACCATAAATGATGAATGAGGTTTAATGGAATATCTACACAGGTGTACACAGGCCCATTTTCAGCAACAATACCTCCTGTCTTCCAGTGGTCCATTGTCTTATCTACTGTAAGTTTATCATGTTAAATCCCAACTTATCAGTCAAGAAAACTTTTACCAAAGATATCAGCACAGACCAAAACTACTTTGCTGATTAAGAAAATAATACATTTCCACACATTACTGTGTGGATCATCCCATTTTCTCTTTTCACACTGATTAAACCAAGTTGGCACTTTTCCATAAACACAGTGGCACATCCAAATGTTCACAACCTTCACCTTTGCATCAGTTTCACACATTGAATAGTTTCCATTTATTAGGATGAGTATTCTTCACTAACCTTTTTATTTTCTATCATTTTTAATCTCTTTGAATACTTTTTGAACCCACAAATTTGAAGCTTCAGACCCTAAATTAACCAAATGTAATGTTTCTTTAATCAGCACAGTAATCTTCAGCTCTGCTTGTCAGTATGAAGATGTTTGTAGTCAAATATGAATTACCTGACATGAAAAACATGTATTGAGTACCACAGTGAAAGTTTTTCAAAACAGGAGTAATTGTTACTAAAAATGGGCTTTTGTATGTCTGTGTAGATATTTCCTTAAACATTATAAGTGATTTATGAGGACTGATTTAGTTTCAAAAACATCTGTGGAAACATTTTGCACAAGCTTCATGGAATATTACATTCAAATGAAGGTACTATAACCATGAAAAACAAGGACTTTCCAAACTGACCTAAACTATTGAGCAGTAGTGTATATTGTATGTTTGTATCTAACTGTATCTGATCGAGATTTTGAAATAAAGACTCAACTTTTTAACTCTGTATTTTAACAAAAATTGAGCTAAACTATTCCAACTCCAATGAAAAACTCTCCCTAACAAGTCCACTTTATTGCGTGCTCATTGGTTTCTTCTTATTAGTGACTCATAGCTGTTTAACAAATCCACTTTTACATTCTTATTAATACTGATCTGTCACGCTCATCAGTGGCTCATGGTTGCTTAAAGCCTATGTCTGTACTTGACCACAGAGGCAGAGCATCATTCAATCCTGCCAGCTGCCTATCTTGGTAGCATTTAAGGATGACAGACTCCACTTTCTCTGCAGCAAGACAGCTCATAACGTTTTAACAGTCTGTCCCTGTCCTGATACTCTACATCATCTGCTATAATCAATAACCATGGACTCTCACTGCAATGTACGCTACAGCTCAAAGTTTGAATCCAGTCAGAAATGTCTTGATTTATGAAGAAAATAAAGGTTAGTTTGATGTTGATTAATCAGAAATGTAAAGAACTATAAATGCTTAATAGTAACATTGACCATAAATGATGAATGAGGTTTAATGGAATATCTACACAGGTGTACACAGGCCCATTTTCAGCAACAATACCTCCTGTCTTCCAGTGGTCCATTGTCTTATCTACTGTAAGTTTATCATGTTAAATCCCAACTTATCAGTCAAGAAAACTTTTACCAAAGATATCAGCACAGACCAAAACTACTTTGCTGATTAAGAAAATAATACATTTCCACACATTACTGTGTGGATCATCCCATTTTCTCTTTTCACACTGATTAAACCAAGTTGGCACTTTTCCATAAACACAGTGGCACATCCAAATGTTCACAACCTTCACCTTTGCATCAGTTTCACACATTGAATAGTTTCCATTTATTAGGATGAGTATTCTTCACTAACTTTTTTATTTTCTATCATTTTTAATCTCTTTGAATACTTTTTGAACCCACAAATTTGAAGCTTCAGACCCTAAATTAACCAAATGTAATGTTTCTTTAATCAGCACAGTAATCTTCAGCTCTGCTTGTCAGTATGAAGATGTTTGTAGTCAAATATGAATTACCTGACATGAAAAACATGTATTGAGTACCACAGTGAAATTTTTTCAAAACAGGAGTAATTGTTACTAAAAATGGGCTTTTGTATGTCTGTGTAGATATTTCCTTAAACATTATAAGTGATTTATGAGGACTGATTTAGTTTCAAAAACATCAGTGGAAACATTTTGCACAAGCTTCATGGAATATTACATTCAAATGAAGGTACTATAACCATGAAAAACAAGAACTTTCCAAACTGACCCAAACTATTGAGCAGTAGTGTATATTGTATGTTTGTATCTAACTGTATCTGATCGAGATTTTGAAACAAAGACAACTTTTTAGCTCTGTATTTTAACAAAAATTGAGCTAAACTATTCCAACTCCAATGAAAAACTCTCCCTAACAAGTCCACTTTATTGCGTGCTCATTGGTTTCTTCTTATCAGTGGCTCATAGCTGTTTAACAAATCCACTTTTACATTCTTATTAATACTGATCTGTCACGCTTATCAGTGGCTCATGGTTGCTTAAAGCCTATGTCTGTACTTGACCACAGAGGCAGAGCATCATTCAATCCTGCCAGCTGCCTATCTTGGTAGCATTTAAGGATGACAGACTCCACTTTCTCTGCAGCAAGACAGCTCATAACGTTTTAACAGTCTGTCCCTGTCCTGATACTCTACATCATCTGCTATAATCACTAACCATGGACTCTCACTGCAATGTACGCTACAGCTCAAAAGTTTGAATCCAGTCAGAAATGTCTTGTTTTATGAAGAAAATAAAGGTTAGTTTGATGTTGAGTAATCAGAAATGTAAAGAAATATAAATGCTTAATAGTAACATTGACCATAAATGATGAATGAGGTTTAATGGAATATCTACACAGGTGTACACAGGCCCATTTTCAGCAACAATACCTCCTGTCTTCCAGTGGTCCATTGTCTTATCTACTGTAAGTTTATCATGTTAAATCCCAACTTATCAGTCAAGAAAACTTTTACCAAAGATATCAGCACAGACCAAAACTACTTTGCTGATTAAGAAAATAATACATTTCCACACATTACTGTGTGGATCATCCCATTTTCTCTTTCACACTGATTAAACCAAGTTGGCACTTTTCCATAAGCAACGTGAACATTTGGGTGTGCCACTACCTTCAGCTTTTGATCAGCTTCACTCATGAAAGATTTTTCATATCTAAAATTAATCTTTTTTTCTGATAAATAATTTTAAAACTCCTGTACTTCGAGCCATTTTAACACTGTATTACAAAAAAGCCAACAAATCTCCAGTTCCCAAATGGAACTGTGTTTTTTTAAATCATTACAAATTTTTCATGTCTGTTATTGTGTTTGCAGCTCAGCAGGCCTAAGCAACTTTAAACGTTTTCAGAAGCTGTCATATTTTTCTGTTTGTCTTCAAAGTTTAGGAGCTGTGTCTCAATTTCACTAAGGCCTACAATGTTTCAAATAAACTACATTAATTCAACATACTATTACCATTGAATAATGCTGAGAACTGACTAAACATCTGACACACTGAGCGTAAGAGAAACAAAAAGGCAACCCATTTCCTTGTTTTTTAGTTGAGACCAAAACCGTTGTGCTGATTAAGGAAACAAGACATTTTTGTCACATTAATGTCTGCATTATCATATTTTCTTTTTCTATTGTGAATAAACCACCCAGGTGTTCAAAACTTTCTGCGTTTTAGCATTTTCACACATAAGACTTCTCCAATTCTTGTTAAAAATAATTTCATCTTCATTTTGAAAACAATTGAACCCACACAGCTGGAGCTTCAGACCCCAAACTAACCAAATTTAACTTTTCTTCAATCAGCACAATAATTTTGAGCTCTTTGTGTGTTTTGTCTACTCACAGTTTGCTGTCTGCTTCTTTTACTTGGTCCACGATGATCTCTGCACCATCTTTCTCCTCTTGTATCTCTCCTCACGCTGCACCTTCATGTGTCCTTTCCTCAGATGTATTCCTACCAGCTGCTTCCTTGTTTCCACCTCGAGTTTTGTTATCCAAATTTGCAAATTTAAGAGAAATCCTCAAAAGTTTTCCTGCTTGAAATCTTCTTACAACCTGCTGTCCCATTGCCATCGTTTAAATGTGTTCTATTTCATTTGTGTTTTGTATTTTTTTGACTTCATATTGCCATGACAACATAACACTGAGCATTATGGTATATTAAATCAGGGAGGTCTGTCCTACTGCAGGAGAGTTGGTGTTCCATTTTGATGTCAGCAGCTAATTAAAATTTCTGTTAATGAAATTTATCTTAAATAGACCCTCACTGAGCAGGAATTTAACTACAAATCTTCATGGCCCCCATCAGTGTTTTTCAGTGTGCTCTGCAGCAATGGCCACAGTGGCTGATTTAAGTAGTTTAAGAACATTTTGCCCCATTGAAATGATCTGGGTAACAAATTAAGCCTTCATACTTATCAGGGTGCAGGAGTGGGCTCATTAATGTGTTAGCTTTTATCTCCATCTCATCCAAAGCTTACATAAAACGGGTATTTTCTTCTTTGTTTCTGTTCATTTTAATTGGCTTTCTTTATATACACAAAAATTAAAAATGTTGTCAGGTCAAATCAATTCTACAATGTTTTTCTTTGATTTTTGATGAACACCTGTGTGTGCTAATTTTTACTGTGTCATTTCATGTTGACATCCCCCATGACAACATCACAAAAACCTGTTTTATTGTGAATACATATGTGTGATGGCTCTTAGACATCTTCCAGGTTTTGGTGGCTACTTGTATTAGGGAGTGGCTTATTTAGAGCAATATTTGTCACCGTGCTTAGTTACTCCACTGAGACTATATATGGACCTCAGCAACCTCAGTTTCTATCGCTCATTCTTCCAGGTCATTTGGGATTATTTGAATTTTATTTGCTTTACGCACGCATCCACACACTACACAGATTACAGACAAACTGGTGATATTCTTGAATTTTTTTCAAAATACATTTATTGTTTCAGTGAGATGTCCATATTTAGTTTTTCCCTTTCAGCCAGGGGTGTTACATGAATGGTGGCTGATGCATGTGGTGACAGTCAACCATAATTAAAGGCAAACGCTGAAGTTAATCACCTGAAATCATCGTAACATTTAGATTTTGTAGCAACAAAGACATTTATTATTTGTATAGTGATAATGTGATTAAAGGATGAAATACACAATGTGCTTGTTAAGATATTTACCAGTGAAAGACAGAGAGGGATTAGTTAATTCATAATGTTACAGATTTAGGGGCTTTCACACAGGACAACTGAATGACTCTATTAAATATATTGAGTCTTTGGATGCACTAATGAAGTGTGCTGGATTCCATCACTGTCAATAGAAACAAGTCATCTGACTGACAGAGAGAAGGTCAAGACCTCAGGAGGACGGTTCATCCTCAACATTTAATCTTATTCAGCTTGTTTTAGAACTGAAGAAGCTTCTCGGATGAGAGGTGAAATGTTTTCATGAAAATGAGTGAAGTCTATTCGCTTTCTTTCCAAGCTCTTTAGAATAGACAGCTTATTGTAAGTAGCTTCTAAACAGCTTTACATTGATGAATGTTTCTGTACATTAGTGTAGAAATGCATAAAAGCACCATAGTCAAGCTAACAGGGGAAAGAGGCACATAAACTCTGACTATCTTGCACTGCCCTCTGCTGGGAGTGACTGAAAACACTTTTACTGACGGTTGGATCAACATCCTGAGTTTGGTGCCAAACGCACCATTAAATAGGGAACAAGATCATTGAGTGAGGGCACACTGACAACAATAACTTAGCATTATATTTTCAGCCTACAATCGGTTGCACAGCACAGCTGTCTTCATGATGCTAATATTTATTCATATTAGCATATTTCACAGTATAAAACAATAAATTCATCACTGTTTAACAAATATTTACATTTTATTGAGCAGAATGAAGTACAAGGTGAAGAAAGGTCAGAGTGTAATATCTCCATATGAGGCTCTCTGTAGACTAATATGCCTACTAATCATATTCATATACATAAATTGTTTTTCTTATGTGTTGTTGTGCCTTTTGTCCAAATTAAGAGAAATGACTTTAGGTTTGACAAGGAGTTACATTCAAGTTCATTTTGAATGTGAATATAACTCAATTTATATATAGTTATAAAAATTTTAAGTACTAATACTTTATATAACTGTTTTGTGAATTGGCGTTATATTATA
Source organism: Pelmatolapia mariae (assembly GCF_036321145.2). Classification (NCBI taxonomy): domain Eukaryota; kingdom Metazoa; phylum Chordata; class Actinopteri; order Cichliformes; family Cichlidae; genus Pelmatolapia; species Pelmatolapia mariae. Next base: position 47,125,653 of record NC_086241.1, read on the forward strand.
TAAAGTGTTAGTACTTGCTTACAGAGATTTGTGTGATAGTCGTATTTACTTGTCTAAGATTGTATGTCTCGTTACAGAAATGTTACCTCCTAGATTTTGGTGCTTTTTAATAAATCCATGCAGCATAATGTGCTACTGTCATGTTTGTTATATTTTAACATGTGCTATACACAACTCAGATGTTTTTGACTGAGGATGCACATGATGGCAGAATCAATGATATAGTTACATATTATGGTTCTTCTTTACATCCTGAAAGATTGTTTCTGTGTGAGGAAATCCCAGCAGCTCCAACATGCAGTATATTTTTTAGTTACTTTATTACATACAAATATATTTTATGAACAAAACTTCACAAAAGTAACAAATGATATTAAAAAATTTTTATTTTTGTGTCTTTAAAGCAATATGGGAACTCCCATAAACAAATTGCCATTTCTTGTTAGTTTGGTGAGGGCACCAGGCGTGCCACTGTGCCAGACTCCAATGCAGCATCAACATGTTTCTGCTGGTCATCAAAGAAGATGTGAGGCCTGATCTTCACAGACCAGTTTCACAGATTAGATCTAATTTAGAAAGCATTGGGGAGTAAGCAGGAATGTATCAAGCTCACTTAAAAAAGCAAAGATTATCTCAATGTAATCGCTTCCATTTAGGGTTATTTCAATAAGAAGAGCTGAGACCTTTAACAGCTCTGTTCTAATGCATCCTCCAGAGGGCATACCTACATGTATGTCTCAGTGGTAGATGTCAAATGACATGGAGCATATCAAACCTCTAAGAGACATGCCTAATTGAATTAGTAGTAAATGGATGTATCATTAACTCACCACATTCTTTGATCACTTTCTTCAGTGAGTCTGATGAACTGTCATTGATGACCTTAAAGAGCTCCTCACTTTCAGGGTAATGCTTTTTAAGTTTATCATTCACAGCCTGCAGAGCCTTAAATTTGAGTGAGAAATCAAACTTGAGTGAGTGTTAAATAACTGTATGAAGGCAGCATTTATGTGCAGGTTTCTGTGCTGCTATATTCTCACTGACGACCACTGCATGCTCTTGAGTTTATGCATGTGTTGCGCATGTGTGTGTGTCTGTGAGCTCTGGTTTTATTATTTTCTCAAGCATAATATCTGAGCTTGACAAAACAAAGGCAGGACCAGTGTCTCTGATCTGCAGCCCTCTCGCTTCTTGAAGAGGACTTCTGATGACATGGCAATGGTGATGGGATCTCTGGTAACTAAAAAATAATGTGTGTAACACTTTAACACTCCCACAATTTAATGAAGGTACGCTTTGTCATGTTTCAAATGTAAACTCAAACCTGCAGCCCCTTAAATGCAGTTTAATAAAGCTTTCCAGAAACTCCAGTGCTGCCATTTCGTAGGATCTGCTGTCCAGGGCTCCTCAAACGTTGGTTGTTCTTATAACTCATCTCACCTTCTGCTCTTGTGTCTGCTGTAATAACCCTTCTATACTCGCCCATTTTATTTCTGTTTCTGTTTCTCATTATTTTTCTTAACAAGATTAAACTAGAATCAAGGTATGACTCAAGTATGTGAGGAGATTTTACACTAATTTCATACCTGATGTTGTTTAACATGCCATAACTCAAGCTGCCCCAAGTGCAGTACTGGAGCGTCCCTCTCTACAAAGCTGTGATCTGAAGAATTTCAATGACCTTTAGTAACCCCGAGTACAATAATACCACGCTTTTTTTTTTTTTTTTACCTTAGCCTCAGTGTAGCACAATAACACAAATATCCTTGGGCAACATACTAACCCCGAGTTGCTCTCCGATGCATCCATCAGACTATGAATGTGTGTATGTTAGATAAGAAACACTTTGTAGTAAAGACCTACAAAACCTTAAAGTGTTATGATGGTTCGTGCCACAGTATGTTCCAGCACTACCTTTACACCCTTCTGTTTATAACGTTTGACCTCTGGTCTACATTATATACACAACAGTTTAAAGTCATTCTGCCGAACACTATCAAGTGACCTTTAGTGGGTTTTAATCATGTTTTAATGATGATAATATTGTGCTAAATGTGAGTCTGTAGATGAGGTTGTTAGAGCACCACGAGGCAGAGCTACAGCCTAAAAACCATCATTTATATGAAGGTTGACATGTTTTAAACTTACACTGTGTTGATTCACATTATTGTCAGGAGGAATTTCGAGGTCTGCTACCGTGACAAAATAGATTCACATAACTAGTTTTGAAAGGAGAAAGACAAGACAAATTCCTATTCCTTCAATCATCACATACCTGAATGTAAAGAATGACACCCATGGCGAGGTTTCACAACATCATATTTTAATGCTGTTGTCATTGCAGTGGTGTGACAACTCCATTATCTTGGAACAACTACAAGAACCATTTCTTATGAACTGAAACTTTTGTGGAACAAATTCACAACAACCAAAGTGCTTGATTAAATCAAATCACCTAAGACATTTCATGTAAGGCAAAAAAGAAGTTTCTGTTCTGGTCTCCATTAACTGCTCCAGTAGTGACTGACACCCCCACTTTAATTGCTGTTGAGAAACAGTAACTAGGACACTGCTTATAAGTTGCCCAGATATGAAATGCTGCATTGGAGTGAAATTAAAAATTCAGCACTTTCAAAAATATACTTGGATGCATGTTGGTGTCTGTCTCCATCTGCAGACAGGAGGAAGAACTTTTTGGCCTCTAATTAATTTAAATTTGTAACTTATTTTCTCTGAGGAAGGTCAGAGGTTTAAAGAAGTGCAGTATATCTGCCGTCCTTACAGATCTGCCAGTGATCTTTTTTGCTGCCACACATAATACAGACACATTTTCAGTGACCCAAGTAACGTTTATATACGCTCCCTATAATAAGCTTGTTCTTGTTTGTTTTCATTTCAAGCAAGTGATTCAACAGAAGGATTGAAACAGAAAGAAAAACCCTTGAAATAACCCGTGTGTGAAATCCATAATAAAGATGGCATAAAATAAATAAATATGTCAAACCCCCTGAGATCCAACCTCACAATCACTTGATCTATGATGACTAAAGTTTATTTACTTCACAGACCCAGTGACGCCCATTCAGTTTCATTTTCCGGATATAACAGCTGATCCACACACTTCTGTTTAAGACAGATTGTGAAGACAGTCCAGGCTTAGGCTCCTCATCCTGAGTACAACAATGGGTCTGTGTGAGTACAGCTGCCTTTTTCAAATCATCTCTACATCATATAAGCTTATGATTGTAGCATCACAGAAAATGTCTAAATATTTCAGGCTGAGCTGTGGTAAGATGTTTTTTTTTTGTCTTTATTTCTTGTGTTTTAGTGACAGCTGCAGCAATCGCAGCAGGGGCAGGTAACAAACCTCTTTGTTTATTTATGTATTTTTATCTCTAAAACTCAAAGGTGAAGTCACACATATCATACATGTATTCACTTTGAAGCATCCTGATGATCAGTAACCAAGTGTTTCTTCCTGTTGTCAGGTGGAGCAGTGGTCTCTGCTCCTGTTGTCCTGGGGGCTGTAGGTTTCACCTCAGCTGGAATTGTTATGGAACGGCTGTGTGCAAGCAGGAAAAGGACCCAAGTGCAGACTCCGGAGACAAACGTGAACTTAAACAGCTTTAATGCTGAACTCAAAAAGGGTAACAAAACTGAGAATACAAAATAACCTTACACAGCAAGATAAGAGTAGATCACGACAGCGACAAACGGAAACACAGGGCTTAAATACAAAGAGGGAGCAATCAGGGAATGGGCAACAGGAGGGAAACACAGCTGGGGCAAATCAGGCCTAACGAGACAAAGGAAGCAAAACCAGACGCATTTACATGAGACACGGACTTTCAAAGTAAAACAGGAAACATAACACAGACTGAGCTTACAGACACAGACTCACAGGCAGGCACTACAACAGAGGGAACAGAGACGTGGGACCAGGGCAGACACAGACACTGACTGGACACGGGGATATAGCAACTAAGGATTACACAGAGACATAAACCATAAGACAGAACTCTAACAAAGAAACCAAAGACTAGAAATGATAAATAATATAATAAACTCAAAACCCTGGGTCAACGACCCAGGCATCCTAACAGGAATAGCAGTTGGTTCCTACGCTGCAAGCTGGATGTCGGCAGCTGCTATAGCCAATGGAGGAGGAGTGGCAGCAGGAAGTCTGTTTTCTCTTTTACAGTCAGCAGGTAAAAAAAAAAAAAATTAGTTTCCCATTACTCAAAAATCTTTATTATTATAAACCTTAAAGAGCCACCAAACAATAACATGCGACTGTGTTGCAGTGAGGATAACGCGAAAGAGTTTTAGGGTCATGTTAAGAAAAGTATTATCAATCATTTTGAGAATAAAGTCGAAATGTGGAGACACAGTGTGGTGATAAGTATTAGGTTGTACAAAAAGACACGGCTGGTAATGGACAGATGCGAGGTTATCGATGGTTACACCCTCGTGCAATAAAGAGGGTGAATGTTGTATCACAAGACGGCTGATCAATTTGTTTCACTAACTCATCCAAATAAGGAATTTTCTTTAGTGGATATAGCGCATGTGGCAGTTTGTGTTCAAACAGTAATGTCCATATCAACAACTTTTTTCTTGTGGCTCTAATACTCCGTCGTAGGATAAAGCCTCCCCCTCTTCTCTGTAGCTCAGTTACTTGATCTAACTGCTCGATCAGCTGTCTGGTATTCTGAAGCTTGTTTTATCTCTGCAGGTATGGCAGGTCTGTCTGGGACCGCCACCGCAGCCGTGGGCTCTGTTGGAGGAGCTGTTGGAGGATTGTTGGCTGCTCTCATCTGAGACCAACAAATTATGATATTTAGAAATAAAAATAATAATAATAAATCATATATTTACTGCTGCCAATTTGAAGCAGTTGCAATAATATCAGTGCCGTACTTCAGTAGAGCTTGGCTGAAATTTGTTTGCTGATAAAACTGTGGTGTTTTCTTAAAAAAACACATGAACACAGTCAAATTGTGTAAATTTAAATAAAGCCCGAATAAAATAATGAAAAGCATTTTAAAGTTGTGTTCTAGTTATTTTTTATTATTATGTTTATATTTTATTATTCTATTTATGTATCTGTTATCTGAAATAATGATAGATGTATCATAATTTTTACGTAATTGAGTCCCGAGGCTGACATATTTGCTTTCTATAACTGGCAGAAATAAAGCGATCACCAAAGTTTGAAGTGAAAACACAAAGTTGGACACACTGAGTGTCGCACATGATACAAATTCTACTTGTAAGCATAAATTATTTGGATTTTATTTTTTCACTGCATTATTATCTACTGATAATAAAGTGACATCTTTCCATCTGGTTATAAATAGGTGGTCTGCCAAAAACTGATTTCCGACATTTAAACTGACGTACTGGCATTTATTTGATGCAAATCTCTCGTGAATGAAATCAAAGCATTTTGTTTTATTTATTTATTGCAATAAAGAACAGAAGCTACAGCCACAAAGATACTGGTTTCTTTATTTTACACATGTGACCCCATTGTAAATCCTACTAACACCACCACATTTACCGATATAAGCAAAGACACTGTCACGGTTCTGGGTCGGTTCGACCCAGCATTCTAAGTTTATTATGTTTTGGTTTATTTTTGAATGATCGTTTTGTTACTCTTGTGCTTTGTTGATTATTATTATTATTATTGGAAATCTATGTGTCTGTTTATTCATGTTTTAGGAATTGTCCTTCGGTTGTGTCTGTATAGTATAGTTCAAGTTCCATGTGTCATTTTCTGTCTCAGTGTCGAGTCTGCGTCTTTGTGTAGTGTTTTCTTGTTTCCTGTTTTATTGTGAAGGTCTGCGTCTCATGTGAGTGTGTTCAATTTTACCTCCCTTGTCTCGTCTGGTTAATTACTCCCAGCTGTGTCCACCACCTGTGTGTAATCTCCCTGTGTTTCTCTGTGTGTATTTAAGTCGCGTCTTCTGTCATTGTAGTTGCTGGTCCGTCTGTGTATCTACCATGTTCCACTCGTGTGTTTCCCTGCTGTCTACCGTCGTCTGCCTCTGCTTGCCCTCATTCATGTTCGTGTTTTTGTTCATGCTCAGTAGTTTAGTTTATCTTCATTTGCCATTTTCTCCCTGAGCTTTGTATTCAATAAATCACCTTCACACCTTCACGACTGCCTGCGTTTGGATCCTCCTTTATTTCTACCACACGGCTCACTCTACTCGCCGTGACAGACACGAAACACAAAAATACAGAGAAACCACTCTACAGTTTGTGTTGCTCCCTGTTGCCCTCTGTTGTTCATCTCTAAACATAAAGTTTTGTTACTGAGGAAAGGAACCTTTCCTTGTTATAAAAATCAGACAATTTCAAAGCAGACACAGTGCAGATAAAGACATGGACCCCGGTGAGTCATTTGAGTTCCTGTGCATGGATCGTCTTTGATTAAAAAAAAAATGGGGGGGGCTCTGCTTTGAGTTTTGTTCAAAAAACAATGACTTCATATAGGGAAAAATATATATCACATATGCAGGACACCTTAAACTACTTTTTTAATTAAGCAGCAAGGCAGAACAAAGTCGGGGCTGTATCAAGACACGCGGACTAAACCCCAATTCAACCAGACCCAGAACTGATCCGGAATTAAAACAAGACTACAACAGTTCAAAATCAGGACTACTTAGGACTTAACTAAGACAGAACTAGAATCAGAACTAGATGATAGTAGCACTAAAAATCATCATAAACCTGCACTACACTTATTTTTTAATTCTACCAAAGTACACTATTTAGATTGAGAAAAGTTTATATAATTATTTAGCTTTGTTGTGCAAACAAGCCTGCATAACTTAATAAATATAGAATTTGAAAAATAACAAACCTAAAAAGAAACACTAGGTACGAGATACATACGTATGATACGGTCAAGGGCGTAGATTTGGCATGGACGGAAGGGACATGTCCCCACCAATATCCAGAGATTATTGAATTGTCCCCACCAATAATTTGATCTCTTCGAGTAAAGAAAAACAAACCCGATAGAAAGAAAAAAAAAACGATCTGTTGACGTCTCATTCACCCAGCGGTGCAGAAAGAGTTAAATTACGTTCTCTACTGGAGTCCTACGTCATGTGACAAATATGGCCAATGTGATTGGCTGTGCCTTTCAGGGAGCTCTGTTTAGTTTTAGCAGCAGCAAGCCTGCGCTGCGAGGACCTGCAAGGAGAGGAGGATGGCAGCAAAAAGGAAGAACCTGCATATAAGAAAGTATTTTTCAAAGAAACCTGTAAGGCACTTAAAGTCAACTAAAACTAACTGCACAACAGGCAGCACTATTAGTTATCTCAGTCTCAGAGCAGCATTTCTAATTTTGATTGAAACTGTCAGAGAAAACGGCAGCCTCGAGCAAGCCAGGATATTCGTTTACACAGGCTGTTAAAATTATATGTCTAACGTTAAAATGTTGGTGGCACAATAATTTCATCCTAATGGTACTGACATATTCATAGGGTTAATTTTTGAGACAAAATATCATGAGGTAGTCATGATTTTGCAAATAAAAGTTTTAAAAATGCACGCACCCCACAAAACATTACTGATGAGTCAAGATCTGCACAAATTGACAGAAACACTGAAGCAGCTACCCATTTTATTCTTATTGTCATGTATGTCCTATTTGTCAGGTGACAGAAGAACCAACACAAAACTCAGAGAGCAATGGTGATACAAGATCACAGGTGAAATTGGATGATGACCTGGTGGTTCATGACTGTATTTGAAGCACATGTGTGACTGCATGTATTTGGAATGTCTCACTGTTATTTATCAGGTGACAGAGGCAGCTCTGCCATGTTGTAGCTCGGACAGAGGTGAAGAGGCGAGGTCACAGGTGACTGACTGATGATTTGGTGCTATAGATTAACTAGTATTTATTATCATGACAATTGTTAGGCTGCTGATGTAAATTGATTCATTTGTGTATATTTGACAAAGAATCTGAACTGACATGTCTCACTTTGTATATGGCACGAATCAATGTGTTATTTTATCAGGTGGCAATATGTCCTAGTGCAGTCAGAGGGGAAGAGCCAGGGCAAAAGGTGAGGCACATCAAGCACATAATAATTTTAATCTGAGGATAAAATGCATGTACTGAGGCTGAAAGAAGCTTCAGTGCTCTCAGAAGACTAGAAAGATGGCTAAGGTTAACAATGACTCAAATGAGATTAAACAATGCTGCTGTATGTCCACCAGGAGAGACTGGACAGTATAGATGTAAAACCAATATGCCAGCAGTTTATCTCAGTTAACAAGAGGAGAAGGCATGTGTTTGGCTGCTTCACATAGTGGACATTGAGTTGTTGTGTGGGGTATGTAGTCCATGTCTGTTGCTGTAACAGTAGTTCGTGTTTAGAATAAAACATCCCAGCTCACTGATTTGATAGGGGCAATAGTGTGCCTAAAATGTTGCATAATTTTGCTGAGAGATCTTTTACTTTGTGGTAATCTTAGATGAGTCCTTAAAGTCCTTAAAGTCATATTCTTTTATTGTCATGACTGTATTTGAAACTATTTTTATTTTTGTATCATACCTGATTTATATGGAATATGGCTGAAGTAAACTAAAGTCTAAAATACTTAGTCAGTCATTTGTTTAATAGTAATTTAACATTATATAATTCACATATAAAACTATGAATTGTAATTTTAAATGGTTTAAAAGCATGTAGAATAGCATATGTAGGCAAGTATATTTCTCCTTTTTTTTTTTATCAAGAAGCAAAGACAAAAAGGAAAAAAACAAAAGAAACAGGGCAGGGTTCGGTGGTTGAATCATCTGTCCCCACCAATGCCAAAACCAAATCTACGCCCTTGGATACGGTGATACTTTTGGTAAACAACCATTTGACTAATATGTCTGTCTCACCTGGCTTTTATTCCATCTCTGTTCTGTCCTCATTCTCCATCTCCCTCTCTCTCCCTCTCTGTTCCTCTCTCTTCCTCTCTGTTCCTCTCTCTCCCTCTTTGTGCTGACAATCAAGCCAAACACCAACATCATCAAATATACAGTGGCTTGCAAAAGTATTCGGCCCCCTTGAACTTTTCCACATTTTGTCACATTACAGCCACAAACATGAATCAATTTTATTGGAATTCCACGTGAAAGACCAATACAAAGTGGTGTACACGTGAGAAGTGGAACGAAAAGCATACACGATTCCAAACATTTTTTACAAATAAATAACTGAAAAGTGGGGTGTGCGTAATTATTCAGCCCCCTGAGTCAATACTTTGTAGAACCACCTTTTGCTGCAATTACAGCTGCCAGTCTTTTAGGGTATGTCTCTACCAGCTTTGCACATCTAGAGACTGAAATCCTTGCAAACACTTTTTTAATTGTAACATCAAATCAGACTAAATGTTGTTTTTTTTAGATTGATAAATATAAAAAAACATATTTGTTAACTTTAAGAGTAAAGAGAGAAACTATCTGTATTTCTTAATTGTAAATGGCACCAAATTGTATTCAAACTTGAGCCACACTTATGGAGCTCCACAATTCTTTTCCTGGTGTTTTGGTTGACATCTCTTGATTTTCCCATTTCAAAGAAACAAGCTCTGTGTTTTGCCTTATATGCATCCACAGGTGTGCCACCAATTTACTCACATGGACTCTACTAACCTATCAGAAGCTTCTTCAGCTCAGAATGGAATCGTCTGGAGTTTTCTTATTAGTTAACAATAAACTTAGTGTATATGTACTCCTAAATTTGATGAAAGTGATAAAAATAGACAGCTCTGTCTCTCTTTATTCTGACATTTAACTAATTCAAAAGATATTTCAATATTTATTTATCCAAAACAAAACAAGTTTACTCTAAATTGATGTTGTACAGTAAAGAAATGTTCTTGTGTTTTCCATAAAGTGTATGTAAGTATCTGGTTTAAACTGTGAATATACTGCTGTGTATTGAAATTCCTCTTGTTTTGCATAGAAATATACTGAACAACATACAAAGCATAATATATAAAATAACATCTACCAGAGTTTTTTCTTTGAAAGAAGCCCCTTATGTACATTACTGAAACCGATTTATTTAGCCGTGGAGGGTAACAACTGAAAATATGAAATAAACATACATGTAAGCTAAGACTCTCTAAAGAAACAGCGTTGTTGTTGTTCGGCTTTTCATTTCGCCATTTGTTGATTCACTTGAAGAGCAAGTAACGTAATATGGGTCAAGTGATCAGTTTGGCATCAATCTTTCGTGATACACCGTCATATTTACATTATTTGTACAGTACGAATGATTTGCTTTGGTACCTGGTCAAACTTCAGTTCTCCTCTGTCTGCCTGGCTGCGTTTCTCCAACAGCGCACTCGCAGGCAGCAGCTCCCCCCGCCCCCTCGCTCAGTCGCTGAGCTCGGATCATACCAATATTAGGGGGGATTTACGCACAGTCGTAAATTCCCACAGTGTGCACTATGTGCTTCGAGTATTGTGTGTAGTTTTTGTTTTATACAGTTGTCAGCCAGGCATCTAACTATGAAAAAATTACACTCCAAAAGACCCCGGGCTTCTGAAAAAACAACCCGGGCTTAAGCCCAGTAAGCCACCCCCCACCGCTCCGCCACTGTCTTTGTGTACAGCGCTTTGTGATGGCCTGTCTATGAAAAGCGCTTAATAAATAAACTTTACTTACTTACTGTGGCTGGTGCTGGAGCAGCAGTGGGATGGTTGGCGAGTTTCATCTGCTGAAAATCATGAAGAACTCATATATTTGCTTTATGCCAAAACTGGAAGTCTTGTTATTCTTCTCAAGGTTGTTTTTAATCATTGTGTTGTGTTTTCATTGTGCTCATTATAATACATTTATATTAAAATTAAGTATTATGGTGCAAAGCTTTAAACCTCATGTGTAATACAGTTCACTGTTCTTAACCATCAATACACAGTTACAAGGAAAAGACATGATTTTGTGTACAAGTTCTTAAAGATGGACGACTGATAGTCAGGTTTAAGGGTGCAGTCAGAACTGAACCCAACTGGCACAAGTTTTTCTCTCTTTTGGTTTCCAGTTTTTGGTTTTCTATTTTAATGTCACCTTACAGATTATCATCTTCATATTACATGATTACTGGATTACTTTGTTGCTCACTTCATAACATTAGCACTACATTTAACACATTTACCTTCATTCACTGCTTCCTGAACCTCAAACCCTGATTCATCAGACAGGTACAGGTGAGTATTGTTTCTCTGTAACTCACAAGTTGATCTTCCCTCCCAGATGAGACAGTGATAAGTTCTTTCAGGCCTGTAAACAAGAATGAATTGATGATGAGCAATTTCCCAAAAAGTGTTATTAGCATTAAAGACCCTCCTTTAATTGAGGTTTACTCCTGGATGTTTGTCTGATAGAACTGAATGTGTCAAAAAGCTGTAAGCGCAAATAAAATAAACCTTATTCTAACCAATCAAAATAACTTTCAGCATTCAGACAAATCTAATCCTAGCAAATGGTTCTGGCAGAACATCTGGTTTTTCATCGTGGCACGAGAAAGTGATTTTAAAAAATCTAGAATATGCTATACAAGATGGAAAGTTTTTCATTTGAAGAACTTGTATCAAAATATGAAATCAGCAACAATAAATTTCTTGAATATCAGAAACTGGAATCCATCATACAGGAAAACTAAATGCCACTCATCTGATTCTAGAAATGCCTACTTGGGTAATAAGATTTTTTAAAATATCTGTAACCTCAACTGGCTATTGAAAATGTATAAGCTATTATTTATAACTGATAAATCAATTTCCCTCCCAAATGCAAAGTGGAAGTGAGGTCTTTCCATCAACCAGATCAAAATTTCTGGACACAAATATGCTTAAACATAATGTGATAACTGAGAAGATTTGGGGATCCATTGTATTCAGAATATTCATGAAATCTTTCATGTTAAATGCTTTTCTTTAACACCAAACACTGGCATAAAACACCTTTTTTAGGCCTGGATGTTCCCATCTCGTCTCCAACGATGCTTCTCCCAAAGATAAAAAGAGAATCAGCATTAGCTCAGAATAGGTTGATTTGATTAAGAATTGATCATTTTTTTGTGATGATTATTATTTTTACTTCTGTTTTTGCTTTTCTCCTGCTAAATTGCTTTAACAACATTTCCTGCAATTAAAGTCTAAATTGTGAACATTCTTAATCATTTGTGAAAATTTTTAAGGGATAAATGTGAGTATTGAGTAGTTTTAGTTTAAAAAGCCCTTGCAGGCTGCTCCACCTTCTAAAGTTACAGTCCCTTGAGGCCTGCTGTCCAGGCCTCTTAAATTATCCCAAGTGCAACAATTGAGAGGGGAGGTGCTACTAACAGGTGTAACTGATAAGATCGGACCTACAGTGCTTCTCAGGGTTTATCATATGAGGGAAAGCAGGGGAGACATTTGGACTACAGGGACATTAGTACTGGGTGAGTTCATCACTCATCATCAGTTCAATCTAAGCTCTGCTACCTGCTGGGTAAGACTCATCATAGGATCAGAGATTAGAACATCTTCAATAAAAGAGCAGAAACAGACTTCCTGTGGTGCCTGTCCTGCAGGTCAACAATCCACAATCTAATCTGTCTCATCAGAGCAAGAAATCATCAGAGGTCGCAAAGGTACAGACATTCTGTACTTTTCATGAGTTATTGTTGCTGATTTCCATCCTCTATACTCAGTATACTGTTAATGCCTTTGCATTTGTTTATGCCTGTTTGTGTCTTTATACTAGACACTATAAAGTTGGTGTGATGGTGGAATTCAGTGAATCAATCTAAGCATCATCAGCTTAACCTTTAATTCATCTCTACTACACTTGATATAACTTAACTCTGACCACAGCCACTGTAATAGACAGGCTCATAGATGGACTTTTATTGTATCATAAACTTTAATTTAAATTTGACCTTTTGTATTGTCTGTATTGTCTGACTGAGTACCTGAAGTTCTTTTTATTTAAGCCCTTTCTGTACAGTGCTTTGTGACTGCTTGTCTATGAAAAGTGCTTAATAAATAAACCTTACTTACTCATCTCTCTTTTCATTAAAAGAACATATTTCAATAATAATACTTTAAATCTACATCCTGAAAGACTGGTTCTGTGTGAGGAAATCCAAGTCTGCTATTGCAGCTCTATCACATAGTTCAGACTTTTTTTTTTTACATAATATAATAACACAATATTTTTTATGAACATAATGTCACAAAAAATGCTTTCATCACTTCTGCCGTGCCTGTCTGATCTGCTGATTCAGTTGTTGCTTTTCACTCAACAGTGAAAAGAAAACCATCAGCTGATTTTCACAAACAGCTGATTTACTAAGAAGCATTTTATAGAATTAAAAATGTACAAAAACAGTGATACTGCAGAAAAAAACACAACAGACCACAGATGAGATAAAGATTTTTGTTTGTTAATTTATTTGCATTTATGAAGCATTATGGAAACATAATTTTCAAGTTCATATATTTCCAGCAGTTATAAAATCCAATCAACAGATTGCTATTTATTGTTAGTTTGGTGAGAGCACCAGACATGCCACTGTGTCGACCGACAATGCAGCATCAACATGTCTCTGCTGGTCATCAAAGAAGATGTGAGGTTTGATCCTCTGCAGTGTAGGACCTTTGTCAGCCCCTCCCACAAATACAGCTTCATCAAGCTCCAGACCCCACCGGTGCAGAGTGTTTAAAGCTCTGTAGCCGTCACAGCCTGCCCCTCGAGATGTCACCAGGTAGGTACGAATGGGACACTTCTTGTACAGGCCTTTATTATGCAACTTTTTCTGCGGTTTTATTAAAACCTCTAAGAATCCTTTGAATGGTCCCTGAATAAAGAAAAGAGAAGAAGAGGAGTGACTCAACACATGACAATCTGGTCAAAGCAGGAAAGTGCATTTGGATAATTTAGTTGATATCAGTCTACTTGAATGTAATCTAACAGACAATCTAACAGAGGCGTTATAAAATATGACAAGAAGGTAAAATGTGTTACTATCATACCCCATTCATTGTATTTTCAACATTTTGCTGCTCATTATTCAAGTATTCTTGTAGTCCACCACTCTTGAACACGAGCTCTGACTCATTAGAGAAGAGGACAGCGTCGCCATCAAAGGCAACACGCAGCTGATTCTCAGACTCTGTGATGATGTTTGTTGGTGTGAACATGATAGCAGCTGCTACACCTGATGCAGGGACATTCATTCACAGTAACACACAGAGTCATTAAAGTACAACAGCACAGACTGCACTTCGTCTTAAAGTTAGCACAACATTTAACACTTTTACCTTCATTCAAAGCTTCCTGAACCTTCAACCTGTTTGGTTCATCAGACAGGTACAGGTGGGTGTTGTTTCTTTTTAACTCACTCACAAGTTGATCTTCAGTCACAGGTAACAGAGTGATAAGTTCTTCCAGCCCTGCAAACAAGAAGGAATGAAAAGGCTGCTGGACCATCTGTTTTACCAAAACTGTTTAGATTCATCAGAGTAGTGTTAGCAATAGTGTTACTATTACTTACTTATATCTATTATTTTTGTATTGACTTGCTTTTAGAGTACTTACACTTTCAAGTGTATTCTACTTTATAAGATTCTGTTTTAGTTTTTTTGTTGTCTTATTGTAAGCCTGTCATTAATCTATGTAAAAATTTGAAGGGCATGAAAAGTGCTGTACAAATGAAGCCTGAATGATTTAGAAAGGGTATTGGGGTAAACAAGAGTTGATCAGAATCACTTAGAAGTGGAAAGATTGTCTCAGTCTCAGTCTAATTGTTTCCATTTATCCATTTTCTCAAAATTTAGAAGTTTCCTCATAAGACACATGTATTTGAAATAATAGTGTGTTTGGAGGTATCATAAACTCACCGTGTTCACGGATCCGATCCATGAGAAAGTCTGATGATGAGCTGTCATCGATGAGTATGACTTTAAAGAGCTCCTCACTCTCAGGGTAATGGTTTCTGAGTTCAGCATTGACTGCCTTCAGAGCCTGAGAGCAGGACAAGGAAGAGAAATTAAATTCGAGTGAATGTTAAGTAACTGTGTGAGTGCAGTATTTGTGTGCTGGTTTCTGTGGTGCTTTGTCTTATGTGGTATATTCTCATCTTCCACATAACCACTACATGCAATTTTGTGTATGTGTTTTCCCCCTCATAATATATCACCTCAACAAATTTGAAGGCAGGGCCACAGCCCTGCTGTTCTTGCTTGAAGAGGAGTCCTGAAGACATGGTAATGGTGATCTCTGGTTCTGGCAGTGGGATCTCTGGTTCAGGCTGAAGGAGAAAAAAATGTTTTCCACAATTCAATAAAGACATTCTTTTGCATAGTTTAAAAATAAATTGTCAACAATTTTCTTATTTGACCTCTGCACTCATACAGTATGTTATCTCACTATTTTTTGCACTTCTTGCTTGCTGATTTAATGCTTTATCTGTACTTTTGTAGGAACTTGTTATGAATCAGTTTTCAACCTTAAATCTTTCTCTGTCTAGAAGACCTTCATGAAAATGACTGGATTTTTTTTTTTATTCACCGAGTTGCCACAGCGAGTTGCTACTACTGCCATTCAATTTTGTCTTCTGCTCTTGGGTCTGGTGTGATAACTCTTTATACTCTCCCACTTTCTTTCTGTTTCCCACAATTTTTCCTAACAATCAATCTGAGTTAGTTGGTGAAAATCATCCTACAGAATTGGTTTTTAGTGACAAGGAAGGATATAATTTCTGTTCAACACATACATATATTGTGGTGATGAGTAATTAAACATCACACTGCATACTTTCATGCTCGTGCTTCCAGCATCTTGTTGTTAACACTCGTTTGCCGTTCACAAACACACATTACCAACAACAACACTGCAGGACCTAGTTCAGCTTTTAAGTCGGCGAGGCGTGATTGTGATGCCGCTCAGGTGTGTCTGCCGCCCCTGTAGTGGCACCGCAGACCACGTCCCGCCACAGAGTATAAGGATGTTTAAAAGATGCTGCAGAAAGCTGCATCCGGCCAGACGGAATGTTACGTCCCCACGAAGAAGGTCTAGGGTTGTGTGTGGGGACTGGTAACAAATGGGTCCAGAACAGAATGAAAGGAGAACAGACAGGCGTTTAGTAAATAAGATAGTTTTTATTATAGACAACCTTAACATAAAGAGCCGGCACCACCGTTTTTCCAATAACACTAGAAAAAGAAAAAGGTCACAACAACAAAGAACACAACAGCCAAACAAAAAACTCCACACCACAAGGAGGCACTTCCAGGGGCCCACAAGCTCACCCTGTCACTAGCAGCAGCTAGCTTTACTGCTGCCGAGGCCCATAAGCCCACACTACTCACGTGAAGCAGCTACACTGCACACTGCTTCCACAACTCTACACTAGGGATGGGTACCGGTGTCCGGTGCCATGATGGCACCGGTTCTGACATAAACGGTAGTAACCAGACCGAAAAGCAGCGCACATTTCGGTGCTTTATTTCGGTGCTTTTGTTTTCCTGAGCCAATTCTAGCCAATCATTTTACGTTTCCGAGGATAGTAGGCGGGGCCAGGTACGTACGTACCTGGCCCCGCTACAGATTAAAAATGCCCAAGATTAGTCGCAGAGTGCCGTTACCAGCAGTGCCTCCATGGCTACTTCCTGATGCTGTCGTAGACTTAACATTGTTGAACAAGAAGAATGAGGGTAAGGCATTTAATTTGAACGCTCATGCAGTACAGGCTTACATTGACCAATATTATAGTTATGTTCAGATATATACAGACGCCTCAAAGAACTCAACCGGACAAACCGGTGTTGCAGTTGTGGTCCCAGAGTTTTCGGTGGAAATGGGTAATAGGATTAGTGATGGGCTTTGTGTATACACTGGGGAAATGATTGCAATATTATTAGCTGTTCAGTGGGTGGAGGACATGAGGCCATTACATGCTGTCATTTGTTCAGATTCAAGTTCATCATTGGTCAGTCTACAGCATTGTCACTCAGACAGTAGGGCAGATGTTTTGGGGGAAATTCAGCAGACACTTTTCCGGCTGCACATGATGGGACTTGCAGTCGTATTTTTATGGGTTCCAGCGCACTGTGGAGTGTGGGCAAATGAACAGGCAGATAGAGTTGCAAAGGAGGCCGTAAGGCATGGGGCGGTTGACATGGCTGTTAGTATTGGCCAAGCAGAGATAAGGAGTATGGTAAGGCAAGTTATGAGAGCAAGATGGCAAAAGCAGTGGGAGGAGGAAAGGAAGGGACGATGGTTGTATAAGATTCAGAGGAGGGTGGGAGGAATGAGAAACGCAGGACGGACTAGGAGGGAGGAGGTGATCATATCCAGATTGAGATTTGGACATACTGGCTTGAATGACACATTATTCTTGATAGGGAAACATAGTACTGGAAAATGTGATTACTGTGGGGTAGAGGAAACTGTAGAACATGTCATGTTGCAGTGTCAGAGGTATCAGGTTGAGAGGAGGCAATTGATTCAAAATCTCAGTAACCTAAAAATCAAACTGGATCTTGTTGATTTGTTGCAAAAGGAATCGGGAAGCAAGAGTTATCAGGCCTTATTTCTGTTTTTCAAAGAGGGGAACCTGTTTGGCAGGATTTGGGTTTTTTTTTTTTTGTTTGTTTGTTTTTTGAGCGTTGTTCCAGACCATACTCCATACCAGTTGGTGGCCGTAATGCACCTTTCAGTTGTTTGCCAACCGCCAATACAAATGTCAGAAGAAGAAGAAGAAGAAGAAGAAGAAGAAAAATGCCCAAGGCGAAGCGATCAAAAGTCTGGCTGTACTTCACAGCAAAAGATGCAAACTCAGCAGCCTGCAACAAGTGCTTTAAGGTGATACTGTGATACTGTCAAAGGAGGTAACACCTCAAATCCGATGAAACACCTGGCGACGCATAGCGTTTTTTTTTAAAGCCGAGAAATGGGCCGTGTTTGATAGCTTGCTGTGAGACCTCACACCGTGCACATCTACTGGGGTTGTGGTGCCTGTTATCGGACTTGGAGTTAGCACCATCCCCCAAGAACCCGAAGAGTAGAGTCCTGGCCCCTAGCCCTGCCAGTGTAGCAGAGATGATGACGGATGATGATGGCAGCAGCAGCCGTTCTCTGCGTGAGTAGCTTAATGTTGTTCGTGTGTAATTTACGTTGAGTAGGCTAACCACGTTATTAAATTAATGCACGTAAGGTGAACTAGCAAACACCGTCGTAGTTACATGCGGCTGTCTTCTTGTTTGATGGCTGATACTCCCTTCACCCTGGCCAAAAAGGCTAAAATGACCAAAGAAAAAGTGGGAAACAGTTAAACATGAGAGGTTTTTGGACAAAGTTTGTGTTTTTTCCATTGTTTAAGCACTGCTTCCAGCCAAGAGTGATACCAAATATGCCCTATAGCTGAAGAAAAGGCTAACATTGTTATCTTTTTTTTACAAAAAAACAGCTGAACGTGAGAGGTTTTTGGACCAATTTTGTGTTCTCCATTCTTTAAGCACCGGTTTGAGCACCGGTTTGAGCACCGTTTCAAAAGTACCGGTTTGGCACCGGTATCGGATAAAACCTAAACGATACCCATCCCTACTCTACACTATAGGATCTCTCCTATAGGAACTCCTAGGAACAGAGGGGTGGAGCAAGAGAGGAAGAGGCGGAGAGAAAACACCACACCCACACAAGGGCAGTTTCAGGAGGCCCAGCTAGGGCCGTAACACGGAAAAACACACAAACTCAGATGAGTGTGTGGCGGAGGTGTGGTTCCTAGCTCAGCTGCAGGGAAGGTGTGCTGCAGTGTATAAAAGGCCCCAAAGTTCATAGGTGAATTCTATTTGAGTTCTGATACCAGTGTTTGTAAGTTTGTATAAGTTTCTATACTGTTCATTTAGCATTCAACCTTCTGTTAGTTACAGTTACTAACAAGAAAATGTGGTGCGGTCGCGTTAATATTTTCCAACAAAGAGACGGCTGAAGCTGTGTTCAGCTTACCGTACCTTATATCAGATTAAATAAGTAATCTGGGCGCTACAGCTTGACAATCGCATTAGTGCTGCTGTTTGACTGAGGAAGTCTAAAGTAGTCGTGGTAAGCCAATCACACGACCACCTTAAGATGACAAAGCAACAAGGTGATATATACCAGTTTTTAAATTGTGTTGATAGGCCACGTAAAACCAGAGTCATGATAAACAATATTGTTGTGTTTTTTCCTCAATAGTTTCGTCATGTTTACTGTCTGAGCACAGCGCTAGCAAGCACTCTCTGCTTATGAGCAAAAAATAAAAAACACAAAACAAAAAACAGCCCGTTCGTGTTGGTGGAAAAATGAACCATGTCAACTAATCAAAAAAAATGGGCAACTTGACATTTGGTTGTTTAGGAAGAAGGGGAAGTTTTAGGAGTGACGGCGAGAGAGGGTGAGAGAGAAAGACAGCAGAAAAAGAGAGAGAGCGAGTTTTGAGGTGTGAGAGATTTGCGATGTTTAGCATGTTTGGAGTGTGTAGTTAATGTGTTGTCTTCTGTAGTTAGCGTGTAGTGTTGTGGATGGTTTTGTGTTGTGTGTCAGAACAATGAGGCGACTGCTGTCTCCAGGTAGAAAACAGGAGCCTGACACCTCCTGCTGTCAGGCTTGTAATGTTCTCCTTTATAGTGGACAGAAATTATTATTCTGGAGTGGCACAAATAATTTGTGTGGCATCTTATTGAAACTGCAAATAACTTTGTTGTTTTCAAAACTTGTGCATTTGATTTTAAAATTGACAATTAATATTTGCATTTAAAGTTATGAAATATGATTCAATAAACATATTTGTGGTTGTTACAGTAAAAAATATAACTTTTTCCACTCGGATTTTATGTTTTTTGTCTTATTTTAGATCAATTGTGTTAATACTGTATATCAAAATGAAAACATAACTGTAAATTCAGACACGTGAGGTTGTGCTGAAAAGGATAATACCAAACAAGGCAAAGTAAATAGTTTTTAAAAGTGAAATGTAGAGGAAACATCAAATGTATTAAAAAATGACCAATTATACCCTGGACCCCAGAGAGTTAAACAATTTTTTTAAGTAACGCAATAGTTACTTTTCAAGTAATTAATTACTTTTAGAATCTTGTAACTCAGTTACTAACTCACTTACTCTTTTGAAGAAGTAACTAGTAACTATAAATAATTACTTTTTCAAAGTAACTTGCCCAACACTGGGCACTATACAGTTGGTATGAAGGTGGAATTCAGAGACTGAATCTCAGCATCATCAGCAAAAATTCATATGAATCTGTGCTACACTTGATGTAACATAACTGTGACCTTTTAATCCATCACAGTGTAGCAAAATAACCTGTTTATCCTGCAGAGGATTTTCATGCAACTTTTAAATAACTCAGTTAGTCTACCTCAGTTTCCTTTACAGCATGTTTCGCTTTATTGAAAATGCAGTGTACAATGTACAGACCCAATATCAGATTTAAAAACATGGGGACGTACATGTAAGCTTAAAACTGCAGTTTATCAAACACCACTAAGCAATCGTTACCTTTCTTATCTTTCTCTGTCTCTGAGTGAAGTCAGCTCTCTTTCTTTTCTTTCCCTGTAAAATACAGCAGTTGGACCTTTAGCTAGCAACAAACTGCACACAAACAGTTTGTGTGTTTGCTGAGATTTGCTGAGCTGATAGAAACGCTGCATTTGAAATTACCTGACACTTTAAAAAGTCACTTCTTTGCTCTCTTCAATAGGGCTAACTAGATGCTGAAATACTGCAACTTAAGGTTTTAAAAATGTACATGTTCCAAGATAATATTCAAATTAATACTGTGGGATTAAACAGTTATCTGTATATCTCAATTTTCAATTCAATTTTATTTATATAGCGCCAAATCACAACAGCAGTCACCTCAAGGCGCTTTATATTGTACAGTAGATCGTACAATGAAAGCATTTGTCTAATTTATTAAAAGAGGTTTACAGGAGTATACTGCAGCAGCTGGTTGTAGTGACGGTTACAGGAAGACAATTCACTGACTCTCTTCATAACTGTATATCTTTTTTATTATTCTTGATTACTTAACACAATTTTACACCTTATTTCAAAAGATGACGAAGTTATAGAAATATTCATTAAAACTGCTATAACAGACATATTTTCTTGTTAATAGTGCACAGCTTTCTGACATAGTGAAAAGAAAATCACAAAGGATGGCACACCATCATCCACCAGCAGAGCATATAGCTTTCACTAAGTTGTTAAAACTACTACATAATTGCCACACACCAGCATATATTAATACATTAAAAACTGACTTACTGTAGAAGTTCTGCACTCACTCATCGTGCTTCTTAAAGTAGGAACACAGATAGAAATAAACTTGAATTTCCTCTGTTTGCTGACTGCAGAACTGCTGTTCTTCCTTTTTATTCTAACTAGAAAAGCTACGTCATGATGCAGAACCTGTGGCGCCTGTGGAACCTGTTGCCATGCCATTTGTTTTGATTAGTGATGTTCGATTCGTGAACGAATCGTTCAATACTCGAGAATCACTTTACTGACTCGTGAATCATGATTCACAAGCGCAACTGACTCACTGACTCATCCCTGTTGCTGTTAGCAAACTAATTCCATTAGTAGAAATATATCTAGCTTATAATTAAAATTGTGGGGAAAAAACAACAGCCAGTTTCTTAACAAAAACATTTCTGCTCTGAACTGGAAGAAAAAACCCTGAGTAGAAGCTCACATCAAGACAATAGCTCCTCAGGTCACAGTAGCATCGCTCAGCTAGCATGCTAACAGCACATTTGAGTTACTCACCCCTCCCTTGCTGTGCTGAATCATAGCGTAAGGCGAATCACTCACTCACTAACCCCCTCCCTCCTGGCTCACAACTCAAACGATTTGAACGAATCACTGACTCACTCACCCCCTCCCTTCCTGTTAAGAATCACTCACTGGCCCTTTCTCAATTATTGAGAAAGGGTCTGCGAGACTGGACTTGCCGAGACCGCACGGGAGTACAATTGGAACACCAGCGTACTTGATGATGTCACAGGTCCGGAGTTTTTACTGCCGTCCCCTCTTAATTTAACTGTGAGTAATATGTTATGAAGCTTAACTTTAATCACAGCCAAACCGATTTACTCAGGAACAAATAAAACACTGAAATAAACCAAACATTAACATTTAAAAGTGATCTAAGTTACTTATATATCATGTTTAACCTCAGTAGCGAAATCTCTATTAATAAAAATAGTGTATATGTATGTCTTAATAAAAACAAGCAGGTGAGATGTTAGAACGCCTTTATTTTTATTTTAGTACAACAGACAGCTGCTGGGGTTTGTTTAACCTGAGTAGCGAAAAGACCGCGGGGGGGTTGAAAACGATGTGCCGGGAATCCGCTGTTCTCGCCGGCTCTAGTGATCCTCGACCTCGCTGTCTGCTATGGAGCTGGCGGGTCACAGACGTCTCCGAAAACGTCGGAGCACCTTTGGAAATATATGATATCTTGATAAATCGAGCAGATATTTGAAGTTTACACAGCTACATTCTCGCTTGAAAATAACTTAAAAGTTTATTTTGTGACCCAGAAAGAGTAATATTTAAAAGTTTTCAGCCCCGCTCGTCCGCCATTGCCGCGTTTGAGTTTTGGACGAAATGCATTCTGGGATATTTAGCTGTACCAAGTACACACAAGTCACCACCGATGCATGCTCGATAAAACAGGCGGAGCGAGAACACATCCGGGACTTTTTCGCGTTCTCGGCTTGATGCGTACTTCGGATTGGAACAGTACTTGGTCTCCGACTGATGACGTTCACGAGTACACGAGAACGCAAGTACGCACAAGTACGCATATTGAGAAAGGGCCACTCACTCACCCCCTTCCTCCTGGCTCAAAGCTTCTTCTTCTTCTTGGTTGGCAACCAATGTTAAGGCGCTTTACCGCCCCCTGGCTCACAGCTCAGTGGACATTTAGATGAGAAAATATATATTTGACACATTTAAGGAAAATACCAATAAAATAAAATAAAAATAAATAAATGTTCCCTTTAGAATTTTTTTTGCTCTTTTTTGCTCTAAAAAAATATAGTTGTTTTCTTTTACAATAATTCATCTTAGCAGTAGGATTTACATTAAAAGAGAAACAAATTAAGCTTGAGTGAAAATATACATTTTTGCACTATCTGGTCAACTGACTCAGTGACTCAAATGACTCAAGAAACCCGATTCACTTTGGTGAGTGACTCATTAAAACTCGATTCAGTAAAAAGAATCGAGTTTACCATCACTACAGGACACGCTGATGAGAAGTGGAACAAGTCCACAAGAGATGAAAATAGGGCAGCCAGTCAGGCCCAACTGATAGCTGCAATGGTCTGGTTTTCCAATAGTGAGCTGGTCCTCAATAAGCTGATCAGTCAAGTTAGAAATATTCATTTCAAAATGTATCCGTGTTAAACTGATATAATTAAATATGACAAAAGTTCTTTTTCTGGGCCTGTGTCGTCCAGGCTCATTTACCACCACAAGGCTGATTTTTATTAGAACTCATCTCAACTAGTTAGTTTCACTTTTCACCTCCAGACTGGATTGTGACTGTTTCCTCATTTTTTTTTTTTTTTGAGCTTTAAAGGAGTGTTAGACAGGCTGAACAAGTCTTTAGCTTTTCTGCCTTTGGAGTAACGTGGCATTTGAAGTGACGATTGAGAGTCTCGGAGATGTTTAAAAAAAAAAAAAGCTTTATGTACTTTTTGATAATCACACTCAGTACAGTCCTTTTATTTTCTAATTGTATAATTGGACACTTTGAATGAGTTTAAAGACTTAAGAAAGGCTGGCTGACTCTTTCTATAAAAAGTATATTAAACATAAGTCCTATGCAGTATAATGTGTTACACTCATTTTTGCTGTGACGTGATTAAGGACATGTCCCTCTGATTACGATGGTCCTTCAACATGTGCTATACACAATTCAATTGCTTTTGACTGAGGATGAGTTAAGACACAATAAACGATATATCACAGCTTTTCTTTAACACCACTTTTAAATGCTGAAATCACAAAACCTTCAACACCAGGCTATTTGGAGAACATGACCTGACTCGCTTCCGATGAGTATCTTCTGTTTTGCCACTGTGGACGCCTCCAATGCAGCATTAATATGATTCTTGTGGTCATCAAAGAAGATGTGAGGGCTGATCTTCTCCAGGGTGGGACCTTTTTCACTCCCTCCCACAAACACAGTGTTCTCTGATCACTTCGTTGAGTGATTCTGATGGGCCGTCATCAGTGAGTATAATCTTACACGTTCTTCACTCTCAGGGTAATGCTACTTAAGTTTAGCATTCACTGCCTGCAGAACCCGAGAGCACAAAAAATCCCCCAAAATTTCTGTTTATTCAAGTGGAAACTAAAGAACTGTTTCAGAAAAGTACTTGCTTGTATTTATGTGGTGTTTCCTGCTGTGTGTGTGTCACCTCATCTCACCTACTGCTCTTGTGTCTGCTGTGATAACTCTTTATTCTTTCCCAGATTATTTCTGTTTCTCAGTATTTTCCTTAACAGGAATCAAACCAGAATCAAGCTATGAGTTATGTTTGCGATTTAATTTTACACTAGTTATAACTTGCCATCTTTCACTTTACATTATCATAGTTTGTTTTTAAGGATTTGTTTGAGAGTAGATAAATGTATAGATTTACAAGGAGTGACTCTTTTGTGCAGCCTAAAATAAAGTTGGCTATTATCTGCTTCATACGTGTTTCATACCTGATGTTGCTTAATTTTGCCATAACTTAAGCTTCCCCACGTGTGGCATTGTAGAGGAACTCATTAGTGATTAACACAGTGGTTATTGTGACTGTAGCCAAGGTAAACACAACAATCCTGTTACCTTTGTGCTCGCCTTCACTGGCAGGAATCACATGGACTAAATGAAATACTCATTTCAAATACCCTCCATAAATTAAAGCAATTTAGTCTCATTGTACTCTGAAATGAAACCGTAGAACAAATAAACTGTTATGGTCCAGGCTGAGTGTCAAGAGTTTTGGTGTATTGTTTCCTTCCAGCACCTGAGTCCAGGTCCTCCTTTATGAGGAGGAAACATCTTTTTTAAAAATAAACCTGTGTTATGAAATTTTCATTCATCAGTTCATAACACATTCTTCCAGCCTTCAGTTTCAAAGTAAAGTTTCATAGATTTTAACTTGCAACAGCAAAGTGCAAAAAAGGTTAACATTATTATCATTAAAAATCATTATTTTAGATTAGATAATGACACTTTGTTCCATTGTCATGATAATATATATAACAATGACATCATCAATGATATCATTAATTATAACAATAACTGTGAATAATGATGATGATAATGATACTGTACACTGTGATATCAGCAGGACTGAAGTGATATTTACTTATTAGGTACAAAGCATAAGTATTTCTCTGCTTCTTTGTCTCATGGTGCTGCAGGTGCAGCTGGTCTGCCAGCTACTGCTGGTGCTGCTGTGGCTGGTTCACTCACTATTGTTGGGTCTGCGCTTCAGCAGGCCCGCTAGTTCAGACTTATTCCCGTGAACAAAGCAAGACAGAACAGTTCAATCGGTTTTACTTGCTAGTAAGGGGAGCCTGCTCAGCAGCATCTCTGCCCTCGGTGTCAGACCACTCTGACCTCGGCTTCCCCTGCAGCCTTTTTATTCTGTGACACACAGTTTACACAAACACCCATAGTAAAAAAAACCCCTATGAAACACAAAAGGTTAAAGCACTGTGTGTGTGTGTGTGTGTGTGTGTGTGTGTGTGTGTGTGTGTGTGCACGTGAGTGAGTGTTTCTCTGTGTGCGTGACTCCCTGGTGATCATCTCCCCTCACCCCTGTATATGGCTTAGCTTCCTCTAACGGTTTACCATATACAAACACAGGTGAGGACATAAAGGGCAGGAAGATTACTAAACAAGAAAACAGAACCTTCACATAGGATGTGCCTGCAATTAAACACTATAACCTCCCCCACCATTCAACAGGCCGGGGAGGGGAACAAAAACAGAAGAATGTCTTTGATCATGCAGTTTAAGGCAAGGTGTACAAATTTAGGTAAAACAATTACAACATTTAACAATTTCAACCTAACAGTTCCCCCTGTTTGTCATTATATACTTAAATTTACAGTTATGCACCCTAGCCTTTGACAGTTTCAGCGTAGGCTTCATTTAAACACAGCTTTTCATGTCATTCACCTCATATTGTTGCAAAGTTCACAGTTGATAAATGTACTAAGCGTGTTAGGAATTATCTTGCATCTCATTGATCTCACACACAGTAAACTGCATCCTACAAGTCAGCAAATGAATGTCAACAGTCAAAACACGGGAATTAACATTTCCAAAAGAATTCCAGCTTTGTGGTGCATTTCCCAATGTATCATTGTCCATATGACCAGAGTCCAAATGTATGCAGACCTGGGCATTCAAACACACCAACTGGTTTTGCTGTTTGTCCATGTGGCTTCCAGCTACAGTGGCTTGCAAAAGTATTCGGCCCCCTTGAACTTTTCCACATTTTGTCACATCACAGCCACAAACATGAATCAATTTTATTGGAATTCCACGTGAAAGACCAATACAAAGTGGTGTACACGTGAGAAGTGGAACGAAAATCATACATGATTCCAAACATTTGTAACAAATAAATAACTGAAAAGTGGGGTGTGCGTAATTATTCAGCCCCCTGAGGCAATACTTTGTAGAACCACCTTTTGCTGCAATTACAGCTGCCAGTCTTTTAGGGTATGTCTCTACCAGCTTTGCACATCTAGAGACTGAAATTCTTGCCCATTCTTCTTTGCAAGACAGCTCCAGCTCATTCAGATTAGATGGACAGCGATTGTGAACAGCAGTTGTCAGATGTATCTGTATCTGTATCTTCAAAGCTGTAGGCCTGGTCAACAGCCCCCTTTTTATGACCTCTATTAAACCCCCTCTTCTCACTTCAAGCATTCTTCCTGTAGGGGGATAGAGTCAACTGGTGGATTATCTGCACTTATGACTCCTCTACTTTCCTGTCATCACTGCAGAATTTTTTTTAAAAGGAAATTGGATCCAGTTGTTTTGTTTTACTGCTGTTATGCTCTCCTCCCCGCTCTTGAGTCCTGGCCACACCCATGGCTCAAAATTCAGGCAGCTTATAGAAGTATTTATGATTTAAATGACACAAAGGAAAGATCCTCTTCAGAGTATCAAAGTATGCATGTCAAAGTGAAACAGCTTAGGTGATCTTCATGGTAAATTGCTGTCAGTCATTTCCCAGTCACAGTCATAGCTCCTAGTGTCTGTACTGTTCACAGAATCACAATTCCATCGCTGAAATCCCTCTCTGCGCTGTCGATTGAAGCTTGGCACACTGCCTTCATCCTTCAGTTTCCCCAGTTCCAACGCCACTGAAGATTTAGGGCAGAGCAAGTCGTACACCCTAGTCGTCTTCCTTAAGGTCAATGTCTAATCTCTTTGGGGTGGCTGTGGCTCAGGTGGTAGAGCAGATCAGCTACTGATTGGAAGGTTGGTGGTTTGATCCTTGGCTTCCCCAGTCTGCATGTCAAATATCCATGGGCAAGATACTAACCCCAAGTTGCCCCGATGTGTTCATTGGAGTGTGAATGTAGATTAGTTTGCACTTGTGTTTAGAAGTGCTTGTATGAATGGGTGAATGAGGCATGTTGTATGGAGCGCTTTGAGTAGAAAAGCGCTATATAAGAATCAGTCCATTTATCATTCCACTTTTGCTGTTCAAAATATCCTCTCGATGATCTCTTGGAAGCCCAGTGGCACAGCCCTCTGTGGGATGTCTGTTGTTCTGGAGGTGACCACTGCTCCTCACTGATCCTCTTGAAGCCTCTCTCCTGGCCTCAGCTTCCATCTTGTGGGTGATCTCCTTCAGTCACTCCTTCCATCACTGCACCTCACGACACCTGCAAGTTAAAACTCGAAACTCCTCTTTTGCCACATGTAGGGCTGGGCCATATCATACCGTTCATGGTAATACCGGTATAATTTTGGGCAACAATAGAAAAATGAAATATCGCGATAGAATATGGGTAAAACGCGCATGCGCAGTGCCTTTGTTTTCATACGAACACGTCGGAAAAAGCATGGTGGCGAAAGCAAATCGTTGAATGAAACGGATAAACCAGAATTGGTTTGTAAAAATGCTTTCGGTTTAGCTTTCGTCCGTCAGATACACAACAAAGCACTATTTTTGGTAGAGCATGCTAGCGGGCCGTCGTTATTACCGTGTTTTTTGGAAAATACGGCGCACTTAAAATCAATCCTTTGATTTTTCTGAAAATCGACAGTGCCTCTTATAATCCAATGGGCCTTATGTATGAATTCTGGTTGTGTTTACTGACCTCGAAACGATTTTATGTGGTACACGGCGCTCGAAAATCTGTCAAATGTTTTAGTGCTACTTTGCTAAGCAACGAACCCGGACTGCTTGATGGATTGTCGGAGCATTACGGCTACCGTAGTCAGGAGCCTGGCGGAGTGATACGTACTGTGCTTCAACATAATATTACCGTATTGTGTATGTATAACGTCTTTTTAAGTTTTGTGGATATTGTGCATGGTTATGCTGAGGATATGTCAGCCAATTTCCACTGGAAATGCCTTTTGGTTAAACTGTCAGCAAGGAATTTGCATTTGCACTGTGTCAAGAGATTTATTCTAAAAGACACTTCTTCAGCTGAGAGTCAGAGAGTGGAGACACACACGCTGCAGATTTTACTTGCAAGGGCAGTCACAGAGCGCTCACATCAGAGTGGGGGCCCTGTGAAGTGCGCTCTGTTACCGCTCTGGTCTTTATTTATATACAAGAGTAATACAATAGTGAATATGTCTGTTCATAGACAGAGGAATGTTAGTGCGTATGTATGTGCGTACAGTAGCGGTTTTAGATACGGGCGACACGGGCGGTTGCCTGGGGCGGCATCGTGGTGGGGGGCGGCATCACGAGCATCGGCAAAAAAAAAAAAAAAAAATTGCTCGTACTCATGCTGCGCGACGTCATGCCAGCGCATACTGGGGATGGCATAGGGACTGATCGGTTTTCTATCGCCCATTTGCTGGGAGTAAGGGCGCCCTCCGTTTGCGAGGTGCGCCTGCTGCTTGCGGCACAGGGAGGAGAGGGCGGGGCGGCGGGGGATTCTCTGGCTGGCTGGAGCAGCGTCTAATAATCAACTCGCAAAATAAAACAAAATAAAAATAAAAACAAAACAACAAACACGAAAACAGCAGACATTATGATACAGACTTATAATTTGCACCGATGTTTTTCCTCGGTGCGCCTGCTCGCTGCTGAAGTCAAAGTAAACTTTATTGTCATCTCCGCTACATACAGTCCAGTATATAGAGAGACGAGACGACGAGGCTCCATTTACAGCAGTGCAAGCAAAACAAACAATAAATATAAGAAGAGTAAGAAAATAAATATACACTTTAGGACTCGGGGTAAAGGGATCAACAACAATTTAAAATTTATATTTTATATTTTGATGATTTAAAGTCTCACACACAACCCGTGGAAAAGGGAGGGAGACCTGCTGCTTCCAAATAGAGCACATTTCATTCATAATGTTGTAAATCCAAGCACATTATGTATTCATGATTTGAATCCTGGGTTCAAAGCCATCAGGTCCTCAGTTTAGAAAAAAGAGAAAAGAAGAGGAGGAGAAATGAGCAAAAGATACAGGTAAGCAGATGTGTCATTGGATAATGGCAGGTCATGTATCCTGAAACAATCAGAATCAGAATACTTTATTAATCCCTAAGGAAATTATGTGGGCTACAGTTGCTCCAAGAAGAAATGGTAAAAATAGTAACAGTAACAGACTAAACTCCAAACAATACATTATGTTACAGATTTTAATATTAATTAGTCAGTGTCAATTGTTGATTTGTCCTGTTCTCATTGTATGACGAATTATGATGTCTGTTTGGTAGCCGTTTGCATACTATGCATACTCTCTCTCTCTCTCTCTCTTCATATCTGTGTGTGTGTGTGTGTTTCTCTTGTGAAATTTAGTAGGGTTCCGACAAAAGTTCTATGTTAATGTACAATCCTGTGTGTGTGTGTGTGTGTGGGGGGGGGGGGGGGGGGGGGCGCCAGAGGGAGTCTTCGCCCAGGGCGCCAAACAGGCTAGGACCGCCACTGTGTGCGTATGAAGGTGTATGTGTGTGTTGTGGGATTCAGAAGGGAGTGAAGATAAGAGTGGTTCAGCTCTTATTATCGCTGTGAGAAGAAACTAAGAAAGAGAACAGAACAAGTTTTTGTAGTGAACAACAGTCTAACACATCAAAAGGTCATCATGCAGTATTCTATCATATGCAAACTTATATCATTAAAAGCTTATACTGACTACTAAGTACAATTTTCTATTGACACACTGTTAAATTTTTATATAACTTTAATGCACATAAAACACCTGCTTGTTTAAGTGAAAATACATTGATGTTTTTTTTGTTTGTTTTTTTTTTGCACTAATAAAGTTGTGGAGTTGTAAAGTATTTTGTCTAGTGTCAATTATATCGTCAGTTATATCGTTATCGCAAATTTTCAAATGTATATCGTGATAAATATTTTTGGTCATATCGCCCTGCTCTAGCCACATGGTCCTTGCCATGTGTCAACTCACACTAGTAGACATGCACAAGAAAATTGCACATTCTCTTTGAAAAATTCCCCAGGGCTTTTCCCCTGGAGTAGCTCCACTCCAGGCCTTTAACCCTGTCAAAAAAACATTAGCTAGTGGTTAAATGTTAAGTTGTTCAATTCCTAGCTCCTCTTGGAGTCTGTATGCTAAAAGACAAAACCTGCAAGTTGAAATAAACTTCACATCTGCAACCAGCTGTATCATAAAAGCAATAAAGTATTCAGCACCACAGAGACAAGTGTAAAGTGCAGGTTCTAAATCATTAAACCACTGCTTTTTGCCATAATTTGCCCCAAATCATGCATCACCCCTTGTGTTCATTCCACATTGTAATCAGTGACTTTCTGTAAGTTTGTCACTCCACTTATTTCATCTCTATGAGCTCAATAGTGGTCAGGTAATGAGCCCAACATCAAACTATTCCATAATCACTGCACATTTGCTCTATTGTGACTTGTCTGTCTGTGCTGAATCCTTCACAAGCACTCTTAGAGAAAAACAAAAGGTAGCAGTTGCATCCTGGAGGTCAGGCCTAGGTCACCAGATTCCAGAGGTGCTGTAAAAGGTCATAAAGTTAACACTCTGCTGTAAAAAGGGTAACACTGATTTCAAACGCAGTATGTCTCAGACTGTATTCACATTTTCCCACTGTAATATTCATCATTTTCCCAACAACCAACACGTTCTCACTCCCAAAGCGTAACATTTTACGCTAGGTGACAAATCGTCAACATATTACGTTTTCGGGCACCCAACACGTTCCTGCGTGACGACATCGGAAAACTGAGGACATATGAGAACCGTTTGGACTCAATCTACACATGTTTGCTCCTTTCCTTAAAATCGCTTGGAAAAACACTATTTCATGTCATTACAGAGCTGGATAAGGTTAGGAATAAGGTTATGGTTAAAAAAATTAGAAAATTAAAAAATTAAGAAAGGAAAAGACCTAGTTAAGTTATGACACACTTTTCATCTCAGGAGGATAAATCATACCAAACCTAATTGGCAGGTTCAACTTTGTAACAAAAGAAAAATCATCAGCCAGATTAATCCCAAAACATTCATCCATCAGCCACACAACACACAACATAACCCTGATGTCCTGTCACATAATGAGTCTTCCCATGTAACCAAAGGTGTGCCATGTTGACCCTTTCTCACACACCAGAAACAAGAAACTCAACAGCCTATCGGTCTCATTCATTCAAGACCCCTCGTCAGCATTCTGTTTTCCCCTGCTATAACTCAATCATCCTTCCCCAAACAATACTAGTCCACTAGTCTATGTATCACTTTTCATCTTACTAACTGAACTGGACAAGATGATAAACAGAAACACATGCTTAAGATACTGTCTGGTCTTCATGAGTTTCATTGTATGTGTATGTAGGTATTAGTAGGGTTAATGCATTTTCTGTTTGTGTATGTGATTTTGTGCACCTTTCTCATTTTGTGGTCCAGACTCCTTCTCAATTTTCCCACTTAAGCATTTTTCCTTTTTCCCAGGTTTGCTAACCCAAATTTGATTTCCCACATCAAACAACAGCATTCCTCTGTGTTCTCACCTGCTCCTTCCACTCTGTTCCCCTCTTCCAGTTTGCAGTCCAGCAGCTGATCAGTTTCCTTAATCTTTGTCCTGTGTAGTCCCCCACTGTCTCTTTCATTGCCATTCTACTCCAAACGTGGCAAATGTCAACTCAGACAGTCTCCTCAAAAGTCCTCTTCACACACAGTGAAGTTGCAGCTTGCTGGAAACGCATCTCCTTCCAGTCAAGGTGATGGGTTTTCTCTCTCTCTGATGCCGTTTGCACATACTCCTGCTTGCTGGGTATTTCACTCAGGACTCTGTTGTCTCTTTGACTGCCATGTTGTTGCTCTTTGGAACTGCTTTCCTTGTCTTCAGGTAGAACTTCCTTTGGAGCTCACTTTTCAGGATGAGGACCACAGGAGTGAAGCTGTAAACACCATTCAGCCAAAAACTTGGCCTAAGTGTTTCTAATGATGTTTAATCTATAATTTTCTTCCAACTGCTGCACGTGGAAAATTGATCCAGGTCTGCTCTTCACCTGCAAGTGACACACTGAGAGACATTTTGATTATTCTCATCACTGCTTAAATAACACACATCTCCTCTCTCTGGTTTTTGAACTCTCCTTTCTTAAAAACAGAAAGTGAGATTGTAGTTGTTTTAGGCTGAGAGACACCAAACACTCTTCATATTATTGTTGCTTATTTTCATCAACAATGCAACTATTTTATTTCTTTTGTGTCCAGTAGGGTAGTTGGTGACCTGCAGAATCACCCTCTTCCCCAGTTGGAGACCGCTTCACACACATACTTTCACACTCTTCTGGGGCGCACACACACACAGTGACGTCAGGCACATTCACACTCACTTTTCCATCTGCTTTGTGCACAATTTCACTTCTTTCCTTTCCTTTTTTTCAATGATCTACATACTACGTGCTGCCCGGTGAATACTTTGCAATGTATCCCCTTTCAAGGCAGTCTTACTCTGTTTATTCCCCATTACAAGACAACTTTCAAGTTTGCGGTGGGGAATAGTGCCTCACCCCAAACCCTTTGTGTACACAACAGGCCACAGAATTTCGTTCGCACCGCTTAGGTTTCCTTCTGTGCTGCTGCGTCCACCACTGGCACTCACATGTGCACTCACACTCAAACAAAATAGGCCTATAGCTTGCGTCTGCACGCACAGCTAACGCGCTCCTGGACCTGCGTCCTGCCCGCACAGTCACAGAGCCGCTTCCTCTAGGTTCGCGTGTGTGAGGAGTTTTCCTGTATTGCAACTCAGGTCAGAATAAAGACGCTCAGACATGTTTAACGTGTACACGGGTGAGACTCAGGGAGACTCGCACCCTGCAGTAAAAAGAAACAGTCTTTATTCAGAGAGCACATACAGGAAGAGAGAAAATAGAACTGCAGGCTTCCTGTGTAACTTCCCCATTTAGGAGTCTGCACAGAGTTGCAGAGTTTAAGCTGAATACTGAAAAGAGCAAACACATTTAGATAAAGAAACGTACTTTTAAGCATAGCATAATAAAAATCCCAAAATCCTAAAAAATCTCTTATCAGCGTGGATCCGCGCAACCGACGCACTCCCGTGCTCGCGTGAAACTGTGCAGCTACGGAGCCGTTTCTTTTCTTTAGTAGCCTGCATCCTTCCCACACGGCTGGAGCGCTCCCGTACCTGCATTTAACCGCACAGTCAAGGAGCCGCTCTCTATTGTTTTAGGTCCACGTGCACCTGCGCGACCAGCGCTCCCTGGACTTGCGTTTACACGCGCAGTCATGGTGACGCATAAGGCCCTCTCACTTTACTTACTGTTGTGTTGCTTTTCGTTCACGGGGAGAGTCTCTGGATCCCGTCAACCACTAACCAACCCGAGGAGAGGTCAGACACTGTATCACTGGCCTGGCCCCAGTTTAAGGCCCCTGGCCCCGGGGCTTTCATCAGGCGTCCCAGACATCCTGGGTGCTAGCAGACTGCGGCCTCGCCGTCTCCCCCTCCTCGGTGGAAAGCCATTTGTTGGGCTCCGGCTCAAAGGACCAAATAATGTTGGGTCTGCCCTTCAGCAGGCCAGCTAGTTCGGACTGAAGAAAGCAAGACAGAACAGTTCAACCGGTTTTACTTGCTAGCAAGGGGAGCCCGCTCGGCAGCATCTCTGCCCTCGGTGTCAGACCACTCTGACCTCGGCTTCCCCAGTGCCCTTTTTATTCTGTGACACACAGTTTACACAAACACCCATTGTAAAAAAAAAAACAACTATGGTCACAAAAGGTTAAAACACTGTGTGTGCGTGTGTGTGTGTGCACGTGAGTGAGTGTTTCTCTCTGTGTGCGTGACTCCCTGGTGATCATCTCCCCTCACCCCTGTATATGGCTTAGCTTCCTCTAACGGTTTACTATATACAAACACAGGTGAGGACATAAAGGGCAGGAAGTTTACTAAACAAGAAAACAGAACCTTCACATAGGATGTGCCTGCAATTAAACACTATAACCTCCCCCACCATTCAACAGGCCGGGGAGGGGAACGAAAACAGAAGAATGTCTTTGATCATGCAGTTTAAGGCAAGGTGTACAAATTTAGGTAAAACAATGACAACATTTAACAATTTCAACCTAACAACTATGTGTTGATAGACCTCTCTGCATTGAATTGTACCTGCTATTAATCTCTGTCTCTCTTCCACAGCATGACTTTATCCTGTTTTCCTTCTCTCACCGGCCGCTCCTGCCTGAGCCTGGTTCTGCTGGAGGTTTCTTCCTGTTAAAAGGGAGTTTTTCCTTCCCACTGTCGCCGAAGTGCTTGCTAATAGGGGGTCATATGATTATTGGGTTTTTCTCTGTATCTATTATTGTAGGATTTACAATAATACAATATAAAGCGCCTTGAGGCGACTGTTGTTGTGATTTGGCGCTATATAAATAAAACTGAAATGAATTGAATTGGTGCTGGAGCAGCAGTGGGATGATTGGCGAGTTTCATCAGCTG
This sequence comes from Pelmatolapia mariae, assembly GCF_036321145.2. NCBI lineage: Eukaryota > Metazoa > Chordata > Actinopteri > Cichliformes > Cichlidae > Pelmatolapia > Pelmatolapia mariae. The sequence goes on from NC_086241.1 coordinate 47,160,919, forward strand.
AAAATCATGAAGCATTCAAATATTTGCTTTATGCCGAAACTGAAAGTCTTGTTATTCTCTCAAGCTTGTTTTCATCATTGTGTTGTGTTTTAATTATCTTCATCATGATACATTTATATTAAAATTAAGTATTATGATGCAAAAACTTTAAACCTCAGGTGTGTCATTAGTACAGCTAACTGTGTTCTTAACCATCAATACACTTTTTTAAGGACAAGACATGATTTTGTGTACAAGTTCTTAAAGATGGACGACTGATAGTCAGGTTTAAGGGTGCAGTCAGAACTGAACATAACAGCCATCGCTTTAGTTTTTCTCTCTTTTGGTTTACATTATTTATCGCTTCAACACCTGGTGGGGTGACAGTACCCTGTCAGCCTTTTATGGCTGATAGGATAAAAGGTATGGGGGTTTTATTTCTCTTTTTTTTTTTTACTCTACCCAGTTTCTTATGACTGTAACTGGAATTAGTTCCTGATCTATGTTTTGCAAGCAGTTTAGAGGAGTCAGAAATCAACTAGTGTAACAGGTTCTTCCTGATACAGACCTGTTACACTAGTTTGTTATACCTGTTGTATCAGCCTTTTTCTTTGATTAAGCAAAAAGAATCTTAACCATCTCCAGTCAGTCCAGAAAGACTGCTGCAAGGCTCTTAACAAAGACACGAAATAGAGAGCACATTACATCGGTTTTATTCTCATTGCACTGGCTTCCAGTACATTTTTGAAGTTATATCAAAATTTTTGTACTGACTTTTAAAGCTCTGAGTCGTGACGCTGCATCACTGATCTTTTAGAACCTCCCTCTCGCAGCCTGAGATCATCTAATCAAAGGCTGTTGGTCGACCCACGAACACATTTTAAGACCAGAGGAGACATATCTTTTAGAGCAGTGGCCCCCAGGTTGTAAAATGCTTTGCCTCCATCTTTACATTGCCTTGATTGTATTTATCCTTTTAAACAGCAGCCAAAGACCCAGCCAACATGTATATATGGGCCCCACCTGGTTTTTGCTCGGGCTGGATGGGTTCCATGTGGGCATGGGCTCAAACTGGGCTTTTTGTATGGGGCCTACTTGGGTTCTTCACATTAAACCCATATGGGCAATCCCAAGTGGGCACTTTTAGTAGGTCCTAGCTGGGTCAAACATGGGAAACACTTAACTTGGTCCAAAATGGGAAACACATGTAGGACCCACTTGGGTTTTCCACCTGGGATAGACATGGGCAAACACAGTCATTTAAGGATAGGCTTTTGTTGTGTGCCCCAGGTGGGGCAAAGTGAGGTAATCAATATATGTTTTAGTATTGATGACACAGGTGGGGCCCACCTGGTCAAACTATACGGGTCACACATGGGCAAATGCAAGTCAGACCCTGAAAACATGTCTATGTGGGCCCCAGGTGGGGCAAAGTGAGGTAATCAATATATTTTTTAGCACTGAAAACACAGGTGGGGCCCACCTGGTCAAACTATATGGGTCACACATGGGCAAATGCAAGTCAGACCCTGAAAACATGTCTATGTGGGCCCCAGGTGGGGCAAAGTGAGGTAATCAATATATTTTTTAGCACTGAAAACACAGGTGGGGCCCACCTGGTCAAACTATATGGGTCACACATGGGCAAATGCAAGTCAGACCCTGAAAACATGTCTATGTGGGCCCCAGGTGGGGCAAAGGTGAGGTAGTCAATATATTTTTTAGCACTGATGACACAGGTGGGGCCCACCTGGTCAAACTATATGGGTCACACATGGGCAAATGCAAGTCAGACCCTGAAAACATGTCTATGTGGGCCCCAGGTGGGGCAAAGGTGAGGTAGTCAATATATTTTTTAGCACTGATGACACAGGTGGGGCCCACCTGGTCAAACTATATGGGTCACACATGGGCAAATGCAAGTCAGACCCTGAAAACATGTCTATGTGGGCCCCAGGTGGGGCAAAGGTGAGATAGTCAATATATTTTTTAGCACTGATGACACAGGTGGGGCCCACCTGGTCAAACTATATGGGTCGCACATGGGCAAATGCAAGTCAGACCCTGAAAACATGTCTATGTGGGCCCCATATGGGTTATGTTAAGTTAATATGGGCATATATTTTACGTGGGCTCAAGATTGTTTAGTATATATGGGACCCACTTGGGTTTCTCACATGAAAGCCATATGGGCAAAACCAAGTGGAAACATATAGTAGGTCCTGGCTGGGTCAAACATGGGAAACACTTCACTTGGTTCAAAATGGGAAACACACGTAGGACCCACTTGGGTTTTTCACCTGGGTTAGACATGGGCAAACACAGTCATTTAAAGAAAAGCATTTGCTGTGTGCCCCAGGTGGGGCAAAGTTAGGTAATCAGTATATATTTTTTGGTACTGATGACATAGGTGGGGCCCACCTGGTCAAACTATATGTGTCACACATGGGCAAATGCAAGTCAGACCCTGAAAACATGTCTATGTGGGCCCCAAATGGGTTATGTTAAGTTAATATGGGCATATATTTTACATGGGCTCAAGATTGTTTAGTATATATGGGACCCACATGGGTTTCTAACATTAAATCCATATGGGTGGGCATCCAATGTAGGTCCTAGTTGGGTCAGTGATGGTAAATGTGTACATTGGTTCAAAATGGTAGCACATGCTTATGTGAGGATTCTTCTTCTGTGAAGAGCCTGAGAAAGTGTTATTTGAATAAAGGAGGATTTATTCCAAACAAGCCCATCACAGATTGCACACAACCCAGGGAGTTCTGAAAGTCAAATTGTAAAAAGAATCTCAAAAGAAAGTATGAACATAACTTTCTTTTATAACCTGCAGACGGCACCCATGGGGTACCATTCTCTAACGAATCACCCTAATTTTAACATATTTGGCACAACCTCAGTCTATCACTTTTGCTATCCTTACGTACAGTCAGATGTTCTTTACCCTTCATTTTTGACCCTCTCAGTATTTAGCCTTGGCTAACGAATGTACTTAAAGTCCACGTTGAGACCTCAAGATGTTATGTGTTATCAGACACTACAACCCAGCTGTCAAGTGAGACTATAGGAACTTTGATGTTTTTGAACATTCAATGTTACTCAAAACACTCTGCACACTATTCCAAATAACTGGTTTGAAACTGGTTACTTTTTAATTTTAGATTTCATTTTAAGTACTTAATTTGAACTTTCAGCGCTCTGCATGGTGAGGCTCAGATAAGATAAAATAAGGACTTCATGATTCTTCTTAGGTAAATTCACTTGTCACAGCAGCAATAATAAGTGATTAAAACGGACACAAGAGTAGAAAAAAAGAAAAGCAAAAAATACAACTAAAAAACCTAAGATAAAAGTGAATTACACAGACAAAATCCAGATTTGGCATTTGCAAATTAAGGACTACTGGTTGTTCAAACAATTAAGACTATTTACTTGAGCAAACATGCAATTGAGGATTTTTAGTAGATCAGAGACACTCTACTGTATTAGAGAAAAGACAGTTAGCTACATGGAAGTTGGAAGTTTTGGTTAATCAGATCCAGTAAAGCTCCTGAAGTATATTACCGATCTGTTAAAATGTTACTCTTCAAACTTGTGATCTCAAATTATATAACCAGAAATAATTTATATTTTCTTTGAACTAGTGGAAAGGAGAGGGAATGGGGTCTTTAAAGCAGTCACACTTCAACTGTGAAACTCCTTTGTCCTTATGGTGTATTGACACTACTGAAACTTTTCAAAAGCAGTCTAATGTTAGAAGAGCTTTTAGGTAAACTGTTATTATTCTTCTTATCATTATTATATATTTTATTAATTATATTTTTATTATGATGTTGATTTGGGTGACAATTATTTGATAAATATTATGTATTAATTTTTTAAACATATTAACCATCCCTATGCTTAAATAAATAAAATTGTTCTTTTAAACTTGTGCATTGTTTGACTTGAATGAAAATTTTTGTATCAGGTGTAAAATGACTTTTTAAATAAAGTTGTTTTTAATGTGAGCAGCTCCTATTGGCTCGTTTAAAAAGAGGGAGGAGCAGATTGCACCGCCTAGCGTCTAGTCTTCGCGGTCTTTCGTCAGTTGCGCGTTTTCTCTGCCTGGTGTTTGAAAATGTGGAGGACGAAAGGATACCAAAGAATCGAAAACTATGACAAAGGTAAATACTTAAAGTTTTCTACGTTTTCATCAATGGTTATTTTAGTAACTTTCTATAGTCGTCCTAAACGGTATAAGGGGGAGAAGCATAACATCCTTAGCTAGCAGGTAGAACTGGGTTAATTTACTGCATTGTCTTTGGCAAACATAATTTAAAGTTAATTACAAAACTCTTACTGCCTATATTCTACTCGAAAAAATTCATCTTATCTTATTCTGTTTTCATTGCCATTCTCTCTATACAGTTTTTGAATTTACATATTATAACATACACGGCAGTTTTTTTTTCTGTGCTTCTGCAACTGTTTCTTAGGCTTTCCTATAAGGTCTTTGTAATTAATTAAAAAATATATATATTATTTTTTTGGCTTTAGTGGATTCCCGCTCAGCTAACTCGGCCATTATGCACTACCCAGTAAACAAAATGGCTGAACAGTATCTTAAATGTTTGAACATGAGCTAGTCATACCATGTCACGTAATATTCATGTGCAGTGTAGCAAGCTCACCTTATAGGGGTGTAAAACATGAGGTGTATGAGGTGATTGTTTAAATTACAGGAGTAGATGCCTGCAGCTGAAACAGTTTTCTGATCTGAACGTGAACCTACTGGTCACGTTTACGGTAATGTTACCAGATATGCATTGTACTATAGGAAAACGGTGGTGGATCAGTGTGCAAAAAGCCCCCAAAAGAAACACACAGCTTCTTTAGCTCAAACACTGTCTGATCTCTTAGATACTGTGCTGTTCCATCTAGTTATTGGTTACTGAGAAATGTTAGGTTATTAATTAATTAAGAGAGTGCAGCTGTTCAGATCAGATGGTGAAGTAGGAAAATGCAGAACATGTTACTATAGCTGAATGCTGTGTAAAAATACTAGTAATAAATCTAACTCCCATTTATGGCTTTTACTACTGTGGGGCTAAATAAAAAATTACAGACATAATGAAATCTGCTACACTTACAAAGCTTAAGTTTAAAACAATTATTATATATTAAGCATTTTTTTTTTTGCTCTTTTTTAATTCTTTTTGTTAATAATGGACTCAATTTTATTATCAAGTTCAAAGACCTATTAAACTTTTAAACCATTAAATCCAGGAAATTAGATGCCCGTAAATGTACGAGACCCTCTTTATGGCTAGTATCCCCAAATATTTAATAATTCTTTCTAAAAGTACAAAAATTTTGTTCTTTTCAATTAAATAGTGCATGTTTAATGTATTCTTGAGCAGGTAAAAAATCCACTAAATTAGTTTTTGGATATTTTTAAGTATAATCAAATTTGTATAGTTTGCAAGTACTTTTAATTTGGAGATTTTGCCACTTGTTTTGAAGTTTGGATAGTGCTTTATAGTAATTTGTAAATGTTTTGAAGTCATCTGGCTTCTTAATAATTTAATAAAAAATTAACAAGCCATGTAATAATTTGAAAACCACTAGGGACCACTTATTACTATGTCATCAATTTTTTACTTAAAGGAATTTAGGAATTATGTCTGTCAAGACATTTGTTCTGGCATAAGTCACCATTTTGATATATCTTCCTGTGACTTTAAAGTCTGTCAGCTAGTTAGATACATTTTTGCACTGCTAGTGTTTGCTGCTTGAATTAGTCAGTTTACCATATAACCACATGCAGTGCCTTTCAAACTTTTAATTACGCTGTTCATTTTGTGCATTAGTAAGAGAATCTTTTATATTGAATTATCCTGGGAAAAAACGAAAATGTTTGTATTTTTTTTTCTCATGCACTTTCTTTCATTTCCTTATCACGTTTAGATTCTTCAAGGTCACAAGCACCATCTTTAACATGTAAGTAACTTTCATATTATTTGTATTACTTATTATTATTATTTTTGAAAAGTGATGGTCTTTGGTGCATCCTTGAAAGGGGTGCATTACTTCATTTTTTTTTACTGGTATTCACTATATATATATATATATATATATATATATATATATATATATATGCATGCACAGGAGGCAATGATCAATTTTAAAATTTAATTTAACATTTATTTAAATTTCCATCTTTTATGCTGACAATAATGCCAACAGTGTTCTCTTCACTTGTCCCACAACTCTGACCGTTTTTGGTTCTCTGCTCTCCTCACAATTGGCTGATTTCCATCTGAGCTGCTACTGCAAACTGCATTAAACTGATTTTGCATTGCCTTGTTATTCTAATCTTTATCTGCGTTTTGGACTACAAATATTCACACCTGCTGCTAGTAACCAGAGCTCACAAGAGTGCAAGGCATGTAGTTCAATAAAGTGATCGATGTGTTCACTAGCTGATTTCAATAAACCGGTAACTTATCAAATCTATATTTTATAGGAAGTACATTACTGATAAAAGTGGTAATAAACACGGTAACCAATAAAAATTTAAATTTCCTGTTATAAAAAAAAAAATACTGCTGTGAGCTCGGTTTTCTAACACCAGGTGTGAACATCTACAGTCTTTAAGCTCTGGTAAAGATTTAAAAATAAAAACATTAAATAACATAACATTAAACACTAAGTTAGTTTGATGGTGTTGACTGCAGCAGCTCAATGTTAATCAGCTGATCGTGATGGAAGCAGATGAGCGTTTTTCATCATAGTTGTTGGTGATGTGTTGGTCGAAACGAAACGGCTCTTAGAGCCGACTCTTTGAAGTGAACAACGCGAGCGTGTTTTTTTTTTTTCTTTCTCTCACCCTCTCTCTCGCACTTTTTTCCGCTTCACTCCGCACCCGAGCCTTGTGCTTTGCGCTGGGAAGAGGGGGGAGGGGCGGTAGTTACACTAGCAGTAGCACAGGAACAGAGCGGGAGGGAGAGAGAGAGAAAGAGAGCCAGGGACAACAACGTCACATTAGAAAGGTATAGTAATCATCCACAACTATTTTCAATTGCGGATGATAAAGGATTCAGAAAGTTTATTCATGCAGGCCCATATGACAGAGAATGTGCATCTTCTTTTTGTTTTCATATTTTACTTTATATTTGTGTTGTGGTTTGCAGTTGTTTCACTTTAAATTTGTTTAAAAGGAAAAAGCTGAAAATTTAAATAGTTAAAAGTTGAAATGTAAATAGTTGTTTTTTGTATTATATGATTTATTTATTACATTTTATGTGGAGAGAATAAATAAAAGTATATTTACGGTGCCCGCTAGAGACAAAGCACGTACAAGCCCCAAAACATGTAAAAAAATTCCAAAACACGTAAAAACTCCATAGCACGTACAAACTCCGAAGCACTTACAAAACACAACAGAAGTGCTCCAGGATGCTAGGCACAGTGTTGAGCTTTTGTTACCTAGTGGCTACACAAGCCAGGAAGTACCAACGACCGGATTTGGTGTGTGGTAGTAACAGGTAAATGAACAGTTTTTGGAATTATTTGAATATATTTGAGTGCTTGTGTATAAATACACAAACAATACACATATGCTTTCAATTGTGTAATTTAAGTGATCTAGGTAGCTCTGTTTTGGAAGTTCAGTTAACGCTAGAAATGTGTTTTAGGGTTTGTACGTGTTTTGTCTCAAGGAGCCACCGTATATATTTATATATAAACATATATAAATACAACCACGTTTCTTTTTTTACATTAGTAATTCCTTTTGTGCATAATTTTATATTGTTGGTTATAATAAATTAATTAAAGCAACAAAACAACCTGAAGAGCCGGTTGGGAGCCCAAAGAGCCGGCTCTTTTTAGTGAGCCGAGCCGAAAGAGCCGGTTCTCTAAAAAGAGCCGGAAATCCATCACTAGTTGTGTAATATGCTGGTATTGATATGATCAAAAATGAACTGAGTTGTTTTGTATTCTATAGAAATTGTACATCTAATTAATAACAAGACTTTCTGCTGATGTTATTAATTAAAAATGTATTGTTTTATTTTTAAGCAACAACTTTTTAGCATGCAATCAGTCCATGCTGTACAGGACAGATTTGTAAACTGTGCATACAAAAATAGACTATTTTACAAAATTGCTCATTCAACAAATGTAAATCACAGCAGATTTTTTTGTTGTAGTGCACTGTCACAACTAGAAATGTGGGGGGAAGTCCTCAAAATTGAAGGCAGAACAGGAAAATACATGGAAATAACAATTTTCCTTTAAGCACATCAGTAAAGGTCGTTCCAGATACTTGATAACTGTTGGTGTAAGTATGACATGAATTTGAATCTCCATTATCACAGGTTTTAATTGGGAGGCAACATGCAGATATACAGGAGGACTATAAACAGCAATTCCTGTTGCATACAACTGTTTTAGAAAATACCAACAACACTGTTAATTTATCACTTGCTGGTCTATAGACTTTACAGTGTGGATGGATGGAAAATCCATCTGGCTCCACTCTGGCTGAATTGGTGCTACAAACAACTCTGCGCTCGGCTTTCCTGGCTGTGTGTGGATTTGTACTTACACATCCAAATTTTGACCCTATTTTTCTTCCTTTCAGCTGATTGGTCAATTTCATGTCAATCACCAATTAAACAATCCAATCAGAGAACATCTCCAGAAGTTGATTCTGTTCATCTGGACGTAGCGTTTTCAGTGGGAGAAAATGCTGAAAGTGCTACGTCCAGATGAACAGAATCAACTTTTGCAGATTTACTTACCTGGATGATTGAGCATGCATCAAGACAATCAGACAACAGATAGGTTTGGCTGTTGGAGGGCTGCATTACAGAGCTTCAGGTCCTGGAAGAATAAATTCCCTTTTACATACCAGACCAGCATTTTTCTTCATTACCAAGAAGGAAAACAGTCTGTGCGTGTCAGAGTTCAGTGGTTTTTGTGTCACAGGGCTTATAATATGTGTATAAATCTGGCCATGGACCATCACATCACACTGCTATCATATTTTTCTGTTGCTATCATATTTCTTTTCTGAGATGTTGTTACTTTTGTGACGGATGTAACGAGAAATCTTCCAGAAAGTTAAATTTTTTATTCTAATCAAATATTTGATTCTGATAACAGATAAAGTTTTTTTTTACTTTTGTTCTGCTATGATAGTTTATACAAATTTTGGCCAATTCATATTAATTTTAACCCTCAGCCCCCAAAAAGTCGCCAGCGACAGGTTTTTCCAAACCTGTCTCCTCAAACCTGAGCTCTACCAGGGGCCCAACACTGCCTGGACTTTTAGAAGAAAAGAGATGTCCAAAAATAAACCACAGGGTCAAATACTTGATTTTGTTCAGTGTTTTAGAGTTATTAATTTGAATTGACTAATTTAAATATTTTATTCATGTACATTTTGATTGCCTTCAGTAAAAATGGCAAAATTTCATTTTTTTTTTTTTCTGTTATTAATCCTTGATTACATTCATATAGTATACAGTAGAGGAAAAAAAACGTACCAGATGTGTAAAGTAGTAGTAATACTGAAAAAAGGGACAAAAGCACACACAGTCACAGCTGATTTTATGACACTTTTACAGCTAAAACAATATATAATTCCGGTTATCCTGCGTAACATTATTGGGGATAAAGGGTTAAGGAACCGCAATTAATTTTTTTAGTTTAGCTTGTGTTTACTACCATATTTTTTTTATCACCACACAGTGAACATTAAGTAATATGTAAAGCGTCCATTTATCCTCCATTCCGGTCCATTATCTTAAGCTTAGGCTGCTGCCCCTCAACCCAATCCGGTACTAAGTAGAGAGGCCCAGACTTCGCTCTCTCCAGGCACTTGGCCCAAGGCAGTCCCAGGCCAGCCGAAAAACATTGTCCCTCCAGCATGTCCTGGGTGTTCTGGGTCTCTTCCTGGTGGGACATGCCCAAAACACCTCACCAGGGAGGCATCCTAACCAGATGCCATTATCTAATCTGTCCTTTTTATATGTTCCCCTCAGGTTGCCATGGTAGCAGATACAGGGGGAACAAGTGTAGACGATGCCACAAGAAGGATGATGAAATTCCTCATATGACCTGAGCTGGCTGTGGAGTACAACATGCTTGGCCGACATGGGAAAAAAAGTTCAGAGATTTACGTCTTTTTAATGTTGTGTATGGTAAGTTAGTTTCACTTGAGACATTTGAACTTTAGAAAACTAAACTTTTTTAATAAAGTGTTTGAAAGTGTAACTGAGATTGGTTATCATGCAATTTGTATATATATTTTGAGGCAATAAAGTGAAATAAACATTGTTCTTTGCAAATCATCACCAAATTAAGTAAGCTAAGATTAACTTTACTTTGGCTTGCCCATTTTTCTTCTTCATTTGCAGAGGCACTGAAGAATTATTTAACATCAAAAGTCAACTTGCAAGAAGCAGAGAAGGCTCTCTCCAAGTGGTTCACTGGAGCTAAAGACAGAGGAGGACCGAGGGCTGCAAGGGTACAAAATAGACGTACGGCTCTGTAAAAAAACAAAAAAAGAAACCCTGCTGATTCAAGATAAGCTTTTGAGTCTTCCATCTGACTTTTTCTCACTGTTGCAACAGTTCCAAATATCTAAGGAATTTTGATGTAGTTTGACATTTCTAGTTTTTTAAAAGTTTACGCACTTTGGAATACAGTTACGTAAAATCACAGTTGTTGGAAAAAATAAATGTGAAAAATGTTGTTTTGTGTACCCTCGTGATTTTTGAAATGGTTTTATTTACAAACTAGTTTTTGTTTGTGGTCAGCTTTAATACATTTGGTGTCTTTGTGTCACAGAACCCGTATTAGCTGTCTGAAAAATTGATTTTGTGAGTGTTTTACTACATGGGGCCCACTCAGTGCCAGAAATTAGCCAATTCAAACTAGAAGTAAGATGCAACTACAGAACCCACTGATAATGCCATTCCAACTTTTTAGCTCATGTTTTCCTCATGTTGTACCCACTAAGAACTTGAAAGGTGGGGCCCGGGTGGGTTTCTGTGTACTTTGCCTAGTTGGGGCCCATTTAGTTCCCAGATTTTACCAATATAACACCGAGATGGGCTTTTAAAATGGGGCCATTATGGAACCCGCGGACAATCCCACTTAAAACCCACTTTTTAGCCTTTGTGGTACCCACATGGTACCCACAAAAACTTGAAAGATGGGGCCCAGGTGGGTTTCTGTGTACTTTGCCCAGTTGGGGCCCATTTAGTTCCCAGATTTTACCAATATAACACCGAGATGGGCTTTTAAAATGGGGCCATTATGGAACCCGCGGACAATCCCACTTAAAACCCACTTTTTAGCCTTTGTGGTACCCACATGGTACCCACAAAAACTTGAAAGATGGGGCCCAGGTGGGTTTCTGTGTACTTTGCCCAGTTGGGGCCCATTTAGGTCCCAGATTTTACCAATATAACACCGAGATGGGCTTTTAAAATGGGGCCATTATGGAACCCGCGGACAATCCCACTTAAAACCCACTTTTTAGCCTATGTGGTAACCACATGGTACCCACAAAAACTTGAAAGATGGGGCCCGGGTGGGTTTCTGTGTACTTTGCCCAGTTGGGGCCCATTTAGTAACCAGATTTTACCAATATAACACCGAGATGGGCTTATAAAATGGGGCCATTATGGAACCCGCGGACAATCCCACTTAAAACCCACTTTTTAGCCTTTGTGGTACCCACATGGTACCCACAAAAACTTGAAAGATGGGGCCCGGGTGGGTTTCTGTGTACTTTGCCCAGTTGGGGCCCATTTAGATCCCAGATTTTACCAATATAACACCTATATGGGCATTTAATATGGGGCCATTACGGAACCCGCGGACAATCCTATATGGGGCCCATTTTTCAGCCCATTTCCAAACCATATGGGCCCCACATATAAATGTTGGCTGGGGACTAATTTATTTAGAGTGGCTTTTAACAGGATTTGTGCTGTATGATCCATTGTGTTCTTTTATGTACACTCTGCTAGCAGCTGGGTAAGACTCATATGATCAGAGATTAGAACATCTTCAATAAAAGAGCTGAAACAGACTTCTTGTATAGAGGTGCCCGTCCCGCAGATCAATAATCCACAATCCAGTCTGTATCATCAAAGCAAGAAATCTTCAGAGGTTGCAAAAGTTCATAATATATGTTCCGTCATGAATTGTGATTCCATCCTTTACACTAAGTATACTGTTAATCCCTTTGTATCTGTTTATGTCTTTATGCTAGACACTGTAAAGTTGGTGTGAAGGTGGAATTTAATGAATGAATCTAAGCATCATCAGCTTAACTTCCAATTCATCTCTACTACACTTGATGTAATTTAACTCTGACTATGAACATCACAGCCACTGTGCACCAGTCACACACTGTTCTTTACTTTAAATCCACCAAAGTGCACCAAACCTAAATAAAGTATTTTCAGGTAGCCTTTAGATAAAGTTAGCATACCTCAGTTTGTTTTCCTTAATGTTTCACTATATATATTCTATATATAAAAAACAAATTCAAATCATACACAGGTAATATCTGACTTAAAAAAGGACTTTCATGGGACTTCCAGTGGCACATAACACAGTATGGCCGCGAGTTTTATTAGGGTTAAAGTGCTATACTTCGACACAATAAGAAGCGGGGATAAATCTAAGAAAGGAGGATACGAACTACGAAACATCCCATATTGTGAAATGGAGAAAGAAGCCACGGCTAATGAGGCAAGCCTCGCATCGGGACAAGATGGCGAAATAGGCGCAGGCCTGGACTGGCTTCGGGGTGCTGTGAGTAATGTTTTGATGGCTGAAATGGCAACACTGCTATCAGGGTGTGTGCAGGCAGGCAGGGAGGAAGGACTCAAAATGCAGGACTCAATGAGGCAAAGGTGAACTCAAAATAAACAGCTTTATTGCAGGTTGCAGACTGAACAGAAGACTAACTATACTGGGGGGAAAAAACTAACAGGCAGGCAAAACAGGTAATGGAACACACAGCATAGTCTGAGGGTGAGTAGACATTAACAACACAACTGAGAGCACAGGAAAACACAGGGCTTATATACACTGGGGAGTAATCAGGGAATGGGAAACAGGAGGGAGACACAGCTGGGAGAAATAGACTAACGAGACAGGAGAGACGTAAAACTGAACACTCTGACATCAGACTGGGACTATCAAAATAAAACAGGAGCACGGAACAAATCACAAAGATGCAGACTTGACACTGAGAGGCAGACTGAAAGAATATAACACATGGAACCCAGAGACGACAGAGACTTAAAGAAGAATTAACATCAAACTAAACTCATGACCAGAACTAAACTGAAACCCAAAATAAAAATAAGCAAAACAGCACATCTCAAGAATCAGAACATAAATCATAATCTAGAAAAACACCAAAATATAAGAAACAGAAAATGCTGGGTCAAAATCACCCAGAACCGTGACAACTGCGAGCTGAACTGAAAGGTGACTTCAAAGAATTCCGTACAGAATTTCGGGAGGATATAAAGAAGCAAATGGATGAACTCTCCAAAGAAATTAACCAAAGACTACGTGAGACTACGGATCAGATAGAGGAGGTGGCTGGACGGTTAAAGCAAGTTGAAGACAACATGGCCGACGCAGAATGCTGGGACATTGGAGTTAAGGACACTTTCGTGCAGCTGTTGGAAAATCAACTATATCTTGAAAGAGGACCGGTACCTCCATCCTGGAAGGAGGCCTTCATATCTGTTTTGCCAAAGGGGGGACAGGACAGAATAAACAGCATTCTTATAGGCCAATAAGTGTTCTGAACTCGGATTACAAACTATACACAACTATTTTGGTAAAAAGAATGGATGCTGTAATGCCTTTATTAATCGACGAAGACCAAACGATTTTTTGAAAAATAGACAAACTCACGATAATATTAGGAGAGCTTTACATATCATTGAACACATTAATAAAAGGAAAAATAGCTCAATTATTCTTAGCCTAGATTCTGAAAAAGCTTATGATTCGGTGAATTGGGACTTTCTCTTTCTAGTAATGAAAAGATTTGGTTTCTGTAGTGAATTTATAAAATGTTTCCAAGCCCTCTATTACTTTCCTAGTGCCAGAATTAAAATTAACGATAGTCTCTCCAATGTCATATTTTTAGAATGCGGATGTAGGCAGGGGTGCCCGGCAAGCCCTTATCTCTTTAATTTGTTTATCGAACCCTTAGCTCAGGCCATAGGTCAGGAAACATCATTAAAAGGGATTGTAATAGGAGGGGAGTAGTATAAGGTATGTCTATACGCAGATGATGTCTTAGTAACAATCACAGATCTCAGCTCAGGTGTACCAGTATTAATGAGGATGTTAGAAACATATGGCTTATATTCAGGTTATGTTCTTAACGTCAATAAAACACATGTTCTGGCATTTAATTTTTCTCCAGATCAGACACTATTGTCAAAATTCAAGTTTAAATGGAAGGCAACTACTATTAAATACTTAGGAGTGTTTCTACCTAAAGACTTGTCACAACTATGCGATGTTAATTACAGTCATACTAATAGAGAAATATACAGTGACCTTAACATTTGGAGCCTGCTCCCTCTCGACTTCGGCAACAGGATACAAATAATTAAATTGAGCATTCTTCCTAAACTACTGTATCTCTTTCTTGCTTTACGCATACCGATTCCTGAGAAGCAATTCAAGGAATGGAATAAACAGATTTCAAGATTCATTTGGCTCAACAAAAGACCAAGGGTGAACTTCTCTACTTTGCAGTTGCTGAGGGAAAAAGGCGGCTTGGCTCTACCTTCTTTAAGGGATTACTACTTGTCTGCTCAGTTGAGATCTTTGGTGTGTTCGTGTAACCCATATTATTGTGCAAGGTGGAAGGCGATTGAGATGTCTCTCTCGGACACCCCGATCCAGTCTAGGCTTGGCCACGCAGCCTCTGAGTTGGACAATATTTTGACAACCAGCCAATGGGTCAATTTGACATTAAAAATATGGAGGGGAGTGGTCAAGCAGGCACAACTTGAAGAGGAGATAAAACGTCTGAGGTGGCCAGCATACGACCCTGAATTTTTACCTGCCATGACAGCAAATTTAGACAATCGGCATGGCATGGTATTACTGCTGTACAGTTATCACAAAATCAAAAATGATGGCTTTTGATACCTTATGTAAGACTTACGACCTCGAGAAACAAGACTTCTTCCGATACTTGCAATTTCGGGACTATATTGGTAAAAGAATAAACAGCTGTGTCCTTGGAGACTTCTCGATTGTTAACATCTTCATTGACGCTTATGACTCCGGGAGCAACAAAGCCCTGATAAGTAAACTGTACAAATGTATGATTAAGCTAAAAAGGACTCAACAATTTACATAAAACAGAAATTGGAAAGAGAAAGGACATTGAGATTACAGAAGATGGGTGGACAAGGACTTGGGAAACACAGTTCACCACAACTAACTCCAACACGTGGCAGGACTTTTGTTGGAAGAACATTATACATTTTTCCATAACACCTAAACAAAAGTCTAAATTCAGTGCTACACCTGCGCTGTGCTGGAGAAACTGTGGGGAAGTCATGGCAGACCATGGACACATATTCTGGTCCTGCCGGTCCATACAACCCTTCTGGTTGGAAGTTTCAAAAAAAATTCCAAAAGCACCAGGATTCAATGTGAGCTGTACATTCGCATCAATGTATCTGGGATGTTTTGCAGAAGATTTAGTTACAGATGAAGTTTATCTCCTGAGAATTCTTTTGGCATCTGCGAAAAAGGCTATCCTCCCACTATAAGTCTTTTTATTTCTATAGTGGAAAACATCAGATTGGTGGAATGTATGGCTTTCACCCTGCAACTTCAGAGGGACTTGGGAAGGAGACGCTGGAGAAAATGGCTGGGCTTTACAAACTGTGGGAGCATTATTTAATGCATAGAACTTGCAATACTATAGTATTTATGTGTATATGTATGTATGTGCAGATGTATATGCGTGCATATATTTGTCTTCACATGACCTCATAATATTTTGGGTTTTTTTGTTTCCCCTTTTTTCCCTTTTGCTGTATAAAAATGTTCTTAAATAAAAAGTATAAAAAATGACTTTCATGTAAGCTTTAAATTTCCAGTTCATCAATTGCCACTCAGCAGTCTTTACCTTATCCTCTTCCTCTCCTTTCTTATATTTTTTTCCCATCTCTGAGTGAAGTTAGCTCTCATTCTGTTCTCTCCCTGTGAAATACAACTCAAAGGCCTTTGACTGAGGATAAAATGTGATATATTACATGCTATGTCAGAGTTGGAGTCAGCTGATTTACTAAAAAGCATTTGATAGAATTAAAAAAAAAAATTACAAAAACATTGATACTTCAGAAAAAAACACAACAACGCCCTAGATGAAGATGTTTGTTTCTTTATTTATTTGCATCTTTGAAGTATTATGGAAACATACTTTTCAAGTTCACCTATTTCCAACAGTGATAATATCCAATCAACAGATTGCTATTTATTTTTAGTTTGGTAAGGCACCAGGCATCAAAGAAGATGTGAGGCTTGATCCTCTGCAGTGTAGGACCTTTGTCAGCCCCTCCCACAAACACAGCTTCATCAAGCTCCAGACCCCAGGTGCGCAAAGTGTTTAAAGCTCTGTAGCCAGGACAGCCTGCACCTCGAGATGTCACCAGGTAGGTACGAATGGGACACTTCTTGCCTTTATTATGCAACTTTGGCTGCAGTTTTATTAAAACCTCCAAGAATCCTTTGAATGGTCCCTGAATAGAGGAAAGACAAGAAGAGGAGTGACTCAACACATGACAATCTGGTCAAAGCAGGAAAGTGTATTTGGATAATTTAGCTGATATCGGTTTATTTTAATGTAATCTAGCAGACTTTTTTTTTTTCTTTGATTAAACATATATATTGTTTATGGCATGTGGTGTTTTAAAATGTTGTTTTTTTTAAAGGCAAATCATACCTTCTTCATTGGCTTTTCAACATTTTGCTTCTCATTCTTCAAGAATGCTTTTAGTCCAACCCCCTGGAACTCATTAGAGAAGAGGACAGCGTCGCCATCAAAGGCAACACGCAGCTGATTCTCAAACACTGGCATGTCCTTTTTTGGGGTGGACATGATAGCAGCTGCTACACCTGATACAGGGAGATTAATTCACAGTAACACACAGAGTCATTAAAGTACAACAGCAGAAACTGCACTTCATCTTAAAGTTAGCACAACATTTAACACTTTTACCTTCATTCAAAGCTTCCTGAACCTTCAACCTGTTTGGTTCATCAGACAGGTACAGGTGGGTGTTGTTTCTTTTTAACTCACTCACAAGTTGATCTTCAGTCACAGGTAACAGAGTGATAAGTTCTTCCAGCCCTGCAAACAAGAATGAATGAAAAGGCTACTGGACCATCTGTTTTACCAAAACTATTTAGATTTATCAGGATTAGTGCAATAGTGTTACTATTACTATACTACTACTTATATCTATTATTTTTTAATAACTTGCTTTTAGAGTCCTTACACTAATAAAGTATTCTACTTTATTAGATTGTGTTTTTAGTTGTTTCGTTTTCTTATTGTAAGCCTGTCATTAATCTATGTAAAACTTTGAAGTGCATGAAAGGTGCTGTACAAATGAAGCCTGAATGATTTAGAAAGAGTGGTGGAGTAAACAAGAGTTAATCAGAATCACTTCGAAGAGGAAAAATTTTCTCAGTCTAATTGTTTCCATTTATTCATTTTCTCAAAATTTAAAAGTTTCCTTATAAGACACATGCATTTGAATTAATAGTAAGTGTGTTTGGAGGTATCATTAACTCACCATGTTCACGGATCTGATTCATGAGAAAGTCTGATGATGAGCTGTCATCGATATGACCTTAAAGAGCTCCTCACTCTCAGAGTAATCGTTTCTGAGTTCAGCATTGACTGCCTTCAGAGTCTGAGAGCACGACAAGGAAGAGAAATGAAAATTGAGTGAAGGTTGAGTAACTGTCTAAGTGCAGTATTTATGTGCAGGTTTCTGTGGTGCTTTTTCTTATGTGGTATATTCTCATCTTCCACAGTCATTAACATCTAACCACTGCATGCAATTGAGTGTGTGTGTGTTTTCCCCTCATAATATACGACCTCGACAAAGTTGAAGGCAGGGCCATAGCCCTGCTGTCCCTGAAAAGGCTACTGGACCATCTGTTTTACCAAAACTATTTAGATTTATCAGGATTAGTGCAATAGTGTTACTATTACTTACTTATATCTATTATTTTTTGCCAATAAATGAAGAAATAAACAAAATTTTAAAGAAGAGACTTTGATCAAAAAGTCCCTTTTCTGATCTCCATGAATTCTTCATACATATATATATATATATATATATATATATATATATATATATATATATATATATATATATATATATATATACACATATATATATATATATATACACATACATATATATATATATATACATATATACATATATATATATATATATATATATATATATATATATATATATATATATGTGTGTGTGTGTGTGTGTGTGTGTGTCTGTGTGATTGAAAATTGTTCAGTCCTGGTCCACATTTCAGGCCCACATGCCCTGTTTCACACAACAAAACCAATTTCAACTCCACCTTGTTTTTATTGTTTGTATTGTTTTTTTCTTGTGTGTTAGTGAAAAATTATAAAAGTACCTGTACAAAAATGCAGCACGAGCCAAAGTTTGAATACTAGATGTTCACATCACCTATCATCAATGTTGGTCAAGTTACTTGAAAAAAGTAATCAGTTACTAATTACTGATTACTTCCCCCAAAAAGTAATCCCGTTACTTTACTAATTACTTATTTTCAAAAGTAATTAATTACTTAGTTACTTAGTTACTTTTTAAAAACACGATTTACAACCTGAATAGGTGATAAAGCAATAGATCTTTCAGCCCAATTCTACTTTTTCTGCATAATCCATCATACAAAATGTAATCAAATGGAAACGTCTCTTTTTAAAACTTTAAACTTTAAATCTTTTAACTTTATGCATCAAGCAAAAACTTAATTATATGCAACATTCTCTGACTGGAAGAAATTTGTTTAACATTTAAACCTATTTTCTGCACATTCCAGCACATAAAATAAAATATTTTTTTTGTGTTTACACTCACTCTTTCAAATAGATGAAAGTAAAACACAGCAGAAAATAAATAAAATCAAAGACTAGCGGTCCTTTTGCTCTATTTTCACCTGTAAAGCAGGACTGGGGTAGGCGGAGGTTTACCCTGGTGCAGGTGTGCCACAGTGGTCAGTCGAAGAATCCGCGAGTTTCTCTGTGAATTTCACATTACGTCGTAGCGCACTCGCTGCTTGCTTGGAAGTTTAGGGGTTTTTTTCGCTGTAAAAAGAAGTTTTCTTCCCACGCACAACGGACACTAATGTTTTTGTCACTTTTTATGGAATCAAACTCAAAATAAGGTCAGTACTTCCACGCTTTAAACGCTGCATGCTCATACTCTCTCCCGCACTGTCCATTGTTGATCTGCACACAGCTGTTGTCACGAACGTCGCACTCGCTTACGTCACTGTCATGAGACATTCTCGCAAAAAATCACGGTTTTAGTTCCTACGTGAAAGTAACGGTAATCTAATTACCGTTTTTGCAATAGTAATCCCTTACATTACTCGTTACTTGAAAAAAGTAATCAGATTACAGTAACGCGTTACTGCCCATCTCTGCCTATCATTACTATTACTATCATTCTTATAATTAATCTGTGATTTTCCCATAGTGAGCTGGTGATCAATAAGCTGATCAATCAAGTTATAAATGTTTCAAAATTTATCAGTGTTAAATTGATCTAATTAAATATGGAAAAATTCATATGTTTCTGTTTCTGGGCCTTTGCATCCAGGCTGATTTACCATGACGACGCTGATTTTTATTGCAACTCATCTCAGCTGGTTAGCTCCACATCTCATTGTTTTCCATTGTTGTTTCTTTGTTTATATCCAAGAGTCTTTTGAAAAATGTTATGACTCAAGTGTTGTGAATGAAGGTTTAAAGGAGTGTTAGACCTAAACAGGCTGAACAAGTCTGTAGCTTTTCTGGCTATTGGTGTAACGTGGCATTTAAATTGATGATTGAGATTCTCAGAGATGTTAAAAAAATGCTTAAACTTTTTGTCATTCACACACCTAAGATAAAGTCCTTTGGTTTTGTAATTGTTTTTGTTTTCTGATTGTATAATTGGACGTTTTTGAATTTTTTATGAACAAAAAATTTTTAAGTTTACATGTTCCCATCAGTTATAACATGATCAGTTTATGACTCCAATGAGTAAATTGTTATTTATTGTTACTTTAGTGAGGGCACCAGGCATGCCACTGTGCCACTCTCCACAATTCAGTTTATGTATTCACAATTTAAAATGTAAATTGTGAAAGCATAACACGAAATTGCCATTCAGATATTTTTTTTCTTGTTTGACCTTTGCACTCAGACATAATGGATCAGATTATTGCACTTTCCACTTGTTGGTAATGTGCTTCTTATGCTTTATCTGTATTTGTTCGGGGACTTGTTATAAATCTGTCATGGTATTGGGTCACAGACCCAGTGTTTCGTGTTTATTGGTTAATATTCTTAGATTATTGTCATTCATGGTTTTCTGCTTGAGCTTATTCTTAGTTCCTAGGCTTTAGGTTTCTGTTTCTTTGCCTTCCCCGTGTTCCACCTTTCATGTCTAGTCACTCTTGTCTCCATGTTCCCTCTGTCTCTCCAGTCAGTTAAATCTGCGTCTGTGTGAATGTCTTGTGTTTCCTGTTTTACTTTGACAGTCCCATGTCCTATATCAGTGTATTCAGTTTTGCTTCTTCCCCGTCTCATCATGTCTGATTATTCCCAGCTGGTTTCCCTCCTGTCTCCTATTCCTTTGTTACTCCCTTGTGTATTTAAGCCCTGTTTTTTTTCCTTTGCCCCTTGTTGTGTCATACACCCTTAGTGCTGTGTGTTGTCTCTCTGCTTCTGATTCCTGTTATTGCTTCTCATCAGTTTTTTGTGTCTGGTTTCCTAGTTTTCAGAGTCTTAGTTTCCAAGCATCTAGTTTTTATGTTTTGCTCCTTGTATTCAGTGTTCGGGTTTTTTTCCAGCAAATAAAGCTGCTGCCTTGAGTTGACCTTTTCATGTTTGGATCCTCATCCTGCCTGGCACACAGCGAACATGACAAAATCCGTCTTTAGTCTTTAATCTCTTTGGAGAGTAGTTAAATGTATAGATTTATAGGTAGTGACTGGTTATTTTGTGCCTCATACGTGTTTCATAACTGATGTTGCTTCACATCCCATAACTTGAGCTCCCCCAAGTGCAGTATTGACTTTGTCCACTTGGGAAATCATTACAGATGTGGCAGGATGAATGTTATCCCTCGGTCCAACCCACTTTCAGCCTGGCCCATTAGGGGGCGCTAGTATAAATAGTGGCCATTTGAGTGTCCCTGGATCGCTTACCTGTGATCTCCTTCTTGGTCACCTGACTTCCTGTTGGTGTTGCTGAGATTAGTTACTCTTCTGAAGCCTCCATCGCAGCTGGTAGGTGTTTACTCATTGTAGTGTGTATATTACCTTGCTTGGTGGTAAACAGCTATTGTTTGTAGGTCGTAGCTGTAGAAGCCTCCTCTGAGCCATTCCGCTTACGTTTTATGACACGGCTTACTTGGTATGTAATCAACTTCTGTTACGCTCTCTGCCTTCTGTTGTTCTTTTATAGTAATTATTTATTATGCTTTGCAGGAAGTGTGGGCCTTAGTGTTGCACCAAGCTACGCAAACTGAAGGGCTGCTGCTTTGCTGTGATGCTTTGCTTTGTTTTACTTTATTTTTACTGTCTGTTCCGGCTGCGAAGTTTGCTTCCTACTGCTGCCAGCCTTTAAAGTGGACGTCGGCGTTGACAACGGCCATATGCATGCCACGCGGGTCGGCTGGCGCGCATACTGATTGACTGACTGGATAATTAACTTATAGCCGTGCAGACGGCAAGTTGGAGCAATACGGCGATTCCGTTTGCTCCATATTTTAGAGTTTTACCCAGATTGTATGTTTTTACTGTTTGATTTGTAGTTTGGATTTTTGTTACGCCACTGGTGGGAGGCCCTTTTTCTAGCTGCAGATCACCAGTGTGGTCCTGCAGTTGGGTTATCCCCCAGCACGGCATATTAGTTTTGTTGTAATATATTAAATTTTCTTTGTTTCTTTTATTCAGATGCAGAGTGCTGACGTGGAGGAGACCAGGGTGCCTTGGTGGTGGGATCCTCTGAGTGTACACACCTGCCTTGTTTAATTTATTAGTGTGAGTGTGTGATAGTGTGCTGCACTTGTGTCTTGGTGTATTTTCTTCTTTTTTTTGAGTTTGTGTGTGGCATCCCTGCCCTCCACTGGTAAGCCTCAGCTCTGGATACCTTTTTTTGCATACTTTTACACTGATATTTATCACTGTGCTTTTAAATGTTGTTTTAATTAATAAATTGTCAATTTATTTTATCATTGAACCTCGTCTCTGTATTGAGTATAACAAACCTAACTGCCTTCGTAGTGATTAGTGTTGCCTCCAGTATTCTCTGGGTGAAATTCCCAGGGTGGCGTTGTCTTTTTAAAACTGTGAAGAGTAATTACTTTATTTCCACCTCGTGTTGCCACAAACTTGGCGTTGGTCGACAGGATATACTCTTTAAAAACAGAGACGTGTGTTCCTTTTTATTTTCTGGTGTAACGTAAACTGTTTTTTAAAATTTATTTTGTACAGGATAAAAGCAAAGCAGCAGCTACTTTGGTGTGGGATTCCACAGCTGTGTTACAGAGATGGAGGAAGAGTTACAGGAACTAAGGGACTTGATCGCGCAGCTGAAAGCAGACAATGAGAGGCTGCGTCAGGAGAGGGCTGTTGGGTCAGGTACTAGTGATACACCTTCTACTTCAACTGCATCATCTGTTAACCCCCCAACTGCTAGTGTCTCTGTAGCAGAGAGACTAGTTTTTGTGCCCCGTGACAGAAAATGCCCTATGTTTAGAGGAAAATCAGGTATAGGGTTGGATGAATGGTTGGAGGAAATAGAAGGCTGCGCTAGAGCACGTCATTTGTCTTTGGCTGATAAAGCATTTTTCCTGTTTGACCACCTGGAAGGGGAAGCACATGAGGAGATCAAATATCGCTCTAGTGCAGAGAGGTCGGATCCCGCTAAGATAATCACTATATTGCAAGAACTTTATGGCTGTTCAGACTCCTATGTAGCATTGCAGGAAGCTTTCTTCTCTAGAAAACAGCAGGAAAATGAGACACTGCAAGAGTTTTCCCTCGCTCTCCTGGGTCTTATGGAGAAAGTTAAATCGAGTGCCCCCAATGGCATGCCCAATGCAGACGTTTTATTAAGAGATCAATTTGTTGAACAGGTCTTAGATAGTACCTTGCGGCGGGAGTTAAAGCAGCTAGTAAGGAGGCAGCCAACACTAACATTGCTGGAGATTAGAGGGGAAGCTATTAGGTGGGAACGTGAAGGGTTGCCTAGTGGTGTTAGACATAGAAGCAGTTCTGTCCCTTCTGTCTATGGCATTCAGTATGGGGTCCATAGTGGTCCTTCAGGAATAGCCCAGTCCACCCATTTGTCTGAGATGAGTGAGATGAAGGAATTGTTAAAGCGCCAGCAGGAGCAACTTAATCAGCTCACTCAGAGCATTGCTCGATTGCAGGGCCCCCATCGAATGTCTCGCTCAGGACGGAGCGATTCCATTATATGCCGACGTTGTCAGCAACCTGGACATTTTGCTCGGGAGTGTGATGGGGAACGTGTTCCTCGTTCCCGGCCTCCTTCGCAGGCCCCTCTGCATAATCGGAGGCACTCTCCTTTAAATACGGCTTCGGAAAACTAGCACCCTCCGTATTGCCGAGCCACAGTTCGGGTGGGGTGTCTATTGGCTCAAGGGTTGTTTCTAATGGTCCAGAGGCAGCCTCCAAATTAATTTCATCCTGTCCGCATATAGATGTGGACATGGGCGGTGTAAAAGTATCTTGTTTGGTTGATACGGGGTCTATGGTCTCCACCATTACTGAAAGCTTTTTCTGCCAGCATTTTGAGTCCTGGGGTCAAGAGCGCCTCCAAGCTTGTCCTTGGTTGCAGCTTAAAGCGGCTAATGGTTTGTCTATTCCCTACCTTGGTTATATCGAGCTAAGTGTAGAGCTCTGTGGTAAGTTTCTTCCACAGTGTGGCGTGTTGATCGTTAAAGATCTTCCAGGTGCAGGACCTTCCACGGTTCCGGGTGTATTGGGGATGAATGTAATTCGGAAGTGTTACCACGAGCTTTTTGGGCAACATGGTGAAGCATTGTTTAGTTTGGGCTCTGTCACAGAGGCCCCTAAACCCCTTGTGCATGCGCTGCAAAAGTGCCATGATGTTAGTATAAGAGCCCCACTGGATTTGTCTGGCCATGTGAGAGTGAGAGGTAAGCGAGCATGTTGCATTCCGGGTGGTGTAATGAAAATAGTGGCTGCCACCTGTTCTGAGCAATATTCAGGTGCCACCGTGTTATTTGAACCCAATGATGTTAACTTGCCTGCTGGACTTTTAGCGTCCCCTGCATTGGTTCGAGTGGTTAGAGGTACTGCATACATACCAGTTGTTAATGTAGGGACCATGGCGGTTTTGCTTCATCCCAGGACTGTTATAGGGACCCTGGAGGATGTTTACGTGGTCAGTTTGCCTGCTGGTGTGACAGAAATACCCCCGAATGTAGCAACAATGGCCTCTCACACCGCAACCCCTACTGTGCAGGATCAGATGGCAAGAATTGATTTGTCTAAACTGTCAGCAGAGGAACAGGGACAGGTGAGGTCTCTCCTTAAGAAATACAGCTCGGTCTTTTCTGCTCATGACACTGATTTGGGTTGCACTAACTTGATCTCCCATGACATTCCGCTCTTAGATGATATCCCCGTGCGGCAGCGTTATAGGCGCATCCCCCCTTCAGAGTATGAGGTTGTGAAAGAGCATATTAATCAGTTACTAGGGGCCAAGGTGATTAGAGAGAGTAGCAGCCCCTATGCTTCTCCCATCGTGCTCGTTAAGAAAAAGGATGGCAGCCCACGCATGTGTGTTGATTATCGGCAATTGAACAACAAGACAAGGAAAGATGCATTCCCCCTGCCGCGCATTGAAGAATCCCTAGATGCGCTGACTGGTGCCCGTTGGTTCTCCACCATGGATTTAGCAAGTGGCTACAATCAGGTCCCAGTTACGGAAGAGGATAGGCCCAAGACTGCCTTCTGTACTCCTTTCGGCCTATTTGAGTGGAACCGAATGCCATTTGGGCTCTGTAATGCCCCTAGCACCTTCCAGAGACTAATGCAACGCCTTTTCGGTGATCAACAGTGCCAGTCTCTGCTTCTCTATCTTGATGACATTGTAATCTTCTCATCGACAGTACAGCAACATCTTGAGCGGCTGGATGTGGTGCTAGGTCGGCTTCAGCAGGAGGGTTTGAAAGCAAAGCTTGCCAAATGTGCCTTTTTCCAGCGGGAGGTTCGCTACTTGGGCCACGTCATCTCCGATCAGGGCGTCTCCACGGACCCTAGCAAGGTGGAAGTGGTAGCTAACTGGCAGCCTCCTAAGACTGTTTCGGAACTACGCTCCTTTCTTGGGTTTGCCAGCTATTATCGCCGTTTTGTAGAGGGTTTTGCTAAGTTGGCGGCACCTCTGCATAGACTGGTGGCAGAGTGGGGAGGCACAAAATCAAAGAAGAGGTCAGAGCATGGTGTAGTGGAGAACTGGACTGCAGAGTGTGCTCAAAGTTTTGAGGCATTAAAGACTAAACTGACAACAGCACCAGTGCTTGCTTATGCAGATTTCTCTTTGCCTTTTATTTTAGAAGTGGATGCCAGCCATGGCGGCCTAGGGGCGGTGCTCTCCCAGGAGCAGGGAGGTAAGGTGAGGCCAATAGCCTATGCCAGTCGGGGTTTGAGGCCTACTGAGCGCAATATGCTAAATTATAGCTCAATGAAGCTGGAGTTTTTGGCACTTAAGTGGGCCATGACTGAGAAGTTTAGAGAGTACTTGTTGGGCCACAAGTGTATTGTTTACACCGACAACAATCCTCTTAGTCACTTGTCTTCTGCTAAACTTGGGGCTACTGAACAGCGCTGGGCAGCTCAGCTCGCTTCGTTTGACTTCGACTTAAAGTACAGGTCAGGAAGGAGTAATAAGAATGCAGACGCTTTATCTCGCCAGCATCCACCCGATCTTCAGGAAATTAAAGCCATGGTTCCTGGTACAGCCTTGCCTGAACCTCTTCAACAAGCCTTGCGGCTGGGACCAGTTGAGGTATCCCAAGCTGCCATTACAGTTTTGCCCCATCTCACTACTCCTGATCTTCATACCCTCCAACAGGTCGACCCAGTGGTAGAGGAGATCCTGGTGTTCTGGAGACGGAAGCAGCGACCCAGCTTTGAGGAGCGGCAGCAGC
This sequence comes from Pelmatolapia mariae, assembly GCF_036321145.2. Lineage (NCBI taxonomy): Eukaryota > Metazoa > Chordata > Actinopteri > Cichliformes > Cichlidae > Pelmatolapia > Pelmatolapia mariae. Next base: position 47,187,459 of record NC_086241.1, read on the forward strand.
TTTCCCCACCTGCTCTGGTGCTGCTACGACAATGGGATCGTCTGATTGAAAGGGATGGAGTTCTGTATCGTCAGGTTCATCGCCCTGATGGTGCCGAGGTGGTACTTCAGCTTTTGCTGCCTAGTGCATTAATTGAGCAGGTGTTGACTCATGTTCATCAGGACCATGGCCATCAAGGTGTGGAAAGGACCCTAGCGCTTCTCCGCTCACGGTGCTACTGGCCAGGTATGTCTGCTGAGGTAGCTCGCTGGTGTCAGAGATGTGAACGTTGCCAAGTTGCAAAAGACACCCAACCTGCAGCTCAAAGTTTCATGGGACATTTGTTGGCCTCTCGACCAAATGAAATCTTGGCCATTGATTACACCCTGCTTGAACCCTCCCGGAATGGGCTGGAGAATGTCTTGGTAATGACTGATGTTTTCAGCAAGTATACATTGGCTGTCCCCACTCGTGACCAATGTGCTGCTACAGTGGCCCAGGTTCTTGTAACTGAGTGGTTTTCGAAGTTTGGTGTACCTGCCCGTATTCATTCCGATCAGGGTCGTAACTTTGAAAGCTCCCTGATCCAGCAGCTCTGCAAGTTTTATGGTATTGAGAAGTCCCATACTACTCCTTATCATCCGGCTGGAAATGGTCAGTGTGAACGTTTTAATAGGACTTTGCACAATTTGTTGCGGACCCTGCCAGTATCCAGAAAAAGAGACTGGAATGTATGTTTGCCCCAGTTACTCTACTGTTATAACACCACTCCCCATCAGGCTACTGGGGAAACTCCATTCTTATTGATGTTTGGGCAAGAACCCAGGTTGCCAGTGGACTTTCTGTTGGGCAGAGTACCAGACCCCATCAGTGGAGATGTGCACGAGTGGATTCAGGAGCATCAAGCCCGGCTACAGGTTGTACATGAAGGAGCCAAGGAACGACTGCAATTGGCTGCCGACCGCAGAAAGAGGCACCATGATCAAAAGGTGAAAGAGGCACCATTGAACGACGGGCAGTTGGTGTTCCTGCGCGATTTGAGTGGAAGAGGGAGATGTAAAATCAAAGATCGATGGAAACCAGTGGTATATAGAATCCTGAAGGCACCTAAAGGAGGTGGGGCAGTATATACCATTGCACCTGCAGATGATCCTAGCAGTGTGAAGCATGTTCATCGTACCTTGCTGAAGGCTGTGGTAATGGCACCTACACCACCAGAAGGGCCTGCTCCGTGCAGTAGCCCACATGGCCCAGAAATATCATCCGCAGAACCAGAACATGACTCATCAAGTGACAGTGACCTGTTATTCCTGAGCATAGGAGCTCCTCACGTAAATGTTTCACCATCTTACTGCCCAGTAGTGATTCCAAGTAGCTCTGAGTTGTTGCTCTCACCAGAAGACCGAACTTCCGATGTTCCAGCCACTTGTACAATTACTCAGAGTGCAGCACCAGTTCCATCTAGCTCTCTTCCTGTTTCCACTACGAGCTCTGATAAAAGAAATATTGTTGTGCGAAGAACTACACGGTCCACGGCCGGCCAGCATTCAAACATCCATCATCTCCCAAGACCAACAGGGGAGGTGGCACAAGGGGCTGCAAACTCTATTTCTGAGCCTAGAATACATGCTGTCTCTGCATTTTTTAGGCCTTGGGATTAACCTGAGTGTCTTTGTAATCCATCGTCGGGGCGACGATGCAAAAAGGAGGGGTAGATTGTGGCAGGATGAATGTTATCCCTCGGTCCAACCCACTTTCAGCCTGGCCCATTAGGGGGCGCTAGTATAAATAGTGGCCATTTGAGTGTCCCTGGATCGCTTACCTGTGATCTCCTTCTTGGTCACCTGACTTCCTGTTGGTGTTGCTGAGATTAGTTACTCTTCTGAAGCCTCCATCGCAGCTGGTAGGTGTTTACTCATTGTAGTGTGTATATTACCTTGCTTGGTGGTAAACAGCTATTGTTTGTAGGTCGTAGCTGTAGAAGCCTCCTCTGAGCCATTCCGCTTACGTTTTATGACACGGCTTACTTGGTATGTAATCAACTTCTGTTACGCTCTCTGCCTTCTGTTGTTCTTTTATAGTAATTATTTATTATGCTTTGCAGGAAGTGTGGGCCTTAGTGTTGCACCAAGCTACGCAAACTGAAGGGCTGCTGCTTTGCTGTGATGCTTTGCTTTGTTTTACTTTATTTTTACTGTCTGTTCCGGCTGCGAAGTTTGCTTCCTACTGCTGCCAGCCTTTAAAGTGGACGTCGGCGTTGACAACGGCCATATGCATGCCACGCGGGTCGGCTGGCGCGCATACTGATTGACTGACTGGATAATTAACTTATAGCCGTGCAGACGGCAAGTTGGAGCAATACGGCGATTCCGTTTGCTCCATATTTTAGAGTTTTACCCAGATTGTATGTTTTTACTGTTTGATTTGTAGTTTGGATTTTTGTTACGCCACTGGTGGGAGGCCCTTTTTCTAGCTGCAGATCACCAGTGTGGTCCTGCAGTTGGGTTATCCCCCAGCACGGCATATTAGTTTTGTTGTAATATATTAAATTTTCTTTGTTTCTTTTATTCAGATGCAGAGTGCTGACGTGGAGGAGACCAGGGTGCCTTGGTGGTGGGATCCTCTGAGTGTACACACCTGCCTTGTTTAATTTATTAGTGTGAGTGTGTGATAGTGTGCTGCACTTGTGTCTTGGTGTATTTTCTTCTTTTTTTTGAGTTTGTGTGTGGCATCCCTGCCCTCCACTGGTAAGCCTCAGCTCTGGATACCTTTTTTTGCATACTTTTACACTGATATTTATCACTGTGCTTTTAAATGTTGTTTTAATTAATAAATTGTCAATTTATTTTATCATTGAACCTCGTTTCTGTATTGAGTATAACAAACCTAACTGCCTTCGTAGTGATTAGTGTTGCCTCCAGTATTCTCTGGGTGAAATTCCCAGGGTGGCGTTGTCTTTTTAAAACTGTGAAGAGTAATTACTTTATTTCCACCTCGTGTTGCCACACAGACTAACACACAGGTTACTGTGACTGTGACCAAGCAAACACAACAAGCCTGTTCACTTTGTTCTCACCTTCACTGTGAGGTTTCACATGGACTACCTCAGATTACCCTCGGTAACCCTGAGTACAAAAATCCCAGGCTTTTTATTTTTTCATCGTGGCTTAAGTGTAGCACTATAACCCAAAAAGCGCAACTCATGCTGCACTTGAAACCGAGACTTCCTTACTATGATTAATCAGAATACTTTATTAATCCCTATGGAAATTATGTACTTTTACTTTTGTGCTTGAAGCTGTGGTTCTGTGACTCTTAGAAACTTGTGTTCTGATTCTGTGTCTTTGGGTCTGCCAGATCTTTTCTTGCATAACAAAGAAAATAACATAAAATAAATAAATATGTCAACCCCGCACCCCCACTCCCCACCCAAGTCTGTATGAGTACAGCTGCCTTTTTCAAATCATCTCTAAATCATACAAGTTCATGATTGTAGCATTACAGACAATGTTTAAATTTCCAGCTAAGCTGTGGTAAGATGTTTCTTTCTTTCTTTTTTGTGTTTCATTGAGAGCTATAGCGATCACAGCCGGAGCAGGTAACACACCAGTTTGTTTGTTTGTTTGTTTGTTTATTTATTATCACTCAGGCTCATACAAGAAGTCACACATACCATACATGTATTTATTTTGAATTATCCTGATGGTCAGTAACCAGGTGTTTCTTCCTGTTGTCAAGTGGAGCAGTGGTCTCTGCTCCTGTTGTCCTGGGGGCTGTAGGTTTCACCACAGCTGGAATAGCTGCAGGCTCCTACGCTGCAAGCATGATGTCTGCAGCTGCTGATGGAGGAGGAGCGGCAGCAGGAAGTCTGGTGGCTGTTTTGCAATCAGCAGGTAAAAAAAAAAAGAAAAAAAAAAAACAAAAGAAAGAAACATAATCACGGGTGCCTTGAAACTATTTTCTTAGTGATTGCCCAAAAACCCTTAGTATGATAAACCTGACAGGCCATACAAATAATAACATGTTACTGTGTTGCAGCGAGGATAAAGCCTCCCCGTCTTCTCTGTAGCTCAATTACTTGATCTAACTGCTCGATCAGCTGTCTGGTATTCTGAAGCCTGTTTTCTCTCTGCAGGTATGGCAGGTCTGTCTGGGACCGCCACTGCAGCCGTGGAGCTGTGGGATTTTTGGCTGCTCTCATCTGAGACCAGGAAATTATTGAAATTAGAATTAAAAAAAAGAAATAATAAATGATATCTACTGCTGCAAATAGGAAACAGTTGCAATAGTGTGTCTTGCTTCAGTCAAGCTTGGCTGAAATCTGAGTGCCGGTAATGCTGTGGTGTTTTATTATGAAACACACGAACACTGTCAAATTGTGCAACTTTGAATAAAGCCCTAATAATGAAAAGCATTTTAAAGTTGTGGTCTGGTTATTTTTATTATTATATTTATTTATTTATTTTTTCAGATAACAGATACATACATAAATCATAGCTTTTACACAATTGGGTCCCAAGTCTGACATATTTTACTTGTTATAACTGGCAGAAATTGAAAGTGATCACCAAGGCTTGAAGTGAAAAAAAAAGTGATCACAAACTTTGAGTGTCGCACATGATACAAATGATATTTGTTTTTTCACTGCATCATTGTGCACTGATAAAAAAGTGATATCTCATCATCTCAGACATGTTAAACACATTGATGGTCTGCCAAAACATGTCTGAAAACATGTCTCTCATTAATGACATCTGAGCATTTCTGTGCCAGAAAAAAGATTCCAGTTCAAACCACTCTACAGTTTGTGTTGCTCTCTGTCGCCCTCTGTTGTTCAGCTCTGAACATAAAGTTTTCTTACTGAGGAGAGGAAACTTTCCTTGCTATAAAAATCAGCCGATTTCAGAGCAGACACAGGGCAGATAAAGACATGGATCCCGGTGAGTCATTTGAGTTCCTGTGCATGGAGATTGTCTTTAATAAAAACCAACTGAGCTATGTCCCAGTTAGCTGTTAATGTGTGTTCTTATGTTGTGTTGTAGTGGCAGCTGTGTGCACTGCTGCAGGAGCAGCTAAGCCGGGGGTGTCCAACTCCAGGCCTCAAGGTCTGGTGTCCTGCAGGTTTTAGATGTGTCCTTGATCCAACACAGCTGATTCAAATGGCTAAATGACCTCCTCAACATGTCTTGAAGTTCTCCAGAGGACTGGTAATGAACTAGTCATTTGATTCAGATGTGTTGACCCAGGGTGATATCTAAAACCTGCATGACACCGTCCCTTGAGGCCTGGAGTAACCTGAGGTAAGCAGTTTATTTAACTTTACCTCATTTGAATCAAAGGCCGATCCAGGTCTGATCCATGTCTTGTCTTCCTGCAGTAGACGCTGTAGTCGCTGCTCCTGCCCTTCTGGGAGCTGCTGGTTTCACCTCAGCAGGAATAGCTGCAGGCTCCTACGCTGCAGGCATGATGTCGTCTGCTGCAGCTGCTAATGGAGGAGGAGTGGCAGCTGGAAGTGTGGTGGCTGTTTTGCAGTCAGCAGGTAAATGAATAATTAGATGTTTCATTAGGATTTTAACTTGCAACAACATGCAAAAAGAAAAAGTTCATCAAAATATCATAATTTTAGATTAGATAATTGCCTCTGTTGTATGCTTTTGACAGCTTATTTGTGTAATGGTGCTGCAGGTGCAGCTGGTCTGTCAGCTACTGCTGGTGCTGCTGTGGCTGGTGCTGGAGCAGCAGTGGGATGGTTGGCGAGTTTCATCTGCTGAAAATCATGAAGAACTCATATATTTGCTTTATGCCATAACTGGAAGTCTTGTTATTCTCTCAAGCTTGTTTTCGTCATTGTGTTGTGTTTTCATGTTAATTTTTATACATTTATATTAAAATTAACTATTATGGTGCAAAGCTTGTGTGTGTCATTAGTACAGCTAACTGTGTTCAATACACAGTTAAAAGGACAAGACATGGTTTTGTGTGCAAGTTTTTAAAGATGGACGACTGATAGTCAGGTTTAAGGCATCTCTTTAGTTTTTCTCTCTTTTGGTTTGCATTAAAAGGAAGACTGGCCATTTTAATGTCACCTTACAGATTATCATCATCATATTACATGATTACTAGGAGAGCAAGATGATGTGAAAAAAAGAAAAAAAGAAAACTTCTGGTGGCTGCTACTGCTACCCCTCAGCATCCAAGAAGATATACACAGTATCAATTTCAAAATCCTACTTCACCTTCTCGAGTTATCACGACACATGGGTGTCCGTAAAAACGATATTAACGGTCAATGGCCAGCAGCATATTCAGCTTGAAGATTGCTATAAATTGAAGTGGATGAGTTTATGCCTTATATTAGATTTAAAATTTTGTTTCTGTTGGTGGAATAATTGAGAGAATCTCTAAATATTGTGTTGGCATTATTTTCCATTTCAGTTGATTTCAGATGTGCAATTTCCCAAAAAGCTTTGCATTAAAGACCCTCCTTTAATTAAGGTTTACTCCTGGATGTTTGTCTGATAGAACTGAATCTATCAAAAAGCTGTACACTCAAATAAAATAAACCTTATTCTAACCAATCAAAATAACTTTCAGCATTCAGACAAATCTAATCCTAGCAAATGGTTATGGCAGAATATCTGTTTTTCATCATGGCACAAGAAACTGATTTTAAAAAAAATCTAGAATATGCTATACAAGATGGAAAGCTTTTCATTTGAAGAACTTGTATCAAAATATGAAATCAGCAACAATAAATTTCTTGAATATCAGAAACTGAAATCCATCATACAGGAAAAACTCAATCCCACTCAATTGAATCTAGAAATGCCTACTTGGGTTACAACATTTTTAAGTATCTGAACCCTCAACTGGCTAGTGATATGTAGAAGCTATTATTTATAACTGATAAATCAATTTCCTTCCCAACCGTAAAGTGGAAGCGAGGTCTTTCCATCAATCCAGATCAAAACTTCTGGACATAAATATGCTTAATCAAAATGTGATAACTGAGAAGATTTGGGGATCCACTGTATTCAGAATATTAATTAAATCTTTAATGTAAATATGGTTTTCTTTAACACCAAACACTGACAAAAAACACCTTTTTTAGGCCTGGTTGTTCCCATCTCATCTCCAACAATGCTTCTCCCAAAGATAAAAACAGCATCAGCATTAGCTCAGAATAGGTTGATTTGATTATCAATTGATTAATTTTTTGGTGATGATTATTATTTTTAATTCTGTTTTTGCTTTTCTCCTGCTAAATTGCTTCTAACAAAATTTCCTGCAATTAAAATCTAAATTGTGGACATTCTTAGTCCTTTATGAAAGGGTAAAGGGATAAATGTGTGTGTATTAAGTAGTTTTAGTTTAAAAAGCTCCTAAAGGGTACTCCACCTTCACTGAAAAAAGTCTAACATGCAGTCATTCATTCAATCTAATAAGTGCCATTCAAAACAGAATAAAATCATTGATTTGATTGTGAAACCCTTTCTTTTTTAAAATACCACTTTTGATTTGGATGAAACTAAATATCTATACAAAGGACACAACGCAAAGTTTTTGATTTCTCTCAAAACATATATTTCTTTTCATGTTGAACAGATAATATCTTTAATTTGAGTCAAAGTGATTTGCACTTGAACACGCCCACCAGAAATAGACTGGGACCCATTTTTATTCTGCATGGCTGCTGGAAACATCGTGTCACATCTTTGATTAATTTCATCTGAAAATAAACGTAAGTAAAGCCAAGTGTGTTACAAAAGCTTTTATAATTTGTATTGCCAAAATTGCAGAAAATAACCCCATTTAAGCTGGGTCGACAGCCACCCCCAATTTTTGCATGATTGTAGCTGCTAGCTACAAGCTAGCTAGCTATCCGGCGCGATGTTAGAACTGGTTACCAGCAACCGACCATCACAGTCGGGAATGCAAGTTAGGCAAAAAGCCATTTTTTTACCAGTATACTAACTAGCTAGCGTTACCACGATGCATCGGTGGTGGATACAGCTAGCTAGCATAAGTTCATAGTTCATAACATTCATAGTATAACTCCGTGCTCCGCTTCTTTTGAATTTTTCTGGTGAGCTCGCGGTTTCTAGACACAAGCTTGTGTTTGTGCGCGCACGTTTGTCTCTGTCTCTCTTCATATAAATATCTGTGTGTTATGTGTGTGTACACCGAGCGCAAAAGATAATTATTAATGTGCATGATTTAGAGACAGAAATAACACGCCAGCATATAAGATCAATGACATAAGACTAATTCCTTCAATTGACTTTCAGGCGCGGCTCGGAAAAATGTGCATTTTCTGAAGAAATTTTAATTTTAACAGCAAAAAATTGACCCTATGCCAAACTTAGTCTCTAATGGCTGGTCTGCAGACTGTTTGGTAAACCTAAATCAAATTATAGTACTAGCTTTTTACAAGGATGTGTATGTCATGTTACGTATTTCTTGGTTTTTCTATGTTATGTGTTTTATAGAGAAGTAACATTATTCTTTTTTTTTCTGTATGCTTTCAGAACCACAGATCGCTCCATCCATTCCATGGCTGAAGCATACATTTTCATTTAATCTGAACAGGTATCATTTTGCATTTACACTGCACATCCTTTTTAAACATTTCATAATAGTCTAGACCCTCCCTCATTATCCTCTCATTCACCTTGCTGATGTGTTGGCACTATTGTGTGCAATAATTGCTCTCTCGGCTTCACCCAGGTGTGTGCTCAGTGCTGGTTGTGTAGGGAGATGTGCCCCATTTCCCCTTTTCTAGTCTTCGTAATTGAAAAGCACTCTGAAAATCACTTTTGTAGTAGTAAGTAATATTGCTATTGCATTAGTTACATCCGTTGTGTGAGTTAGTGGGAGATCCTTGTCCACTAATTTCCTCTGTCCAGTTATAAATGCAGCAACATTTTCTATGGAGGGCAAAGGGAACATTTCATTTTGGTTGTGTCCTGTTATTTTGGAGTGTAACTACTTAAAGAGTAACTGAAGCCTAACAACTTGTTTTGCTTAGAAACTGTTATAATGGGTTTTTACAATGCAATCTTTCAGTTTTGGGCAGTTTTTGACATTTCTGTGTAAACTTGTTAAATTCTACCCTTTTTGGTCTAACTCTTACACATGGTTTACATTGGCCACAGGAACACTTCGAAGTGGTGCGCTTAGGAAAATCATACACTGACCTTCGAATTCAGGAGGAAAGAGGTTGTGGATAAGAAGCCTGACATCAAGAACCTCTTGGAAAGATGGCCAGGTCTACTTCAGATGGAAGAGGTATAACTTTAACTTTTTTGTACTAATGCCTTTTATCATAGTTTGGAAATGGGAAATATATGTTTTGACTTTTTCTTGTTGAAAGTTGGTCTTTAAAAAAATGTATTGTACACTGTCTACTCATGTACAGATTAATGCAGAGTTTCTGCGGGTTACTGCAGTTCCCCTGCTAACCAGATTCATGGCCCAGCTGGACAAGCACTCCCCACAGCTACTTAAAATAATCAGAAAGAAAGGAGGGACAACCAAAGCAAAAACTGCCATAATCCTAGAGTTTCTTGATCAGGTAGGGTGTATATAATTAACTATTAACATGACAGTTAGCATTTTAACTCCTGTATCTAATGAGAATTTGTATCCTGTTACAGTTTTATTTTGGTAACGTCAGTGATTATGGCTGTGACCTTTTAAAATGTTGAAAGGAAGTGTGGGCTTTGTCCTTGAATGAATGAAGAGATTTATTGTCATTATACAAGTACAGAGCACAACTACAACAAAATTTATTTTGGAGACACATTTTCACTCTCACTTGCCAGATACACATACATGCATATATACGTATAAACTTTTATTTAGGGACAAGAAAGCATATGCCGCTTTTCCACCGATAGAACACGGTGTGGCTCAGTTCACTTTAGCCCCCTGCGGACGCTTTTCCACCGCCTTTACACCTCATTGGCCCGGGTGTATGTGGTGCCCACGTGATGTGATATAGAAGCACTCCCACAAAAGGCTTTAAAAAAAACTCCCAGCAACCATACTCCATTGACTTTGGACCATGGCGACTTCCTCCACAAGAACCAAAAATCAAACCAATCAAAATGAACCACAGACAGAGCAAAGTACAAAAACACACATATATCGCAATTGTTGTTGTTCTTCGGGCTGTGACGTTGCGGACAAAGACTTTTGTGCGCGACTTTTCATAGCCAGATGGGTTCGCCCCTGTTCCCAGTTACGTCCGTTTTATGTTTCCACCGCAACAAGCGAGTTCATCCGCGCTAAACTGAACTGCTCTCAAGCGCACCGTGCCGATTTGTCGGTTGAAAAGGGGCATTAGTCACCTCATGAGGATAGAGAGGTGAAAAAAAAATTCCTCTCACACAGCATACTCACCATATTGCATAGTAACAATTTTAACTGTTCCTGCAGGATGCTGATGCTGACATTAGGAGGGAGTGTATACTTAAATCTCTCATTATCTACCTTGGAGAACGTGTTGAGGACTTGATAAAAGAATACATGGTATGTCCATATCTGTTCTGTCTCTACATGAGATGCAGTCTCTTGATGTAAATTTGACAACTCTGCTATTAAATGCAGTGATTAATGTAGAACAGCAACGATTAATCAACTCATCAAGTTAATATCTTAGGGTTCTGTATTGTTTTCTTTTTTTTCTTGGGCTTTGTGGAACATTTATGAAAATGTTCCACCATTGGTTTAATTTAATGATTATGCAATTCACAATCTGATTAGTTAAATAATTGTTCTAATAGTCTGTGACCAAACAACTATCAAAATAGTAGTTTATTATGGTCAAAGATTTATCAAGTGTGCCAGACTTCAGTTCTTCACTTGTACATTTTGTTCCATATTTTACCTCAAGATATCCCAGAAAGATGAAGCTGAGGAAGAGCTGCAGAGTACCACCATGGCACTCTTCGTCTTCAGGGACAACTCAAGCCTCCTACATCAGCCTCGAGACATCGGGATAATCATTGATGGTGTGGAAGTCCTGAATGAGTTGCCTTCTGTGGCAGCTGGAGTGGCAATGGTCTTTGGACTCTGTTATGCTCTTAATATGGAATATCCACGAGGATTCAGGTTCACCTTTGAGGCTCTTCAAAAGATTATGATGGAGCTTGACTTTAACAAGATGACCTCTAAGATTCGCAAACTTAATTGTGAACTTAACACTGCACAGTAGTGTGTTTGCATGCATGTGTGCATGTGTATGTGCACATGCATGTGCATGTGTGCTTGGTTATTTTGCTTGGTTGGCCTGCAGTGGTATTCTACATTCAAAAATTATAAGAACACCCATTTGAAAGGGAGATTTAAGTTGATTTCATTGATACATGTGTAGATTTTTTTTTACATTGTACAGGCACAGTGCACATATAAACATTTTTGAGTACTTGCAAATTGGTTTAAAAAGAGTTTTGGTTTTATGCCAGTTTTAGACAGGTTGCAGGTTTTATACCAGTTCTAAAAAGATTGCAGGTTTTATCCTGGTTTTCAAAAGATTGCAGGTTTTATAAAACAAACATTTCTCTAATCATTTCTGCCGTAGCCCTAAATCTTTATATTACTAATCCTCTCTATTGATTATAGTTAAAATGGTTTGGAACAATAAATAATTTTGAAATAATTGGTTGGCCAACTGTCTTGTTTTTTATAGGAAATGCAGAGCATTTTTGAACTGAAATAAAATGAAATGTAAAAAATATAGTTTGAATATATGTAAATCAATTACCTGGCTTCAACACAAACATATTAATTCATGTTAATTTGGTTCGATGTGAATACATTAGGTTGGTTCAATAATTAAAATATGGTTCTATGTAAAAAAAATCAATTTGGATCAATGCAAAATTTAAAGTTTCAGTCAAGTCTAGTAATATTGTTTATATCAACATAAAAGTATCAGGTCATATCAAGTGACTCAATTTGGATTCTATGAAGTCAAATATTTTGGATGTGAACATTGGACATCAATTTTTTTAAGTTGAATAGGGTTTTTCTTTTTACAGTGTTCTAATGTTACAGTCCCTTGGTGCCTGCTGTCCAGGCCTCTTAAATCACCCCAGGTGAACAAGTGCAACGATCAAGAGGGGAGCTGCTGCTAACTGGTGTGACTGATAAGATCTAACCTATAGTGCTTCTCAGGGTTTATCATATAAGGGAAAGCAGGGGATACACTTGGGCCGTTTCTCAATTCTCAAGTACGCGAGTACGTACTCGCGTTCTCAGCGAGTACGTACTGGCCGAGAACGCACGGGAGTACGGACTCGCCGAGAACGCGAGCACGGACTCGCGATTTGTACAATTGGAACACCAGCGTACGTGATGATGTCACAGGTCCGGAGTTTCTACTGCCGTCCCCTCTTAATGTAACTGTGAGTAACATGTTATGAAGCCTAACTTTAATCACAGCCAAACCGGTTTACTCAGGAACAAATAAAACACTGAACTAAACCAAACATTAACATTTAGAAGTGATCTAAGTGACTTATATATCATTTTTAACCTCAGTAGTGAAACCTCTAATAATAAAAATAGTGTACATGTACATACGTGTACATACCTTAATAAAAACAAGCAGGTGAGATGTTAGAACGCTTTTATTTTTATTTTAGTGGACACTCAATACTATAGACAGCTGCTGGGGTTTCTTTAACCTGAGTGGTGAGAAGACCGCGAGCGGGGAGGGGGGGTTGAAAATGATGTGCCGGGAGTCCGCTGTTGAGTTTGTTGGACGAAATGCATTCTGGGATATTTAGCTGTACCAAGTCCACACCGATGCATGCTCGATAAAACGGGCGAAGCGAGAACACATCCGGGACTTTTTCGCGTTCTCGGCGTGATGCGTACTTCGAATTGGAACAGTACTTGGTCTCCGGCTGATGACGTATCACGAGTACACGAGAACGCAAGTACGCACAAGTACGCATATTGAGAAACGCCCTTGGACTTCAATAAAAGAGCTGAACCAGACTTCCTGTATAGAGGTGCCCGTCCTGCAGATCAACAATCCAGTCTGTCTTACCAAAGCAAGAAACCTTCAGAGGTTGCAAAGGTACAGACATTCTGTACTTTTCATGAGTTGTCATTGCTGATTTCCATCCTCTATACTCAGTATACTGTTAATGCCTTTGTATCTTTTTATGCCTGTTTATGTCTTTATACTAGACACTATAAAGTTGGTGTGAAGGTAGAATTCAGTGAATGAATCTAAGCATCATCAGCTTAACTTCAAATTCATCTCTATTTCACTTGATGTAACGTAACTCTGATCACAGCCACTGTAATAGATGGGCTCATAGATGGACTTTTTTTTTAAATCTTAAACTCTAATTTACATTTGACCTTTTGTATTGTCTTTATTGTCTGAGTACCTGAAGTTCTTTTTATTTAAGCCCTTTCTGTATACTGCTTTGTGACTGCTTGTCTATGAAAAGTGCTTAATAAATAAACCTTACTTACTCTCTTTTGATTAACAGCACATATTTCAATAATAATACTTTACATCTACATCCTGAAATATTGTTTCTGTGTGAGGAAATCCAAGTCTGCTATTGCAGCTCTATCACATAGTACAGACTTTTTTTTTTACATAAAATATTTTTTATGAACATAATGTCACAAAAAATGCTTTCATCACTTCTGCCGTGCCTGTCTGATCTGCTGATTCAGTTGTTGCTTTTCACTCAACAGTGAAAAGAAAACCATCAGCTGATTTTCACAAACAGCTGATTTACTAAGAAGCATTTGATAGAATTCAAAATTTATAAAAACAGTGATACTGTAGAAAAAAACACAACAGACCACAGATGAGATAAAGATGTTTGTTTGTTAATTTATTTGCATTTATGAAGCATTATGGAAACATACTTTTCAAGTTCATATATTTCCAGCAGTTATAAAATCCAATCAACAGATTGCTATTTATTGTTAGTTTGGTGAGAGCACCAGACATGCCACTGTGCCAACCTCCAGTGCAGCATCAACATGTCTCTGCTGGTCATCAAAGAAGATGTGAGGTTTGATCCTCTGCAGTGTAGGACCTTTGTCAGCCCCTCCCACAAACACAGCTTCATCAAGCTCCAGACCCCACCGGTGCAGAGTGTTTAAAGCTCTGTAGCCGTCACAGCCTGCCCCTCGAGATGTCACCAGGTAGGTACGAATGGGACACTTCTTGTACAGGCCTTTATTATGCAACTTTTTCTGCAGTTTTATTAAAACCTCTAAGAATCCTTTGAATGGTCCCTGAATAAAGAAAAGAGAAGAAGAGGAGTGACTCAACACATGACAATCTGGTCAAAGCAGGAAAGTGCATTTGGATAATTTAGCTGATATCAGTTTATTTGAATGTAATCTAACAGACATTTTCTTTTCTATTATTAAATATATATTGCTTATGACAGTGCAGAAGGCCAACATAACTATAACCATATAGTTAAATGAGCTGTTTTTTTGAAAAATATTAAAAGAAGATGGAATGTGTTTCTATCATCTATCTTTCATACCTCGTTCATTCGAATTTCAACATTTTGCTTCTCATTCTTTAAGTATTCTTGTAGTCCACCACTCTTGAACACGAGCTCTGACTCATTAGAGAAGAGGACAGCGTCGCCATCAAAGGCAACACGCAGCTGATTCTCAGACTCTGTGATGATGTTTGTTGGTGTGAACATGATAGCAGCTGCTACACATGATGCAGGGACATTCATTCACAGAAACACACAGAGTCATTAAAGTACAACAGCAGAAAGTGCACTTCATCTTAAAGTTAGCACCACATTTAACACTTTTACCTTCATTCAAAGCTTCCTGAACCTTCAGCCCTGGTTCATCAGACAGGTACAGGTGGGTGTTGTTTCTTAACTCACTCACAAGTTGATCTTCAGTCACAGGTAACAGAGTGATAAGTTCTTCCAGCCCTGCAAACAAGAATGAATGAAAAGCCTGCTGGACCATCTGTTTTACCAAAACTGTTTAGATTCATCAGAGTAGTGTTAGCAATAGTGTTACTATTACTTACTTATATCTATTATTTTTGTATTGACTTGCTTTTAGAGTACTTACACTTTCAAGTGTATTCTACTTTATAAGATTCTGTTTTAGTTTTTTTGTTTTCTTATTGTAAGCCTGTCATTAATCTATGTAAAACTTTGTAGTGCATGAAAGTGCTGTACAAATGAAGCCTGAATGATTTAGAAAGGGTATTGGGGTAAACAAGAGTTAATCCGAATCACTTAGAAGTGGAAAGACTATCTCGGTCTCAGTCTAATTGTTTCCATTTATCCATTTTCTCAAAATTAAGAAGTTTCCTCATAAGACACATGTATTAGAATTAATATTAAGTTTCATTGGAGGTATCATAAACTCACCATGTTCACAGATGTGATCCATGAGAAAGTCTGATGATGAGCTGTCATTGATGAGTATGACTTTAAAGAGCTCCTCACTCTCAGGGTAATGGTTTCTGAGTTCAGCATTGACTGCCTTCAGAGCCTGAGAGCAAAACAGAACCAGAGAAATTAAAACTGAGTGAATGTTGAGGAACTGTGTGAGTGCAGTATTTATGTGCAGGTTTCTGTGGTGCTTTGTCTTATGTGGTATATGCTCATCTTCCACAGTCATTAACATCTAATGACTACATGCAATTGTGTGTGTGCGTGCGTGCGTGCGTGCGTGCGTGCATGTGTGTGTGTGTGTGTGTGTGTGTGTGCTTTCCCCTCATAATATATGACCTTGACAAAGTTGAAGGCAGGGCCATAGCCCTGCTGTTCCTGCTTGAAGAGGAGTCCTGAAGACATGGCAATGGTGACAGGGATCTCTGGTTCAGGCTGAAGGAGAAAAAAAATGTTCTTAGCCTTTTAACATTCCCGCAATTCAATAAAGATATTCTTTTGCATAGTTTAAAGATAAATTGTCAACAATTTTTCTTATTTGACCTCTGCACTCATACAGAATGTTATCTCACTATTTCTTTTGCACTTCTTGCTTGATGGTTTTAATGCTTTATCTGTACTTGTGAGGGGACTTGTCATGAATCAGTTTTCAACCTTTAATCTCTCTCTGCCTATAAGACCTTCATGAAAATGTATTCATTGAGCAGTGAGTTGCCCGTAGTGTCATTTAATTTTGTCTTCTGCTCTTGAGTCTGGTGTGATAACTCTTTATACTCTCCCACTTTGTTTCTGTTTCCCACAATTTTTCCTAACAGGAATCAATCTGAGTTAGTGAAAATCACCCTTCAGAACTGTGTTTTAGTCACAAGGAAGGATATGATTTAACACATACATATATTGTGGTGATGAGTATGTAAACATCACACTACAGACTTTCATGACATGCTTTCCAGTATCTCTTTATTAACACTTGTTTGCTGTTCACAAACACACATTACTAACAACAAAAACATTGCAAGACTTAGTTCAGCTTTTAAGTCGGCGAGGTGTGATTGCGGATGCCACTCAGGTGTGTCCGCCTTCCCTGCAGCAGCACGGCAGACCACGCCCCACCACAGAGTATAAAGACATTTAAAAGATGGTGCAGAAAGCTGCAATTACTTTTTTGCTGCAACTTGACCCATCAGAGCTGAAATTTGAATTCTTCTCTATACGGTTGAAACTGAGACTTGCTTACTACGATCACTTTTAAACTGTAGTGGGACAGACCTGTTTTCTATGGGCCTGGGCCATATAAACCAAACCACAATCGAGCCAGATATGGCATGCCATCACATTGACAGTGCCATCTATGCCAGGCCTGGCCCATATCTGGATGACATACGTCTTATCATGCCAGAAGTCAACCAGCAGTGCCAGCTTGATACCAGATCCGGGCCAGACCTGCTTGCTATGTGGGACTGTTTAAATCATGCTCACAAAGGTATTGTGTCACAATGCGTTCCAACACCACTTTTATGTTTTAAACTTGCACTTCCCGATTCATATTAGTGCCAGAAGGAATTGTGTCTCAAACAAACAGAAACATATAAAAATGAGGAAAAATGGGTTATTCAAGCTTTGCTACCATGAGAAAATAAATTCACACAACTTGTTTTGAAAGGAGAAAGGCAAAGCCCTACTCCTTTAATCATCACATTCCTGAATGTGAGGAAAGAAGCCCATATGTGCAGCATGGGTGAATCTTCATGACATCTTATTTTAATACTGTCGTCATTGTAGTGGTTTGACAATTCCATTATCTTTGAACAACTACAGGAACTATTTCTTATCAACTGAAGCTTTTAGTGCAACATAATAAATAATTACATTTCGAAATTTATTTAAATGACATTTATCAGTTTTTTTAAAAAAAAATCATTAGCAAAAAAAATCTTTCAAGTTAAATAATAATAATAAACTTTATTTATGTAGCAATTTTCTTCCCAAAGTTAGAAATGGAAAACTGGGTTTGACTAATACTGTATTATTTTTGAGAAAATATCATCATTTTAAATACACTGAAATTGGTTCTGGTGATGAAGTTCAAGAAGTTTTTGGATGCAATAAGTTAATATAAATTGTTTTATAGTTGATATATGAATTAAAACAGTTTTTAAAGTGATGTAACACATTTGTATTTTCTCTAACAACAGTTTATTGCTCTTCCAATTTTTATATCCCCAAAAATATATATTTTTAAACTTATAAAAAATATGATATTTCTATTTTTTTTTACCTTCTTTTTGTGTGCGAGCAAGAGACTTTTACCTCCTCTGCAGCCAATTTCCACAAGTTACAATTCAGATTCAATCTGAGCAATTCAAATTCAAATTTAACTTATTCAAATTCAGTTTCTGATGGCACAGATTTCTGCCCATAAAATCCACTCTTTTTTTGGAGCATTCAGTTTTATTTTGTCATGATTTAATATTCAAATTAATGCTGTGTGACTTAACACCTATCCGTATAATACAATAAAGAAATTTCCCTAATTTGTGAAAAGAAAAGACATTTACAGGGGTATACTGCATTGGTTTGTAACTGTAACAACCATTCTGACTCTCTTCATAGCGATGTATCTTTTTTATTATTCTTGAATGCTTAACAAAATTTTACACCCTATTTCAAAAGATGACAGTGTTAGAGAAATAATCCTGAAAACTGCTATTAAAGATGTATTTTCTTGTTAATAGCACACAGCTTTCTGCAGTTTAAATAAATGATAAAGCGAAAACACACACCATCATGCAGCAGCAGAACATATACTCTTCTCTAAGTTGTTAAAACTACTACACAGTCGCCACACACGGGCACACATTAAAAAAAATTGACTTACTGTAGAAGTTTTGCCCTCACTCATCATGTTTCTCAAAATAGGATCACAGCTAGAAATAAACTTGTATTACTTCTGTTTGCTGACTGCAGAACAGGGGCTGTTCTCAGAGTATCACACCCAAATGTAAAGTAGATGTAAAGTGGATGAGGCTTCACTATATCATATTTCATTGCTAATGTCATTGCAGTGGTCTGAAAACTCCATTTTGTCATTTGTTTCATCTCTGTTTGCTCAGTCCTGGTCAACATTTCACGCCCACATGCCCCACTTCACATGACAAAACAAGTTTCAACTTCACCTTGTTTATTGCTTGTTTAAATCAGGTCACTTAAGACATTTCAAGCAGGGCTGCACAATTAAACGTTAGAAAATCGCGATCTCAATTCATACTTATGTGCGATCTCATTTCCAAATGACAACGATTTAAAAAAAAAAAAAAAAAAAAAAAAGATGACGATTGTACCGCATTTTGATCCGGGACTTCTGCATGAAAACAAGCGCTCACGCTTCCTGCTCAACAAATGACAAGGGCGGAGCCTTATACCACGTGATACAGAAGCCAGCTGGCAGGGAAAAACAACGGAGAGCACGTGAGAGAAACTGCCTGAGGGGAGAAAACACAATGAGCGCAGAGGAAAAGCTCGCTGATGGCGGTGAGAATGACAAACCCACTGTAACATTAATTCCAAGAACAGGTTCTCATTCCTCCGTGTGGAAGTTTTTTGGTTTCAAAGCAGACGATGAGAGTCAAAAAGATATCATTTGCAAGCTGTATTTTGCCATAGTAGCAGCACCGCAAGCTTACACTACGAATTTGTATAACGACCTTAAACGTCACCATAAAGTGCAATATGACGAAGCTGTAAAGGCAAAGAAAGTGACAGGAGAAAATCCGTCCCGGTCAACCACCCAAACATCAATAACGGGAACCTTATACAGCGCTTCCCCATACCCATCGAACTCCCGCAGGCACAAAGAAATTACGGAGCCTATCACTTATCACCTGGCTAAAGATATGGCTCCCATCAACACTGTGCAAAACAAGGGATTTAGGAAAATGATCAACACCCTAGACAAATGCTACACAGTGCCATCCCGCAACTATTTTTCAAATGTTGCACTACCTGCTCTATACACGCAGTGTCGAGCAACGGTGGATGTTGACCGACTTGTGTTCTTGGCAAGAAACCTTTAAGCAGCTGGCTGCATTTTTTTTGCTCAATTCTAAGCAAAAAAATCGTGATTCTCATTTTATGCAAAATCGTGCAGCCCTAATTTCAAGTGTATCTGTTGTGACACCAGGGAGCTGTCGTGTAGTTTTGTGGATGATGATATCTGCATTGGTGTTCGGCCTGCTTTGCCACTTGAGGGCATACAGGTGGTTTAAGGGAATGAGGGGAATGGGGAATCGAGTCTGGGCTGACAGTTTCCCAGCAAGAGCTGGGAAACCAGCCCACTTTGACCAGCCCACAACCCCCCCCCCCCCCCCCCCCCCAAACACACACACACCCTCCCTGACATCATGACACCCCCCTCCTTAAAGCCCTCTCTCAACATCATGACCTTCTGCAATCAGGCAGAAGGTTCTGCACCATCCGGGCAAGAACAGAGAGACTCAAGAGGAGCTTCTATCCCCAGGCCATCCAGGTCCTAAACCAGAACATGTACATAATTCACTTACTTACTACATATAATGTGGTCTTTTATATAATTTACTAATGTATATAATGTTCTCTGTTTTTGCACAGTCAAGGAGTTTGTCAGGACACATTTCACTGCATGTTGTACTCGTATAACTATGCATGTGACAAAAAAAGGATCTTTAATCTTCAATCTTGAATTTCAGAAGTTTGCGGTTGACATAGCTATCATGGGGTGTATCTCAGAAGAGGAGTACAGGAGTTTGGTGAGGAACTTAAAGGAGCAAGGAACTGGTTGTGGACTTCAGGAGGTCCAGATCAGGTCCACTGCCAGTTCAGATAGAGGGACATGTCTGGGGCATGTCTGTCCCGTCTGTAACAACTGAAAATAAAAATTAAATTAAATAAATAATAATAAAAACAAAAGTCAATCAAATGGACCAATACGGCAAAGCTGTGATGATCCACTTGGTAAAGCAAATCCGTTGGGTATTGTGACAGTATAGTAGTGTAGTATTGTAGGAGCAAGCATGATTTATTAGATTATTGTAGGCTAGGGATTTGGCTGTATAATCATCAATAAAGTATTATACTCATTATTCATTTAAGTAGGTCATAGGTCAAGCGAATAAATATACCCATGTAGCCCACACAGAGAATTGGGAGAGTGAGAAGCAGAGGAGACAGAAAGCTGCCTTGGGGTTGATAAGGAGCTGGTAAGGCAAGAGAGGGAGAACATAGTGTGCCGAGGAGTAGACACCAAGGCCAGGGGATAGAGAGGGATGAGATGGAGAGGGATCAGCAGACACCAAGTTCTGAGAAACAAAGATTGTTTACATGTGTGCATAAATGTGAGCCGCTCGGACTGCCCCAGTGGATTTTGCCATTTTGATGCTGAGTAGTGCACATCCCCATGTAAATATAATAAACTGGATTGAAGCTTTGAGAAGTCTCATGTCACTCATTTAACTGGGAACGCAATCCGCAAACACAGGGAGGAGAAAAGAAGATGAATTCTCAACATTATCTTTGTTAAAAAAAAAAAAAAAAGATAGAGGGAGAGGAGGTGGAGGTTGTCAGTATGTACAAATACCTCGGGCTATGGGTGGACAGCAAACTTCTCCAGGGTGGGACCTTTCTTAGATCCTCCCAGAAACACAGCTTCATCAAGCCCCAGCTGTGCAGAGTGTTTAAAGTTCTGTATCCGTCTCAGCCTGCCACCCTCGAGATGTCACCACACCAGGCAGGTACAAATGGGACAATTTGAACTCAGGAGGACATGAGAAATGAGAGGTCAAATGTTTTCATGAAAATTAATGAAGTCTATTCGCTTTCTTTCCAAGCTCTTTAGAATAGACAGCTTATTGTAAGTAGCTTCTAAACAGCTTTACATTGAGAAATGTTTCTGTAGATTAATGTAGAAATGCATTAAAACATCACAGTCAAGGGAACAGTGGAAAGAGGCACATAAACTCTGACTATCTTGCACTGCCCTCTGTTGGGAGTGACTGAAAACACTTTTACTGACGGTTGGATCAACATCCTGAGTTTGGTGCCAAACGCACCATTAAATAGGGAACATGTCTATAGAAGAAGAAGATCACTGACTGAGCGTACACTGACAACAATAACCTTCATTATATTTTCAGCCTACAATCGGTTGCACAGCACAGCTGTCTTCATGATGCTAATATTTATTCATATTAGCATATTTTACAGCATAAAACAATAAATTCATCACTGTTTAACAAATATTAACATTTTATTGCGTAGAATGAAGTACAAGGTGAAGAAAAGTCAGAGCGTAATATCTCCATATGAGGCTCTCAGTAGACTAATATGCCTACTAAACATATTCATATACATGAATGCATTTTAAGGACTCACGTGAATAAAGAATAAACCGTACAGTGAAACAGTGATCTTCTTTAAAAATGTGTAATTTTAAACAGGATTGGTTTTCTTATGTTTTGTTGTACTGGTTGTCCAAATTAAGAGAAATGACTTTAGGTTTGACAAGGAATTATATTCAAGTTCATTTTGAATGTGAATATAACTCAATTTATATGGCGCCAATTCACAAAACAGTTATATTATATAAAGTGTTAGCACTTTATATAATAGTTGTGCGATAGTAGTATTTACTTTTCTAAGATTGTATGTCTCGTTACAGAAATGTTACCTCCTAGATTTTGGTGCTTTTTAATAAATCCATGCAGCATAATGTGCTACTGTCACATTTGTTATATTTTAACATGTGCTATACGCAACCCAGATGTTTTTGACTGAGGATGAACATAATGACATAATCAGTGATATAGTTACATATTATGGTTCATCTTTACATCCTGAAACATTGTTTCTGTGTAAGGAAATCCCAACAGCTCCAACATGCAGTATATTTTTTGATTACTTTATTACACGCAAATATATTTTATGAACAAAACTTCACAGAAGTAACAAATGAGATTTAAAAAAAGGTTTATTTTTTGTGTCTTTAAAGCAATATGGGAACTCCCATAAACAAACTGCCATTTCTTGTTAGTTTGGTGAGGGCACCAGGCGTGCCACTTTGCCAGACTCCAATGCAGCATCAACATGTTTCTGCTGGTCATCAAAGAAGATGTGAGGCCTGATCTTCACAGACCAGTTTCACGGATTAGATCTAATTTAGAAAGCATTGGGGAGTGAGCAGGAATGTACCAGGCTCACTTAAAAAAGCAAAGATTATCTCAATGTAATCGCTTCCATTTAGGGTTATTTCAATAAGAAGAGCTGAGACCTTTAACAGCTCTGTTCTAAAGCATCCTCCAGAGGGCATACCTACATGTATGTCTCAGTGGTAGATTTCAAATGACATGGAGCATATCAAACCTCTAAGAGACATGCCTAATTGAATTAGTAGTAAATGGATGTATCATTAACTCACCACATTCTTTGATCACTTTCTTCAGTGAGTCTGATGAACTGTTGTTGATGACCTTAAAGAGCTCCTCACTTTCAGGGTAATGCTTTTTAAGTTTATCATTCACAGCCTGCAGAGCCTTAAATTTGAGTGAGAAATCAAACTTGAGTGAGTGTTAAATAACTGTATGAAGGCAGCATTTATGTGCAATATATTCTCACTGACAAACAACCACTGCATGCTCTTGAGTTTATGCACGTGTTGCGCACGTGTGTGTGTGTGTTTGCTAACTCTGGTTTTATTATTTTCTCCTGCATAATATCTGAGCTTGACAAAACAAAGGCAGGACCAGTGTCTCTGATCTGCAGCCCTGTCGCTTCTTCTTGAAGAGGACTTCTGATGACATGACAATGGTGATGGGATCTCTGGTAACTAAAAAATAATGTGTGTAACATTTTAACACTCCCACAATTTAATGAAGGTACGCTTTGTCATATTTCAAATGTAAACTCAAACCTGCAATTCAGATATTCTTTTTTCCTTATTTGATGCCTGTGTGCATACAGCATGTATCACTTCTCAATCATTTATTGCACTTCTTGCTCATCAGTGAGGCGCTTTTAGTGGTTTATCTGTATTTGTGAGGGGAATTGCTATAAATCAGTCTTCAACCTTTAATCTCTCTCTGAAAATGACTGGGATTAAATGCAGTTTAATAAAGCTTTCCAGAAACTCCAGTGCTGCCATTTCGTAGGATCTGCTGTCCAGGGCTCCTCAAACATTGGTTGTTCTTATAACTCGTCTCACCTTCTGCTCTTGTGTCTGCTGTAATAACCCTTCTATACTCGCCCATTTTATTTCTGTTTCTGTTTCTCACTATTTTTCTTAACAAGATTAAACTAGAATCACTAGGAATTTTACACTAATTTCATACCTGATGTTGTTTAACATGCCATAACTCAGGCTGCCCCAAATGCAGTACTGGAGCGTCCCTCCCTACAAAGCTTTGATTTGCAGAATTTCAATGACCTTTAGTAACCCCGAGTACAATAATGCCAAGCTTTTTATTTTTTTACCTTAGCCTCAGTGTAGCACAATAACACAAATATCCTTGGGCAAGATACTAACCCCGAGTTCCATCAGACTATGAATGTGTGTATGTTAGATAAAAAACACTTTGTAGCAAAGACCTACAAAACCTTAAAGTGTTATGATGGTTCGGGCCACAGTATGTTCCAGCACTACTTTTACACCCTCCTGTTTATAACGTTTGACCTCTGGTCTACATTATATAAACAACAGTTTTAAGACATTATGCAGATCACTATCAAGTGACCTTTAGTGGGTTTTAATCATGTTTTAATGATGATAATATTGTGCTAAATGTGAGTCTGTAGATGAGGCAGAGCTACAGCCTAAAAACCATCATTTATATGAAGGTTGACATGTTTTAAACTTACACTGTGTTGATTCACATTAATGGATTAAAACAGAAAGAAAAACCCTTGAAATAACCCGTGTGTGAAATCCATAATAAAGATAACATAAAATAAATAAATATGTCAAACCCGCTGAGATCCAACCTCACAATCACTTGTTCCATGATGACTAAAGAAAGTTTATTTACATCACAGACCCAGTGACGCCCATTTCACTTTCCAGGAAAACAGCTGATCCACACACTCCTATATAAGTCCAGTTGTCCTACACAGTCCAGTCTTAGGCTTCTCATCCTGAGTACAACAATGGGTTTATGTGAGCACAGCTGCCTTTTTCAAACCATCTCTACATCATATAAGCTTATGATTGTAGCATCACAAAAAATGTCTAAATATTTCAGGCTGAGCTGTGGTAAGATGTTTTTATTTCCCTTTCTTTCTTATGTTTCAGTGACAGCCGCAGCAATCGCAGCCGGGGCAGGTAACAAACCTCTTTGTTTATTTATGTATTTTTATCTCTAACACTCATAAGTGAAGTCACACATATCATACATGTATTCACTTTGAAGCATCCTGATGATCAGTAACCAGGTGTTTCTTCCTGTTGTCAGGTGGAGCAGTGGTCTCTGCTCCTATTGTCCTGGGGGCTGTAGGTTTCACCTCAGCTGGAATAGCAGCTGGTGCCTATGCTGCAAGCTGGATATCTGTAGCTGTTAGCCAATGGAGGAGGAGTGGCAGCAAGTAGTGCAGTGGCTGTTTTACAGTCAGCAGGTAAAAAAAATTACTTCCCATTACTCAAAAACCTTTATTATTACAAACCTGAAAGATCCAAGAAACAATAACATGCGTGTTGCAGTGAGGATAATACGAAAGAGTTTAGGGCCACATTAAGAAAAATATTATCGATCATTTTGAGAATAAAATCGAAATGTGGAGATTACAGTTGTCTGAAGACAAGCTGCCACAGTTGCTACTGTATATCATCTGAGTTTGTGAAATGATTTCTATTTTAGCTCACAAACACAGTGTGGTGATAAGTGTTAGGTTGTACAAAAAGACACGGCTGGCAATGGACAGATGCGAGGTTATCGAAGGTTACAGTGAATGTTGTATTAGAAGACGGCTGATCAATTTGTTTCACTAACTCATCTAAATAAGGATTTTTTTTTTTTTTTTTTTTGCGGATATAGCGCATGTGGCAGTTTGTATTCAAACAGTAATGTTCATATCAACAACTTTTTTTCTTGTGGCTCTAATACTCCGTCATAGGATAAAGCCTCCCTCTCTTCTCTGCACCTCAGTTACTTGATCTAACTGCTCGATCAGCTGTCTGGTATTCTGAAGCCTGTTTTATCTCTGCAGGTATGGCAGGTCTGTCTGGGACCGCCACCGCAACCGTGGGCTCTGTTGGAGGATTGTTGGCTGCTCTCATCTGAGACCAAGAAATTATGATAAGCAGATAGAGAATAATAATAATAAATTATTTTTTTATTTTTTATTTTTTTTTCACCTGTCCCGTTTGGTTCTTTTGCCATCAGAATTATTGTCTAAAGGTGAAGAAAGATGCCCAACGGATTTACTTTACCAAATGGACCATCCCAGCTTTGCCGTAATGGTCCATTTGATTCACCTTTTATTGTTTATTTTATTTTCACTTGCTGAATACGGGACAGACTTGACTGGTGGAAAGAAAGGGGAGAAAGAAAGAGGGAAAGAAAAAAAACTGAGAAGAGGGACGGGGAAAAAGGGCAAAAAACAAAAAACAACAGAATAAGCAGACAAAAAATACATATATCGATCACCTGGATCACCTGTTGAGAAAGAAAAAAGAAAGCAAGCAGAAGAAAACGAGTAATAAACAACATCACAATGATATATGGGAATATGACAGTAAATACTAAATATTAAACATTATTGTGCAGCACGTGAGATCGACAGCGCACAGTGTGCTTTGAGGTAGGAGCCAAAAAGGGTGTAGTTTGTGTGTGTGATCACCTGTGTGTACACCTGTGAGCATGGACGCGCTTGTTTTTTTTAAAAGGTTCCTTCATGTAATGATCTGCTAGAGGGTGTGGGGGGCCACTGCCCCGTCCTCCAGGGCATGAAGCAGTTATGGAGGAGATCAAAACTCCAGACATCCAGAGGCCCCCAGAACACAAGAGACCAAGGAAGACCAACAGAGGGGCAGCCGCGCCACTATCCCAGAAAGAGCTGAGGAGAGTCCCAGATGAGGGGTCACTCAGCAGCCGCGGAGCAGAAGCCAGGGGGGGTTGCAGTGACGTGCCCGTGAGCTCCGCCGGCAGCCAGCTGCGCCTGAGTGGCCGAGAGGCCGAGGGCACCCCATCTCCGAAGTGGCCCGAGCGAGCCCCAGGCTCCAGGCCCCGATAAGCAGCCGCCAAGGAGTGAGCCGGTGGGTACCTGGGCGCCCACCCCCAGACACAAAGAACCACCAACGCACCGATGTCTGAGAGCGTTCGCCACCGGCAGGGGAAGTGGTGGGGGGAGATAGGCCTCCAAACCTTGGAGGGCCTGAGATGTCCCCAGAGAGGTGGCGTCTGATACCCAACCTGACATATAGACACAGACATACAGGCACACACAGATACAAACATCCATTAATAAATTATATATTTACTGCTGCCAATTGGAAACAGTTGCAATAGTATCAGCTTTATGCTTCAGTAAAGCTTGGCTGAAATCTGAGTGCTGGTAATGCTGTGGCGTTTTATTATAAAACACATGAACACGGTCAAATTGTGCAACTTTGAAAGAAGCCATAATAAAATAATGAAAAACATTTTAAAGTTGTGTTCTGGTTGTTTTTATTATTGTTTATATTTTATTGTTATATTTATGTATCTGTTATCTGAAATAATGATAGATGTATCATCATTTTTATGTAATTGAGTCCCAAGGCTGACATATTTGCTTTCTATAACTGGCAGAAATAAAGTGATCACACGCTGAGTGTCGCAAATGATACAAATTCTACTTGTAAGCATAAACTATTTTGATTTTATTTTTTTCACAGCATTATTATCTACTGATAACAAAGAGATATCTTTCCATCTGGTTTTAAATAGATGTTCTGCCAAAAACCGATTTCCGACATTTAAACAGTTGTGAATGACGTACTGGCATTTAATCTGATGCAAATCTCTCGTGAATGAAATCAAAGCATTTTATTTTATTTTATTTTACTTTATGCAATAAAGAACATTTCTGTCAGAAACTATAGCCACAAACATACTGGTTTCTTCATTTTAGACACATGACCCCTTCGTAAATCCTATTAACACCACCCAATTTACCAATATAAGCAAAGATATTAAACACAAAAATACAGAGAAACCACTCTACAGTTTGTGTGCTGCAGCTGCTAATGTAGGCAGAGTGGCAGCTGGAAGTGTGGTGGCTGTTTTGCAGTCAGCAGGTAAATTAATAATTAGACGTTTTATTCGGATTTTAATTTGCAACTACATACAAAAAAGAAAAAGTTCATGAAAATATCACAATTTTAGATTAGATAATGACACTATGCTGTATCATTATGATAATAAATATAAGAATGAAATTATCAATTATATCATATCACGATAACTGTGAATAATGATGATGATAATGATACAGTACACTGTGATATCAGCAGGACTAAAGTGATATTTAATTATTAGGCACAAAGTATAAGTATTTATCAGCTTCTTTGTGTCATGGTGCTGCAGGTGCAGCTGGTCTGTCAGCTACTGCTGGTGCTGCTGTGGCTGGTGCTGCAGTGGGATGGTTGGCGAGTTTCTTCAGCTGAAAATCATGAAGAACTCATATATTTGTTTTATGCTAAAACTGGAAGTCTTGTTATTCTGCTGAAGTTTTTTTTTCCCCACCAGTTTATGCAAACACTTTTTCATTATTATGGTATGTCTTCATTAATATGCTCATTATTGTGTTTTGACTATTAGAAAATTATATTAGCTTCAATAAAAATGCATTACTACCTCATTGTCTTATTTCAAATTAAGTATTATAACAATGCAAAGGTTTAAACTCCAGGTGACCTCAGCTATAATATTGTATTGAAGCATTAGTAATGCTAACTCTTCTCTTAAACATTAATAAAAGGACAACACAATTTTCAGTACAAGTTCTTAAAGATTTAAGACTGATAAGGCAGGTTTAAGGGTGTAGTTAGAACTGAACATAACTTGCATCTCTTTACTTTTTCTCTCTTTTAGTTCACAGTTAAAAGGAAGACTGGCCTTTTTAATGTCACCTCACAGATTATCATCATCATGATTACAGCGACCCAAGAGACCAAGATAACACTGAAAGATTTCTGAACGTCTCAGGAGCTGTTTTCATCGTCTGTTTTGTTGGTTTGTGGTTGGCATTTGCTTTCACTTGTCTTGTGGAACAGTTTCCAAAATGCTGATAGATTTTCACTTAGTGCAGCCAGTATCTATGAGATTCTCTCAGAAGTTAGGAAAGAGTAAGTCAAATTCTGTCAGTTGATATTTGCTGATTTGCTGTTTGTTTTTTGGTTTTATCTTGGTCTCCTATGTAGTCTCCAGGCAGAATTGTGGCTCCATAAGAGTGACACCTTTAGGGACTATAGAAATATTTGATATTGTTACTGTACATTACATTAGGCTGTTTACAATAAAAGCAACTTACTCTTAACTTATTTTGCATGAGTTTTAATTTTCACATTGAATTCATGAAGAGAACAAAGGCACTATATCAGTCTTTTTTTATTTCAAAATGATGGATAAAAATCTGAGTGAAATTTTTATGAACCATTTTTTGTAACTTCATTCAATCATACTTTAATCTGAGTGTTTGACATTCACACATAAGAATAAAGTGTCAATCAGGAGGTTGAAATTTGTCACAGGAGGAAATATTTTATAGGTCTGGTTGTTTTAATGTGTTAATCTTCATATATCGCAGTCACGTTACATACAGTTGAGATCACCGAAGCCGCTGCTGCTCCAACACTGCCAAACAATAAAGTGGCAGCCCATGACAGACCTGCTGCACCTACAACGAAATCACATTAGACGCCATTAGCTGTTTGTTATACTTGTTCAACATGTGAAAAGCTTTTATTTTTCATCTTCATCTCCTTGATGTACAGAAATTATTTTACATATGAACCTTTATCTATAGAGACGTTTCCAATAACAGCTGTTGTGGAAATTTAATTAACAAAATCTACAGACATGGTGAGCAGTATTTAACACCTTTAACCTCTTAAAGGTTAAAGGTGCCTCTCCTGCTTTTTGCCCCGTATCAGGGGGCATTGGGGCTTAAGAGGTTAAAGCTTGAGCGCTTGAGTGAAAGAGACATTCAGCGGGGCACTCTCTCTACTGATGAATAGCACAGTCCTCTTTAAATACAGGTCAGAACAAAAGCATTCCACAGCTGTATTCCCCCTTGAGCCTCTCGGGAGGGGAGAGATTTTTACAGCTCTCTATCTCCTCTTAAACAAACAAAAGACTTCACCACCTGTGGAATTCTCCCCCACTAACTTTCTCAGGATGCTGAAGTGAAACCTGAATGCTCTTCCACATGTGTACCTTTTAAATACAATACAACTTAAAAACCAACGGTATACCAAAGTGCTTCACAATGAAACAGCAGGCAAAAACATGAAGAATATAAGACCATTAACAAAGTACTGAATATGCTAACAGTTTGATGGCACTAATTACACAGGAATAAAAGTGAATATTAAATCAAACTTGCTAAAACACATGGGTATTAAGTAGACAAAGATATATAGGAAGATAAAATTGGAATTAAGTATAAAATACAGGCATTAACTAACCGGGAAAGCAAGGTTAAATAAGTGAGTTTTTAATCGTGATTTAAATGATTGGATGGAGTCAGATGAGCGAATAGCAATGGAAAGGTTGTTCCACAGGTTAGGTGCAACCAGGGCAAACGCACGGTCACCTCTGGTCTTAAGCTGAGATCTAGGCTATACCAAGAGTAATTGGGATAATGATCTGAGGGGTCTCTCAGGGGTGTAAGGTCTAAGAAGTTTGACGAGATAGCTGGTGCTGTATTATTTATAATTTTGAAGGTAAGCAGCAAAATTTTAAATTCAATGCGGTATTTGATGGGAAGCAAGTGCAAATCAGCAAGGACAGGGGTGATAGAGGCAAACCTTCCAGTTCCAGTCAAAAGGCGCGCTTCAGCATTTTGGACAAGCTGCAATCTATGGAGAAGAGCGGCATGGAGACCAAAGTAAAGGGAATTACAGTAATCTAATCTAGAGGTCACAAAGGCATGAATAAGCTTTTCAAGATCCTTATGTGGTACGTAAGTGGCAAGGCATCCAAAGGTATCAACTAGCTGGGGATATGACTGTCAAAAACCACAATTTCGGTTTTCTTTTCATTTAAGATAAGAGAGTTGCCCAAAAGCCAAATGACCCAAAATTACTAAAGCATGTAACCAAATACATAAACGAAAAGACATTTCCATTATACAGCATTTTATATTTTTGACATTTAGAAAAAAAATCAAAAGCCAAATTGGACTAAATTATCTGAATTGACCTGGTTGTGATCCTGCTCTATAAGAAAACGTGCCTATTTGTTTTGTTTTACACACACTTAGAGAGAGAAAAAATATATAACAAATTATTCAGTTTACCCCAGGACTGCAAGATTGATACAAGAGTTCCTGCTCCAACTCCACCTCCACTAGCGATTGCAACAAATGACATCAGTTTGGCAGCGATGGAGCCTGCTGCTATTCCAGTTGAAGTGAACCCAAGTAGTGCCAAAATGGCAGGAGTCAGAATCACAGTTCCACTAGCTCCTAGATATAAAAACCCCCAAAACAAAACATATATTAAAGATTTTCATATGAAAATTATGCCGTGGTTAATGTGATGGCATACCTGCAAACACAAGGACTGCCTTGCCTGTTAATGAAATACAAAAAGATGAATGAAATCTTATATTAATCTTTATTAATCTTAATAATAATTTAACTCCACTATATAATGGGAAAACACTGTTATAACAAAAATATAGACTCACATACTTCTTCCATGTCTGTGCTTTCAAAGATAACACTCAGATGACACAAAGAGCTCAACTGCCGAAACCTGATGTATGTTATTTACTTTCTTTCCCCATGAACTGTCACTCCCATTTCTCAAATATCTGCAGAGAAGGGGGAGCACAGGGATGTAGTTAAAAAAACATATACGTGTTTCATACCTGATGTTGTTTAACATGCCATAACTCAAGTTTCTCCAAGTGCTGTACTGTAGCATCCCTCCCTACAAAGCTGTGATCTGCAGAATTTCAATGACCTTTAGTAACCCCGAGTACAACAATGCAAAAAGGCTATTTTTTTTAAACTTACCTGCAGTGTTGCAGCAGCATAACCCAAATATCCTTGGGCAACATACTAACCCCAAGTTGCTCTCGGATGCATCCATCAGACTATGAATGTGTGTGCATGTTAGATAAGAAACACTTGCAGTTTCTTTGTAGCAAAGTCTTCAACCTTTAAGTGTTATGATGTTTTCAGTGTGATAGTTATGATTGTTGATTGGCTTCTTCTCAAAATTTTTATAGCAGCACTACTTTCTACACTGCAGTACCTTTTAAATAATGCTCACAAGGATATTGAACCAAAATGTGTTCTAACACAACTTTTACACCCTTTTGTTTATAACTTTTGACCTCTTGTCTACATTATAAATAGAACAGTTTGAAGTCATTATGCAGATTGCTATCAAGTGACCTTTAATCATGTTTTTAATTATGATGATATTGTGATAAATGTAAGTCTGTAGATGAGGTTGTTAGAGCACCACGAGGCAGAGCTACAGCCTATAAACCATCATTTATTTAAAGGTTGACATGTTTTAAACTTACACTGTGTTGATTCACATTGATATGAGGAGGAATTTGAGCTTTGCTACCATGAGAAAATAAATTCACACAACTTGTATTGGAAGAAGAAAGGCAAAGTCCTTCAATCATCACATTCCTGAATGTAAAGTATGACGCCCATGTGTACAGTACGGGTGAGGCTTCACGACATCATATTTTAATGCTGTCATCATTGCAGTGGTGTGACAACTCTTTGAACAACTACAAGAACCATTTCTTGACGCAGTTCAGCTGAACTGAAGCTTTTGTGCAACAAATACATAACAACCAAAGTGCTTGTTTAAATCAGGTCACTTAAGACATTCCTTGTAAGGCAATAAGGAAGTTATCTTTGTGTAGACACTAAAGCTGTTGTGCCAGAATGTCTCACTAAAGAGGAGGGTTCTTTAGATACAAGGGGGGAGGCGAGCGAGTCAGCAATCTAGGGCACAAAGATGATGTAGGTCTGATCAGAAACAGTTTATTCCCCAAGGCAGACAGCAGGAATAAAACAAACCAAATAATAAGAAAAAAGTATACTATAAAATGTTGTCAATACGCTAAAATTCCTACCAAGACTAGATAAAACAATTGTAAAACTGGTAAAAACACAAATCTCTGCATGCACTAAGATCCCTTGATGTAATTGTCCCACGACCCAGGATGAATGTGCAATATGGGTCCACCAGCAGGCCAGAAATTCCTCCTCCAAAGCAGGGTCCATGCCAGCCTCGTCCCGGGCAGACGAGGAGGAGCCTCCTATCCCCCTCTCGTCCCTTCACTGCGCCCATCACATTCCAGCCCAGCTCGCATCCTGCACCGGAGTCCGTCGCGGGATGCCACAACGGCTCCCCTTGCATCAGCGTCCTGTAAATAAACAAATAGGGGCCAGAACCATCGTCCTGGAAGAGGCCCTGGCTTATAGCCATGCCAAACCTCTCTCAATACGGCTGCACCTGGTGAATAACAGTGGAGACACTACTCACAAATGCAGGTAGGGGTATACCTCTGCCCTGTTGTCAATCACACGCATTGTCTCCTATTGTTGCCCTTGCTGGTGTCGGGACTGGGTCGCCATGTCACGCTGACCGGTCCGTCTCCAGATGAGGCATTGCACCCCCACGATCAGGCAACGGGTCCCTCTTTTTCCACTTCCACTTCTTGTCTGGGGTCTCTCTCCTCCAGTGCTCAGCTAGCTTCCTTTTAATAGGTCTTTAGACAGCTTATAGGTCACCTCTGGACACACCCATGCCTCAGCAGGTGATCACCATCAGCTAATTGTCCCATGCCCATCCAATTCATAGTGAATTTAAACAATATCAAATAACACACTAAAAACATGCAATACAAACAGAATAAAAACATGCAAATAAAAACTACACTCATAAATAAACACCAAAAATCAGAATGAAACCAATATAAAAGATAAATCCACATTTCCACTGTGTTACTTTTGAACAAATCCATTTCAACCATTTCTTACAAACTGAACCTTTTAACCTAACAACAAAAAGTGCTTGTTTAAATCAGGTCACCTGAGACATTTCCAGTAAGGCAATAAAGAAGTTTCTGTTCTGGTCTCCAGGAGCTGCTCCAGTAGTGACTGAAAAAAGACATTTTAATTGCTGTTGAGAAAACAGTAACTAGGACACTGCTTATTAGTGGTACAGATATAAAATGCTGCATTTAAGTGAAATAGAAAAATCCAGCAGTTTGAAAAATGTGTTTGGATGCATGTTGGTGTCTGTCTCAACCTGGAAGAAGAGACGAGGAAGAATCTTTTTGGCCTCTAATTATTTTAAATTTGTCCTTAATTTTCTCTGAGGTAGGTCAGAAGTTTAAAGACGTGCAATACATCTCTCATCCTTACAGCTCTGCCACGGATCATTTTTGCTGCCAGACATAATACAGACACATTTTCAGTGACACAAGTAACATTTATACTTAAGTAACAAGTAATATTCATATAATAACCTCCTTTTTAAGCAAGATGATTCAACAGAAGGAGTAAAACAAAAAGAAATGCATAATAATAAAAATGACAGATAAACAGATATGTCAAACCCCCTGAGATCCAACCTCACAATCACTTGTTCCATGATGACTAAAGAAAGTTTATTTACTTTACAGACCCAGTGACGTCCACTCTAAGAGTTTAATTTCCCAGGAAATAACAGCTGATCCTCAAACTTCTGTTTAAGACGCAGTCCAGTTATAGGCTCCTCATCCTGAGTGAAATAATGGGTCTGTGTGAGTACAGCTGCCTTTTTCAAATCTACTCTACATCATATAAGTTCATGATTCTAGTGTGACAGAAAATGTCTTAATATTTCCAGCTGAGCTGTGGTAAGATTTTTTGTTTTCTTTCTTGTGTTTCAGTGACAGCCGCAGCGATCGCAGCCGGGGCAGGTAACAAACCTGTTTGCTTATTTATTTATTTTTGTCTCTAAAACACATATCATACATGTATTCATTTTGAAGCATCCTGATGATCAGTAATCAGGTGTTTCTTCCTGCTGTCAGGTGGAGCAGTGGTCTCTGCTCCTATTGTCCTGGGGGCTGTAGGTTTCACCTCAGCTGGAACAGCAGCTGGTTCCTTCCTGTCTGCAGCTGCTATAGCCAATGGAGGAGGAGTGGCAGCAGGTAGTGCAGTGGCTGTTTTGCAGTGTTGGAATTAAATAATTTGCAGTGCCTCAATAATGCTATGCTTTTTATTAATGATTAGTGTTATAAAGTTATATAGTGTAGTATTTAGTGGACACAGCCCTGAAAAATAAAGGCATGAGACCATGTGTCCTTGGGGAGTAGAAAGCTGCAGACTCTCACTCACACTTGCCTGGGAAAAATGTAGATAAGAGGGGACCATCTCTAGTGGAAAGTTACTGAGACACTGTTGTTTAGATATAATGAGAGAGCTTCTGTAATAAAACTGTCAGGGGCACACCACCATTTTGAGACCCCCTGCAACGTGTCATGCAGGATGCATCTCCCTTCTAGAAGTATTGTGAAAGAGAAATAAAGTGTTAAATGGTCTACTGAGCAGTGTTTTGTCTTCCATCGGATGCCTCTGAAGAATCAAAAGAACTCGGTGAAGTGTTGATATTAACAGCAGTCAGCAATAAAAAAATAAATAATAATTTTCCCATTACTCAAAACCTTTATTATTGCAAACCTGAAAGATCCAAGAAACAATAACATGCGACTGTGCTGCAGTGACGATAATACGACGGACTATTAGGGCCACGTTAAGAAAAGTATTATCGATCATTTTGAGAATAAAGTCTCAAGACAAGCTGTCACAGTTGCTACTATATCTCTTCTGAGTTTGTGAAATTGCGCTTCAGAATCAGTTTTAGTAACAAAGAAAGAAATTATTTCTCTTTTGTCCCATAAACACAGTGTGGTGATAAGTATTAGGTTGTACAAAAAGACACAGCTGGTAATGGACAGATGCGAGGTTATTGATGGTTACACCCTTGTGTACGATCCATTTGTTTTACTAACTCATCCAAATAAAAAAATTTTTAGTGGATATAGTGCATATGGCAGTTTGTCTTCAAACAGTAATGTCCATATCAACAACTTTTTTTCTTGTGGCTCTAATACTCCATCGTAGGATAAAGCCTCCCCGTCTTCTCTGTAGCTCAGTTACTTGATCTAACTGCTCGATCAGCTGTCTGGTATTCTGAAGCCGGTTTTCTCTCTGCAGGTATGGCAGGTCTGTCTGGGACCGCCACCGCAGCCGTGGGCTCTGTTGGAGGATTTTTGGCTGCTCTCATCTGAGACCAAGAAATTATGATAATCAGAAAGAAAAAATAATAAATGATATATTTACTGCTGCCAATTGGAAACAGTTGCGATAGTATCAGCGTCATGCTTCAGTAAAGCTTGGCTGAAATTTGTTTGCTGGTAATGCTGTGGTGTTTTATTACAAAACACATGAACACGGTCAAATTGTGCAACTTTGAATGAAGCCCTAATAAAATAATGAAAAGCATTTTAAAGTTGTGTTCTGGTTATTTTTATTGTTATGTTTATATGTTATTATTTATTTATGTATCTGTTATCTGAAATAATGATAGATGTATCATTATTTTTATGTAATTGAGTCCCAAGGCTGACATATTTGCTTTCTATAACTGGCAGAAATAAAGTGATCACACGCTGAGTGTCGCACATGATACAAATTCTACTTGTAAGCATAAACTATTTTGATTTTATTTTTTTCACAGCATTATTATGCACTGATAACAAAGTGATATCTTGCCATCTGGTTATAAATAGATGGTCTGCCAAAAACCGATTTCCGACATTTAAACTTGTGATTGACGTACTGGCATTTAATCTGATGCAAATCTCTCGTGAATGAAATCAAAGCATTTTTCATTTTATTTTATTTTATTTTATTTTATTTTATTTTATGCAATAACAAAACACATGAACACAGTCAAATTGTGTAACTTTAAATAAAGCCCTAATACAGTAATGACAAGCATTTTAAAGTTGTGTTCTGGTTATTTTTGATTATTATGTTTATATTTTATTATTCTATTTATGCATCTGTTATCTGAGAAAACTAAGACATGGATCATTATTTTTTATGTAATTGAGTCTCAAGGCTGACATATTTGCTTTCTATAACTGGCAGAAATAAAGTGATAACCAAAGTTTGAAGTGAAAACACAAAGTTGGACATGCACGGACAGTGTCGCACATGATACAAATTCTGCTTGTAAGCATAAACTATTTTGATTTTATTTTCTGACTGCATTGTTATGCACTGATAACAAAGTGACATCTTTCCATCTGACTATAAATAGATTGTCTGCCAAAAACTGACTTTGCATTTCTCTCATTAATGAAATCAAAGCCTTTTTATTTTATGTATTTACTTATTTATTGTTATAAAGAACAGAAGCTATAGCCACAAAGATGCTGTTTTCTTTATTTTATACATGTGACCCCTTCGTAAATCCTGTTGGCAGCACTGCATTTACCAATATAAGCAAAGATACAAAACACAAAAATACAGAGAAATCCCTCTACAGTTTGTGTTGATCTCTGTCGCCCTCTGTTGTTCAGCTCTGAACATAAAGTTTTGTTTGGGAGGAAAGGAAACTTTGCTTGCTATAAAAATCAGCCCATTTCTACATTTCAGAGCAGACGCAGAGCAGATAAAGACATGGATCCCTTTAAGTTAGCACCATATTTAAAACTTTTACCTTCATTAACTGCTTCTTGAACCTTCAACCCTGGTTCAGCAGACAGGTACAGGTGGGTATTGTTTCTGTGTAACTCTCTCACAAGTTGATGTTCACTGACAGATGAAACAGTAATGAGTTCTTCCGGCCCTGCAAACAAGAACGAAAGTTAATTAAGTAAGTAATTAATAATGAGCAATTTCCCAAAAAGCTTCATATTAAAAATTTAATTTAACTCCTGCATGTTTCTGGATGTTTGTCTGATAGAACTGAATCTTTCAAAAAGCTCTAAGCTCAAATAAAATGAACCTCCTTCTAACCACAGCTCTGCTTGAAGCTATGGTCCTGTGAACGTTATGAAGTGCTGTGATGGTCTGTCTCTCTTCCATTATTGATTGGCCTTTTCTCGCCATTTTTATAGCAGCACGCTACTTTCTGCTGTTTCAGTAATGCCAAAAATACTTTTTTAAGGTTACCTGGTGCTAATCCTTTAATCAGCACATTCCTGAATGTAAAGTATGACACACATATGTAAAGTATGAGTCAGGAATCATGATAACATATTTCACTGCTGTCGTCATTGCAGTGGTGTGACAACCGCATTATCCTAGAGCAACTACAAGAACCATTTCTTATGAAGAGAAACTTTCTAAAAAAAATAAATAAATTTAAGTGCTTGTTTCCATCAGGTCACATATGACATACAGTACTGTGCAAAAGTTTTAGGCAGGCATGAAAAAATGCTGCAAGCAAAGAATGCTTTCAAAAATTGAAGTGCTAATCATTCATTTTCACACATCAACAAAATGCAGCGAATGAACAAAAGAGAAATCTAAATCAAATCAGTGTTTGGTGTGACCACCCTTTTTTTTTTTTTTATTACAAAACACATGAACTCGGTCAAATTGTGCATTTTTGAATAAAGCCCTAATAAATTATAATAATTTTATAACGTCAGAGCATTTTTGTGCCCTCTGTTGTTCAGCTCTGAACATAAAGTTTTGTTTCTGAGGAAAGGAAACCTTGCTTGCTATAAAAATCAGCCCATTTCAGAGCAGATGCAGAGCAGATAAAGACATGGACCCCAGTGAGTCATTTGAGTTACTGTGAATGGAGATAGTCTTTAAAAAAAAAACAGCTGAGCTATGGCCCAGTTAGATGTTAATGTCTGTTCTTATGTTGTGTTGTAGTGACAACTGTGTGCACTGCTGCAGGAGCAGGTAAGCAGTTTATTTAACTTAAACTCATTTGAATCAAAGCCCGAATCATGTCTGATCCATGTCTTGTCTTCATGCAGTAGGTGCCGTAGTTGCTGCTCCTGCTCTTCTGGGAGCTGCTGGTTTCACCTCAGCAGGAATAGCTGCAGGCTCCTACGCTGCAGGCATGATGTCATCTGCTGCAGCTGCTAATGGAGGAGGAGTGGCAGCTGGAAGTGTGGTGGCTGTTTTACAATCAGCAGGTAAATGAATAATTAGATGTTTTATTAGGATTTTAACTTGCAATAACATGCAAAAAGAAAAAAAAATCATGAAAATATCATAACTTTAGATTAGATAATGACACTATGTTGTATCATTATGATAATAAATATAATAAATATAACAATGACATCATCATTAATGATAACAATAACTGTGCCATCTAAGGATTGGATGCCACTGGAGATTTCTGCAAAGGACGCTCCCAATCTGAAGGCCACTTGCTTCTTCGGAGGGTGGTAGGATACAACGATTTGCATTAAAAAAAAAAAAAAAAAAAAGGATTCACATTTTACTGAGATCTCAGGACACTTAGTGTTGCTACTCTTTTTTTGGGGGGGGTCAGATCTGATACCGCTTAACATAAACTGATGCATCAGAAAGCAGAACTGTGACTAAAGACAATCTAAATAACATTTAAACACTTACCAAACGGTGAATATTAAGTGCACGCAACTGAAATGGACAGTGTACCAGATACATTTATGGACACTTGAAGTGATGATATTGGACATTGTTGAAGGTCAAAATATTGAGCTGAACTACATGTTAGAAATGATTTAAAGGTTTTGTTCGTGTCTATGTTTCTAGGCAATTTAGATTAGATTAGATTAGATTAGATTAGATTAAATAAAACTTTATTAATCCCTCCGGTGGGTTCCAATAGCACAGCACCAACAGAAGTTACAAAATGTGAGCAAAAATATACCATATATACACATACATAAATACAGAGACATATATAAATACAGAGTATACAAAGGGATAAATATAATAAATAAGAATAAGAATACAAGGGAATTGCACATTTCAAGTATTGTGACTCTATTGCACCGTTGGATATTAACAAAAGTATTGCACAGTGAAAAGGCACTACAGCTTAGTTGTTCCCCCCTCCTTTGTCCTCCTGTTTCCCCTCCCTCTCCCCTCCAGAGAGGAGTTAAACAGTTTGATGGCGTGTGGGACATAGGAGTTTTTAAGTCTGCTGGTTCTTGTCTTTAGGAGAAGCAACCTGTCACTGAACAGACTCCTCTGGTTGTTTATGGCCGTGTGCAGAGGATGCCCAGCATTGTCCATATGTCCAGCAGTTTCTTTAGTGTCCTTTTCTCTGCCAC
Organism: Pelmatolapia mariae; assembly: GCF_036321145.2. Taxonomy (NCBI): domain Eukaryota; kingdom Metazoa; phylum Chordata; class Actinopteri; order Cichliformes; family Cichlidae; genus Pelmatolapia; species Pelmatolapia mariae. Next base: position 47,227,417 of record NC_086241.1, read on the forward strand.
TGTCACCAGAGTCTCCAGCTTCATGCCGACCACAGAGCCAGCATTCCTGATCAGTTTTTCCAGCCTGGATGAGTCCTTCTTTGCTGTGCTGCTCCCCCAGCACACCACAGAATAGAACAGTACTCCAGCAACCACTGACTGGTAAAACATCATCAGGAGCTTCCTGCAGATGTTAAAAGACCTCAGCCTCCTGAGGAAGTACAGTCGGCTTTGGCCGACTGTACAGGTGCTCTGTGTTGCATGACAAATGGTTGAATACACTCAAATCACTTTTTCCTTTAAGTCGTTGTCAGTGTCTCATTTTGCGTGGAAGTTTTTCTTCTCACCACTGCCACTCTCCTTATGATCCTAACTGAACCCAACAAGAGCAGATTCCAGATGTTAATTTTTATTCGACTTTAGATGACAGATTACTGTGTATTTGATCAATTCGGACAACTTAAAGATTTAAACTCCAGGTAATTTCAGTGATAATATTGTTTTTTAGCATTTGTAATACTAACTGTACTCTTAAACTTAAATACAAGGACAATACAAGTTCTTATAGATGGACAACTGATAAGGCAGGTTTAAGAGTGGAGTCAGAAATGAACATAACTGCCATGTGTTTAGTTTTTCTCTCTTTTAGTTTACAGTTAAAAGGAAGACTGACCATTTTAATGTCACCTCACAGATTATCACCATCATGATTACAGCAACTGTTAGCATGTTCGTTTATCCACCTTGAGAACTCACAGCCAAAACATTTCTTTGTTTGATACATTTATTTGTAAGACCTTGAATCAGGGGCGTAATTTCCAGGGGGGTCATGACCCCCCCAATAATCAGACCCAACCAATATAACTTGGTCACCGCCAGCTGTTTTATTGCCACCAAGATGCTCAGTGTTGCAAGCAGTCTGTAGTAACAAACAAATTGCCATGAGTATATAAATATATACAGCAACAGCTTCACTAAGATAAACATAAAATATTCAATGAAATAAACCAACACACCCATCTGAATTATATACATAACATAATTTGACTCGAAATATGCCAATCTTACATCTCTCGCTCCAAACACAGAAAGGACACAATTAAACACAGTGAGAACGTCATGCATAGCCCAAACGGCCACTCTAACTGTGAACAAAGTAACATTTGCATCATTGTGTGGCCGAATAAAATTACTACATAATGGCGGCAGCCACACTGTAAAATGTAATTCTAGCTGTTTGTTATTTCAACATATTATTCTATATCAGTTTGACGATAGATGACTGAAGTTGTTGTTATAACATAGAATTACAAGTTAAAAACGTCCCAATTACACCAAAAAAAGCTAACTTGAAAACTCATGTCCAGCTAAATCAGAAACTTATGTGAACTTGACAATGCGGGTAAGTTGAGCACAGCAGGATTCAAAACTGCCTCACGTGACTGCTACCGAGGTGCATCATGGGGAATTGGCGGTTAACGACATGCTCACTTTACTTGGACGTTTTCTAATCGTCTTCTTTGGAATATGCTTTCAAGGTGAGTAACATTGGTTATAACTATAAGGAAAGAGAGCTACAAAAGTTGGAACATGTTTTGAATTTATGGCATGACGTGTGTTTTTCTCTTTTACCGAAATGTTTGCTTTAGCTAATGTAACTTTAGCCGACAAGGTCCAGCTTGTGTGTCATGACCAAACTTGACCTAATAAACTGACATATGGCCTTTTTTATGGGTTTAATGTGGCGCTGACCAAATCACAAGTATTGTGCCGCTAGCTTTAAGGTTGTGCACTCACCCTGTTGCGATATTAGCAAGCTAACTCAGCTAATTAATAAAGCTTATTTCATATTGTCTCTGTACTTGTAAATTTCTTTCAAGTTCACAGGCTGTTGTATTTTGGTGGAAGTTCATTTTGGCAATATTTCCAATAACTGGCTGGGTTCAAAAAGAACTTTTTGGCAGGACTCGGATGCTTGTTGTCATCTGTTTATCCCTATGTAATCACTTAAGGTGTTATTAACTGCTGCATGCTAAGCTGCAAGAGTGCACTGAGGACTGAGACAAAATATGGTCTACAAACCAGCATTATATTAGTTTTTATCAGATAGTCCTCCAGTGTGCTTATTTTTTGCTTTAATTATATTGTGCAGTTATTTGTTACCCTGAAATGCTTTATGCTTAACAACAGCTCACCATTTTAACTTATTTTTGAACTCTTGTGATCAGTATGACTAGATTGTGTGAGTTTCCATACTAAACGAGCTGTAGTGATAAAATAATTGGCATCAGAGACACTGATTTTTGGCATGGTATACTGCAGAAGTTTTTTTTTTTTTGAATAATTTACCTTTTAATTAAACTGCATTCTCTGTATTGTAACAAAACTAACATTGTTTATATGTCAGAAAATTAGCAAACATGAATAAATGGCGAAAACAATATAATTATAACATATATTTTTATTTTACTTATTTTAGGTCTGTGAAGCCAAACTTGATGCTGGGGATTTATTTTTGTCAGTGGAGTCAAATGGTAAGTTACAATTTGTGCATTTTGTCATACTGGAAACACCTCAGATTATATTGTAATTTAATAGCTCTGTAGAACAAATGATATAAAGATTGTAGTGTCAGGGTACTTCTTAAGAAGTAATATGGCACTATTGATGATCACATGCAGGTGGCATAAACTAAATATTCAGACGTGTTACCAACAAATGATTCATTAACAAAAGCAATGGAGCAGACTGTTTAGGTTCTTGTGGTTGTAATAACATCCATAACTGCAAGTTTGTCATTAATTTATTTTCACAGGTCTAGATGATCACATCTGTCTTTGTCATTTAAATGAGGTGGACTTGCAAACTTTGCGCTCTTTGGGGTAAATTGCTGTCCACTACATATACACAGAATCTGCACAGTATTTCAGATCTAAAAAGGGAGTATGTAATGGACTTGCTGGCTTTAATGTAAAAAGCCTGTTGTGTAACTTTAATGAGGCAGTTGGACTAAAACAGTATTGCTCATCAAGGTAAACATCTGAGGAATAAGGAAATTGTTACTTGTCCTTTTACTCAGTGTTCTTTTAATCGCACGTTTACTAAAGTTTTACATCACATAAGTCATTTTCACAATCATTCTACTTTAAAAGATTTCAAGACAGAGCTTATTGTTCTCTGAACTTCCTTGTTTGCTGAACGGCAGGTAAAGTGCATCTTTTTGTTTGTTTGCTTTTGTGTGTTTGTGTTTTCTCTAATGGGCCTCAGATGACTGTTTGCTTAAATTTGGGTCTCAAAGAATCTTTTTTTAATTCTGCCTGTACTCTCCACCCCTCTTCTTCTGTTGCTCAGGTTGAAGCAGAATTTGCCCGTCTTACATCTGTTGACCTGAAAGGGTTCCTTTTTGCTGTGCTTGACCATTATGGAGAGGTTCGTGGAGCTGTACAAAATCAAGAGCGGCATAGAAAGGCTAACTAGGCTCATAAGATGCTTCGGAGATGATGTAAGTGTTCAACTGCGAAATCTAATCCTTTGTTTAAGTTTTAGGTTATCCAGTTCAACTGATGAACTCATTGAAAGAAAGCTGATAAGTAAAGTCTGTCATCATATTTCACAACTGGACATTTAGTGTGGTAACTTTTACAGAATCTATGTATATTGGTGGTAGGTTGGATATCATATTCTACTTGAATGTCCTGATAAGCCTGATTCAAAATCTCCAATGATAATCATATATTGATGGAATTATGCATCAAAAAGCTGTGAATTTGGAGCTGTCTACATGCTTCATAAACACTGTTTAAAAAGTGTTTTTGTTTTCTTTTTGACTTCTTTGACCAGAGCCCTACACAAAGGAAGAGGACAGAGGACCTCATTTTCTAAAGGAAGATCCCTCACACACTTTCAAGACTGTGAAGGTTAGCATTGTTTCTTTTAGTAAATTTAATAATGACAGCACCACAGTGGATTTTAAATTAAAAAGTACATGTGTACTTTTTCCTCACCAAATGTATTATTACAAGATCTTTGACACTGGATTTGGTCTGGGTTTCAGAGAAACTAACTGGCAAGCTAGCATTGATATTATTAGTGTCTTGTGTTTATTCATGTCTTCACCAGGGTCTTTGACATTTCGCTGCTGTACTGTTCACTTCAGCTTTACGTTTGATTTCTCACATTGTATATTGTAATGGCAGAGATATTAGGATATTTAAGGGGCTGCAGTGGCTGCTACAGCTGTGGGGGGCAATACTTTGGTGAAATGTCCTGGACCCTGGAAAAGAGACTGTGTAGACTGGGTAAGCAATTAAAGGTTACTGGCCGAGAGTCATTGGGCAGCTGGGTAAAGGTGGATGTTGATATTCAGTGCCAATTATGCAACCTGTTCAGCCATGTCTATATGCTCTTTTTTCATGCTGTTAATATAGGGGGAAAAAATAAACTTTAATCAATAAACTGATTAAAGAAGCATTGTCTATGGAGCCATAATCTGATCCTGTAGTGTAGCTGCAGTTTGCACATTTCATGTATTCTCAGCCAGATTTGGTTTAGAGCACAGCCAATATTTAGCATAAGTAGATTTAAATTCACACACTGGTGATGGCAGCTACATTGTAGCCACAGCCACCCTGGGGCGCACTGACAGAGGCGAGGCTGCCGGACACTGGCACCACCGGGCCCTCTGACCACCACCAGTAGGCAACAGGTGAAATGTCTTGCCCAAGGACACAACGACTGAAACTGTCGGAGCCAGGGCTCGAACCGGCAACCTTCCAATTATAAGACGAACTGTCAACTCTTGAGTCACGATTCAGTCATCCACCCATGTGTGTGAATGACTGAATGTGTAAAGCACTTTGGAGTCCTTAGGGGACTAGTAAAGCACTATACAAATACAGGCCATTTACCATTTAAATTGAAAATTTTGTTTGAATTCTGCAATTGAAGACATGCTCAGTTATTTATGAACATGGTCTTTGTTTAAAGCAAGAAATGGATTTGTAACATGGGGGTGCATATCTCATTCTGAAAAAACTTTAACAACTAATAAGTGTTACCCAAAGCCAATCACCATCATCCAAAGCATCAGTATGGCTCTTCTTTGGAAAGACATGAATTGTTAAGCACACGGGATATTGTGTAATTGTAATTGTGTAATTTTTTTTTTTTTTTTTTGTCTTTGAACCCTTTTATAGCCGACAGGTATTGAAGACACGTTTTCTAAGAGGATGAAAGTTGGCATTGCGATGGTGAAAGAAGAAGACATCATCGATGTGTTGGTTGTCCTTGAGGCGGCAGTAATCCTGTCTAATCTGAGGGATGTCTCAAGTGCCATTTCCATGCTGATGGGCCTTCTTTTTGCCTTCAACATAGACTATCCAAAGGAACTTAAGGACATCTTTGAAGTCATTCAGAACATCCTAATGAACATTGGTGGAAGGCAGTGCATCTCACTAGTGCATGGTCTAAGAAACAGACTCTTGCAGAAAGCCATGCAGAACTGTAATTGTATGATCCTTAGTGTTAAGGACAGTTTTTATTTTACTGTTTGTTTTTTTATTCTTGCAAGTTCTCATTCTCACTTTTGTATGTCACTAAATGACTACACTTTACATTCCAGATTAGACAATTACTCATTTGTTCATGGTTTAAGAAACTTATGTGAACAACAATATAATGGTGGACTTTGCAGATGCTTATCTCATGCAAGTCAGTAGTTTTTCCTTTGTTTTGCAATTGAGCAGACTCAAACTAATGTTTCTGAAATATCCATATTATCAAATGTTTCAGAAGCATGCACTCATTTTCAGAGATATTGGTTCTGTGGAATTTGTTGCAATTGTAAACGAAGACAAATACAAGATTTTGATGTCTTAGTTATTATAAACTGATCTTTACTGTCACTTATCAAAGGTTTTGTACTATTTTAATATTTCAAGTTTTATGCTAACAGGTGTGACTGAGCACAATGAAGTTTAAAAATTTTGTAAATGTAAAGAATAACTTTTCTAAAATAGCAAGTGTCCCGTTGATACATTACATTAATGCAGACTTTATGTTGTTACTTCACAAGAATCACTACTGCTCCTAGAGTATTGGTCAGAATTTCATCTTCACCCAAACTGGGCTCAAGACCAAGTTCAAATTTATTGTTTCACAGGGAGCAGCCTTTGAGTTTTGATGGATTGTGAGCCTGATGAGCTACGTCACTGATTTTTCTGTTTCTCAGATGACTAAGATGGCACAATAAATGGTGAATGTTGGGTGCTCATGAGTAATTGTCTTGTCGTGTTCTTAAAACAAACTTTCTGTATGAAATGATCAGATAGACTTTAATGGAATCTGTGGGGTTTTATTTTTTTTTCTGTAAACAACAGAAAATTAATTTAAAGGAATGTAGATATTTAAACCTGAGATCTAAGATAAACCTAACAGGTAGTTTTGCTGAAATGGATGTTAGAAAGCCAAAAAAAAAACAAAACAAAACTTAAGATGTTTAATACACATTTTTCTTTACATCCAGTCAATCAACTCTGATAATTAAAATGAAACTGATTTACAAGTTCACTCAGCTACCTTAAGGAGCTCAGTTAATTAATAAACTTAAATCAACTTAGCTAACAGATTATGTTAGTTAAGCTAAAATAGATTCCTAAGTTAAAAGAACTACTAAAGTATTTGAATTAACTAAAAAACCCAAGTCAACTGAACTAGGACAAGAGTTTAAACAATAGATTATTTTAATTTAGCTGAAAGGGTTTTCCCAAGTAAAGATGACAATTAAAGGAGTTGAACTGACTAATAAATCTCAGTCAACTAAACTAAGATGAAAGTTTAGACAACATGTGATTTTTCATTAAGATAACAATTGGTTGTGTTATAAGAACAAACTCTATTTCTTGACTTAACTTAAAATTTTAAGGCAGCCCTTTACCTCATATTTTTAAGTTGAAACAACAAGTTATATTTTACAGTGCAGCGGCACATGCCTCTAATCACGAAATGAAAAAAATGTGTTGCTCCACTAAAGCCACGGCAAATAAAAGGATCGGAAAATAAACATATTTAAGGAAACTTACTTCCAGTCATGAACTTAACACTCGGAGCATCACCGTGAAGGATGGCAACCAGGAACACAGCTTACGTGATGAGGTAAAACAGAACTAACACTGAAAGACAATCTCCCCTCCTGGGGAGAAACTAACCTGCCTTGACAAATTAAATGTACAGAACTTGTTTTGAAGTAAGAAAGAAAAGGCCCTAAAGGCAAATTCTCATGAGGGCCTAAGAGTACATCTTTCACCATCTTACAATGCTGTGATTGCAGCCATTCCCCAACTCTCTGTGAATGGTACTAATGGCCAATGATCAGTGGGCTTTGATCAATGGTTGCTGATCAATGGTCATGAGAATTTCCATAATCATGATGAAGGAACTGACCTCACAGCCCATTGTTCCTTCAGTGGTGCTAGTTTCAGTCATTATGCAAATGTACTGTTTATAAGGTTTGGGGAAACCTGCAGTCAGCTGAGACTGAAGAAGTCACTTGGATGAGTGACGAAACGTTTCTCCCACAAAACGCTACGTCCAGATGAACAGAATCAACTTTTGGGGATTTACTTACCTGGATGATTGAGCATGCATCAAGACGTTTTAACCCACTTTGGCAAGGACTGCCTAAAGCTTGTACATCAGTATGAGCAAACAGCACACAAGATGACGGATTACAGGAACCACGTGAGCAGAAGCATTCAGTGGTCACAGAAGCGTTGGAGGTAGTTCGTAAGAGATTACAGGATGACCCCAACCTCAGCAACAGGACCACTCTCAGCATCAACCAAGTGTGTTTGCTTTTGGGACTGTGTCTTCATTCCACCTATTTCACATACAAGGGTCAGTTCTACAGACAGAAACATGGGTGTGCCATGGGCTCCCCAGTTTCACCCATCGTGGCCAATTTTTACATGAAAGAAGTGGAAAAGAGGGCTTTGCTATCCTACCCTGGAACACCACCAAGCCTTCTTAGACTGTGACATTTCCATCAGTAATGGGGGACATCTAAAAGCTGCTGTGTACCGTAAACCTACCCATACGGATTAGTATTTAACATTTGAATCTCATCATCCACTGGAGCATAAACTGAGTGTCATTAGGACGCTACAACACAGAGTGGACACCATCCGCACAGACACAGCGGCCAGGGAAGCAGAAGAATATCACATCAAGAAAGCCTTGAGAAAATGTGGCTTGTCCACAGCTTTGTAGGGAGGAAATCATTACTGGCTAGCCCACTGACCGTAGCCAAGAAAAACACAACATGTTTGTTTCTACTTGCTTTGACTTTGTACTTTGCAAATCTCGTCTGTCATTTCCAAGCAGCAGGAAAAATGGCAAAATTCTGCCCTTAACTATCTGCTATACACAGATGCAGCCACGTATCTCTGTTATAGGCAACTGAAGTGACTGGCAGCTTTCACAGGGAATAAATGAAATGCTCAATTCTCCTCCATAAAAAGCAACTACAGGCTTTTTATTTTTAGTTGAACTGTGGCACAGCAGTCAACTTCAGGTTAAAGACTCCTGAGTAAGAAGGAATTTCCTCTTAAGCAAACAGAACATACAACAAAAGAACAAACTAACCTGCACTGAGAAATTAAATGTACAGAACTTGTTTTGAAGTAAGAAAGAAAAGGCCCTAATGCTTTATTCATTTGATTCCTGAATGTAAAGGAGGACTATCCATGGGTGAGGCTTCAACACATTCCTTTGCTGTTGTCACTGCAGTGGTTTGACGTCACTATTATGTCTGAAAAACTACCAGAAGTTACAAAGTGCTTCAAAAATAGAAATAGTACAAATGTAAATAGAACAAGTAGGATAACAAATAAATAATAAATAAACAAGAGCAATAAAAAACATAACTACATGTCAAACATTCGTAAAAGCTTTAATTTTTTAAAAAAAAAATTTAAACGTATTAAGAGGCGATTTGTAAGGCAATAGTGAAGTTTCTGCTCAGACCTCCATGAACTGTTCCATGACAGAAAAAAACACTTTGGTCTCGCCTGTCCAAACAACATTGTTCCAGAAGTTTTGTGGGTTGTTTAGATGAAAATGATACCAGCTTGAAAAAAATTCATTTAAAATGTTCATTACCTCATTGTCTTATTTTAAATGAAGTATTAAAACAATGCAAAGGTTAAACCCCTAGGTGATCTATTCAATTCAATTCAATTTTATTTATACAGCGCCAAATCACAACAACAGTTGCCTCAAGGTGCTTTATATTGTAAGGTAATCCCTACAATAATACATACAGAGAAAAAACCCAACAATCAAATGACCCCCTATGAGCAAGCACTTTGGCGACAGTGGGAAGGAAAAACTCCCTTTTAACAGGAAGAAACCTCCGGCAGAACCAGGCTCAGGGAGGGGCGGCCATCTGCTGCGACTGGTTGGGGTGAGAGAAGGAAGACAGGATGAAAGACATGCTGAGGCAGAGAGCCAGAGATTAATAATAAGTGTGATTCAGCAGAGAGGTCTATTGACACATAGTGAGTGAGAAAGGTGACTGAAAAGGAAATACTCAATGCATCATGGGAATCCCCTAGCAGCCTGCACCTATCGCAGCTTTACTAAGGGAGGATTCAGGGTCACCTGGTCCAGCCCTAACTATATGCTTTAGCAAAAAGGAAAGTTTTAAGCCTAATCTTAAAAGTAGAGATAGTGTCTGTCTCCCGAATCCAAACTGGAAGCTGTTTCCATAGAAGAGGGGCCTGAAAACTGAAGGCTCTCCCTCCCATTCTACTTTTAAATACCCTAGGAACAACAAGTAGGCCTGCAGTGCGAGAGCGAAGTGCTCTAATAGGGTGATATGGCACTATAAGGTCATTAAGATAAGATGGGCCCTGATTATTTAAGACCTTGTATGTGAGGAGCAGGACTTTGAATTCAATTCTGGATTTAACAGGGAGCCAATGAAGGGAAGCCAAAACAGGATTAATCTGCTCTCTCTTTCTAGTCCCTGTCTTGCTGCAGCATTTTGGATTAACTGAAGGCTTTTTGGGGACGCACATATTTGTTTAATATGTGCGTTGAAGGACATGTCCTGGTCAAAAATTACTCAAAGGTTCCTCACAGTGTTACTGGAGGCCAAGGACTCTGGTTAGATACCATATTTCTAAGATTTTCAGGGCCGAGTACAATAACCTCAGTTTTATCTGAACTTAAAAGCAGAAAATTAGAGGCCATGGTCTTTATGTTTTTAAGACATTCCTGCAGTTTAAATAATTGGTGTGTGTTATCTGGCTTCATGGATAGATAAAGTTGGGCGTCATCTGTATAGCAGTGAAAATGTATGCAATGCCTTCTTATGATGATAATGATACAGTACACTGTGATATCAACAGGACTGAAGTGATATTTAATTATTAGGCACAAAGTATAAGTATTTTGTGTCATGGTGCTGCAGGTGCAGCTGGTCTGTCAGCTACTGCTGGTGCTGCTGTGGCTGGTGCTGGAGCAGCAGTGGGATGGTTGGCAAGTTTCATCACCTGAAAATCATGAAGAATTCATATATTTGCTCTATGCCAAAACTGGAAGTCTTGTTACTCTGCTGAAGTTGTTTCCCACCAGTTTTTGCAAATACTTTTTCGTTATTGTGCTTTCACTATTAGAAAATTATATTAGCTTCAATAAAAATCATTTAAACATTTGCAATGTTTATTACCTCATTGTCTTACTTTAAACTAATTATTACAACAATACAAAGTTTTAAACTTTAGGTGATCTCAGTCATAATATTGTATTAAAGCATTAGTACAACTAATTGTATTATTAACCATCAATACAAGGACGAGACAGCTTTAAAGATGGAATACTGATAAGGCAGGTTTAACCTCTTAAGCCCCACGCCCCCGGCATTGGGGGCAAAAAGGAGGAGATCACGTTTAATCGGTTATAACGCCGGTTGAGAAATATAAATCCAGACATGTGTGGTATCCACAGAAACCCCAGAATCTCAGCTAAAATGTCATATAAACCATTTCTACAACCACCAAACACACCGAAAACAAGCCGCGATTAAACGAGCAGTTACGTAAATGCGCAGAAGTCCGCTAAACACACAAAACCGAACCAGAAATTCTTCAGACTTCATGTAAGCGGTTAAAAATAGGCTGGTTAGCTCCCAGAGCTATCACTGACTCCACACACCAAGTTTCACCACGATCAGACCAGAATTCACTGAATTAGTCGCAAAAGAAGACCACAAAAACACACAGCGGCGCAAATGCGCTAACACAGAAATTGGCTTACCGTCCCGATTTCCTCCATTATTTTCGCCGGTAGCCGGTAACCACGTGATTGCTGTTATTTACCATGCCTACCTAGGTGCATCAGAGCCATCTTCCGTCAACAACCTCCATTTTAGACCCACCTACAGACACGTGACTGGACAGACGTCACATGCAGTAAATTTGGACACACGTGGGTTTTGGCATTACAACGTCTGATTGGTTGAAGTGACGTGAACGTGGCATCGTTACTTTGAATCTATTGGCTAAAACGATTAAAAAGAGGTGTCAATCATGCAAATTGACCAAAAGAAACCAAAGTTACAGCCCCTCAGAGTTTAAAGGGCCAGAGGCCAATGAAGCGCTCTATGCGCACGGCAGAAAAGGGCCATTACCATGTAAATGTGTGGTTAATTCTTCAAAAATATATTTTTAAAAAAAGCATTTTTAGGCCTGTTAATAAAATTTATTAATTTCTGCTCTTTAATACCTAAAAAAATTAACTGGCATGGTGTCCAATTGTGTGCCAAAATTGGACATTTTTGTACAACGTCTGGATATTCATGTATTGACAGGGCTGTAGTTTTTCACTGTTTTACTTTAGAAACACAAATCTTTGCACAGATTATGCTTATATGTTGGTTACTGGATTTCTGGAACCAAATATGATCTGAGGCATATTTTTAAAAGGGTTATATGCTAAAAATTACAAAAAAAAATTAGGCGAGAATAAAATCTACTTACTTTTTCTGTGTTCCAGTCTCAGTAACTTTGACAGAGTAATATCTGCTTTAATATTTACACCTCTGATTAAATGTCCCAAGTGTTAGCTTCATTTTGATACCAAGATTGTAAGGACAGAGTTTGTAATTGCAGAGAAATAATCAATTTAATTTAGGCATTGCATTTTCGAGCAGGAAGCTCAGAAACCCCCTTGGGGCTTAAGAGGTTAAGGGTGCAGTGAGAATTGAACATAACTGGCATCTCTTTAGTTGTTCTCTCTTTCAGTTTACAGTTAAAATGAAGACTGGCCATTTTAATGCTACCTCACAGATTATCATCATCACCAGGAGACCAAGATAACAATGAAAGATTACTGAACATCTGTTTTGTTGATTTGTTTGTGGCATTTTCTTTCAGCTGTCTTGTGTAACAGTTTCCAAAATGCTGATAGATTTTCACTAAGTGCAGCCAACACCTATGATACTCTCAGAAGTTGGGGAAACAGTAAGTCAATTTTAGTCAAATTTACTTGAGCATACAGTCAGTTTTATTCAGGTGTGTTGCATCAGGGACACATGGAAAAGTTTCAGGACACCAGCCCTCAAGGACTGGAGTTTGACACCCCTGTCCTACATAGTCTCCCGTCAGAGTTGTGGCTCTGTAAGAGTGATAGATTTATGGACTATAGAAACATATGATATTGTTACTGTGCATTACATTAAGTTGTTTACAATAAAAGCAAGGAAACACTTATTTTGCATGACTTTTAATTTTCACATTGAGTTCATGAAGAGAACAAAGGCACCATATCAGTTGTTTTTTGTTTGTTTTTTAATGATGGATAAAATCTGAAAGAAATTTTTATTAACCATTTAATCTGAGTGTTCGACATTCACACATAAGAGTAACGTTTCATTCAGGCGATTAAAATTTGTCACAGGAGAAAACATTTGTAGGTCAGTTTGTGTTTTTTTTAATGTGTTAATCTTCATAAATCACAGTCACGTTACACACAGTTGAGAGCACCCAAGTCGCTGCTCCACCAAAACTGCCAAATAATGCAGTGGCAGCCCATGACAGACCTGCTGCACCTACAGTGAAATCACGTTAGACACTATTAGCTGTATTAGCTTATTGAACATGAGCAAAGCTTTTAGAGAGAGAGAGAGAAATAATATATAATAAATTATTCAGTTTACTCCAGGACTGCAAGGTTGCTACGAGACCTCCGCTGCAACTCCACCTCCACTAGCGATTGCTAAATATTACATCAGTTTGACAGCGATGGAGCCTGCTGCTATTCCAGCTGAAGTGAACCCCAGTGAAGCCAGAATGGCAGGAGTCAGAATCACAGTTCCACCAGCTCCTAAAAAAAAACCCCAAAAACATATATTAAAGATTTTCATTTCAAAATTATGCCGTGGTTAATGTGATGACGTACCTGCAGACACAAGGACTGTCCTGCCTGTTAACGAAATACAAAAAGATGTCAAATAAATTCTTTACAATAATAATAATAATTCATATCCACTGTATAATGGGATAACACTGTTATAAAAAAATAGACTCACATATTTCTTCCCAGTCCATGTCTGTGCTTTCAAAGATAACATTCAAATGACACCAAGAGCTCAACTGCAGAAACCTGATGTATGTTATTTACTTTTTTTCCAAGAACTACCTCTCCCATTTATCAAATATGAACAGAGGAGCAGCAGCACAGGGATGTAGTTTAAAAAAATAACACAGGCATGTTCATGTACAGTTCATGGCTGTGGAAATACTGACTTCATAAAAAGAAAAAAGATTGCAATGATCCAAATAAAGTAATTGCAGTAACAACAGCCTCTGCACAATAACACATTAGTGTAATAATAACTTCATAATAAACAAACCTGTCATGGTCCTGGGTCTTCGACCCAGTAATTTGAGTTATGGTTTTGGGCTTGTTATGTATTCTTTAAAGTATAAGTTCATTTATGTTCTTGTTCCTGAATGTGTTCTTTTCTAGTTTCTCTGAAATTGTTATTTATAGTTCTTGATTTTGTGTTTCATTGTGTCAGTCCACCTTTTGTGTCCCGGTCACTTGGTGCTCACTCTGCAGTAGAGTATCACTTCCTGTTCCTGTTCCTGTTCCAATACACAGTGGTGTTTTTGTGTAGCTTATCTGTGTAGCGAGTTTAACCCTCCTATCATACTTGGGGTCAATTTGATCACCCATACAGTGTTTATTATTCAAAAAATATTAGTTAACTTTTCTTTTTGGCTTCATATTTCATGACCTTTCCTAATTTGATGGGGGAAACTGATTAAGCATAAAGATTTTATGATTATATTTCTTCAATGAGCTGTACACATTTTGCATACATCGGTGTTCCTCTGGGGTGAATTTGACCCCAAGTTGTTTTAGCTATGTAAAGCATGTCTGTTTGTGTGTGTGATCTAAAACCCTGATCTAAATCCATGAGAACTTTGATACTTCTCATGCTGTAGCTTGTGAGTTGTTCATTCCAAGTATTGAAGGTGTGTGTGTGTGTGTGTGTGTGTGTGTGTGTGTGTGTGTGTGTGTGTGTGTGTGTGTGTGTGTGTGTGTGTGTGGGTGGGTGAGTGGCCTACTATACTATACTACTATATTTCTGGTGCAGTGGTGTGGTAGGCGGGAATTTCCAGCAAGGACATTGACAGCTCATGCAAAATAAAGGAGGGGCAAACTTACATCACAGCTTTCTATCTAAATCATTACTCTTGGTGCCCAACCATCAGCAGACACAATCCCTTCCAAAAATGGAAATATGGTCCCTTTCACAAGTAGACTTAGTGTTGCTAATATGATCAAAATGGTTCCAGGCTCCACCAGATATGCAGTCAGCCATGTTGAGGACATCAAGTCATCGTTTGAGGTCTTCATGACACCATTAAAAACTCACTTATTTAACCTTGTTTTTCCGGTTAGTTAATGCCTGTATTTTATACTTAACTCCAATTTTATCTTCGTATGTATCTTCTACTTAATACCCATTTGTTTCTAGCAAGTTTGATTTTATATTCAATTTTATTCTTGCATAATTAGTGCCATCGACCTGTTAGCATATTCGGTACTTTGTTAAAGGTCTTATATTATTCATGTTTTAACCTGCTGTTTTATTGTGAAGCACTTTGGTGTACCGTTGGTTTTTAAATGTGATATATAAGTAAAGTTGTATTTTATTGTATTGTTTGAAAATATTGTACTTGTGCAAGTTTAGAGGGGACGCGTGTGTAAGGTGACAGTTGGAAAAACTTGGATGCAACTGACTTGAAAACTTACATTGTCTTGCTTATTTTGGCAGGAGTCAAAAGGTGAAGCAGCAGCAAGCCTTTAAAATGCTAAGACTGGAAGGGCAATATTTCCAGCCACCATGTCTCTCAAGACCTTCCGAATTTTGTCCCGTGTCATACACTTCAGTGACAGGGAAACAAGGCAGGGCAGAGGAGAATGTGACAAACTTGCAGCAATACGGGATGTGTGGGACAAGTGAGTACAGTGTTCACCACTGCCACCCATGCTTGGTTGCATTTCCTGTCCACTTCAGAAATATATGCTGAGCAAACCTGCCAAATAAGGCATCAAAATATTGGAAGCATATGATGCACAGTCCAGCTTTGCCTGGAATATGCAAGTTTACACAGGCAAATCCCCTGGTGAAGCACCTTAAAAAAAATCAGGGCAAAAGAGTGGTGAAGCCTGAAATACTGCTGGGCATAATATCACATGTGATAATTTTTTCACATCTTACTCTTTGGGTGAGGAATTGCTCAAAGAGCAGAGAGAAAGATCAAGCCTGACCTTCCTTCTGAACTTATTGCTGTCAAAAACAGGAAGGTAACATCTTCAGTGTTCGACTTCACTGAAAAAGCAACTTTAGTCTCTGTCATGGTCTGCGGTGGGTGGCTGGAATTTCCGTAAGGCTCCTGAACTTACCTGGGATCCGCCCCTGGGCAGGGCCAACTCCTCCAGCTCCTGCAAGCCTGGAGCCTATTGCTGGCAATCAAGCCAGAGGGATTTAAGCCACACGTTGATGTTCCTTCACTGCCAGTTCGTCTTCAACCCATACTGGTAACAGGCCTTATGCTTCAAGTTCTCGCTGTGATTTATCTTGCTAACAAGACTTTCTTGTGCTGCAGTTGCTGGATTCACCTTGGCTCACACTCTACCTCTGGACTCAGGATACCAAGCAACCATTTTGAAAATCCCTCCGTGCCTCACCTGCCTGCCCTCCTGCCTTCACACTACATCTGAAGACCCCGGATCTCAGGTCAGCCTTGCCACGCCACTCAGCCCCCCCGGATTCTCATCACCCCCCTCTCAACACTCTATGTCCCCTACTGCAAGTAAGAATTGCTACTCTTACAACTTGACACTTCAGAGCTGCCTCCACTACCTCCCTAACTCCACTATCTTCTCTCTTCAGTGTGACTGTTACCTGCTCAGCCCTACTCTGCATCTCTGGCCCCGTTCCCTCGCCCTAGCCACGTTTCCCAGGCTACGCCACGCCAAACTCCACGTCTTATGGTTTTTTTGTCCTTGCTATGTTTCTTGCACTTAAGCCTAATAAATAATTGTTACATCATCTGCTGTCTCTGCTCTGGGTTTCTGCACCTGAGTCCTGTTCAGTACAGGCCACTCGGCCCCATGACAGTCTCCTATTGCCCCAAGAAAGGGAAAAATGTTGTGCTGCTCAGCATGATGCACAAAGATACTGCTCTGAGCACCAGGGAAGACAAAAAAACACAAATGGTGCTGTACTATAATGGGACAAAGGTAGAGGTGGACAACCTGGACAAGGTCACAGCCACATACAGCTGTTGATGAATGACTGCCTGTTGGCCACTTGTCATCTTCTTCCGCATCAATGATGTAAGTGCATGCAATGCATTTGTTATATGGTGTGAAATGAACAAGGACTGGAACAGGGGAAAAAGTGAGTCAAAGGAGGATTTTCCCAGAGCAGCTTGGTAATGGTCTGATAAAACCTCATACTGAGAGAAGAGGGTGCCTTCTGAGAGCATCAGCAGCTTCAACAGCTTTTGTGAGGGACATACAAAGACAAACAGCCTAACTTCTCCAGTGGTACAAACCACAGGCAGGAAATATGGCAGGTGCCAGGTTTGTCCCACCAGGAATCATTCCAAGACTAGGATGACTGGTGCAAGAAATATGTCGCATAAGATACAAATTCTACTTAAAATATTTTTCCTTTTTCACTGCATCATTATGCGCTGATAATAAAGTGATATTTTATCATCACAGACATGTTAAACATGTTGATGATCTGCCAAAAATGATTTCCTATATTTGAACTGTTGTAAATAAATGGCTGGCATTTAATCTGTCAAACACATCTGAAACATGTCTCTCATGAATGACATCTGAGGACTTTCGTTAAAGTTTTGTTTCTGAGGAAAGGAAACCTTGCTTGCTATAAAAATCAGCCCATTTCACAGCAGACATGGACCCCGGTGAGTCATTTGACGTCCTGTGTATGAATCATCTCTAACAAAAACCAGCTGAGCTATGGCCCAGTTAGATGTTAATGTGTGTTCTTATGTTGTGTTATAGTGACTGCTGTGTGCACTGCTGCAGGAGCAGGTAAGCAGTTCATTTGATCTAAATTGACTGTTGGCTGAAACACCTGACCGCCCCCCCTCTTTTCTTTGGGCCGTATCTACTTTCCACTATAAACATGGCCCTTTCACTATCATTCCCAACACGTAACATACCGACGATTTGTCAAGCCCCTAGGCATCTCATAATAATGCCTCGCCCTTATGAAACGCTGAGGGTTCTCAGTTGAATCCAATAGAATGCCACTCAAGGCTCCAACCATCCATTCCAGCCCTAATCATAACGTTAACCCTCACCTTAACATAGTGTTTTCCAAAGTGATTCAGGATCAGAACATAAAACATTTACATGTATAGATTCATTCCAACCGGCTCTCATGCCTCCGAACAGGTAACATATCGATGATTTGCAACATTCGTCGGTATGTTACGCATTAGGATGAGAACGTGTAGCAGTTGCCGAGAGTCACCAAGAGACTGCGCTTTCGTCAAAAAAATTTGACTTGGATAGCTATGAATGTTATAGATGATTTTCTCAGTATTATTGTAGGGCCTTTACCTTATAATATATAGAACACTTAGGGCATTGTTTTGATTTGGTGCCATATAAGGAAAACTGATAGTTAGCTTTCATTCTTAAGCCTCTAATTATTATTACATTAAGTAATAATGTGAATTATTGTTTACAGGCTGAGTTGTGTTGCACAGTAGGCTGTGTTGCTACATGGAAATTTTAGAGTGTGACACAAGGAAATGAGTGCGTCAGAAAGTTAGGCAAGCATCACTTTCTGTCTGGCTTGTTCGGTGTGCACAACCTGTATTTTATTTGCTGCAAGCATATATGTATATTAATATTTTATAGAAAGACCCACGTTATGATTTTGTCATAATCATAGAATCCCAGAATAAATTTAAAAGGTATAAATGTAAGCCTGTAAATGAATAGGTATGTCCCAAAACCTATAGGCCGCATCCTTCGGAGACCACATTTGAAGGCCAATTACGTCACAGCCAGGCAACGAAGGCTGTCCCAATTCGAAAGCTGCTCCAAATGCGGCTGACTAATGCGTCCTTCTTTTCGCTAAATTTGAAGGATGGGTTTGGTCTATCTTTCGTGGCCCAACCTATCCCAGAATTCACAGCCAATTCCAGTTTCCAACAAGGAGGGCAGCTACTTTGTTTTAATATTACTCTTATTACTCTTTCCGGGTCACAAAATAAACTTTTAACATATTTTCAAGCAAGAATGTAGGTGTGTAAACTTCATATATCTGCTTGGTTTATCAAGAAATTACATATTTGCAAAAGTGCTCAGACATTTTCAGAGACGTCTGTTACCCACCAGCCTGATAGCTAACCGGGAGGTCGAGGCTCACTCGCATGCAAGAAGCAGACAGCCGAGTTTATTAAACTCCACGAGACAGCTAGTGATGCAAATCTGAAGGCTAGACCGTCCCATTTCACATCCTCGCACTCCTTCTTGTTCTTTGAAGGACCCGGCCCACATAGACCGCGAAGGCCGGGTCTTCCGAAGGATGCAGCCTATGAATTGGGACCAGTGTTGGGCAAGTTACTTTGAAAAAGTAATTAATTATAGTTACTAGTTACTTCTTCAAAAAAGTAACTGAGTTCGTAACTGAGTTACAAGATTCTAAAAGTAATTAATTACATGAAAAGTAACTATTGCGTTACTTTAAAAAAAAATTTAACCCTCTGGAGTCCAGGGTATAATTGCCCATTTTTGACTGCTTTTGATTTTCCCTCTACATTTCACCATTAAAAACTATTTACTTTGCCTTGTTTGGTATCATTCTTTTCAGCACAACCACACGTGTCTGAATTTACAGTTATGTTTTCATTTTGACATACAGCACACAATTGATCTAAAACAGACGAAAAACATAAAATCCGAGTACAAAAAGTTATATTTTTTACTGCAACAACCACAAACATGTTTATTGAATCATATTTCATAACTTTGAAGCAAATATAAATTGCCAATTTTAAAATTATATGCACAAGTTTTGCAAAAAAGTTATTTGCTTCCATTTACCTTTTACCCTTTTTTAAATAACCATTCAAACTATTTACAGAACAATCAGGTGTTCTGCATTCAATAAGATGCCAAACAAATTATTTGTGCCACTCCAAATATTTCTGTCCACTGTAAAGGAGAAGATCACAGCCTGATACCTGCAGGTCTGACAGCAGCAGGTGTATCACTCCTGTTTCTACCTGGAGACAGCAGTCACCTCATTGTTCTGACACACAACACAAAACTATCCACAACACTACACACTAACTACACAAGACAACACATTAACTACACACTCCAAACACGCTGAATGTAACTAATCTCTCACATCTCAAAACTCGCTCTCTCTCTTTTTCTGCTCTCTCTCTTTCTCTCTCTCTCTCTCTCACCATCACTCCTAAAACTTCCCCCTCTTCCTAAACACCCAAATGTCATGTTGCCATATAATTTTTTGATTGGTCGATATGGTGCATTTTTCCACCAACACGAAAGGGGTGTTTTTTGGGGGCGGTTTTTTGGTCATAAGCAGAGAGTGCTTGCTAGTGCTGTCCTTAGACAGTAAACGTGACGAAACTATGTATATATTGTTTATCATGACTCTGGTTTTATGTTGCTATCAACACAATTTAAAAACTGGCACCTTGTTGCTTTGTCATCTTGAAGTGGTCATGTGATTGGCTTACCACGACTACTTTATTCTTCCTCAGTCAAACAGCAGCACTCATGCGATTGTTTTGCCCCCTAGCTCCAGGTGTTGTGCTAGACAGTGATCGTGATTGCGTCCGCGGGAGCGCGCGCAGCTACTTAAAACTGTAGCGCCCAGATTACTTAAAGCTACTTCCGTGCAACTGATATGAGATGCGGTAAGCTGGACACAGCTTCAACCGTCTGTTTGTTGAAAAATAGTGAAGCGAGCGCACCCCATTTTCTTGTTAGTAACGGTAACAGCGTTGTAACGATAGGAATAGTAATTAATTAGATTACTCGTTACTGAAAAAAGTTAGTTAGTAACGCCGTTACTTGTAATGCCGTTATTCCCATCACTGATTGGGACATAGCTAAAGTGCCTCCACAATGCTCCCCCTGGTGGATACACATGATGTGACCACCGGTTGCCATAAATGCCACTTAGAGGCGTTACTACGATGGCAATCGGTCAGGAATCCATCATGCATCCACGGTGGTCCTGTCAGGGATGAGGCAGCCAATTTAAGTGGCCAGTTCCACTGATGCACTGAAGGTCCCCACGCCAGTGCCAGGCCCCAGTGCATGCACCAACCCAACACCCCAGCAACACAACCAACCAGGACCCAAGCCCCGCAGGCCCAGCCAGAACCCCAGCCTGGAGGCGGAGCAACCCCAGAAACCCAAGTCCCCAAACCTGCTCTGGAAATTAATAGCAAATTTCTTTATTGTATGTATTAATCACATATTAATAATATCACTTCAGTAATAATAATATCACTTTGTTACTTAGGATAGCTTCACATCTGTGTCTTATGTTTCCACACACACAGTGAGGCCTTGTGAGTAGGCCAGAGACATCCAGGCGCCGCGTGTGTGGGGGGGTTGGATAAATAGGTAGTTGGGGTCTGGGGTTTGTACGGAGATGACAGCATGGTTGTAATTCTCTCTCTTTCTCTCTCTCTCTCTCTTTCTCTGAAGGGAAGGTTTCAAGGATGAACTGAGCTGAACGTATAGCCGTGTGAGATGTTGCAATATGTAGGAGTTGTGGAATGTCTTTGTCAGTGTGTGTGTATATAAGAGATCAGGGTGGCAGACCATCGTTAGAGACCACTTACAAAGTCGCCAAAGAAATTTAAACTTCATCACATGCAAACTAAAAAACTGTTTCAGAAAAGTACGCACTTTGTTTCTGTGGTGATTTCTGATGTGTTTGGATCTTCTTTCCATGACTGAAGGTCTGACTTTAACAAAAGAGAAAGCAGGTCCAGAGTTCTGCTGCTTGAAGAGGAATCCTGACAACATGGCAATGATGACGGGGCTCTCTGCTTCAGACTGAATATATATATGTACATTTACAGGTAGTGAATCTTTTGTGCAGCCTAAAATAAAGCTGTTTAATATGTGTATCATACCTATTTCATACCAGATGTTGTTTAACATGCCATAACTCGAGTTTCCCCAAGTGCAGTACTGTAGCGTCCCTCCCTACAAAGCTGTGATCTGCAGAATTTCAGTGACGGTCAGAAACCCCGAGTACAATAATGCCAGGCTCTTTTTTTTTCACCTTACCTGCAGTGTTGCATCAACATAACCCAAATATCCTTGGGCAACATACTAACCCCAAGTTGCTCTCGGATGCATCAATGAGACTATGAATGAGTGTATATGTTACATAAAAAACACTTGCAGTTTCTCTGTAGCAAAGACTTAAACCTTTAAGTGTTATAACGTTTTCAGTGTGATAGTCATGATTGTTGATTGGCTTCTTCTCCACATTTTTATAACAGCACTACTTTCTACACTGCAGTACCTTTTCAATAATGCTCACAGGGATATTGAATCAAAATGTGTTCCAACTTTTACACCCTTTTGTTTATAAGTCTGTAGATGAGGATGTTAGAGCACCATGAGAAAGAGCTACAGCCTATAAACCATCATTTATATTAAGGTTGACATTTTTTAAAATTAAACTGTGTTGATTCACATTAACGTCATGAGGAATGCCGAGCTTTGCTACCATGAGAAAATAAATGTACACAACTTGTTTTGAAAGGAGAAAGACAAAGTCCTGTTCCTTCAATCATCACATACCTGAATGTAAAGTGTGCCGGTATGTCATGGGTATGTTTGCAGTATGGGCGAGGTTTAATGCTGTCGTCATTGCAGTGGTGTGACAAATCCATTATCTTTGAACAACTATAAGAATCATTTCTTATGAACTGAAACTTTTGTGCAACAAAATAAATACACAACAACCAAAGTGCTTGTTTAAATCAGGTCGCAAAAGACATTTCATGTAAGGCAATAAAGACGTTTCTGTTCTGGTTTCCATGGACTGCTCCAGTAGTGACTGAAAAAAAAGTTAAATTGCTGTTGAGAAAACAGTAACTAAGACACTAATTATTAGTAGTACAGATATAAAATGCTGCATTTGAAATTAAAAATCCAGCACTTTCAAAAATGTGCTTGGATGCATGTTGGTGTCTGTCTCCACCTGCAGACAGGAGGAAGAACTTTTTTGGCCTCTAATTATTTTAAATTTGTAATTTATTTTCTCTGAGGAAGGTCAGAGGTTTAAAGAAGTGCAGTATATCTGCCGTCCTTACAGATCTGCCAGTGATCTTTCTTCCTCCCACACATAATGCAGACACATTTTCAGTGACCCAAGTAACGTTTATATACGCTCCCTATGATAAACTTGTTCTTGTTTGTTTTCATTTTAAGCAAGTGATTCAACAGAAGGATTAAAACAGAAAGAAAGACCCTTGAAATAACCCATGTGTGAAATCCATAATAAAGATGGCATTAAATAAATAAATAAATATGTCAAACCCGCTGAGATCCAACCTCACAATCACTTGCTCCATGATGACTAAAGAAAGTTTTTTTACTTCGCAGACCCAGTGACGCCCACTCTAAAAGTTTCATTTTCCAGGAAAACAGCTGATCCACACACTCCTATATAAGTCTGGTCGTCCTACACAGTCCAGGGTTAGGCTCCTGATCCTGAGCGCAACAATGGGTTTATGTGAGTACAGCTGCCTTTTTCAAATCATCTCTACATCATATAAGCTTATGATTGTAGCATCACAGAAAATGTCTAAATATTTCAGGCTGAGCTTTGGTAAGATGTTATTTTCCCTTTCTTTCTTATTTTTCAGTGACAGCCGCAGCAATCGCAGCCGGGGCAGGTAACAAACCTCTTTGTTTATTGATGTATTTTTACCTCTAAAACTCAAAGGTGAAGTCACACATATCATACATGTATTCACTTTGAAGCATCCTGATGATCAGTAACCAGGTGTTTCTTCCTGCTGTCAGGTGGAGCAGTGGTCTCTGCTCCTATTGTCCTGGGGGCTGTAGGTTTCACCTCAGCTGGAATAGCAGCTAGTTCCTATGCTGCAAGCTGGATGTCTGCAGCTGCTATAGCCAATGGAGGAGGAGTAGCAGCAGGTAGTGCAGTGGCTGTTTTGCAGTCAGCAGGTAAAAAAAAGTAATAAATATTTTATCAGCGATTACTCAAAAACCTTTATTATAAACCTGAAAGATCATTTTGAGAATAAAATCGAAATGTGGAGATTACAAGTGTCTGAAGACAAGCTGCCACAGTTGCTACTGTATATCATCTGAGTTTGTGAAATTGTGCTTCAGAATCAGTTTTAGTAAGAAAGAAAGAAATTATTTCTCTTTTAGCTCATAAACACAGTGTGGTGATAAGTATTAGGCTGTACAAAAAGCCACGGCTGGCAATGGACAGATGCGAGGTTATCGATGGTTACACCCTCGTGCAATAAAAAGGGTTAATGTTGTATCACAAGAGGGCTGATCAATTTGTTTCACTAACTCATCTAAATAAGGAATTTTCTTTAGTGGATATAGCGCATGTGGCAGTTTGTGTTCAAACAGTAATGTCCATATCAACAACTTTTTTCTTGTGGCTTTAATACTCCGTCGTAGGATAAAGCCTCCCTCTCTTCTCTGCAGCTCAGTTACTTGATCTAACTGCTCGATCAGCTGTCTGGTATTCTGAAGCCTGTTTTATCTCTACAGGTATGGCAGGTCTGTCTGGGGCCGCCACCGCAGCCGTGGGTACTGTTGGAGGAGCTGTGGGATTTTTGGCTACTCTCATCTGAGACCAGGAAATTATGATAATCAGAAAGAAAAAACAATAATAGTAATAAATGATATATTTACTGCTGCCAATTGGAAACAGTTGCCAATAGTATTAGCGTCATGCTTCAGTAAAGCTTGGCTGAAATCTGAGTGCTGGTAATGCTGTGGTGTTTTATTACAAAACACATGAACACGGTCAAATTGTGCAACTTTAAATAAAGCCCGAATATAATAATGAAAAACATTTTTTGTTGTGTTCTGGTTATTTATATTGTTATGTTTATATGTTATTATTTATTTATGTATGTGTTATCTTTAAAAAATAAGACATGTATCATTATTTTTTATGTAACTGAGTCCCAAGGCTGACATATTTGCTATATTTGCTATAAAAATAAAGCGATCACCAAAGCTTGAAGTGAAAACACAAAGTTGGACACACTGAGTGTCGCACATGACGCAAATTCTACCTGTAAGCATAAATTATTTGGATTTTATTTTTTCACTGCATTATTATAACAACGTGATATCTTTCCGTCTGGTTATAAATTGATGGTCTGCCAAAAACTGATTTCCAACATTTCAACTGTTGTGAATGACGTAATGGAATTTAATCTAATGCAATTCTCTCATGAATGAAATCAACATATTTTTATTTTATTTTATGCTATAAACAACATTTCTTTCAGAAGCTACGGTCACACACACTGGTTTCTTTATTTTATACATGTGGCCCCTTCGTAAATCCTACTAATACTATGGCATTTACCAATATAAGCAAAGATAAGAAACACAAAAAGTAAAGAGAAATCACTCTCCAGTTTGTGTTGCTCTCTGTCGCCCTCTGTTTTTCAGCTCTGATCATAAAGTTTTGTTTCTGAGGAAAGGAAACCTTGCTTGCTATAAAAATCAGCCCATTTCAGAGCAGACGCAGAGCAGATAAAGACATGGACCCCGGTGAGTCATTTGAGTTCTTGTGCATGGATCGTCTTTGATTTAAAAAAAATTATGGAATGTTAATGTCTGTTCTTATGTTGTGTTGTAGTGACAGCTGTGTGCAGTGCTGCAGGAGCAGGTAAGCAGTTTGTTTAATTTTAACTCATTTAAATCAAAGCCCAATCCAGGTCTGATCCATGTCTTGTCTTCCTGCAGTAGGTGCTGTAGTCGCTGCTCCTGCTCTTCTGGGAGCTGCTGGTTTCACCTCAGCAGGAATAGCTGCAGGCTCCTACGCTGCAGGCATGATGTCGTCTGCTGCAGTTGCTAATGGAGGAGGAGTGGCAGCTGGAAGTGTGGTGGCTGTTTTGCAGTCAGCAGGTAAATAAATAATTAGACGTTTTATTCGGATTTTAACGTGCAACAACATGCAAAAAGACAATTTTCATGAAAATATCACAATTTTAGATCAGATAATGGCACTATATTGTATCATTATGATAATAAATATAACAATGACATCATCAATGATATCATTAATGATAACGATAACTGTGAATAATGACGATGATAACGATACAGTACACTGTGATATCAGCAGGACTGAAGTGATATTTGCTTATTAGGCACAAAGTATAAGTATTTCTCAGCTTCTTTGTGTAATGGTGCTGCAGGTGCAGCTGGTCTGTCAGCTACTGTTGGTGCTGCTGTGGCTGGTGCTGGAGCAGCAGTGGGATGGTTGGCGAGTTTCATCAGCTGAAAATCATGAAGAACTCATATATTTGCTTTATCCATCTTTTTCATGCCTAAAGATGAATAAAAATACTTAAGAAAAATTTCTGATTGAAGTTGTCATAATTCATGCATGAAAGGGTTAAGTATTACATTAATAAAAAGATTTAAACTCCAGGTGATCTCAGTAATAATATTGTTTTTTAGCAGTTTGTAATACTAAATGTACTCTTAAACTTAAATACAAGGACAACACAAGTTCTTACAGATGGACAACTGATAAGGCAGGTTTAAGAGTGCAGTCAGAAATGAACATAACTGCCATGTGCTATGTGTTTAGTTTATCTCTCTTTTAGTTTACAGTTAAAAGGAAGCCTGGCCATTTTATCCAAAAATCCAAATCCAATTTAAAAACAGAAGGTTTTCCCAAAGTGCTGTACAGAAACAAAAGGGTAAAACACAAGATAAAACCACTGACACTCACATAGAAGCATAATAATACACATAATGAACATATCAACTCACACCAGTCTAAATGCTATCGATAAAAGGTGTGTTTACAAAAGCGACTTAAAAACAGGAAACAAAGATGCCTGTCTAATATTTAAAGGCAGCGTATTCCAAAGTTTGGGGGCCATAATTGAAAAGGCTCGTTCTCCTTTATGTTTTAGCCTAGATTTTGGGACAACCAACAGCTGCTGGTCAGCTTTTAATGTCACCTCAATGATTATCATCATCATCATGATTACAGCAACTGTTAGCGTGTTCATTTATTCACTTTGAGAACTCACAGCCAAAACATTTCTTTCTCTGATAAATGTATTTGTAAGGCATTGAATGATTAAAGATGAGCATGTACATGAGTCCTGTCAGGCTCATGTCCAGGTGTGTGGAGAGAAGGAAGAGAGGACCCAAACACAGGACGAGCAGGCTGGTAAAGGATGGTGTTTATTATACCGACAGGAGGAAAAGAACATAAGATGACTGAACTGAACCAGAAACACACATGCAGAATCAACAATGACAGGACAATAAACTGAGAGAAACAGAGGGTTTAAATACACTGGGCAATGGTGATAAGAACCAGGTGATATACACAGCTGAACTAAATCTAACTAATAACACAGGAAGTGGAACAAAAGATGACGCACACAGTTTGGAGCTAACATAATAAAACAGGAAACAGTGACAAAGTCCAAAACTGAAAAACACTGGGACAATTTATTTATTTATTTTATTTTTAGAAAGAGGGGCAATACATATTAATGAACATTTTAATAAATGTAAATATGCCAGATTATAGCCTTGGGCTAATTTCCATCTGCAGACCCTCTGGCAGGTTGATGTTAAACACAAGTTAGTAAAAACATACAGAGACAGTATTTACAGGTCATGTGAAAAGGACAAAAACAGTCATCACATTATACTAGAACAAACAAATGACAAGAAGAGTGGACACAGAGGACAGTACAGATAACAATAACGGAAACACATCAATTATATTGCACAAACCCCAGTATTGCATATGCCCTGACTGTCGTGACATTGCGCTCACCCATTGCACTAACAGTTGTTTCCCTTTTTGTAATACACTAACTCTTTTTTCCCGTCCAATATAAAGCATGATTATTAAACATGATCACATGTTTGTGTGTCCCTCAGCCGCCCTTTTAAGTGACTCTTAAAGATGGGTAGACTTGTACTTTCCCTCACTGACAGTGGAAGACTATTCCAGAAGCTCACTCCCTGGTATGACAGAGCATTCTGTGAAAAGGTGGTCCGCCTGAATGTCAGTTCACAATCACCTCTAACAGTGGCTCGAGTCAGTCGAGACCCAGCAACACTGCTAGACTTTTGTTTAATAAAATCACTCATTGGTGGAGGCGCCAGACCATGTATAACTTTGTATATTAGACAGGCAGATTTAAATAATTTGAAATTAGTAAAATTTAAAAACTTGTATTTATCTAAAATTTGACAATGGTGATATGAAAAAGGTTTTTTATCTAATATTTTCAATGCTCTTTTGTAGCATACTTCGATTGGCCCAATAGCAGCAGAGCTCGTATAGGACCAACTTGTGATACAATATTCAATATGAGCCAGTATCATAGAATGCAGGAATGTAATCGCTGCTGTGTCTGTTAATGATGTGCGGATATGTCTAAAGTTCTGTATATTAACATTTACAGTTTTCACTACTTTTCTAATGTGTTTTTTAAAGGATAATTTAGAGTCTAGTAGCACTCCCAAATACTTAAATTCCTCAACATTAATTAATTCTTGTGCACCCAAGCAAACTTTTACTGCAGCCACGGTTGTTTTAGGTTTACTAAAAAAACATTGATACGGTCTTTTTAAAATTAAGGCACAGGCATGAGTCATTCAGCCATTTTTGTAAATCATGTAATGCCAGTGAAAGCTGATGGGCTGCATCATCAGCAGTTTTGGCTTGCGTAAAAATTACCGTATCATCAGCATACATAATCGTGTCCACATTTTTGCACACATTAGGCAAGTCATTTACATGAAGTGAAAATAACAGGGGGCCTAGAATTGAACCCTGGGGGACACCTTGCGTACAGTAAAGATAGGGTGACTTGCTATTCTTTATTTGCACACATTGTTTTCTATCTGATAGATAAGACTGTATCCATTTAACAGTGTGATTACTAAAGTTAAATGTCGACAGTCTAGACAAGAGCTTAAGATGATTCACAGTGTCAAACGCACGCTTGAAATCAAGAAAAACAGCCGCAACACAACTGCTCTTGTCTAAGTAAGATTTCACTCTCTCAACAAAAACACAGACAGCCGTTTCAGTTGAATGAAGAGTGCGAAATCCGAATTGCATAGGGTGCAAACCCGGATTGGAGTCATTAAGATGTTTGATGATAGAATTAGCAACCCACTTTTCTGCTATCTTTGAGAAGATAGGGAGTATGCTAATAGGTCGATAATTAGCAGGGTCTGTTTTATCACCCGATTTATAAATTGGTGTAACTTTTGCCACCTTCCAACTCAGAGGAACGACTGCCTGCGTGATTGATAAATTAATAAGATGGGTCACAGGCACCAAAAGACAAGATTTATAATGCTTCAAGAAATTGGTATCAAATCCAAACTCATCCCTTGCTTTAGAACTTCTTAATTTAGAGATTATATTTTCTACTTCATTTTCTGTAATTTTCTGAATATTGAACTTTGAATCTGGAGAAGAAACATCCTCTTTGGTGTCGGTATTCCCAATATTTTGTTGAGGGTCATAAGAATTAGAAAATAATTGTGCACTTTCATTAATGGTACTTTGGAAAAAATCATTTAATTTAGTAGCTAGGCTAAGAGGCTCTGATACCAGTTCATTGGCAAATTTAAGTTCAAGGTCTGTATCAGCATTATGCTTACTGTTACCAAGGAGTTTGTTAATATTTTCCCAAATTAGCTTACAGTTTCCTTTGGCACTATTAATTACAGTCATGAAAAAATTTGCTTTTGCCATTCTCAAAGTTTGTGTGACTTTATTCCTTGCAGATATAAAATGTAATCGATCAGTATTTAATCCAGATTGTAACGATTTTTTAAGTAACTGGTCTCTGAGTCTCATAAGCTGTTTACACTCAGTATTAATCCAAGGCAAGGAATAAACTCGTTTCTTTAAATGGCTCTCTTTCTGAAACTGTGACAAGACCCCTTTAATAGCAGAGTATAATAAATCACAACATTTATTAGTGTCATCATAGGATAGTATGCTAGTCCAATCAAAATTATTTAGAGCTGCCATTAAATGTTGCTCTTGATTATTTGGAATAAATGTTTTTTTTATATTCATGCTTTTACTGACACATCTCAGTCGCTTTTTAGTCAGCTTTCTAGAGAAGAATATTGCATTGTGGTCAGACAAGCCAGTCAAAAAGTTATATGTTTTTATCATTCTATCCGGTTTGTTAGAAAACACCAGGTCTATTAGAGTTCTAGAGCGATTTGTTATTCTAGTGGAATCATTGATCATTTGTTTTAAACCAAAATTATCTGTGATTTCTTTTAGTTTCTTTCTGTCGCTTTTGTTATCCCAATTTACATTTAAGTCTCCCATTAGGATAAGTTCATTAATGACCCAGGAACCCTGACAGATCCCCTTTGTTCAGAAAAGAACATGCAGTTAACTGCAGCCAGTTTTCCCAAAAGAGAGTAACCTAGCTCAGCAGTATACAAAGTTTTGTATGAGAATGTGCGTCTATCTAATTGGTTAAAACTGATGGGGAGAAATTATAGTTTGCACTAAACTATCCCTTCATTGGTGCCCCAAACTAGTCCCAGCCACTAAGCACTAAAGGTTGTTCCCTATTTTCTAACCATTACCAAATAACATGTTGTCTTACGGACCATGAGAGCAACCCTGGTTGAGTTACAGGATACTGTTTTTGTCTCACGCAGTCCCGATGACCCACACACTACAGCATTTCAGTCAGGTTAAGGTCTCGACATTAATTTGCATGTGTTTTTATTTTCACATTAAATTTGTAAAGACAACAGAAGCATGATAGCAGTCATTGGATCATGATAATGATATTTTATTTCAAAATGATGAGAAAAAATCAGCAACAAAGGTTATCAGACACTTTTGTAATTCTCAAATCATGCTTTAATCTGAGTCTTTGACATTTACATATAAGAATAAATTTTCATTCAGGATATTGAGATTTGTCACAGGAGGAAACATTTGTAGGCCAGTATATGTTTATTCAATGTATTAATCTTCATATTTCACAGTCACGATACACATAGATGAGATCACCCAACCCACTGCTCTTAATGCAAGAAAAGATTTCCTCCTAAGCAAACAGAACATGCAACAAAAGGTAAAACAGGTCATTCAAACTAACCTGTGTTACGGGTTCGAAATTGAGGACGAGAGTAAAACAATGATGGTCCAGAAGAGGTCGGTCAAACAATTGATTTTAATGAATGCACGCAGCGTGGAGAGGTGCAAACTGCAAAACATCAGTTGTACATCTCTGCCCAAAATACACTCTAGATTGCTTTTATCCCATCAGGGTATTGTAACGCCCCCTCTTGCGTTTACAGTCACATAATTTGCATGTACAGAACATTCATGTATTTTAAGAGATAACTGCAGACACAGAAGTTCCCCATCCATCCAAATATGGTGAAGATCTCAGGCCTTTGAGGTCCCCATGGACTGGACATCCTTTCGTCACCTGTAACTAAGCAAACTCAAATACCACAAGAAGCTGAATACATTCAGGCCTTTGCTCAGCTACTATTTTACTGTAACAATATACTCAGGGTCTGAGTTATGATATATATATATTAACTCAATCATTTTAAAGTAGTTATAACTGCACCTGTAATAAACATGTTACTATTTGATTATGATAACCCCTGTAATACTAATTATAACATAATGCCAACAGCTTCAATAAATGCTTTGATGAAATGATAATTAATGTAATGTTAAGGATGAAGGTTATATACAGTTCAGCAGTGACCTAATTTCTTTAAATATTACAATTCCCTCTCTTGATGTCTCTCCAGAGACATCACCACACCATTTCCTTGGGTCACTCCTCGACCCACTCTGTCACCTCTACATCCATTAATGGCCTCATGGGCCCCGAAACCACCATTCCCAGGTCCACTTCCTTCGCTCTGACCCTCTCTAGCCGTCCTCTGACTCAGCAAATCAGAAAACCACCTCATATCCTCTAGGTGGTCCAGTAATAAAACACCAGCTCCCACTTGAAAACACTTCATGCTTAAGTGGTCTCTGCTCCTTTTCTGGGTCCCTCTCTAGTGGAAATCTTCTCCTGTAAGGGATAAAAAACAAACAGCCTCTCTCTGCTACACCTTACTAACCTACTGTGTTCATCTAAGGTTCCTGTCATTATTCAAAGTTGGTTGACAATATCATGTTCTGGGCTCTATCCATTATATTAACTTTACCTAATCTCAATACTCTTTATGTGTGTGAGCAACGCTTTTAGTTCTATTTAAACACAGAGTAAAATACACACCATCCCTATGTCAGCCTAAATGTCCGCTAGAAAACACACTTCAAAATTTTCTATCATCATTTACGCCTCTTTTTGCTTCAAGCATATACATAACATGCAAAAGTTACTGTTAATACTAGTTAGACAAGTTTCTACAACATTTTGTTTCACCCGACTCAGTAGTTGCTAAGCAGAAACAAAGCAACATGTGGTCCACCTTTACCCTACAAAATAAATCCATTTCATGATTGTGTCTGTAAGCATGTTTTGCATTCATTCATTACACTCCACGCCATTCCTGCAAGTTAGGAGCTGTAAATTTAAAAGCTACATAAAGTCCAGGCCTTCGGCCTGGCCTATATTTAAATCATGTGTGTTTGTAAGCGTGCATGCAATTAACCTGCTATGTTCTCATCTTCCCTCAACATGTATCACCTGGACACTCTCACCAGTGAAGCTTAAGACCCTTTTGAACGGAACATCAACTCTAAACAAGCACAGTTATGCTTTGTGTATGAAATAAACTCAACCTGTAAATAGAGACATCACTGTTATCACAAACATATTCAATACTATTAAAATAATACTGTACAACATGTTATTAATGCAGTCATCATAAGACAGATTATATGATAGCAATAAAAGAATCTCTAAATCCCAAATCCCAACAGGTCCTGCTTTTAAATCTTCCCTGACCTTCCCTTCAAGTTCTGCTTTCTTAGTACAGTAATTAGGTCCTCCTAATCCCATTAAATCTGCCATATTGATTCCTTCATGTGTAAGTGTCAGATTTCGAGCATCTAAAACTTTACTCAGTCTCTGTTGTGCTAATGATGTCATAGTGAACGCCTGCAAGTTCACATAAGCCACCACACTATGTGTAGTCAGAACTTTTAGTGGGTGTTCTCTCCCTACATGTGCTGTTTCCTATATTATTTTGGCCACCCCTGCTGCATGCTGTGCACATTTAGGGTGCCTTGCTTCTGTTGGACTCAACCTTATGTTAACCTACACAAGTACCTGTCTTAAGAGCGACCTCTGCACAGCTCAGACGCCAGTTGCAAGAGCTCTCTAACATTAGAATCATCAGCTGTGACTTATATAGTGTTATTTCGGTACTTTATACTTCACACATTTTGAATGTTGTTTATATGGGGAGTTCCTCTTTTTGTGTCTATATTTATTAATATGCCTTGTGCACTAAAACTTCCTGTTTTTCAGTCTGGCTGAGCACTTGTTTGTGAGTAAAAGGTGGCCTTGCTCTACAAGCCAGCCTTCATTATTAAAGTACATAAAACAAGATAATGGGCAGGTTCATATTAAAAATATAGCTTTTATTCCTAACACCAGTCCCCGTTTTTTCATTTCTCCCCTGAGAAATGAACTAATTCCTAGTTTATGACATTTAAGTTTACTTCAATACATTCCCATTTAATTTTATTTATATAGCGCCAAATCACAACAAAAAATTGCCTCAAGGTGCTTCATATATACAGAAAAAAAACCCAACAATCTTGTGACCCCCTATTGAGCAAGCACTTTGGCAACAGTGTGAAGGAAAAACTCCCTTTTAACAGGAAGAAACCTCCAGCAGAACCATGCTCAGGTACGGGCAGCCATCTGCTGCGACCGCTCGGCGTCAGCTAACAGACACTTCTTTTAACAGAGAGACTTAATATTTAATAATCCACATTTCACTATTTTATTCTTTCGTTCATATTTGGATTCTGTATTATTCTTTATTTGTTATTATTTATATTCAGATTGTTTTTTGCTAGTCTTGGTTTGTTGTTGTCTGTTTGGGAGCTGACATAGTCTCTATGGATAAGCGTCTTTTGGTGGAGTAGCATCAGGAGAGAAGCTCCAGAGAGGCATCTTCCATGTTAAACACTAAAATATAACAAAAGAGATCTTCTCAACGTGTTGTATATTTTTAATATTTCCTTATTATTTTGTCATAAAATAAATCAACCAAATAACTTAAGCTGTGCGACAGCACCGTGCGTTTACGCCAGGCTGTGAGCTGCCCTGAAGCTACACCCCCTTTTACCCCATTTAATTTCTCAATCTTACTTTAAACTATTCCTGACCTTCTCCTTCTCTCATCTAATCATCTCAAGTACGTCCTGTACCAAATTTGCTTCCTCTTTTCAAGTCCCACATTTAATTACAAGCTCTAACACATTTGCCCTATACGGCTGTCTCAACGTGTTTCCTGTCAACTTACAAAGATACCAAAGTTATTCTCAGAACTCAGAGCTGAGGTTCCCCTTTCCTAAGTCTGTATGTTCTACAAAAGAGCAAGTCGGTAAACAAGTTTATCATCACAAAGGTTATTAGGTAAAGGTCACGTAGACATTTGCTTAGTAACCCTAAAAGAGCACATTTCATGTAGCTAATCACATATATACGACCCCCCTTTTTGTGACACATCTCATGTGTTACAAACTCAAAATCCTTCACTCAGGTTAGGGAATTAAAAGAAAAGGTTAATCATATCATATTAGGTATAGATGCTCCGGGCCTTCAAACCTGTGTTTAAGGAATGAAATCAAATTAATCATCATGTCAAAATCCCTTCTTGGCTCCATCCACAGCCTGCATCCTTGAAACGTCCTATAAACAAAAACCTGTGTGTTAACCAGAACATCACCTTTTATACTCACTTTCTCCACTTATGATCCAACCTGTGTTATAAAACAAAACTTAAAACATAACAATTATCAGTCATGTGTCCAACCTTAGTCCAGTCTTTTGTCAGTGTCCAGTCAGTCCAACCTATGGTCTGCCTGGTCCGTCCATTCACCCACACATTCCCACACATTCACTCACACGCATTAACATCGGGTGTTGGTAGACTTCCACACAAATAATCAGATTTACCACCTTCAGCAAACTCAGTTTATTTATATAATCATTTATTTTCTTTTTACTCGTTTCTAGGAAAATAGTTCTTTATACTTTTGGACTGGATTGGCTCGCTGCAATCCTCTTAGACAGGG
The DNA here is from genome assembly GCF_036321145.2 of Pelmatolapia mariae. NCBI lineage: Eukaryota > Metazoa > Chordata > Actinopteri > Cichliformes > Cichlidae > Pelmatolapia > Pelmatolapia mariae. The sequence goes on from NC_086241.1 coordinate 47,262,533, forward strand.
ACCCACAATCTGACCCATTGTAATTCGGAAAAGGTCACCTTACTTTTTATTTTCCTGAGACTATTGTCGGCGCCGTTATTCATTGTTGTCTTTTGCAGGCCTGCTTAGAACAAAAATGAGAAAAAAAAGAGAGCTGAGTATTAGCTCATCAAAGTACAAAACAAAATCACCTGACAGGTTTTTTCTTTATAAGTGCACTGTTACAAAACCCCTTAAACATGTCCATGTTTATTAAAACTCCCTCTTTAAAAATAAAACAACAACCTCAAAAATCTTCAACAATCTTAAATTTCAGCCATAGAACACACCCAAAACGTAAAAAGCTACACCGTTTCGTACACAATATCCCCCTTTAAGCACTTTACCAAACTCACATTCAACCTAAGATATAAACACGTTATAACAATGTGTCAACACTAATTTATAAACCTCTTAATCAACTTTACACCTCTGAACTGTCTACTTGTCCTTGAAGGCCTCAATCACACACACACAGCAAGCTCCTCTGTCATCACTCACATTAGTTCTCCAACTAATTTTCATACTCAGTCACAAGATAAATACATGTTTAAACCTTATCACATTATTCAATTATTTTCATTTTCTTTCTATACTAATCACTTGTTTTTTATCAATCAGTGCAACAGCGCTCCTAAGTCACCCTTCTTAAACTACTTTACTCAGTTCTCTTTTGTTTTTGTTTTTTCCATAGCTCACTCCCTTGTCATACAGCTTCGTTTGAGTTATTCCACAACTCTATTTTATCCAAGTGTGTTTTAAGTTTATTTTCTTCAACATTCACACTAGTTTAACACTCATGAAATTAGCAAGCTCATTTAATTACATATGTTTGTGTTCTTAGGCAGGTTTTAATCACTATCTATGCATTACTCTTCATGAGCTTATCTCTGTAGGGTTAGTGCATTTTCTGTTAGTATGTGTAATTTTTATAAATGTTTATTCGTGATCTTTGTGATCTCGTAAATGTTTCTTTTGCAGTGTTTCAGACTCCTTTTGACAGGGTGTGTTTTCTCTCTCTGGCTCATCACTGGTCATTGTTAGTGGCATTTCCCCTTCGCCTGTACCCAGCAGCTTTACCCATTGAAGTCCCGTCTCCTCCAGTGACTCCAAGGTCACTCCGGGACTTAGGTTCAAGCAATCGTGACTGCGCCTTGCCTTAGGTCGTCCCAGGGTTTCGAGGTGGGATCTTACCCGTCATGGGCTGTCCAGCCTTCCATGCTCGCCTGATACAGGGGCCAACTGGGCAAGGGTGTTATCAGGTCTGGGGGACACACTGGTTCTGGAAATTAAAGGAGTGTAAACTGCTTTCTTTATTTCATGTGTGTATTAAACTTTCCAACAATAATTTCACATGTAACAGTTTGTGTACGTGCGTTTTCACTTCATTAATGTAATTGTTAGTTCATGTATTTATTTCTCTCGGTCTGTCTCTTTTCTAAAACCTGTAATTAATATAATTTTATTACTTTATTACTTTTCTTAAAACATGCATTCGCTTAATCTTCTTAGAATTTAAGGTCTGTCTATTTCTCTGGGTGCTCCCCTGACATCATCAGTCACACACACACCTTCTTCTCACACACACAGCAGCACAGTATTTCCTGTTTCTCTTTCCTGTTTCTACAAATTAATCAAACCCTTGTTTTTTCATATTTACAGTCTACAAACCCTCTTTAGTTTTACTAAGTCTTGGTCTAAAAACAATACACCCTTATTTCATGCACACCCTTTTAAATATTCCAAGTTTTTTGCATTTGTCAGTTTTTGTGACATCATTCACCCAATACTCTCATAATCGTCTCATACACACTGCCTTTTCTCTCAACCTCCCACTTTTCACTCATTCTACTATAAACCTCCCTAGTGTTATTATTACTTATTTACTATTTGGTACAAATCACACAGAGTCACTCAAATCAAATACTGACAGCATTCACACAGTTGAAATCACTCAAAATACGCTTTCCTAATGGTATTTTACAGGCATTGTTTTCAAACTCAGAAAGAGCAAATCAAATAATAACAATTTAAACCTCTAATCCTTCTCACAGCACACGCATAACTGGAAAAATAAAACACCACAGCCTTTATTTCTGAAGAGAGGTTACTACTGAAAGTAATATGTTAGTCTTAAGTATATACAATGCACTCCATATATATATATATATAACTCAAAACTCAGTCAATTACTATACATCCACTACAGCACTCAAAACTTTATTTATCACCCTCTAATAAACATAAATGGCGTCTTAAACACACGCATTCAACAATGTTTGCAGCAGTACTTGTGAAACCAACTGTGGTTTAAGCAGTTCACAGCTTCTTAATTTGCATTTTATTGCTTTCTAGGACATTCTAGTCTCTAATTCCTCTGTTTTCATGTTACAGCGTCTGTCACCAGCTCACTAGCTGTATTCAGACCTCCCGTTTGACACACACAACCACACACTCCCCCTAAAAACCCACAAAAAACTATCCCTAAAAACACACACAAGAACCCTTAAAAAACTTCATTCATTTATTTATTATTATTTTAAACCCTTAAGATGTTGTGCTGTGTTTCCTCTGTGCCAGCTGCAACCTATATTAACATAAAGCCAAACTGTAAACAAGTCTGTCAAATCTAACTATTTATATATTATCTGACTAACCGAAAAACCACTTACAATCTTCTAAAGTCCTCCTTAACCCAACAAACATCAAACGACTTACACCTATATGTATCACTCAAAGTCAACCACAGTACCTGATAAACACCAAATGTAACTGTGTATATTATCTCAAACTGAAACAAAACCCATCTAAAAATCCTAAAACATCTTAGTTTGATTAAATTATCTCAAATTCAATTTCAGTTCTCAGAACCCAAATAACGGTCCTAAGTATCAACAGTTTATGTATCCTATCTCAAAACCCCGCAAAAGTCATACAGTCATGGCAAGAAATAAAACTTTACTTACAATATTGTCATAAACAAAACCAGCGTCTTAAATACAGCCATCAGCAATGTCTAGCAGTCTCTATAAACTTCCTCATCCTCTATGCACCTCTCAGCTTCCTTATTTGCATTTTCACAGACACACACAGTCTAAAAATAGTACCAGCCTGACTCACAGACTCCTCTGACACACAATTTTACCCAGACGTCTTTATAATTACAACTGCAGTATTAGGCCTGACATTTTAAACCTACACAATTTCGACAAATTTTAATTAACCCTCCAAGGGACAAACTCCAAGTTTTTTATTGTCAATATCCCAGTATCAGGTCCAACCTGTATCTGGTCTAATTGCTAAAGTTCCTAAGTCAATTTAAAAGCGTCCAACGCCCAAGGTCCAACCTTTGCTACCCAAAAAAGTGCAAACACCGTTCCAAACGGTAAAGTGGTCCAACCACTAGTTATTCTGGAGTGCCCCAAGCTCCACAGTGACCAACTGACTATCCCTCAACTGAGGACAAGGTCTAAGCGTCCTTGACCTTGGCAAGCGTTACCTCTGAGCAATGCACTTCTTAGAACATCCCACAGTTCCGTTCTACAGAAATTTAATTATGTTTTTAAAGACATCCTATGAAACCACCAAACCGACTTTATTGATGTCCAAGCCCAGCTTTATATTCAATTATAACTGTATGACCATATACAGATTTCAAATGACCTATTTCCTAAATTCAGTAGTCCAACTACTTTAACTTGTCCTTTACCTATTTCCGTTACTTTTACCTATTCCTATTTAGTAGTCCAACTACTTAAATCCTTGTAGCAGTCCAACTGCTTTTCCTTTAATCAGTACTGTCACTTAACCTTACATTATCATTACTTCAACTTCAATTCTCATGAGATTTTCACCAAAATCAAAACAGACCTTTACCAGTAATTTTCAGTGAGTAGACTTTCAATTTTGTAATCGTCAATCTGGCACAGTTTGGAAATAATTCAACAGGTAGTGCCTTACCTTTAGATAAGCCGGCTTATGTCAACTCACTTCGACCACTGACTCGCGTCTGCCTGTTTGAGCACCTTGGACCCTCTCAGTCTCAATCTCCAACTTTCTCCCTCTCTCAACCCTCGGCCAATGCACCAAATGTTACGGGTTCGAAATTGAGGACGAGAGTAAAACAATGATGGTCCAGAAGAGGTCGGTCAAACAATTGATTTTAATGAATGCACGCAGCGTGGAGAGGTGCAAACTGCAAAACATCAGTTGTACATCTCTGCCCAAAATACACTCTAGATTGCTTTTATCCCATCAGGGTATTGTAACGCCCCCTCTTGCGTTTACAGTCACATAATTTGCATGTACAGAACATTCATGTATTTTAAGAGATAACTGCAGACACAGAAGTTCCCCATCCATCCAAATATGGTGAAGATCTCAGGCCTTTGAGGTCCCCATGGACTGGACATCCTTTCGTCACCTGTAACTAAGCAAACTCAAATACCACAAGAAGCTGAATACATTCAGGCCTTTGCTCAGCTACTATTTTACTGTAACAATATACTCAGGGTCTGAGTTATGATATATATATATTAACTCAATCATTTTAAAGTAGTTATAACTGCACCTGTAATAAACATGTTACTATTTGATTATGATAACCCCTGTAATACTAATTATAACATAATGCCAACAGCTTCAATAAATGCTTTGATGAAATGATAATTAATGTAATGTTAAGGATGATGGTTATATACAGTTCAGCAGTGACCTAATTTCTTTAAATATTACACCTGCCCTGACAAATTCAATGTACAGAACTTGTTTTGAAGTAAGAAAGAAAAGGCCCTGATCCTTTATTTATCTATTTCCTCAATGTAAAGGAGGACTATTCATGGGTGAGGCTTCATCAGATTCCATTGCTGTTGTCACGGCAGTGGTGTGACGTCACAATTATGTCTGAACAACTACCGGAAGTTACAAAGTGCTTGTAAAAATAGAAATAGTACAAATTTAAATAGAACAAGTAGGATAAAAAAATAAATAAACAAGAGTAACAGGAAAAACATAACTACATGTCAAACATTCATAAAAGCTTTTTAATGTTAAAAAAAGAGCATCAAGAAGCAACACTTAAGGCAATAAAGTTCCTGACCTCCATGAACTGTTCTGTGACAAAAAGACCACTATGGGGTCTGTGAGATTATTATATTATCTTATGCCACGTTATACCCCTAATTAAAGATTGTGAAATCATTATGTAGTTTTAGTTTGCATTATTCTCCTGACTTAGAAGAAGGTGATAACTATTACATTTATTAAACTGATTTGTATCACATTAGACTGCTGATTTATTGTGAATGAATGATATTGTTTTATGATGCATTATACTGCTGAGTTATAAGAAATACTGTTTTCAGAGAGTCATGGCCTTATTTGTCTGATTAGAAAAGAACAGAACATACTACACAGGAAGCCAAGGTCGTAACTTAGGCTCACTGAGAGAGAGAAAGAATGTGGATGTTTAGGTTTTATGACTTTGGAGGGGGGCTGAAGCTATAAGAATGTGAGAAACGCTCAGACACTTCGTGATCAGGCGGACACCCTCCTGCGCTCATCTCCCCTCCGGATGGTTTATGCTCAAAAGTGATGTATGGAATAATAAGAATTGTATGGAATAAAATGATTGTTGATTGAGCATTTATACACCAAGTGTTGTCCTTCCTTCAGCCCAAAGATGGAAGAATTGGGAGAATTTAACAGGTCACCTGTCCAAATGACAAGTTTTGTGGTTTATTTAGATGAAACTTTGCAAAGCTGTGCTGCCTTGTTCTTTTGAAAGATAACAGGCTTCTCATGGCAGCCCTTCCAGCCATTTTCTAATTGTACTGTCATGAGCTTTAGGATAATAACAGAGAAATTTATAGAAAGTAATAGAGCCAGTGATGAAGCTCTTTGTTTTCGTTTTGTTTTATTTGCAATTTCTCTAATTCTTGCATAATCTGACCTTCCAATAAGATTGTGGGATTGTGCAGAAAACAAGCACCAAGCAGTATATCAGTGAAAAGCCTGGTTAAAGAAAGAAAAGACTTTCTTTCTTACATATCTGCCTTAATTTGTATCTCCATCAATGATATTATTGTAAGTGATCTCAGTCCTCAAATTGTCAGTGTTGTCTTCAGGTCTTTAAATCCAGTCTCCATATTTCTTCCACGTTTCAGTTACAGTGGTAGAAATAATTTTTTGACCTCTTGAATAATTTGTATGTTTCCTCACATACAGAGAAATGAACAGTCTCTCATTTTTATGGTAGTTTAATTTTAATGGAGAGGGACAGAAAACCCAGGAAAAAACACATGACAAAAAAGGTGTAAATTGCCCGTCATTGACTGAAACAGGTGTTTGAGCCCATTCAACACAGTCAGATTAGTGGCTCTGTAAGAGTGATACATTTATGGACTATGGATTTGATATTGTTACTGTACATTACATTATGGTGTTTACAATAAAAACAACTATACTTTTATTTTGCATGTGTTTTTATTTTCACATTAAATGCATGAAGAGAACAGAAGCATCATATCAGTCTTTGGATCAGATAAAACATCTTTGCCCTTTACAATGATATTTTACTTCAAAATGATAGGTAAAAATCAGCAACAATTTTCATCAATGATTTTTGTAATTCAGTTCTCAACACATGCTTTATCTGAGTGTTTGAAATTTTGTGTTTATTCAGTGTGTTAACCTTCAAATTTCACAGTCACGTTACACGCAATTGTGAACATCCAACTTGCTGCTCCCTCAACACTGCCAAACAATAAAGGGACAATCCAAGACAGACATGCTGCACCTACAGTAAAATCAGATTAGACACCATTAGCTGTTTGTTATACTTGTTCAACATGAGCAAAGCTTTTATTTTTCCATCTTCACCCCGATACATAAATTATTTTAGTCATGAACATTTATTTATAGAGACGTGTCCAATAAGAGCATTTCATATGTTGACATGTTCTTAGATAAACATCAAAAGCGAAGTGGACTAAACTATTACTATTTTGAATTTACCTGAAGCTGATCTTGTTCCCGCTCGATCAGAAAACATGTCTGTTTGTTTGGTTTTGTTTTACACACATTTAGAGAGAGAGAGAGGGAGAAAGAGAATATATAACAATTTTTTTTACCCCAGTTCTGCAAGATTGCTATGAGACCTGCTCCACCTACATTAGCGAGTGCTAAGTGTGGAATCAGGTTGGCAGGGGTCAGAATCACAGTTCCATTAGGTCCTAGATTAAAAACAAAAAACAAAAACAAACTTATATTAAAGATTTTCATATCAAAATTATGCCGTGGTGATGTGATGGCATACCTGGAGACCCAAGGACTGCCCTGCCTGTTAATGAAATACAAAAAGATATCAAATAAAATCTTTACAGTAACAATAATAATTCATATAGACTGCGTAATATATATATATATATATATATATATATATATATATATATATATATATATATATATATAATAACTTACTTATTGTCCTCAGTAAACATCAACACCAGGCTTTTTTTAATGTTAGCTGAACTGTGGCACATCAGTCAACTTCAGGTTAAAGACCCCTGAGTACACTTGAAATCATTATGGAGAGCAGAGTAAAGTGACCTTTAGTGGGATTTTTAATCTTGTTTTTTTAATAATCATACTGTGTATAATATAAGTCTGCAGATGTGGAAGTTGGAGCACCACAGCTTGCAGCACACAGCACTGTGCTGATTCATAATAATGCAAGAAGGAATTTCCTCCTAAGCAAACAGTACATGCAACAAAAGAAAAACAGGTCATTTAAACTAACCTGCCCTGAGAAATTAAATGTAAAGAACTTGTTTTGAAGAAAGAAAGAAAAGGCCCTAATGCTTTATTCATCTGATTCCTGAATGTAAAGGAGGACTGTTCATGGGCGAGGCTTCATCACATTCCTTTGCTGTTGTCACTGCAGTTGTGTGACGTCACAATTATGTCAAACAGCTACCAGAATCAAATCAAATCAAGTCAAAATGTTTTTTAAAATGTTTTTTTTTTATTTGATTCTCAAATCATCCTTTAATCTGAGTGTTCGACATTCACACATAAGAATAAAGTTTCATTCAGGCGATTGAGATTTGTCACAGCAGGAAACATTTATAGGTCAGTTTGTGTTTATTCACTGTGTGAATCTTCATATATCACAGTCACGTTACACACGGTTGAGAGCACCCAAGCCACTGCTGCTCCAGCACTGCCAAACACTAAAGTGGCAGCCCATGACAGACCTGATGCACCTAAATTGAAATCACATTAGACACCATTAGCTGTTTGTTATACTTGTTCAACATGTGCAAAGTTTTAATTCTTCATAAAATAATTTATGAATCTTTATTTATAGAGACGTGTCCAATAAGAGCATTTCATATCTTTGACATTTAGATAAACAGCAACAGTCAAAGTGGACTAAAATATTACAATTTCTAATTTATCTAATTTATCTGGCAGTAATCCTGCATAATGATGTAGGTTGGTTTTTTTTTAAACAGTAACATATTCATCTTATGATTGTGGAAACCACATAAAAAATGAAAGAAAAATTTATTTGCAATGATCCAAATAGTCTCATTGCAGTAACAATGGGCTCTGCACAATAACAAATTATGTTTAGTAATAACTTCATTATTAACAAACCTGGGGCAGCACGGTGGCATGGTGGTTAGCAGTGAAGCCTCACAGCAAGGTCCTGAGTTCAGTTCCACCTTTCTTTCTATGTGGAGTCTGCAGGTTCTCTCCGGGTACTCTTGCTTCCTCCCACAGTCCAAGAGCTCAACTACACAGTCCAAACACATGCAGTTAGTGGGGCTATGTCAGTTGGAAAGTCTGAATTGCCCATATGTGTGAATCTGACTGTGAACGATTGTGTCTATGTGTTAGTGATCCCTGAGACAGACTCAGTACCCTGCCTCTTGCCCTAAAACAGGTGGGATTGACTCAAGTCCCACCCCCGTGACCCTGAAAAGGATAAGCAGAAGATGGATGAAGTTTTGACTTGTGGTTCTGGGTTTGTTATTTGTTCTTTTAAAGTATAAGATCATGTATCTTCTTGTTCCTGAGTGTGTTCTTTTCTAGTTCCTCAGAGTTTGTCATTTATAGTTCTTGTTTTATTTTGTCAGTTCCCCTTTTGGGTCCGGTCTGTCCTTTTCTCGTCTCGTCTCCATGTTTATTTACCTTCTGTCTCCCCACTCAAATCCCATGTTTGTCTAGTCTCACTGTGTTCTGTCCACCTTTCACCTCCAGGCTGGACTTGTCATATAATATAAATATTATTTCTCAAATGTTCTGAATGGAGGGTTTACAGGAGTGTTAGATTTAAACTTACTGAACAAGTCTTTAACTTTTCTGCCTTTTGGTTCGAAGTCATCTGCTACATCATGGAGGAATGTTGGCTCTCATGAGCTTGGTTTCCCAAGTTTTTTCCTTGTACTAATCCCGTGTCTCTGTGTTTTCTGCTATCACAATTTAAGATTATTATTCAACCTATCTGCAGTTGCCTCACAACTGCTGGTCATTACATACCACTAACCTGAGATTCTGCTGGCTCTTTTCTTCGGAAACATCTACAACATGGAACTCCCATGGGTCAGGCTACTTTGTTTCTAATTTTCTGCTCAGTTTTTTTGTTCCCTTTGTACTTTGCTCTCAGGTTTCACCTGTCATTTCCAAACAGCAGGTAAAATGCCAAAATTTTGCCCTTAACTATCTGCTATACACAGATGCTGCTACGTATCTCTGTTGTAGGCAACTGAAGTGACTGGCAGCCTTCACAGGAAATAAATGAAATCCTCAATTATCCTAAACATCAACAACAGGTTTTGTTTGGTTTTTTTTATCTTAGTTGGACTGTGGCACATCAGTCAACTTCAGGTTAAAGGCCCCTGAGTACACTTGAAATCATTATGGAACACACAGTAAAGTGACCTTTAGTGGGATTTTTAATCTTGTTTTTAATTATAATCATACTGTGTTTAATATAAGTCTGCAGATGTGGAAGTTAGAGCACCACAGCTTGCAGCACACAGCACTGTGCTGATTCATAATAATGCAAGAAGGAATTTCCTCCTAAGCAAACAGTGCATATACAACAAAAGAAAAACAGGTCATTTAAACTAACCTGCCCTGAGAAATTAAATGTAAAGAACTTGTTTTGAAGAAAGAAAGAAAATGCCCTAGATTCATAATAATGCAAAAAGGAATTACCTCCTAAGCAAACAGTACATACAGCAAAAGAAAAAACAGGTCATACAAACAACCTGCCCTGAGAAATTAAATGTACAGAATAATGTACGGATAAAAATTAAATCATAAATAAACAAGAGCAATAAAAAACATAACTACATGTCAAACATTCATAAAAAACTTTAATATAAAAAAAGGTATTAAGAAGCGATTTGTAAGGCAAGAGTGAAGTTTCTATTCTGACCTCCATGAACTGTTCCATGACAGAAAAAAACATTTTGGTCTCACCTGTCCAAACAACATTGTTCCAGAGGTTGTGCAGTTTGTTCACATTAAACCTTACAAAGCTTTGTTTGTTTGTTTTTTAGAACAGGAATAAAACAACTCTGGAACACAAAAGAGGAAATTTAGATAAATATTATAGAAAAGTAAATAGCAGATTTAAATTTTATTATTATTTTAACTTAATACTTTTTCAATATTTTACTAATTTAACAAGCTCATCCTGCTAGGTTTGACTGCAAAATGTAATTACTTATTTAATTATGTTTTACATAATTACTTATTTTCTTGAAGAAAAACATATTAGAGATGACATTTCCCGTTACACCAGTTTAAAACTTTTTGATATGAAACTTTTCTAATAAACAAATAAAATAAACAAGAGCAATAAAAAGCATAACTACATGTCAAACATTCATAAAAGCTTTAATATAAAAAACATGTTAAGAAGCGACTTGTGAGACAATAAAAAGTTTCTATTCTGACCTCCATGAACTGCTGACAGAAAAGGAAAAATATACACTGAAATTGTTGTGCACAAACGTAGTACATTGCTTATTAGTGATATCATTATAAAACAAGTAAAATTATAAAAGAAGTAAAATGACTGTTTGGTCTTGTTCAAGGTTAAAAAGGTTAAAAAGGTTAAAAATCCAGCTACTGAAAAATTTAGCTTATGCATCTTTGTCTCCCCCTGCTGACAAAAGGAAGAATCTTTTTGGCCTGTGTCACAGGGAGGCCTGTGACCTCTAAGCATACTGCAGCGTTTTGTGTATACTGCTGCCACATTACTTCTGAAGTCAAAAAGAGAGTTGCTTAAAATACTAGTTTTAGGATTTGAACTAATTTCTTTCTCACTTCTTCTCCAGATTGCACCTGGCCTGCATCTGGTAAAAACATAGCAACAGCCAAACCAGTCGGGTTTTGGGACTCGTTTTATGGTAAAGTTCCTTGGAGGGAAGTTACCAAGTGTCATGAAGGAGGAGGAGTTTGGTATGAGTTTGAAGAATCTGTTGATTTTAGACATTTACAGTGCGTGGGGATTTTCTAAATATATGTATATTAATGTTCCCATTGTTTAACTAATATAATAAGAAATTTAAATGACAGATTGAACAATCCTATAAAAGTGTTTACTCTTAATTTGATATTTCATTGTTGTTTCAGACAGTGGGAGGAGCCTCTCACTATATAGTCAGGCGCTCCATCTCCTCTCCAGAGCTAGCGTGGGCCAGGTTATGATGGTGAACAGAACATAGTGGCTTTATTGTCAGGGGCCCCATTAAAGGGGGTTTCGCACAGTGTTCCTTGATTAGTTCAGTTTAGTTCAGGATTATCTTGCAGTTGCAGATGTGTTTTTTTCCCCCTTTTGTTTCCTTGTAAAGCTTTTCCAGTTTCATTTTTCTTTAGTTGGCTCAACTATTCTGCAGTGTAAATTAAACACACTAAAGCACAGTTGTGAAGAAAGGAATAAATCAATGGACTGTCAATCAACTATTTTTTTTCTGCCTCAACCACTCAGATAACCTTCACAGCCTCTAATTATTTTTCATTTGTAATTTATTTTCTCCATGGTAGGTCAGAGTTCACTCTACCACTGTTAGTGCTAACTTATATGTTAAAGTGGGGCAGCGCTGTTAATGTTGTTCATAAGTGGCAGAGAATCTCAAATTCAGTGTTTCAAACAGCTCAACAAATATCACCTGTGACCTGCTCCCCCTGAGCCACAGCCACCCCATATGATGATGAGTTCATGATGAGGTGAACTGAAGAGGAGGAGATGAACCGGTGCTGTTAGGGTGAGATGGATGTTTCTTGCACAGTCCTTTGGTGCTGCAGGCAGGTACTATCCAGGTACAGAGAGAGAAAAGATGGAGCTGTTGGTGACGTGTAGCACTGTTAATGAATTTTAGAAAGTGAGTTATGTCTAGGCTTAAGTTTTTGTGTCTGTGTTAAAAGGACAGGGATTTACAGAATCCCATTTGTTCAAATTTACATTAATAAATATGGTTATGAAATAAGTAATGAAATAAATACATGCTACAATAATTAGCTGTATGAGTTTAGCTTTGAGTGTATGTCCCTAAGATCAACTCACATCAATTCAATTGGCCTAGATTTTGTCAGGCAAAGTTGCAGAACATTTAAAGTGGATTATATAGGCTAGGTATCATTACAAAGAACAAATAGTCTGATGTCTTGTATTCATTGTGAAAGTATACTAGGTACACTACTTTTTATTTCGATTTTACAACCACATTATGTTTTAGTATTGTCGATAACACCCTGAATTTGATTTGGTATCAGATTGGAAAGAAATTCAGTGATATTGCACAGGCTGTAAATCATCCATGATACATCATGTAACATCTGCTTATATCCTACTAAATTCTGCTGTCTAAATCCACAAAGAGCAGTAAACCTTAGAGGAGCAGGTGTAGTAGCACATGTGAGCTCATCACAGCCTGTATACAAAGAAAATCATAGTGGAGCTTATTAGTGGAGCGCACTAGTTGCCAAACCATCTAAGTGGTCCGAACTTTTTATTCACCAGAGAAAATTGGGAAAGCCAAATTGGAGTTGAAAAAATAAAAGTAGTAAATTCATCTTGCAAAATTACATGGTTTTGGTCAACAGCTGCATTAAAACAGGTGAGTCAGAAAAACAATTAAAAACAAAAGACAAATGTCATGGACTCAATGTGAAAGGATTTTTACACGAGAAATTTGCATCTGAATTTTGTCTTTATTTCTTATTTCTTTCTATTTCTTTTTCCCACAATCCACCCAATTCTAGGGTTCCCACGTGTAAAGTCTTACTTTAAACCTAAATCATAAGTACATTTTTGGACCTTCACAGCCCATCAATGGTAAAAGACAAAACAGTGATCCCATTATTGTTTACAGGGTTTTTACTTCCATTTTGAAACAGAAAAACAGCAACACATTTGTCCCACTCTTAACCAGATTTCACATCGGACAGCAACATAGGTCTCATTCAACACCAACTTGCTTTACATTCATTCACAGAACAATAAAGTGCAACAGCATCAACACAACTTCATGACAAAATTAGACAGACAGAGGCAGACAAATAAAAATTTGGGACACTGAACTTTCGGCACTTCAGGAGGAAGTAGTAGAAATTAAAACTGCACATGGTAACTGTTAGTAAACGCTGAATATATTTAGACTTCTCTCTGTCATCGTGAACGAGGAGAAACATTAAATAAATAAAAAGTAACGTATGTATTTTCAAAAATATTAAATCTTAAGGTACATTCATGTAACCTACATATACAGCATATATACCACCAACATGCAAAAGTCACATAAACGTATACATCATAAAACAACAGAAGACAACAACAGAAGGCACCAGCTTGCAAAACTCAAACATGAAGACAAGAATTAAAGTGAATGAATCGCACAAATGCACAAAACAAAAATGTATCCTTCATGGTTCTTTAGTATCCTGGAGTCTAAATATTATTATTTAGAAATAATTATAGATTCTAATAAATTTATCCTTTAGAGTTGTATGAGTATTTCTAATACTTTGAAATAGCTTTTTCTCTTTTATAAGATATGTCACTTAAAATTATAGCAGTAAAGAAAATAAATATCTGTTTGGTAGAGAAGATGAATCACCAAGAATAAATGTTAAATTGAAATACTACTTTAAGCACCAGGTTATAATAGGACATCATCTTGATTAAGGGTTTTATAACTAATGACTTTTAATAGTGGTGCCTGAATCATTTATTCAGATTTAGTAGAACAGAATGAGCTGATGATGAATTCATGTTGACTAGAATATCTTTGTGGAAAGTTCATTCTTTATTCTGTCAATAAATTCTGTGTTTTATTCTGTTTTATAAAAAAAAATTGTTAACAGCATTTTCAACAGCAATCCCTGTTATATAGTTAAAAGAGTTTTTTATAACCTGGCAACATAAACATTTAATGTCTGTTTGATATCTTAATATAAATCGATAAGATTAATTAATAAAGCCATTTGATACAACCTGTAATTTTTTTTACTTACTGATAAAAATAATAATTACGTGTTAGCGAAAAATAAATGTTTTGATAAATATTAACATATATATTTTTAATTATAATCCAGGACAGCATACTTTGTCTTCCAGTAGTAAAATCATTCTAAATGCCAAAGGTAAATGCCCCTGTATGCTGTGCTCCTGCACAGAGATACCTCAGCTATTTGGATGCATTAGGAGTCTCTTTGTCCTTTGTTCCCTTTTTTACTACTCTCTGAGCGATCCCATATGGCACATGGCATGCCACTGTTCCCATTTCTGCTGCCCCCTCCACGTGAAACATTTGGTCATCGAAGAAGATATGTGGTCTGATCTTCTCCAGCATTGGGCCTTTGGGCGCGCCGGCAAGAAAGAGAGCTTCATCGATCTCCAGACCCCAGGAGCGCAGCGTTTTTAGAGCTCTGGTACCAGAACTGGCTGCACTCCGAGCTGTCACGAGGTAGGTTCGGATAGGGCAGTCCATCCGTTGACCTTTGCCGTAAAATTTCTTCTGGAGCTTTCCTAAAACCTCCAGGAAGCCCTTCAGTGGCCCCTGCAGAAAGAAGCACAGATTCATGGACATTAATCTTTCTACACATATACGTGACTCACTACATGTTAGACACACTGTGACTGAATTCAGGCCAACTGAGCTCAATGTGTAGATTTTACAAGCTGATTTAATTTTACGCTGTGTAAAATGTAAGCAAAAAGAAGGAACATCCAACGATTTGTAAATCTCTGAAAACCATATTTTATATTAGATGTTTAAACTGAGAAACAAAAATCCAAGCTTTCTTGTTTCAATAACGATCTGTAAACATCTGAGAACTGAGGAGAACAGCCGCTGGGCTTTTGGAAGAGGAATGACGTCCAATTCTTGTCTGATGTAAGATTCTTGTCATGTTTTTCATTTCATGATGCACGGCACACAGAACAGTGGTGTTTAGAGATCACTGTTTACATATGGCTTCGTCTTTGTGTGCTTTCTGTGGATAACACTTTGAGCTGTGTTCACAGACTGTTTCTGATATTACTTCTCAGAAACAGAATCTCTGCCT
The DNA here is from genome assembly GCF_036321145.2 of Pelmatolapia mariae. NCBI lineage: Eukaryota > Metazoa > Chordata > Actinopteri > Cichliformes > Cichlidae > Pelmatolapia > Pelmatolapia mariae. The sequence goes on from NC_086241.1 coordinate 47,278,139, forward strand.
CTCAAAGGTGGCCTTTTTATACCCAGTCATGTTACGGACCTGTTGCCAATTAACATAACTGGTTGCAAAATGTTACTCCAGTTGTTTCTTTTTACTGCCACTGACTTTTCTAGACTTTTCTTGCCATCTTCACAACTTTTTGTTAAACAAGTTACTGCCATCTAACTCAAAATAAGCTGTTTTTCATAAAAGTAAAATGTCTCACTTTAAAAATTACATGTTTTCAATGGTGAAAAAATGTGGAGATTTTGGTTTTCATTTACATTTTACACAGCTTTCCAACTTTTTGGGAATTTGGGTGGTTGTTGTAATTCTATAAGAAATTAAAGTGTTATTTGACTTTTAGTGTCCCTTCCTATCATTCTCCAATGGAAAAATGTCTTGCTGTGTATACTGTACATGGTCTAGAGGCTTGTTTTCATGCGCCTTCTCGTGCTCAAAGAACTTGTCCAGTCCATGGGCCTTGCAAATCCGCTCAGACTCATCTGAGAAGAGGACGGCATCTCCATCAAAGGCAACACGGAGCTGAGTGTCCGACACTTCCTTCATCTTCTCCGGAGTAAACATGATGGCTGCTGCTATACCTGGTTCACATATTTGACAGAGGTTATCTAAAATTAGCTGTATGCATGGACACTGATTACACAGGTCTGCAACCAAAAAACTACATAGGATTTTTTCTTTTCTTTTTTTTACTGTTTCTTATAGATTTTTACCAATTGAAACCGGGAAAAATATTTTTAAATTCCATCTTGTCAGGTTTTTCTTGCAAAACTCATGTTTTTAGTGTAATTAAGCGAAAATTTCCCTTTTTCAACTGAAATCTGGTATCCTATACTTGAGTAAAAAAAATTATCCAATAATGATTTCTTATATTAATTTAACATTTCTGAGAGCAAGACAATTATAAATATCAAGAATATTGACAAGGAACATTACAGACATGAGAATATTAACTGTAACAGGCTGCATACATGGTTGACGCATGCACACTGGTGTCCCAACAGGTTTATTTTGTTCATAGTGAAAGGTAAGGAATTTCAGAAAAATTATGCATAGTTAATTGTGTTAATTGTGTTTTGCCAAAAAATATATATATATATGTGATGAAGGGAAATGGATTCAGAACTCTAAAAAACATCAAATTTACCAAAAATATCCCATGCAGCTGAATCTTTTTTTCTTTTTTTGCAGACCTGTGTTATCACACAGCAGAGACTGGCACTTACTGTTTTTTCATTTTTTAAGGGACTTTGTTTAGGGGTCAGTAATAGAAGCAGGTTGTGTACTCACCTTCTGCCAGAGCTTCACGAACCTTGACAGGGTCAGCAGACAGGTAAAGATTAGTGTGATAGGCCTTCAAGTATCCTATGGGACTGTTTCCTCCAGTCATACAGAAGCGCTCAATAAACAGCTCTGCAGAAAGGAGAAATCAAAAGCTAAGGAGGCAGTCAATAACACTGATCATAGATGATATATTCACACACACACACACATATGTGTGTACTTCCTCTGGAATATATCCAGAGGTGTGTCCCTTAAACTTGCATTATTTTTAAACGCCACCAGGGGGAGATAATTGTGTTTCAAAAAGACATTTTGCAGGACACTAGCAAAACAATCAAAACTACCCACTGTAGTCACTGTTTATGATTATTATGCTAATTTTTATCATTCGTAGTTTTTTCTTGCTTCTTTCCCATCAAGGTGAACTCCACTGTTCAACTGAACTTTTAATCAGTCAGCAATCTATCGATGCACAGTGTAACCCTCATGGGTTTACTAGTTGTCAGCTTTTGAAGGATTGCATGGATGCAGCGTAGGTTGCATATTTAATCCTTAACTCTGCATAACCAAATACCTATGCAAACAGACACCAATACAATGCTATGAATTCAACTTCACGGGAAACTGGACTATTTGTTAAAGCGGGCAGAAGTGAGGGGTTTTCATTAATTAGACAAACAATGCTACTTTAATGAAAACCAATAATTTAATAATGGAGCTGGACATGATTAAAATGGTCACTTTTACTTAACATTTAGGTGCAGAAAATATCCAGAGGCCTAACTGCTTTCTGTTTAATTACCAAAAAGGACAAAGTTAGGAGCTTGCAAGAGCTTAAAGACATGTTTGAACTGAAAAACCAGGATTTGTTTCGATACCTACAACTTCGAGATTATTACAATAAAGAAAAAGCTAAGACTGAGATGATTAACCCTTTAATTGAAACAATGTGTGTCACCTACCAACAAAAAACTACTAAACTAGTATCTAAACTATACTTCAATTTGATGACGAACCAACAATTTACCTCATTATATGTAAAGACAAAATGGGAACAGGAACTAAAACTATCAATTACAGATGAAATATGGTATCAGATGTGTGGTTCACTTCAAACATCTACAAATTCCCTACAGTGGCAGGAATTTAATTGGAAATGCCTTATTAGGTTTTTTTATCACTCCTCACATTAGGAGTAAGCAGTTGGGCATACAGCAGCCTTGTTGGAGAAACTGTGGTGAAATGGCAGCTAACCACTCCCATATCTTCTGGTCTTGCTCTAAAATTAACTCATTCTGGAAAACTGTGAGTGATACCGTACAAAAAGTCTTTGGTTACAAGGTTCCTGAGGACTGCACTGCATTATTTTTAGGAAATATTGATGATAAGGTTAAAAGAGAGGATTTATATTTAACTAAGATTCTTCTCACTGCAGCAAGAAAAGCCATTACCAGGCTGTGGCTTAAGCCTGAGGCCCCAACTTTCCTTCACTGGACAAGCATAATTCAAAGTGGAAAAATTAACTTTCACATTACGACTGAAACTACAGCTCTTTACTCAGAACTGGAAGAAATGGTCAATGTTTATCATTTCTGATGCAAGAAATGACTTTACTCTCTGAGAATTGGCTCTGATCTGGAAAGTATAACAATAACGACAAGTATTCCTCTTTGGATTTTTATGGATGTAACTCTTTTATTATATGCGTGCTTTATCTTTAGACCTGTATATAATCTGTATGAGGGGTTCAGGGGCGGAAACAGATATTACTGTCCTTTATATGGACAAACGTCCTAATCTCTAGAAATTTTCAACATGAAGGTTTTGGTATCACAAAGGAATCTTAAATTTATTTTATTTTATAACTAAGTTCTAACTTGAAATAGGGTTTCTGCAGCTGAGCTAACCTCCTATTCACTGTAACTCCTCCACTGCCTCCTTTTGTCTTTATAATTGTTTTGTTTTGTTTTGTTTTTACTTTCTATGATTACTATACAATGTCCTTTGAGTACATTCTGTTTGTTAAAAAGGAAAAAAATGCTAATAAAAAGAGATCTGCAAAAAAAAGAAAATATCCAGAGGAGGGAGAGCCGGGAAAAGAAGGAAAGTGCCATGATTTTGTGATTTTCTTAAGTGAGTATGGTAATGGGGTGCTAAAGAGCCAGGACCCAAACTCTCACCACTTATTATTGTGGTCATACTATGGGGTTGGGATCATGAGAAACATCCCACTATAACCACTGTCAGTCTCTATTCATCCAGTGTGGCTCGAGTGACTCCTTAAACTGAGCCGAGTGGAAGTCTATTGACACGCTTCAACCAAGAAATAAACAAAAGGGGCTTCGGTTAAATAGTGAAGCCTCACATTACAAGAGATTCTTAGATTACAGTCAGTTCTTTTCCTCTTCTCTTTCTTTCTATCCGTCCTTTTTCCTTTTATTTAGTCAACAGAGGATACTGCAATGCCTTGAGGAGAGTCTGTGAGCACACTTTTGTGCCTGTGTGACCTGGGAAGGACTTGGGTCGTAAAATAACTGACAGTGTGGGAACAGAGGCGGCCAGCTGTGGAGAGCAGCTGGAGAAGAATATGAGTCAATACCAAAGTTCAAAGTTCAGTTTTTATAAAGAGCTAGGCATAAAATTCTCAAATGTATTTTAAGGGTGTATTTGTTAAGGGCTTAGGGGCTCCAGTTACTTGTTACAATCATATGGAATAAAACAAAAAGTCAGTTTTTGTTATTTTTTTTTTGCTAAATCTGTGTTTCAGAAAGAAGGATTATCCAGGGTATGCTCAAAATCATTAGCTAATGAAATGTCAGTCACAACTCTTTAGCCAGCAAGTGTGCAGTTTCACAGTCAGATCTGCGCCCTGCATTGATCCAGTTGAGGCTTTATAATGATGCATCGCAAACCAGCAAGTGATATGATGGTCGCTATGTTGATTGTTTGTAGTGGTTATTTTATCAGTCTGCATCTGTGCATGGCACCCAAACAGTACATAACACGCTAAGAATGCTAAGTTAACAAGCTCGTTAGCATTCTACCCGCATCCAAATATGGTCAAGCTACTAGATACAGATAACACTTTAGTAAGGGTTTCAAAACACATGCCAATAGGTAATATATATGGTGGCTATGTCCAGCTCTTCTTTACTATCTATTGTTTGAATCCTGTGAGCTTCAGATGTATATTAAATGTTGTATCTACATTAAAGCAAAACTTAATCTTTTCCAAAATGCTGATCAACTGTTTGTGCTTGCTTTTTCATGACTGCTCTGTAGAAAGTATTAACAATCCTATTTCTACTTTATTTACACCACTTTCTTAAGATATTACAGTGAATTTTTAAATTGCTCATTTATCTTGAATATATGAAACGCTTGATTAAAAATTAATAAATTGACACGCATTTTGACTTTTTTTAGATCTTATTTTAGGGGAAACAACATCATGCAATACTTTCTAATGAATTTTATCCATTTATTCCAATATTCTTACTTTTTTTTTTTTTTTTTTTTTTTTTTTTTGTCTTTTTCTGTAGGTACAACATATGGACAAGACTACTAGAATACATGTACAGGAGCTGTTTATGGCATGAAGCTGATAGTGACAGAGGAGGTTTTAATTCTGGCAGAATCAGCAGAGAACTGGTGACTTTTACACAGTTATACCCCTCAGCACTCAGCGAATCCACTCATGTAGCTTTACATGGTCTGCTACTTTGTGTCTCAGTTCCTGAAAACTTCTGGTTTGTAATAATACCACTTCCAGTTGATGGTGGAATATCTAAAAGTTAAGAAATTTCATCAACTGATTTCTTGCAATGGTGGCATCCTCTTACAGCACCACGCACGAGTTCACAGAGCTCTTTAAAACAACCCATTCTTTCACAAATGTAAAGGCAGGCTGCGTGGCTATGTGCTTGATTTTACAACACCTGTGGCAATGGGACTGAAAACACCTGAATTCAAAGATTAAAAGGTGTGGACCAATACTTTTATGTATAATGAAAGGTTATGTAACCAAATAATTTAAAAAAAAAAAGCTATAACCACATATAAATTCTACATGTTGCACCTTTAAAGGTCTAATTAAAAAGACGACTGCTGAAAGAGAACAGATAAAAGGACATGTCACCCAGATGCCCCTGGAACTCACGGTGGTGATTAATGGTATTGATGAGTCTTAGGCCCACATTTGCGTGGTTGTTGGTCATGAGCACAACATCAAAGAGCTCCTCGCTCTCGGGGTAAAGCTCCCTCAGTTTAGCGTTCACAGCCTCCAGAGCCTGGGAACACGAGCAGACATGTTTCAGTTATACAAACAGGGTAATTCTGTATCCCCGCAGTGGGATGGAAACGTGTGAATGTGTTTGAGTGGGTTTGTGGTTTTGTATTCATCCACCGCCTCCAGAGACACGACCTAACACTGACAACAGTGAATCTCTCTCTGCGTTAGTGTGCATGTGTGTGTGTGCTTGTTTCTCCAGCTCTTTGCCTTCCCAGTCTCTGACCTTGACAAAGGAGAAAGCAGGTCCGGGGCTGAACGGCTCCGTTTCGTGCTCCACTTGGTACTTGATGTACTCTTCCATGCCTTGCTGTTCATAGATATGCTGCTCCTTCTCCATGTTGAAGAGGACTCGAGATGACACGGCGATGGTGATGGCATTTTCAGGCTTGGGCTGGAGCGTGAATGAGAGGAGCATTCTGAATGAGAGGAGCTGAGATTGTTACCCAGTTGGGTAGAGAGCTGTATTTTATTTTTTTTTTCCTGAACGTAGGCACAAGGGACATTATAATTTTATAAGAAAATGCACAAGATCCTGATGAAACCGTTATGTTATTGACCTTGCCTGGCATGCAACAGTAGATAAACCAAGTGAGCTGATGTGACAGAATAGAAGTGACAGCGTGATATAACATACTTTCCTCAGAGCCTGATAGTGTAGGTTGTAATATTTAAAGAAATTAGGTCACTGCTGAACTGTATCTAACCATCATCCTTAACATTACATTAATTATCATTTCATCAAAGTGTTTATTGAAGCTGCTGGCATTATGTTATAAGTTATATTATAGGGGTTATCATAATCAAATATTAACATGTTTATTACAGGTGCAGTTATAACTACTTTAAAATGATTGAGTTAATATATATATATCATAACTCAGAGCCTGAGTATATGGTTACAGTAAAATAGTAGCTGAGCAAAGGCCTGAATGTATTCAGCTTCTTGTGGTATTTGAGTTTGCTTAGTTACAGGTGACGAAAGGATATCCAGTCCATGGGGACCTCAAAGGCCTGAGATCTTCACCATATTTGGATGGATGGGGAACTTCTGTGTCTGCAGTTATCTCTTAAAATACATGGATGTTTTGTACATGCAAATTATGTGCTTGTAAACGCAAGAAGGGGCGTTACAATACCCTGATGTTATAAAAGCAATCTAGAGTGTATTTTGGGTAGAGATGTACAACTGATGTTTTGCAGTTTACACCTCTCCACGCTGCGTGCATTCATTAAAATCAATTGTTTGACCGACCTCTTCTGGACCATTATTGTTTTACTCTCGTCCTCAATTTCGAACGCATAACATTTGGTGCATTGGCCGAGGGTTGAGAGAGGGAGAAAGTTGGAGATTGAGACCGAGAGGGTCCGAGGTACTCAAACAGGCAGACACGAGTCAGTGGTCGAAGTGAGTGGATATAAGCCGGCTTATCTAAAGGTAAGGCACTACCTGTTGAATTATTTCCAAACTGTGCCAGATTGACGATTACAAAATTGAAAGTCTACTCACTGAAAATTACTGGTAAAGGTCTGTTTTGATTTTGGTGAAAATCTCATGAGAATTGAAGTTGAAGTAATGATAATGTAAGGTTAAGTGACAGTACTGATTAAAGGAAAAGCAGTTGGACTGCTACAAGGATTTAAGTAGTTGGACTACTAAATAGGAATAGGTAAAGGTAACGGAAATAGGTAAAGGACAAGTTAAAGTAGTTGGACTACTGAATTTAGGAAATAGGTCATTTGAAATCTGTATATGGTCATACAGTTATAATTGAATATAAAGCTGGGCTTGGACATCAATGCAGTCGGTTTTGTGGTTTCATAGGATGTCTTTAAAAACATAATTAAATTTCTGTAGGACGGAACTGTGGGATGTTCTAAGAAGTGCATTTGTTCGGAGGTGACGCTCCCAATTTCCTGGGGACGCTCAGGATTTTCCTTTGGAAGGGATAGTCCGATTGGCAATCGTGGACAACTGAGGACGGTCCAAAATAGCTACTGATTGGATCAGTTGACCGTTTGGAACGGTGTTTGCACTTTTTTGGGTAGCAAAGGTTGGACCTTGGGCGTTGGACGCTTTTAAATTGACTTAGGAACTTTAGCAATTAGACCAGACACAGGTTGGACCTGATACTGGGTTATTGACAATAAAAAACTTGGAGTTTGTCCCTTGGAGGGTTAACTTAAAATTTTGTCTAAATTCTGTAGGTTATGCACTTTAAGGCCTTGTAAATATTATTTCTTTTATCAGACGTCTCTGTGTTATAATTTCTAGATATAATTTCTATGTTTGTATATAGGCTCTGTCTGCCACGGGCACTGCAGCAAGCTGGTTATTTTGAGAGTGTGTGTGTGTCTATGTAAATGAGGTGCCTGTGACTTTTTACAGTGACATTTCCTGTTTACTAATGAGCATATGATGACTGACTGCAGAGCTTGGGTTAAGGACGACTTATTGGTGTTTTAAGGGAAGAATTGCTTTTATTTCTACTTTGTTGGCATTACGGTTGTTAAATACGATGACTACTTATGATACATGTAGAATTGGAGTATGGGTTTTGCTTTACACGTCCTTGAACGACGTAATACTTGTTGAAAGTAATAGGACATGTGTTTTATTGACTCTTTGTACTGACACCGTGTTTTTTGACTAACATTTTATAACAGTTTGTGTAAATACACATGTTGGATTCAGGGTATTGTGTAGTTGAATATACATGGACAGGGGATGTTTATGACGTAACCTGTCGATGTCACGCTGTGGTTTCAGATACTCATTACGGCTTTTTAGTAACTTCAGTAATAAGGCGATCAGAAGAAGCATTATTAGATTTTGCATGTAGTAGTATTGTTATATTTCGGGCCCTGGAATTATACTGTAGGTAGGATAGAAATCTAAATCCCACTGACGCTGCTTGAAAACACATAAGTATATGCACTTAGTACACCCACTCAAGAAATGATTGTGTGACTGATGCTGCAAAACTGACCTAAAGAATGGTGATGTGTGTGGAGAAGTGTTAGTTGTCCTGATGTGTGAAAGAGCGCTATTAAAATGTGTGTGAGTGAAATGAAGGCATATTGCTTTTAAATAAAGATTTAGTAGAATTACTGATTATTTGTAGACTGTGAAATTAAAAAGAAGTCTCTGCAGAAGCTGTAGAAACAGGAAACCGTGTGTGTGTCTGGGACAGGAAATGCATGCCCATAAAAGGGAAGCTCACGGTGACAAGTGTGCACCCAGAGTAGAGAGAGAGATTTAACTCTGGGCAGATGAAGCAAAAGGGAGGTTTTAAGCTAAAAATGAATATGATACTAATTATATGCTTTAGTGTGCCAATACAGGTGGACTCTCTCAACTTTGCAACCTTGAGTTCAGCAGCAGAAAAGTAGATTAAAAGGATTGGGAGAAAATAAGCCAGTCTTTGGCTCGAAATTGTGCAGCTTGAGCTCTCACTTTGTCCTTGACCCCGAGAAGAAACGCAAAGGACAGTCAATTTCCTGATGAAGACAGATAGAACATCGTGGACGTGAAGAAGTAACGGAAGCTAAAAGACAGTAACACTGACAACGACTGATGAGTCCAGCAGCATGGAAGAAAGCACGTGATGCAACATGCATGCTGGTGAAGAACAGCGTGATATGTCTGCTTGAAGGCACTGACTGTCATATTTGCCAAGCCTGGAGCAATCTTGGAAGAAAAGACTGAAAAGATGAATGGAGAAGAAAACAGAGCAAATGAAAATAAGACTGAAGGAAGAGGAAATACTGAAAGATCAAAACAGAGAAGAAACACACTGTGTTTGCTGGAGCTCTGAAGCCCGAACAGGACACTGTGAATGAAAAGGACCAGTGAGAGATGAAGCTGGACGAGTTTGACTGCGAGAAGATAGGAGAGGATTGGATTGAAATTGAACCCTGAACTTGTGATTGTTTAGGGATGTCCACCACAGCACAACAAAGAGGTAAACAATACAAAAGGAAAAGATAATCAAAATAACTGACAATTATATTAATGAATAGAAAACACACATATACAAACTGTTATAGGTGAGATTATTTTTGAAACGAATTAGAAGTGAGATAGTTTGAATGTAGAGCTCAGTGAAAAGATGCATTAATTAAATATGAATACATGAAAATGCAATAAATACATAAGGATGCAATGAAGAAGCAGCTTACACTCATGCAATGAAGAAACTGCTTACACTTAATTAAGATGATCACCTGGCATGCAATGAAGAAAACAGCTTACACTGCATTTACATGACCACATAACGCAAGGAAGAACACGCTTACATACATGACATAATTGGTATTTTTGACTAGAAAAAGAGAAATGGGTCGTTTAGGCACCCGTGATAATAATGCAAATGTCTTAGTTTGTTATTTTTAGGAGCAAAGCAGACCCGGACCAACTCTAGAGATCCAGCAGTTGGAAGAAAATTGTAGGTTAACGCCAATGGATATGTTAAGGCAAGTTTCTGGTTGAATTGTTGAGAGAATAATGTGTGCATGAACCTGGAAAACAGGCCCTAGCTCCTGGCTGAAGATTAGGAGTGCTTATTTAAGGTGGGAAATTAAAATAGAGGGTTAGTAATTCGGGCAAAGAAAAAACTGACTGCTTAACTGGAGAATTGGGAAGGAGTTTGAAAGACTGCGGAGCCATAGATGCATAAATAACACACACAAACAGAAAATGCATTAACTCTAAAAAAACAAGCTCATGAAGTTTAATGCATAGAGACATTGAATAAACCTGGCTAAGAACATAAGCATATGCAATGAAGATCTGCTTGCTGCTTGTATGAGTGAGAGAATGGTGTGAATGGTTAATAAAATTGATGGAAAGATTTAAAAAGATGGAAAAAACACAAGAAAAGTATTAACGCAGTTTTAAAAGAGTGCCTTAGGAGTGCTCTCGTACTGATTGATAAAAGTAGGCGATTAGTATAGGAAGAAAATGAAAATAATTGAATAATGTGATAAGGTTTAAACATGCATTTATCTTGTGACTGAGTATGAAAATTAGTTGGAGAGCTAATGTGAGTGATGACAGAGGAGCTTGCTGTGTGTGTGATTGAGACCTTAGAGGAGAAGTAGACTGTTACGAGGTGAAAATTTGATTAAGAGATTTATAAATTAGTGTTGACATATTGTGAGGACGTGCTTATATGTTTGGTTGAATGTGAGTTTGGTAAGGTGCTTAAAGGGGGATATTGTGTACGAAACGGTGTAGCTTTTTACGTTTTGGGTGTGTTCTATGGCTGAAATTTAAGATTGTTGAAGATTTTTGAGGTTGTTGTTTTATTTTTAAAGAGGGAGTTTTAATAAACATGGACATGTTTAAGGGGTTTTGTAACAGTGCACTTATAAAGAAAAAACCTGTCAGGTGATTTTGTTTGTACTTTGATGAGCTAATACTCAGCTCTCTTTTTTCTCATTTTTGTTCTAAGCAGGCCTGCAAAAGACAACAATGAATAACGGCGCCGACAATAGTCTCAGGAAAACAAAAAGTAAGGTGACCTTTTCCGAATTACAATGGGTCAGATTGTGGGTCCCTGTCTAAGAGGATTGCAGCGAGTCAATCCAGTCCAAAAGTATAAAGAACTATTTTCTTAAGAAACGAGTAAAAAGAAAATAAATGATTATATAAATAAACTGAGTTTGCTGAAGGTGGTAAATCTGATTATTTGTGCGGAAGTCAACCAACACCCGATGTTAATGCGTGTGAGTGAATGTGTGGGAATGGAGAGGTGAATGGACGACCAGCCAGACCATAGGTTGGACCGACTGGACACTGACAAAAGACTGGACTAAGGTTGGACACATGACTGATAACTGTTCTGTTTTAAGTTTTCTTTTATAACACAGGTTGGATCATAAGTGGAGAAAGTGAGTATAAAAGGTGATGTTCTAGTTAACATACAGGCTTTTGTTTATAGGACGTTTCAAGGATGCAGGCTGTGGATGGAGCCAAGAAGGGATTTTGACATGATGATTAATTTGATTTCATTCCTTAAACACAGGTTTGAAGGCCCGGAGCAACTATACCTAATATGATATGATTAACTTTTCTTTTAATTCCCTAACCTGAGTGAAGGATTTTGAGTTTGTAACACATGAGATGTGTCACAAAAAGGGGGGTCTTAATATATGTGATTAGCTACAGGAAATGAGCTACATGAAATGTGCTCTTTTAGGGTTACTAAGCAAATGTCTACGTGACCTTTACCTAACAACCTTTGTGATGATAAACTTGTTTACCGACTTGCTTTCTTGTAGAACATACAGACTTAGGAAAGGGGAACCTCAGCTCTGAGTTTTGAGAATAACTCTGTTAAGTTGACAGGAAACACGTCGGAATAGCCATATAGGGCAAATGTATTAGAGCGTGTAATTAAATGTGGGACTTGAAAAGAGGAAGCAAATTTGGTACAGGACATACTTGAGATGACCAGATGAGAGAAGGAGAAGGTCAGGAATAGTTTAAAGTAAGATTGAGAAATTAAATGGGGTAAAAGAGGGTGTAGCTTCAGGGCAGTTCACAGCCCGGCGTAAACGCAAGGTGCTGTCACACAGCTTAAGTTATTTGGTTGATTTATTTTATGACAAAATAATAAGGAAATATTAAAAATATACAACACGTTGAGGAGATCTCTTTTGTTATATTTTAGTGTTTAACATGGAAGATGCCTCTCTGGAGCTTCTCTCCTGATGCTACCCCACCAAAAGACGCTTATCCATAGAGACTATGTCAGCTCCCAAACAGACAACAACAAACCAAGACTAGCAATAAACAATCTAAACATAAATAATAACAAATAAAGAACAATACAGAATAAAAATTTGAACCAAAGAATAAAATAGTGAAATGTGGATTATTAAATATTAAGTATTTCTCTTCAAAAGTCTCTGTTAGCTGACGCCAAGCGGTCGCAGCAGATGGCTGCCCGTACCTGAGCATGGTTCTGCTGGAGGTTTCTTCCTGTTAAAAGGGAGTTTTTCCTTCACACTGTTGCCAAAGTGCTGGCTCAATAGGGGGTCACAAGATTGGTGGGTTTTTCTCTGTATATATGAAGCACCTTGAGGCAATTTTTGTTGTGATTTGGCGCTATATAAATAAAATTAAATGGGAATGTATTGAAGTAAACTTAAATGTCATAAACTAGGAATTAGTTCATTTCTCAGGGGAGAAATGAAAAAACGGGGACTGGTGTTAGGAATAAAAGCTATATTTTTAATATGAACCTGCCCATTATCTTGTTTTATGTACTTTAATAATGAAGGCTGGCTTGTAGAGCAAGGCCACCTTTTACTCACAAACAAGTGCTCAGCCAGGCTGAAAAACAGGAAGCTTTAGTGCACAAGGCATATTAATAAATATAGACACAAAAAGAGGAACTCCCCATATAAACAACATTCAAAATGTGTGAAGTATAAAGGACCGAAATAACACCATATAAGTCACAGCTGATGATTCTAATGTTAGAGAGCTCTTGCAACTGGCATCTGAGCTGTGCAGAGGTCGCTCTTAAGACAGGTACTTATGTAGGTTAACATAAGGTTGAGCCCAACAGAAGCAAGGCACCCTAAATGCGCACAGCATGCAGCAAGGGTGGCCAAAATAATATAGGAAACAGCTCATGTAGGGAGAGAATACTCACTAAAAGTTCTGACTAACACAGTGTGGTGGCTTATGTGAACTTGCAGGCGTTCACTATGACATCATTAGCACAACAGAGACTGAGTAAAGTTTTAGATGCTCGAAATCTGACATTTACACATGAAGAAATCAATATGGTAGATTTAATGGGATTAGGAGGACCTAATTATTGTACTAAGAAAGCAGAACTTGAAGGGAAAGTCAGGGAAGATTTAAAAACAGGACCTGTTGGGAGTTGGGATTTAGAGATTCTTTTATTGCTACCATATAATCTGCCTTATGATGACTGCATTAATAACATGTTGTACAGTATTATTTTAACAGACACAAACATGAAATGGATTTATTTTGTAGGGTAAAGGAGGAATACATGGTGCTTTGTTTTTGCTTAGCAACTACTGAGTCGGGTGAAACAAAATGTTGTAGATAATAGAAACTTGTCTAGCTGGTATGAACAGTAACTTTTGCATGTTATGTATATGCTTGAAGCAAAAAGAGGCGTAAATGATGATAGAAAATTTTGAAGTGTGTTTTCTAGCGGACATTTAGGCTGACATAGGGATGGTGTATATTTTACCCGGGGTGTTTTTAATAGAACTAAAAGCGTTGCTCACACACATAAAGAGTCCCAGAACATGATATTGTCAACCAACTTTGAATAATTAAAGGAACATTAGATGAACAAAGTAGGTTAGTGAGGTGTAGCAGAGAAAGGCTGTTTGTTTTTTATCCCTTACAGGAGAAGATTTCCACTAGAGAGGGACCCAGAAAAGGAGCAGGGACCACTTAAGCATGAAGTGTTTTCAAGTGGGAGCTGGTGTTTTATTACTGGACCACCTAGAGGACATGAGGTGGTTTTCTGATTTGCTGAGTCAGAGGACGGCTAGAGAGGGTCAGAGCGAAGGAAGTGGACCTGGGAATGGTGGTTTCAGGGCCCATGATGCCATTAATGGATGTAGAGGTGACAGAGTGGGTCGAGGAGTGACCCAAGGAAATGGTGTGGTGATGTCTCTGGAGAGACATCAAGAGAGGGAATTGTAATATTTAAAGAAATTAGGTCACTGCTGAACTGTATCTAACCATCATCCTTAACATTACATTAATTATCATTTCATCAAAGTGTTTATTGAAGCTGCTGGCATTATGTTATAAGTTATATTATAGGGGTTATCATAATCAAATATTAACATGTTTATTACAGGTGCAGTTATAACTACTTTAAAATGATTGAGTTAATATATATATATCATAACTCAGAGCCTGAGTATATGGTTACAGTAAAATAGTAGCTGAGCAAAGGCCTGAATGTATTCAGCTTCTTGTGGTATTTGAGTTTGCTTAGTTACAGGTGACGAAAGGATGTCCAGTCCATGGGGACCTCAAAGGCCTGAGATCTTCACCATATTTGGATGGATGGGGAACTTCTGTGTCTGCAGTTATCTCTTAAAATACATGGATGTTTTGTACATGCAAATTATGTGCTTGTAAACGCAAGAAGGGGCGTTACAATACCCTGATGTTATAAAAGCAATCTAGAGTGTATTTTGGGTAGAGATGTACAACTGATGTTTTGCAGTTTGCACCTCTCCACGCTGCGTGCATTCATTAAAATCAATTGTTTGACCGACCTCTTCTGGACCATCATTGTTTTACTCTCGTCCTCAATTTCGAACCCATAACAAGGTCCAAACACCAGAAGGGCTGACACCTGTTAACTCTTTAAAGGCTGAGGCGTTTAAATTGCTTGCATAATCTGAAAGGTTTCCTTTTTGTGTAATTACTTTGGTGTTAATGAGTCCACTAAATTTAGAAATATGCTAACACACCCTTTTATTTAATTGACAGCACGAAGAAATCCACAGGATGAAAAATATTCTGACTACTTAAAAAGTATTCATTGAATCAGGACATATTTCTGTCAGATTCCCAGGTTAGACAATTCTTTGTGTTCTTAATGCACTTTAAGTTTTAGTTGTATCAGTTTTTAACCCTGTAAGTTCTGAATCTTCATCTATGTTTTGGAAGAAAGCAAAAAAAACAGAACTGTATATTATGATTGCAAAGATTAGGGTTAGCACTAAGGTTGAGGTCATCACCGATGATGACTTGGACCTGGCAGGGTGAAATTTCGATTCATCCCCTCCAGAAAAAAGTCCAAATGAGGTCACTTTACTGACCCGAAACAAGACCCATCTGTACCTCGCTCAGTCTCCAGGCAACACAATACAGCCGGCCCATGCCTCCTATACTATCCTGTTTCACTGAACTACATTGTTATGTGCTTTTATTTTCAGTTAACCCAAGGCTATAAATGATGCAGTACTCACTTGCAGACCTGTTTCAACCCTCCCCCTGGTTTTGATAATGTTGAGTGGCTCTGTGTGTCTGCACTCTGTCATTTGTCATCCATAAGGTGACATAACTCTTTGACACTACAGGCAAGAATAGTGAACATGAATCTGCTTTGGCTGATAAATAAGAGCGCTTTAATTTTAACTCGAATTATGTGCAAGAATCTCCTTTTGCCTTGTATAATTAATAGTAACCATTCTGTAAGTGTAAATGGATACTATACACAGAAGGCTGTATAGATACTCACTGATTTAGGTTTCCTGGTGGGGGTCGAGGGCCTCAAAACTGTCCTTGCATCTTCCCAAGGGGCTCGGCTGCTGTTGCCTCCATTCTTGGTGAAATCTTGTCCGCCGACAGTCAGACTTTGGCCGTTGTTTAGACTCATCTTACCTCTGTGGTTCACCACTCTCCTCCAGGACCACACTGAGCCCTAGCGTTTCCCCTCGATGGCTCACTTTATTAGTCCCCGTCTCTCTCTCTGGCAGGAGTTCCCAACAAAGTCCTCACTCACTCTCGCACATTTAGAATTTGAATTCAGTCCTGCTGCACTCAAGAGATGAGATCAGCCTGGTTGCTGCAGCTGCAGAGCCACTTAGCTATAATATAGCTCTAATAAGGCCGGAGCAGCAGCGAGAGGTTGCAGGACGAGGATGGAGAGAGATTCAGGAAAAGGGCTGAATTCGAGCTGCAAGCACTTCCCTTTTTATCTCTAGCATCACGCGTGTTAGGACATTCCTTCCTCAGCTCTTCCTTGCTTCTCTTTCCTCTCTCTCACACACACTACTGACTTCAAACCATTTTGCATCCTCCTCCTCTTTGTTAACCCTTTCAGTGTCTAACTTCCTGGAGCAGTACTACAGCACGTGAGAAAGTGTGTGGCAACTGCTTGTTGCTGCCTATTGGACAGAGCACGCTGGTGTGTCAGAGGAGGGATGTGTCACGATGCTTGAAATATAGCCCTCCTTGCCTAGAGATGTAGCATCTGATATAACACAGAGCACAACATTACAGCTATGATTAGGGCTGTGATTATAATAATAATAATTATTGTTGTTATTATTATTAGTGCTTTTTATTATTATATGGCTTTATTAGATTTAACTGCAAGAGTAATTATGCACATTGCATCCCATGTGCTTTCCACTCACTAACATTTCATGCTCCTGTTCAGCAGTGTGAGAAATCGAGTCCATCCTGGGTCATTTACTCTCCCCCGTGCTTTTACAAATAATGCCTCCTTGCCTCCTTCCCATTTAATCCCTTGAGGACGTTTCCTTGGATTGAATTACAAAGCCATGGTCACAGTTTCCAAGCAACGGCCACAGAGTCAGACAGGCTGGGACTCCAGCACAACATCTAGATCTGATTGGCTGTGTGGACACAAGAGGCAGTGCAGCCCGCCTCCCAACAAAACACTGGCATCAGTCAGAGGAACAGGCAGGTGATGCAGGAAACAAAGATGAAAGTGCATGTCGTGCTTTGAAGAACATGAATGAATTATTAATAGTGTTAGCTGGGCTTTTATCACAGCTAACAGGCAATTCAGCAGCTAAAGATGTTTCTGGGAAGACGATACTGAGCAGACGCCCATGCAAGGAGTAAAAGGGGAAATAGACCTGCAACCTAACAGACTCCTATTGGATACAACATGCATCATGGCTGTCATTTTTAAATATCTGCCAGCAATATACAAAGGCAGCAAAGACTGACTGTTGACTTAAAAAAAAAAAAAAACATGCACATATTTTTAACAACATACTCATACAAATCTTAAACGTGTGTGTGTGTGTCTGGGTTAAATGTGTGTTATATTTTCAAGGAACTGACAACCAAATTGCATAAAGCTGCACATCAGGGTTGATTACACTTATCTTTCCAATACAGCAGCTCACATGATTACGCCCCCCGACGGGATAATATATGTGTTGCTGTGACCACACACGCTCCTCCACGTACCAGACACAAAGAGCTTTTGTTGATTCTCTGGATTACTTTTATGGATTGAAGACAACTAATGGATTTTTTGGCTCAGTGTGTGTGTGTGTGTGTGTGTGTGTGTGTGTGTGTGTGTGTGTGTGTGTGTGTGTGTGTAGCATCAGATAAATATGTGTTCACTTAGGTATCTGCACTGTCAGTAGATATGTTAGAGAGCAAGTGAAGAAGTAAGTGTTCAAAATGAGGAGATGTAAGAAATACAAATCTGACACTGTTGATTCAGTTCATAATTTCTATTACTGTGTTTGTTTGTTTTTTCTAAAGTTTAGCTTTGCATTTTTAATTTCATACAGCAGCTTTGATTAATTATTAATACACAGATTTGTTGTATTATTATCAGTGTACATTTGTGCAAATTTTCAGGCAGGCAGGAAGGAAAGTATTTTTTGCATCAGCTTGAAATTATTTACAACCTATTTGTTCAAACAGTGAGGAGGAAATCACAGACCTGTGGATTCTGACATAAATTTGTAGTTCACACTGGTATGCCTTTTTGAGGTGTTCATGCCTCTTTTCTGCTTCAAATGATGTCTAATCTAGAAGTGGTCTCACACATTTCCACCAGTAATGTTCACTTTGTTAGGTACACCTGTTCAGCTGCATGTTAGCACAACACAATACAGGCAACACAGGTAAACCACATGTCAGCAAATTTAATCCATTTAGACATGTAGACATGAACAAGACAACATCCTCAGAATGAGCTTCAGCACAGGGGAAGACTTTGAGTGTGACACATTTGCTGGCTGGTCTGAGTATCTCAGAAACTGCTACTCTACTGGGATTTTCCTACAGCAATCTTTAAAGTTTACAGAAAACAAAGAAAATGAAAACATGAAAATGTCTCGTCAATACAAGAGGTTGGAGGGGAAAGGCCACAAAAGCTAGGAAGGAAGGCAACAGTAAGTCAAACAGCATGAGTGAGTGTGGATCCATTCTGCACTGTATCAACAGTTCAGTCTGGTGCACACTGCAGGGCCTTTAGTACCAATTAAGTGTTGTTTAAACATGCCACAGCTTGCTGATCGTATGACCAAAGTGCACATCTTCTGATGGTTGCTTCCAGCAGGACATACCAACATACCATGTCACAAAGCTGTGGGAGGCCTGTGCCCGTGGCTCAGCACTACAACGGATTTGGAAAAGACAAATAAGTGCAGAGGAGTCAGCAGCATCACTCTTTTTTTCTTTTTAATTTTTCTTTTCTTTTTTTTTTGCATGTGACACTTACATCCACTAGAGTGTAGTAGAGGCTTGATTGTGACTCTCTGCATGTTCTGACTACTTCACAGCTCCATTCATCTTTTACGGGGCTGTAAACAGAGGATGTGAAATAGAAACTTTGCAAGTGTGAGAGAGGAAGTTGTTAAACTGTAGTACACTGCTGTCTTAAAACATTTAAACTTTTCAGTCCTTGCTGCTGTTATTATTTTCTAACAACTATGGTTTTAGAAAAATAACCCCAAATATAAGACCAAATGTTAGATAAAAGAAAACCCAGTAAAATGTAACAATAAAGCTTTGCATACGGCAGCGTGCATGAGTATCAGGAGCAATAAAAGGGTACACATTAACAAAACTATATCAGCATCTTTCTTATTAGTTAGAAGTGTGTAAAAATTGCAGTTGTGCTATCTGCACAGCATCAGTGATGTTTTTACCATTTAAGAAGCAAATCCCTGAGCCTACAATTATATTCGCCTTTGTGTTGTAGCCTGAAACTCTTAGGGGGTTAACAGGACACGGAGACAGTTGGGCCGCACCCACCAAGTTGATTTGAATAACGCCAGCATTTGGCCTGAGGCTCACAAGAGCCAGCCTTTCTTCATACCGGCTGTTAAACCACTCCCCGCCTGATGCACCCTGTAGTGGCGGGAAATGTTAACAAGGACACAGAAACACTATAAATAGGAATAAAGAGGGAGTCTGGGATTGCACTGACTGGACTCTGTACCTTCATTTATCCTGCAAAATCAGATACACCGTAAAAGACAAACAGAAAGGAAGAAGGCTAAAGAAGCAGAAGAAGAAGCAACATGCAGCTCCACCTCCCATTTTGGCGCGAGACTGCCATAGAGATAAAGGTCCTTTAGTGGGTGGAGACAAAGAGAAGGCATGAGTGGAGCAGGGCAGAACAAAGAGAGTAGAAGCACCGACCACCCCTCCACCCCCATCTCACCCTCACTCCTTATCAGGCCCCACCCCCCCAAACACACAGCCTGAAGGCTTGAGGCAAGCCAGATGACTATTATAACCTTAATCAGTCCTTCAAAGCAGCCACTCAGGCATGTTCACCAGCACCGGATTCTTTGTTCTTACTGGGGTTTTATTTGGTTTTAGCTTCCTCTTTAATTTATATTTCAAAAACACACAGCCATACACACGTGCACATACTGTTATCGCGCACAACTAGGGCCTTTCCTCCCTTTTACTGGTGCAGAAAGCTCACACAATCAAGCTAAAGAGCCCGGGCTGTATGCTGAAATGGTGGCATAGATCTCCAAAAGGGACCACAATGTACTCCATATCCCTATCCTAATTCCTTGCCATTTAATTAAACACATCTACCTTTATGTTGTGAGAAAAAAAATACATAGCAGCAGTTCCCCTCACTTCCTGCCTTCTCCAATGGGTTCGTCACAAAAACAGGAAGTCTGTGCTGCTCATGTGTTTCCTAGGTCTCTCTGTCTTTCACAAGAACACACGCGCAGGCTTATAGCGGGAAAGGGAAAAACAGGGCATTCATTATTACATAATCTCCACAGAGGTGGATACTATAGACCTCTCTGACAACAGCAGTCACTGACTGTCCTGACTTGCAGTTGAAAAGAAGGAATTGTAACTATGCAAAACGAACAGACGCTTCTGCACCTTTGCCATCTGATAATGCAGACCTAGAGTACTTATATGTGTCCTTGGATGTGTGTGCATTTGCATTCGAGCACTTTAAAGGTATACTGATGCAAAAACGCCATGCATCAGCCTCACTTTGCAGTAACTGGTCAATAAATTGGCCTTTGTGTGGCGGGGGTAGGGGTGCTGATTTCTGAAGGTCTGACCCAAGGACCTGGGGAGAGGGGGGGTAAAAGTTGTAGTGGTGGTGGTGGTGGTGGGAGTTGCAGTTGCGGGACAACAACTATGAGGTCTGTCGGGGGGTTAAAGGGGACAGGGGGGAGGGGTAAAGCCCCTCTCTGAGTAGCTTTTGGGTGAACGGGGGGTTGGGAGGGGTTGATGGCACTCAATGGGGCTAAATTCAAAAGATGCAGCAAGTGTCCCAACTTTAACTGAAGCAACCCTACACCACTGAGCCAAACAATGGAACATCTGCTGGCTGACAAAAGCTGGCAGTTTGCTGAGAGAGCAGCGCTAGCTGTGTGTTGCTTCTCTGTGTGTGAAGCCCCCCCCAGCAGTGGCAACAGGTTTGAACATACTCCTAAGATTCTTGACTGATTACCGCACCTCCTCTGTACACAGCAGATTATTTCACTTCATTTTAAAAGCGTAAGATTTTTATTTTTTTTTAAGTGGTTTTAAGAGTAGAGGAAGTTGATTCTGGCAGTCAGGGAAGTTAGAAAAAGTACTGGTATGCTGGACTTTGAAGTATCTAAGTTATGTGTGAGTGAACTATCCGCCATGACAGATTGTCATCTTGAACGTGAGTTTCAGATTAACAGGTAAAACTAACAGTATTAATATAAACATTGCAGTAACTTAAGTAATCAGTGTATTTATTTGTTTGTGTTTTCATTTGGGTGGTAGCTTTAAACACAAAAGTGAGTCTGTCTTCTTTAGAGGTTCATATGAGCAGACAAGGAGGATCAATAATATTAACTAGAAGTTTTGTTTCTGTCAACCTGAAGAAGAAAAGTACAATATTCACTCTCTTTTTAGTGACTTTTTTGTGCTTTGTTGACTTAAGAAATATGTTACATTTTGTTGTACACATTGTTTTCTGTATACAGTTCAAATCAATACAATCCAAATCACAACAAGAGTAACTTTAAAGGGTTTTATATTTTAAGGACCCTGTAATAATAGAGAGAAAACCCGGCAATCAGACAGCCACCTATGAGCAAGCACTTGGTGACAATGGGAAGGAAAAACTCCCTTTAAACAGGAAGAACCCTCTGGCAGTACCAGAGCGTTTCACCTAGGCTGAGCCCTGGACTTGGGCTGAGCCATCACCTTGATCTGTTTCTTTTGCAACCATTCTGATGTAGATTTGCTGTGCTGGGGATCACTGTCCTGTTTATGATGCAGTTTGGACCAAGCTTTAACTGTTGGACAGATGGCCTCACATCTGACTCTAGAATACTTTGATATACAGAACAGTTCATGGCTGTGTTAATGATTGTAAGGTGTCCACATCCTGTAACTGCAAAACAAGCCCAAATCTCCACCCCACCACCACGGTGCATGACAGCTGGTATGAGGTGTTTGTGCTGATATGCTGTGTTTGGTCTTTGCCAAATGTGGTGCTGTATGGTATGACCAAAAATGGCAAATGGTCAGACTGCAAAACTATCACATCTGCAAGTTAGCATTTTTGTATTAAAATAATAAGTTAAGCAGCCTTACAAACATACATTTTACTTGTTGCCTTCTAAAACACAATGCACTGTTAATTACAAGCTAACCATCAAGAAGTCAAACTCAGCAAAACTAAATGTGGGAAGTCTTGGCTAAAAACACAAGCCAGAAATTTATAGCATCTGCACAGAGCCACACAAACAGTAACTAAACAATAAATTATAGGCAGCCAATGACCAGATTTTATATAAATCTCAAAGCATTTAAGACCAGTTTGTATTGTAATATGTTACAAACACACAGTGAGGCAAATTACCTCCTTTATCTCAGTTAATGTCTGCATATAAACTGGAAGTAGTTGTGGTGACCGTCAAGCCTAAAGCTCCATGTTTAGCCAAAGACACTGGAACAACAACAACCATAATAATAAGCAGAAGAACTGAGCAGCTTTAAAACACAAAGTTGTAAGTTGCTTTACAACAAGAAAAAACATAATAAAGCATAAATAAAAATAAAGCATAATTTGAGAATTAATTACATAGAAACAATGCCATCTTGGTAAGAATAAAAGGAAATTTAAATACAATAAATAAGCTGATGGTGAGACAGAAACACATTATTCATGTCCTCTAACACAAAATATATTTTACTCTTCCTAACCATCTTGACAATTGACTGCTTTATTAGCATCGGCGTATGGCTTGAGATAAATTGGGCACTCATTAACACCCGAGGACGAGAGTTTTGGTGGGAGCCACCAAGGGCTCATGAGCATGCTCGAAGACCTTTTGATGGGTTCATTATAATCGGAGTGGTGCTGTGTCTGGACCCAGATGGCGGTAGTGTTCACACTAACAGGATTAAGATAAACCCTAGATTAGATTATTACCCTCCCGAATTTATGCTGCTAACTCACAATGGGCCAGACGCGGATGGGTGACAAATTAAAGGAAAAAACCTGCAGGTGAGTAAGTACTTGTTACTGAAAATCAGTACCAAGCAATTGGCGTTATCTGAATCTAAACATTTTTATCTTTGTGGGATTAGTCCCTTCTCGAGGAATGAGAGGGGGTCACTGAAAGATAAGAGGGTGAATAGTTTACTGATGTTTTCACACACAGATGTTAACACAGCTGAGGATAAATAGAAGACCTTTGACTGATTTGTTAGACAGTTCACTAAGTGTGACTCTAATTTTGACATAGCTTTAAATAAGAACGCCAAGCCACATTAAAGCTACTCTCGGGGCCCAGCATCCTTATTTTTTCAGTTAATTTGTCACCCATCAGCTGTCTGCTGAGGAGGGTAGTTGAAGTGCTTGTGAGGAGTCACAACAAAAGCCTTCCGAACTGCTGTGCTGTACAACAGGTGCTGTGCTCGTTTGGGTTTAAGAGCACATCCATTTGTTGGACCTGGTTTGACACCACTCAGCTGAGGCCAGATGCATTTGGATAAACCAACACGCGGGGCCTGTTCCAGCTGAATCATCACTGTTACGTAACAATGTCTTAGGAAGGGGAGTGTGAGCGGCACAGAGAAGTAGACAAACCAAGCCTCAGAAGACTGACCTAGATCAGCAATCCGACAGATAAGTACCCGAAGAAAGGGTGAGGGAGGGAAGAGAGGATAGTGGGAGCTCTAACTCTGGAGGGTGTAGTGGGTGGAGAGAAAAACAAACAGGAAGCCAGGAATAGTGGAATCGCCACTTAGGAAATATGACGAATTTGGGTCAGTAGGCAGAAAGACTAAGGACAATAAGCAGCGAAAGTTTCCTTGAGCATTTCGGCATCTGTGTTTTGTGTACACCCACAACCAGATGCGTGCATGAGCGCCTTTTCCCGCTTGTGTTTTCCACATCTTCCCTGACCGTCAGCCTCTTGAAAATAGAATAAGGGGAAGGGTGTGTGTGTGTGTGCGCGGAGAGTTGAGTAAGAAAATGATGACAATAAGTCCACTTCTCGTCTTTCCACCAAACTAAGATTCAGAAAATCTGTGTGCACAACCTAAACACAGGGCCTCTGACTGGAGATTATTCAGCTTATTCTCAAAGACAACATCATAAGGTTATTATTTTTGTTCCACATTTATTGTATGCTATTATATATTATTGTAAGTCAGCGACGAGCAGCCAGTCTTACAATCACGACCTGTGCAGTGCGTTCATGGTCTGTTTCCTCCTCTGTCCCACTGTGTCAACACGCAATATATACACACTACACAAGTCAAGCCAGTCACACAGCCAGATAATACACCGAAAATATTGCACAATGTGCCAGTGTCTGTATCTGTGTCTCTGTGTGTATGACTGTTTCCCTCTCTCTCTCTCCCTCTTAAAATGCATAGCTAAGAGATTCATCACAGTGACAGCTAGGGGATTTTAACAATTGCGAAAGCTGATCCTCTCACTTCTTTCCTAGAACATGCATGCACTGCCTGAGTTGCTTAATTAAAGGTTAAGTGACATTAAAAAAGGAAAAAAAGAAAAAAAGGCCCTCCAGATTCACATGTACTGTAGTTTATCAGCAAGAAATGCCAGAGCAGCAAGTACTACAAGTCTTTTTTCTCATCAGGGAGACTTGCCAAAGATGTTCTCACCTGCTTTTTTCTTTCTTTGTTTTGCCATTTCATCTGACGAGATGTATGCCAAAGGCAATAAAGTCAAAATATATAAATTCATTCTTTCACTGGCAGCACATAATCAGAGTGGACTCGTTGTTTAACACCTAACTCTACGTGATAAAGTAAATTACAGTGAGTGTTCTGCCGTCTTACTCACAAGAGGTCAACACAGCAGTTGGCCCCACATGTTGGAATTGGCTTTACTAAGAATGCCAGATGCGCTTCTTGAATAACAAATAAGGGATTCGTGTCTCTTCTTGGGATTGAAACGGGAATCTTTTTCTTGGTAGGTGAATGGGCAAAAATACGTGTTTCATCATTTCTGAACTTGTCAGGGTTCTTTCAGCTTTCCTAGCCTTTCCTCTCCAATCTCACCCTATCTGCTTGGTTAAACACAATTTGAATCAATCATTTACCCTATTAATAATGCTACACAGTATTGAGTCAAAGGATTTCCCGTGCAGCAGTGCACTGATGCATCTGACAAGAAGTTAGCGCCTGCATTAGATCTCATTCTTACAAGCAGGTGCTCTGTCATTGCACATTGCCTAGTCGCAGCAAAAAAAACAAAGTGGATTGACTCAAAAAGAGAATTTAAGATTTCGCAAGACAAGTGTGTGACTGTGGGTTTAGAACAAGGATATAAATCAAAACAAGGCTGCCCTCCTCCCAGTCAAATCATCAATTCTCCACAGTCCCACCCCAGTCTTACACATCACACACTGCCTGACCAGCAGTGATGCTGTCACTTTTCCCAAGGATTTGCAGTGTATGCTACAAGTCTCGGCACTTATATATACTGGATATTGAGCAAGAGCTATAGGGTACAGCGAAAAATTGCAGCTGTAAAAAGTGAGAGGCACGTTGCTCAATGTGGACAACCAGAAAATCCAGTCTGGCAAGTTAACCGTCAGTGGCACAGAGCATCCAGCAGGACAATCAGATCCTCTTACCTCATTGTTTCCCTCAGGAAAAGTCTTGTTTTTTTAAAAAAACACTGGAGCCCAGAGTTTCTGCTGTCAATATTAGCAGGAATGCAAATGGTTCTCACCTTTTAAGTGAGAAATGACACTTTTTTGTCACCGTTCATGTCTACATAGCGCACTGCAGGAACCCACGTGTGCAGTATGTGTTTTAGTTCCTCAAACAGCATCTCAAGTTTTGCCCAAGAACTAACATTTTATTTGCATCCACGACACGATGCACTTAATACTTTACATGTTGCTGTTGGGAGTTAGAAAATGAAGTGAAACTTACAGTTGAGTCTCTTGGAAAAGGTGATTTTTAAATGAATTTTGTCGTTGGAAGGTAACTGGAAACACACAGAGACTTTGTTCCTATCTGGCCCAAGACCTGATATCCGATTTCTGCTTTCACTTCCTGATGCAAAATAAAGTTTAAGCAACAAACTAGAGGCCATGTGCACCGAAGCTGGTCGCCATCACAAGTTTGTTCAGGTTTGCATTACCTGATATCCTGGTTGGTTTGTTTTCTCCTTAGTGTGGAAATATGAGACCTGCAAAACATACCATTTCTTCAAGAAATATAAGGTAATTGGGAAGAAAGTATAGCATAGTCAGTATTGTGTTATGTTAAACTGAGCCTCATGAGGCCAAATATTGACTCGGTGAAGGAAATATATATTAAACTGTGCCAGAAAACAGTGCCCTCAGGACTAAAAACGGGACCCGTTGAATAAACACGGGCAGGTGGAACACCAGCCAGTTCCAGGCAAAACAAAAGCCAAGTGAGGTGCGAGACGGTTGGAGTTCAGGGTGTGCCTGGCTCGTCTGTCAGGCTGAACTAGAACAAAGTGCCTGCTTTGAGTTTATTAAACAAATGACTGCAGCTCAAACCTGAGTCATCCAGGCTTGCAGAGACTCGTTGGTAAGGTCGCACACCAGGCAACATCACCAGGAGCTTGGATGCATGAAGTTAGTTTCATATTCGTCCTTTAGGCCAATTTACTATAGAATGAATTCCACTTAAAGGGGGTGAATAGAAGGATGCTAACATGTTTGAGACCAGTGTTTTTAATGTAGGTTAAGAATGGTCTACATTTTATGTATTGCTTTAAAATAAATAAATATATATATATATATATATATATATATAAATCCTTGACTGCATTACCTGTGTGAATAGCTGCACTGGATCCAAGCAGATGTTTAAAAGAAAAAGAAAAAAAACCCAAGGGACTGTTCTAAAGATACCGATTGTATTTGTGTGTGAGCGTGACCCAATTCAGAGCACATCAGGTGCCCAGCATGCAGCAGTCACTGCAGAGGGGAGAATCACACAGGAATCTCTTCAAGGACGAGTCTCAAGGACAACCTCAGCTCAACCTTGTGTAGACCAGCATCTTGTGCAGGAGAATCAATACGTTAAGATACTGTTGGCTAATTTGAATGATCTGCCCTTATTTTACACTTGATCGGGTACAATAGAAGGCAATGTTTCTGGAGGACAGCAGCCCATCAGCACGACTGGGAGGCACTTTGCTCCTCATAACTTTCTCTATTTGAATAAAACAAACAGTAGACCTCAGGTTCGTATGCAAATATGGTATAAAAATTTAATGATGCTATTGTTGTTAGCATGCTTATAAAACAAAATCAGAAGAAGCATTGAAAGTGACGTGTGAGTATAAAGTACAGTAGTGCAACCTTTATCATCCCAGTTTTCCTCCTATTATCCTATCAAAACAGAGGCTTTTGGGTAGCCTGGTGTTACACCACCCAGAGGAGTAGAGTCTTTGTTTTATGGAACCTCAAATAATCAGTCATACAAAAAAAAAAAAAAAAAAAAAAAAAAAAGTAATTCATTCACTCCCAGCTACACAGAAAGGCATTCATGCATCACTCCATGTGCAATGGTGAAATGAAGAAACACACATATTCAAAAGGCTACAAATGTTTGCTCTTGGTTAGCAATTAACAGGCAATTCACATCATGGTATTGATGAGCATCAATTCATCAACCCAACTACTGACCAAAAAAAATAAAAAATAAAAAAATCTAACCACTCCTCATCATCAGAACAGGTTCACAGGCCAGCACAGTCAATTCACAACAACAGCTGAATGCATTCCAAACAAATTTCACAGCTATTCACATGAGGCATGTAGAAAAAAAAAAAAAAAGCATAGCTTTTCAAAAGTGACGGGTAACTTGTGAGCAAAAGTTCTCGGGGGTGAATGAGGCAGTTTATTTTGAAGGCGCGCTTGTTTGGAGGCTCAAGAGCACTTGAGTTCAGATAGCCTGCGAAGGAGCTGCTGGCGTCTGGATTTGAGGCGCTTCTTCTCCTGCAGCTGCCGTTTCTCCCTGCTGTGCAGCTCCATGAGGTACTCTGTCGCCTGGGTCAGGATGGCCACCTTTGGCGTTTTGGCCGACTCTAGGCCTGGGATCTGATCCCGTAGGGCAAGGAAACGAGACCTGAGGTCATTCCTCCTCTTCCTCTCAAGGAAATTGTGGTTCCGTCTGCGGTCCGTGTCGTCTGTGTCCGAGTTCTGTGAAGCCTCCGAGGAGGATGATGGTTGGGAGAGATGAGCTGAAGCACCGGGTCCCATAAAGGCACGCTTGCTTGGGGGTTCTTCCTCCTCCTCCTCCTCCTCCTCATCGTCATCCTCCTCCTCCTCCTCCTCCGGTTCTGGCTCACTGTCTGGGGAACGAGCAGCATAGTTGTGCTGCTGTCTGTGGACAGACATGTGAAAACGTTTGGGGCAGGGGTCCGCCCGGACCGTGATGGTGACTGGTTTTCGGACATTTACCAGCCGCACCCGGTTCTGCTTGTTCTCCACAGTGACTACATCGATCTCCTCTTCATCATCTGTCATCACACAGACAAATAACTCATCAGTAAACACAGAAAAGGGACTCACTCTACAAACTTGCAAATTCCTACAAAGCACTCAAGCTAGTTCAACCTTTAAAAGCAATTCCATAAAACAAACAAGCAAATCCCTATCCCTCAGTGCCAGGATGGCAGAGCAGCAGGTGAGGCGCTTAGAGCAGTGGTGGTGCATGCCAGGTTGAATTCCATGGCAAGAATTGAGGCTTTAACCACTGAGCATTATTCAGCAGTTTCAATGAACACTTTTTATGCTGATAGGGAACAACCCCTAATTTGGGAAATGCTTGAAAGTTATTCTCACGGTCTGTCAGTGTTTTTGAAGCAGCAATAAATCATCAGCGGGTTACCCCACCCTTCTACTGCACTCTGATTTCAATGCAGAGCCAGAGGAAGAGAATTGAAGGGGGGTAGAACGAGAGTAGCAGGGGCGCGGTTTTTAAAATACTACACTCAGCAAGCTTCCAGCCTTTAGGTGACTGTGTCACATTTGATAACCTCACCATGCAAGTCAGACCACAGCTATGCAACCGCAGCCCCCGCTTTCCAAATTACGCACTGTTATGGGCAATTTAATCCTGGAGCAGGGCAGGGTGGGGCAAATCAGAGGCATGGCTGTATCCTTACCAGAGGAATCAGAGCGGGACTCAGAGCCAGACGACGCCGGCTTCCTGCAGCTGCTTGCGGGGAAGGTGAGAACAGCAGCGGGGTCAACGCAGTCCGTCGCCTTGATGGAGAGCAAGCTACCGGGCGAGACGCACTGCGCTTTGTTCGCTCTTGCGGAGATCTGGGGGACGGGGGGAACACCGGTGTGCCCCGCAGCCGGCGTTCTCCCGTTGACCTTCTCCAGCTGCTTGCTGGCAGAGAAGCTACTCCACATGCAGTCCTGAATTATGTGGGCGCTGAGGTTACCGAATAACTCCTCGGTGTCCGGGATGAACTGACCCTCGCACTCGTCCTCCTGGCCCAGCATTTTGGAAAACACGCTGAGCCTGTCTCCCGGCGAGAGGGGGTTTAGAGTCCGGGTGGGAGACATGGGAGGGGTGGGAAGCAGCTCGAACTTTTTCCATATGTCCTCGCTTGGTGCGGTTGATTTGTAAAAATCCTCCTCGGTATCCAAATAATCGAAAAAATAGTGCGAGTCGAAGTCCATTTTCCCGGCTAATAATATCCTCCAGAGTTTATTCCCAGGAATGATCCAGTGGCACACACGAGTGGCTTCTGAAAAACGTTCTGCACAACCAGAGAGGAAATTTCAGAGAGATTAGCAATGATCTTTTTCAAGCAGCCTAGTTCCCAGCACATGCACGATCACATATCAAGTAGCCCATCCATCTAATGGGACATTATCAGGACATCGCAATCCCCCTAACAGCCTACTTTCTACAAATGGGACCATATCAATAATTGATGCCATCTTGCAGATGCTCCTCTTTGCGCTGATGGACTCAAGCTGTTCAGACACATATGGTTATTAAATAATCTAGTTATATATACGTGTGTGTGTGTGTGTGTGTGTGTGTGTGTGTGTGTGTGTGTGTGTGTGTGTGTGTGTGTGTGTGCAAACTTGGGATTTAAAACAAGTGTGAGGGCATACGAGAGGCTACAATAACTGCGTAAAAGTGCCAGACGGTATTTCCTGAATTGAAAACAGCGCTTTGTTCCACTAAGCAGCTATGTGAAGCGGTAGAGGAGATCACTGAGCAGCCACACTGTTACTGAACAGGTCCGTTTCTTCAAGTGAAACTTTCAAAGACGAGACTACAGAATTAAACCACTTACCGGCTCTCCCCGAAATTTCCGATGCGTAATTCAGCGCACAGAAAAAAATAGAAATCCCCCCAACGGCAACGAAAGACCCAATTGTCTTCAATTCACGAAAATGTGATGGCTTAAAACCAAATCCAGTTGTTTCTGGTGTGCGATCTACACGTTTTTGTTCCAGATAAATAAAACAAAAGAACTAAAAAATAAGAGAGAGCCCAAAAAACGCCGGGGCTGAAACAGCACGCGCTATACTCTCCCCGGCCTCCACAATAAAGAGCCACACAGTGCGTTTTTCGCGCCAGTGAGATACCCTGTTATAAGGCGTCTGAAGCAGGGAGGAGCCTCAGAAAATTCTGCAGCAAGCTGTAGATCCGGGTAAGCCCCCTTTATTTGCATCAGAGCCGTAGTGTAGGTGGGGTTGTGCACAGCCCCGCCCTGGCTGCTACACCAGTAATGATTACAATAACTGACACTTATTTTCATATCATTTTTCACTGTTCTTGGCAATTGTGGGCTAATGGGGAAAGAAGAATAAGGGAAGCTAGGAAATGTTTTCCGTTGCAGAAGAACAATGCAGGGCAAATGTGCTAGATCCAGACTTGTTACTGTTTGGTGTGCTGTGGAATATTTCCACCTTATTTCATTTTAAGTTTGAATTGAACGTTTTATGGTTAGTCATAAATTATAAAGCACTAAATAATATATTACTAAAACCTAATGGGTTTTAACTTGTCACATTCAACAAAACTGCATGCCCAAAATGTTTAGTTTAACTCATTTAATTACATGTCAGTTTTCGGTTTTCATTTTGTTACAAAATTAAAGAGTAAAATGTTGAATCTGATGCAATCTGGTCCAATAAAATATTCGTGCTTGACATGATAATACCCACGGGAGCCATTTTTGCATGAAAAGTGCTGCAGATACAGGACCGACTCAGTATTTTGACATTGTTTTGCATGTAGCACTAAATCAGTTTTAGACCCTGCATAGTTGTCACTGTGGGGCCACGTTGCATTTGATGTCGTTACTCACTTCAGTCTCTAATCAAACAAAACTGCGAGACAAGGCTGTCAACCCTGAAGCCATACAATACTTTTAAGATTAAGACCGTTTTCTCTAATCCCATCAAAATCAGCAGAACTGGCAGTTAAAGACTATAAAAAAATGCCAGAGTAGTTGGAGTTAATCTCCATTACTGATAAGCAGTGGTAAGAAGTTACTCTTAAATGAGTTCAAATGTGGATTGACTGGGCATGGAGCAGTTTTCCAAAGCTGCATGCGAACCCCTGTTGAATCACACTAGCAGGCCTCTTCATTTGTATTACAAAAGCTATGAATTCAAAGGAGATAGACCTTCATTTCCATACACAACATCTCCACAAAGACAGAGTCTGAAGTAGTTAATAGGTGTATTCTGTCCCAAGTTATGAAACATTGTCCTGCTGCTGGGTGGAGCGCACATCTTTGAACGACCAGCTTTTATCACAAAAGATCACCAAGCACCCAGTCAACGTTCAGCTGTTAAAATATCTGGTGGTGGGGGTGAAGTGATCAGAGTAATCTTCTTTACAGTTGGAGCAAACTTTTCCAGCAGCTGCAGGTTAACGTCTTAAACAAACACTGCTATGTTTGCTTTTAACTTCCCGCTTACAGATGACAGTTACAGCTTTGCCAGCAGCATAAGTCTGCCCTCAAGTGACCTCAGACATTTAATCGTGTTAACACTGATCATGATGTAATCACTGGGTAATGATGAGGCTTTGTGCTCACTGGCAAGCAAAAGGTCAAAGTTTGCCAGCGTCTCGTGATCAGACAACAGCAGACTGAAGTTGTACGCCACCCCAAATCTTTCCACCCTCCTAAAATATTGATTGGTTTGGTCCATAGCGTACTCACGCTGTGATACTGAGGCCAAATTATGGATTCTGATTGGTGACTGGGGCTTCTTTGGTCAGTGACTGACTTTAAGTTGGCCACATGCCACTATCGGTTTGGGCAGCAAAGGCAGTATCAGTCAGTTTGAGGAAAATTGATTACTGGATCTTCTAATAATTGTCCTGGTCTTGGCACGACATAAGTAGAGTCAAAAGATAGGATTTTTTTTTTTTTTTTGAGGATTTTGAAGCACTTAGAGGTTAAAATTCTTAATTCTTGATTTTAAAGATCACCAGCTTACAAAAGACTACATAAACTCTCCAAACACAGCCCGGCAAGTAGCAGCTCTGGAGCGTTTCAACACATAATTAGAGCTTCCTGAGCAGATGGTGTATGCCAAGAGTAACCATTTCTATCTCCACTGGAAGTTCACAACTTAAACTCAGGAGTGAGCGCCCAGGACATGAGACATATGTCTAAAGTATAAGCTGCATTTAAGTTACAAGTCTTCGTATCAATAATAGAGTTCATCTTATTTGTATTGTTCAAATTGTTGTGACTTTTTAAAAATAGCAAAATAAAGGAAAACTCGTAATGTCTGCAGAACCTTGTGATATTTTAAAGCAGATTGAACGTGGTCTAAATAAAAAATGATTTGAACACTTTGAAATCTGGGCTCATTTTAAGTTTCACCGATGTGATTTTGGAGCTCTTTTAGCCCTCAAAGCAAAGACCACAGCCTTTAGATCCTGCAGCTTCACATCCTATAATTACACAGTGGACCAGCCCTCAGTCTGCTATGTTGGGACTGTTTCATCCCT
This sequence comes from Pelmatolapia mariae, assembly GCF_036321145.2. NCBI lineage: Eukaryota > Metazoa > Chordata > Actinopteri > Cichliformes > Cichlidae > Pelmatolapia > Pelmatolapia mariae. The sequence continues at coordinate 47,311,192 of NC_086241.1, forward strand.
GCCAAAGAGAAAGAAGAAAAACACTGGTCTCATAAAATTCAGATGAGTTCCTCCTCCTCTGTTCGTCTTTTCGGTCCCTTTCGTTAAAACCTGGAGATACTTTCCTCATCCGAGACAATGTAGGGGTAACAATGCTTAACACCAACAATAGTATCTCCCCAGGTCACTGCCCAGCTTAACTTCAAGTACCCTCCTTTGTTCTTTATTGTTATAGTAACATATGTGTGAGGGTGGTAAAAAGGGGGTGCAGGGACTTTGGTTTCCCCCTCAGTAGAGCCATCATGTATCTGTAACACCCACTCAGCAGCATGAAGAACATCAAGCACTGCTGTGGAGGAATTTGGATGGGTTTTCAGGGTCTGTCTGTAGAATTGTCCCCATTTGCTACACAAGGGAGGGGGTGTCCTGTTCCCCACGACCCCAGTGACACACAGAACCTTCTAACCCTGAACTCTGACCCTATCCTCCCAAATATCTTTAACAGGTCTAAAAATGGAACCAGCCAACCAACTGCGCAGGAGAAAGAAAACATAAATAAATCCCCAAAGTCTTATTGCTCCCGTGGGATGTAAGCCATCATAGTGTGACACCTCAGGGCCTTCCTGAGAATACTATGAGAGTGCATTCAGCAGGGCGCCAGTTTTACCTGTTAACTGTTGTCACATGCCAAAGATTTGTATCAGTCAAAGCATGCATTACATCAGCTTTTCACTGCTGATGTTATCTCACACATGTTCACTTCCTCAGTTAACTGCCGCACATAGTGAAAGGATTGTAGATATGATTGCTGTGTAAGTTATTGAATTAATACAATGATGAAATCAACACTTGTGGAAAGTGAGCATGGTTAAAGATATGATTGAAGAATGTTTACAGTTTTTAATTGATTTTTTTCACCATTCTGCAGTTTCTCATCACAGCACTGTCAGTCACTTCAAACCCGATGAAGCACTTTACATACAAGATTAACTAAGTTCTGTGCAAATATTTCAAAGGACAAACCAGTGTTTTGTCTACAATTGAGAACCTAGCAAAGAATCGGTGTGTTTCTAGCAGCCTGTCACAAAAACACATAATTTGTTCACCTCTTTAGTTGAATCTCTGAAAAATGCCAGATAGTCATAACGGGCATAAAATTGTAGTTGTGCACTGATCTGATGTGCAAAGATCTATTAGCCAGAAACGGGGAAATGGGGAGAAAATGCTGAGGCATGCCAAATTACACAAGGATGATTTGCCGATCAGTAGCAACACGTCTAATAGAGTCATCACTTCAGGTTTAAAGTTTTTGGTTAAAATTTTCAATATGTGCAGAGAAGTTCAGGAAAGAATAAAGGTGTTCATACCAAATATTGACTTTGAAGTTCGTTAGAATTGCCCCCCCGCCATACACTGAATTTCCATGCATATTTCAGTGAACCGCTGCAGCTACTTCTCTTTTTCCTAACGAAATAGAAAGAAATTAGCGTTGGCTCAAGACTTTTGCACAGTACTATATGTGCCAAAGTTTAATGAAACGGTTCAAAGAGGCCATGAGAACACTGCTATAGTAGACTGACTTAGACTGCCACCTGGTGCTTGCTAAGGGTAAATAATCTGGGAATTGATTTCTTTGAAGTGCACCTGAAAAACTAGAGTGAGATAACAGAGAGGGAGATGAATGTTGGAAGGCAGGCAGCTATTTTCAATGCACGCAGGTAAAAACTGCTCAAAGAGTGAGCAAAGTCTTGCATTAAAAACACATTAGGAAACAAATCAAAAGTACTGAGCAGTGTCTACTTCAAAAATCACATCTTTTTTTTCTTTCTCATTCTGTGTTCATTTTAGTCTTTATTTTTAAAAAATACAACTGAAACATGATGCCACCCAACCGGAAGCATTAAAACATGGCTGACCCTAATTTTTAAATTAAATGAAGAAACAGGCAGCTGTTGATTAGCACTGTTGTCTCACAGAAAGAAGGTCCTGAGTTCAATTCCACCATTTAGCCTTTTTCCACAGTCCAAAGACATGCAGTAGTGAGGTTGAGTTGAATGCGAATGATAGTCTGTTAGCCTGGCGACGTGTCCAGGGTGTACCCTGACTCTTGCGACCCTGTCAAGGAAAAGAGGATGGATGGAAGAGAAAACTGATGTTCTATTGTTACAATCCTCTCACCATCGTAAGTGTTGTTCTTGGCCCTTACATTAGATCCTTCACATTCACACCTATGGGCAATTTAGAAACACCGGTTAACCGAAACCACTAATCAACAAAATGAAGCTGTTGTCAGAGCAAGCTTCTTTGAGCTAAGGCTCATTAAAAAGGATTAAGCTGTGCCTCACCTTCACTGATTTTGAGAAGACGATTCTCAGATTTTTTTAAAATCTTTTTTTTTAATTCATATATTGCAATAGTTCATTCAGTTGTTTTTTTTTACACTGACTCACAATTAGAAATGATTTTACATTTTATGAGTTTATGCTGCACTATAGTATTATTATAATTATTATTAGTAACAGTGATAAAAAAAATATTCCATTTAATTTAACATGATAAAATATTTACTTTCTGCATCATATAGTGATGCAGAAATATGATGTAATGTTTAACTTCCTAGAACGGAACTAATTTGCTTTTATTGGCGAGAACGATATCTACCACTGTGCAGTGAAGCTGTAATTTTGAAAAGATCACAAACAGCATCACTACAAATTGTAAACAGTCGTACAGAAGCCCTTTTCCAGTAATGTAGGGATATATATATATATATATATATATATATATATATATATATATATATATATATATATATATATATATATATATATATCCTTGTTATTCCGCTTCCAGCTCATCCATATGAGTAATCCAGGTAGCCTATGAGTCAATAGTGAAAAATAATAGGGACCACTTCATCTGAATCATGGTTTTAGTGAATCATGAGCTTTGCTGGGTCTAAAAATAGTGAATTCGCGTCACAGATTAATGAGATTCACATCTTTTCCTTTCTGGCAAATTTTCGCTTTCTATGTATGGATAAATCCACTAGATGGCGCTAAAATGAAAGTTTTTGCTGCATATAGTTTGCAAAGAGTTTATTTTCTTCTGGTGCTGAAACATGCATATTTTTATGATTGTTATAATTTAATTGAACTGTTCAGATGTTACTATACGATCGTATTTTAGGCTCCTTCAGTTATCTGACAGAACTTATTGTTTTTCTATACTATTATTATTATTATTATTATTTTATGACATTTAGGCATGCAAGAGTTCAGCTGTGTTGAAGGAGTGGAAGGAAAGAAGGAATTTTTATTACAAAAGTTACAAAAATGTTAGTATCTACTCCTTTAAAATCATTCTTTAATTATCTGCTTAGTCTTATTATCTTATTATCTGCGGAGTTTTTGACATTTCACTCTGGCCTAGCGATAAGGATGACTAAATTTATTTTGTATCTCAAATTTCTCCCAGTTGTCTTTTATCACCACAGCCCAGGGTTGCTCATTTTGGCCATACAGTTTTGCAACCGTTAGTTGTTTGGGGACTTGTTTGGAACTAGCCTATGGTTAGAAAAAAAAAATTAAAAAATGGATTTATAGATGTTGTTGTACTATTACCTTCACTTTTGATGTACATTGTAGCTCACTTCTAAAGAAATGAACAGTGGTTGCAGATGATAAAGTACTACAAATTCTTTTCTAACTTTTATGTAATGTGATTTTGGTTGATAATCTGTCTCTCTCCCTTAAAATGGAACTATCACAAAAAATCTAAATTTTTGATTTCTTTGTAAGTGAGTTAACTTATATAATGTTCTTCTTCTCTCCCCCTTTTGCACAAGTCGAGGAGCGTGTCAGGTCACATTTCACTGCGTGTTATACTTGTATAACTATGCATGTGATGAATAAAGAATCTTGAATCTTGAATCTTGAACTTACAAATTCAGCAAATAAGCTTAGTTCACTGTCCATCCCCACAGTGTCTCCATCCTCTGATGTTGCTTCCTGCAGGATAACACCGTTACCAACTGATTTCTTGACCATGACAATGAGTTCACTGTACTCAAATGACTTCCACTGTCACCAGATCTCAGTCCAATAGAGTGCCTTTGGCATGTGGTGGAAAGAGAAATTTAGTTGACAAATCTGCAGCAGCTGTCTGATGCTGTTGTGTCAATAGGGACCAAAGTTTCTTGGGAATGTTTCCAACACCTTGTTGAATCCATGCCATGCAAATATAATGCAGTTCAGAAGAAAAGAAAAAAGGGTTCTTAACCAGTACTTGCAAGGTGTATGGAATGATGTTGCTGGTGACTATCCTATTTCAGATGTGTCTCTTTGTCTCTTATTATTCATTACAAATGTAATTTATAAGTACAACACTTATTTTCTACTGTAAAAACAAAGCAGAGTTAGATTCAAAGTTCTATCCAATTCAATTGAGTTTTAAACAAAATAAATATATTTGTTTTAAATAACCTTTAGCTCAACATTATGTTCATGAAAATTATATTTGGAAACAGACTTAAACCAAAAATTAAGGGAAGTTCATAACTGCAGTTACACTTTGTATTTTCACTACAAAATGGTGAAATATTTTTATTTAAAAGTGCTGAACTGATACGACACAAAAGACCAAAAGGTGACACAACAGTCTTCAAATTTGACTGAGTTATGAATGGTAAATGTAACAGATCTTTACAAGATACTAAATATATATACTTTAGATTTTTTTTTTTAAACAACTGCCTAACAGATATTTGAGTTCTTCTTGATATTCTTTGAATCTTTGCCTCATTTACCAGAAAGTATAAACGCATCAGCAACCACAGAAGGACTCACTTGTGCTGCTTCCATCTCCCCAGTTTTTAACTACAGTTAAAACATGCTGTTGCCTCACAGTAAGTAGGTTCAGGGTTTGAATGTGCCAGCCCGGGGCCCTCTGGTTCTATGTTTTACTCCCACAGTCTTAAAACATGCTTGTTGGCTTATTTATTGATTATAAATTGATTGTGGGTGAGAGTACATGGTTGTATGTCTCTCTGTGATAGACTGTTGACCTCTTTGGCGTGTACCCTGTCTCTGTTTGCTTTCTGTGACCCTGATCTGGATAGGATTTTTTTTTAAATTGATGAAATGTAAAGTAAATTATGTAGCCAGATTTATCTTTCTTACACGCAAAACAACACATACTAACTCTGCACTCTTTGATAAATGAGATTAAATATTTTACAAGATGTGTTATTACACCCCGATAGAAACAAAAACTCAATTTTCTCAGTAAAAGCAGCCTTTGTGGTTTTATTCATTTACATAAAGTGTTTTAAACTGGAATACAGTTTTCCTAAGCATCTCAATGTGGCAGGATTAAGATGTTTCAGGTTATTATATGTCATAAGACTAGCAAAGTTCTCTGTACTAACACCAAAGTAACCATATAGACCAGGGGTAGGCAACTCCAGGCCTCGAGTGCCGGTGTCCTGGAGGTTTTAGATGTGTCCATGATCCATCACAGCTGATTTAAAGGGCTAAATGACTCCTCAACATTTCTTGAAGTTCTCCAGAGGCCTGGTAATGAACTAATCATTTGATTCAGGTGTGTTAACCCAGGATGCGATCTAAAACCTGCAGGACACCGGCACTCGAGGCCTGGAGTTGCCTACCCCTGATATAGACTTTGTTTCACTCCGGCTGGGAGAAAATTGTGTCTTTTAGTTTTCTTTAAAAAGAAGCAGAAACTCCTCCAGTATGTTTGTTTGGTATTATCAGATTTGTTGTAATGGGTTCCATGTCTCTTTTTGGTATATGCTCAATTTCCAACAAGGTTCTGTGTTCGAACAAAAAGGAATGGGAACAAAAAGGTTAATGACCCCTGTCATTGAGGCCATAAAAAACATAATAGTGCTGTTCACAATGACACAGTGAAGGCTCAGTGCACAGGCCTAATAACTTTGGCAGTATGTAAATGTTATATGGCCAGATCGTACTGCTGAGGGAAGAAATGTCAGTGGACATTCCACAATTCACTTAAAGCAGTTTTTGAATTTTTGCTCTTAAAGCATTTTATAACATATTTATATTGAAACATTATTAATCTATTTAACTTACATTCACAAGCTGAAATCTTATGTTAAAAGGAAACTACTGCTTTACTGCAGTCTTACATACATAAAGTGCACAGTCCTGTATGGTGCCTTTTAGGCTGTTTGCTTTATGTATATATAAAGAGAACAGATTGTATCTTGTTTCAAAAAAGGCCCCACTTCCCTTTTGGAACATGCTACATTTGAGAACAGATGACATGACTTTATCAGACAGGCTTATTTGCACAGTACCAGGCTGGAAAATGAGGAATCCAAACAGGAGGAGTGGTCTTTTGCACTATACAATGTCTCATAAAACATTTTTATTTTTCAGTTTTTTATTTCCCAAACATTGACCATAGGTAGCACGACTAATTTGAACAGTAGCACAACTGTTTTTCATTTTTTTATGCCTGCTTAAGTAATGGTTTCCCTACAGTTATACATAATAAATGAAGATTAAATATTAATTGATAATGTTTTGCAATACTGTGCACGTTTGGTGGGAAAAGGGCTTCATACTGAGTGCCTGCAATCACTAATACCCACTGTAGCTCTAAGCATAACACTGATTACAAGGGGGTATCTCAGACAGCACTTAGCACCCTCCACAGTGTAGACATTTGAAGCCTGACAAATCATATTTGTCTGCATGATGTGGCTTCTTATATTATATTAAATATTTTTTTGCATATAGAATAGGCAATTATTTTATTTTATTTCATTGCATTAGATGCTTGTGCCCAAATAGTAATGCTTTAGCCAAGCAAAGGCATGTCGGCTACTCCATTTAGTTAGGTGTGTAGACATGGTCAAGATGATCTGCTAAAGTTCAGCAGAGAATGCTATGAAAAAGAGAAAATCCATTGAGCAGCAGCCCAGAGAACTGACATTGACTGGATTTAAATTTAAGCTCAGAACATGGACAGAGTGTGTCTTTTAACAATGAGTCAGGTTTGTGGTGTTGGTGTGATGGTGTGGGGATATTTTCTTGGCACACTTTGGGTCCCTTAGTACAAGCTTAGCATCATTTAAATGCCACAGCCCACCTGAGTCTCATGGCTGACCATGTCCATCCCTTTATGGCCACTGTGTATCACAATCTTCTAATGGCTGCTTCCTGCAGGATAACACGTCATATCACAATACTTGAATCATCTCAAAGTGGTTTCTTGGAAATGGAAAATGGAAATTAGTTCACTGTATCCAAATGGCCTCCACAGTCACCAGCTCTCAATCCTGTGGGGATATGTTGGAATGGGAGATTTGCATTATAGATGTGCAGCTGACACAATTATATCAATATGTATGAATCAAAATCTCTGAGAAATGTTTCCAGTACCTTCCTGAATCTATGCCATGAAGATTTTAAACAGTTCAGAAGCCAAGAGGGGTCCAAACCAGTACTAGTAAGGAGCACCTAATGATGTCTCTGTTGTATGCAGACTATTCTACTTTGGGTGTGTCTCTTTGTGTCTTACACAAAGCTAAGTTGATATTATTTCACTCATTTGCCAGTAGTATTATTACACAATGGTTGAAAGTAAGGAAACGCTTCTGTTTTCAGTTACATACAACCAAGCAGTGTCTGTCATCAGGATTTGTCATTTCACTCAGTCAAAGTGATACCGGATACAGAGGGGAAAAGAGGAAAGCTCCAATTCATAAGGACACCACTTAATTTCTACTGCAGATAGAAATTAGCATTAGCTTCAAAGTCCTACCCAACTCATTAGAGGTTTAAACAGAGTAACTAACATATACCTGACAGTGTCCATCGCTTTATGACCACAGTGTACCCATCTTCCAATGGTTGCTTCCCAGAGGATAACGCCCCATGTCACGAAGTCCAAATCATGTCAAACTGGTTCCTTGATCATGACAATGAGTTCACTGTACTCAAATGACTGCCATTGTCACCAGATCTCAACCCAATAGAGCACATTTGGCATGTAGTGGAACAGGAGATTTATGCCATGGAGGTGCAGCTGACTAATATGCAGCAACTCTGTGACACTGTCATGTCAATACGGACCAGAATCTCACAGCAACGTTTTTCAACACCTTGTTGATTCCATGCCATGAACACTTAGTGTAGTGTAGGCTATCCTATTTCTAGTTTGCTTTTTGTCTCTTACACAAAGCTAAGTTGATATTATTACATAGTGGGTGTCACCAGATCTCTGTCCAATAGAGCGCCTTGGGGATTTGATGAAATGGGATTCAGATCATGAATGTGCACCAAACAAATCCGCAGCAACTATGTGAAAGTTTCCTGCGTCTTAGCTGCTCTGAAGGCAAACGTGGGTCCACACCTTTACTAAGATATGCCTAATAAAATGTCCAGTGAGTGTATAGTTATTATTTTTATGAAATTAAATGAAATTAATTAGCGCAAAGAAAAGGTTAAAAAGTTGGTGATATTGCTGATGCCTTCCTGTTAGCTGCTTCGTTATTAGGTAGAGTAAGGGTTCTTCAATCTCCACTGAAGCTGGAATTTTTACTGATTTTCTAACACAAAGAAAACTTCTTAAAAGACCCAGGGGACTAAACTTTTAGTAGTTATTGAAGGTCACGAACAGGGAAAAAAAAAAGGAAAAAATGGTGGAACATCCGATTGTGACGTGTAACCTGACGTAGCCCACATAGTAGAATGAATGAGGTGGACGAAAGCAGCACGAGCGCTCTGACTCAGAAACTCCCGGAGCTCTGGTGAACATGGCGATGCTGTGAACTCGTTTCATTCTTCTGGCACTAAGGAATATATTTACATTTTACAATATCGGAAAATAACATCAACTAGAACAAGATAATGGCACGAGGAGAAGGCGCCGAGCAGTACGCGGCGACTTTACTGTCAGTCAAACCGCTCAATGCAGAGATCAAGACGGTGAAGGTAAGAGCAACGTTTAACCGGCACGTTTGATTTTTAAGAGGGGTGTTAAAAAAATCAGGTGCGTTAAAGGGCGCCTAAATTCAAAGTAACGTTTGATAAAATGCGGTCGTTACTTCCTTTCTTCCCAAAAACCTCACACCCTGCCTTGTTCTGTGCCCTTTCCTGCCCTCGAGGTTTGAATTTCGCCCGGTCCACGTTTATCTGTCCTCCAGCTCTCGTGATGCTGGCATACCGGTTTTAAAGGGACCAAACACCTTAACTAAAGCCGGCGTTTTCTCTCTGTCACATTCAAATATAGAAACCCAGTGCTGGCAGATGTGGAGAAACGTGGCGTGATCCTGTTTTTAGAGCCACGACTTGTGAGCCATATTTGGTTTAAGTGGCTGAAATTAAGTCCCTATATTTAACGATTAACGCCTTAAATTTCCCCCCAAAATGGTTTAATAGCTTCCATATCGTTCAACAGTGGCGGTATCTTTGCACGAGAAAATACACGGCAGGTTGCACTTCAAGCATCAGTGTCTTCTCTGTGATCATTTACATTAATGTTATATAGATTTAAAGTGTAACAAAACTCCTGTGAAACATTAGCCCCAAAGCTGCTAATCTTTAGTAACCTTGATGTGCATTTAAATTCATTGTCTTTCGGTTTTTAGACTACTGGATGAAAAATTAGCGATTTTTATATGGCACCATGGTTCAAACAGTAAATTATACTGGTGATTTTCTTTGAATCCAAAGGCACTTTTCAGTGCAGTCCTCTTGTACTCTGTGAAAGACTGTGGAGATCTTTCTTTAAAGCACATTAAAAGTTATGCAGGCTGCTGTTCTTTATTTAGCATCAGTATTATTTTTAGTCTTGCATCACTGTAATTCCAGACATGCACTCTGTGGAACGTGACCACAGAGAGAATATTGTGTGTGCCTGTTGATAAGGTTGCAATTTGCGTCCTTCAAGAGGTGATTCTGCTTCTGTGTCCGTGATGGTTGTAAATCAGGGTGTGTAATCCCCCCTTTGCTGACATCACAACGCTTGAGAAAGGGTATTGGCTACCGCTGATAGGCCCTAGTCTGTCTGGAGGCTGTTGGCTATTCAGCATAAAATGTCACACCAATGGTTGTGCTGAGGTGATGTAGTGATGTGGTTTCACTCAGCATGAACTACAGTAACCTCATAGTTCCGCGTTGCAAAGTTTGATACAGTGATGGGTGGAGGGATTTGAATCAGAGGGATGAATTAAAGACTGAAGGCAGAAATGGAGTCAATGATAATGTGTTAACCCACTGTCTACATAATTAAACCTTAATTTATAGCTTCCCAGTGGAATTAGAGTTTACCCATGTTTCATGTCTGATGCACTAACCTCACTGCATTTCCCCTCTGTTCTCCCCTCTTCTTCTCTTCCAGCTGAAGACCCAGAGAAATCGTCTGTCTGTGTTCAGTAAACTGTGCTATGCCTTTGGCGGGGCTCCCTACCAGATCACAGGCACCGCTCTTGGCTTCTTCCTCCAAATCTACTTGCTTGATGTGGCACAGGTAATTGCCAAGCGCTGGGCAAAAAAACCCAAAAGGTTAAAATCACACACTTCTGTCTCCTAAATGACAAGCAGCTAAATGACATCGATAAATTTCAATTGTTTGCAGAACACACACAGGTTACAAACGCAGGGGTCAAAGTGTGTGTGTGCGTGTGTGTGTGTGCTCTTCTCAGCCTCATATCAGCTAAACTGTCTCCGGTCAAGCGTATTAACCCGGACTCCCCCCTGTTTGCTTTGTTACCAAATTAGCAAATTAGACTTTTTCCTGCTGTACACAGTAGGAACTGAAAAAGGCCATTCAGCTCAGAGGATGAGATCATTAGAGGGGCTTTGAATGCTGCTTTGTTATAAAAGAAGTGACAGTGTTGTGTATTTTAATTCTGTTGTACTCTCAGCTGTACTGAGTCTGCTGTCACAGCTCTTTTGAGCCACTCTCCAGAAGAGCCATATGAGGTAGTCCTTGGCATCCTCACTTGTTTGGTCTCAAAGCTAACACGCTTTTTTCCACACTTCCCCTCTAGCTGGACCCCTTCTATGCCTCCATCATCCTGTTTGTGGGTAGGGCCTGGGATGCTATCACCGACCCTACAGTGGGTTTCCTGGTGAGCCGGAGTAGATCCACCCGCTTCGGCCGCATGATGCCCTGGTAGGTATCTGTAAGTTGAATGATAATAAGATAATGCTGCGATTTGAGTAAGGGGCGGAGATACATGAGGCAAATGCTCTGGCAACAACAAGAAAAAAAAAAAAGCAGCTCAGGATCAGTAGCCATGGCAACAAGTTTGAAGTAGCAACTAAGGAGGAATAAATGGTAAGAGTGCAATAATGCAGTCTAAATATGTATCATATACAGTGCAAGCATCAGACATTCCTACCAAATGCAGGCTGAAGCACCCACTGAAACCAGCCAGCTGAAGAGTAGGAGCAGGGCTACCATCGTCCTAGTTTGGATCGAGCCTTGAGACGAGATCCTTCTAAGGAAGCAGTTGAATTATATTGAGGACTGATAGAGTAGCAAGCAGGACAGCTAGTCAGCCAATAGGGAAAATAAAAGATGGGCCTGGGCTAGCTGGTTAAAATCAACTGAGCTTTAAGAGTGAGGAAGTCAGACAGGAAAAATAAACTAAAATGAGCTGCAAGATATACTTAAGTGACTTATGTGAATCACAGGGATGGATCAGGTCATAACAGTGGTTGTGAGAATTATTATTAGTGTAAGTCTTCTTGCTGACAAAGACTTTAACCAGCGTTTTAAAAAGTCCAGCTTACTTGACATCAAGTCTGAGCGCATGTCTCCCCGGACTAAACTAAGTTTGACGAGCCTGTAGGAAAGTGACACTTGGCTCGGTAAGAAATTTGTTGCAGCAGCTGGGAGAGTTTCTCTTCTTGCAACTTTGCAAGTACAAAAGGTCCTTGTAGCTGAACACACGCTGTACTTTTCCTTCCCCGTAAAACATTTGCAAAACTCAAATAGATGAAAATGCCTGATACTATTTTTGCATTCTTAACAAACCAGTTTATTTACCAGCATCGTCTCCCATGTTTTAGTTGTTGCACTGCTGCTTATGTTTCAGTCTAGATATGCGTTTGCAATCTGCTGTGTGTTTGGTTCCCTGTGACATAGCTGGCAACTTGTCAAGGGTATCCCTGCCTAAAGAAGGGCGACCTTGACTTTCTTCTCACAGTCAAACATGGTGCTGCTTTCGTGACAATGTCAGAACCGTATCTGGTTACAAAAATCTCTCAAGGCCATGATATAATCTGCAGAGGAGCAGAGCTAAATATTTTTACAAGCCTCCCCCCCCCCCCCCCTCACATGATACCCCAGCCATATCTGGAGTGTAGTGACTGAAAAAGCCAGCTGTGCATGAGCTGTAATATTGTAGCTGGGAGGAAGTGAGGGGGAGGGGGAAGTTACTGGCTTAAGCTGTGATTGGTCCAACCCACAACACACCATCAGCTTCAAACCAATATGGGTGTGTTCTCCTTTGTGTGTGTATGATTTCCCGGAGTGTACAAGTGTAAAGAGGTTACTTCAGGTCAAAAAGCATGCTGGGTTAAAATAATGAGGCTACTTTAAAGAAAAATAGCCAAATGTACATAAAAGGGACATCCTCCAGATAAAAATACAGAGATTTGTTAGGTTCTTACTTCTTTTTTTCTGTCTGTACTGGAAATGTTGTACATAAAGGCAGGCAGCCAGACTGGCAGGAGTCTACATTTCTCATTTTACTTATTATCTTAGCTCAATGAGGTTTTTTTAGAAGTAGATTTTGTTTCTTTTAGAAAGAGGGGGGGGAAAAAAGAGTGCGATCATGTGTCTGTGACTTTCACTGCTGTGCCAGTGAACCGGCAACCTGTGCTCAGTGAGCAAAAATGGAAATTATTAGTACTCATTAACCTAAATTCGCTCGGACGTTAAAAGGTATCAGGAGTTTTCTTATTTTCCATGTGAGTCACATGGGTGAAAGGGGAGCAAGGGGATTTCATATGACCATGTGTGAATGTCACGTTCACCCTCTCCTCGTTAGTGTTATGGAGCTTGGGGAGAGTCAGGCTTTAACTCGCATGTGTGACGGCTCAGAAACAAGCCTGAGGAAGAAATAGCTGTTTAAATATGTGCGGCCATTTGACAAAATGTTTCATGATTATGCAGTCAGGTGCAATCCTGTAAGCCTTCACCCCCCTGTTTGGCCTCTAAAAGGTCACATTTTATTCACATGATGCTAATAAAAACCGCAGTTTTCCTCAAATTATGTGATTACTTTCAGCGAGAAAAATGTAGTTTCCTTTTGGCCCCCAAAAACTGCCTTGTAATGGTTCTCTTAACAAGTAAAACAGTTTGATTTCCTTATTTAAAAACTGAGGCTTTAAGTGCACAGTCTGTAGTAACGCCGGTTTCTGTGACTGAGGTCAGGTAGAGGGCACGGCTGAAGAGAAGGATGCTGAGGCCGAGTGGGGTGAGAATGATGTGGGTCCAAGCAGCTATCGCCTCCTTGTGCAGCGCTGGCTGAGCCCTTTCTCCACACACAAGATCTAACAAGGCAGGATTAGGGGGATTATTCACAAAGCATAAAAGAAAGAGTTGAAAAGAATTGACTGCAAGGGAGGGACATAAAAAGGAGGGGTTAAGCTACAGTAACAGTGGGGAAAATTCATTAGACACACCCTTAAAGGAAGGAAACAGTGGGTTCTATGTGTTTGCCTTAAATACAAAAGAAAATAAAACAAAGATAAGAAAGAAATGCTCAGTCTTTTATCGACCTGTGTCTACTCATCTCTTCTCAGGATCATTTTCTCCACCCCGTTTGCAGTGCTTACTTACCTCTTGATCTGGTACGTGCCTCCATTTGAAGAGGGGAAGGTCATTTGGTATCTGGTCTTTTACTGCCTTTTCCAGTCAATGCAGACGGTTAGTACCGCATTTTGAGCCCGTGGTTTTTTTGTTTTGTTTTTTCATTTGCTTTTTGTCCACTGGCGTGAACTTGTCTAATGTTGCGGTCTCATACATTTGCAGTGCTTCCATGTGCCATATTCAGCCCTCACCATGTTCATCAGCAGGGACCAGAAAGAGCGGGACTCTGCTACAGCCTACAGTACGACATCACCCTGTGCAAATAAACTGATTTCACTGGTGTTTTGTTATTCGTGTGCTGACCGTCAGTTCTTGTGTTTGCTCTCAGGGATGATGGTGGAGGTGCTGGGCACAGTGCTGGGCACTGCAATCCAGGGGCAGATAGTAGGTGGCAATTCCAATTGTCCCACTGAGTCTGATGCGCCTTACAGCACAAACTCATCCAGTGTCAACACCACTATAACCTCACTGGATCAGACGGTAAGTCTATTGAGGGGTTTTTTTGTTTTTGTTTTTTTTTTGTACTGTGTCAAATAAAAGATGATTATTTTTGGTCCAGGCTAAGGGTCGCGTATTTTTTTTTTTGTCCTCAGAAACAAGCTTACTTGGTTGCATCAGGGGTCATATGCGTCATCTACGTCCTGTGTGCTGCAATCTTGTTTTTTGGTGTGAAGGAGCAAAAAGGTATGAATCCTTTCTTATCCAATGCAAACAACATATAAAGCAGGATAATGACTCAATTTGGCTTCAAGACAGACTTGAATCATGAATCTGACAACTTGACACGTGAATTGATGTAAAAAAAAAGGAAATAATCACGCGCATGCAAAACTGTATATTAGTAACAGTGACAGGAATAATTCTTTAACTGTTAAATTTTTCTTAGCGCCTCTGGTCAGTTCCTCTTGGCCTTCTCTCTCTGTGTTCAAAAAGATAAAGATGTGGTGGCCAGATTGTAGCAAGTGTAGCAAAATACTCACTAGACAAATATCACATTGTCTCACCACAAAACCTTGTGTGTGTTGTATTCTTAGATGCAGATTTTCAGCTGTCTCATTTGTTGTCTTCTCCTTTATGTTGGACTCTAGAAACTGGGCGGGACAAGTCGAAGCCGCTCACCTTTGCTCAGGGCCTGCGGTTGGTCATGTGTCACGGGCCGTATGTCAAACTGGTCATCGGCTTCCTCTTCACCTCTCTTGCTTTCATGGTAACGCTACATTTGATTTATGCATGATTTTTTTTTTCTTTTTATTAATTTTCAGAGGTCACGTTGAAAGGATTTTTTTTTTTTTTGTTACAGTAATTTGGTTTATAATTGCTTCTGTCTTTTACAGCTGCTGGAGGGAAACTTTGCACTTTTTATCACCTACGCTCTCGGCCACAGGAAGGACTTTCAGAATATCCTTCTTGTCATCATGGTGAGTGTTTGTATTTTTACTATGAGTGCTCTTCTCGTAAAAACCCTCATCAGGGTAGATTTAGTGTACATCAACACCATGTCTGCAGATGTAAAGCTTGCTGCTTGCTGTAAACTGTTTAGGGGATATTTCAGTTTCTAGTCTTAGGCGCTTCCTCACGTGATGTAGAAGCATGCTACGGAGGCCTGAGAGGGCAGAGTTCAGGATGAGAGGAGGTGTCGTACTGTTGGGAATCGGTCTCCCACTCGCTCACTCTCTGAGTTATGCTAGATCAAGGGCACAGAATGGAGCTTTTGTTGCTCTGGCAACCCTTCACTGACACCATGGGAACAGCCACCATTGTTAACGCCCTCCTCTCACTGCTTTCTGCTCTGCTGCCTTTTTCTATGATTAGGAGTGGGAAATACTGGGACACTGTATCACATTTGGAGAGTTTAGAGCAGAGAGTCAAAGTCTGAGAATCCGTGGGCTTCTGGCCTTTCATCTACTGCTTGTTTTTGTTTGGTAATTTAATGCTGGTTGACCAGTTTTGGCCTAGAGGTCAAAAGTTTTCTGCGCCCCTGCAGGGTTGGGTTAAAAGCCAATGTAAGCTTATCGTGACCTTATTCCCTGACCTCCTCTGGTGGTCATTTTAATTTTTCCACTTTCCACATTTCCCACAGTCCTCAGTGAAGCCCAGTTAGTAGTCTGAATGGTTTCTGTAGAAAATATTTTGTAATTTTTTTTTTATGAATTTCATTTGATTTATTTAAAATTACATAATTGATCATCCAAGAAAGTCCATCATACAGAGTTAGAGCTAGGAATTTAGAGAAATGCAGACTAACTTTCCAACTAGTGTTTGGATTCCACTCATTTTAATGTATAAAACACAGGATAGGAAAACTTGGAGCACTAGATGGTGCCTGAATATGGTAGATTAGAAGTGATCTAGAAGTTAACGCTAACAAGCTTGGCTAGCAAGTTACATATACTGTATATTGTATTTATGAATCTAACAGATACAGATACCTATTCATTGATGTATTAAAAAATAAAATCTGTCCACCCACCATGAAGGGGGAAACTAGGTGTTTAATTTGTACCATTCTGTAAACATGTTTATTTCTGCTGTAAAGTTGGGCTTTTAAGTGGCTTTTGGAATCAGCCTCATGTGGCTACTGAAGGAACTGCAGTTTTTGGCATTTCATTTCTGGCTTCATTTTTTTACTCCCAGACATTCCCACTGTGTCCCCGATGATTATCCAAGCAGACGTTTTTTTTTTCTCCATTTGCATCAGAACTGCATATTTCACATAGTAACAAGTTGCAAAAATATTCACATGTATAAAAAATGCAGAGAAGAAGATATGACTGACGCCAACCAGCTATAATTCCGCAACAATAGGTTGCCTCACACACTGGAAAAGTCCAGTTGGTTTGGCAATTTGTTTGCAACAAGGTCTGTGTGTGCAGATTAAATTCTGATTAAAAAGAAACAATGTGGTTAACAGTTTAGTATGTTGTCCAACAATGCCGTTGCTACAAGTCTGCTATGCATAGTCTACTTTGTGTTTCTGTGTTTTGTTTTTTGGGGACAAAGTGAATGAAACATATTTGCATGCACAGCAGGAAAAAAGGCCATATGTTAAATTAATTTTTTTTTTTAAATTGCCCCTTGGTTGATAAACACGCTTCAGCTATATGAAATGGATGAAAAAAAAATTCTATAGTCATCGCTTAGTCATCATTTAACTCAGAGTATATGTTCTTTTCGTGCTCTCTTCTGAGCTTATATAACTAAATACTTTATCATTATTTCTTCAGCTCTCTGGGGCTCTAACCATCCCTTGGTGGCAGTGGTTTCTAACCCGGTTCGGGAAGAAGAAAGCAGCTTACTTTGGCATCTCGGTGAGTAGCAGATGTTATGGAGTGTAGATGAGTGAAGCTATAGCTCACTCTATGCTCTATTTTGACTCATTCAGTCTGCAAGATAAAAAATAAAAAGTCTTCAATAAATCTTGATCGTAAATTTTATTTGTTTTGTTTTTTATGAGACCTCTGACGTCTTTCTCCCTCTCGTTACAGTGGGCAGTGCCCTTCATGATCCTGATCGTCTCTGTCAAAAGCAACCTGATCGTTTCTTACTTGGTCTCAGTGGCAGCAGGTGTGAGTGTAGCAGCAGCCTTCCTCCTGCCCTGGTAAGCACAAGTTTATCCACAGAAGTCGTCCTTGGATCCTTTTGCGGATGTGGGTTTTCTTTTGTGTTGTTGAGCTTCTGTCTGGATGTTTGATCTTTCAGGTCGATGCTTCCTGATGTAGTGGATGACTTCAAAATTCAAAATCCAGACATCCGCGGTCATGAAGCCCTCTTCTACTCCTTCTATGTGTTCTTTATCAAGTTTGCCTCTGGAGTCTCCCTGGGTATCTCTACCCTCAGTTTGAAGTAAGTTTACTGACCTGATTTTTAATCAGTGTTTCAATCATATTAATGTTTTCATCCTTAAAACTAAGGAGCTTATCAGTCCAGTAGTCCTGGGGACAACAATACTTAATTCTTCAGCTGACCATATTGCTCAATTTTTCTCCCCTTGTGTACATTTTTTCACAGATTTGCCGGCTACGTGACCGGGGTCTGCTCACAACCCGAGGCAGTCAGTGTAACCCTGAAGGTGCTGGTCTCTCCCGTGCCCGTGGTTCTTATTGCCGTGGGACTGTTGATACTGAAGACCTACCCCATCGATGAGGAAAGGAGGCAAGGCAACCGAAAACTACTGCAGGCAATGTTGTAAGTGAGGAGTGAAAACACACACACACACAATTTATCATTGATTCTTCTTCTGTGTCCCACCAGGATCTGTGCATTGTATGAAAACTTGAACTGTTAACCAGTTTTAGCCCACTCTGCTTCTGTGTTTGTGACTCTGGTTGTTCTCCTCTCCTTTTAAACAGCGACTCTGAAACGGATTCTGAATCTGAAACCTCAGAACGTGGGAGCAGCGTCTAGAGGCCGAGCCTGCCACCTCTGCTGCTTTACATGTTTGCATAGGCTGTGAAGAGACCACCTGGACTAACAGGGGAGGGACCACAAACCACCCACTGCTGACTAGTGATCGTCATCATGTGCGGGTTCCTCCGCAGTGAATTGCACAGGTTTACATCACCCTCTAGTGTCCACACTGAGTATTTATTTTTCCATCCAGCTGTGTCCCAGTGAACAGGTTAATGAAAACTCCAGAGAATACACAAAATCCAAATCTACACAGTGTAGGATTGTTATGTTATGCCGACCTCCCAGGTTAGATTCTGTTACTTATATATATTTTTTGTTTGTTTGTTTGTTTGTTTGTTTGTTTTGTTTTGTTGAGATTTTCTTTCATCATTTAGCTTAAATGCCGCACAGAGATCTCTCTATATTATAATCTACAGCGATAGCTGAAAAAAAATTCAAACCACTTCTTTGTTAAAACAAAGCTCACACACATTTTGGTTAGCATTTGGCAGCTTTTTATAAATGAACGACAAAGCCTCTTGGGAGCTCTAGTCTTGGTTTCCAAAGATGTTTGACTTTATTGTTTACTGAGACGTTCCTATTTATAGCCTTCCGTTTTGTCACTCCTCCCATGTGATTGCACTACATCATGAAAGCTTTGTGAGAAAGTGCTTTGCAGTACCGTTTGCAAAGTATTAACGTGCTGGTTTACACTATGAGACCATCACTCGTACACACTGTTACATTTTGATGTTTCGATGACGTGTCTTAGCTGTTTTCCACTCAGAGTGTGCTCTGAAAGAAATGTACAGTATCAGCCCTTATTATGTAGGGTGTGCCAGCACTATTCCAGTAAATGGAGTTGTATGGAGATTTGCTACACTCTCTCCTTTTTGTTGTTTGTTTGTTTGTTTTCATATAGCGCATTTCAAAAAGTGTACTTGAATTTTCTAAAGGAGAAACGGCAGTACAACATGATGTACTTGTATACAGGTTATGTGAATCATTGCCTTACAAACACATGTCTTACAACTGGTTTCAGATATCTCTGATTTTCTGAACTCAAATTATTTTTTATGCCAATCTCCGTCGGGTTTAATAGACTTTTTTGAAGTGCTTATAAAGCAAAGTCAACTGTACTGGGAGTTTTACCATGTGACATCCCAAATTCAAAAATGTGTTATTTAACTATTTATGGAAACTACCTAAGGGACTATAATTTTCTTATGCAGGCATGTGTTTAAGAATAACTTATTACCAATGACTGAATGATTTGTCTTGTGGAAGGAAAAAAATGTAAATGTTGGCTTTGTTTGTTTTTTCCTTTTGTCTTATAAAAGTAAAAGTTGCAGTCATGGTGAAATGTGACTGATTTAAAAGAATACAACAACAAAAAACAGCAGCCCTATAGCAGATGCTTTCATTAACTAATATGCAGATGACTTGATTTCACCTCAAATGATGTTATGAAAAAGGAGCCATTTTCATGTGGGGCCTTCAAAACTGCACTGAATCAGCAGTAGATTACATCTGCCCTCTGTATTTATATATGCTGCTGTATGTGTATATGTGTAAATACTTTTTCCAACTATGTTTATGAAGAGCAATGTATATAAACCACTGAGGAGTCAAATCGTGTTCATATTTTTGATTTTAAACCTGTGAATAAACTTTGTCAAAGCAGAGAAAAAAAACTGTTTGGTTTCTTTAAAGCATCCTTATAACACTTTGTTTTTTATGCGGAACATTAAACCAGTTAGATGTAAGCCATGCATTAACATTAAGGTAGTGCAAGTTGGTATAAAACAACTTCCTTCAGTGAGTCATTTATTAATTCATTTGTTTGGGGGGGTTGATTTTCTAAAAAAAAAAAAATACCATAAATTTCACACTTTTTTTTTTTTTTTACCTCGAGGTTAGTTTGAGTCAATCTCTCTTTTTTTAATGATTAACATTTTTTTACATAAGAAATATGAGTAAAAATAAGTAAAACTACCACTGATTTCTTTTAGGGGCTTAAATCGACCAAATAGTTCTGGCTCTCTGACAGCAGGGTGCTGGTTCATCGCCTCTAATTGCTTTCAGCCGTGACGGCGACGTTTTTACGCGCGCATTAAAAGAGAAGGAGTGATGGACAGCTGTCCGTCTGTTGCGATGAAAACAAAGTGGTATCCCTTTATTTTGTGGAGCGTTTTATCACTTGGCCTTCTAAGCTCTGCGGTGGACACGTATGAATCTCCGCTTACGAGAAGGAAAGTGGTTTTCAAACTGGGCGCTCCGAAAATCAAACTTCCATTAGCTAAAGACAGAGAATCCAACCAGAGGCTACCTGCCGACACACCTCCAGAGCCTCAGCGGGGTTACCGAAGGTCCTATTCCGCTTCAGCACCTGTGACACTTGGACCCATGCGACCAGGGAAACCCGAGGCAAAGATCCAGTCAGACTTTGCTTACCTCCCGGACGTCTCTGTAACCTGCTCCACATCTGACTTTGTCGTCAGGATCAAACCAGCTTTCTACGGTCTGGGCGCAGAAGCAGAAGAACTGCTGTTAGGAAGCAGCTGTAAAAGCAACGGGCTTCTTAGACCATACGGCGACCTTCTTTTCTCGTATCCCCTGACCGCCTGTGATGGCGTGCGTGAGGTAAGCTATGGGTGGTGCTCCCTCCCTCCCTGTCGCTGCATCTGTCATCTTGCATTCACACTTTCTGACCTTTCCTAACAGATGCCCCACGGTTATCTGGTTTATAAATTCGTGCTCCATTATGAGCCGTCGCCAAAACGATTTCCAAGCAGAGCGCACCGGGTGGATGTAGCTATTGAATGTCGCTACCTAAGGTTAGGCATGTTGGTTTGCTTTACGCAGAAGGTGTGCGAACACTTAGTCAGTGTTGAAAGCTTCCAAATCTTCTGCCCTCCACAGGAACCATCATGTGCACCAACTGGCTGTCCAACCAACCTGGGAAACAGTTGTTTTCCGTAAAAGGCTGAAAAGTCGTCACACGGACTACCAGATTACCCTGATGGATGGTATGGGTGTCTGCATTATGCAGCAGAAAAGACTTTGGCAGATGCTAAACAGCTGGTTACTTGTGTTTCACATTCAACTGTTTTGTAGATTCATGGAGTAGAGCGGTCACCACTCGGGTCTACCAGCTTGGGCAAAAGGTTCATATCCAGGTTTCTGCTCCTCATCTACCTGCTGGAGGAAAACTCTACATACGTAGCTGCTATGCAGCTCCATCTAGTGGCTCTAAATCGTCCCTGAAATACTCCATCATAGACAACTTTGGGTATGTAGTGTGGATAGAGTGACCTGATTAAACTGAATGTGGAGCAAAAGAGTGAATCTGTAACGAATGTGAGATTCATAAATACAGCAGGATTTTAAAAAGTCCCCTTAACTGTAAAAAGCTACATATTTAAATTCTTGGGTTTTTACTCCATATTGTTGTCATTGATGTTTGCAGCTGTATGCTGGACAGCAAGGGAGACCTGGGGGCCTCTGAGTTTGTTTCCCGGACAGACAGGACTGTGAGACTTTCCGTGTTGGCCTTCCAGTTTACTGCTGATCCAAACACTGAGGTGAGAGTAGACCATCTATGATTCTCTCAGTTTACACAGCTAAGCACTGCGGCATAATCCTGTTTCTGTTTTAGGTCAGTATCCACTGCAGGTTATTTGTCACGTCAGAGGATCCAAGTCCTGTGCACAAATCCTGCACGTACAGGGGCAACAGGTGAGGATTAATAGGATGCTATAGCAGCAGAACTGTAGATTTCCCAGCTGTTTCCAGAGGGACTGTTAATACATATGCTATAACAGGTGGAGGGCGCTTACTGGTGATGACTCCATATGTGAATGTTGTGAGTCCCGGTGTGTGACTCCTAAGCCCCGGAGGGCTATGATGGAAGGTCTGTAACAATCTCATTATTTTATAAAATACCTTTTTAATTTAAGATATTCAGCATTTTGCATCGACTGTTTGGGAATTGCAGACATTTTTACACATAACCATCAGAGGCTCAAAGATGACAAACTAATATAATTTGAAATATAAACATTGTTTTTTAATTAATTGGATACAAATCGTTTGCAGTCAGTGATTGAGAAGGCCTGGCAGGGGATTCCCTTAATGTTACTGCCGCTGACACCTCTGGATTTAATTTTTTGAGTTCCAGTGAACAGCTACCAAATACAAGTTCAAGCTTTAATTCCTAGCCAGCTGATACAATGCTTTTGTTAAATGATTAAAATTACAGCTGAAAGTGTACAATTAAATAGTGTGTGTGTGTGTGTGTGTGTGTGTGTGTGTGTGTGTGTGTGTGTGTGTATAGATAGATATATAGATAGAGAGATATATATATATATATATATATATATATATATATATATATATATATATATATATATATATATATATATATAAAAAAAAAAAAAAACCACTATGATGGTGTAGCAAGGTAAAATTACAAATGTGTCATTGTCCAAATAAATGTATGGCGTTAACTGTGTATTCAAAATGGAATATACAATATAAAATTTCAAACATCAAATTGTATGTGAACATCAAATCTGTTAGTCAGTTAAAAAAATAAAATTACTTTTTGTTGTTGTTGTTGTTTGTAAGGTTCTGCCAGCAGTGGGTCATTACTGGTGTCGGATCAGTCGTACACAGTAAAGGACCAGTTGCTACCAGTCAGCCTCCCTCTGGACAGCATAAGAAAACAACAGAGGACCACAAATCGTTACAGTGATGAGACGCACAGCCGGGACAGGTTCTTGGGAAAAGCAGTAAAGTATAATGATGATGGTGAAGAAGAAAGTGGAACTGCTTTTGGAGCGATGACGGGACTTAATTTAGATGAGTTTGGTTTTGGGGAGAGGGTCTTAAAGGGCAAGTGGAATGAATCTGAGGTGAAGCGTTTAGATAAGTTGAGGGAGGAGGGGTCACCGTATGAAAAAAAGGATTCAGATGAGAGAAGTGAAAATGAAGTTTATGATGTAGAGCAAGCGAACGATCTTAAACCAAAGGGAAGTGAAATGATTAGTCACTTGGAGCAGTCGCCACTGTCGAAGATTGACGCACAGCCACCTGATTCTAGAGATGAGGGAGGAAACAGGACACATGGAGGAAAGGAGGTGGAGGTTGAGGAGAAGGGGTTGATGACGGTGCACGAGGTGCAGTTGAAGAATGACAGCAGGACAGCAGATGCAGAAGATGGCGGGGAGATGACGTGGTATTTTTTTTGGAGGTAGTTTTTGATCAATTAATCAAGTATACCGCCTTAAGACTGGAGCTCTGCATAGTCTGACTCATTTCAATAAAATGTGAAAATGAAATCAACTGACTCTTGTCATTCATGACTTCACACAACAAACTTTATTTTATTTAAAAACAGTTTCCATTCTATGAACGTACACTGCACAGAAAAATGAAAGGAGCACTTCTTAATCAGAGTACAGCATCAGGTCGGTTAAAGTTCTGGGATACTGAAGTTTAACTGAGTAGCAGAGAGGCTCAGCTGCTTTGAAATTAATAGCAGGTGCACTAGTTTTACAGGTGGAGGCCACTGACATTTTTTTTTCCTCATCTTTATTGTCTTCTTATTTCACTAGGCTCGGTGTCACTACTGGTACCATGAGGAAATACCTGGGCCCTACAGAGACTGCACAGGATGTCCAACTCCTCCAGGATAGCACATCAATATGTGCTATTGCCAGGTTTGCTGTGTCTCCCAGCAAAGTCTCAAGAGCACGGACATTCCATAGGTCCTTAACCTATCCTATCAGGACTGGTAGCTGCACCCTCTACAGGCTAGGCAACAGCACCCTGATTGCCATTAGGTATCATGATGAAGTCCTTGGACCCACTGCCAGAACCTACGTTGAAATAGTGGGTCCATCTGTGATGACATGCATACAAACTACTGAGTGTCCATTATGAGTTGCTGCAATGAAATTTTGGCAAAATGGACCAGCCTGCTGCATTATTTTCAGTCTGATTTTAAGCATTTCTTTAAATTCAGCCTACTATAGTTAAATTTTCAATTCTTTCAAATGACGTGGTATCCTTTTGTTCTTATTACCCAGTACATATCAATGTAGATATCCAGCAGCATTTTTTGCTCAGTAAGATTTGATGCGTTTTCAAAGTGTTCCTTTACATTTTTATGAAGGGTAGAATCTCTAATCTTCAATTACTGACAGTTACCAGTAGTTTGTCATTGTAGTTATTCCTGGCAAGTACATGTGTATGGGTGTGGCATATAACACTTTCCCCCCAATTAACACTAAAATATGTTGTGAAATCAGTGCAGCCATGGGTGCAAATTACAGGAGGAGACAATAGTGCAAATCCCCACCCTACACCACCTTTATTTAACTAGTTTAAATGGTTCAGTTTATATTTCATTTCCAATTCATTTCTACTTTACCATTGCAAACAATGCAAGGAAAAAAAAAAAAGATGGGCAACACAGTATTTTAGTTTATCGATAAATCTTTAATTTTTCTTTATAAATGGTGATTCTTACAGTTGTCTGCAAAACCAGTTTGAAATATATTATAGTTCAATACAGAAATATCCCACAGTTTAAGCCATAACTGGGAAGAAAGGCATTGCCTCCATTATCTGTAACTAAAAAGCAGCAGAAAATGTGCACTATAATCATTCTAGTATGTGATGTGTCTGTGTGATGGATCTAAAATATAAATTTGCATGCTTGTAGAGCTACGCAACAGACTGTTTTATTATGTCATTCTTTAGCAAACATGGCAAAGAAGACTTTCTGTCTGTAGAGGTCGTCCTCTAAACCTGACAGGAAAAATAACTTAATTAATAGTATTTGGAACAAATACAATTAGTGTGGAAACTCTTAGAAAATATACAGAACATAACTCTGTAGAAGAAATCCACCATTACTGGATATGTTAAATAAACATAATGCTGCTATATTTACAGATGAGTGCCCAAAAGTCCCATTGTTCCAAGTACTGACTAAAGGTTTGATTCAGCAGGACGTAAGTGGTACAATCACTATTTGACACTAGAGGGCGACAAAGACCCTCTGGTAAAGAAAATATACAACTCTTTATAAAATGCAAAATGAGCTCTTAAAATTAGGACCCACACCATTAAATTCAAACAACTCCAAAACCTTTAAAAAGAAAAAGAAAAAAAAAAGCAGTTTCTGAGTGAAGCATCTCATTCATCCATATCCAGTTGCCGAGGTCTCCTTCAGTCTTTATAATCATGTTTATGACGACCCTCCTTCAACAGTACCAGCTGTTCCATTTGTTTTCTCTGCAGCATGTAAAGTTGGAAATGTACACAGAGTTAGTTTGTCTACATCCAAAAGAATTGTACAAAAAAAATATTTTAGCTATTTAGGCAAAGTAGATGGCAGTGTTAGCCGTTTGGTGCAAACTGGGAAAACATCTCAAGTACTCGATGGTTGTGCATCGATGCACAACCATCGAGTACTTGAGATGTTTTGAGATTATGATCATAATCTCAAAACATACATTTTCCCCTGAAAAACTATTATTTGTTCAGTACACTTGGTTCACAATAAAATACCTGGTGTTGGTCTATTAAATACTTTAACTCACATTACCATCAACGGATCTGCTGTACCGTGTTTATTGCCCACTGCTTAGCAAATGTTAGCATAGCATTTGGCTAAACTATAGCATAAAGTTAATATAGGAAACTGCTAATATGCTCCTTCACTAAGAAAGCAGCATGTGCAGCGCTGATCACTAAACTGAGTAAAAAGGCTTAAAATTTGCATTGCGCTTGACCCATTTCTTTATCTGTACTGTCTTTTTTTTTTTTGCTTTGTTTTGGGGGCTTTTCACACCCAATCATGATCTTTATGTGTACAACATGCGCCACATCTGGTCACTCTTTGTTTCTATTTGTCATGTGTTGCATGCCTTTTAAAAAAAATCTGGGCTGATATACATTACCTTTGATACTTTCCTGCTGTGCTTCCTGTTTTGCAGTTTGGTCCACATCTTCACTCGTCTCAACCTCGCTGCCCTTTGTTTTGGGTTTCTTTGCAACTGGTGGTGGCACCTTGGCTCCCTTATTCATTGACTCTGCTTCACTGGTCACCTTCTTCTGTACATCTTCCTTGGCCACCGGCACTGACTTGGTCTCAGTCACAACATTCCTGTTGCTCTTGGAGAAGATAAAGCTTGCAGTGCTACTGGGGGACTTGTGAAGGTCCAGTGGTGACGTTGGAGGCTGCAAGCTGAGGCGAGACACTGGACTTTGTTGAGATCTGGCTGCTGTCCTCATGCGGATGGCTTCCTGTAGGTTCATGGAACGGTTAGTGTTCACGGCAGAATAAGTCTTTTTCGTAGGGGAGGTGGCTATGGACAAAGATGCAGGAGGAACCACGTCAGCTTGGGACTTGGGCACAGTTGGTTGTGAAGGGACTGTTTCCGGTGGAGGAATGGGTGTAGAAGAGGTCATGATTAGAGATTTTCTGATGGGCTTCTGAGGAGCCTCACCATTAGCAGATGAGGATGGGCACTGATTGCTGCTTGTGACCTCAGCCTGTGGTTGCTGCTCTTCAGCTTTGGGGAGCTCAGGGCTGCTGGTGACTGACCGCAATTTGACCATCTGCAGGAGGGAAGGGGTGACAAGGGGCATAGGTTCTTCTTGCACAACTGGGGTAGAAGTCTGCTCTTGGGTTTTATTCTCTGTGCTTAAAGGAATAGGCTGCTCCTTAATGCTGGCATGCCCCTGAACTGGTAAAGGTGGAGGTACAGGAATGTTTACAGGTACAGAAGGAGCAGGTACTTGAGTCTTTTCTGGTGAAGATGTTTCAGGTGGTGATGGTGGTGGTATTGATACTTCAGATGGAGGTGAAGGTGAGGCCTCCTTTGTTGTCAGAACATCAGTTTTTGGGGCCTCTACAGTTTGTGGAACATCAGTTTTTGGGGTTACTACCTGAGATTGTGGGAGAAGCTCTGTGGGAGGTTGAGGGGGAATATTCTGAGGGGGGATAAGAACACTGTTAGATGAAACTGCGTTAGCTTCAGGTTCAAAGGAGACCTTCTCTTGTAGAAGCTCAATCTTCTGCTCTGATGATTCTGGCTGTGATGGCAGGGGTGGTGCAGGTGGAATACTTTGTGGTGGAGTCAGCTTGCTGATGGGTTCAGCCTCTTCAGAGACGTTAGACATATGTTCTTGAGAAGGAGGAGACGTAACCTCTTCAGAGGACGGAGCAGACACCTCTTTGAGTGGCAGATGTGAGACCTCAACAACTAGAGGAGGTGAGACGACTTTAGCTGGTGAAGGAGATACTAATGTTACCAAGGTAGAGGAGATGTCTTTAACAGGTGGGGGCACATCTTGAACCACGGGTGAAGGTGGCTTTTTTGGTATTACAGGACCAAACTCTACAGGTGGTGGTGGAGAAAGTGTCAAAGATACCTTATCTGTTGCAGTAGGCAGAACCTCTGTAAGTGGTGGAGGGGGAGCTGTATATGGTGGGGGAGGAGGGATATTTAAGGGAGAAGGCGCTACACCCTGAGATGTACTGGACTTGTGAAGTTCAGGCTCTATGATCGCCTTAATGCTGTCCTTTTTCACTATTGATATAACCGATGCAGTCGTGCAAGAGGAGTCACTCCTGAGGGAGGACTTTGGTGGAACCTGAACAGGTATAATGGGTGAATCATCACCAAACAGTGGGGGTGGAGGAAGAGGAAAATCTATTTCATCTGGCCCACTGGGGCTACCTGATGTCGGTGGTGGTGGAGGGGGCCAGGAAGATTCGGGAGATACAACTTTTACTGATGTAATGGAATTGATTTCTGTGGTCTGTCTGGGGAGGGGCTGGGAAACACGTTGCACCAGAGGAGCAGATAGCGCTGGGGAAATGTGAATTAATGAAATGGCAGGTGCTATATCAGTGTTAGTTTTCACCTCTGTAGCTTGGCCGGTTGTTTTATTAGCTGCTTCTTCTTTTATTGCTGCAAGTCTTTCTTCTCGTCTCTCTACAGCCTTCATTAACATTCCATTCAACATATCACTTACTCTCCCTTTCTCATCATTACCACGTCCGTTCAAATCTACATTCTGAGCCAGTCTTTCATTGCTATCTTTGCGCATCTCTGCATTCAAAATCCCACTTTCTTGAACTTTCTTCAATTCTAGCACATGTAGGGATCCATTAACAGACTCTGTCGTCACTGATGGATTTTTGTGCTTTCTTTCTACTGCCAAGCTCTTAGCCGACTCCTCAGCAGCTGCAGAAGGAGACTGCCTCTGTTGTCTCCGGTCCTTCGGGTTCTTCTTTGCAATAGCATAAGTCTTGCCAGGGGCCGGGGGTCCCAGGATCAGCTCACATGAACGCAAACTATGGGACCACACCTCAGGTGGAGGAGGTGGAGGTGCATGGACTTTAGGTGGTGGAGGGATATTGAAAATTTCTATCAAGGCCTGTACAGAGGGACTGACAGTGTCTTTTGAATCAGGCTTACGTTCCTCAGTGCACTTATTATATTTAGATGACTCTGACTTAGTTGAAGAGGGTCCAACAAGTAAATTTTGAAGCTTTGCTAAAATGCTGTTCTTATGCTTTGGAGATGAACCGTTAGGTTGTTTAGTGAGATGTGGGGATGTGCCATCTTGGCTCTCCTCAAGCAGTTCTCGCTTCTCTTGTGAAGCATCTTTCAAAACCTTTTTAGCTTTCTCTATTTTCATTGTCTGCAGCTGAGTTTTAAAGGGACCGACTGATGAAGAGCCCATTGAATCATCCAGAGAACTGGTGTCAGCATTGTAGCCAGGGCTGTCCAGAGTCTTGGAGGGATAAGAGTGAGATTGGTTTTGGTCACTTTCCTCACTTGGGGCTGAATTGCTGTGGAGAGAATTTTCTCCTGGCAGGACCCTAATCTCTGCCGGAAAACGGGGCTGGCGCTTCATTTTACTGTGGAGGGAATAGGAGCGGCTTGGAGGAGGAGGGGCCCTTTTTGGCTTCGTAACAGAGAGGCTACGCACGAACTGTCCGTCTTTCTTAACCTCATCTCCCCTGACGATCACCCTGCCATTGGAGCTGGAGGCCTTGCTTATAGAGGAGTGAGCATCAACTTTGTCCTCCTTAGCAGAAGCATTGCCATTTCTCTTTTGCTTTGGGGTGCTGCTGTTGGAGATGGTTGAAGAGTCAGATACCAATGTCTCGGACGAGTCAGAATTGCTCCAACACGACGTGTCAGACAGATTTGGAGGATTGTTGCGAGAGGCAGAGGTGATGGTGGACGATTTGGAGGAATAAGTTCTCACTGAAGATGCTCTAGAAGAAGCACGGGACGGAGCTGGGCTGGAGAGCAGCAGGCTGCTTTTGCTGACAGTGCGGACACTGTTCCGACTACGCCCACGGCTGATCTCCACCACATCGATTGCGGGTGGCAAAATGGCATTGGGAATGATTTTGGACATGTAAGCAGCCTGGGGTGACATGGACATGACGGGGCTGGGAAGCTCCTGTTGAAGGCTGGAGGCAGTGGTCAACCAGGGTACAGCTAAAGACCGAGGCCTCTGATCATCTTCCAAGGCAGGACCCAGACGGTGCAGCAGGGCGAGATCATCTCTATGAGCAGCATGGGTAGCACCGAGCTGCTTGACATTTTTCTTGTTGAGAGGCTGGATGCTTATGCCTGGAACATTAATACTGGCTCCTTTTTCAGACTGTGATCCCATCTGTTGGCCATCTGTAGTTGGACTGGGATTAGTCTCGCCATTAAAAAGCTGTTCCTCATCTAACTTTGTATTCAGTGTCCAGTCAACTCTGTCCAGACCTAAAACAACAGCACAAACTTTCAGAATTAAGATAGCTAGTTATGCACTGATTGTCTTTCTTTGAATCTGCAACATAAAAATCTTAGATACTGTGGCTGTCCTGAATAGTTCATATAGTTCAAAACGTAACTGCATACCCAGCTCTCTCTGAACATGATGTGGGATACCCACAACAGTCTTCCTGTGGCGTCTTCTGGTCCTGGTCTTTTCTGACTTTTTCCCAGAGTTCAAAGGTCTGAATGTTGAACCTGTAGAGCGAATAAATGTTTGGCCGCATGTCATCAATTAAATGTTTTATGCAAGCATGTCACAGCGCGTTGCGTAATGACAAAGAGTGGATATAAATAGTGTTTTGGCTTGTGGTTAATTTACCTTGCCTGGTGAGTCCAGAGCGGGAGGATCTAGTGGACACTGACGATTGCACAGAGGCGACAGAAGACGTGTCAGGAATCGTGCTGTCTGTCATAAACCCAGCACTTTCTCCATCTGTTTGAGCCGTCATTGTCGACTAGCAAAAACAGAAAGATTACTTATATTACATTAATAAAAGTTTTAACAAATCGTTTGTGGTATAAGAAAGCACAAGAATCTGTATGTAATGTGTAACTTACAATTGTGCTTACGCTGTCCTGGTATTCCACTCCGTTATTGGTTTCTGAAAAGACAAGAACATTTTTCAAATGATAATGGGAATTTTTAATTATGGAAGTGTTGAAATCTAGGGAAGAACAAACATGTACTGGGTATATCAGTAGTTGGTTTTATACCTTCCTCCTGCATCATTTTCAGTCCTTGCAGGGCCTCAGTGTGAAGGTCCTCCAGGTACTTGGGCCTGCTGGACTCAATGAACACATTCTCCTGGAACAACGGGGGTGCCGGGGTCTTTTCATCGTCATCTAGCTTTAGGGCAGCTTTAAAAAAAAAAAGATAGGGAGAGGAGATCAGTCCAGATCAACTCAAAGCTCTGTGTTACTGTAACTGTAAATGATGGGGGCCATATGGACAGGGGGTTAGCATTTAGGTGACTGTCAGGGACATTTAAGCACAGGAACAGTAAAGATGTTTGAGGGTTAACACATGAGAGTGTGAAATGAATAGACCGAACTCCAGTTCTTCTCATGCAGGATTAGACACAGTGATCCTCAACATGGGATTATCATATCAGAAATCTGCCTGCAGCAACATATGCCTGGTGCTTTTTCCCAGCTTAAGCATCATTTAAAGAGACAGTAAGAAGGACACTAATTAAACTGCTATGGCATCTCAAACGATGGATCCAATCCAAAGTTAAGCATTACTTTCAGTCATGTGTGAAACTCAAGAATAACAAAAACCTGAGTAACCTATTCTTAAGACCGTTATATAAAATTCAAGTTCAGTTAATGAGTCTTTACTTTTAAAAGAGCAATATATTTTCTTCATGAATCCAATAAGAACTAAACATAATTAAACATAACGCCCATTTGACATGTCATGTAATACCTGCAGTGCTCTCATGCCTCCATGGCACAGTCTGGGATTGTTGGACTAGCAGCCTTCTACGAAAGTTTTATGTAACAGCAACAGCTGCCCTACTTTTAGCTACCTGTCCTCCTAGCACTCTCACTGTAAGACCATGCTGGAATTAACCACGTGCTTAACAGTTAAAGCTAATTCTTACCTTCCTCTTCTGTAACAGCAGTATATATACTCTGGTTAAGGAAATCCTAATGTGCAAAATTGAAATTCTAGCTGTTCTTTTTTAATATTTTTCTTATTATGAGAAGTATTTGTAACTACTGTAGGAGAAAAAAAAATCACAGCATTTTATATATCTGAAAAGTAAATATTATAGTTCAACAGTGGTTTTTATGGTTTATAATGACCAGACTTTAATTTCTTTATTGCCTGGCATAAGCAAGGCAGCTGATCGAGCCTGTGTGGTCATTTATAGTAAACACAACCTGGGTAGGACCAATTAGTTTGGATCTTCAACCAATAAGATCAAACCTATCCTGCTCTCACTCACCTCTTCTCTTGGAAACTGTAGGAAAGCAATAAAAATTATTGGAGTTATTAGTCAGAAGCACCACCATGATCTTTCTTATGTCTTCAAAAAGTTGACTAAAAGTATGTCCAAGTTATTAAGTTAAACCACATGAAAACACCCAAAAAGACGATCCATTCAAAAAATATATAAATCCTGGAACGATCACGACAGCATGAATATGGTGCTTGTTATTGTCAGTTCAAGTCCTCGCAGAGCAGAGAATGTCTCTTCAGCCAATGGACAATCAGAGCTCAGACACTAATCCTCAGCAGCCTAATTCCTGCCATCCCTCTTCCACTATGTCACCCCCCTGTCAGTGTTCAGTAAGATACCATCCCACTATCGTGCCCCATCTGCAAACTAGCTCGCCGAGGATTGGTCAGTCAGGATGCAGAAATCAAACATGTAAACATTAACGCAAAGAGCGCTGTTGTCAGGGATTTGAGGTAAAACAGGCATGCCTTCAGTAAACAACACACCACGTCTTTGTTAAAATATACAATTTCATTACAGAACTGTAATAACATGGTCAAAATTTCTATACTTCCTCAGACTTCATTAGAATAGACACTATAAAGCTGCCTTATAAATTACTTTTTTATTAAATTGGCATTTCTAAAATTTATTTATTTATTTTTTTAAATATACGCCCTTCCCAGCACAACTCCAAAAGGATCCGTCTCGCCTCTGGGATCAAACCGTGAATATTCTGCTTGTTAGGCGAATGCTTAATCTACTACACTAAATTGTTTATATAAAAGTTTATTATTTTGCCACAAGGGGGTGTAAGTGAATTGAAATGACTATTCCTGAAACAAGATTAAAAACATGTTTAGTACAGGCCTGCAGCTCCACAGCACATGGTCACCCATGTGAAAAATACTCCCCATTGTTTCCAGAAAACACTACAATAATTTGTTACTATGCAGCCTGAATACAGAGAATGGCACAAGGCCTCCTTAGTTAACTGTTAAGTGCTGCTATCCAGAGGGGCACCAAATACTTTTCAAGTGAGCTGTTACAGCGTCCCATTTTTGTCGACAAGACTCTTCTTTCTTCATTCCTTCCCTTCATTTTATTTTTCTAAATTTACTTTTTTTATTTATCACTTCCCTGGTGCGCTGTGCACACATGACATGGAGCACATGACATCTGAACAAATGGAAAACGCTCCCATGGTCTGAATCCTACAGAGTGAGTGTTACAAGAAAAGAAATGAATCACATGTGGAACCAGCATATACAAACGAGTAAAAACATACCGCTGACTTACCAGAACTGGCTGCTGAATACAACGCAAAGCTGATACGCTTGTGTGTAAAGTAGTAAAGTCAACTTAGTATAATGCTTTATTTTTTTACCATGAGAGTACACACTTACACGGAAAAGCCAGGAGTTACAGTTGAGAATAACTGCACGGTAATAATGACTTATAGTATCACCAGTTTGGCAGTCACATTGTAACAGAGTCCATATTAATCACTGGCATATTAAAGACACCATCTGTCACAGCTGGATTGAGCAGGATTGTGTATTAATGGGCTGGTAGTGTTGGCGTTAAAAACATCCCCCACCCTAAACTGATTTTTACGTCTCAGATTTGGTTAAAGAAACCAAATCAAATATATTGAATTGTCATCAAATTCAAGTTTGAGTCTTCAGCCTCCAGTGAGGAAAAAATAAAAGTCAGCTCAAGGAGGGGTGGTTAAATGATTATAACATATAAATAAGAGTAAATTTTAAAGAAAAACATTTTAAACAAGCAAGTATTTAATGGCGAATGTGTTTTTGTGCATAATGTACTTTGGATCATCATATTACGCGAAACAAATTACAATCAGAGAAACAGACAGTGTTGAAGAGCGGTTATGACACGCAATCAGGACAATCAGTTGGAAGTCTGAATGGCTATTCTACATTAGAACTGAAACTAATTTGTTAGTATTAATATGTTCAGAGCAGAAATTTGGCTCTTTTTAACCAAAAAAAACAGAACTTTATAAATGTCAGCGTACGATGTGAACCGTTTGACTGGGGACGTGATGCAGAGTGAGAAATCTAGTGTTGTAAAACAGATTAACTTCTTTTTGCAGCTCACCTGTGTCACCACACCAGCACAGGCATATGTACAGGTTTTCTATTATCTAGAACCATGTCAGTGAATCGATGCTGACTTTTCACTAGAATACAGGATACAGGTGAAAGTCTTTAGCTTCACTTCAACGTTCATGGATATTTTTACTCTTCACTCTGCTTGCTTATGATTGAGTCCAATTCCTCCTTAGAAGATTGAAATTATAGGAAGATTGGAAGGTCCTTGTGGCTCTTTTGTCAAATGACACCAAAAAACATTTTCACCAAACCCAGCTTTAATTTTCAAACCAGATTGCAAAATTCTGACTTACACCAGGAGAGAGTTCAAAGACTCAAAATTCCTTAAATTTTGGCCTGTTATGCCATCTACCCGTTTTTTTCTTGCAGGTCCTGATGGCCATATAGCTGCCACAGAGTGAGAGCACACCCTTGACTGGTCACCAGTGTGACCAGTATTATTTATTGTGAAGCGACTTGGCTTACCACCACACTCCCATGCCATCCCTCTTATGTTTTATCTTATTTTCTGTCATATATATGGCTGCTCATATTAAACATGGTGAAAACTTCAAATAAAGAAGTAAATGTACAAAAGTAATCCTCATGAACCAGCCCAGAGTTCAGGTGCAAAGGTCTGGTTGTGAGCAAAAACAGATTCACACACCTGCTGTTTAAACCTTATGCCAATAAAAGAAGTGGCTCTAAAGCAGCTGACTTTGGACAGTAGATGAATGAAAGGATTGACTGAGATCAATAAGATAAGGATTTCATGCTTATCTTATGGTTGAAAGTGAAGTTACGTTTGAGTCCAAGAATGAAAACAGGGAGCAGGAAATGTTTTGATTTTGGTTTTATATTTCCAACAAATCTTATTTAGATACTCAGTTTTAGGTCATGCTATCCAGACTACCGTCCTTTTTAGCCTAGATTGGCTGCACAGCAGACTAGAAATGCTTTTACATAGAGCGCAACACACACACTGACACAATCTAGCGCTGATGCGACTCTTCCTAGAACTGCCTCATGGGAATCAAACAGATGCAAATACCTACCACACACACACACACACACACACACACACACACACACACACACACACCTCTCCTCCCTGCCCTAACTTGCCCCTCTCTCTTGTTTTGAACCGCCAGTCAGACAACCATGCAGAGACATTCTCTCCAGCTCTGAGGGTGCTGTCTGCCAGGTGCTTAAGCTTCTCTAATCAACACAAACCCAACTGACAGTGGGAAAGAGCTGAAAGTTCACCCTTTATCTCAAGGACGATACGTGTAGCCTCGATCCGCTGGAAGCACATCTCAAAGAATCCCGGTCTGCCTGCATACTCCCTTTTCACGCAGGTGGCTTTTTGTGAATTAAACATAAACATCGGAGGTGAAAGAAAAGGAAGCACGAAAGGTGCTGTGACAAGGACCGCAATGTAGGTAACAGATATACCTGCATCATGTGGCACTGAGTGCTGCACCACAATCGGTATGCAAGACAAAGACCAGATGTATCAAATAACTCAGAAAATCCATTAACGGTTTCACAACAGTAGATTGTCTTTTGGGGTTTTTTGGAGGAGGGAGTTGGTAGGTCGGTTACTTTTTAACGCCACAGTCAATGTCACCACATCCGTTTACATCCTGAACCTCCCCACAGCACAGAAAACTCACTGCCAGCCACATAACAAAAGAAAACAAAAGGTCTTTATGAATAGATTTAGCCATAAGCAACAAATTAAAATCTCATTAAAACATAGAATAAAATGGAAAGTATTCAGGCGTGCTAGAGCCTGTTTGATAAAAGCACAAGCTTAACTGAGATTCATATGTGAGTACAAATCAATTAAAAGTGTTGAGAAAATAAAAAGCCTTAATAGTATTAGTACGACAAGTAGTTGCTAGAAATAGGCAGAATATTTTGGATGTATTACAGGCAAACTTAGCACGTTTGTAATTTTCGCTTTTTCTATTTTTTTCCCCACTTTTTGCAAAAATGGGCGCAGGATTTTAGGATTTTATGGGTTCCAATTGTAGTCTGGTGCTGGTGGTGAATCCACCACTCTAGACAAAATAGAAGTTTCCAGCAATTACTGCATGAATCATGAATAATCTGGTGGTAATAGTTTGTTGTTCCCCACGGGATAAAGTCCACAGTCTTTCTCTAGTAGACCAGAAGGTAAAAGTTTAAATGTACTATGTCCAATACTAAGACAGCAAATTCCGTATGAACACTGCCTGAACTTTGGAATTCTCATAAACATCAGGGATTAAAAATGTAACTAGCCCCGAACCAAATACTGCAGTCCCTCGAATGGCTTGTTAGTATTTGTGTTCCCCTTATGTGACAACCTGGTCTGGTCAGCTAGTATTTAAGCCTGCTTTGTATCTAAAGACAAAAAAAAAAAGGTACCAAAGATCAGCTGCACAGAGCTGCTATCCCAACCTCATGTTTAACATTAATAACATCTCTTCAGAATAAACAAATTGACACCTCTGGGAACTGAAACAACAGTTTCTGTTGACATAAACTGGGCAGGTACCTGCGTTATACACAAGCAGAGTCTGCACTTATGAGAGGTGCAGTCCCTGAATTCATCCAGAAAGAACAGCACGCTCTCATGGAAAAACCACATTATTAATAGTCAGCACCATGCGCATGTTTGGCAAAATTTGCTGCCCCAACACAGTTATCTTTATTAAGGATGTCACAAGTGTCTGCTACCTAACATCGCTCCAAAATGTCTAGATTTAACTACAAAAGTGGTGACTCACAGACCTTTCCAAGCACACAGTTATCAGTCTCTCTGTAGACCAGCCGCAGTGTGCTGGCAAACATTTTCCTTTCGTGACAATAGCAATAGCTGGTGCCATGCCACACTGACACGTCTGCATATCTTGACAATGAAACAATGCAAAGATATCAGAAATAATGTTGCTGTTGGCCGCCTTGCTTTAGTTTGGTAACAATGACACCAAACATTAGAAGAGTGCAGAGAATAAACTTGATGAAATGAAACCCAAGCACGTTATTCAGACTGGGACTAGAGGGCAAACTGGCACTTATTAAAACGTTCTCAACACTTGAGCGAACTAAATATGATCACATGGGCTACCTGGGTGTGGTGACGCTTCATCTGCTGAAATCAAATCCTACTAAAGCCCTGTCATTATAAATAAGCGCGTGCGCAACTGTTTACACGTCGCCAAGTCCAACACTGACGTTCCCACAGCGTCAGGGTCGACTTGGTTTTCACCTACATTCACAACAGATTTGGACAGTTCATTTGTGCAAGTCGTTTTCAGCCCAAAAACGATTTTTAGGCAATTTCCTCAAAGTATCACAGAAAATGACGTCATCCCTGCTCCAATCAAAAGGCACCTTTTCACAAAGACGCTAGAGAACGAAAGCATCTTTTAGAGATTTATATTTCCCTGAGGCAACGATGTGCAAAAAGCAGTTACTGACTTCCCACCATGAGAGGAAGAAAGTGAAACTCTATCATAAGTCCGTTTTTTCAAACCTGTTCTCCTGCCCTTTACTGTTATTGTGTCGTGCCGCAGTGCCAAAGTCTCTGTTCTTTGTTATAAAGCATTTTAAGAGCAAAACCTTTCAGTTGACTGGAAAAAAGGCCTATTGAAAAGGCCTCCCACAATCCTGTATTTTCCTCTACGGTTCACATGTAAATGCGTTGTAAGGTCTTGTTCCCCATTGTGTTTTATTTCTGCTACCATCCTGACATTGGCAGTTTATTTTCTTCCCAGATAGTCCACACTTTCTATAAAATCTGAGCCAGAGTTAAACCCATGAAACCGGAAAACCAAAGAGTCATATCAGCACTTGTGTCACAACGGTTTAGTTCTGTTAGTTCTGCTTCTCCCAAGCAGCCTCTAGAACTAAATATTCAACAAAGGAAGTCTCATTAAATGGCTCATAGGATCTGAACCTGGCATGAAAACTAAACACAAGCTCACACACAAAGGGCTCCCTATTTCTAGCTTCCTTAGAGAGATATCTTAAAGCTCAGGAATGTGAGGAATCTCTGCGGGAGTGTTCAGAGCAAACAGGTGAGCGTACCTTGTTAGGGCTGTGTGACCTAATTATCCTTAAACAACCTTGTTTCCATTTAAAAAACAAGGGGATTCCTTTAAAAGGCCATTTTAAGAGAAGACAGAGCTTGACAGAGTTGCGTAAGAGATGCCCGTCTGGTTTTGACACAAGACTGGGTAAACTGAGAGCATGACAGAGACATAAATCACTCACAGAGATGTAAACAAAGACCCAAATTGCCATTTAAGTCATTCAACTAATCGAGGTGAATCAACTTTCAAAGACAGATATCCTCTGCCC
The DNA here is from genome assembly GCF_036321145.2 of Pelmatolapia mariae. NCBI lineage: Eukaryota > Metazoa > Chordata > Actinopteri > Cichliformes > Cichlidae > Pelmatolapia > Pelmatolapia mariae. The sequence continues at coordinate 47,349,727 of NC_086241.1, forward strand.
ACTGGTCTCGAGATGAAAAGACAATGAACAATTGATGAGTTTATAAGAGTGTAAGGCCTCAAAGACTAGACTTTATCAACTCAAACCTGCTACTGGACAGTCACTATCTGGTCAAACTCCATGGGTCTTCTTTACAGAAACACATTTCCATTCCAGCAAATCAGAAAGTAAACCAATACAAACTTTGGACCAGGAATCTAGATTAACCTGTGATCAAGTGAAACTGAAAAGTAAACTGATTATCCAACCAGCAGGATATGGATTCTTAGCAAGCTTAAGGCATGCAGTATCACTTCAATACAAAAACATATTAATAAGGCTCGGTATTGCTCAATGTTTTTCGTATTATGCAATCAATATACAATTCTGATTTACCCTGAACAGAATTTTGTGCTTGAATTTTAATAACAATAGCTTAAAACTCTTTTGACTAGTTTTGACAGTTTTCAAAATATTAAAACTATAAAACCATGTGAGGGGATTAATACACTTTATGTGGCTGATAAACAACTACTACACTAAAAGAGCTCCTCTAAGACATCTGAACAATAACTAAATACCCCAGTCTTGAAGATTCCTAGTTTTCTGTGATCATCACCTCAGGAATAAGATATAGATATTGTATGTAAATCCATTGGCTTAGTTATGGGTGGGGTAATTTGTGAGTATGTGGAGTAGATCCTGTGTTTATAAAGAAAGAACTTGGCTGACCTCAACTTGGCGATAACACTATAACTTGTCCTTTCGATCATTTATGTTTATCCTGTTTTCAACTCCTCTCTCCATTTGTTCCATTCCCTTCCTTTTCCCTACCTCCTATTTTTCCCCTCACATTACTTTGAGGATTTATTATTTCCTCATTTTATTACCAACAGGCTTCCACATTGATAAAGAATTTCCCGTCCATTTCAAATCATTAATGTACTGCAAAACAGCGTGTAAGCTACTGCTAAAATGGCCCTGACGACGCCCTACACTGATCATTTCAAACACATGCTGGAATAAAGGCATTTTATCATTTGAACAGTCCCTATAGTGTGTCTGGGCTTAAAATAGCCTTGTGGTTGTTTGCGTCTGATAACCAATCTAGATTTGACTATACTTGATATAAAGTATAAGTTACCTTGACCTTTCAACCACTAAATTCTAATCAGTTCATTCTTGAGTCCAAGTCTACCAGTAGTTCAAAACATATCACGTTAATGAGAATGGGACGGGCATAAAGTTTACACATATGGACAGACAACTCAAAAATATTGTGTACCCCAACACAGCTGTTGCCAGGATTGGGAGAATGAACTGGCATTCATCACATCACTAGAAATAAATGTCCTCACATTTTCACACAGCACTTTTTTGTTACACAACACTCAAAATGCTTTGGACTACAAGTAACATTTTTACCATCCATTCATGCAGACTCCATACAGAAAGACCCAACCAGGACATTCAAACACGGAACCGTCTTCTTTTAAGGTGATAGCGCTAACTAATGCATTATCATGGCTAATACTACATCTGACCATTGTTCCAGACCTCTGAAGGTATCCTGTGGTATCAGTCACTAGAGATGAGCAGAAGAGCCTTTAAGGTCTTTAAGCTGTGAGGTTGACGGTCAACAGGTACTTCCCACACTGATAATGGTTTGGCACATAAAATGTCTAAATATTGCAGGAAAAGACCATCAACTTCTTTCTAAAACTTAAAGTTACAGCATGTAAAATGTTTCACCACACATGAAACATACTAAGACGACTGTTGAGGATTTACTGAATTGTCAGTAGCACTACTTTGTTTGCCACTGTTAGCTACTATTAGCCTCTGTTAGCCTCTATTAGCTACTATTTGCTGCATGGCTGAATAAACCGGAAGTCGAAATTTCCAAGTTCCCAGTCAAAATGTAAGTCTCGGAAGCCTTCTCAACTCAGATTTCCCACTTGGAAGGTCGGAGTAGCCCCACCAAACCCGAATTAGCAATCAAAGATTACAGCACTTAACGTAAACAGTACTAAAAAAATTTATCTGTACGGCCACTGTTGTGTATTTATGAATCATCAAATAAGCCATACACAGAGCACTGATCATACTCTATACATGAACATGATGCAATTGTTTTAAATGCAAAAAAAAAAATTGCTAGTGATACATGAATCGCAAAACAAATCCTGCTTTTCCTCACTTTTTCTGAAACATGCTCCAACATCCAAGTTACAGTATCTGGGACACAGCATAAAGTCTTGAGAATGTAATTAAACTGTTTATCATTGGGAAAGTGGGACACTCAAAACTAATATTAGCTGGTATAATGTTAGATTACAACCAGCTGTTGTTTTTTAGCCAGCTCTTTTCTGATCTGCTGACATTAAATAACTGCAACAATAATGGGTAAAATAAACATGTTTGTGCACGTTTGTGTGTTAGAGGCCTGACTCCAGTTCAGAAGTCGAGGCTTGAGTTGAGGAGAAAGAGGATTTTTAGGATGCCAGTGGTGTTGTCTTTTGCCTTCTTGCATTTTTACTTCTTTGGTTAAGGTAACCTATTCTCTGACAATAAAACATAGGTATGACCCTTGATGCCCTGAGTCAGAAGGTGCAGGCACATTTTTAAACTTCCCACGACAGAACACAAACACAACTACAGCACGTATGTGGCTGGTCTCTAGCCACATACGTAAAACACCACTAGTCTAAAAGGAGAGGTCCTTCCCAAACACTGTATTCAAATATGAAGAAGGAATATGGTGACTTCCTTAAACCACAACCAACTCCTATTTATTTTTAAAAGACAAATTATAAGTTTATTAGAATGCCTTAGTTTGTTGCAAGATGTAATTACACACTATTCTATGTATATTTATGAATACAGGTATCCTTCTTTTCTATTAAATAACCTCAAAACATTACTGACTGTACCTTTAAGGTGACAATATCTAATTTAAAAAATGCACTGGCACTCACGCTACATTGTGCCTGTCACCAATACCAAAAATTGTCACATTCTCTTTTATTAACAGAAAGTATTGTGCTCTGATAGGCATCCCTACACTCTTGTCTGATATACTACGTGTACAGTGTTTCAGTGCAGAAAGAAACAGTATGCATGGAGAGATCAGAAAAAGCAGAACACCTTGTTCCTCCCTCACTGTAACAGTCCTGGCATGGCTTTTAATTAACTGGCACAATGCCTGCCATACCAGGCATTTATTGGGCAGGAGGCCCCTCTGGCATCAATACAGATCATCATCAGGGGCTCAGCTGGAGGTATTAAATTTTCTGGGCAAATGTGTTACATTGCACCACATCTTGCTTCCGTAATAAACCTCCTCTGGATGCGTTTTGGGAACGCTGAGCTCCTTCTCTAATCTGAGGAAGTGTCTGCTGAGAAGCTTGCAGCGGTTGTTGCCAGCACCAACAATCGGCACGGCATACACACGCCATATTCATTGCTAAGGGCTCAATAGCAGCGTACATCTATACCTGGCACATGAATCACAGTTAACAGTTAAGAACCCTGGCTTTCCAAAGATAAATTTATGCAACCTTTAGGCTAAATTTATACCATTAAAAACATTTTCTGAGATTGCTTTCACAATAATGTCCGTCCAACTTTCTTCTTTTTTTTTTTTTTAAATCCAAAAAGTAGTGGTTTTATGCATCTCTAGTCGAGTGCATGTATTCAGAAGTGTAGTGGAGACATTCTTGACCCATGCCCAGTGTGGGAGTCAGCCTCTATGCCAACCTTGGCAGAGCAGAAATGCCTTATCTCACTTTAGAATTTACTTTTTAAACAAAAACTGCTGGGACCTAACACGAGTAGCTCAACAAAGTGCAAAGATTGTGTGACGCAGTCACAAAATGTACTGACGTCTTTATGCATACATTCATTTATGATCTCCCGAATCCACAGATGTGACTGAAAACAAGTCTATACATATTCATCGAATGTTTTGGGTATAGTTAGACGATGTCAGACTGAAGGAGTCTGGATCTTATGGAAATCCCCGATGCCTCTCACCATTGCACAGAGATTACAGCTCCAACTACAAGAAACAAGAGGAACCTCCTCTGTCGTAAACTAATTAGCCAAGCACTGCCAGACAAAGACACGTTAAACAGCCCTGAGCAAATGAAACACCATTTGTACTTTCATGGTTTTAGCATAAGCAGTCTCACTAAAACAAGGTTCCGCTTGTTTGTGGAATGTTTTTACGTTTCAGGTCTGACTGCATGTAGGTGTGATTAATCAGGGTATAAAACTAACGTTAGCACCCACAGTTCCCACCAGACTATGCTGAAGACAATAGTGTTCACAGAGAAAAAACAGGACTGGTATATTGCTGCACCTCTGCAAGCTGCAACAAGATCTGCAGAGTACAGCTCAGGGGAAAGTCTAAGTGTTCCCAGAAGTTTCTTAAAGGAGACCTAGTGTGCTCATTCCCAACTCCATACTTTTAGTCATGGATTCTACTAGAACAAATTCCACGAGAATGAAGCCATTTCAGCACTTTCCCCCATAAAGACGATGTCTGACGATCTCCCTTGTAGCCTTAATGACGAGTTTTGACACCTGGTTTGATGACATGGTTTCTCCAAGGGAGATCTAGTAAGGCAGAGATCAACCTCACTAATTTCTGACGCACACCCAGTCATTTTGTTTGGGAAGGCCTAAAATATGAAAGAAGCCACTCAGTTCAAAAAAGAGAAACAAGTGTTACCCCTAGCAGTCACCCAAGGGGGAGGCTATCTTCTGACTGGCTGCCTCTCATAAACTGAATGCCTTGACAGCAGATAGGCGGGGTTGTTGTTTAGCTTTTGTTTACTAGGATCACTTGCACATGTCCTCATTATTTCAGGCTTGGGCTCTGTTTAATATGCGCATTCACCATTTTAACAGTGCATACTACAAAGATGACAGAAAATTAAAGAAAAGCAAAAAAGGTCCCCTTTAAGAGATTGCGAGTATCTTATGTACTGCCTTTACTGAAGCTGGTGACTGTGAGGTTAAACCCCACTATCCGCTTAGAGTCTGTCCTGTTTGAAAGTGTGCCACAGTGCTCCCATGTAACCTGAAGACGAGGTAAGCAAGCAATGGAGTCACAGAACAGGACGGACAGATTTCTTCACAGCAAACAAAGTGTGCTGAAGGTCAGAAGGCGAGGAGTAAGTCAGTCTGTTTAAACATCCCTTCAGAAAGCAAGCAAACATACCTGGGAACCGATACACAGGATATCAAGCCGGTTCCCAGGACTTTGTCTTTATCCATCACAGATGACACATTAAAAGAACATACTGCTCTAAACTGGTGCAACAACAAATCACTTCACCTCGTCGTAATGTACTTAGTCTGGGTGACTTTACATTTTAAGAGTCATTCCTTCCTGACAGATACATATTTGCCTGATTCATGTCAGTACAAAATGTAGATCAACTGGCACAGCCTCAATGGAGACGGGGAATTTATCAGCACAACAATAAGCATGCTTTATGTTTTGGATTTGCATGTCTGTCAAAGGTACCTTATGTCATAATTTGCAGTGCAAGAATAGACTTTATGAAGGATGGTTTGATGTCCAAAATTGTGGCTAACCTGCTGAAATTAAGATGCAGTAGAAGAGAAACTACAGACTGTCTTACTGAATGACTGAGCTATACGTAATTTATATGTTTATGGACAAGAAAAAACTCTTTGAATTCTGAGGTGAAATAATATGAAATAAAAAGTATAAAACACAATGGGAAACTTAAAATCAAACAATGTTTAGACTGATAATTAAAATAGTTCATAAACTATCAAAAATACAACATCAAATGAGACCATGTGGGATTTTACCATGGCTGTTGCCCTGCAGATGAGCCTGCCTTCCAGACTTCTGTCCTCCCTTGTGTCCACCCTGATTCCCAGCAGGGTGCCCATCCAAAGCCAGGTCCAGAGCAGGACCCAGCCCGGGGTTCTTCTCATTCAGGCTCAGATTCTTCCTCCTCTTACCCTTCAGCCAGCCCAGAGCGCGACCCAAGGAACGAGTGCGCTTCTTCCGCCCCTTTTTGCTGTGCTTCTCGTGAGCAAAAATGTTGACCACATCCTGGGGAAGCAGGTCCCCAAACCCCAGTGAGTCACGGTTTGACATCCCACCTCACACTGGAGCTACACCCTGAGAAACAGGAAAGATATTACAATTAGTTCTCATCCAAGCAACACATGCACCAGCGCTCAAGAAGAGAGAATAAATGAAAGACCCGAAAACTCTCTCCCACTGTTTTTCCCCAATCCCAGTAACAATCAGCTTGCAGAGAGTAGAGGCCTACTTAAGGTGATAAATCAGTCACAGTGAGTTTTGAATGAAAAGTCGACAAAATGTTACCTTTACTACTTGTCAGAGCTGCCCTGTCATTAAGAAAACTCAACTTACTGCATAACAGAAAGTTGGGTTCAGCACAGAAACCCTTTAACTCGAGAACTTCCAAAATTCAGTGTTCTTACAATAAGTGTATTTTCTTAGTTTGATTTCCTGAAAAATCAAAAGATAAATATCCCTTATTGTCATATACTTCCACATGTGTGTTGTTTACATTTCAAGTTAAAGCTTGCAGTAATGCTTTCGGAAAAGCTTGACACTACAAATCTAGAATTAACGCCTTTGCCTGCACCGACCAGACAAGCTACAGTTTGAATCCATTTCTATCCAGGTTCATGTAACACAAGCAGGCAAGACTTTGAAGGAAGGAATTAGGTGTATCTAAACTTGGTCAGCACAAAGTTGCAACCATGACATTAGAACATTTATACTGTAACCACAGCTTCAAGATGAGCACTGGCCCCTCTGTTATGGCACTAGCTAGTAGTGCCATAACAGAGGGGATAGCACTAGCTATCATTTCATAGCGTAGCTGACCTTTCACCTTTGACCTCGGAGATAAATAATGTCATCAATTCATCAAGTTAAAATCATGTTCGTGGCAAATGTTGGAATGAATATGATGTTATGTGAGGCCTTGGCCTTTGCCACAAATTTCTACTTAGTGGTTAGTGGTCAAAGTTAAATAGAGTCCCTCGGTGCACTTGTAAAAATATGACATTCATGATAATAGGATGGATGGACTTTTAGCCTTGCATTTATTTGCATCATTGGTTCAGCTGCCTAATCATGTATTTACAATAGCTTGATTTTATGATGTAATGATTACCAGGGAGAACAATTGCTACGTTGTTGGTAGCTAACGTAGATCCAAAGCAACAAACAACCACACAGACAACAGAAAATGTAACCTCTTCATAAGCACAGAGGCACAACTCTGGGCAGCAAAACCTAAAAACGACTACAAATATATCCGACATGTATCCCTGGTAGCAAAGTCTATTTTACTCAGACCACTCCTCCTGTGTTTGTGTGTCTCCGTGGTCACTGCTCATTCAGCCAGCACACTCTATCCTACACAGACCCCCTCCAGCCTCTAAACCAAACTTCAGCTCTACAAAGAAAGAACTGGCACCGCTCCCTTCATTCCATAACGTGGAGTCATAATTCACAAAGCCGCACCCATAAGCTCACGCACTGCATACATACAGGCACAGCAGCACGCTAAGAAGAGCAAAAAGACACAAAATAAACGGCAACCAGTGAGTGTGTCCATTCACGCACTTTTTATTGTCATCCCTCATTGTTTTCCTTTACTATTGTTTTATTCATCATCCACTGAATGAGCTCATCGGCCTCGCTTTGCTTCCTTCCTCCGCCCGTCACCTTGTTAAACTTCCCTACTCTGAGGCAGATTTCCCAGCCCTGCTCCTGGGGATCTGTAAGCTTACACTGGACTTTTTCCAGCTGCGGTTTTTATTAGATACTTGTGTCCAAATCATAGTCTGAAAATAGGGACAAACTCTTAAGATGACAGGAACTTGTAAGCAGACAAAGAATTAGGGAAGGTGGGAGTTGAGTCTGAGCGAGTAAATTATGAATCCCCCGGTGCAGTCGACAAAGTTCAGGCATAAGTTGTTTTTTTGGCTGCTGTGCTGCTTTTTCCAAAAAGATTTAAGTAACGTGTGAGTAACACAGCCAAACATGTTTCTAGGAACACTTTGAACCTTAAGTTGGTGAGACATGAAACTAAACCACACAAACCCAAAGTCGTGTTCTCTGAGGATTTACAAATGGGACTTTTTCCAAAACAGCCTCTCATTATCAAAACTGCAACAGGGAAGTAAGACGACTCTGGTCTGGGTGCATCATGTGGAAGATATTTAAGCAGATGTGCACTTTTAAAACCAGATGTTTGACATTCTGTTTATGAAGTAACATTTTCTTTAGTTTTGGGTCAAATCTTGATAAAGTAGGATTATATATATATATATATAAATAACTTCTGCCGTAGTTGCACCAAGGCTCTGAAATGATTTCAGATGCGACTTGCATCAACTGTGGCTGCTTTTGAATCTAAGTAAAAGATGCACTGCTGGAATTGCAGCTTCTAGAGCACAGATTAGAACCAAATCGTGGCATTTCCCACTTAGAAAAAGAATATTTCCCTTGGATCGGCCACAAACTAAAGCGATATGCATGTCTCCTTTATTAGGCTGTGGAACAGTAACCTTTAATGTTTAAATATATTAGGTTTTCCGTTTCGTAGTTCTAATGTGCAGCTGTCACATTAGAAAAAAACAACATTATAAATAGCAAATATAGCGGCCATCATGGTGGTGTAGTGGTTAGCAGTCCAGCCCTGGGTTTAGATGTAGTCTTGGGCCTTTCTGTGTGCAGTTTGGATGTTCTCTCCGTGTCTGCCTGAGTCCTCTCCAGGAATTCCGGCTTCCTCCCACACTCCAAAGACATGCATGTGGTTAGGTTAATTGGCGATTTCAAATTGGCTGCGTGAATAGTTCTCTCTCTATGTGTGTGTGCCCTGTGATAGACTAGCGACCTGTCCAGGGCGTACCCTGCCTCTCGCTCTATGACAGCTTGGACAGATACCTGCCTCACACAACCCCAGACTGGATAAACAGAACAATATGGATGGTTAAAAATATAACTTATTTTAGCAGTCTGTGCCTCGGTGCATTATATCCCAATATTAGTGTTTTCCTGTGGCATTAACGTCATGCCTTCTTTGCAACAGTGTGGAATTTTGCTGTTGCGTTTTTCTATATATGTTTTTTCACCCATTTATATCACCACTTTATCCTTATCTAACTTTAACTGTGAGTATGTGACACTCACAGGGATTATTTAATGTGGAAGAAGAGTCATATGACGTGTGTAACACACCTTTCTATGTGACCGTGCATGGAGCCTGAGAAGCGGAAAGCCAGTCTAAACAGAAAAGGTTGATAACAGCTGTCATGATATCTGTTGCCTCCGACTAGGACTTTAGGTTTTGTCAAGCCAGCTAATGGAAAGAAAGCCTGGCCATGTTTGAACTCTTTCATAGTTCACCCCTCAGGGTGTTTTGTAAGTATTTCCATGAACAGTTTAAATTCTGACCTGGTGATATTTTTCAAGTCCCCTGATTTATCCTGAAGGACACAAAAATGTCACTGGGGCTCAGAAATTCCGAGTTCCCATCCGGAAATGTTTTGTGGAACGCCCACTGAACTCAAACACTCAGAAAGTTGGAGCAGACCAACCTCAAGCTAGCAATCGAAGATGGCAGCACTGAATGTAAACAGTAGTTGGGTTTTTTTTTAGTTTGTTTCTTTGTTTGTTTTTTAAATCTTCAATTAAAAGACAATGTGTTTTTTTATGCAGAGTACTCATCAGGTTCTGTCCATGAAAGTATTATGCTGTATTTCTAGTAATACCTGAATGACATTACCTCGCTAAGAACCCAAACAAATCCTGTTTTTCCTAGCTTTTTCTGGAACGTGCTAACTCGAGAGTGACGTCACTTCCAACTTGCAATATCTGGATGGTAGGTATCTGGATGGCAGCATTCATCCTTGATGAAGCCAATCCTTGCAGAGATATTTGAGTCCAAACAATGCCGCTTATATGGAAGAAGGAACAGAATTAATTAAGTTTCTGGCCTCACCAGAAAGAAGTTTGCACCCAAACTCATGCCTGAAGTATGCAGTTCAGTCTGAGAGGCTTAAGATGAATACTTGAAGAGCTTGAAAGCTTTTCTAAACATTATACATAATGTGGGTGTTTTTGAAGGAGTTTGTCATCTTAATCTGGACAAGCTGAACTTGTTATCCACTGCCGCACATCTGAAATGACAAAGTGCCAGTGTGTGTGTGTATGTGTGTGTAGCCGGTGCCCCATGAGGAGTGAGCTGCAGTGAAAGGCTAGTAAAAAAGAAAGGGTATCCATCCTTTTCAGAGAAAATTACGAGGCCTCTCCCCGCACTCAGCCCTGTGTTTCTCCTGCTCCAAATTACAGTCATTAGGGCATGACTAACATCCATGCATCTGCACTGGCTTCAGCCGCCAATAATCAAGACGCCTCTCATGGGAGAAGAGGGGAGTGCAACAACTTCTCGTGTTACTTCCCCCTCAGAGGGAGCAGAGCAATACTAAGAAGTCTAGGATGTAGACGAGACCACCCAGCGGATCACTGTCTGTGCAGTCTGGTCACAAAGAGTTGACTCATGCCACAATTCCAACCTGCAATTTTCCATTTTACAAACAAATCTAATTTGGTGACGTACACAGTGGAGTTTCCTTAAAAAAAAAAAAAGTCACTGTTTGTTTGTTTCTTTCATGAGGAGATTTACTAAATGGTTATTTAGATTTTAAAAATTCCTATCACAATTCTTTCTCTAGCAAATAAGCTTTAAACACACCATTACTTTTCAAAATAAAGCATCAACATGCTAATTACAGAGCTGCTTTATTGCCCCAGCAATTACTAAACACCAAACCTTTGTTACAGTTGACACACAAACTCAGGGCTCAAAAGAATCTAAAATCAGAGCATTTGGGAGGATTTGTAGTGACACAGCACATCTGTGTGTATAATATATTCAGAAAAGATCACGATCAAGACATAAGCTGATTTACAAACAAAAACAGCTGTGTGCCCTTTCTACACGTCTCTCTCTCTTTCTGACACACACACACAAACGAGCGCATGCGCACGCAAAACCTGCTGTGGTTTTTAAACCCAACCCCAGCCTGCCAGAGCAGGCATGTGTTCCAACACGCTGTTTACTTATCCTTTACAAAAGACGTCAAGCTTTGCGTTGGACAGAAGATACCTCTCTAACGCAGCAAACCTCAACGTGGTGTGTCAATACCTGCAGACCGACTGACATTGACAGCAGTGTGTACACACCAGCATGAAGTAAACAGGAGCTGATAATAGTTTACACACTCTTGACAAATAGACTGAGCATATCTGGAAAGACGATTTATTGATTATGCACTACTGACCGCTACAGTATACGCCATTTGGCCGCAATGTTAAAACCAGCGGCGGCTGAAGTACAGACATAACTAATATGCAATTTAATGCACCAAATAGTATATGAGAAATTAACCAAAAGGACATAAGTTTGTTTAAATTAGCTTTTGTTTATCTTTGGTTAAAATTTACTTTCCCATGTAATTTGTTGATTTTTTTTAAACTATTTTGTAATGTTGTTGTTAAAGCTGACCTCATGACAAACTTTGAATATCATTCTTCATTTGCATAATGAAGCAGAAATGTAAAAGAAAAAATAAAACATTATTTATGTCCAAGTACATACAAAGTTTATAAATAGAGAATTAAATAGAAAAAGTAGATACACAAGTGTCTACATATGTTCAAAGGTAAATAAATACGCAGTCATTTTACAGATCAAACAAATTAAAGACTACTTTTATTCCTAACAATATATTTTTTTGCTGCATTTTATGGAATTTCTTTGTTTATTTTGTAGTTTTTGACCACTTTGGTGCTACACAGTACCACCCATCCAAACATTACTGCACATCAAGTACACAACTCCATGGCAATGGCACTCCCCAGTGTCAGCAGAACTTGCAGCATGGCAATGTCTCCCACTGTAATAGCTCATCTGGTTGATTTGAAAAGAAAATCTTGCTGCAGCCTGTCCAGTCCTCCTCACTGTCTCCTTACTGTCTACTGCCTCATGAGTACAAGGAAAAGACAAGAGGGTGTATCATTGATATACACAGCCACCTCTGAAATGTGTACTCCTCACTGCCCTAGCTACAGAAAAACCTGCCTAACAACACAGTACAAGATATTGACCCCGACTTCCATGCTCTTCCTTCTCTGTGCCTGTTTGGGATATGCTGCAACAAGCCTGATCCACAGAGGCCCCACCCCACAAGGACCAAAGCTGTCCATGTCCCCTAGAATAAAGAGCTGTAGTGTGGGCATGAAGGAGACCTAAATGATATCAGGAAGGTGGGTTTCAATGTTGTGGTTAAACAGTCAAAGCCAACTCGGGAAATTGAATTCCAGAACAAATCCAGGTCTCGTGTCCACATTTAAACAGGCAGGTCAGCTAAGTTACAGCAACATAAAGCAATGACACCAGCCTTGCCTGAGGCAAAGCGCTTTAGAAAAAGTTACTGTGGTTACAAATTAAGGATAATACCCCACAGAGCTCACAGATCTTACAAACATCTTCCCTTGACAAACCAGCGTGGAGAGAAAAAAGACGGAAAGCTAGCTGTGGCAGGAATAAAAAACAAAACACTAAAGTTAAGCGCGCACACCCTCGGCAGATCAGAGCCAAAGTGGAGTATCACAAATACAACTATTACTGTTGTCTTTTTTTGACTCCAACAGCCATCTGTGCATTACAGCGACTTCACACAACACTCCCTTTAAACTGGAGTCTTATCACGTAAATATGAGCAATAAGAATTTCACAAGTAGTTGCATGGGGGATGAGGGGAGGAGGGGGCTTGGGGAAGTGTAACTTTTGACTGCAGTGAGTCATACAGGGAAGCTGATGGAGCAGACTCTGCTGCCTCATGGGGATAAGGCAAAGCCAAGAGGGTGTGGCAATGATACAGACAGCCACCTTTGTTTGAACTAGGACTGGCTCAGTTTAACCAGAAGGCCATTCACATCTAAAGCCTGACCTGTTGGTTTCACATGGCACGACTGCTCAGCTGGCAGCAAGCAAGGTTAAGATCGGGCTGCAAATGGTTTAGTCACCATAGGAAGAGGAAACATAATAGACCAACAAGCTCATTCTCCTTTAGGGAGAGGAGGAGCGCTTTGGATCTGTTCCAGTCTTCTTTCAAAGACCAGAAGGTTGTTTACAGTAACAGCCAGTTTGGAAAATAACAGTTTTCACACTTACAGCCATTCTGTAGCTAAATAGCAAGTGTTTAGCAGTGAGAAAACTGGTGTTACTGTTCAGCACCTGCAGGCATCTGTCAGGGCGTTGGCTGTCTTCTCTGGGCATTATCAAACAAAGAAGAGTGCTGCTAAGACTTAAGCTGCCTTGCCTGAACTAGAACTCTGCATATTCATGCAAACACTTGATGTGCAAGAAACGCTGCTGCTGTGATGGATGATGTGGCCACTATAAGAGACAAACTGGAAATACTTAATTCCTACAACTCAAGGCGGTTTTCACAACTGAAACCAGGGACAGCCGGTGAAATGAGACACGTTTTATGGGCCGAGGGAATCTCGAGGAAACCATTCACCATACACCCACCATAAAGGAAGCGATCTCCTCTTTCAGCTTAGACTCAATAGAAACATTTTTGAATACATAATGGCTCCAAATGTCTAGCAGAACTTTCAATCCAGGACCTGGAGCATGAACACACATGTCATAGATGCAATCTTTCGAGCTGAAAGATGACATCTTTGTGGTCCTTCTGTTTGCTCCAAAAAGGGTACGGTTTCAGGAAACTGTCATACAAATAAACACAATAACGCCGCAAGGCAATAATGACACAAATGAACCAAAATGCTATGAGGTTAAAGGCGGTTACAGATGGTCCGTGCACGTATGCGTGCATGTGTGTGCGAGAAAGAGAGACAGATCTGTGGAAGGAAATGCAACTTGGCATGCTGCAAGGCCGCTGTAGCCGTGCAGCAGCTTGTCTGGTAAGAACAGCAGCTGCATTCCTGAGAGATTTATAATTACCGACTGAGGAACTCTTCTTTCCAATCCTGCTTTCATCTCCCCCCCCCCCCCCAGCATCAAACACACACACACCTCCTCACCCCCTCCACCTATTCCCCTTTTTTTCACCCCATGCAGTGGCCTTCTAGGAGACAGCGCCATGAAAGAAAAATGGATAATGGCTGGCGCATGGAAGTCATTTTGAGATAACATTATAATGTGTGGTTGTGTGCGCTGGCCCAGATTGTTGTTCCCTGTGTTTATGCAATATTTTAACTTCTATGGAAACAGGGCAGATTGCAAATGGAGGTACTGTAGGTGGGCAACAGCAAAGTGATATCTATTAAATGATAATCTTAACTAGAGGTAAGGTGTGAATGCCAGTGCTTACCTTTTTCAATCCAAAAGCTGGATTTAAAGAGAAAAAAAAAGTCTGGAAAGTTGGCGAGTTGCGACAAAGTCTCGTTTGCTTTGCCTCCAGGGGTTGCTGGGGGTCTAAGTCTGGACTGCAGTCTCTGCAGAGTTTAAAGACCTCTGGACTGACAGGTCAGACGCAGATAAAAAGAAACTGCTGTGCAGCAGCAGTGACCAGCTCACAGAAAAGGCAAACACAGCTGGACAGCGAGGTTTAAAAATACATCCTGGCATCTTTGTGTCTCCGCTCAGCCCAAGTCAAAACAATATCCTTTCAGTTTGAAGCTCACTCCGTCTGACAGTTGCTTGGCACTGGCAAGTGTGGGAATAAAAACACTTGAAAGAGCTTAGAGCACAACTTATGTGAAGCCTCAGAAAGACACTAAAGTAAACAGCCTCAGTCCCAAATTGAGTAAATCATGATGACTTATATGGCCGGCTAACAGCCACTGATTGGATTCTTCATTTCTTGATAAGGGCTCATTGATTAACTTAATCATCAGTTAATCTCTCTGATTAACGGCCTGCTTTCTTCCACTCATCAGTCAGGCGTTTCCGTTCTCTGCAGGCCTGCATGACACACAGAAATCAGTCACTCGGTGATCACACACACTCGTGCGCATTTTGTCTCTTGCAACATTCGATTGTTCCTGTTGTTGCCGTTCTTGACCGGCAGCTCTCCCCTTTCCTCCACTGATCTCAGTCACGTGTGAACCACAGCACACAGCTGAACAGCTGCACCTACCTGTCTGCTTACCCAAGATCCGAATGCACTTACACCGCTTAGCTCCCAGTGTAATCTTCATCCCGGCCCTCTCCTCACATCTCACAACCTTGCCTTTTGTCATCTCATCTCTACCTTAACGTCTGCTCCCCTCCCCAAATCTCGGGTTTCTACCGGGTTCTGCCATGCATCCAAAAGTGCTTACACAACGCACCTGTAATAGGTACAAGCCCAAGCATGGCAGGCTGGCCAAGAAGGAGCACCAGTATGTGACACACCCTTTTTAAACAAATGGCTCAGTCTCAGCCTCACCTTTTAGAAAGGTATAACAGCTAAACCTGCAGCTAAAAAAAACAACCCAAACAACTGAAAGTGCTGATTGGTTTTTCAGAGAAGTTTTGATTATTGGAAGCTCATTCCAGACCAAAGTCCAGCAGATGCTGCTACAGCAGACAGCCAAAAGGGGGAAAGGGAGGGGAGTCCTAAGGTGGTCGTGTTATCTCCCTCGGGTTAATCAGCAAGCAGTGGGTTATCAAGTGCGTGTTAACTGGCATTTATTAAAAGAAGTGTCAGGGGACTATGCCGTAAAAAGTGTGCTACTGGATCAGTGACTGGACCCAACACAATACCCTTCATTGTCACGAGCTCCATAGCTAAGAGAAGCACTACAGGTCTTAGATTACCTCTGTATAGGATCCCTTAACGCTGAGAAGCAACTCTCCCACACCTTGTTTTCCATACATGCCTATACTCAACCTCCAGCCATGGAGTTGCAATTTGAACCAAACTTTATTCGAACAGACTTGAGATCCCTGGTTCTGACATGCATGGACTGTTTTTCTTTACTTCTGGGCTAAAATTATCGTACTTATGTTGCCCATAATTAAAAAGCTGCATTAGGAAGAAAAAGAATCATGCTGATATAACAGCTTCACTTCTAAACCTACTTTCTTCACGCCTTCAAAAGCCAGTCGATCATATTGATCCTTATCTGTTTTTAATTTTATTTTCCTATGCAGAAATATTAAACCCTTTCTCCTAAAATTCACGCCACAGCTCAGTTTCGAGGGACTTTCCCGGCAGGAATTCCAACAAAATAAATAAATAAATAAAAATAATGCCAACACAGTAAGGTAGCCATTAATCTGTCGCTTAAGTTCGACAGATAAAAAAGAAGTGTCAGACGTACCGTAACGAAACTTTAAAGACTGATTTAGCCGCTCTCCATTTGAAGCGTCACCCTGCTTCGCCTTCGCTCTCCAACTCCAAACTTTCAGCGCCCGAAGGAAAACTCCAGGTGAAGCATTTCCGTGAAAAGTTAAACTTCAGGAAACAACTGCAGCCTGGATGTGTTTGCACGCCCGGCTTCAGCCCTCGCGTTTAAGGTGCCAGGAGAGCGTGTCCTCTGCTGTCAGCGTCGTTTGTCTGCGGACGCTTCACTGAAGCAAAAAGTGGGACTACTGAGAAAAGTCGCGCCGCAGTCGACCTGAGGTCCCACCTGACGGAGGCTGGGCACACTCAGGTGAGCGCGCGGGGCTGCGGTCGTTGATTTGGCGACATCTAGTGGTGGAACGAGGAAAAACGAGCTAATGGCATGTAGCAGACTGGGGAGAAACTGGAACTTGATTTTCCCACGGTTAGTTTACGTTTCAGGTATTTACGTCAGCATTTTTTTTATTCATGAAGACTACTTATAGAAACTGTAGATAAAAGCTTGCGTGGTGAATAGAGGTGGTCACACCAAATGTTGAGTTTCAAGCTCGTTAGAGCTGTACACACTCTATTTTTGGTTTATATACTGTATTTGCATGTATGTTTGCACACGTTTCCAGCAAAACATAAAGAAACGACGGGTGGCTCAAGACTTTTGCACAATACTGTAATAATACAAGAAGAAAATGTTCTTTGTCCTTCTTTAACCTTTTGGATATTCTTGAAAATATCCAAAGTTACTAACATGAAATTTTGTATTTTAATAGTATTATATAATAAAAAATATACCTTATTACTTAAAGATGTTCACATCTTTCAGATCACCTCCTTCATTAAATCCACATTCACATGTCTGAGTGTGTGTTTGTTTCCATTTGTCTGCGAGGAGTGTGATAGGCAGTATGCAAAACACCTCAAACAAATACTGTTACATGAACCATGCAAACTTGGTCAGCTGAGCTGAGTCCTGGAGGAAGATATTCATTGAAAAGCATGCATGGTCCTGCTAATGTTGACACCTTTGCCTGTAAGGAAGTCTGGGGTACACTTGTGGAAAGTTATTGCTCAGCTCAGCTTTCCACCATGATGTCACTACCTTCTTAAACACACATTGAAACAGGTTGTGAAGAAGGGTAAATATAGCTCTCTGTGGCACCCGGGCTGGTCCGGACATGCGCTAACTGACACATCCAGAGCACACTGAGTCTGCTCCCAGCACTGACACGGTTTGTGAGCCCATGAGGGAGTCTTAGATAGAGTTTCTCCCAGGCCTCCAGTGTTATTAATAAACACAAAGTGTGCCTCTGTTTTCCTGGAGACAGACACTGCAGAGCTCTTCCTAACAGAAAACCGTGCTATTACAGTAACTGCCTGAACATTTAGTCGGACTGCCAGTCAACGTAAGTACACATCTATGTTAATAAAAGCTGTTTCTTTAATTATTTGACAGGTTGAAAGGTTCTGTAGTGTGAAGCTTTAGGACGGGCCTCTCAACTTTAACAGCTATCAGAATGATTGATGTGTTTGCCTTTACAGTTCATTCCTCTGTCATATAAAACAATCTGTAAAGGAATAAGTGTTTTGAAAACCACAGTCTTACAAGGTGCTGTTTTTAATGGCTCTCGCCTTGTTTTCTTAGATTCTCTCATGGATGATCAAAGCTCAGTACAGGATGGAAACTCCATGTTATCTACTGATGACTCACATGTGCAACTGAGATTTTCTGAAGATATCTCACTGAGCAACCGCACAGACTCTGAAACACTAGGTAAATTTGCTCGAGATCCTATTCTACACTCGGAACAGATGGACATGGAGAGCTTGGGTGAACTCTTTGAGCACTGCATACAGCGAGTATGCCATCTAGAGAGGCAAAGAGATGTGCTGATACAGGAGCTTCTGGTTCTGCAGGAACCTATGCTGCAAGTTGTGGGGCACCTGAGAGCAAAGCTGGAGGGAACACGCAGGCTTCTCACTCTGGCTCAGCTGGATTATGTTGCGGTTTGTGAGGATGTGCAACAGGTAAAGAGGAAACTGTTCACCACAGTCAGAGACTGCATCCAGAGCCAGGTGAAGCTAGCTGAGCAGGAGTACGAGGTGGCTCAGTCTGCTGTTACTCAGGTAGAAACCACAGGCTTTACATTTAATGATTTACTTCTGTAGTGTAGGTTTGACTAGTATATCAACATCATATAAAACTTGGGATCATCATGGCTGCAGATTGTTTATGGTTTGATTTTCAGTTATTTGAGTATCATGAGTATGAGTTCTTGTTATGTTTTAGTTCTAGCTACTGTTTGCACCCTATAGAGAAATTAGCATTCAGATAAATTCTTGTACCCAACTAAGCTACTGGGTAGTTTCCATTTCCACTCTCTTGCTATATCGGATCCTTTTATTTGCTGAATGTTTTTACCCACAGGTAAAAATAGCCTCCCTTATCAAATTTAATACTTTTCATTCTTATTTTACATCTCTTCATAGGAAGAACTCAAGGCTCAAATTCAAAGTCTGACCCAGGAGTTGGTGCAGCTGGAGGACGCCCACCAGAACCAGCTCAATTCCCTCCATGATCAGGCCACTAAGCCCTGCAGGCCCAGGGCCATGAGCGACATCAGCCAGTGTCGCCAGGCCTCCATCAGACTGCAGCGAAGGCTCAGCGGCAGTGTGAAGATGTTGGAAGGCTGGTACGAGCCTCGCCTCATGGCCCTGCTGAAGAGAAGGCAGGTTGGGGAGGAAGCTTTGAGAAAAACCAGGGAGCAGGCAGTGGACCTGAGAGCCGGGCTGAAGCCTCTGAGAGAGGAGATACAGAGGCTGGAGGTGAAGAGATCACATCTGGAACAGAGGATCACTCTTTTGGAGACAGAGTGGCAGGAGAGCACTGCACAACATAAGGTACAAGAGAGGTTGGCTAGAACAGATGTTCAGTAAAACTAGATGACAGTATGTTTTTATTTTATGCAGGAAACTGTGGAGAAACTAAGAAAGACTCTGAGAGAACTAGAAATGGAGTTTGAGGTTCAGAGAAAATCGAAGACAGGCTTGGAAGATCTTAAAGATGGCCTTTTAGCAGAGCTGACATTTCTGAGGTGGGTTTATCCTAATCATTTCTGCTTTAACTTAGTAAAAGTCTAGATAATAAATGAATAATAAACTTGTTTTCTTATAGGGGCTGTGAACTCAGTGACATTACAGAGGAAGAGTCATAATTTTCAATTTCCAGAGGTTCCTCATCAGATATGAGACCAAATCACAGTGCTGACATTACATGTTTGAAAATGCGGTCTACTTAATGCAAACGTCTTGTTACTAACTCACATCCGACTTAACATCTGAGATGTTGTGCCAAGAAAACAAAGCAAACAGCTTTACTGTAAATATTTTATATGAATATACTTAAGTACACAAAAGATCAGATGCAGAGAAAATGCAGAGAGAAAAAAAAAAAAACACATACAAGTGACAACACAATTTGGGGGAATTTCATACTACAAATACCAGGCAAATTAAAAGGATCAACCTACAGTATGTACAATAACATTTAAAAATGGATCTTCCACAGAAATGTTTCTGCTCAACTAACCAAGATGGAAGAAATAAAACCAACAAAATGCACACTTAGGTGATCATAAACATGTCTGTGGTTTCATCACGAGTCAGATTTCAGTTCGAAAAACTAAAAAGATCTAAAAATCTGATCATCAGAGACCTTTTCTTAAACATGTCACGTGATGACATGGCAGCATTTTATTCTTTTATTTTCTACAAAACACTGCTGCTCAAAATGTTTTTTTAAAAAGACTGCTTTTTCGCCCAGTGCTGGTAAACGGATCCATTTTTAATGAGCAGGTCAAAAGAAGAAGACACGTGGAGGAGACCGGACTCATGCCTGGACTTCTGAATCTGCAGCACCTTCTGGGTCCTCGTCATTGTAGATATTTTCAGCCTGCAGACAATTGCCAAAAAAATAAAAGATTTTTAATGTAACTGCTCTTCTATGTTATAATAATAAATGCACTTTACTATTCAAATCCTCGCTGTGTTGTAACTGATCGAGTTTTCTTTACAAAGCCTTTACCATCTGCCACACTTGCATGATGTTGTCCTCTGATACTGAACAGATGACCCACGGCTCGTTGGGGTTCCAAGAGAAGTCTGAGATCTTAGCTGTGTGTCCTCCGTGGATGAACTGAAACAAAATGAAGCAGAAAGATTTAGCACAATGATCAAGATTTAGCTTAAAAAATAAAACAAAGGCAATGTTTGAAAGCAACATTACAGTATTTCCTACACAAAGACTTAGGCATGCTCTTCCAGTGTGGTGGTACCTTACTGACAGACCAACCAAGTCACTGTTAAGGCAGTGACCACTGCCTCTCTAGAGAAATCATGTAGCTTGCTGGACTCCAACTCTATTGTCATGGATTGCATATGGTGACAGTAGTCCTTGTACTGCTCTACAGAGCCGCTGCAAGCTGCAGGGTCACTAACTACAAACTGCAGCAGGTGGAGAAGTTCGTGTGCCACTAGACATTTCTCAGGCTGCTGAGCAGAACAATGACTATCATCACCAGCTGCAGTCCATGCATTGGTGGAGCTATAGTCCATCTGCTGGACAAGACTCTTACTGGAGAGTGTGGGTGCACAGAGCCTCTGACGTCACCACAAATATGCTCATTTTGTTGAGAAAAACTGCATCATCACCACCGCTCATTGTCACAACTCACCAGCAGCTCAGGAGGGCCATCCTCAGCATCCTCTGGTGACTGCTCCTCTCCAATCTTACTGAGGTCCCAGACGTTGAGCCGCCTGTCGGTGCCGCTGGAGGCCAGGATGGTTTCGTTATGAGGAGACCACTGAACCTGTTGGGAAAAGATGTGGATATGAAACCTCTGCAATTAAGTCCCCCCTTGCAGTACTTTGGTGAATATAATTGTAAATATTATATCTATACAAAGAATTAAATATTCGACCCTAAATTCCAAGGGTACAAGCAAGTGTACAACCAAAAGCTTTAAACAATTCACCATCACATATTTTCACAAGTTACTACAAAGTCCTACAATCCTTTTTCTCAAAAATGTTTTTCCCAAAGTTGAAAAATTTTAACTCCTGCATCAGACAACACTGTTTTCCACCAGTTCACCTCATTGTATTGACTTTGTATGCAACTGTAACTGTAAAAGCAAACAGCTTCCTGACAGTTTGTCTTTTTGTTAACTTAATTATACCATAAATAGCAATTGCATTTCATCTTTTGTAGCCAAAAGCTAGTTAATCACCAGACACATATTTCAGCCTAAATAGCCTCACTCCACAATGCAGTTACTGAGCTGAAACATTCAAGCCGAAGTTTGCACAACAACAACTACAGATTTATTGCGAGGAAGTTCACTTCTTACCTGAAAGATCTCGTCCTTGTGGGATTCAAACGAGTGAAGCTTCAGCTTCAGGTTCCTCAAGTCCCAAAGAGCCACAGTCTGCAAGTAAAAGGAGGCCGATTCAGTACAGTATCAAGATGCTATTCACTGTAACTGTCTGAAAGAAAGACGCCTCACCTTATCTGCAGAGCCAGTGGCAAGAATGAACTCGCTGTAAGGATTGAAAGACAGGCAGTTGACCTCAGCAGTGTGGGCGTCCACTGCATGGCTGGGCTTGGAGGTGTTGTTGGACCGCGTGTCCCAACTGTTCCAAAAACAGACAAAAGCACCAGTGTCAGGAAGAAATGTGAAACTGAACAACAACTTTGTTTTTAATGAGTCATCGCTGAGGCTGCTTACATCATGAGTTTCTGGTCATCTGCCACAGATCCAAAGAGCGATTCGTGGAGAAGGTGCCAGGAGACGTCCTCCACCACAGCAGTGTGGCCTGTGAAGATAGTCTTGGCATCCACAATCTTCCCCTCTTTGGGAACTGTGCTGATATCCCACAGGCATATAGTCTGCAAAGAGCACAGACAAATGTAAAAAAAAGAAAGAAAAGAAAAAATGATTTGCAATGTGATAGAACAGCGGTCCCCAACCTTTTTTGCGCCACGGACCGGTTTATGCCCGACAATATTTTCACGGACCGGCCTTTAAGGTGTCGCGGATAAATACAACAAAATAAAACTAGTACCGGTACCGAAAAAAAAGAAGATTTATTCATAACACACGTGAAAAGACCCAGGAAAACCGAGTTAACGATAAAAACGATAACAAAACAGCGCTGAAAACCGATAAAAACCCTGAAAACCATACATTTCACACCTGAGCCTCAACTCTCGCGGCCCGGTACCAAACGACTCACGGACCGGTACCGGTCCGAGGCCCGGGGGTTGGGGACCGCTGTGATAGAAGACAAAGAAGCATTTTAACAAGAATAAGGTAGGCATGTCAAGACAGGTTTCTTACATGGTCATCAGAAGCACTGAGGAGACAGCCACTAAGGTTTGGGTTCCATGAGAGGCCATAGCCCTCCTTCTGGTGGCCCCTCAGACGGAGATCTGGGGTGCATTCTCCAGAAGGGTCTTTAACAGAAATAATGTCAGTGTTAAAAAGCCTGTAGAGCTTCAAATGTAGCGACACATGATATGCAGTTATGCAAGAAAAAGTGTTCTTTCTGCAAACCTACCAGGCTTGGAGGGGTGTTTTGTGTAATCAAAGACTAGCACATCACTGGTGGGGGTCTTGGTGGCAATGATGCAAGGATTCTGAGGCATGTATCGGGCTCTGTTCACTTCTCCTTCATGGTTGATCTTGATCTCAATCTCTATTTTCCCACTAACAGATCCAAAACCTCCAAACTCTGAAATAAAAAGACAACAGATACATGAAGCTCTTCCATTCCACGAAGCAGGTTTTAGGGTGACCAATGCACCAGGGATTTTTATGTATTTTTTAGACAAAAAATGCACCCCTTAAGTTACGTATTGTGTCTTATATGCCCAATGTGTTCCTGTTCCCAATGTTCCTGTTAACCAGTTTTGCTCTTAATAAATGTTTGATAAACATATTACAGAACTTTAAAAAAGCGATTAAAAAAGTACGTAAGCTACTATTCTACTTGTTCAGCTGACATTCACTATTGCCCTCGCTTCGCTGAATGAGGTTAAATTTGATTCATGCTGTTATAAATACGTTACTTCCTTTTCCTTCCCCTTGTGAGCAGAGTGGCCCATAGCCAACAATGGGGTTCTTTCTGCACCATCACACAATTATCAATAAGCTATATAGGAGTTGGAAAGCGCTACATTAACAATGTGCAAAATTAAAACACTACTGAAATGTCCTCCAAACTCTCTGCATTCACCAGGTCTAACAACATTTCTGGTGGAAGTGTACTAGTATTACTGTGCTAAAGCTGGATTAGATCAATTAAATCAATATCATCCAGATCCAGCTTAGGCATGTGAATTAGTCTGTTTATAAGTGTTATAGTTATGTTATTGCATGTAAAAATCCCTTGAGAACACTATGAAACTATAAGTTATTCTATGACCTCTTATTGGTGGTGCTCTTGTAACATAGGTTCTCAGTGGACTTTTTATGCTCTCACCTCCTTTCTCGCTGTCATAGTGTGAAGCATCAAACTGGGCATCATCATTCGGCAGCTGAACGCTGGCAATTACGAGGTGATTCTGCTCATCAGACGTATGGGTTCCCAGAACCAGTCTGTGCACACTGTAGTCCTTTCCCTCTGGTCTGTGGACATATGGCATGACATTTACGTATCTGCTACAATCTCTTGTTGTGACTTGGAACCTGAAAAGGTGTTGCAGATCTTCCATTTACCTGGTGACATCTGGGAGCCACTGAGCAGTGAGGCTTGGCCACTCCAGAGCATGGGTCATGACCAGATCATAGAGGAAAGGGGTGTTCTTCTTCCAAATCTTATACTCCTCATTAATCACCCTTTCCTCCACAGCGTCATCAAAAGCCGCTGCAACAGTAACATTTAACACAAAGCTACGTTATAGTCAAATTTACAAACATATGCAGCAGTTACTTGAGGAAATCTTTTCCTTCCTAGCATTTTAGTTGATTTTATCAATAAAGTAACAGTAGCACACAATGCTAGAGCAGCTGTCGCCCATATAAATAAATAATACAGTCTTTCTGAAGATTATTATAGTGGGGCAGTATATCTGACTGCACTAGTGAATTTAAAACCCTTTTTACCGGCGCGTTAGCAGCTAATGCTAACATCAGCTAACAGCTAGCTGAGTGCTTTCTAACAATGAAAGGTGATGCTGGCTGGCGCGCCAACCACCGCCGCTACATCCTGATTCGCATTTTCTGTCACTCTTGACAGCACACACACATAAATAACGTTCTTATTAAAAAACGTAGACGTCCTTACCGTCTTTATCAGCCATTGCGTGGTTATAATACCGCTACTAATGACAAAAAGAAGTAATTTTTAGGGAGAGCGCTCAGAAGACAGCACGACGGCTCGCAATGGCGCCAACTCCATAGAACGCGCCTAGCCAATCAGAGTCGACGACAAAACCGACAGGAAGTCGTTAAGCGACACATTACTACATCCGGTGTTGTGCCAAAAAAAGTAACTTCCGGTATTTGCAAACGATAATGATGCTACTAGGTAGTATTTAAGCCGTTTTGAATAAGTTGGCCATTTTCTAATGACAGGTGAATGCCCTGTTTTGCAAGGAGGAACTCTATAACATATACATACGCGTCTATGCTCTATAAACTCTCCAGAGGTTCCTATTGCTAGTAATTTTTACAATTTATTATTTGTTTAATTATTTCTGTTAATATATCCATTGTGTAACAATGTAAAAGCTGACGGACAAAAAGAAATGAAAAAAGAGAGCGAAGAAAAAATAAGTGTTCTTCGTCTTTCACGGAAGCAGTACGGCGAGTCAAGCCTGCCCGGAAATTCAAGAAGAAGAACACACGGACATGGTTTAGATAAACGTCTGCCTTTTTCAACAAGCTTCTATCTACAATGGACGATCGTGTGTTAGACTTGACAGAGGCACAGACAGCTGTCAAATCCAAATACCCGCCGATCAACAAGAAATATGAATGTAAGTGCGAAGTTATGATACTTAAAGTCGGAGCAACCGCACCAACCACGATGCTGGTTTCAATGGAAGTCTAAATTTCCGAGTTGTCAATATTTTAAGCTGGACCGCCCCCTCATGTCACCACCAACAATCACCCCGACTATAACTGGGCTCTGTTCATAAACGTGTGGGAGCGGTGCTTTTGAACGAAAAAACAAACAAACAAACTGTGACGTATTGTTCTCAAGGGGAAAAACAAATCCCGATTTTTCTTCCCGATCGTACTTTGAGTTCCAGTTGAAGATTCCATATGGGAAATGAAAACTCCGACTTCAAATGCCAGTAGTTCCTTTACCATTACTTTATTTATCAAAACAACGTCACAGAAAGTCTAGTTTCTAAAGTTTAGTTTTATTTACATTTCAGTGAGCCAAAAGGATTGCTCGTGTTAAATTTTGTCTCAAAATTCAAATTCAAAAAAGATCTTTAATATGTGCAGGTTTTTTGGTTTTTTTTACATTTGTGTGAAAGAGATTCTATTTTTCACGAGACTATACAGTCCTGTGAAAAATGTAGTACAACCTTACTCTTTCAGGTAAACAGGAGGTAGGTGCTGTTAATCAAATGCACCCGATTAACCGATCACCAACAAATGTGGCCACCTATAAACAAAAAAAGCAGGTTTGCCAATTTCCTATTTATGTCTCCTGTACTGTGTGACAGGTTTCTGATTTTTTTTGTTGTTGTCAAAATCTCACATCTGAGAACTAATGTGCACAATAGTGAGCCACCCAGTTCTTCTATGTCAATGTTGCATGGATTTTTTCCCTGTTGTTGTTATACTATTTTAACATGTTCAAAATAAAGGTACATACAAATACAAACCTGCGGTGTACCTCAAGGCTCCATCATGGGCCTAATTCTGCAGTTTTAAAGAGCTACCTAAAAAAAAAAAAAAGAAGTTAATTAAGTAGTTCTTCAAAATAAATGCTCAAATAAGTACCGAGAGACATTTCAGGATTGCTGCCAGTGGCAAGACTTTCTTAGGACTTTAGTTCAGTCAACTCATGATATTGCTTCATTTTTTTTTAATCGTTTCAGACCTGGATCACACAGCAGATGTACAGTGAGTACCTTTTTGGTATAGTAAAACCGTGTTCCTCTGTTTTTTTCTTAGACTTGAACAAAAAAACCTTTTTTTTTCTTTTCCAAGAATTCACTCTTGGGGAGACTCTTTAGAGGAAGCCTTTGAGCAGTGTGCCATGGGCATGTTCGGCTACATGACGGACACAGAGACGGTGGAACCGATAGATACAGTTGAAGTGGAATCGGAGGGTGAGAATCTGTCACCAAGATTTCAACAGACTCCAGTTGTACCTACTTTCTACCTGTGTCAGTCTGGCTGATTGCAGAGCAGATCAGCTAAAGTCTGTGTGTATGTTTTTGTTCCTAAAAGGTGAAGACATGGAGTCGCTTCTCTTCCACTTCCTAGATGATTGGTTATACAAGTTTAGCGCAGATCTTTTCTTTATTCCCAGGGTGAGTATCATGGTCACTTGTGTATTACTTAACATGTACTTTAAACTTCTTTACATTGATTTCATATCTGTGTTTGTTTGCAATAGCATTTGAGACCTGAGCCTTTATAAAATAGATCCGTTTTGATATAAATTATGACTTAAATGGGTAGGTATAAAATCTTTCCTTGACACGGAAATATAATATAGACTTAATAGGTTTCTATGAAAGCAGGACAGAAAGCAACATGTATTGCTATCTTAACCATCTCCAAATTCTATGTCACTCCACATTTTTATAGGCCCAATGAATCAGTTAGATCCATAAGTATTTTGACCCTGTTTTTGTCATTTTGCCTCTATACACTCCCCGAAGCAATTTTAGCTTTAATTCAAGGGGTTTAACAGAAATACGGCATCACTATTCAAGAATTATATACACAGTCGCTTATTTTCAGATTCTCCAAAGTAATTGGACAATTGACTTGCTGTTTTGTAGCCTGTTGAGGCCTTCTTCCTGATTACTTCAGGACAAAATAACTACAATGGTCTGGATTTGATTCCATGAGTTTATTTTTGCATTTTATAGCTTTTTACTGGAGCTCTCAATGTGAGGTCCGAAGAGTGGTCGACGCATGTGAAGGAAGCCATCTTAGTCTGGAAAAAAAATAAAAGAAAATAAACCTAAAAAGGAAATGGAAAAAAACTTTAGTAAGTGGTCAAATCAACAATGTGGTGCATTCTGTAAAATAATGAATGAATCATCTGGCCAGCTCAGCAACATCAAAAGCCTTGAAAGACCACAGAAGACAACTAAAGTTGATGATTGAAGAAATCTTTCCTGGATTAAGCAAAACCACTTCACAACACATAGAGAATTCAAGAACACTGTCGAGGAGGTAGGCGTGCCGTTGTCAAGGTCTGCAATCAAAAGACAACTTCATGAATGGAAACAGAGGATTTACAGCAAGGTGGAAACCACTGGTTACACTCAGCAACAAGGACATCAGATTAGAACATAAAAGAAAACAAAGAGCCTGCCCACAAAAGTAAGGAGACAGACTGAAACAGCTCATGATCACACAGATGCCACATCATCTGTCAAACATAGTTGAGACAATGTTATGGCATGAGCATGTAGGACTGCCAGTTCAACTGGGCCTCTAGTTAGTACTGGTGGTGTGGCTGCTGATAGAAACAGCAGGATGAATTCTGAGTGTACAGGGCCGTACACCTTGCTCAGACTCAGTCAGATTCTGCGTTTCACAGTGCAAATGGAGAGTTTCTTAAGGAAACAGAAATAGGATATTCTTCAATGGCCACGTCAGTAACCAACTGAGCATGCTTTTCAGTTACTGAATATAAAATTGAAGGCAGAGAGACCCACAAACAAGCAGCAATTTAATTTTATTTTAGTTTATCCAATTACATTTGAGCCTCTGACAATGGAAGACTGTGGATAAAAATGTCTGTAATTCCTAATGTTGTACTTTAGTTAAACTCCTTAATATTAAAGCTGAAAGTCTGCACTTAAATCAGATCATGATTGTTTAGTTTTAAATGTGGTGGTGAACTTACCCAAAACAACTGGTAATATTATCTTTTTTTTTAATATAATCACCATCTCTAAATATTATAGGCTGCAAGTAATTTTGCTACTGTTCCTTATTTACGTTACAGTTATGAAGTTGCTACATTTATGATGTGCTAACAATTGTGTCATATCTGTTCATCAGGAGGTCAAAGTTTTACATATTGACAGAATGCGTTTCAAGATTCGCTCCATTGGGTAAGTTTGGGGTCCTCCTCAACAACACTGAAGTTATCTCGATATTTATTTTTAAAAAGTATTACATACAATTCAAACCCGAGCTAATGTGGAACAACTTTGTAATTTGTTTTTAAGGCAAAGGTCAAACTTGATCTCATTCATTCCTGCTGCACTATCTCAGATTATCATGAAAAGGACATGCAAAAAAGTTTAAAGTCCTTTGGTGTCTGTTTGTAATTTTAAAATGTTCCATATTTTTCCAATATACAAAAAGATCACTGGGTTTAAACGGGTTGGGTTTGAGGAAAAAATAGTTTATCAGAGATAGAAAATTCAGTTTTACTGTCTCTCTGTATTTTTCTCTTTAATTTACTTTCTTTGCTTTATTTTTCTTTGGTTTATGAAAGGTGGGGCGAAGAATTTTCTCTGGAAAAGCACCCACAGGTAAGCCAGACAAAGAAGTAAAATGACACTCATTAGAACAAATGAATTGAATTGATTGAATTGAATTGATATACCTTTATTAGTCCCACAAGGGGAAATTTCATGTTAAGGCTGCCGACCTATGGCACGCAATGGCGGCGCCATCTTACCCTCCGACCATACATACAATACACAAAAACATCACATGGGGAAGACAGGTCAGAGAGGTTATAACAATGGAAAAAGCACCACATGAGGAAAGATAAGGAGAAAAAAAATAACTCCCCCCAGACTGAGCTCCAAAAGGGAGATCAGTTTGAGAACAGAAAAAAAAACACCTCTGCACATAGCACATGAAAAAAACTCTTAATACACCAAGAAACACATGACAAGCAACAGGGGTGGGTAAAGGGTGAGAGACAGCCGATGTAGACAGTACATCCGGGCCTTGATCTACCGTCAGCATCGGAAGGGAATAAGCGTCGAAGGCGTTTGGAGGGGGGAGGGGGGATGAGTGTACATCTGCATATGTATATGCATTAAATGAATAACTAACTCTACAAAATTACAACGCAACTACAGTAACTTATATGTCGTTTGTTGTCCTTCTAGGGAACTGAGGTGAAAGCCATCACATATTCAGCAATGCAAATCCACGATAAAGAAAAACCAGAAATATTTGCCATCATTGATATCTGATACAACTTTGAGAAGAAGCTCACACTCACTGGTTCAGTAAAAGTGGGAAGTCTACATGACCAGTTTAAGTGGCCTTTTAATTCAACGCACTGATTTTTGACTACTACTGTCTTTTTTGGGGAATGCAAGATCAACTCTTTATTTAAATTTAAAAAAGAATTTTAAAATTAGCCTTACATTTAAATGAGACTTGTGGAGATATCAATTATTTGGAGGGAAAACACTGAATTTGAACTGTGCACCTGAAGTCACAATTACCAAATTTAAGCTCAAATTTTCATTTTAGGAGATTATTACTCTTATTTGTGATCATTTTGAAGGTGTGTTGATGCATTATATCTCATTGTAAATAAATAAGCAAATGTTTACCTTTGACATAGAATTGAGTCACCTGTTTTTCAACTTAAAATCTCAGTTTTAAGTATTTTATAGAGGTGTTGCGATTCAATAGGACAGAGGTGCAAAAAGGTCATCATTTATCCCCATATTTTAGCAAAGAATATCAAATTGGAAAAAATATGCACAACTTACTGAGTTCAACACAGCAAAATATTCAAAATGTACACTGCGTCTACTTTTTGAACTGTTTAAACCTGTTCATACATATATGAGCTGCATTAAATGTACATGAGTGTACATCATAACACATTTACGGATTTTGAGCTATTCATTATGCAACCTCAACTCCATTTTTACACACCAATTTAAAATCACTGGTATTTGAAAATGCATTAGGAGATTTGTAGAGCTCGTCTTATCACATTAAACTTCCTATTAAGCCACATCTACTAATCCCGGCTGGACTTTTTTAGCTGAGAGGCTGTCAGAAGAATTAAATAGGACCTGACCAGAATGATCAAAGCAAGGGCTGCACAGTGAAACATCAAATGTAAGATGAGTGTATTCTACAAAACACTTCCCTGCATTAGACATCAGGATATTCATGCCTGGGCTTGTGTCTTATTTTCAGAGAGTAACTGAACAAAGCTTTTCTAAGAAACGTCCAAAGCTTGTTTTCAATAGATATCTCAGACAAAGCGGTATAATACCAGGAAGCTGCCTGTATGAATAACTGAAAGTACAGGCAGCAGTATTCTATGTATAAGAGAAATGTTTTGGTCATTGACTAAATACACATACCAGGCAAAACAGAATAGTGTTAAAACAGGATGTTGTATGTCCTGTAGTGCTTCAGATAACTGAGAAAGAACATTATCTGCATTGATGTTATAGCTGCTTCTTGCTGCAGTGCCCACTGAGCACCTCTGAAAATTCAACCTGCACTGACTCAGTCATGTGTGATGTGTGAGCTGATAGTTGAGAACTTAAATCATTACAAATTATGTTACAGAAAAATAAGAAAGGATTAGAACCGGACCAGATTATCCAATTACCATTCTGGGTACAGGCTCAGGAATCTATACTTGAGAGCTAACTATCTGATATCTCTGTGTCCCCCCCCCCCCCAAAAAAAAACCCCAACAACAACAAAAACAAAAAAACAAGAGGAGAATATACAAAGCTCTTTACCAGAAAGCTAAGCTGAAATAACTAGAGGTCAAAGTTACACAGGAATTGGAATTAAATGCAACTAGAACAGATGGAAAAATGGGAGGAATCATTTCAAGCAGGACATAAATGAACAAATATCCAACATGGAAGGAATTTAAAATGGGAAATCAAAATAAGATGTTTTAATTTGATTTTTTTTCTTGTGAAAAATAGTCTTTAACTATACAAATGAGGAAAGAGAATAATTTATATATAGATTTATATATAAAGATGTTTTAAGAGCTGTTTGAACCGAGAAATAGAATTGAGAAGTGTTTGGGGTATGTATATGTTTATTTGCACATTGTTTATATTTGGTGACGTATTATGTGGAAGAATAAATGGAGGTTTAAAAAAGAGAAGAAAAAGAAAAACAACGCAGTGAAAGGAACATTAATAAAGCGTTTTAAATAATTATTTGTAAATTGTGTAAAATCATTCCTATGACAGATGATTTACAAATATTCAAGTTCATCAACTCAAGTAAGTGAATAAGTAAATAAACAGATATTTTTTTATGTATTTCATTTTATTTTTTGAGCTGCTTTGGCTTTTGGGTTTACAGTGCAGTGTCACACTGCAATTAATTTAACTTGCATTGAAGACTTGTTCTGGGAAATAACATGAAATAGTTTCAGATATATGGTTTGACGTTTATATGCAGAGATGTTTTCAGGAAGTACAAGCTCGTTCATTTGAGAATTGTGGGAAATTGTTTGAGCATTGTTTGTAAATGGAGCTGGCCTTTGAAAACCCGTGTGGTCTGTTTTGATGATGTTCTGGACTGATGCACTGGATAGTTTGTATGTATTGAATTTCAAAACTTTGTTGTGACATTTTACAATAACTTCTATCGTAATCCAGACTATTGTAGATGTGGGTAAATGGTGTGTAGTGGTGTTTGCTGTTTGCTTGTGAGGACTGTCTGAACTAATTTATTTTCAAGTTTCTTTATTTTTTATCTGAATACTAATTTTAAAACTCAGATTAAAGAACCCAAAGATCATTTGTGTCCTGTGCTGGTTGATTTTGTCAGACTACAATTTCCTGCTTCTTGAAGGACATTCAAAGCGCCTCTTCGGTTGTTGGATGCTTTTTTTTTTTGTTCTGTTCTCTGATAAGATCATCCGATGCTGTTTCATTAATGTTGAGGTCTGGGCTCTGGGGAGGCCAGTCCATGACTGGTAATGGGTTTTTTTTTTCTATGCTTTTACTGCATTGCCAGTGTGTTTGCGATCATTGTCACGCTGAAAAATGAAACTGTTCACAGTCAGCTTTTCAGATATTACTGCATTTTGGATCAAATTTTGACTATACTGTTCTGTGTTCATAGTTCCAACTATTTTGCCAACATTGACAACACCCCTGGCTAAAATGTAGCCACAAAGAGATGACTGTAGGCATTCAGATGACTATAGACACTCACTGTAGTTATGTTTTCTGATGAGGATCACTCAGTAAAACATGCTACCACTGTGCAGGTCTCATGTAATTTGGCATGCCTCAGCCCTTTTCTCCATGTTTCCCTTCCTTGAGAATGGCTTCTTATGGCCACTCTTCCACTGAGACCAGGCTTTGAGGCTTCTGTGAACTATAGATGGATCACCTGAAGGGATAAATGCATCTCTCAGGTCCTGTGTCAGGTCTATGCTGGATTCTTCCCGCTGTTTCTTAAGGACATTGCTTTCATATACCATTCATCTGCTGTAGATGGCTGTTTAGCCATAAATACTACCCTTTTTTTTGTCATCGATTTTCCTCAAAGTTTTTTCAGAGCACACTCCACACCATGCTGAGAAGTGTCAGGTTTGTGATAATAGCTCCTTGTTTTATCCCTGTCAACCCTGGTTTCTTTGGAATTTTCCATAAAATCAAGTAAAGAAATGGGCACAAATTTTGTGTTTTTGCAACAGGCTGCTATTAAGAAAGAGCCTAAAGATAAAATTTCAATGAATGGCTCATAAGTTTGGGTAAAGTACGTTAAAAGAAATCCCCTGAAATGGATGAAAAAGCAGACAATAAAACAAGGTTTGCTCTGACTTTGGCACAGTGCTGTAACAGCAGGTAATCAGGGCTCTGGAGCTTATTGCAGTGACGTCACTGTCTGCTTCCGGGTTCCCTCCTCCCCCTCACTGAAATGCAGCTGCGCCATCCCTCCTTTGTCTGCTGAGGAAGAGTGCAACGACTTGCAGTGGAGAAGACGCCGGTGGGCCCTTTGCTAACTACACCGTTTTCCTTGTTGTTGCATTTTTGTTTTAAAGGGGAGAAGCTTAACGAACTGAGCGGGGCTTCGTTCGCGCGTTATGAGCCAAGCGAATGCTAATAAGAGCAACACAGAGCCCGCCGTAGAGTCAAGCCCAGCAGAGAATAAGATCAAAATGGAAGACACTAAGTACCTCCCGGAGCTCCTGGCCGAAAAGGACAGCCTGGATTCATCGTTCACGCATGCAATGAAACTCATATCTGCAGGTAATGTCGCTATTTGCTTTAACGTAAAGGCTAACCCGGGCTAGTTAGCTCGAGTGGGGGCCCATTTTTTTTTTCTTTTTCCCCTTCTAACCGAGTCGAGAGGCCTGAACAATGGCGCATTAAGCACGTGGTTGATAGCGATGTGGGTCAGGTCGTTGTCCAGTGTGTATTTGAAGCTGTGTAATTAAATCACTTGCTCTCAACGGTTCTGATGGGATTTTAGTCGTGTTTAGTTATCAGCTAACACCGATACTTAACGACGAACAGCTGCGATTTCGAGGCGGCTCTTTGCTAACTACAACCCAAATGCATGCAAAGCTTTACCTGCAGTTTCATCTTCGGATGATGCAGGGAATCGTAACCCATATCATCTAAAAAAGATATGCATTTCAAATAATAGACGAAAGCTTTGTTCATGAATGTCAGCTTTTTAATCGTGTTTAATTCCTGCAGAGATTGAGAGGATCCAGAAAGGTGAAACCAAGAAAGAGCCTGAGAAGGAAACCTACCTGGACCTGTTTGCAACCAAGAATCTGAAGCTCAAGGAGCGTGTCCTCATTCCCACCAAGCAGTACCCTAGGGTATGTCTTTTCCCATTTACTTAGCGCCTTAACCACCTAGGCGATTCAATCAGCTGATCTAACAGATTAGCAATTGTACTGATTTCTCACACTCTACTTAATTAGGGTTTTTTGCCCTTTTGGGGAAGAGGGTTGTCTCTGAGGTGCTCACATGAATTATGAATTTGTTGCAGGTCAACTTTGTGGGAAAGCTTTTGGGACCTCAGGGTAGCACGATCAAGAGGCTGCAAGAGGACACCGGAGCAAAGATTTCAGTTCTGGGTAAAGGTTCCATGAGGGACAAGAACAAGGTTTGTCTAACTGTTTCCTTTGCTTCTGTCTTATTGCCCTGCATCACTCCTCTGGCTATAGAGTTTTGTGCGCTCATTGTTTTTAGGAGGAAGAATTTAGAAAGGGGGGTGAGGCTAAATATGCTCACCTCGCCATGGAGCTGCATGTGTTCATCGAGGTGACGGCACCCATACCAGAAGCGTACCTGCGCATGGCTCACGCCATGGAGGAGGTGAAGAAGTTCCTTATCCCGGTATGTGTGCGGAGATACCTCTTGATGCAAGAATCAAACTTTCTAACAGAGCTCCACTGATTCCTCAATGCTCTGCATTAATGGTATGCATGTTTGTCTGTTGCCACATGAACAGGAACCTGGTGAGCATGATCCATACATGGATCCTCTGTTCCTGAATGGATCCCAGGATGGTTCGAGGGGGCGAGGTGGTCCTCTAGGAAGGGGCAGAGGTGGACCACCTGGTGCTGGAGGACCAAGGTATGCGCTGGAATCTGCGACATAGTGTACTACAATACATGTTGTGTCTGGTAACACACTTACCTGAAAAGAATGCCTTAACGGGTTGAATATGTGCTTGCTGCAGATGTGCAACTAGAGTCTTGACACAAACTTAAAATGACAAATGTTTCTCAGTAAACTAAAATGTATGTTAGTTTTCAGTTGAAAGCTATAGGAACACTAATATGGAGTCTGTTTTTTGCATCTGGTTTGGCTAAGTAGGTTAATGGTTTTGATTTAAAATTTCACAGGGGCCGAGGAATGCCACGTGGTGCTCCTCGAGGAGCGATGCGCGGTGGGGCTCCACGCGGAGCACCGGGGCGAGGTGGTGCACCAAGAGGCGCTCCGTCTGGTCGGGGTGGACCTCCTTCTGCTCCTACTAGAGGAGGCTCTGCTCCTCGCTCCAGACCGCCTGCAGCAGGGGCTCCCAGGATGCTCCCCTCGGCAGCCTTGTCTCACCAGCAACACCAGGTTCCACCTTCAGCAACAGGGTCAAAGCCTGATGCTTATGAGGATTATGTAAGTCCTGAATCCTATTTGACAGCATTTTTGGCATGAATGGGAATGGCGCAGATTCATGATGTTGCCTCTTTTCTTTCTGTCTAGCCTGCATATGATGACTCTTATGCAGAGCCGGCATATGAGGGATATGACAATTATTATAGCCAGCCTTCTGCACCTGCGTAAGTCAAGTTTAATTTATGTAACATGTCTCTTTTAATGTGTGTGTTTATGTTTGTTTGGTTTTTTTTTTTGTTGTTGTTTGTTTGTTTGTTTTTAATTGGGAGTATACCATCTTAACCGTTGTTGGTGATGTGCCCTCAGGGATACAGAGTATTATGATTATGGACACGGTGAAGCCCAGGATCCGTCATATGAGGCCGGTTATGGTAAGTCTTTAAATCACACGTATCTTTATTTTTGCTTTATTGCTTTGAGACTTTTAGCTGATGTTTTTGCACCTTTTTTCGTTGTTTCCCCTGCTTTCCTGTGACTTCTTGTAGCTCAAGATGATTGGGACAACTCGTGGTCCGGTGCCGGGGCTGGAGGCAAAGCCCCTCCATCTAGGCAGGCAAAGGGATCGTACAGAGAGCATCCTTACCCAAGATACTGAACAACTACTGGTAGAGAGTTGCAGTGGCAACTGTCTCCGATTGTAACTCACGCTTAACTTTACAAAAGTAATTTCCCTCTCGTTTCCTTTTTTAATGGTTTTATTTAAAACATTTTTTTTCTTTTTTTAAACCTAGGACATTTTGTTGGATGTATCCTAGTGCCAGAGGAGCAACATGAAAGATTTTTTTTTTTCTCCCCATTGTTTGTTTCAGTTGCGTAGTTAAGGTCTTACTGACATAAACATAACTAACAAAATGACTTTTTTAGTTTAGTTTTTTTTTTTTGTTAGATATTTGATGGTAAATATTTTTGTTAATGGTTCCTGCACAAACTGTGATTGTGGCGATTAAAATTTTCTCACATAGGCTGCATTTTTTTTGTAAAAAGAAAAAAGTCCTGCATGACTGGACAGAAATTATTCATGACGACTCCATTTGTAAATTTACAATAACTTAAACAGATTTAGTTGCAAACTCAAATACAACCATTTTGATCAAAACGGTCTTATTTGTTTATATTGCATTACAAATCTAGTTGTGTGACGTTACTCCCAAAGAGCAAATAAACAAAAAATAACTGTAGAAATCCATTTGACAAAGAATAAAGGCCTTTATTTTCTGCCACCCTTTTACAATTGGTATTTTATGAAAAGTCGCTCTATTACTTGCAAAATCATCGCTGATCGACTAATTCTTGTAAAGCTTGAAGGATTAATAACTTACTGTGTACGTAAGACTGCAGCCAACTCAGTCTTTTTGTATATAACCTTAGGAAAACTGTGTATGCTTAAGTCGTGCCGTCTCCAAAATGCTTAATGCTTGTGTATCTTTTGACTAAATAGGTAACTAAACACATCCCCAAAAAAACAATGTCTTTCTGCAGTGCGTGTTTCAATAAAGTTTCTAGTTTCTTTTTAATCAACCTAAACATGGTATTTTTGCCTTTGTTGTACCAAAGGATTATCTCCAGTTTGTGAAAATGGTCCTCAGTGGTTTTCAACAATGCTGAATAAGCTGTATGTATACACGTCAACTTTGATTTTTAAAATTCAAAAGCAGTGTTTGGTTTTTTGTTTTGGGTTTTGTTTTTTCTACAAGAAGTCTATCCTCTTCGCCTGTCTTCAAAATTTTATCTAAATGCCACTTGTAATGCCACCTTAAAAAAGAAAAAAAGAAAAAGGGGGGGGGGTGGGAGAACTGAAATTAAATAAAGCTCATCGTTCCTTGAGGTAATGTGCTGCCAAATACATGTTTGACTTGAAAGTGATATTAGTGCTTGAACATGTATTGTCATTTAACCTTTAGTTAGTGCATCTCTTCAAGCTCTCAAGAGAGCCGTGCATCTTCAGCCGCTTGAAATAACCGAATTTCAACAGTATTTCAAATCAAGCTTGCAGGGATCTTACTTGACTTTGATGCAAAGTCATGCTGGCTGGTTTTTATAAAAGAAAAAAATCGCAGAGGGAGAGGATTCTAAAAGCCTAAAGATCGCCACAAGAAGGTAAAACTAACCCCAACACTCATTTTAGAATTTTCTTTTTTTCTGTGCAAAACATCCAAGTAATGCAAGTCATCCAAAACATCAAAAACATATTTTTAATTACAAAATTATGCTATTAGTAGTTCATTCCAGGCCAAATAAGCCGCACAAAACAATATGGTGTTGATGCAACTCTTGCTCAAATTTAAAAAGAAACAAAACGAGAATTGCCCATTCATTTCACCTAATACTTATTACCATCTTGATAATTTTATAGATTGTAGATTAAATGAAAATTACTAGTAGCACTCTCAAAGCCTTAAAACTCATTGGAGGAGACGAAAGGAAAAAAAAAACGCTAGAGTTGCATGATACTTTTAATATAAAATTAGTTTCTGTTTGCATGTTTTTACCTGCTGTGTTTGAATGTTGGCACTTGTGAGTTCCAGATCTCATTTGGTTTTCTCCTCTTAGGTTGTCTGAGAACTGCGTAGGTGCAGTTGATATATTGAACTCCGGCGTTGGCAGACCTTTTAAGGTCAGTTGAATGGAAATTGCCACATAAGTGCTGGCTTTGTTGTGTTACGTCTGATTAAGTTCTTTCTGTCGTTAGCAGGTCCATTGACGTTCCTGGAAAGAGCAGAGGCCTTGCAGTGTCTCTGAGACTGAGTCGTCTTTTTTCTTTTCCCCTCAGGGAGTGAGAGAGCTTGACTTCTGTGTAAGATTGCTTTAGCATTGATGGGTGTACGGGCATTAAGTGAATGCTTGTTCTTGAATCTGTACAGATTTTACTCTTTTTAACTGCATTTTTATTTAACAATAAAAGAACACAAAATGACAGATTTCTATTGATGGTGCCTTATTATTCTTTATGATGTTAATGAGCTGACAGGATGTTTGTCATTATCTCATGAAGTAAATCAATAAAACTATATTTTTAAAATGAAAACCATTCATTTTTGTCCCTTTTTAATTATATATGAATTTAATCTGGATATTGGACACACTTTTCTAAACATGTAAGTGCAAGACTGAGATTTGTCTTGCAAGATCTAATCTAACATCCATCTACACGAGCTGTAATGAGGTTTTTGTTTGGCAGGGCACCAGTAAATGTGGAAAAGTAGTCTGTTAATTTAGATTTTTGGCTGTTACACTAATGATCCCTTTAAATGTCCTCTCTTTGAATCAAGACCAAAGGCTGCTTTTACAGTCTATTTAACACTAATTCCCCCCACTCAGTCAGGCTCCATTGTTTTTTCCTTAGCTTTTCTACATGAAACAAACATTGTTATGCTGCTTTTACGTGATCTAAGCTACAGGAATAGAATATGTGAAGTTTTTAAACCTGAACTTAAAATATGTATTCAGTTTTATTTACCAATGAGGCAATATTGAAATGTTTTATTGGGGTTTTACAGCTATAACCAAGTAAGTTTGAGTACTATATTGCAGCATCTGCTCTGTAGAATGACTGAATTACTGCAAAATGTAAAAAGATTGGATAGGCTAGGTATTTTTTTGTACTACGTAAAACACAGTTGGTAACTGGCAGCATTATTCACGAATTTAAAACAGTCAAGCCAAGCTATAAAATTATACAGAGATGCATTACAGTTATTGCAGACTGTACAAAGGTCACTTTTATTATCCTGTGCAGAAACAGGGAAGTTAAAAATATGGCTCGCAGGCTAGAAATGGCCAACTAAGTGGTCCAGTCTAGCCCGCTGGATGGCTTAGCATAGCTCTGCAAAAAACTGCACAGAAGGAAGGGAGTACATTTCAGGTGTTTTCCCGTACTTTGCATCAGCAACCTTTGTGCTCCAAGTACTGAAGAAGGAACCGCACACAGTGAGTGTGAGTTTTACGGCAACGCTGGGTTTCTTTTCTTTTATAGAAAGGTTATTAATATAAATAGAGGGCTCTTTAAAATTAATAAAAGTAAGAAAAGTACACAATACACCATAAATGGAGCAGGTACTGAGCCAAAAAGTCATCAATAAAGGTAAAATTAACATTTTATTTTTTTCGCGATGGACTGTGATGTAAATGATCAGTCAAGAAAAACATACAAAGAAGAGAAACTGTTCACTGGAGAGTATTCATCTTGTGGCCAACTACAAAGAAATTTCGAATCTGTAAAATGTTAATAAATAATTGAATAAATAAAAAACATACAGCAAATTGTGCAAATATACAGTGATAAACCACACTGTATCTCATACAACACCTCCTTGATTACGGGTCAGAACCAGAGCACCAAAGACTCCAATCCGGCCAACTGAATGACACAGAGAAATGTGAAAACTGTAACACCAAGGCATAAAATCTGATGTATTTTCATTGGTTTTACAGCCTTCTTACTGACAGAGTCATTGTCTACAGCATGGCATGGCATCCTACACCAAAGTAAATAAGTAGTTTTGTACTACATCAAAAAACGAAAAACTTGCCATTTTTTAATTGTGTAATATACAAATTCACTTTAAAAAAAGAAAAATGTTTTTAAGGTAGGTGACAGTAGAAAAATAGGAAATATTCCGTGCCTTAACATTTTTTATGATTAAAGGTTAGAGTATTAATTACAGTAATAATTGCATATTTTTATACAATTTATCTAAAGTTGTTACACTCTATATACATATCTATATTATAGTTTAAGAACTGTATTATTTATTAATTCATTTTATAATTTATTTATGTATAATAATAGGGAAATGTTAGATAATGTTTACATAGTTAATACGTAAAAATTATATAGAGAAACCTGTGATCGTATACTACCAAGTATAAGGAAACATTAGAGAGGCTTTTCAAAAGGTGCAAAACAGCTCAGAAAATGTTCAGTGGAAAAATCAAGATAGAATTACCGAAATACGTAAAAAAAAAAAAAAAAAAAAAAGATTTATCGTACATTAAAATAAAATGTCTTTACAGTAAAGAAGCAACAATTATATATGGAGGATGTTTTTCAGAGTAGACTATTAGAACATTTTAGACTCCGTGTATCTGACACATGAACTGAAATTGGTCTTATACCCATATGTTAAATCGTCATTTTAATCGATAAAAACACCTTTCTTTCCTTTCTTGGTTAAATATGAGTGGAATATCCCTTTAAATGACTCTCCTCCCACAGCTCGCTAACATATCCGCTCCGCCGTCTGTCTACGGCTAGTTTCACATCAACAATGAGTGTTTCTGCTGCTGTCAGTGACATACACGCCATTATTTCAATAAATATTCTAAAAATTTATTGTGTTTAGTTCATTATCTCTGCTACAGAGCAGCATCTGACTCAGACATCAGACACTGGTAAGCGTACATTTCCTTGTCTAGCCTGTTTGGTGGGTTAGAAGCTACCTAGCTAGTCAAAGCTACTGCTAGCCTAGGCCTCAGTCTTGATATTTAGTCAAGCATGCTCTTGGCGGACAGACTGGGGTCCGTGCCTCATTGTGTAGCTCCACGTTGTGTTCGCTTTGCAGCCCTGTATCTCTAACACACACGGTTTTCTAAACAAATTTCACCCGCGAGTGAAGCAAATGGTGTAGCTATTTAGCTTAGCTTTTAATATCAGCTTCCGCAAAAACTTGCAGTTTAGAGCGAGGAATGCTTTTGCAGCTGGTGAAAACTTCTTTGTCATGCATATTTATGATTCACTGGATGTCAGATCTTCATGTTGCAGAGGGGTCTCCTTGCTGTTTGTTTGGGCTCTGTGCACGCCTCGTTTTATTATTTGAGCCATTCACAATGTCAACTTAACTAGTTTTAAGGCAGTACAGTGTGTCTTTCTTGATAGATAGATACTACAGACTGGTTTAAGTCACAATAAATATTTAGTATTGGCCAGATATTCTATATGAATCCTTTCGCCTGCTGCATTTGTACGAGCAGGTACAAAAACACGGAGAGGACATATCACCAAAACAATTGGAAGAGGTGTGCCGTGGGTGTGTCCACAATGGCTGGTGGAAGGAGAGGAGCGAATCGTACTACGTACTGCAGACCTCCGTTAAGCAGTGATTCAGGCTCAGTTGGCAATGGAAACCACACAACCAGCTCCCCGGTCACAGGGGTGAGATCTCGCACGAGGTAGGTCAAACTCTGATATACTGCTCCCGATCTGTCTGTGTGCGCCTCCTCCGTGGCCTCTTCAGGAACTTCTGTGCCATCTGATCTGTCAGCAGGAACAGCCCAGGGACGTGCATGTCCAGTCCTCCTCTCGCAGCCCAGACCGTGGTTCCTCTGAAGCACTGCAAGATCCCAGAGTTGTCCATGGATCGAAATGTGTTGTTCGAGCTCCATCTTTTCTTCTGCCACCTCATTGCGCTCTTTGTGCACTATGTCAACATCTACAAGACTGTGTGGTGGTACCCCGCATCTCACCCTCCCTCACACACATCACTGGTGAGTACTTGGGTGTCCAGTGTTTTGACAAAGAATGTTTCAGCAATTGCTTTGTTGATCAACTTCTATGTAGGCCAGTAGGCACAGTTTATACAGAATATGTGGAAAATCTCATGGGAGCAAAAATCTATGTTTTTACAGAACTTCCATCTTATTGATTATAACATGCTGGTGTTCACCATCATCATACTAGCAAGGAGGTTAATCGCAGCCATTGTTAAAGAGGTAAGAATTCAGTTATTGGCTTTTGTGTCACTTTACTTTTTATTAATCCAAGACTCTCAAAAACACCTCATGCAGAAAGACTGTACCCCGTTCTTTTTTTTTTTTTCTTCATACTTATAAGGAAATTTCCAGCCGAGAAGGCCAGATGAAACAGAGACGTAAGAAAGAAATCAGTCTGCACACAGCTCAGCTTCAGTTTAATGATTTCCTTTTAAAAAGATTCTTCTAAAGGCAACATTGTAGTAAAACAGTATCTTCATATACATGCCTGAAGCACACTTTTAAGAATTTAAGAATTTTAATGGATCCGATTTTTCTTTACGTGCTTTTTTTTTTTTTTTGTTGTGCTTGGTTTCTCAGACATCTTTGATCATGTCCTGCTGTGAAAGATTTGACTGTTCTGTTCTCTTTTCCTCTGCCTCAGGCTTCACAGAGTGGGAAACTCTCTTTCCCTCACTCGATCTTTTTAGTGATGGCGCGGTTTGCAGTGCTAACGCTGACAGGTTGGAGCCTGTGCCGCTCTCTCATTTACCTCTTCAGAACCTATTCTGTCCTCAGCCTGCTCTTCCTCTGCTACCCGTAAGTATATCAAGGCTTCCTTGTTTAACTGATTCCTTGTTGTCTTTCTCACACTGATTGAACAGTTGTTATGTTTTAATGTGGCTTCATTTGTTTTCTTTGTGCTGTGATCAGCTGACCTGCATGGCTGCTCGCTCTGAAGGTTACTGCTCTTAGTAGATTCAGCCATCTGCTTTTTAACCACTGTTCCTGCCCACATTAACCCCTGATTAAGAGGCCACAAATGCCAGAAGGAATCTCCAGTGCAAATAACTTTTGTTTTGAGCTATGTTTGCTCCTTCTAATGTTTCACATGCCGTTAACTTATAGATATGAAGCATTTGGACTAAAACCAGTTTTTGTAGTATACACAACTTTTGCCGTCTCTTAAAAGTTGTGTGAACCACATTATGCCAGTGAACATTCACATCTTGTTTGCATGCTCTGTTTGGTGCCCTACTTAAAACACAGCTTTGGTTGGCTGCACATTAATATTCAGATAAAGAAATCCAGTTACAGTGAAGTAGCTCCTATTCTCTGTCATATTTGATAGCGTGGCTTGTTTGCATGTCATTTCAAGAGGCAGATCTAGTTCTGTTTGGTGAACCTCAGAGTTCTTGATTACAGAGCCTTTGGTATACTATGGGTCAAATCTTGATCCATGACTGTGGGTTTTTATTTTCATTTATTTATTTTTTGAAAGGAATCATTTAAGGAATCATTATGAGCATACTATGCAGGTTCTGCCTTTAAATATGTTGACATGTCCTGTGGAAATATTTTTCCATTGGTGGGTCTAGGAAAATGAGCTAGCAAGAATATGTGCAGATGGTGTGTCATATGCAATATTAAACCATACGTGGTATCATTGGACTCTGAATTAATATGACAAAGATCTGTGACTCTCAGTTTATGCTCTTTACTTTTCTACTACAACCCCAGCTGTAGTCTTGCTATGATCTGTAGAAATTAACTGTATCCCCTCCCACCCCCACAGATTTGGGATGTATATTCCCTTGTTCCGACTGAGCTGTGACTTCCGACGAGCAGTTCCGCTCTCACCCATCACCAGCATTGGCTCCAAAGAGGTCGGCGGCGTCGGCCGGGGCAGGGATTATCTGACTGTGCTCAAGGAGACATGGAAGCAGCACACCAGCCAGCTGTATGGTGTCCAGGCCATGCCCACTCACGCCTGCTGTCTATCCCCTGACCTAATCCGCAAGGAGGTGGAGTACCTGAAGATGGATTTTAACTGGAGGATGAAGGAGGTGTTGGTCAGCTCAATGCTCAGTGCTTACTATGTGGCATTTGTACCTGTGTGGTTTGTCAAGGTAGGAAACTGTTGGACTT
The DNA here is from genome assembly GCF_036321145.2 of Pelmatolapia mariae. Taxonomy (NCBI): domain Eukaryota; kingdom Metazoa; phylum Chordata; class Actinopteri; order Cichliformes; family Cichlidae; genus Pelmatolapia; species Pelmatolapia mariae. The sequence goes on from NC_086241.1 coordinate 47,394,056, forward strand.
CACTGCAACTTTAATTCAATATGATTTATGAGCTTTTCTCAAAGTTTCTGCATATTTGCCTTCAGAGTACCCAGTATGTGGATAAGCGATGGTCTTGTGAGCTCTTCATCTTGGTGTCAGTCAGTACCTCAGTCATCCTCATGAGGCATTTGCTGCCCCCTCGATATTGTGACCTGCTTCACAAAGCTGCAGCCCACCTCGGGTGCTGGCAAAAAGTAGATCCCTCACTCTGCTCCAACGTCCTCCAACACATGTATGCACTGCTTTTAGTTTATTGCATTTTATGTTCAGTCAGACTAATTTTAGTCAGATTTAAAGCTAACTGTTACCTGTTTTTTTTTTTGTTTTTTTTTGTACACAGATGGACTGAAGAGTACATGTGGCCACAGGGAGTCCTGGTAAAACATAATAAGAATGTATATAAGGCCATGGGCCACTATAATGTTGCAGTCCCATCAGATGTTTCCCATTATCGCTTCTATGTGAGTATACCTAAATGAAGAGGTCTTGTAGAACCAGAACTGGTATCAGAGCCTTTACAGAGCTGTGCTCATACTGATCCTCTTTCTTACTCTAGTTCTTCTTCAACAAGCCTTTACGAATATTGAACATACTCATCATCCTTGAAGGTGCCATGATATTCTACCAGCTCTACTCGTTGATATGCTCGGAAAAGTGGCATCAGACGATATCGCTGGCCCTGATTCTCTTCAGCAACTACTACGCCTTCTTCAAGCTCCTCAGAGACAGAATAGTTCTTGGAAAGGCATACTCATACTCAAACAACTCATCAGACCACAAAGTTAGTTAGACTTAAGTTATTGTTCGTCTCACTCACGTTTGGAACAAGATAAACATGCCTAAGATCTCTGTATTTTTTCTACAAACGGCATTTTTGTGTCACATTTTTGTTCTGACCTGCCATAATAAAAAGAAATATTTTTGTATTACTTTAAACCTTGTTGGATTCTGTTTTATTCTCAGTCCACGCTGCTTACAAAATTTCTTTACAAGTAATAATGATGAATAGCCATCCCTGTTGATTCCTTCATAATGGGAACTCCATGCAGGAGTGGAATCATCCTACATGCTATTTCTTTTGGGATTGATTTAAAAATGAAGGATTCCTTTGCCGTTTGATGCCTTGGTGTTCGCCAGACTCCAAGCATTAAGTTTAGAATTTAAAAACTACAGTTTCTTCTCTTTTTAGAAAATCGAAACACTGATTCACAGGTCCATAAGACCTGTTTCCACTGATTTTCAGTCCAGTTGTTGTTTAATTTTGCATACCTCAGGCTTTTGTCACAGTTTCCCTTCCTCAAACAATGGCTTCTTCTAAGTAGCTTAGGAACCAAAACACCATTCCTCTGAAAATAGTAAGACACAAGAACTGGATGGAAAATGAGTGAAGAAGCAGCCAATGTCCAAAGAAAAGCTTTTAAAGACTTCCAAAAAACCTGGAGAACTATTGCTCAATACCACGTTTACATTTTTTTTTAAGAAAGTGTGAATCCTTGGGAGCAAAATAAAAAGAAATGGTGGCTTGAGCTTTTTGCATAGTACTGTTTGACCTGTATGTTCCAGCTGGTTGAGCTCAGGCTGAGATGTCCCAATGCCATCGTGCTTCTTCTGTTGCAAGATCCCACATTTCCCTATTTTGTGGCGTTGTCAGTTTAATTTACTGAGCAATAAGAGAAACATTGCATTGCATTCATACAACCACCGAATCTTTCTGTTAAACATAATTGTCCCCACCAGACACAAACAGATGCATACCACAGCCTGCATCCTTTCCTCGAGGAAAGGATGCAGCCTGATCAGGTTCTGCACACACAGGCAGCATGGAGGAGTTACAACAAGAAACAAAAAGGTCCAGCATAAGAACATTACATCTGCCTGAAATTCGGGTCAACTTATAAGCCTATTTTCAGTCATGTTGCTAGTTTGCATCTAAAATGAAACTCAGGTGTTTGGACAAGCTACGTTCAAAATTTCTTGTTCTGTTTAACATCCGTTGGAAAAAAAAAATACTTTTCATACAAAGGCTAAAAATTCCCATCTGTAAGCTGAGGAGAAAAAGAGAACAAAATCCCCCCCCCCCCCCCCCCCCCCCCCACCTCAACGGATCAAACAAATCCCACGCCCATGGCCACAGGGAAAGTCAAAAAAAAGCGTGGAAATTCCTTGTTTACGTCCTGCATATACTGACACTGCAACACGTCAGTGGTGTTAGCAAAAGATGAACACTGGCGTCCCCGTGTGGCCTTGTTCAGTATCACCCTCGGGGCCTTGATGGAGCAGTAAGTAGGATGTTTACAAAGAGCCATCCAAGGCGGTGCACAGCAGCATCCTGCCAGTCAGTAACCTGCGTGGAGCAGTCGCTCCTCCCCCCGTGGCGCACGGCCGGGTGGACTGGCCCTTTAAGAGGAATAAAAACGACAGCTGAGCTCCGCACGAGCCAAGCGCGGCATCGACGCTCTTTACATTTCATCGGTAATAAATACCGTGGCTGTACGGATCGTTCGGTGCCACTGTATTACATTTCTTTTTAACATCAGGATTCATATGAAGTGGACTTTTAAATCCTAGGAGGAGAAATGCGAGCCGGCGCCCTGCCGGCGTTGCTCTCTGGTGCGTAATTGATTCGGTAAGTCTTATTTGTGTCATCAGCAGACGATGCATTCCGTTTACGCGTCTCCTTTCACGGAACTGAACCCGGTGGCGCAGCGACCCGCAGTCCGCTTATTGTTCTTTACTCGGGAGAATAATTCTCCCGCTAAAAGCAGGATTTCAGCGCAGAAAGTTGCCATTGTGTATTATTGTAGTGGCCATCTTTGGCTCCTACTTTGAACAGAGGCTGGCGCAGTGTTCACCAGATAACTGCTGTCACAACAGAGATTGCATTCATTGTAATGAGAGCGCGCGATAAATCCAAGGCAAGACCACCATAAAATGTAACTAAGGAACGACAAACACAGACACTCTGCTGTAACAGTTTCACGGCGCTGAAAACCGACAAGAGCTCGGGTCTTTTAATGCTATTGCGCCGCTGTGAAAATCATAATTCATAAAAAATTTAGACTGAATGCATTTATTGACTGACGCATTAAATTCTAATGGCCTTTAATGTCTTTATCGTACAGTGTTGGTCCATAACGCTCCACAAGAATGGAGAACACAGACTTTCATTGAGCCTTTTGTCTAAAAGTTATGTTTATTTTGGATGATGGCGTATTCTTTTATAGGCTCTTGGTGCAATAGGGTCCTTTTTCTTGTTAAAGTGCGTTCCTTGATTTCTTCATCACTCACGCAGGCTTCTTAAGTTAAAAAAATGTACACCATCCAGTTTAGTTCCCACATATTTTCCTAACCATATTCCACTTTCAGTATCTTTCAAGTCTCCAGTTTCACCTTTTTTTAAACACCAAGGAAGCAAAACCATTAATCATCTACCGAATAAATCCTATACAGGAAATATGTGCCTATATATTTCTTATCAAATTATAAATAGTGGAGGAACTGTTTGTTTTGGATTTTACTGTAAGCACCTGGGGATGCTGTTAAGCCAGTTAAAGCTTCCCTAAACATGCAGAGGGGAGCATTCTGGGCTGCAGCACTAATTTTGGCACAATGACAATCCTCCACAGGCTGCTGCTTTTCAAACTTCCTACCTTTGTAGTTTCAGGACTTCCTGCACACCAGCCAGGCTGCACCTCAGGGAGCTTCTCCTAATAGAACTAAGTAAATAACAATGGAAGACAAGCGCAAGAAGCGAAGCCCAAAGGTGTCCCTCCCCCAACCGCCTCCACCGCCCATCAACCCCCGCAAGCTCTCCGTCTTGCCTGCCAGCAAAAGTGCCACTTTCTCCCTCGGCCTGCCGCAGCCTCCCTCCCCCAAGAACAGAGGCAAGTATAAAAGGTCCATAGGAGCACCGGGACAGCCCAAAGAGGTGTTCGCAGCGGTCGTTGCTCCACCAAAGATCACCAGGTTTGTGTCTTAATGTAGCAGGAAGACCTACCAGGACTGCACTGCTTTGTGGGGGGTGGGCAGACAGTGTGTGTATGTTCAGCGATAATGGTGTTTCACATTCAAAATAAGAAAGAAATGGTTTAATGCATCAGGTTTTCCTCCAAGACCAGCACTAAAATAACTCACTAAGACAACGCTGTGTTTCACCTGCATTTGATGATACAGCAGGATACAGATTTGGTTCGACTGGGTGTTGTTTTTGTTTTGCTTGTTTTTTAAATGTTGTCATATGTTAACAAAAATAAATAGTTGCAATGTTATCTTGTTTTTTCTCTGTCAGACCCCACAGGGAGAAGCCCAGGGCCCCCCAGCCAGCAGGGCCCAGTAAAGTAGTCCAGTCGTCCCCCCTGCAGCACTCCTTCCTCACAGATGTCTCAGATGTGAGAGAGATGGAGGGAGGCCTCCTCAATCTCCTCAATGACTTCCACTCAGGCAAACTGCAAGCTTTCGGTAAGGTAACCTTGATAAGATCCCCCCCCCAGGAGAGTATTCTATTACTGGCTGAAAATAAAGGCGGGTGAAAAGTGGCTTTGTTACACGAATCAGGCTGAAATCAAATACATGCTGTGCTATTTTTTACGCCTCTGCTGCCATGGAAATACTTTTGACTTTGATGTAATCACAAGAGACGACACACTGTGCCATCAGATTCAGGTCTGGTTTAACCTGTCTGATTTCCAGGTAAAGTATGCTCCTTTGAGCAGCTTGAACACGTGCGGGAGATGCAGGAGAAGCTGGCACGACTGCACTTCAGCCTTGACAGCCACGTGGAGGAGCTTTCCGAGGACCAGAGGAAATGTGCCTCCGACCACAACCTGGAACACCTGCTCTGCAACGTAAGCATGAATCCCAGTGGCAGCAGCACTTTAAAGTGGACATGAAACACCACATGTATTAAGGCTAGTTTGCATCACAGAGCTCTACTCTAAAAGAACGCTATAGATTTAACACTATCTGTAGAGCTGGATTTAAGAAATAAGTGTTGAAAGGTTTTAGAGCACATGTAGCACCATCTTGTGCCTATACAGAATGTGATGTCACTGGGTTGGCTAGTTGGCCAGAGCCGTTGAGTAAGTCGGGGTCGTGCCAGGTTTCAGAATTTGCTGGATCATGAACCCTTCAAGCAGTTTAATTGTGTGCTGATAACATACAGACTTTTTTTTAACCTTCTTACCCTTTAAAAAAAACCCCAAAACAACAAACAACAAGGTCCACTGGAGTGAATGGAGATGACGCAAGTCTTCCATGCAACAGCTGTGGTTGCTGCTAATAGACTTGCATTAGTCTATGTTACCTAACTAGTCTAACATTGTCCCGTTTGATTTTTCCTCATCGGGTCAGGTGTACAGACCAATTAGCTGGCAGAGCTGACGCCTACAGGATGTGAACAGCACTATTTTATGTAATCCTGAAGTGTGATTTAACTCCCAGTATTCACAGAGTTAAGTTTGTCTTTTCCCAGGCACACCTGGGAAGATACAAGATAACAGGTTACTGCATGCACATCACACCACAACCAAAACTAACTTTCTTACCGAAGCACAGCTGGGAATCCTAACATCCATCAGGATGTCCGTAGTGGGGGAAGAAAAAAAGAACAAAAATCCCCACATTAGACTTTCGACTCTCCTTCATTTACATTTATTTACATATTTCCTCAGTGGCTCCTGTTTTCATTGGTTAGTATCTATTTTCCTATGGACATGCTGATGGATGTTAGGATTTCCAATTGTGCTTTGGTAAGAAACTTAGTTATGTGTATGTTGATAACTGTTTGGCTGTGCTTGGGAAATGAAAGACTTAACCTGGTGATAATAACTGGGTTTCAAATCTCACCTTAATGCTCCATAAAATAGTGCTACGGCTTGTACTCCTTAGTTGAGCTGTATTGTTAGGTGGCTGTACATTTTATAGTGTGGGGTTTTTGGGTTGTTTTTTTTTGTTTTTTTGAGTGATATGATTTCTGGAGTAAGACATTCAGATGCTTTTTGTTTGTTTGTTTTTTCCCCACATGAGAAGGCTGTGAGGAAAAGGAAAGTTTGTAGAGCTGATATCTCCACAATTGGGCATCTCAAACAAACAAAAACTTTTGATAAATGGTACTATAGATTGAAGGAAAATGTAATTTTTTTATTTGGACAAACCAATGAATTTAAATCCTATTACTGTAATTTTCCACATGAAATTCAGTTTCGCTGAACTGTTGGCTCGTTTAAAAAGGAAAAAAAAAGCTCTCTGGTACAGTGATGTGCCATCTAAGAATGCCTTGACAGTTTCTATTGTTAGTTTGTTGTGTGGCTCCTACTGTAGTTACCCATGCCTGGGGCTGCTATGCTCACTGCGGGAAGCTGCAGTGCTCTGTGTGACTGAGGTGAGAAAAACCCTTCAACTCATTTACAGACACTGCTGCCAGGAATACTCTGGCTTCTAGCTGAAGCCAGAGTGGATAATTGGGCCTCAGAGCAGATGGGCTGTGAAGCAACTTTACTTTGTATCGAAGCTTAACGTTTGCTTCTGGAAACACTGTAGTCGAATGATGAGAGCGTAACTCAAATATTGATCTGAAATGCACAGGCTGTTATGTAACATGATCCCACAGTGAGATTACTGCCATTCACTAGCGCTTCACTTTCTATTTTTGGCTTTGTTTTCAATACCCCTCTCTCCTGTTTGCTCCTTTGTTTCTGCAGCTTGAAGAGCTCAGCACCTCAATGTATCCTTTTCTTAGCTCGAATGCCTATTTGTTTATGGGAATTGCCCCGGCAGTCCAGGAGCGGACGCTGGATTTGAATGATGTGTTTTCAGTTCAAAGTCCTTCTGTGGTGAATCCTTAATGTGTGCACGTTCAGACAAAAGCTCCACTTGGCTGAGAATCAGGACCTGCCCAAGACATCTGGTCCCTGACAGAGTGAGGTGTACGAGGTGGCAACCACACACTCGTCTAACGTGGAATCGATCCAGCTGCCTTAGTAACAGGATGGAAAGATCAACGGGAGGAGGGGCTCGTTTTTTCCATTTGGTCAGTGAAGCTGAGGGAACAAAGCAAGGACTCGAGAGCAGCAGAGCATTAACTGAACACTCGGTCAAAATCATGAACCCCTTTCATTCATAACACAAAAAAAGAAACTGGATGGTTAACTGATCAGGAATCTGTGAGAATATGCTGTATGCTAACTTTCCCTTGGCTTTAGTTACATAATTTTAAGAAAGACGTCAATCCAGGTGAGTGAACTCATTGGCTCTGTTGTGTTTTCATGCCAAAAAGCACATTTAATGAGACTTCGAAATATTTATACTGTTTCTTTTTGTTGTATGTGTATGCCTAATCTGTGACATATTCCATCTAACTGTATGCATCCGTAAGCAAAGGTAAGGAATTTGCACATTCAAGTAGCAAACGCATTCGGCCCTTTTGACAGCACCACTGTGGCTAGCTCTGAAGTTTAAAGGGAGTTTTGCTCTTATTCTGAAAGCACTCCCTCATTTTTATATCTTTGCTAAAGGTTTGCTATTGGAAAACACTGGACATAGAAAACAAAATGTTTATTTTCTGTGTATATTGCTGATATCAATTTTGAATTATGTGCAGTTTAGCTGCTGTATTGGACAGGATTACCTTTAGGCTTTTTTCTTTAAAAAAAATAAAAACAGCAGTAGCAGCATCCCTCCAAGCACAAGCTAGTTCACCCTGCTGCTGAAATGCTAGAAAATCACGTACCATTGCATGAAGGTCAAACAGTAGTTTGTTCAGTCTTACAAGGACTGCACATGCGTAGTGTTTTGCAGCTAGCATAAATTTCTAAACAGTGCTATTTCAAAATGGCAGCTACTTTGATATAAAGGTTCGGTGATTATGATTTGTGTTTTATTAAATTACAAACCTGAGAGTGTACTTTGGATGTCATGTTTAATCATGACCATAGGATTACAGAGATATTAGTGTTCACTGTTAAACATGAGAGCATTTTTGAAGCAACGCTCCACCTTTTTTTTTTTTTCAAAATCGTGCGCTAAGCCTACCTCTTTTCAAGCCTTTGATCAGTCCTCTTTCAAGGATTCTTCACAGCCAGACATTTTTGTTTTTTTACAAATGAAGTGTAGTCGTCATCAGAAGGCTAGTTATTGTTAGCTTTTACTAAGCATGTCATGAATGAAGCATAAGGAATTAAAAAAAGAACAGCTGAAGCTTGTGTTTCCAGTAACTCCACCTATTAATAAAGCTATATTAGATTACCTAAGATTAATAATGTGTGTTTAATGGACAGAAGTCATCTTTCAATTTTAAAAATGATGTATTGTTGTGATTAGCAACTTAATCCTTCCACCCCATTTTCAGTCTTTGAATGAGGCACGCTGAAGTTGGTTTTACAGAAATAAAACAGTTTATTCATATATATTCTTGCTCTTGTTCACAAACAAGTTCAGTTATAATTTAACAATAGATGAGTTAGAAGGCTACTTGAAGACTGGCACTATACTGAGACAATATCAGACCTGGGCTGTGACTGTTTCTCAGGCAAATGAAGAAGTAAAATTTTTCCCTTCTCAGAGTTCGAGACCAACCTTCCTCTACGAGTCCACGTACACATAAATCAACAGTTTTGATCAGCCAGTAAATTTTGGTCATGCAAAAAGAGACATAGTACCAACTCAGCACATTATATATGACTTTTAAACCATTACACAAGAGATAAATTATAACTGTACCGTCATACAGCAAACATATAGAATAAGCTAATACTGTGCAAAAACACATTTGAGCTGTACAAAAGTATTTTTTTGTACGTTGCTTGTTAATCTCAGTTCAAAAATCTCCAACTACATAAAGATATTTTAAAAATATCACATCACATCTGATGAAACAGCAAAAATATACAACTTTCAGGTCCCTGTGTTCTTCCTCTTCTTTTTGTGCATTTTAATTTTACATTCTGCAATAGTGTCTCTGATTTGTCTACAGTACATGTAGAGTTTATGGAAAAACAAAAACAAAGCAACAACAATGAGCTACTTTCAAAGTGCAAAGAGAGCAGGTTGGGCATGTGAAAGACCTGATGCCATTATGTTACAGCCATCCATGCTTCTGTACCAGAAGGAATCTCACTGAGATAAGAATAAGAGCTCCAACTTCTTAAGGACTTTCTCTGTGTTTATATAAAAGTGCAGGCACTATAAGAAATGATAGTGAAACATCTTCAAGTAAGATCAGTTTTAATGCTGTCCCTCTTTCGACATTTGGTTCTGTTTGGAGTCTGCTTTACCTTATGATAAGGTCCTCAGGATATCATTTAGACTTTTATGGACATTGGCAGGCTGGGAGGCGGCACACTCGCTCAGGCTTGGCCCCATCTGGACATAAAGGGCTTGGCACAGGTTGGCGGTAGCACCCCTTACGCTGCCGCCCCGGCCATGAATGGTGCCGCTGTGGGTAGAGGTGCCCAAGAGGTGCCAGAGCAAGGGCAGCACTTTCTGCTCTACCATCTGGGGCTTACGAGGGTAGAGCTCTGTCACAAGATCTAAATATAGAAGATGAGAAGCAATACACTGCATTTAGATACATCAAAGCAGAAGCTGATTACAGTGCAGAACTAGGACACCAGACATACCTGCAACCTTTTCGATAAGGTTCACCTTTGCCTTCCCGCTTAAAAACTGAGCCTTGGCGCAAAAAGGCTGAAGGAGAAGTATGTTGTCTGTAGTAGGCAAAAAAATGAAAGTCAAATTAAAGCAATTTTTTAACCAAAACTTTCTCTTCTATTTTAATGCTCAAAGTAAGTACCTATATTTAAGATGAGTGCATTAATAGCTCCAATAGCAGCAGAGCAGATGGCATTGTTCTTTGAGTTGAGGTGATTGTCCACGATTGCTGGGACCAGGATGTTGACCACTTGGGACAGGTTGTCCTTTAACAAGTGGATGATTTTCTGTAAAGACTCCAGGGCATACAAGTTGACCTTGCTGTTGGACTCCTGCAGCCTGGCTCTGAAGGCATCAAACACCTAGAATTAGGGAGATCGGAGAGTGAAGGATAAACACTTTGTGGTCTTTTCATTATAATGACAACAGTGACAATGTACATAAAGAAATACTAAATGGATTTGAAGGGAAAAAAATGAAAATACTAACCGGGAATATACTGTTGATAACCATGTTTGGGTTGTTTTGGCAGTCAGCCACTAGCTGGTCGATGCCTTTGATCCTCTCTCTGAAGTCCTTTGAGGCCAGCAGATCCGAGATCTGCTTGATGTACTCAGTCTTGTCTGCAAAACTCTGTGTCTGAGATCTACAGCTGTAATGGCTGTGAGACTCCCTGTATATAAAATGCATCACAATTCACGTGTTTTCCATATGTATTACACATTTGTGAAAAATAAATTTGCCTTAATGGGCTACTCTGGTGCATTGGTTGATATCTACACCCACCTGTTGGTCTGGTTGAGCGGCTCTCTGTTGAGCGATGAGGCTCTGACTGTACCGCTGCCCGGGAGGGAACGTCTGCCTCGGGCTGACTGAGTATCTTGAGGCATCTCACCAAGACCCTAACCCCCCCCCCCAACAATCTCAGAGTTAGATGCCTATATTTAACTTCCAGCCAAAATACCAATTTTCCTGTAAACATAAACAGAAAGAAATGGTACCTTTGTCTTTAGAGTGAAGACGGTGTCTCTGACAGTCTGCAGGTCTTTGGTAGGGATGTATTTCTCCAGGATCTTTTCAAATTCTGGATGGGAAGACAGGGACAGCAGCATTCGACGGCCAAAGTACCTTTGAGGGGAGAAGGTGTAATATTATCTCATTTGTTAAAGTGGCACTTTAGATTTGCAGTTCGAAAGCAACGGAAAAGCATTTCTAAACATATTTTAATGAAATGCAAGGTAATTACAGTACAATGACACCAAAACAAATAGTGTCTACAATAACAAAGTCAATTCCAGCAATAACTGCAAGTAGATTTAGATTGTACTATATCCTTTTGATGGTCTAAAGATTTTTTTAAATGTCTCAAATTTGACATTTTCCTCCCACTGTTATCTGTTATTGCTGAATGCTTTTTATGGTAATACACAAAAAATATAATCTCACCGTTCAAGCAAATATGAACGAGTTGTAAAAAAGTTAAAACACAAAAATTGAATGAATTGATATGAAAGATTTTTTTTTTTAACATACCTGACTTCTTGTGAGGAGTCTTGTGCGAGTTTGGCCACAGCAGGTAAAATTCTGTCAGTGAGATCTTTAGCCCCAGAAAGGAGACGTGCAGCACCAACCTTCTCAACCAAATTAGCCAGATGTTGAGCCATACATTTCCTCACCACTGCATTAAGGTGACTATCAGCAGAGGAGGAAATCAATTCAGCAATCAAAGCTTAAAATTATGTAGTGATCCAAACAGAGAAGAAGCAAACAAACAACAAAGAGCTGTCCTGTGTGTAATCTAACCTGAGTCCTCCAGTAAGTAAAGCATTGATGCTTCGAGTAGGGGTGCAGTGCTGCACCATGCAATCCAGTGCTGCATCTACATCCTGCCTAATGAAGGCATTACTCTCCCCAGCCTTCTGCAGTAAAGCTTTAACTGTCCCCTCTAGCTCCTGGTCCATCGCTCGCTGAAGGTGTGTGTACAGGTCACCCAGGGTACACACGGCAACCCTGGACACTCCCGACCGCAGGTTCTTCACCTAAATAAGATTAGCAATATATGTGCTTAAGGTATAAGAAGAGTAAATGAGCACTGATAACATATTCAAGATATCTATGTGACCAAAAAAAAAATCCCCAATGGAAATTTAGCAAAATGCCAAGCAATTATGGCTGAGACTATATATAATTATGAAGCAAAACTATTAAGACACAGAGAAATTAAATATAATTGCAAAACTGGAACAGCAGAGTCAAACACCGCCATGCATAGATTCCCAAAATTAAGTGGGATTGTTATTCAAAAAATGATATTACCTCTTGAATGAGAGATAGGCAAACATCATGAAGCCGGGCCTGAAGTGTATCTGAGTGATAGTGTGCAAGAGAGCGCAGGAATGTCAGTCCTTCAATCTTCTTCTCCCTACATTCGAAAATAACGCACAAAGGGTAATAATTTTACTCTGTGGTCCACATTCAAAGAGATGCTTAAGGATGATGGATTGATTATTTCTCACCAGTCTTCAGAGTTCAGCAGATTGAAGCTTTGCACCAGCGCCAGCTCGGGTTTGGAAAATGGACACGGCTCTGCAGGATCTGAGAGATTTTTCCTGTGCCCCAAACTGCCAGGGGACAGCTCATCTAAATGGCCCATTAAACACCACACAACACACAGATTCAGTCTCATGTTACATCTCAATCAGGCTGAAAACAAGCGCTCTGTGTGTGTGTGTGTGTGTGTGTGTGTGTGGCGGTGCATTAACAGCAGGTTGTCAAAACAAAGTATTGAAGCACATTACCCAGAGCAAACATCTTATTCACCCATTCTCTGATGGCCCTGGAGGTTTAATTAATTAATGTTCCAACATTTTCTATAAACAAAGGCCTGTTATAGCAATGGTTTGTATCATTATAATGTTACTGAGTATCGTTAAACAGGGACAATGACTTTCTGTGTGCAACAAAGATTATGCAGCATGTAGTAAAAGTCCAGAAATGCTTGGGTTTTTAAGATCCACTCACCTGAACTGTGGGACAGTGAAGGACGGGTTCTGCTCAGGCTAGGTGCCCTCCTAAGACGGGACACATTTTTAGAGTTGGGTGGAACTGTAGGGGGGCCGGGCTGGTGGGGTGGAGTGAAGCACTTAATTGGGCTTTGGGGTCCTTGGGGAGTGTCAGGACTGGTGACAAGAGACTCATCAGAGACAGGGTCTGCTTTAGATGTCACTGTGCTGCCATTCATATGCAGATCTGCAACAGAGAAGAATAACATTCGAATCGCCAGACACAAAAATTTGAACTTTTTACACATGCAAAACATAACATAACAAATCTGTTAAAGTGACAGGCTTCTGTAATTCAGGCGCAGAGGAAACTTACCACCTACATTAGTTGTTGAAAGCAGCACTGCTGAGGAAAAGGCTTTTTTTTCTTTATTATTAAAAACATCTAAACTAATTAAGCGTGTCCTTCCACTGACACTTGTGTGAGAGACCAAGTAGTACCCCTCGTACACTAGCTTTGAGAGAGCTCTCTCTTCTGGACTGAGAATAAAATTAATCCTGGGAAAACTTCTTAATGTCATTTAAAAAACAAAACAACAACAACAATGGCACTAGTGAGTTAAAAATGCTACATGCATTTTAGGGTTTTTAGTTCTAATATCATTATTGTGATTCATACTGTCACCTCTCTATATATAACTGACACTTTTAACAAAACACTTTGTTGTGCACACGCCTGGGCTTCTGAATGCTATGAAATCTGTGTGTGTGTGTGTGCGCGCGCGCGCGTGCCGTCCACAATGATCCGTCATCATCCAATGTGAGAAAACAGAAGATGCTGGTTTAAATTAGAGCTAAATGTGAGTGGGCACTTGAAGACACTCATTTATCATCACCATAATTTTTTCCCCACCAGGAGTTTTTGATGGAGAAACTCTGCTGTGTGTGGGCAGGAAACAATGAAGAGTGGAACAGAGGCAAGTGAGACATTTTGCACTTGTACAAACAGACTGCACGAGTCAGTACTATAGGTCTAAGGTAAAACAGCACAGTTGGCAAATTTTATGAGCCAACGATGTTTTAGCTCTTTCTCTGACATCCGTCCACTTTAATTATGTTGTTTTATGTCAATATTTAAAGATCTCTTTATGTTGGTAATAAGAAATTCCCGGTGTGTGTTCCTCTCTCATGCATGCTCCACTCAGCTTTGTGTGGTTGAGCCACACATTTTGCATTACGTTGGGTGGATACCTCGACCCTAACAGCTGCACATTAACCTTCTCTGCTCCCTTGCCCTGTTGGGGACGCCATCAGTCATCTGAAATCCCACAGGGGGATGTGATAGGATGATCGGACTGTGGAGCAAATCAACACTAATACATACTGTTTACTCTTTAGGCCATTGTGCAAAACAGTTATGTTGTTTTGTGAGTTCAGTATGCCCAAGGGTGCAGCAGACACAAAGCTGACATGTATAGATTAATAAAAAAAAAAAAAAGTGCTATATGAGAAAGTTATAAAATATATAAAGCTATCTGCAAAGATGGATTTTTTAAACCATAACCAGAACATTTATTTTAAAGAAATTAAAGGTTAAAATTAAATTTATCTTCTGTCACAAAAATGCATCACATTTGTTAAATACAAAATAAAAGGCATTTATGATGAGATTAGAGATTTATAAGTTTCAAAAACTTTCTCTTGCCTTTAATAACTAATGCTCCATTTTCCTCTGTTGGTGAATCAGACAGCATCTTCCTGACACGGTGGCGAATCTGATCTGTTGAATACTGCCCTTGACTTATCGGGCCATCTTGTTGATCCAGCCTGTTCTTATCCCGGCCAAACCTTGCATTCTTTATCCTCTCCTGCGCAACCAGAAAACAAAACAAAAGCACACACACAGAGTCAGATTCTGCTAACCGGAAGCTTGACATTATGAACTACGGAGCTGTGTCAATACCAAGTTTTCACTACATATGGTTGATTCTGATATTATAAAAAAAATTTATATACAATATAGATATACAGTTTTTTGTTTAATTTGAAATTAACATTTTAACTTAAAATGTGTTTTGTCTCTCTTCTGACAATTAATCAGGGGTGTATTAAGCAGAGAGTCAAAACACACACGCACAAAAAACATTGACATTATCAGAATACGAATACTTTATTAATCCCAAAGTAAATGATGCCATATGTTATATCGTATATTCAATATAAACATGGCATCAGTATTTACTATTTAAACATCACAGTAATATATAGCAACACTCCTAATCCACCGCCGAACACAGTGTGACTAACCTTAACCTCTTCTGGACGTGGGATGATATCACTGTCTTGGTGACTGCCAGACACAGCTTTGCTATGGATGCCCGCTGAGGGATCGGTGGGGGGTTTGAACGATAAATCACCCTGCTCAAGTGGCAAGAGAACTCCTGGATGGCTGGAGGACACTGCAGTGCCAAGCATGCCTAATAAGCATGAGGGAATAAGATGACTAATCTTTTAGCGGTTTAACTGTGATCATGTAGGAACAAGCAAGTTTATATGTACAAACTTTATTTAAAAATACATCCAGAAAACAGCTGTAATTTACAGCTAGTTGAAAATGTGCAATTTAAAAAACGGATGGGAGAAGTAAAAGGTATGTTGTTGAGTCCTTTATTTAAAAAAACAAAAACAAAACAAGAGCAGCACTGAGCTACATCAGCTTAGTAACACAGCAAAAGCCTGGAAAATCAAATGATAACTTGTATCCTTTAAAGATCTGAAACTTACCTCTGCCAACTACTCCTTCAGACATGTCTGTGCCTGGTGATTTCCTACTGCTGCTGTGACTCTGGGATCCTAAACATCAAAGGAGATAAATAATGAGATTTAATTATTTAAGCACACACAATGCTATTAGAAGGTATACCCAATATAGCACTCTGTTCTCATCGATGCTAGTTGACCTTTGGGATGCTTCTGAGCTTTTAAAGATTCGCGAAAAGCTGGTCTGACCAATGGAGGGGATGGTACCGTTTTCTCTTCGTCAGTTTTGATTATGCCATTGGAGTACGTAACTCTCTGCCCAAACACACCCACCTCAGATGAGAATTCATCTCCCTGGGACAACACTTGGAAGAAAAGAAAGAAAACAAAAAAACAAAAAACAGAAAAAAAAATGTAAATAAATAAAATAAAAAAGACACACGGCAATGCAACAAATGGGAAAAACCTTTCTCTCCTTTTCTACCTTGAAGGCTGCTGAAGTCCGAGGACACAGAAGACCTCAGTTTTGCTGAAGGCACTCTTGCAATGCGAGGTTTCATTCCTGCAGAGGCAGAGCTTCCAGGGCTGGTGAAAGTTGTGACAAGTAAGAAATGATCATGAGAAACTGCCTGGCACCATTCAACACATCATCAGAGAACACCTAAAGACTACAAAGTTAGAGCTTCTTAAAACTGTCAACATGATTAAACACAACAGGCAACATATCCCATATCCCAACACAAGGTCATCTTTATTAAAAAACAAACATCTCCCTGTTACATTTAATATAAAAGATCACTTCATAAGCACATCTATCTTACCGGTTACTTTTTTGTCTCTGGATTTCACTCTATAACTAATGGCTTTTTGTTGTTTTGTGATTTATTTGCTCTATTTTCCGTTGTAAATTAAAAAAATGAAGTAAAATACATTTTTTAAATTAATTCTGCTCCCTTGTTGGTATTTTGATTATAGCAGAAGAGTTCACCAAGAATAAGTATGTGGCTAACTGTTAAAACCGATGCTTCAAATATACTTCCCACTTTATACCCCTGTCCCACTGTCTTTTTTCTTCTTTTTTTTTAATTTATGTATTTGCAGCATATGGAGGTGTCTTTTATCTGGTGTATTAACATAATTTCAGACCAACACAGTCAAACTCTATGAAAATGTGAGGCAACATTGTAAGCAGTATATGCTAAATGCAGAAAATCTGGATCTTTTACCTTTTCATGCCATTAAAACTGGAGTTTGCAACTGAGCTCAGACTAGAAAGTCCACTTTCACTAGTTGAGCTGGTAAGCACTGGAGAAGTGTTTGACAGCGAGTCTAGACCCAAGTCCACCTTCACAGCTGAGTCAGGACTGTCTGGATCCGGACTACTAAGGCTCGCTTTGGCCCGCTTCTTGGCAGCGCTGTTGCGTAGTGAGCGCAGGGAGTTGAGCATCTGTGGGCAAGTTACAAAGCTAATAGGAACTCATAGAGGCTTGATTTTTCATTTTACTTCAACTGCCTGTTCATGCAGGGCCCTTCCTGATGGCTGATTATAAACAACATCCAGTATATAAAATAGAGAGTTGTGCTGACCTCCTGCATGTCCAGAGGATCATCTTCTTGAAGATCATCCACCCCACTGATGCCACCAGGGTCCACATTAAGGGTCTTTTCTAACTGCTTATTCAGAGGGCTTCCTGGGGCATTGGATCTCTGGCCATTAATGGAATGGATGTGCTCTGTTGGAGGGATTACTGGTGAGACGGAGAAGGTGCCTCTGGGACTGCTCAGTGCCCGTCTGAACGATGACGTGGAAGAATTCATGAGGGAGGCACAAAGAGGTCTGGGAGAGCGTCTGCTAGAGAAGTCACCTAGGACAGGATAGTAACCCGAAAACCCCCCCACAAAGGTAAAAAAAAGAAAAAAAGAAAAAAGTTTTTGACATTACAAACCAGCACATATGGAATGAAGTCTTTTTTTTCCCAACTAGATTACCTTTTGCAGCACTCGCTGTCTCTCTCCAGGGGCTGGTTTCTCGCTGTTGGGGGCTGTTGTCCTTCTTGTTGGGCCAGGTGTTGGACATAGAGAGGGAGGAGTCTGCATGACGGCGGGATGGGGTTGGGGTAAGCATGCCCCCTGGGAGCATAGCCAGTGGGTAAGAGGGCAGAAGAAAGGAGCTGGATGTAGTAGAGTTTGAGGGGAGGGAAAATGTTCGCTCAACGCTGGGGTTCCTCGAGAGCAGACGTCCTTTGGGTGCCACTGTCAGACATTACATTCACTCATCAGACCCATGAAATACTGTGTAAGGACACTAAATGGTTAATGCCACTTTAAGTGTACTTTCAAGAATTTACTCAAATTTAATTAAAAATAAATCAATAAAAAGAACTTTAAATGTAAAAATATTTTTGAAATAACTCCATACCAACATCTGGGTCAGAAAAGTTTGTGGTTTTAAAGATATCAGGTTCTAAGTTGAGGCTTCCACTTCTCCTGAGATGTGCAGGAGACTCCCTCCTTCGGGAGCCCTGGGGCTTTCGGGGCTCCGTTGAACCTAGACACAAAGTATATTTTCACATTTTCACTAAAAACAGAAATGCTAAAAAGTAGTTACTAAAATGACAGCAATAAAAAAAAAACCCTAATAATGCCTATTATGAAAAAGTTTATCGACAAAGTCCAATAAAGTTTTTTTTAAATTTGAGAATTCGATCCTTTAGCCAAGAGGTTTAATTTTCTGAACAGCTCAGAAAACAAACAAACATGAAAAGTAAGTAAAAAAAGGGATTGGAAAAAAGTCATTGATTAATGTGTTTTCCATTCTGCTGGTAAACTCTGGACTGGAGATTTGCGGCTTGATTCCACTCTCACCTGTGAGCACAGGTAAGACGCACCAGCAGCCATAGAAACTGCACATTTACACAGTGACGTTACGCAAGAGTGGAAAGTTTTAGCCAAACACACTATTGACTTGTATTGGGTGTTAAAGAGGTCACTAAATTTCAATATTTCAGGCACATGTCCAAACTTGTTAGCTTTTTTAGGCTTACCACTAGCATGTCCCTAACTTACAAAAACATGGTGCAGCAGTATTGGAAGTGAGTCTAATCTCTTCAATCAACAATAAAGCAAGCCACAATAACTTTGATGCTGCTATTTTTACTGCCCGTGTCCATCCTGAAAATTATTATGCTACCTTTTAACACGCTGAAGTAAGTTTGACACGTTCCAACCAAGCTTCAGCTCAAAATACAGCACAGATCCTTCATTCTCTTTCAGTGTCAGTAACTGCTTTTAAACTAAATGAACAGCTGCTGTCGATGCCCCTTTCTGTGGGACTGCTGTACTAATCAATAGCCGTACTAACCAACAGTGAATTAGCATGGCATTTTGTTCCAGTCTCTGTTGGGATCTGGCAGAAGTGTTGGTCATGTCGGCACCCTTTTATTTAATTGGACTGGTATGCAGTCAGATTATATAAATATATGCATTTTTATGGGCCCAGTAAACACTGCATTTATGGTGTGCTCCCCCATTCATTTAGTCAGGGATTTTGTCCTGTTAGCCCAAACTTACTGCCTATTAGAACTTTAATAAACAGCTACCTTTTGGAAAACTGAACAGTACATGAGCAGTACTGTCTCTCCTGGCATGATGTGAACTGGCATGACACCAATCTGGCAAGCAGCTTGTCAGCGTGCTCATCTCACGGTTTTCGTTGACATGTGGAACAGTAACTCCTTTGACTCAGGATGCTAATCCAATTTAAAGCTGCTCAAGCTGAAGTTGAACATGACAAGCTGTCAACTGCACTTGTCAGCTTACTGTATATGAAATTAATGTGAAAACAAATGTTAAGAGAAGAAAGTTTTGGTACTTACTAAAACTGGGTATGTAGGTTTCTGGCTTCCTGGACAAAGAAAGGCTGTCCCCATTTGCCCCCTGTGAAAGAATATACAATTATTTCTTTAAATGGTAAAAAATTAAGTATAAAAGGTAAAACAAGTGGCATAAAAACAAGTGCTGCTGTCTGATAATCATCTCTGGGGTTTCAACAGGGAAACATTCACAGTTCAGCACATCTTTTTTCAGCCACAGTTGACAGTACTAGCAATTCTAGGCCAATTATGAGACTCGCACATACTCTGCCACTTCACATTGTATTTTTCCTTGTGTGAAATTGAAAAATAACTCAATCAAAAACACAGACACACACTACATCACTAATTCACTAAATGCTTTCCTCCTGCAGAGAAAAGCATTTAGTGATGTCCATAGGTTCCAAACTTTGAGCAGTTACTGACACGCTAAACCTTTTATATCTATAGTCTCTCCAGTTATTTCTGAGCCTGCTAAAATGACTGTGGAAAAAAATGTTTGTAATTCCTAAAGGGTGAATTCTACACTGCCAACTTGATTGCTTCATTTCAAATACACTGTGGTGGGTTGGAGAGGAAAAAAATTACAAAAATGATGAACCTTGTCCAAAGGCTAACTATAACGGGGACCTCAATGTAATGTCATTCACTCAACAAAGGGACGCAGGAGATATTTAGTCAGCTGGAAACATCTGGCTTACGGTCTTTCTGCTACTCTAAAGTTTAATTTGGTGTATGATGTCCACTGTTCACATTTAAGTTTTAAGGTCACAACGCAACCTTAAAAAGATGAATAAAGACTGCTTTGTTTTTTGTGTATTTTTTTGTATTTCAACCACTCAGATAAAACAGTGAGGCTGAAATTAGTTCCGCTGCCTATAATCTGATCAGCACTCATAGCAGAGCACTTGGCATGATTGCAATCAACAGTGGAGCAGTCAATAGGCCATGTTTTGCAAGCATAACTCTGTGTTATTACCAATTATGTTTCACGGTCCCTTCAGTAACTGTGCTATCTGGTAATGGGGTTGCTGGGAAACAGACACTGCTGTAAACGCAAGGTTTCTCGAATACAGGTTCTGAGCTGGATATTAGTTCCCAGAACAAAACACAATCAATTAATAGCTAATTTTAGAAAAAGCCAGGGGATTATTAAAATAAAGCTGGTAATGGCTTAATAAGTTCTTATAGTTTGTTAGGTTACAAATGACATGTTCTCCATTCCTTCCTTCAAACAACCAAGGGGTAGGTTGAGAGTTACTCTCGCAAGCCTTGTACTTGAAACTGGGCGCTCATCCTTGCAGCAATGGTGTCACTATGCAGGAAAAATGAGTCAAATACTGTATTTCCTACAGGAATAGTACCAGTGAGAGTCTATCCATTTATCCCTGGTTATAAAGAACTAAGAGCCAAATTAATTCACCGATCTTAGACTATTTTCATACGCCAAGTCTTTTTCAAAAAGAAAAAAGTGGGGGTGTTAAGGCAGTTCTAAAAGAAGACGTGTGCAAGGATGTATTAAAAAAAACGTACAAAATGATACACAGAAGCAAAACCCTTTCCTCTGCTGCTCTTTATCACATACTGCATCATGAGAGCTATATCTATATTTAGGCTTTATCCTCAAGACTGTCTCTGAAGAAAAAGCCACCTCTAAAATGTCTTATAAATCTTTGGATGGCTGCCTCTAGTTATCACTCATCTCACTAAAAAATACTGATTTCTGATAATGCAAACATTTATGTTATCTGCAAGCTAAGCATGAGTAAAATAAGACAGACAACAAGGACAAAAATAACCACTCCTTTCATGCAGTGACTGCAGTTGTTGGCTCATTGGGGGAGAAATCAACATGAATTGCTTTGATACTGAGACACTCAGTAGTTTAAAGGAAAATATTAAAAATATTCCTTTGTTTAGGCAGTCAACAGATGAACAATCATGCCTTAATGTGCAAAACTGAAATTTGCTTCATTAACGTGAGTCAAAATCATCTGTTATTGGGGAAAATTAACTGGCGATAAATCAGATAATTCCTCTAAACTATGTCTTGTTTTGACATGGTAAGAGAGAAAAAGCACACAGGTATTTAAAAACAGATGCTAAATCATTGAAAGTTATCCAAATGGCATAATTATCATAAAAGATTGTTGAGATTATCCCCAGTGTTGATGAGCTCCACCTGTTCAGTGCACTTTCCGTTGGGTGTACTGCACTGCTGTTGGTCATTCTCAGTGGACGAGAAGCTCGACATCTCCCAGGGTAGTTTGTTCTTTCCTTTGCCCGCGCTGACAATCCTCCTTTGAAGTGGAAGGTCATCGGTGAGGGAGCCTAAGCTGCCATAGCCATATAATCTGTCACAGTCTGGTTCTGTTCTGTGGCTCCTGGCACTACTTATCCGCCCTCCATTCAACACCCAGTCTAGATCAGCTCCAGAACCATACTGTGGTGAGCACCGCTGGCCCGATTTGGGCACCACCAAGCCATACTCCACTACACCTTCTGAGGAGAGTTTTGGAAGTATGCGCCTTGCTCGTCTTGCCTGTACAGCTGCCATCAGACCTTCTGCATCCTCATTCAGTTCAACCATGTCAACAGCTTCCATAAGAGACGGCTTTCTCCGTGCATCAAGGCAATGGTCAAAAACAGCAAACAGCTCGAGGGCGGCATGTCGGACCCTCCTTTTGCTGTCTGCCAGGTATGGTGCAACCTCAAAGCAAAGCTTGGGGATGCTGAAATCTTTCCTAGGATGAGTGAGCATAGCTGCCATAATGATGTTAAGGACATCTTCCCGAACCCTGGAATTCTTGTGTTTCAAGTGGCCAATTACAAGATCCAATACTTGCTGGGGTGGAATAGTTTTCATCAGCTGTCGAAACACATTCAGGTATTCATTCCTGGTGACAGTGCGAGTATCCCCTAAAGCCTTTAGGGCGACTAAGACTATATGTTTGAAATATTTGTCTACAGCTGTATCTAGCTTCCAAATTAACAAGTTTAAAACTTGCAAGGTGCCATAAAACACCTTAAAATTACTATCGTCGAGAAGTCGCGGGAGAAAATTTATAAACGCCTCAATGCCAGCAGAAGGGACTGACTTAATGTCCACTTCTGAGAGGATGTGTTTGAGCTCCTCCACCCCATTTGTGCGATTCTGGTAATTCTTCACATCCAGAAGCTGCTCCTGTAACTCCTGGGTGATCAATCCAGGTATCATTATTGGTACTCTTTTGGTGGATTTGGTCAAATTTTAGAATCCAAGGAAGCAAACACAATCCTGCAAGGCCAGTAATGCTCCTCCTCTTTACTTGGTGCTTTCATCCTGAGTGGTTGATGATGGAAAAACCACAGTCCCGTTTGTCAAGCTGTGAATGCAAAATATAGAGAATTAACAGTCAAGAAAGGGCTTAGCGGTTCCTGTAACACCGCATTAAAATATTTAGCAAGGCAGAGCCACATAACGGTGTATGTTTTTAGCGAGAGCCTCCTAGTGCTCCAGATCGATCACCATGATACGGTAGATAAGGGCGAAGGAACACAACCACTTGTGGCTCTTGGAAACGTAGTTACCGCAAAAATGGTTACGATAACCTTTACGTTTGTATGTTACATTATTTCTGCTTTTTTTAACAATTAGTTAGGCTTTGGAAGTGTGTCGATTGGAGCTTTAGACTGTTATTTGCTACAAAGTAATGCCTTCAATTGACTTACAATTAAACCTTGATCACACGTTACCTCTAAGCAGCCTAATTAGCGAAGCTACAGAGAATCTTAGCTTACTACAACACCACTGAAATGGTGCTAAGCTAACTCGCTGCTCCGCTAATTTTTTTCCACCGTTGTATGCTCTGTGTGGCTGGGCTAGCAAAGTTAGAAAAACAGCAAGAAAACAGACCTTGCATTTTCTCCCGGTCCTCTTCGGCAACGCTGGGCGACCCTATGTGATATTTCGTCGTCCAAATTTCCATGACATACTGCGGACGCTACAGTTCTCTAAGTGCAGACATTTCCCTGGCTGTTTTAGCTGACGTCTGGAGTGTTGAATGTTTGGAAGCTACAGAGGTATTCACCTCGAGAAGAGCCCCCCTCCCACTCCGTTACTTCACACACACAGACACACACCGAAGCTGCAAAATGGCGAATACATGTCGCAAACTGAGTGCTTCCATGGAGACGCGAGCACCAGGCTCCTCCAGGCAGCATCGTCGTCACGGAGCTGCAGCCCAGACTGAGACGTTACGATGAATCTGAGGTGAAGACTCAAAATAGACAGTGATTATAAATGTGATTATGTGAGCGGGAAAATCAAAGTATTTTACATCTAGTTTTCTTCACTGTATATATTCAGCATGTTTTGGAGTTATGTAACTTCCTGACAAAAGTTTAATGTCCATATTTATGTAAATAAAATTTAAAAATTAAACAATACGTTATGGCATGAATATAAAGTGCTGCATTGTGTTACATATAACACACACCCATGTTGGCATAAAATGTAACTCTAAAATAACTTTTTAAGTTATTTATCCAGTTATTTTTTGGTCTCTTTGTGGTGTTATAGTTGAACACTAAGACACACACGCACACATACATTCACACAGATTACAGGTATGCTTTCTTTTCTTGGCATTTATTTATCACTGTGTAAAAGAATGTTTACTATTTCATATTTTTTTGTATTCACAAAAATTTAAAATTTAAACTAAACTAAAATTAAAATGTATAGATCTATACATTTTCATCATTTTCTTTATTCTAAATATGGACTATTTTATGCCCCATAACATGGCAGTTATAACTACTGGTGAGTCGACGTTATTGTTATGCAAATCTGTCATGAACTGATTAACTGAACGAGGCGCTGGTATAAACTAGACTACACAGATTATTAATAACATAATAACAAATAGATTATTATATAAGGTAGCTTTAAAAAGCTATCATCTTAAGTTTTTCTGATATTATCTTGTACTTTAAAAAAACTGATCAGTGGAAAATTGTCAGGGTTCTGGGCTGCATTTCTCGTGTTTTTGAATTGTGACTTATGTATATTTCATTTTAATAAGAAAAAAAACTTGCTGTTAAGCTCACAAGTCTTTGTAATAAAACAGCATTCTTCCAAATATCGTTTTAATTAAATCCCAAAATAGAAATATGAATTGAGAGTGTATGCAATCACTGGTCCTAGCACTTTGTTGTTGTTTTGTTTTGTTTTTTTTTGTCTTTTGGCAAAGATAAATATTCCACATAGAAAAACACATCATGTTGTGAACTTAGTCAGCAGCCAACACCCTTTCCTCCTCTTCTCTGGCCCCTTGCACACACACACAAAAGTTATAATGCAATTCATGAAGAGGTCTGATACAAGGATATTTTATTTCTCAAAAACTCTTAAAAACCAAGTAAGCTTCTTCTTGGTAGTCATCTTTAGTAACAACGTTGAGCTAAAGCGCACATGATTCCTTAAAAAAAAACATACACTGTCTTCCAATCACAAGAGAACAAAAGGGTAAATTATGTGTGTTTACTTAGCAGCAATATATCATGTGAGTATTACTGTGTGATGATGATACCTGGTGCCTACATTTTGCACTTTCCTTTCCTTTCCCCTCCCACATTCAAGTAAAACATATGCCTACAGTGCTGCCACATAACAATGTTTGTATTGGACTAAAAATGTGTTCATTTCTTGTAAATAGTTCTTTTTTGAATTGTGAAACACATTTTCTTTTTCAAACTATAAAGCAATCGATCAGTACAATGCAATTTACGTTGCTCGGATTAGCGGAGAGCACAATTGCAGAGAGGAATTTTTTGAAAATAAAAGTAATAAGTAAAATAAAGGAGGAAATCAGTAAAATAAAGAACACCAAGTAGAATACGGTTAAACTCAATAACGAGCATTGTCACTGATTTGGTTAACCATTCAGTGAATTAAATAGCTGTAAATATCGTTTTATTTTGAAAATCACCGGAAGTGGGTGTGCTGCCCTGGTAGCTGGTTATAATAAGAGCTCGTCTGTAGCTTTGTGGCTAGGTTGCAGGTTGTTTTCTTGATAGCCGTCCGGGCTTCGCTGTCGTCGCCACTGCAAAATCGGTCATTACAGCGGCACGCCAGACGGGCTGTAAACTACAGGTTTGTTTTTCTTAATCTGACGATGCTAAATGTTATCTAAATCCTGGCTACAACGTCACGTTTTGGATCTGTCAGCCATGTTACTGTATATCAATCAATGATACAGCTAGCCACAGGAACCGTGTTTATTTTTAGCAGCTAACCTGCGGTGACTGCAGCGCAGGGAAACAGGAATATCAGCCCTCTGTATTTGTTGGCGTGGAAAAATAATATAATGACAGTACAGTGCACACATGAGCGTTGTGCGTGTGATGTTCGTGCAAATTTGTTTATGCAAACTGCTAAGCTGCTGGTGAGCTTTACAGTACTGGCTACCGTATTAGCTGTGTGCTTATTTTAAGCTAAGAGGTAGCTAGCGATTTTTAATCTGGCCAAGTCCTGCGTTCAGAAATCAAGGCCCCAGTTAACAAACTGATGTGTTGTTGTGACTCGTTGTCCCAAAGCTTGGATACAGAGTGCTCACATTTAGCCACCTGGTTTTAGGGCAATCTAGAATGTGTGTTGTTTTTAGCTAATACGTGTAGATGACTTTACGCTGCGTTGTTTCTTAATAAAGATCATGCTTATTTAGCTTAACTCGCAGTAATCTGCTAACAAAACTGGTTAGAACAACTAATGCAATACTTGGTTCGGGGAAAATAATGTCTGACTGCATCATACTGCCCAAGCGTGTTTACATAACGCGTGCTGCTATTACGTCACGTTACCCAAGCCAGAAAGTGTGACTTTTCAGGCTTGTAGTGTCAGAGCCGTATGGCACTTGGATAACGTCCACTATTTCTATTAGCTGACCTGCCTATCTTTGGAAAACATCACTGACTTTATGACTCTTCTCAAAACATTACACTGATCTGTGATTTGCTGCTCTCAGATGGACCAGCAGGACCAGTCCTATATGTTTGCAAGTCTGACACGGCCTCACTCAGAGCAGCTGCTGCAAGGCCTCCAGCTCTTGCGGCAGGATCACGAACTATGTGACATTGTGCTGCGTGTGGGTGATGCCAAGATCCATGCCCACAAAGTAGTGCTGGCCAGCATCAGTCCTTATTTCAAGGCCATGTTTACGGGTAACCTGTCAGAAAAGGAGACCTCTGAGGTGGAGTTCCAGTGCATCGATGAAGCTGCCTTGCAGGTATGCTTCCATCCAACACTCGCTAGCCGCAGTGATGAACTGCTGTAGCATGTTTATTGTAACATTTGTGCTGTCTTTGCTTCTAGGCTATAGTGGAGTACGCTTATACCGGGACAGTGTTTATCTCCCAGGAGACAGTGGAATCTCTGCTACCCGCTGCCAACTTACTCCAGGTTAAGCTTGTACTTAAGGAGTGTTGTTCCTTCTTAGAGAGCCAGCTGGACGCTGGAAACTGTATAGGCATTTCCCGCTTTGCAGAGACTTACGGCTGTCATGACCTGTGCTTGGCCGCAACGAAGTTCATCTGTGAGAACTTTGAGGAAGTCTGTCAAACGGAGGAGTTTTTTGAACTGACGAGAGCCGAGTTGGATGAGATTGTGTCCAATGATTGCCTTAAGGTAGTCACAGAGGAGACTGTATTTTATGCCCTCGAATCATGGATCAAATATGATGTAACTGAGAGACAGCAGCATCTGGCTCAACTGCTGCACTGTGTTCGCCTTCCGCTGCTCAGTGTCAAATTCCTCACTCGCCTATATGAAGCCAACCATCTTATACGAGATGACCACGCATGCAAGCATCTGCTCAATGAGGCCCTCAAATATCACTTTATGCCTGAACACCGGCTATCCTATCAGACTGTGTTGTCTGCACGTCCCAGGTGTGCCCCAAAGGTGCTGCTCGCAGTAGGAGGCAAGGCTGGACTGTTTGCCACATTGGAAAGGTAATGCTAGTGACTTGTAGATTACAATTGGATGCATTTGTATAAAAGCAACTTTCCAAACTTTTTTTTTTTTTAAAAGTGTCTTAGTGTATTTTTTTTGTTTTTTTTTTTTTGCTTGTCTTTCAGCACGGAAATGTATTTCCCTCAGACGGATTCATGGATAGGACTGGCCCCTCTCAGTGTACCCAGATATGAATTTGGAGTGGCGGTGCTGGACCACAAAGTTTATGTTGTGGGAGGCATCGCCACACATATGAGGCAGGGCATTAGCTATCGGAGGCACGAGAGCACCGTAGAAAGCTGGGACCCCGAAACCAACACGTGGTCTTCAGTGGAGCGTATGGCAGAGTGTCGCAGCACTCTCGGTGTGGTGGTCCTGGCCGGAGAGCTGTATGCCCTGGGAGGCTATGACGGCCAGTATTACCTCCAGTCTGTGGAGAAGTATGTCTCGAAGCTGAAGGAGTGGCAGCCTGTGGCACCCATGACGAAGTCCCGCAGCTGCTTTGCCACCGCTGTCCTGGATGGGATGGTGTATGCTATTGGAGGCTATGGCCCAGCACATATGAACAGGTAATCTTACTTAGAGTAGTTGTGTATATATGCTCTAAGTGCATGTTGTCTCCAAGTGACCATTAAATACTTGGACCAGGCAATTTTAAATAACTTTCCAATTTATTTAGCAGTCAAATAATGCTTTGTATAGACGCGTGTGACATAAAATTGTACTTTAACAAAAAAAAAAAAAAAAAAAGATTTTTTTTCCCCCCCCACTATCTTTTGTTTAAAATGGTCTTTAACGAAACAGGTTAGGCCTTTAAGACTTCCTAAAATGTTGGGTTTTTTTTTCTTTCTTTCCTCTCAGGGTTATGTTAATTATTTATTAGAAGTGGCAATGAAGTGAATTATATCGAGTCTTGCTGAGAAAAAGACCAGGAGCTTGTTAATAAGTGCTGGATAGCCATAACAGAATTGGTTGCTAAATGTGTTGCTGTATTGCTGAGGTCACTAGAGAGCAGCGCTCGTGTTGGTTGTTTCCTTGACTCCCAAAACCCCTCAGGAAAATGTGTTTGGACAAAGAATCTTTGGGGACATTTTTCTTCTTCTTCTTCTTTTTTTCCCCCTGCTTTCCCCCGTGGCTTATATGGCCTTGCTTGCTGCAAAACAGTCTTAGTTTGCCAATGTTCCGGTGGCTCTCAGGAATTCATCGCTCCCTCATTACAAGTTCAAATTGGTGTGTTTGATATGACCATCTAACTTGTTTTCTTTTTTTTCCCCTGTACGATTAAAAGAAAATTGCTCAGTCATGATGTATTGTGAAGCTCGCATGCATAGAAAGAGCCCCATTGTGTTTACATTACTTAACAAAATTTCTCAGCACACAGCTATAACAGTGGTGGTGGAAAAAATAAATACAATGCAGCAGTGCCTCTGTTTGACTGAGCAATAGCTCCCATTCAAAGCTGAACAAAGGTTCTCTGAACTGTCATTCAGGCTTTAGTAGAAGGGAACAGGAGATGGAGGAAGCATTCTTACACCAGATGTGTAATGTGAGCTCACCTTTAGGTCTGTAAAGACTGGTCATTGTGGATATTGCCATAAATGTCTCAAAGTGAAGGCACACAAAACCACAGCTGGAAGCAAAGCTAGGTATTGCAAGTAGCAGGTGAGATTTGGGTGAGTTGGAGCTTTTTAACCTTTGTGTTTTGATAACTGTGCTGCGTCTACTGTACACAGCGTGGAGCGGTATGACCCTAGCAAGGATGCCTGGGAAATGGTAGCCCCCATGGCAGATAAGAGGATCAACTTCGGAGTAGGTGTGATGCTTGGATTTATATTTGTGGTGGGTGGACACAACGGAGTGTCGCACCTGTCCAGCATCGAGCGGTACGATCCACATCAAAACCAGTGGACGGCGTGCCGACCAATGAACGAACCCAGAACTGGTGAGTTGTGAGTTTAGAGTTTTAAATTCAAAATGAGTGACTCTGTTGTGATGGTTGGATCCAGAAAATAAGACGAAAAGCCTATAATGAGATACGTTTGTGGTATCGTTGTCTTCCAGGTGTGGGCTCTGCCATTGTGGACAACTACCTCTATGTGGTAGGAGGTCACTCCGGGTCATCCTACCTGAACACCGTTCAGCGTTATGATCCCATCTCAGACAGCTGGTTGGACTCCAGTGGCATGATGTACTGCCGTTGTAACTTTGGTCTGACTGCCCTTTGACCCATGGCCCAGCCAGCTAGGACCCAATAAATTACCTTAGACACAAAGAAGACTTTCTCTCTCTTTTTATTATTTTTATTTTTTATTTTTTTGGCTCTCCTCCTCCTTCCCCACATTCATCCTCCAGGTGCAGATGAGCTTACCTGCACATTTTCGTTAACATCAGAGAGCATTTCTGGGTGGATGGGTGTACCGGGCTAGCTGGCTGGCTAGAAGGGGGACTGCAGTCTGTGCTGCAGGGATGAGGAAGAGCTGGAAGGTTCTGGAGATAACTGAGGAAGGTGGATGGTGTTTGGATGACTGTCACTGGAAAACTGAGATGAACGCTCTATTGCTGCTGGACCACAATGAGGACTTCGAGCTATGTCTCAGAGGATTGTGGAATCTGCTCATTTACGTTACAAAATTCTTCGTCAAGTTTGCAGACAGTTTTATGTTGTGCTTCACGTCCTTAATTGTGTTAAACTTATTTTTTTTGTTTTGTTTTGTTTAGGAATTTCTCTGCTGCAACCAGAGCTGTGTGTTCAAATTTCCTAGAACACTGCAGTTTGCTTGTGCATTTGATGACTATGTGGTTATTGGCCATATAGTGTGTATGTCTGTGTGTGTGTGGTCCAGGGGGTATGTGCATGTCAGATAGAACTGTTTTGTTTTGTCACATGTCTGCGTGCAGAACTGATGCTTGGGCTCAGCAACGCAGGATAATTCTGCATCCACATCAGTGCTTGACAAAAAAACAACAAAAAATAGAAAAGTTGGAATATTTATATTTTCTCAAAAAAGGGCTGCCTTTCTCTTGTAAATAGTCTAAATGAAATATATAGATATAAATATATCCTCTAGTGCATTGCCTGTAAATGTTTTTCTGCACTGGCTCACTAATGTGTGTGCGAATGTGTGTACAGTTTGATTCCCACAGCCACTGTAGAGGTGAATTCTCCTTAAAGTGTTCACCACTAGTCTCTGCTTCATCCTCTGAGCCATTTAAAAAAAGAAAAAAAAAAAAAAGAAAAAAAAAAGGTCTCATATTCTCTCCTCTGTTGCATCGGTCTAAGGTCAGATCATGCACTTGCTACTGTTCACAATAGTTGAAACTGACCTTGGCCTTCTTTTCACCTTTTTTGGTCTGTATACAATACTAACTGGTGCTATATTTAGGATTCAGGATTTAGCTGTTTGTCTGCGTTGCTTCATCCAGTTAATGTCAAACTCTGTTAGGCCTCTGCTGTGTAACTGGTGATACTTATTTGCTATCGTATGAATTTAATTGGAGAAAATGCAAGTGGCCCCTAAAGCTACTAAAAGGGAAGCCTGTGGACCAACAACTGCAAACTTCTACCTGCATAGTTCCCAAAGGCGAGAAGATTGGCATGATTTCATTCATTTTTTTTCTTTTTTTCTCCCAAATATTTCAAACTTTTTTTTAAATGTTACACTTTCTCCATTATTGGTCCAGTTGCAGGACGTGAGCATGCTTTGTCAACTATCTGTAGCTGGTATGCTCTCTTGGCTTTGAACACGATTTTATTTGTGATTGGGTCGGACATTTCGTTGCTAGTTAATCCTCCACTAAAAACATGTCTACACGTGGCCAGGTCTTGCTTGCAAGCTCAGGTTTTAAGTAATATTTTCACAGATTGGTGTGAAACGCCAAAACGTTTGAAAAGGAAACGGTCCTACGCAACATCTTCCCTTGTGTGCCACATTTTTAAATATTTTCCCTGCATTCTTCCATGTGGTTATATATGGAGGTGGATGATAAGGCACCAAGGGCTGTGCTTGCCAACTCTGGCCATGTTGTTACTGTCACCAGCCCTGGGAGAGAGTTCAAAGCGTGCGACTGGGCTCGAGTGACTGCACAGCAATAGAGGGGACGCTCGATTAGCAGACGGCCAGGTAGTGATGCGTCTTAAGTCACTTGTTTTATGTTCAAGGCAAGTTTTTGCGTTGCTTTGTGGACTAATGTTTGCACATAAGTGGGAACTTTAACCAAGCTCTGCATTGCACTTACCAAACTATTTGATACATATTGTAATTTCTATATGTGTTTTGATTTAAGCTAATGGCATTTAGATACTGCAATAAGACTTTTGTTTCCTTTTGTGGGTTAAATTATGTTTTGTTGTTTGTCTCTTTAAAAAGGAAAAGGAGGAAAAAAAAAAAAAAAAAAAAGGAATAAGGCCAAGGCATCTCATGTTGGTGTAAGAGAACCCCCACATAGCATGTCTGTCAGATCACACTGTCGGCTGGTGTGGATGTCCAAATGAAACATCAGATGGTAGCTTGACATTGTCTAAACCAACCAGTCATCCTGTGTTGTCATTTTTGTTGTGCATGCTGGTTCATTTTGCACAAAGCATGTGTTTATTTGGATCAATTTAGATTAATTTTTTCCTGCAGTTCAGCACTTATAAGTCTTGTAAACACTACATAGGTGTGTTCTTTCACCTTGCCCTTGCTTACTCTAAACTAAATCTGTAAGATGAGAAGTTAAATGACATTTGCCGTGCAAACTGGTCAGTGTCACATGTGAGAATCGCGGTTTGTCATGGATTCGTTTCTTTTTCCCCATCAAAGTCAAGTACTTTGAATTTCTGATTTATTTGAAAAGTAACACACAACTTAATTTGTATGTCTGTACACTTTATTTCAAAACGGCACAACTATTAATTTTGTATTTAATTTGTTTTGTTTGTGTTCTCTAAATTCTTGTTTTTTGTCTGTTGTAGTAGTGTTTGTCACTTTAGCACTGCAGCCACGGCACAGATTCACGCAGGCGTAATTGTGCGCCGTCACCGCTGCCATGTCTTGTGTCACTGTTATGTACATATGTTGCCATTTCTGATGTGTATACTAACTATTTTAAGGTTGGAGAGAGGCTGATGAAAATCTGGAAACGTGAATCTGCAAAAAAAGAACAGATGTATGCATTTTTTTTCTTTAAATTATGGCCTAAATTAATGTCATGTTTTGCCACCACTCTCACCAAAGTGCTTGTACAAAGAAAGCAGATGGATGACTAACACATGTTCTGCAGTGGCCTACCACTCTGTTTATGTCTGAGAGGAGGGGGGGTGAAAAAAAATCCTATGAAACTGATGTCAATGTTAGCCAAAATGACCACTCTGCTTCTTTTAACAGTTCCCTTGTGTGTCTGGAGTAAGGTGATGATCTTGAATTTTATATCCTGTGGATTAATACTGGAAGTACAAGATAACATTAGGTGTTTAAAAACAGTAGCTTTTCACATTTTCTCATGTTTGACTGAAGACATTTTACATACATTTAAGTCTGTTTATGTGGTGCAGCTGTACCCAGTTTAAAAATAAATGCCTGCCTTAAAAAGGTACTGCCTGCTTTTTCTGCATCTCTTCCTGGCATGCACGTGAAAAAGGACGACAAACTGGAGCCATAGGCAAGGTTTCAAAAATATCTGTATTTGTATTGTAAAGACAGTGTCAGCATATAAACAAACAGGAAAAAAAACTTAATTATTGGATCAAGATTATTTTAACTCTCAACTGGATTCATGTTAAACTTTCCTTGAGAGAGGCACTGTGTGACAACAGTAATGCTTTGACTTAAACCAAACCAAACTCTAAATAACATTTTGAGACTGCTGTGTGCTGAACAAACTGTGAAATGCCTGAATTTTATTCATCGGTTTATACATGATGTGGCCTGAATGGATTTCTAGGCCAGCTTGTAGTGTAATTTCACATTACTTCTAAATTGGCATAATTTTATATTTTCACCTGTTTTGGCAAATGCTTACCTCCAATTTAAACCTTAACTTGTTCACCTGGTAGGCGGGGACTTAGTAGTTTTTCCCTCAGACCACAGTATAAATGTGGGGGGGGGAAGCACCAGTTTAATTTTAGGAAAGGACTGAAATGCATAAACATAAGCTTAAATTACAGTACTGAGTTGAATCCCTGTAGCAAGGGGGCTTACATTTATATGTTTGTGCGCTGGTGTGTCTGCATTGGGAATGAAATGGATCTGATCAGCGCAGGAACCAGAGAGGACTTGGGAATTGTACACAGACCTTTGGAACTATGAAGACGGGAAAAACTGTGTGTGTACATTAGCAGATTGGATATTTTCTTTGGCATAATGATCAAGTTTGATTCAATTGCACCCTCTGTGTCATTATGCTTGTGCTAAGTACTAACCAGTATACTGTGGTTATTATGGAAAAGCACTGCCAAACAGATGCACAACAGCTGAGAGGTCTGCATCGCTGCATGCACGGCTGGCAGGAGAGTTCAACAGTTTTGTAAATCAACCATGGAAGTAAAAAAAAACCACTTTTTATACTTGTACTGAAAACTTGTGTCAGTATCAACTCCAAATAGAAATTTCTACAGAGCAGTTTCACCTACTAATCTCTTATGCCGATGGTCACTGCACATGTATATGAAATTCAGTACTGACTCGTATTATTGTTTATAAATCTCAACCCAGAACTATTATAGTCCATTATATTCTTGGATTCCAAGCGTGCCCAAAAAGATGTCATTTCCATTTTGCACAGTAAGCTTTAACCAAGCATTCAGCTGAATCGAGGAAGCTAACCCAGGACAGGAATTAAAACTTACAGCAATGCAGTAAGAAAAGAACAACATTGCAGTAATGTAACAACAAAAAAATGGATGAATGCAATCACTCTGGCGTGTGCTGAGACTTTGGCTCATCTGTACTCTATGTCCACCTGAGAAACTATGAGTTCACTTGTCAGAGGTGCGGACATAGACCAGAGAGGACAGCAGCAGGAGCTCTGGGGGCTTGTGTAACAAGATCAGATTATCGTTCCTCAGACCGTCATAGTGCATCCAGCAACCGTCTATCTGGAAGGCTGCAGAGTAGTGATGCTCCTCCTTGTTGAACAGTGTGGCACCCTCGAGTGTATACCTGCAGGTAAGAAAAACATTTATTGTTCTCAAGACTGGAAAGTAGATCTTTCCAGATATTTTTACTACTCTTTTCATTTCCAATGAAAGAAATCAAAACAGACAGCACAACAGTGCAGTGGAGAAGATCCAAATGACATTTAAAATTTAAACACTGACAGGATAGTGATCGGACATTTTTAATTTTAATGACTATCCTACATCATAAATAAAGTTCCATTAATTCAGTTATGATGACTGTGCACAGGCCTCTGGCTCAGCAGACGTAAAAGCATTAGGAGGCCGGGCTCCCCCTAAGCAACATGAAGGCTACACTGGCACATCGTTTGAATGAACAGCAGTGCAGAACCTACTGTAGATATATCCATGTCTGATTCATACCTGTGCTGACAGAGAGCCAGATGGTAAGGGACATACGACAGCTCCTCTGACTTCCACTGCTGCATGTTGAGGATAACAAAGGGTGGAGGCCCATGGCAGAAAATCCTCTGGGAGAATTCCCTTAGACCATCACATCTGTTTAAAATAAATAAATAAATAAAAAAAATTCAAGGAAGTACAACAACACAGCACTGAAAAAGACGACGATGATGAAGATCCTGCCGTGTCTCACCCAATTTCACAGCAGAGCAGGAGCTTGGGGCAGAAGAACTCATCCACAGCCGACTGAATTGGGTCTCTGTGAGGAAGCTCGTGAGGAGGACTGAGAGGAAAAAGGGTCAGAGTGAAATTCTTAGAAATGTGAAAAATATAATGTAACAACAATCCACTCACTTAGAATTGACCTATTCTGATTAAAAAAATAAATAAATAAATAAAAATAATATGTATATATATATATATATATGTATATATATATATATATATATATATATATATATATATATATATATATATATATATATATATATATATATATATATATATATATATATGAGAGAGAGAGGACCTCTTAGTCAGACTGTTAAAAGCTGAGGTCTGCTGAAGGGCACTTAAACAAAAAATACTGGAAAAAAACCCCATAAATATTTTGGGTAAAAAGCCCACAACTGTATCTTAACAAAACACTCGAATAGTAGGTAGGTAAATACAGTTTACCTGATGTTGATGGTACTTTTGAGGCAATCCTGGAAGCGGGCTGGACAGCTCCAGCTGGTGCACAGGCTCTCCTGCATGGTGGACATGAGGTTTTCCAGGTTCTCTGTAAAGTTTTGGTGCTCGTTGCCAAACAGGTCGATCTCCAGGGCTGCCTGGTGGATCTCAGAGCGATATTGCCTTTTAGACATTCTGTCCCAGATCCACAGCATCTTCACCGTGGTGTAGTCACAGGAGTCCATCAGGTAGAGGAAATGCTCCACAAACTGCTTGCCCAGGAAGACAGCCAGCTCCCTGCGAAAGCCCTGGTTGTCCCGCAGAATCACATACAGGATCATGAGGAAGCCATCGATGGTGCAGGTGTTTTTGAGCTGGATTTCCACGTACAGAGGCGTGCATGATATGGCTTTCCGTCCTGCCTTGATGGTAAAAACGCCTCCCCAAGGGAGCACAGGCCTCCAGAAGGAGCGGTCCTCCTCGTCGTTGTTGTTTATGGAGGCACGTATTTCTTCAAAAAGCGTCTTGGACCTAAAACAAATAATTAAATAAATAAATACACACACCAACCAGCAAAAGTTCAGACAAATGCGTTTTAACACAGGACGAGGTTAAATGTATCGCCCCGGTGGATTTGATCTGTTTTATTTCGAAAAACTGACGCTGTGCAAATGTAGGTCAAAAATCCTGCGATAGCAAAAACAAACCACGCAATTGGCGAGTGAAGCTCTGTTACCCTCCAGGGACTAGTCGGAGCCCAACAAAGGATAACAAACCATCACCTACTATATATAAGCTTACCTTTCAAAGTGTTGATTGTTCTCAGTGTTTGAAATTCGTGTTTTGAGGTCCTCAGTGTCGTTCAAAACACAGAATCTACTCTCCATTCCTCTCCGTATTTCCTCATTTCTCACGTCGGACCTCAAAGCCAGAAATATAAGTTGTGGTATTTTTCTCGCACCTTCTAGTAAACGAAGACACCTTACTGTGAATCGAAAATTGTAGTAGACGTCAAGTCTGACCTATATAAACAGTGCTGTTAGCTTTGTAACGATATTAATCTAAGCTCTGTGTATATACAGTGCTGCCCTCTCCTGATTCTCCACGTTATTACACCCCAATTTTGCACAGCCCCCGCCCCCGACTTTACCGTGAGCGTTGGAGCACAGCTAGAAGTGCTGTGCTCCAATTTTGCACAGCCCCCGCCCCCGACTTTACCGTGAGCGTTGGAGCACAGCTAGAAGTGCTATTGGTCAATATTTTCTAGCCGTACGTTTAAGATGATATATGATTGGCTGTCACGAGCACCGCCCATTTAGGTAGGCAGAGCAAAAATTCTACGTTGAACTACGTTGTTCTATTCCTGAAAGTTAATACGCTGATATTCCACCGTAGGGTTGGTTTGTGGACGGAGTCTGCGCTGTTACCGTCGTTTTCCGACTCACGTTGAAGAAACTTTTTGGAAGTAGTTATTACCACTTGCGAGCCACGCTCCTCTACTTATAAGTCAGTGAGCGTGCAGACCAGCTACTACCGTCACCAGAAGAGCAGAGACCATCCCAGGGAAAGATGCCAGCTCAGATCATAAGCGGTAAAGAGGTTTCAGCGTAAGTATCAAACATTACCTTTACGAAAGCATAGGTAGCATGTGAATGTAATCAACGTTGTGAAACATGTGACTGGCTAAAGAAGCTAACTAGCAAAGTTACACTAACTTAACAGCTGGTGATGTCTGATCTTACTCAAACGCTGTGCATCCTCTGAGGATTTTAAGTGCAATATTATATATATGAAGTAAGCAGTCTGACGCCGTGAAGTGATTTCATAACTTAGTATAATCAACAGTTTTACTGTTAAATCAGTCGCATCGGGCTGCAGAGACTGTTTACAGTGCATATATGCGTTGACTCTAAATTCAGCGGAAATCTGAGTGATTCACTTTCTTAACTGGTTAGTTTTGGTCATTCATAACTTCTGAATGCATCATTGCAAATCCTGGGGTGTTATGTAAGAAGCTGTGGCGTTGTGCTCTGATCTTTGTCCTATTGGTTCACTGACCTAATTTGAAGAGGAAAAATACAATTTATACAGTCAGATATTCCAGGCAAACCCTTTTTTTTTTTTTTAAATTATTATAATTTTTTTAAATCAAATAACTTTGACCAGATCCAAGTAATGAGAATGAGTGGAAAAATGGCAAAAAGGCAAAATCTTTCTAACAGTAAGACAAAAGACATCTAGTTGCATGTGCCTGTCACAAGATATAGCAGCCTGTATCTTGTTAAGACCGCCTCACAGTAGTTATTAGTCGATTATGTTATGCAATACAAAGAGGCCATGCAGCCACAGAGCCGCTCTCCCCATGGGTCATCTTTATTCATTATCTCCAAAGTTTGACAGAAGCTGACATGCTTGACTGCACACTGTGTGAATGACCTGTGTTTGTAGGAATATGAGCCCTGGTTGTTTGATGAGGAAAACTTGTACCAGTCACTGTTGAGATAAAGATCTGTTATGGTACAATACTCAGTGTTGTGATTGCCTTTTCTAATTACTGGAAAGATCCCCAGGGTCACTCTGCTGGTAGATAAATAAAAAGCAAACAAGGTCATATCCAATATACTGTACCTAAATAACATTTAATTACCCTGTTTTATATACATATTGTATATAATTTGTGCTATATGTTTGAAAAACATCTTCTGCACACATTATCGCATCTTGAAATAAAAAGGGGGGGGGGGGGGGGCATGCGGGTGTACATAAATCTTAAGGTTAATGAGTTTCTCTTGAGACTAAGTTTAGTTGAACTGTGTCTCAAATCAGTGCCAAAATGTATTTCATCACCACTCCTATTACAGCTCACATGAGGACTCAGGATTTTGGGTTTAGACACACATGACACGTTCTAAACAATGACCACAAAGTTCAGGTAACGCAATCACGGTTTTCTCACTTGTCTTTGATTGGTTCAGCTGACTGTATTCAACCTTTATCTTTAAGTTCCGGCTTATCTCTTCTCTGCGCAAAAAATAGTGCCATGTTTTCTAGTCTCCAGAACATTAAATCAATAAAGATAAAATGAAGACAACAACCGAAGATAAGCGTGCTTTTCTGAGTGATTGTCCGGAATGATAGTTTGAGTTTGGAAAATGATTCACAATGAGATCATCAGATGGCATTGATCTGGTGCATAAATCTGTCACTGTTTTAATTAAACGGTACAGACTGGGTCACATGATACTGCTAACTCTTTTGTCTGTTATTGCACACATTAAATTGGCTGTATTTTGTTTTCTCAGGCAGGTGAGGGAGCGTCTGAAGAAGGATGTTGAGCAGATGAAACTTAAGAATCCCAACTTCAGGCCTGGTCTAGTGGTTTTACAGGTAAGTTTATGATGGAATTCTTTGTGGTTGAAGGCTAAAAGCCTTTTTTTCCCTAAAAACATTTCTACACATGCTTTCATTTGGCCTTTCGTTAGAGAGAGCACCTGGCAGTATCTGAGTGCCACTGCACTGATGTTGTGTGTGCACACGTGGATTCAGACATTTATGCTGGTGCTTTGTCTGCGTGACATAGTTCCTGTTCTGTCATAGAAATATGCAGGGGGATAAGCAGTATGTGTCTTTCAGGTTGGAGACCGCGATGATTCAAATCTGTACATCAGCATGAAGCTCAAAGCAGCAGCAGAGGTAAAGAAAATAATTTTTGATACTCAAGGGATTTGTGTACAGTGTGTGTACTCTGCATATTGTTTCAATGAGCCACAGCTCGAGGCCTAAGCTGCATTTTTGTGTGCAGATTGGAATAAATGCAATGCATATGAGACTTCCCGCGACTGCAACAGAGGAGGAGGTGAGTTAGAATCATTACTGGAGGCTTGTTTATTTAGTTGTTGGGTTGCACACACCTGCACAGCAACTCCAGGATTAGACTATTTATGGACACCTGGGGGAGTAGTTGTTCCTGCCATACTATTTCCTAGTGTGCCAATAGGAAGCATGCATAGGTCACATGGTTTCTTGAAGCAAAAACAGATTGTCTAAAGAATCGCATAGATTTTTTTGTTGTGTTCAAGTCTTTGAGTGCTTAAAACCCACAATAATTGACAGATTTTCAGCACAGAAAGATATGGGTGGAATTTGAGCTTACAGGATTTTCTTGCTTTAGCAATACAGGGGCTGTGTGGGGATGCAGTACATGACAAGCCTGAAAGCAGTAAAGTGTTTTAAGGCTTCCTACCTGCTTTCAGATTCTTCACAGTATCACAGAGGTGAACGAGAACTCTTCTGTCCACGGCCTCATCGTTCAGCTGCCTTTAGATTCAGTCCATGAAATCGACACAGAGAAGGTCACGAACGCCGTGGCCCCAGAGAAGGACGTAGATGGGTAAGAGCAGCAACACAAAAAAGTGCTCATTCCACAGTTACAGCAAGTCCTTTTTTTTAGTTTACAGAAAAAAAATGACTGTTTTGCTCATAAACAGTAATTACATTTTCCAACAAACAGATGCATTGTAATAAACTTAGAATTAAGCCATTAAAAATACATTAAAGCGATTGGTTGTCCCACCATCATGAATACAGTGGCTGAGATGGTCAATGTGGTTCTGTCTAATTGCGTCTTACGTATGCGGTTATAGGCTACACACGAACTACATGAAAAGCGGAGGAGAGGGAACTTGTAGATGTTCATGTGCCATGGAGGCAAATTTTTATTTCTGTACCTTCAGACCCAAGATATGAAGTATCAATACCTATTTTATATGATCTGCAAACAAAACACCAAACAAAACAGAAAGCTGCAAGACAAACCCTTTGGATAAAATGTCATCCTCTTCTTATTCACCTCACGCCTCATCTCCTGA
The DNA here is from genome assembly GCF_036321145.2 of Pelmatolapia mariae. NCBI lineage: Eukaryota > Metazoa > Chordata > Actinopteri > Cichliformes > Cichlidae > Pelmatolapia > Pelmatolapia mariae. The sequence continues at coordinate 47,434,447 of NC_086241.1, forward strand.
GCAGATGTCAGGCCTGTAAAACATCCAGAAGTTTATAAAATTCTTATTTATTCCTGATAGTGTTAGAAATACTTATTCTCAGCAGATTAGACATTCCTGTCTCCAGACAGTTGACAACGAGCCGGCTAAGCAAAAACAGCTAGGTACAAGCGAACATTATGCCAACTAAGCTAGGTTTGATTATCTTAAAAAATCCACTTTCCCTCTGGTAAACAGTGTGACTATGTTCTCACATCGTATGATAGTTTGAATTAGAGCAGGGCGATATGACCAAAAATATTTATCACGATATACATTTGAAAATTTGCAATAACGATATAACTGACGATATAATCGACACTAGACAAAATACTTTACAACTCCACAACTTTATTCGTGCAAAAAAACTAAAAAAAATCAACGTATTTTCACTTAAGCAAGCAGCTGTTTTGTATGTGCATTAACGTTATATAAAAATTTAACAGTGCAATTTAACCAAATTAACCAAAAGGCATTTCCAGTGGAAATTGGCCGACATATCCTCAGCATAACCATGTCTAATATCCACAAAACTTAAAAAGAGGTTCTACACACACACAATACGGTAATATTATGTTGAAGCACAGTACGTATCACTCCGCGAGGCTCTGCCTACGGTAGCCGTAATGCTCCAGCAATCCATCGAGCGGTGCGGGTTCGTAGCTTAGCAAAGTCGTACTAAAACATTTGACAGATTTTCCAGCACCATGTACCACATAAAATCGTTTTGAGGTCAGTAAACAAAACCAGAATTCATACATAAGGCACACAGGATTATAAGGGGCACTGTCGATTTTTCAGAAAAATCAAAGGATTGATTTTAAGTGTGCCGTATTTTCCAAAAAACACGGTAATAACGACAGCCTGCTAGCATGCGCTACCAAAAATAGTGCTTTGTTGTGTATCTGACGGACGAAAGCCAAACCAGTTCCACACCACTGAAGTTGCAGCATTTTTACAAACCAATTCTGGTCCATCTTTTTCATTCAACGATCCACTTTCGCCCTTCTCATTCTCGTCGCTACCGTGCCTTTTTCGCCATGTGCGTATGAAAACAAAAGCAATGCGCATGCGCGTTTTACCCATATTCTATCGCGATATTTAATTTTCTCATCGTTGCCCAACATTATACCGGTATTAACGTGAACGGTATGATATGGCCCAGCCCTAGTTTGAATGCAACAATGTTCAGTCTTCAAAGAAAGTTTCACTAACAGCAGCAAACAGCAGTGTTGCAACCCCAACAGCTCGCCTCACTGAGCTTCATTGACTCATATCGAACTCCTTTCACAAAGTTTTACAGCCTCTTCTTGACTAAATGGCACATATTTAGAGCTGAGGTAAACCGCAAACTAACAACTTGCTGCAGAGGAAAAGTTTGTCCACAGTTGTTTGTCCTACAGTGGCCACCGTAGCTATAGTATACACTGTAGTATAGTGGTGATATTTTACACACTGTACCTTTAAAAAGCTTTTAGATTGATGGCTATCTTCAGGTTACAGTGATTTGTACATTCTTGTGTGTTTACAGACTGACCAGCATAAATGCGGGGAAGCTGTCCCGTGGGGATCTGGGCAACTGCCTCATCCCCTGCACGCCAAATGGCTGCATGGAGTTAATCAAACAGACGGGTAAACAAAATCTCTAATAACCCTGAAAAAACTGCAGTCAGTTAGAATGATGTTATAATGTGTAAATATATCAAAAGTAACAACAATCTGTTTATGACCTGAGTGAATTCACAGACTGTGCGCTTCTCTACAGGCGTTTCTGTGGCAGGGAAGAGAGCGGTCGTGATTGGGCGCAGTAAGATTGTGGGCGCACCAATGCACGATTTGCTGCTGTGGAATCACGCCACCGTCACCACCTGCCACTCTAAAACCGCCGATCTTGCCGCAGAGGTAACACAGAGAAACACAAGTGTCATTAGGCTTTTTCGAGACACACAGAGGTATAAACGGCTGCACAGTATGCAGATAAAGAGCAACTGTTTAAAGTCCATGTCTGATTCTAAAAATACATCAGCAGCCAATTCTTAATACTGACGTAGAGATCTGTAGTTCCTATGATGTCATAAACTGTTAAGTTAGAATAATTGGGGCAGTTAACAGACTAAAATATTTAATTAGGCTCCTCATATAACAAGTTGTGAAAAGGTTTAATTTGCCAGCTAAGATCAAATGAGAACGTCAGTATTAAGAATTGGCTGCTGATGTATTTTTAGAATCAGACATGGACTTTAAACAGTTGCTCTTTGTCTGCATACTGTGCATCTCTTTATACCTCTGTGTGTCTCGAAAAAGCCTAATGACACTTATTGCATCATTGCCTAAAATCCAGTTTCTTCATTCATAAACATTCATCGTTTATCCCTCCCTGTTTCTATCTAGGTGGGTAGAGCAGACATCCTGGTTGTTGGTATCGGAAAAGCAGAGATGGTAAAAGGAGAGTGGATCAAGGAGGGAGCAGTGGTCATTGACTGTGGCATCAACCACGTTATAGGTATTAATGCGATCATGGTGCTTTGTAGTTCCCTTTTGAGATAATCAGCAGAGGCATGGGTCAACTGGAGTCTCTCTTTCAGATGAGACTAAATCCAGCGGAAAGCGTGTTGTGGGTGACGTCCATTTTCAGTCAGCCAAAGAACAGGCCGGCTTCATCACCCCTGTGCCTGGTGGAGTGGGACCTATGACTGTGGCCATGCTGATGGCGGTAAGAGCCGTTCAGACACCTGAGAGTTGATCAAGTTTAATTAAGAGTTTGATTTTTTTTTTTTATTACAAACTTTTCTTTCTTTCGTTTTCTTATCACGTTTACTTGTTTAGAACACCGTGCTGAGTGCAAAGCGCTTCCTGGAGAGCCATCAAGCAGGAAAGTGGAACATTTCTTACACCGCGCTCAATCTCCGAAAGCCGGTGCCAAGGTTTGCCTCCTTATCATAATCATAACCATGCTGTTCATTAACTTGATGGAGAAGCCCAATCCTTGCTGTCTTACTAAAGAAGCTAATTTTCTTTTTCCCTTTTTGTTATCCAACAGTGACATAGTGATTTCTCGCTCCTGCGCAGCCAAGTCCATTGACAGTCTGGCCAGAGAAGTGGGCTTACTTTCTGATGAAGTAGAGCTCTATGGCAAGACTAAGGCAAAGGTCCAGCTGACTATCATCAAGCGCCTTCAGTCCCGGCCAGATGGAAAATATGTAGTGGTCACTGGGTATGTTAAATAAAAGTCTACAGTCTGTAGACTGTAGACAAAATCTTATTTCAAGATACTGAAGTTCTCAGTTTATGGAAGTAGAAGTTATTCAAATTGGCAGACTGTTTACATCTGTAGTTCAAAAATCCCCAAGTTAACTAAAGCTATCAGCAGAATGTTAAGAGAGAAACACTTTCTTAACATTTCTCAACACAGATTTTTTCGGACAACAAGCCATAATTTGTTGTCCAAAAAATCTGTTTAAGAGAGATCCGCTCAAGTTGAACTCAACTCAGGCTGGGTTTAATGTTTATGTAATACCATTTCATGCCACAAGATGGCGCAGTGAGCCAGTATAACCCTAATTTAACTACACATGCCAGTTAAGCCACCTTTGTATTTGCAATGGTGGTCTGCAGAATCCACTCATAAAATTCTCTTATGGTGATGAAAGTTTTTGTTATATTTTTGCAAATGTAAACAAAACCCCAACCAACCAAAACAACAACAACAACAAAAAAACGCTTAAAGTGACTGAGATAAAGTTATTTGTCAAAGAGAACACTATGTTTTGCCTTTGAGGGCTTTGGGCATACATGTTGACGGTTTTTTGTGTTTGCAGCATTACTCCCACGCCTCTGGGTGAAGGTAAGAGCACCACAACCATCGGTCTGGCACAAGCCATGGGTGCTCACATGAAGCTCAATGTGTTTGCTTGTGTCCGACAGCCTTCTCAGGGACCCACATTCGGTATTAAAGGTGAGTTTTGAAAGAGTGTAAACTTAGGAGATGTTGCCCATGTTTACTACAGGGACATATTCATGTATGTTTTATTTATTTATTTTTCCTTTTGTTTGCAGGCGGTGCTGCAGGAGGTGGATATTCTCAAGTTATTCCAATGGAAGAGGTACAGCATCGCTTTTCCGACACTGTGCTGTTTTTTCTTCTTCTAACAGTTCAAAGAAAGCAAAACATTTAATTGATTATTTTGATTTTTCAGTTTAATCTCCATCTCACCGGTGACATTCATGCCATCACAGCTGCCAACAACTTGGTGGCTGCTGCTGTCGATGCCCGCATATTCCATGAAGCAACACAATCTGATAAGGTGGGTTCTCATTTCTGTCATTGGTGTATAAAAAGTACACTTCCTCTAACTTATCTAATGAGTCACCACTATAATCCATCTCTGCCTGTGAATATCTAGGCTCTGTATAACCGTTTGGTGCCACTCAGTGGAGGAGAGAGGACGTTCTCCCCGATCCAGATCAACAGACTCAAAGTAAATGATCAAGTTGCAGCACGTGTAAGCTTTGATTTAGATGTGCACAGGTCATTTCTGACACCGAGGTTTTCTTCTTTGGTTTAGAAACTGGGAATACAGAAGACGGAGCCCTCTGCTCTCACTGAGGAGGAGATCAACCGCTTCGCCCGCCTGGACATCGACCCAAGCTCTGTTACCTGGCAGAGAGGTATGAGCAGCACAGAGGTCTCCTCCTCAGCAGGTCTGCTGTGAGTGTATTGTGTGTCTTATACAAATACTTATGTCCTTCTGTTTCACTTCAGTGCTGGATACCAATGATCGATTCCTGAGGAAGATCACTATCGGCCAGTCACCCACTGAAAAGGGATACACAAGAGAGGTAAAGTTGATTATTCTCTAAAGGTGGCAAATTTCTTTCATGGTATCATAAAGCATCATAAAATATACATAAAGCAGTTGAACCTTTGAGGGAAAGTTGGTTTAATAAACTTAGTTTTAGTGCTGCTTTGCATGACTGGACTGTTGTGTCCTTCAGGCGCAGTTTGACATCACTGTGGCCAGCGAAATCATGGCGGTGCTCGCCCTCACCAGCAGCCTGGAGGACATGCGGCAGCGCCTGGCTAAGATGGTCGTAGCCACCAGTCGGAAGGGAGATCCCATCACCACCGAAGATCTGGTGAGTGCTGTAAACCCTCCGCTGTGACATGACGTCGTGCAGCGTAAGTGCTGTGATAATGATACTGATGAAAGTGATGGATTTCTCTCTATAGGGCGTGAGTGGCGCTCTGACTGTGCTGATGAAAGATGCCATCAAGCCAAACCTGATGCAGACGTTGGAGGTAGGTGAAACACGGTGCCCATGCTAATCCATGCAGCTCCTATGCAGCATGACGACGTTAAAAGCATTTCTCTGTAGTTCAGGTCGTTTGATATTGTTGTTTATCAAACTGCTGGGTTTTTTTAAACTTGCATTTAATAGTTTTGTAATAATTCACGTGAGTAATTTGAATCCACAGGGGACTCCTGTGTTTGTTCATGCTGGCCCCTTTGCCAACATTGCCCACGGAAACTCATCAATCCTGGCTGATAAAATTGCTTTGAAGTTGGTTGGACCTGAGGGCTTTGTAGGTAAGCTGATAAATAGAATCAGTTTTAGCTTTTTTTTTTTAACAGGGTTAGCTTATATTGTAGATGTTAATTGTAAAAGTGATGGAGTCAATGTAATGTCAGTGAATAATAGTAGTCCGTAGTACTGACGGCTTGGATTCTGATATATTTTCCTTCTTGTGTCAATCATTTGCAATAGTGACAGAAGCTGGATTCGGTGCTGACATCGGCATGGAGAAGTTCTTCAACATCAAGTGCCGCTACTCGGGCCTGAGGCCTCATGTTGTGGTGTTGGTGGCGACCATCCGAGCTCTAAAGATGCATGGAGGAGGACCAACAGTAAGTTTCCCCCTGGCCCTGGTGCCACTCCTCAGTTCATTCACTCTGTGAGATGAGCTGTGTTAGCTCAATTCCCCCTCAATTGCGTTTGGCTGATCCCCGTAAATAGAAGATTTCAGCAGAACATGGGCGGGTGTTCATTGCCAGAGTTATGCCCGAGAATACCAAGTGAGAGAGAGAGAGAGCCCCTCTCTTTGAGATCTTATAGAGCAAAGAGTTGAAACGGGGCTTTTAGCACAGTGCGAATTGGGAGCTGTTGGCTAATAGACGATTACTTGTGCACAAAATGGGGCACGTTCAATATGAGAATCCACTACTGTAACAATGTGTGTATGATAAGATCAAGCCTTTAAACCCACTTTAAACAACTTTATTTTAAAAGGAAAAAACCCCCCACCAGAGCAATTTTAAATGTTGTTCACAATTTTCCATTTCCGGAAGACAATTTCAGCACAATTGTCCACAAAATTATGTTTAATCTTTAAATTAAGCATCTTAGTAATCATTAAGAATAAATCACATGGAGGATTACAATAGTCACTGCTGATTACAATTTGAGGATTTATTGAATTAACTAAAACATTTCACATTTCTCTTGTCTCTTTTGTTTAGGTCACTGCTGGGATGCCACTGCCTAAGGAATATGTGGAAGAGGTAATGGAAAAGAATGTGCCGAAACAGTGATAATATTCTTATAAGGTGCTTTTGATAACATTGTTTATTTATTAGTTTGTGCAGAATGCTTGAGCCACATCTGCCTACTTTGTTAATCAGATATGATGCAAGCTTTTCAACCTTTAAAGCTTTGCGTAACTTTTTATCGAATGTGTTTGTGTACCTCTATGTAGAACTTTAATCTGCTAGAGAAGGGCTGCAACAACATGAGGAAGCAGATCGAAAATGCAAAGCACTTTGGTGTGCCTGTTGTGGTAGCAGTGAATGCTTTCAAGTAAGTGATGGATGGTAATTAAAAAAAAGAATAATAGAATAACGTATATAAGGATGTGCACATATGTGGAAAGCATGTTTTTTATTTTGCTCATTCATTTGTTGTGCAGGACAGACACAGAGGCTGAGCTGGACTTGGTGTGCACCTTGGCTAAATCTGCCGGAGCATTCGATGCCATGCGATGCTCTCACTGGGCCGAGGGTGGCGCTGGTGCTGTGGCACTTGGCGAGGCCATCCAGAAGGCCTCTACCGCCCCCAGCAACTTCAAGTTCCTGTATGATTTGGACGTAAGGGCTCTGAACTTAATTTTCACCAGTCACTCTTTTAAAACAACACATGATCTGCTTATTTATGACTTAAAATATCTATCTTTGATTCCACTTTAGCTTCCTATTGCTGATAAGATTCGAATAATTGCTCAGAAGATCTATGGAGCAGATGATATTGAGCTTCTGCCTGAGGCCCAACACAAGGTGGCGCTCTACACCAAGCAGGTGAACATCCCTCAGCTGTTGTTTCCTGTCCTGTCAAGCCTGTTTGTTGGCTTCTGCTGTCAGTTGAGATCATCATGATAAACAGAGCAGAGGGAATAAACCTTTGTAAAGATCCTTCTTTTTTTGCCTCCTTCAGGGGTTCGCGAATCTACCAATTTGCATGGCAAAGACCCACCTGTCACTGTCACATGAAGCAGAAAAGAAAGGTGTGCCCAAAGGATTCATCCTGCCAATCAGAGACATCAGAGCCAGTGTGGGCGCTGGCTTTCTGTTCCCGTTGGTTGGCACAGTAAGCTCTAATTCCTTTCCCTTCTTTCTGTACCCCAAAAAGTTGATTCTGTTCATCTGGACGTTTTCAGTTGCAGAGTCCTGGCCTGACGAGTTAGCTCTTCTGTGTTGTGCCATCCTCTTAGCCAGAGGTTGTTTGGTTTCCCCGATGTATAAATCCTGGCACAGTGTACACTACATTACTCTGTTTGTGCCGGGGTACCTGATCCTTGGGGTGGATTCATTTTTTGTGCAGCGTGTTTTGGCGTTTAAAAGCCACAGAGGCACTGGGTTTAGAGAAAATGCATCTCAACTGTTCTGATACTCCTGACACATATGGGATCACTAAGGGTTTTTACTTAGGCAACAGTTGTCCTTCTCTTCTAGATCTGCTGGAGCTTTCTTTAGGTGCCTACCTAGCTTTGACAAATGTCCAGCTGGGATAACCAAATTTACTCCAGTGGAAATGACCTCACAACCCACTGTTCGTCAGTGGTGCTAGTTACAGTCATTATGCAAATGCACTGTTTATAAAGTTGGGGAAACCTGCAGTCAGGTCAGACTGAAGAAGTCACTTGGATGAGCGACGTAATTTTCTCTCCCACTATAAACGCCACATCCAGACGAACAGAATCAACTTTTTGGGATTTACTTATCTGGACGATTGAGCATGCATTGAGACTTCCTTTCTGTAGTTTCATCCCACATTTAGATGTTGGTGTGACTCTTTAACCGGATCTAGACGAAGCCTTTTCTACACCCACATGTTTTATTATTAGCTGCATCATGGAAATAACTAACAAAATAATAACAACTAACAAAAACACTGTTAGCCTCCTTGTGGAAATGGTAAAAAGAAGAAGCATTAAAAGCTCAACTGGGATTAATTTGACATAATTCAGCAGATTGAACCGAGATACTCAGATGCATATTTTGAAAAGCTGGATGTACCATCCCTTGCATTTCAAGTAGAAAATGTTTGTGTGTGTTTACAACATGCGTGCATTCACAGTGTTGTAGTAAACCAGTGCAACCTGTATTCCTGCTGCATACGGTTCATTTATACGGATAGTTTCTCACAGTTTTTTTGCTGTGAAGTAGGAAACCCATCTCAAAAAGTAATAAGAAAATGCAATTTTATGCAGATTTCAAAAACACTTTGGTTCTGAAAAAAGAAGTGCAATATCAGCACAAAATAATGTTTATATTCAATAACTAAAAAAGTTGTAAAATGGACCCTTTTATACTTAAAGCTTAACATAAATAGACATCCAGAGTGGAAAGCAGTGCAAATAAATGCAAACACGGCTTCATGACACCTATCTTTTGTCAAGATGGATGTCAGTGTTTTTATCACATTTAAGCTGAGACTGAATTTTGTGTCATTTATATACAACACTTAACACAAGTATTAAAAAAAGGTGTTTTTTTTTTTTAAGTTTATGTTTTTTTTGAACCACGGAACTGTTTAGAGTGCAACACAGTTTTTTTTTTTTTCCAAAGTTAAACTTGAGTCTATCCATTGTACAGTCAGACTGAACAATGACAACGCATAGACGTCCGAGCTCCATATATCTGTTGTTAACCTTAATGTAGGGATGCTTTACAAACATTCAGAGATGAACTTACACACTTAATTCACTTCTCTGGGATAGCTTGCTCGGAGATGAAATGCTGGTTTGGCAGCATGTAGCGAGGCTCCTGATGCTTTCAGTGTAAAGTAACTCCAGACTGCCGACAGGTCTCGCACACAACAACCGCTCTATCACGTGACGCATACTGCTTCGACTTGCTAAGGTCACTACCTGGGTTGCGCCATGTAGCAAGTTTTGCAAGATGCTTTTGTAATAATTAATGGATCGGGTTACATTTTCTATTTCCCCCCGATATCCGATCCAGTAATTTAAGTCCGGATCAAAAACACAACAAAAAATGTGAACTGCGAACGATATAAACACCTTTGTTTGGTAACTGACTTCAGTCGTTTAACCAGGTCATCATTGATCACACTGATCGACAAAAAAATGTTTTGTTTATTACTGGGACATTCAGACAAGCTCTTGGTCTAGTTTCTTACTCTGATTTCAGATCTGCAATCGTATTCAAACTTATGTGTCACTGACGTTTCTAGCCAGTCAATCTAGTTGTCCTTGGATACCTGGAACATCATAACTAAAAAGAAAATGGGGCATGCTACACTAAAATTGTTTTCAGATTTGGAGTTGGCAAGTAAAAGTTGTTGAAGTGCAGGTTTTTAAAAAAAAAAAAAAAAAAAAAATCAAATCAGAAAAAACTAAAACTCCATTCTTTCTCTTTTGGTTTATCCTAGATGCCCACCATCCCTGGCCTCCCCACTCGGCCTTGTTTCTATGACATCGACCTGGACCCCGAGACCGAACAGGTCAATGGACTCTTCTAAGAGACAAAAAAAAAAGGTCCTCACACCCTTTGATGGTACGAAACATAGTTAAGACATAAAGCCATGCAGCAGAGTGCATCATCAACAGATCACAACTGTTTCATTCTTAATGTGTAGACATTTCCCATCAGTCCTCTGAGCGCCAAAGAAATGTGAAGAAGAACCAACTGGAAGCACCTCAAACTCGTCTGCTGTTTTTGTTGTTTCTCATATTGATACTGACGTCTGTAAAGCTGCTAATGATAGATCAGGACAGTCTTTCTCCCTGCTATCAGGCACATGTTGTTCCGTTATATTGCTGGCTGAACATACACATTTCACATCTCAGATTGCCCAGGCTGTATTTACTAACTGTGTATATTTTGTGAGCACCACACCAGAGGCATTTCCTTCAGTTCAGTCTTTAACAAGCTGTGCCCTTCAGATAAAGGTTTTATTACATAAGTAAGTCTTAACAAGAAATTCTGCCTTAAAACAAAATTATAATTTTTTTTAATCCCATCTAATTGCATTTATAATGTCTCCTTTCTCTGTCTTTGTTTTAATTGACACTCTGTAACAATTTTCGAAAAGTCGCCATCATTGCTGTGAAGCTCAATGGCCATGTCATTGTAAAATCAGTGATTTCCTCATATCTGTGAAATAAAGGCTTTTTAAAACAAAGCTGCATGTTCATTTTTTTCAGAGTTTAGTTATTTTCTGCGTTAAACACGCAGATCCTGAGGAGCATAGTGTACAGAAGTTGCCAACTTTCTGCAGAGTCAATTGTTACAGACCTCCAAACTTCATGTAGCCTAAAGATTAGCGCAACAACAATGTGTAGAGAGCTTCATGGAATGGGTTTCCATGGCCAAGCAGCTGCATTCAAGTACAAAGCAAAGCAGTCATCATCATCAGAATTTTATGCTCCCAACTTTGTGGGAACAGTTTGTAAAACCAAAAACAACAAAGCTATCAGAACCAACCCAAATCATGAGCCCTCCACCACCGTGCTGATATGCTGTATTTGGTTTCTGCCAACTACAAGTTTTCCATAATGACCAAACTTTCTTGTCTTTCTTAAGGACATTATTGCAACACTCTTCTGCCTTGTTAAGGTACATCTTTGCAAAGTGCTGCCATGATTTTTAATTTTTTTTTAATAGAATAGACATTCTCCAGGCTACCCTTCCAAATAACCAGTACGTACTGTTATGACCGTATGAGACCTGCGGATTTGAGATGTAGCTCTTGGGTTCCCTGAGTCTGACGTTGGGCTGAATTTGTTAGCAGATCCACTCCTGGGAACATTGTAGCACTGAGCTAACACACACCTGAATTCTCTAGACCAGCAAACTGGGAAAACGTCTGCCTTTATAGAGTATTATCACAGTTACAGATAATCACTTAATCAGTTTGATTAGCAGCTCTTGGCTACTACTTCCCCTCTTTATTCCTAGGGAAGCAGTAAGGGTGCACTTAATATTTTAAAGGACTGCACAGAATACTGTGAAAACTTTGTATTTCTTCAATATTCCAGTTTAAAGTCATGTAAATGAATTGGAGGTAAAGTCAGTGTTCCAGGAGGATATTGGAGAAATTTTTGAGACTGCAGAGGAACATGTTGTAGCTAATAACAGCAAAACCCATGCCAAGAAAGTGTGGTAAGAGACTGCTAAGAGATTAGGAATAAAGAGCAGAAAAACAAGTGAAGATGTTAATCAGCCCTAGATGAATAATAATAAGGGCGGTCGTGGTTCAAAGAGTTGGCAGTTCATCTTGTAACCGGAAGGTTGCCGGTTCGAGCCCCGGCTCGGACAGTTTCGGTCGTTGTGTCCTTGGGCAAGACACTTCACCTACCGCCTACTGGTGATGGCCAGAGGGACCGATGGCGCGATATGGCAGCCTCGCTTCTGTCAGTCTGCCCCAGGGCAGCTGTGGCTACAACTGTAGCTTGCCTCCACCAGTGTGTGAATGTGAGAGTGAATGAATAGTGGAATTGTAAAGCGCTTTGAGGGCCCCGAAAAGCGCTATATAAATGCAATCCATTATTATTATAGATATAAAAAGCGAGACAGGATCTTAAGAGAATTTATTTGGATGATGTCAGATAATCTCATTCCCCAGAGAACTACTGCCATGCTAAGAATAGCACAATGAGTTAGAAAATGTCAACTATTATACACAAACAATGAAGCATAGTAGCGGGAACTGCGTCATTCAACATGTGACTCATTGCAGTACTGCAGATAATAACACAGCCATGAATGGGAAGCAAAATTTTATTTCACGCAGGAGACATTGTCGCTAACGATGTCGCTGCTCTGGATAATTTATTCATAGATGTCTCTAATGGAGGTTTTTGAGCACAAATGGTAGACTATAAAAAATGGACGAACACAGCTTTGTGCTGTCCATGTTGATTTCAATGTCATTAATTTACTGTGACGTTTCTTGCAGCGACTCTTTGATGCACTTTCCACAAGGATTGACAGGTTTTGCAATACTTTTGAGGTAATCAGGGAACCACACTGTGAGTAAAAAAGCAGCACACAACTGTTGCAATCATTCACTTCCAGAATGCTTAGCAAAATATTGCCTCTTATGATGTTTTTCTTTCTTTTTTTAATTTTACTTTCAGGACACTTTGGGACAGATTAAAATGATCAGTTCTAGCACTTGGGCCACATTTTGTCCATAATTCTTTAAAGCAATGCTAAGACTTAAAGTAAAACCAAAACCAAATGGGCTGCTGCAGTAGGTTTTACATGTTGCGCATTCAGAGAGGCTCTTCTGTATACAGTGCTTCAGTTGAAACGAGTGTCTTCTGATTTGCTGTTGTCTTGAAGCTTGAAGAAGTCATTTTCAACTTTTGATCACTCATTATTTATTCTGTATTTGGACTATTCTCTGATACACATTGTGTAACACTCTGTGTCACATTCAAAATCACTTAAATCACATCTTGATCCTCAGCTTAAATGTAAGCACTTCATTGGAGCAAGTTTAAATGCCTCGATGCATCAAGTTGCTGCGATGTGAAAAGCAGTTGAACATGTGTACCTTGTGGAAAAACAAAATACCTTATTAATGGTTGTTTGTTGAAATATTTCTTGGCCAGGAAACATGGAATTACACTATTAGATCATGTTAATGACTAAAATATGAAACTTTTAAATCAGATCAGGAACCACTGAAGACACCCATGCAAATTAAAGTTGTACTCTAGTGGCATACATAACCTTATACAGCACGATTATTTATATTAGACTTACATTTTTAGTGCTTGGCTAACCTAAAATGTGTCCACACACGAGAAAATTACCATGAAGATAGAACACGTTCAAGCTCCTGCTAGTCAAGCCCGTTTGGCCTCTATAATTAGCATCTTCCTTAGGATAAATAAGCATGTTGTCATTACCTATACATCTTATTTGTTTAATGATTCATACAGCATGTTCTTTTGTTATGGCAACAATCTAATGTATGTAGATGTTTCTGAACTGCTTCCTTCCATTGAATATTATATATGTAACACTTGCAGTAGCTTGCAAATGACTTGATATGATTATTGCCATTTTTAGTTTTTGTTTTTGAGAATGACTAATTGTTATCAAAGCCCGTTGATTTATCAGCAAACACTATTGAATTTCAGAAAGGATCCAACACATCTGTTGTAGTTGTAATTGTAATACTTATGTGAATAAACAAGACAGTCTTCTTTCTGTATTAGTTTATTAGAGATATATTTGTCATTTTGCAGTCATCAGATAATGCTGATTCAGTGAATTCTTCATAATTTATTTAGGACCATGCCCATGTCCGCCTCCTTTTCCATGTCCATGTTCGCCTCCTTTTCCATGCCCATGTCCATGTTCACCTCCTTTTCCATGCCCATGTCCATGTTCACCTCCTTTTCCATGCCCATGTCCATGTTCACCTCCTTTTCCATGCCCATGTCCATGTTCACCTCCTTTTCCATGCTTTTTCCCTTTCCCCTGTAAACAACCGTTAGAAAATTAAGTGATTAAAAACGTATTGTAACTCAGATGGCAGCAAACTTTCAATTTCAAAAGGTTGCTGAAGTTGTACCTTTCCTTTTCCTTCTCCCTGTAAGTGATAAAGACAAATAAACACATGAATGCTACAGTATTACAGAATCAACAGAGCAAAACAACAGAAAGCACATGTGAAACTTTTCTTACTCCTGATCCTTCTCCCTCTGATCCTGATCCTGATCCTTCCTCCTCATGAGGACATTTCTCTTCCTTCTTCTGACAGGAGAAAATTGCATTATAAGTACATGTTTATAATGCTGTTTGTCCAAGGGGTAGAACAATCAAATGAAATAAAAGTACTTACTTCAGCTGCAGCTATAGTTGGAAACAAAAAACAAAGTAAGAAAAAAAAAATTAGATAAAGAGAAACCAAGCTTGATATGTGACTTTGCAAAAGAACAGGATAGATGACTGCAATCATAAGGCCGCAACCAAAATTGAAAGCAGCTTTCAATAACAGAATTTAACTGAATGGCAACTGCACAAATGGCACAAACAACACATGATATTTTCAGCTTAATCAGAGACTCACGGTCACTCATTTTGTCTTTTTAACAAGCGTCGTAGAAATTCTTTTCCTAAAAGAAATACAAAAGTTGAGAAAAATGAAACGCTTTTAAACGTTCTGTGTAATCATTACAAGGAGTCAACAATAAATGCAATAAGTGCTGCATACCTGATAAAGAAGGCAAAAACGTTTGTGTCTGTTGTCTGCTTTGACGCCTGTATTTAAAGGCAGAAGCAATGAAGGATGAGGGTGTGTTTATGAGGCACCCAAACCTGCTACTAATAGTTGCAGGACAGGTGAAAAGGTAACTGGCAGTTCCACCTTAAAACATGCCTTCCATGCTTGAGGGCAGGGGTGTAACGGCATGGTTGTATGAAAGGAAACTGGTCGAACGTCAGCATTATGGGACAGCTTTTGTTCTGCTGCGAAGTGGTAAAGACCCTCCATTCACAACAATTTTAAACAATTTTCTGTAATGTGTGCTGCAGAGAAAACACAATTATATATATGTTTAAACCAAATGATAAGAATCTGGGGAAACTTTAATGCCACTGACTGCTATTACAAAGATGATTAAAACAATAATTATAATATTTGAATGTGTGACTCTTAAAGTGCACGCTGCAAGTAGCAGTAATTATACAGGGTGGGCCATTTATATGGATACACCGTAATAAAATGGGAATGGTTGGTGATATTAAAGTTCTGTTTGTGGCACATTAGTATATGTGAGGGGGCAAACTTCTCAAGATGGGTGGTGACCATGGTGGCCATTTAGAAGTCAGCTATCTTGGATACAACTTACAATACAATTAGGAAGAGGGCCATGTGACACATCAAACTTATTGGTAATGTCACAAGAAAAACAATGGTGTGCAGCTTCATGTTTCCTCAAGTTTGAGGAAGTTTCCTCAAGTTTTTAAAAAAGGGCTGCCGTGTCTCTCTGCTTCGCTTAGGAGACCAAAATGAACAAAGAGCACCATACCCAGACAGCAAATGCTTTCTATTATGTGTTTATCACACGTAATAGGACACTAAGGACACAGGACACAAAGGTGATTGGTCAAAAGTTGGATCAAAGACTCAGTTCTCTTCATTTGGCTGAGATCCGGCACTTTGGCTCACTTCTTCTTCTGCAACTTTCTGGGCTCTTCTACTGGCAACACTCCCGTTACCCTGGCAACCATCCCTTGCCCTCCAGGCAGGCCTATAGAATTAAAGAAGGGGTGTATGGTGCATATCATCTCCTAACACCTGATTTATGGCCTTGGCTCCATTCCACAGAGAAGAATGCTTCTCTCTGCTCATGTCTGGCAGTAACAGAGTGAATTCAAAACTATTCTGCAATACACGGTGTGCAGTAGTAAAGGCAAAACACAAATGTGTGATGCTAATTATGAGGTATTAGACTTAAAGATAAAAATAAATCCCAACAACTCCTAGCTTGAGATCTATGTCCCCACCCTCACCTATGAGGTGTTCTGGGTATGCCCATCCTGGAGGAAACCCCGGAGCACACCAAGTACATGCTGGAGAGATCATATCTCTCAGCATGCCTGGGAAGGCCTTGAATGGATTGGGAGGACTGGGCTTCTCTGCTTAGGCTACTGCCTAATGGATGGATTGATGGTATATAAATGCTTTTTTTTCTATTTTTGCAGCTTAAGCTTGGCTGGCTTGTTTCACTTGCATTGAGAGCTCCTTCGACCGCATCCAAATAAAAGCAACACACCTAATATAAACTTGAGGCATTTTATCTGCTTAATTAATAATTACATGCAGTAATCAAGGAATTGCCCAACCTGCCAGTGAAACAGCCCTTGAGTAAATTGTTTAATTGGGTCCTTTAAAAAGAGAGTGGCACATGTTATGGAGCTGACAACTTAAATGAAAGTTGAGAGTCTACACATTATGTGTATGTCCATTATGTAACTATAATTGGAATATGTTTCAATAATCAGGTACTTGTGTCAGTGTCCAAATTACTATGCACCACACTGTATATTGGCACTATAATTCTTCTCTTTTTATGCATATTTAGGGTCTGCAGAGCTAAGTGGAGCTCTGAGAGAACAGAGATATCAGCATCTCTCAGCTTTTATGTCCTGTCATACCAGTTTTTTAGCTTCCACTGTCAGTTGAGACCATAATAATAAGACAACAATCCTGTTTTTTCCTGACAAACATGTCAAACATGTCAAAATCCCTCAGGGTTTTGACATGTTTGCATGGCAAGGGCAATTTTGTTCTCTCATGAAGAACACAACACAGGGTGTGCCGACTGATTTCATCCTGCCAATCAAACTCAGACATAAAAACAGTGTGAGTGCAAACTTGGCATGAATGGAAAGGAAAGGCTTAACCTTTCCTTTCCAATACAGTGTGGTGCATAGTAATTTGGACACTGACACAACCCACTTTGGAAACTCTTATTCATGCTTTTATCACCTCACGTCTGGACTATTGTAATTCCCTTTTAATAGGGGTCGGGCACCTTCTCACGCCTGCAGTTAGTGCAAAATGCGGCGGCACGATTTTTAACCGGTAGTAGGAAATTCGATCACATCACTCCGGTTCTGGCTTCCTTGCATTGGCTTCCCATTGAATTTAGGGTTCGTTTTAAAGTCTTTTTATTGGTTTTTAAATCTTTAAATGGTCTGGCTCCTGTCTACTTATCTGATTTGCTGAAGCCACATATTCCTCCTCGCTCGCTCCGTTCAGCTGAGCAGCTGTTGCTGTCGGTCCCTAAGTCGCGGCTGAAATGCAGAGGAGACCGAGCTTTTTCAATTGCGGCTCCGATGCTCTGGAATAACCTTCCCCTCCAAATTAGACAAGCGTCATCAGTGCAGATCTTTAAGTCCAGATTGAAAACCTATTTTTATTCCCTGGCTTTTAACTCTGTAGGAAACTGACACCTTCTTATTTATTTTATTGTATGTAATGATTTTATGGTATTTTTAATTTGGTAGTTGTTTTGATCTGTGTTGTTCAGCACTTTGGTCTGCCTCGTGTGTTCTTAAAGTGCTATACAAATAAACAATGATGATGATGATGATGATGATACACTCACATTCATGCTGTTCCTCTCTGCATTCATTTCTTAAAGACGTTAGGGTGTGACTGTTCAACTGTATCTGAATAAATGCTTGTTTTCCACACCTAGGTATTTTTCTTTTCGATTTAGAGAGCTATGACCAATAACTAAAAAAAAAATTGCAGTAACATTGGCTGCATAGGTGCCGTTCTTGATTCTTTACTGAAACCTAATTAATTTTCTGTGTGGGGAAAAGAAGTACCAGTCCAAGACTTTTAGTCTTCCTCTGTCTGAATAGTGTGTGTGGAAAGAATAGAAGACAGGTGCTGATAAAATTGACTGGAATTTGACGGCATTCTTTGCAACTGCGCAGATTGAAACAGGTAAAAAGCTTGGAGGCAAATTTTGATGAACTGAAGAACCTGTTCCTCTGTCCCCCACCTGCTCTGACATGCACAAGTCCTCCAAACTGACAAAGTAAATTTCAAACAGTGAACATGACACTGTTAGCCCTGTTGCTAAAACAGATGCCTGCACACAAGGTGACCAGTGCAACCAGTATCCACACTGTATAGGGTTCTCTGACCTTAAATAGACAGCTGATTTCATTTATGTGTATATCATCACATCATAACAAGAAAAAACTGTGACTTTTTGTCAAAGTTTCCATTATTTATACTGATAATGTCTCACCAGCACATTTGGCTAAAACAGAGTAGAAACATTTTTGCTTGGTAATTGACTGCAATCATTTAACCAACTTGTTGGTCGCTGAATTGTTGGTTTCTGGTTTCTTTTAAAAAATTTCATCTATTAAAAACATTAGCTGATGTTGAATTGAAATGTTGGCCCTGCTTTGTCACTGCCAGAGTTCCCAACAACATTCGCCCTGCTTCCGCTCCTCCGGAGCTCCACACACCGTCTGGTTCCGATCTGTCAGAGGTCTCCACACCATCTCAGTTTTTTCTCCACCGCTCACTCTCCAACCTCTCGCTCTGTCTATTCATTACCTGCGTCGCCGCCAGCATCTGGCCCCCGAACAAAGACTCTCTTTTTTTTTAAAGTTAGCTGATGGTGAAATAATACCAGAAGTCCTACAGCATGCTAATGATGAAACTGAGTTGAATGTTTTTGAAACTGCTGATGACAAAGCAATGTCTTGGGTTTCTGAGCTAGTAGATAAGCCAGTGTCTGTCAGACTGGTTTATGACAAGCAGGAAAATTCTGCTGCTAAGCTGGAATGTTTAAAGACTGAACAAGGTGGTGTTTTTACAAAGGAGAGGACTAAGTTCGCTGTTGAGCAAGCAATTCCAGAACTGCTTAAATCTGCCTAGACTGTCATAGACTGCCACCTTCTTGTCAGTGAGACTGTGGGTGTCTGTCAGCTTTTATTTATGACGACTGTCGCTCCTCCTGTGAGTACTGTGAGCTATCTACCTCCGCCTGTTCCTGCTTCCAGGGCGGCTATGGTCCAGCCTTCTCCTTCACCTATACCAGTTTCTCAGGTTGGAGCACCTGTCCCTGCATTTTACTTAGATATTACTATAATAAATCTACAGTTACTGTCAAATTTTCACACAGTCATCGTGGTCATTTTAAGGTTTTGACTGCAACAATGAAATGACTGTAAATAGTCATTGTGTGAGTACAATATTTAGTCAGTTAAATCTTTTAATAAGTTAAATCTTGCTTCTGAAGGTTCGACAATGCCTTTTAACTTGGTCAAGGCTTGTTAACATCTTGTTAGTGATTATCAAAAGCACTTACTTAAGAATAAGATAGTCGAAGGAACTCAGTGACGATTTGAGAAGAAGAACAGCTGCTTTACACAAATTGGGAAGGCCTCCTGGAGCCATTTCTAAACAACTACATTCCAAAATAATCAGTTCAAACATGCTGGAACTGGTCTGTGGGGAGAAGAGTGTTGAGCTCACAGAGAGAAAGCAACAGTTGTAGCATCCTGTCTGACTTGGTATTTACGATAATTATACACAACTTGGTGCACACCTTTCATTATCTTTATGCATCCATACAAAACTAGATCTGATGTCTTACATCATGCAAGCTGGCTGGCTGGTGTGTTACGAGACAAAAAAATGTCCCCTGATTTGTTTCATGATAGGTAAGAAAGAGTTTTGCAGGTCGCAGCCAAACGTTTTGCAGAATTCTTAAATGAGTTATTTATTTTCTGGCACATAGCTGCATCTGATACTTTGTTAAAAAAAATCAATCTCATAGCTTTTCAATGCCATAGAGAAACACATCAGAGCTGCATACTTAAACGGAGTGAAGTTCGACTCATGCTACATCTTGGTATGTCTGCTCGATGTGAACAGGCACAAACTTGAATCACTTACATCAGCTCTAAAGGTGCAGTCTTTAAAGTATTGTTTAAAACAATAAATGAATGTCAGTAAATAAATAAAAATGGAATCTATGATAATGATAATAATAACTTGGTGAACAATAATTCAAAGAGTCTAGTTTTCGAAAATAGATCTTTCTTCCTGTTTCCTTCTTTGTTTTTCTAATCTTTCAAAAGAAAATAAATGTATGCTTTTGTCAAAGGCATATGATATCCCCTGGTGGAGACTTTTAATAGTTCAACCACTTTTGGAAGCAACCCACTTTGGACTCTGGGATACCTAAACCAAATTTTGTGTTGCTTCGTATGTGGAGACTCTGTGGATCTGACTTGTTTATCTTGCCCATCTCATAGATGCTTGATTGCATTGAGGTTTGCTGAATTTGGAAGCCAGTGTAACACCTCAAACTTTTCAATGTGCTCCTCATATCATTTCCTGAACAATTTTCTGCTTTGTGGCATGGAGCGTTATCCTGCTGAAAGAGGCCACAGCCATCAGGGAATAATGTTTGCAAAAAAAGTGTGGAAATGGTGTGCAGGCAGGTGATACATGTCAAAGTAACATGCACATGGACGGCAGGGTAAAATGTTAAAGCAAAAATCAGCATTTTAAGAATTACTGCTTTGTGTGTGTGTGTGTGTGTGTGTGTGTGTGTGTGTGTGTGTGTGTGTGTGTGTGTGTGTGTGTGTGTGTGTGTGTGTGTGTGTTTCCAGTTGGTTAAATGTGCTTTGCATAACAACTGAAAACAGTGGGAACCAGTGTTTTAGTCCAGAGATAACAAAGTGCATCTAGCAGCAATTATGAGGGTCACTAAGTAGCTATTTTAATTGATAGATACTTAAAGCTAAAAATAAGTTTTGGATTAACAACTGTACCGCTGCCTGGTTTCTTCACAGTGACAATAAGACTGGAAATTGTCCAAATAATAACTACAGAAAACAAACATCTAGTCTTTTGTGTGAACTCTCTACAAGAAAACAGAAAAGATCTTTAACCATTCGCTTGAAACTTGGTGCAGTGTGACTGTAATAACATATTATTCACAGGAGTGTCACCCTGACCTTTGTAGTTATGACTAACCTCACAATAATTACAGAAACAGAACCTCACCTCTTCTTACCAAAAAATGTGACCAGAAAATGAGGTGCTGCTTGCATGTAGTCAATCCAAGGAAATGCATAGGGCCCGGGCAATTGGCCGATCTGGAGAGCCATCAAATATTAGACCAACAGCAGTGGTCAAAGGTCAAAAGTGACTTGCCCTTCCATGAAAATCTCACCTGACTCAAAAAAAAAAGCTCTCTGGCATTTCTAAAGTAATATCTTATTCATCGTGCTATGGAATTGTTGTTGGTGTGTCAAGTTATTTATAACATAATGGTGCGTAACGCTGTTTGGAGAGCCCCATTGTGAATGTTTGCCTAGAGCCCAAACAGATTATCAAATCCCCTCTGAACTGGGGTGTATATATCAAAATCTTGTAATCTTGTGTGTGTAAGATGTAAACATGTTGCCCAACAGGAATCGCCATAAGGAAGCTGGAAGAAGGAGGCCTCCATGAAGCAGCAAAAGGTAAAAAACTGTCATCCCATATAGAGAAACTTCCAAAACTGGTTTTAAGATTGATTTTTATATTTAATACTGCCATAACAATTTATGTTTGTCTTAAAGCATGTTGGTATTGATGCTCGTTTATATTGATTATCCCATTTTTTAATATCTGCGGAAGCTATGCAGAACTCCTTCACTTAAGGCACTTTGTATTTCTTAGTCATGCCATTTTAGTCATCAGCAATTGGTTAATGGTTATTGTAAAAGCTTTTATGTTTTGAATAAATGTTCCGCTGTGGGCTCTGCTAGAAACTCATGTTTAAATGAACAAATTACACAGTCTTGTTTTTTTTATTTTATTTTAGTTTATTAAAGACATCTTTATCTCTTAAAAATGACCACAGAATAATGATTCATTATTTATTTGCCACCAGCAGGTGCTTTTCCATGCCCATGTTCTTGGCCTTTTCCATGCCCATGTTCTTGGCCTTTTCCTTTCCCTTGTTCTTGGCCCTTTCCATGTCCATGTTCTTGGCCTTTTCCTTTCCCTTGTTCTTGGCCTTTTCCATGTCCATGTTCTTGGGCTTTTCCCTGTTAACAACCATGAGAAAGAAAAATGAAAATGCTTCTTGAAACTCACTTTGCAGCAACCTCAAAATTGTTTGCCGTGGTTGGATACCAAGCTTGCTTTTTAAGGGAATCGGTGATCTCTTGTGAATTGGCACGCCCCACAAATCTCACCCTCACAAATTATGGCATGTGCCAAATGTGAGGTCACAACTGCTTCCATGATTTGTTTTGGCATTTTGTGCCTTTGAGATTTTATGCACAGCATGGCCAGCACAGATGAGTTGAAGACGGAGTGCCCATTTCTGCCAGTTTTTACTGCTATTAAATTGTATCTAAGTAAGGGGGTTCAGGGGTACAGAGAGAAATGTGACACTCAAACTGCTCTGCAGCATTTAATGTGTGAAATGGAAACCTAGCCCTGGCAACAAAACTAAACTTAACAGATTTATTTTGTGTGACCAAAAAGATTCAAATGAAAAGTATCGACTTACTTTGTAAGAGAAAATTTGAATTTACCATTTCAGAGTGAGTAAAGTAATTAAAAAAAGGCATCCCAACCATAGGAAGAGAAATTGTCAAAATGGCATCAACCAGTAAAGCAAAACAGCAGAAAGTACACAAGTGAAAGTTTTCTTTCACAATCTGATCCTTTTCCCGGAGCTTGCTTTTCAGAGAGGAAGATTGCTTCGTTAGGACAAGTTTGTTATGCTGTTTGTCACAGGTGTGAGACAATGGAAGCAAAATTAATTCACTCACCTGGGCTTTGGCTGTATTTGAAAAAACAAAAAACAAAAAACAAAAATCAAAATTGGTAACTTAAAAAATAGTAGACATAATAACAGAAATACTAGACATAATATAAGAAGCAGAAGACTTAATATAAAGCAAATGTGTTAAATAATTTAGCAGAATGACAGTATAGACAATGCTTCCTCTCAGAGAGAGCTGAAGTTATTTTAAATAAAGAGCACACTGTTCTTAAATCAAACATTGAAATGATTTTGAACAAGAATTCAACATATAGCTACATTTGCACAACTATACCTATCTGTCTAATTGTAGAGTAGAAAATGCAAATAAAACAAATGAGTTGTGCACAAGTGCACTGAACGTACATGCAGCAGTAGCACACAGATTTTCAGCCTAATTACTACATGTCAGTGATCTCGATATAAACAGATGTCTGAATCAGAGACTTACGGTCACTCATTTTGCCTTGTTTACAAGTGCAGTGAAAAGTTTTCAGCTGGAAAAGACAAAAGTAGAAGAAAATTAAGTGTTAAACTTTTACTGCAATCAATCATCACAAGCAATCAACAATGCCAGTTACATACCCGATGCAGAAAGTAGAGTAATTTGTGTCTGACGCCTGTTTTCACAGCTGTATTTATAGGGCAGAGTTTGAGATGAAGAATGAGGATGTTTTAGTGTGGGGCAGGGTGTAACCTGAAAATTACAGGTCAGCTTTTGTTCTGCTCCGAAACACCAAACCTGTCGGATACAACCACCGTCTCTGCAGCAAATATGCTGCACAGAAAACAAATCCAAATCAAGTTCAAACTTTTTTATTAGAAAAAATACTTACATGGTAGTTTGCTTGATATTATGGTGTTGTTTTTATCTGCAAATGGTCAGTATAGATAGCATTTATTTTTATTTCTGCTTTGTAAAAGGCACAACTTTTAAGTAAGCTGTCATTTTCTTAGACTTAGAGCAAGACCTTAGTCCTAAAAACGAAATAAAGGGCATCATGAAGACAGCAAAACAAAAATTGTGGTGTGTGTGCAGTTGTTTGAAAAAGCCTCGGGCCAGCCTTCATTTCTTATAATTTGCTTCCAAGAAGCCAGACTTTCTTGGAAGTGGTGTTGAGCAATAGTGATCCAGGCTTTCTGACAGTCTTACTCTTTTTCTTCTTCTTCTTTTTTTATTTTGAAGATTAGCTTATTTTTCTCAAATTTTCAGACTCATTTTAAGAAGAATATTTTGTAGTTTGTTAGGCCACTTAACACTATGAATCATTCAAGCATAGCAAAGGTAGTTAAGGGATTATCTGGTCTTATGTCTACAAACAACAGCCACACCAAAATCTTTACAGGCAATCTACAAAACTCCCCAACAAAAAACAAAACAAAAACCCCAAACTATATATAAACTTTATATATTGTTCATGTATTTATTTTATATATTACATCTCACTGTTTGCATATTTAAGTTTACCATTCCCATCCTATACACGTCCTTATTTAATATCAAGAAACTTATTCCTTCTCTTGTGTCTTTATGTTTCAGTTTCAGTCTTTTATTTATATTATTTACTGTGTATGCTCTTAGGACTCTTAATTACTCCATAAAAAGGAGTAATTTTGCAACAACAAGGTGATTTTTCAAAGAGTTATCAAATTTATCATATAATGGCGCTGTTTGCAGTTTGACCCTAAAATTGAGAAAACTGTAAAAGGGGTGGACAAAACAATAAATGTCAGGCCTGATACTATCCACAGCACTACAGTATTTGAAAGTCAGGTCTTTAAAATGTTGTAAAGAAATAAGCAAATAAGAGATGCAACTGGTCCTTCAATCAATCCTAACGTTCACTGAATTCTCATAAAGCCTCATGAAATGGTCTCAGTGTAAAGTTGGCTGTTAAGCAGCTAATCTTAAGGAAGGGAAACAGGGAGAAAAGGCTGGGGTGTGTCCCAAATTACTCAAGAACGTGCCTGAAAATCAGTGGCAACAGGTCTTATTGAGTGATGAATCCAAATTTGAACTGTGTTGTTCAAATCATAATCAATATATAAGAGAGGAGGAGGAGGATATATCCAGTTATATACAGTATTTGTATGTATAAGTGCATGTTTCAATAAGTCATCCAACATGTTTCCCATTTCCCTAGGGAAATATAATATATAGCCTGTCAAGATTTTTGCACAGCACTATTAGTGTGCCACTCCCAGTACACACAAGATGTGCCTGGCTCCAGTTGTGGCCTGAAAAAACATCCAGAACTGAAGCTAGAAAACTGGTTTTGTGTCTCTCTGTCTCACTCCTCCTCCTTCAAGCCACTGCAGTTAATTAAATGGGATGTTTTAAACCTGTATTTTGTTATTTGTTTTGGTTTTGATAGATGTGACCAAACTATTTTCCGTTGCTGGGTTGGGTTCGAAGGAGGACACCAAATCCTACAGTCTAAATGGCTTCTTTTCTTTTTGTGTAGCCAACTGACTTGTCTTTGGTTATTTGGTGTTGATGTTGGTTTGTGGGTTGTTCATTTTTTTGTTTATCAACAGTGAAAAAAAGAAGAAGAAGTAGGTTTGACTGATTTTAGTTATTTTAGACAGCTTTTGTGGAAAGCCCTTCTGATTATATTCATTAATGAATATTCAGTACAGTATATTCAGTACAGTACTGTATGCCCAGCACTTCTTTAGATGCTCCTTTCCACTTTCCAAAGTGCATTGGTTCTTTCCCATAATCTGGAATTAATAATGTCTAAACTATCTGAGTACAGTGAGACAGGGTGGTGTTTGAAAAGTTCTCGTCTAGTACTTGGGAGCGCAAAAAGAATTGCCAAAACACGTTGCTTTGTCCATTCTTGTTCATAATACCACCTTCAATCTCTGGTTTGTTACATCCCTGGTGTGTAACATCACATCAGGTGATTAAAATAGACAAATATACCTATGACTTAGGTGATGTCAGAAGAGTTCTGAACAACACACCCAAAGTTCTTAGAAATCTAAGCGATCTGTTCTCAAATGTTCAAGCCTGTGGGCATGTCTGTTCCATCGCAACATGCAGGAACTTGAGTGCTTGATGCAAACATCTTACTGCCCTGAAAATGTTACAATACTTGGTTCAGGTGAAAAAACAACAACAACAACAAAAAACGTAATGAAAATCTCAAATAAAATTTAATGTATTGACATCCCAGTACTGTTTTTTTTTCTCCAGAAGAAAAGGCAGTGGTGCATCCGTAGAGGACTACTGTCAGTGAAAACAAATTATGAAATAAACAGATGAAAGTGGAAATAAGACAAAAGCACATGAAAACTGAACGACTCTTAAAAATGCAGTTGTTTATATTTATTTTATCAATGATAATAGTAATTTATATTTCTTTATTATTTATTTTGTTCTTTATATTTATAAATGTTTGTTTTCCCAATACTTTTCATAGCGTGCTTGATTTTTGTTTACCTTAAACATTTCTCATCAAAAAGTGTTTTGGTTGAATAACCTGCATCTCATTTCTTTTGATATGACAGGTCTTATGGAATGAGCTTTAAGACCTCAAGAGTCTACGATACATATTGATTTTGATTATATATAGAAAAGCGCATCTGAAATGTAAAAGTGAGGTCTGAGGTCAAACTATAGTGTGATATTTACAATCCCCATATACCAGTATCATTTCCTAAATGTTGCCAATGCAGGGGTCCAAAGCAATGCAATTTTTAAAATCCCCATTTATCATTCTCTATACGCCTTTATGTTATCAATCCATATAAGAGCAGTAAGAAATAGTTTTAAATAGCTTATAGCAATATTATCACTTTGACCTTCATATTACTCTATTGACCTTGAAAGAGAGGTCACAGGTCAAATGTGGCATTATATTTTAAATCTTTACATGGCACTTTAGATATGCTGACTATGCATACCACACAATTTATTTTGAAATAATTAACTCGGCGTCTCGTCTCTTGACGCATGACTCGTGTTGACGATGATTTGGCTCCACCTGGTGGACATGACACCAAATTGCAGCCTGTCTCTGCTTTAAGCCATGATTACGATGAGTAGTGCTGCTGGTTTTCCGTCTGACTGTTTTGTTCAAGACGATTCACTGGAATTTTCAGGGAAGCAATTTATCTTTGGAGTCTTTGGAGTCAGGTTTATTTACCTTCATCTTATCTCATCTTCATCTTACTCTGTATGAGTAAGATGAAGGCTATCAAAGAGTCCCATGATGCTTTAAGCTAAGTGCTTAAATCTGTTGCATTTAAAGTCTTAAACCTGTGTCCCTACATGTGCAAACTGAACTTTAGACACAGGAATTATAACCGAGTGCTTTCATTGATCACTGAGTCTAATTTAGGCACAGCATCTATAAACCGCTCCTGCTTCATTTAATCTATATTCATTTTAGCTTAGGCCGTTCCACACATTAGCTTTTTGCATTTTTATCATTATCAAAGGCTTCTCTCTGGTCTGATATTGATAACAGCTTGCAATTAGTCTTCCTTGCAGTAATAACAATATTGAACAAGAATCCAACGAATTAATACACTCAGTTTATTTATGTAATTGAAGAGTCCTCTTCACATATAATTATGGAGTTCCACAGGGTTCAGTGCTAGGACCAATTGTGCTTACATTATACATGGTTTCCATAGGCAGTATCATCAGAAGGCATAGCATACATTTTCACTGCTATGCAGATGACACCCAACTTTATCTATCCATGAAGCCAGATAACACACACCAATTAGTTTAACTACAGGAATGTAGACATAAAGACCGGGATGACCTCTAATTTTCTGCCTCTAAATTCAGATAAAACTGAGGTTATTGTACTCGATCCTGAAAATCTTGGAAATATGGTGTCTAACCAGGTTCTTACTCTGGATGGCATTACCTTGGCCTCCAGTAACACTATGAGAAAACCTTAGGATATGCCCTTCAATGCACATATTAAAAAATATGTAGGACTGCTTCCTTTCATTTGCGCAATATCTCTAAAGTTAGAAATATCCTGTCTCAGAGTGACGCTGAAAAACTAGTTCATGCATTTATTACTTCTAGGCTGGGCTACTGTAATTCTTTATTATCAGGATGTCCTAAAACCTCCCTGAAAAGCCTTCAGTTAATCAAAAATGCTGCAGCAAGAGTACTGACAGGGACTAGAAAGAGAGAGCATTTTTCTCCTGTATTGGCTTCCCTTCATTGGCTCCCTGTTAAATCCAGAATTGAGTTTAAAATCCTGCTCCTCACATACAGGGTCTTAAATAATCAGGCCCCATCTTATCTTAATGACCTTGTAGAACCATATCACCCTATTAGAGCACTTCGCTCTCGCACTGCAGACTTACTTGTTGTTCCTAGAGTATTTAAAAGTAGAATGGGAGGCAGAGCCTTCAGTTTTCAGGCCCCTCTTCTGTGGAACCAGCTTCCAGTTTGGATTCGGGAGACAGACACTATCTCTACTTTTCTGTGAAATCCGTTAACAGGGGAGCCCAGTGGGAGCCATTCGTTGCAGTGATGAAAAAAAAAAACATGAATAGATTCCTTGCGGTCCTCACAGTGAGTCATCGTTATGTGCTAGAAACCTTGACTTGTATGTCGTCAGTGAAGCAGCAGTGGAGGATGACTGACTCACTTTGGCACATCTACTTCCTATGTGTGTCAGGATGGTCTGACCCCTCAGAGTCACTTATGCAGAGAGTGGAGAATAGGACACTTCAAAATGAATTATTTTTTCCTCACAGATGCAAACAAGCAGAAGTGGCAAATTCTCTATTAGCCGGCATTACTGTCACTTCTCCAGAGCTGTGAATAACAACAGATGATGCCAGCAGTGATTCAAAGAGGGAGACACGTAGCTGATTGATTTGACAGCGAATGTTGTTCATTGCGAATGTTGTTCATTCAGATTTAATCCCGTACTGCTGTTTGTGTTTGAATTCTTTCTAAGAAAAATGGTGTTGGCTTGCTATAAGAGAAGAAGTACTGAGAATTGAAATCGTCTTGAAATAACAAGTCTGCTCTATTTTTAAAAATAGCTTTGGCACATGTTTGTGTATCACATCAGCCACAAACTTGTGCATGACTTTATTGTCTCTTTTACTTTAAATTAAGCCATGGTTTACAAAATCAACACAATGTTGTGCTACATAAGAGTTTAAACTAGCAATTGTAACAACAAACTCATATTTGTGACCTACATTTAGGTCATAAATATGTGGTTCATTTTCTCACAGACTGGTACAGCAAATAGTTCAATGAAAGCATTAAACTTCACTAACAGTTTTATTTTCTTTCCTAGCCGAGAAAGTTGAGTGCAAGAGAAAATCCATCAACGCTCAACCTTTCACAAACCAAGAGGAGCATCAGTTTTCATCAGCATTTGTCCGGGAGGGGGACAAGCCGAGGACAAGCCCCTCAACCCCGGACGTGGGCCCGCTGAAGGTCGCCAGGGATTGGCAGATGCAAGTGGACTTGGATCAGAAGCTAATTTTTCCACAGAGATTGTAACAATTACTCTGTGACCAGACCTCGTTCTTTGGTCTAACTCCCAAAAACTTGCGTATGTCATTGTGCTGACGGTACCATGGGAGGATGCAACTGAGGAAGCATTTGAGCGTAAGAAGCTGCGGTATGCCAACTTGGCAGCTGAAGCAGAGGACAGAGGCTGGAAGATCAAGGCGCGCCCGGTGGAAGTGGGGTGCAGGGGCTTTGTTGCCAGTACAACAGCAAAACTGCTTAGAGAGACTGGACAGTCGCAACGGCAGGCTACAAGAGAATTAGCTAACACTGCTGAGAGGACCAGCCACTGGCTGTGGCTAAAGAGGGCTGACATCATTTGGGCAGCTAAGGTAGTCAGCTAACCATAAGACACCAGCTAGGATTGATCAACCTGTGGTGGGTCTGCCTCAGTAGAGGGCGTCAAAAGGGTAGAAAAGCTAACACTAGAAATTTTGCTGGTTGACTGATACAGCTGTCTCAGGGCCTCCTGGGAGCCGTGCAGTTAACCTCATGAAACCTAAAGGAGGAATGAAAGAGAAAAAAAGAAAAGGAAAAACGTTCTGATCTTCTCCCCTCTGCTTTTCTTCCCTTTTCTGGGAGGCAGTGGGGAGGTAGAGCGTACAGTCTGATCCAGCGGGGAGGTGTGGGATGCCAGATCAGGCGCCCCCCTTCCAGCTCTCCTCTCTGCTAACTCCTATCTTTCTCTTTTCTCTTACTTCTCTCTATCACATTTTCTATCCCTTTGAAGAAGTGAGGCTCCATAAATATTAAAGAGGTGAGTATTACTTCTCAGTTGCAGTGAATTGATAGAAGAAAATAAATTGTAGAAAACTAAACAGAGGAAAGTAGAAGAGAAATAACAATTTAATATAAACCAGTGACAAACTCCGGGGCCTGAACAACCCTGGCAGGGCCTCCTTGGATGAGGGTGTCTAGTGATAATGGCCAAAACATCTGATGAATCCAGGATCCACTACTGACGATGTGTCCCAAATTTTATGATAATCTAGATCAGGGGACGTTAAAAAGTGGCATATTAGCTTGGGATAAAAGACCGAAACACCCTGTGAAGTTCAGGCACACAACGATGTGTCCCGCTGGTAAAACTTCTGGGCTGCCTTTCTTCATAACAGCCATCCCTCGAGACTTTCTCCATTTGAAGCAAGCCATTATCAGAGATTGTAACATCTAGTCCTTTTACTGAATCAGTTTAACCTCCATCTCACTGGAGATATTCATGCCATCAGAGATGTCAACAACTTGGTGGCTGCTGTCAATGATGCCCACATATTACATGAAGCAACACACACTGACAAGGCAGCTTCTCCTTTCTGTTAGTAGTGTATAAAAATACACGATCTCCAAATTAATTAATATATTGTCATTATAATCCTTCTCTTTTTATGCATATCTGGGCTCTGCACCACTAGGTGGAGCTCTGAGAGAGCTGAGACATCAGCATCCATTAGTCTTTGTTTTTTGTCCTGTCAGGCTTGTTTTTGGATCCTGCTGTCAGTTGAAGCCATCATAATTAGACAGAAAAATCCTTTGTAAAAAAAAAAAAAGGTTGTGACATGTTTTGTTCTCTCATGAAGCGGGTGTGCCCACTAGTTTCATCTTGCCAACCAAACTCAGATCTCATGGTAGGCTCACATTCATGCTGTTCCTCTCTGCATTCATGTCTGAAAGACATTTGGGTGTGACTATTTAACTGCATCTGGAAAAAAAAAATATTTTCCACACCCAGTTTTTTTTCTTTTTACAGAGCTGCAACCAGGTAATAACTAACAAAATAATTGCAGTTAAAGGGTTTGTATAGGTGCAATTCTCCATCAGTTCCTTTACTGAATCCTGATTTATTTCCTGTGTGGGTAAAAATAAGTACTAGTCCAATATTTTTAGTTTTCCTGTGACTAAACAAAGTCTGAAAAGAGTAGAAGAGAGGTGCTAAAATGCTCAGCTGCAATTAGTTTGACAGCATTCTTTGCAATTGCACAGATGAAAACAGTTGAGAGGCTTGGAGGCAGGTTTTGGTGGACTTAAGAACTGGTTGTTCTCCACTCCACCTGCTCTGACATACAGAAGTCCGCCTAACTAACAAAGTTAACTTCAAACAGCAAACATCACATTGTTAGCTTTGTTGTAAACACACATACCTACACACTGTTCACACTGTGTATTGCTTCTTGCAACAACAATATATATATTATATAGGGTTCTCTGACCTTAAATGGACAGCTGAATCCATTTATGTGTATATCATCACATCATAAAAGGGCACACATCACATCATTTATAGTAATAATTTGTCACCAGCATATTAGGCTGTTAGCAGATTTTGAGTTTGAAATCTATGGTGATGTTGTGAAATTTAAAATTTGCATACAACAAAAACAGAATGCTACTCTATTAACAATAGAACATATTACATTTAAACATATTAAATATGTTGAAGTATGTTGCTCTAAAAACATTCAGCATTGATCGTGCTTTTCCAGTTGTAAGCTGGAAATTCCTTTGGCAATGATGCACCCCTAAACCAGGACACAGAGATGCAGGCTTTTTAAATGAGCACTGATAACAACATATTCACAGATTTTTATGTCCTGATATGGAAAACCTTAAAACTGATGCACTTTGTTTTAACCATGACAACATCTGACAAGACAACAAATAGCTTCTATATAGGAAACAACTATAATGGAGAACAACTTTCAGTCAAAATATGAGAACAACCCATCCAATTGGTGTGAAACTTAGCACTTTGTTGGTTCCTGAGCAATGGGTCTGCCAAGTTTGAAGTGACTACATGAATGATTTTCAAGGCATAAAAAGTTTAGAAGGACAGATTAACATATGTTTTGAATTATTAGAAAGACGATTAGGACTGTTTCACGTTAGATTGCTAAATTAACCTGGGTAGGATAAGAAAAGCAGTTATGATTTTAGCTTTGAATGTTCTCATGTTCCTCCCCATTCCATGCAAGGCCACCTGGGTTGGCTGGTAGACTGTTTACTTAGCCTGGCAGGGCGAAGGACACTGTCTCCGCTGAACTATGGACACGCACACACATACACTTACACTGATAAGCACACACTCATCCCCCTCCCTTTCCAAACGCCTTCGACGCTTGTTTCCTGTGGGGGAACACGGCGGGTCTACGTGCCGCGCTGGAAAGATAGCGATGTGCGAGGCGGCTACTGGGTTCGCTTCAGATTACTCCTCACCCAACACCCAACCCTGTGGCTTGTTATGTCTTCACAATGTTGTGCTGTGGACATTTATGTGCTTTTTTGTGCAGAGGAGTTTTTTTGTTTCCTGTTCTCGTGCTGTCCTACCATGGAAGCACAGCATGAGAAGGGGTCTCTTTTTTTCCTCTTGTACTTTCCCATTGTAATGTACATTTCAATGTTTTTTTCTCCAACGCTACCAATCTCCGACTTGTATCCCCATGTAATGTCTGTGTTGTGTATGTAAGGTCGGGGTGGGTCCCATTTCACTGCAGGGCAACCTGCATGTGACGAATAAAGCTTTGATTGATTGATTAAAGCTTTTGTTTTATAAAAGATAGGAGGTAAATTCAGGTAAGTCGGATTCCTTTTTTTTTGGCTTTCACCTTGTCAAAGTCATTGTGCTGTCTGTATTTTTCCTTTGGACTGTGTTGAATGACTTAGTCAAAGTCATCTACAGTGTACATTGTTGAGATTTTTACCTTCCCCCATTCCTGCTTCCTCCGATGTCTGTGATTTGTTTGTGTTTTTCCCCTCAGGTGTATCTGTTCTGTCCTGACAAGCTGAAAACCAGTAAAAAAACAAGAAGGAAACTGGTTCTCTTACTTCCAACCACTGAAGCTATTTGAAAAGTTTACACTTTTGTTTTGTTGTCTCTTTTGTGTTTGAGTGTCTGATGTTAGGCTGGTTTTAAGAGAGAACACCAGCCTCTTTGTGACTGTGTCACTTCCCTTCTTTTCATTTTAACATGAATGTTCTTTGTTTTTTTATAGTTTGTTAATAAATGATACAAATTTCTTGACTGTTATTGTAGTTTTAGAAAGCCTTTCTCAGGGTTGTCATAACACAAAAATGTTTTTCACTGACATAAAATTATCCTAAATCTGCAGTTACGTTCAGATATATAGATCGTACACACACACACACACACACACACACACACACACACACACACACACACACACACACACATTATTATAAAAACATTACCCTCTTGCCCCTCTGTCTATCCTTCAAGCTCGGGTCCTCTACCAGAGGTCTGGAAGCTCTTCTGGACATCTGGACAGAGATCTCCGATGTTGTTCCCGGGATCTGCTGGAGCCACTCGCCTAGTTTGGAAATCACCGCACCTAGTGCTCCGATTACCACTGGGACCACTGTTACCTTCACCCTCCACATTTTCTCGAGCTCTTCTCTGAGCCCTTGGTACTTCTCCAGCTTCTCGTGTTCCTTCTTCCTGATGTTGCTGTCATTCGGAACCGCTACATCGATCACTACGGCCGACTTCTTCTTTTTGTCTACCACCACTATGTCCGGTTGGTTAGCCACCACCATTTTGTCCGTGTGTATCTGGAAGTCCCACAGGATCTTAGCTCGGTCATTCTCCACCACCCTAGGGGGCGTCTATCACATTTTGACCTCGGGTCTTCCAGGCCGTATTCGGCACAGATGTTTCTGTACACTATGCCGGCCACTTGGTTATGGTGTTCCATGTATGCTTTGCCTGCTAGCATCTTGCACCCTGCTGTTATGTGCTGGATTGTCTCAGGGGCATCTTTACACAGCCTGCACCTGGGGTCTTGCCTGCTGTGATAGACCCCAGCCTCTATGGATCTTGTGCTCAGAGCTTGTTCCTGTGCTGCCATGATTAGTTCCTCTGTGCTGTCTTTCAGTCCAGCTTTCTCCAGCCACTGGTAGGATTTCTGGATGTCAGCCACCTCCGCTATCTGCCAGTGGTACATACCGTGCAGGGGCCTGTCCTTCCATGATGATGCCTTCGTTTCCTCCTCATCTTGGGTTTCTGCTGCCTGAGGTATTCACTGAGCATGCGGTCAGTTAGGGCCATCTTCGTGATGTATTTGTGGATGTTTGTTCTCTCATCCTGGACGGTGGTGCTGACACACACCAGTCCCCGGCCTCCTTCCTTCCACTTAGCGTACAGCTTCAGGGTGCTGGACTTGGGGTGAAACCCTCCATGCATGGTCAGGAGCTTCCTTGTTTTGATGTCAGTAGCTTCTATCTCCTTTGGCCAGCTTATTACCCCGATCAGGGTACCTGATCACATGCAGGGTGTAGGTATTGATAGCCCAAATTTTGTTTTCACTGTTCACTTGACTCCTCAGGACTTGCCTGACCGTATTTACCTCCAAATACTTGCAGGTATTTGGTGGTTGCAGCTTTTCTAGGGGCCTCTTCATGGTTCCTATTTGCCTGTGGGATCCCCAGGTACTTGTAGCTGTCCTCTATGTCTGCAATGTTGCCTTCTGGTAGTTCGATCCCCTCAGTTCTGACTACCTTCCCTCTCTTTGTTATCATCCGACTACATTTCTCCAGTCCGAACAACATTCCGATGTCATTGCCGTATATCCTGGTGGTGTGGATCAGTGAATCAGTGGACAGGTAAAGCTGGGTGTCGTCGGCATAACAGTGAAACGTTGAAATGTTTCCCCAGCCTGTCATCTCTGTGCTCTCTCTCTCCCCCTCCTCTCTGCATCTCTGTGTTCTTCCTGTTTTACATTTAAGCTCCGTGTCTTGGGTCGGTATTTTCAGTTCCGTGTCCTCCCTGTCTCGTTATGCGTAATTGTGGTTAGCTGTGCTCCCCGTGTGTTCCCACATCCCTCATTACCTTCTGTGTATTTATTTCAGAATCTCCCTCTGTTCCGTCTTGCGTCGTCCCTCAGTGTTGTGTGCGTTTCCCCGTGGTTTCCCTGTGCCTCCTTGTGAGTTAGTTTTAGTTCTTCCCATAGTTTTGTATTGCCCTTTGCCTTTCTGTTAATAACGTCTTGTTTTAAGTTAACCTTCCAGTTACGAGTCCAGCGTTTGGGTCCAATCCTGCCTGCCTGCACAGCACACCATGACAAGTGGGGTATGAGAAAGGCCGATAGAAGCTAATCTGCTGAGAAGGATGGAGTGAGAGATATTGTCATAGGCTACACTCAGATCGATTAGAATAAGGATGGAAAGGAGATCGGAGTCAGCTGCCATAAGGTCATTCATTATTTTTATAAGAGCATTTTCGGTGCTATGAGAGGGACGGAAACCAAACTGGAACTGTTCATGAAGGTTATTGTTGGTTAGGTGTAGATGAACTTGTGAAGCAACTATTTTTTCAAGCTGACAGGTAGAAGGTTTTGACTTGCGGATGAGATCAGAGATATCAGTGACAGAGGGAAGTTGGAAGGCAGAAAGGCAATGTAATGGGGGTGGGGTTGAGAAGGAGGAGCTACATGGAACATCGGGAGCCAGGTCTCGGTGTATCTTATGAATTTTTTCAGTGAAGAATAGCATTAGAGAGTCACAGGAGTTAGATGAGTAGAGATGAGCAGGTAGAAAGTCTGGTGGCCTGAGAAAAGAGTTGAAAAGTGAGAACAGTGTCTTAGTAGAATCCTCGCTTGAACAGATAATGGTAGAGTAATAGGCAGATGTAGTTTGCTTAATACACTCCTTATAAGACAGAACATGATTATTAAACATTTCCTTCCGAATAGTAAGGCCGGTTTTCTTTTGGAGACGTCAAGTCGCCGGCCTTTAGCTTTCAAAAGTCGGAGTTCAGAAGTGTAATAATAATAATAATAATAATAAACTTTATTTATAAAGCACACTTAAAACCAAGGGTATGTCAAGGTGCTTAACAAGTAACACAGAGAATAAAAGGAAGATAACAGAAATAGGACCAAAGCAAGTACTAGGTATGCAGACAGATAGCTGTCACTGATACATAGGAAAGCAGCAGATACAGAACAAACAAGGAATCAAATGAGCATACAAGTGCATAATATAAAATCATAAAAGAAATGTTAACTAGAGGGAAAGGCAAGATTGAATAAGTGGGTTTTTAGTCGGGATTTAAACAGTGCAATAGAATCAGAGGCGCGGATATCAAGATTAAGGTTATTCCACAGTACCGGGGCAGCCAGAGCAAACGCACGGTCACCCCGAGACTTCAGCCGAGATCTAGGTTGCATCAGAAGTAGATGAGTGGCAGATCTAAGTGTTCTAGCAAGAGTATGTGGCTTGAGAAGTTCACTAAGATAGCTCGGCGCTAATTTATTAATAGTTTTGAATGTGAGGAGTAATATTTTAAATTGAATACGGTACTTTATGGGCAGCCAGTGCAAGCTAGCTAGAACAGGAGTAATAGAGCAAAATTTCCTGGTACCAGTCAAGAGGCGGGCTGCTGCATTTTGGACTGTTTGCAGTCTAAGAAGAAGAGAAGAGGGGAGACCGTAGTACAAGGAATTACAATAATCCAACCTGGAGGCCACAAAAGCGTGAATAAGCTTCTCCAGGTCCTCCTGTGGAACATAATGCCTAGCCTTAGAGATAAGGCGCAGTTGGTGGAAACTAGATCTCACTACAGCAGACACTTGCTTATTGAGTTTGAGCGAGCCATCCAGCAGTACACCCAAGTTACTGACATAGTCACAGGAAGAGGTAGCAAAGGGACCCAGGGCAGCACAAAGTTGGACACGAGGGATTTTACTGTTGAACACCACAATCTCAGTCTTCTTATCGTTTAAAATGAGGGAATTACTCAGGAACCATTCTTTGACCTCCCGCATGCATTCTTGAAAGTAGTGCAGGGACACAGCAAGGTCGTCAGTAAGTTCAAAATAGATCTGTATGTCATCGGTGTAACAGTGGAAGGTGATATTGTATTTTTCAAAGATTGCGCCTAGAGGGAGCAAATACAGTGAGAAAAGAATAGGGCCTAAAACTGATCCTTGAGGTACACTGTAACAGACCGGTGCAGAGGAAGAGGAGAAGGTGCCCAAGTTAACCGAAAAGGACCTGTCAGCGAGGTATGATTTAAACCAGTCAAGGGCAGTGCCTCTAATACCCACAGTGTGCTCAAGTCTTAATAATAAGATGTTATGGTCCACCATATCAAAAGCCGAAGAGAGGTCCAATAAAACTAGGACCATAGAGCTTCCAGTATCAGTAATTACAAGAATATCATTAAGAACTCTAACCAACGCCGTTTCAGTGCTATGCAATGGCTTAAAAGCAGATTGAAATTTCTCAGCAATATTGTTCGTGTCCAAGCAAGCCTGGAGCTGGGAGAGAACTAGTCTCTCCAGGATCTTGGACAAGAACTAAGCTTAGAGATTGGTCTGTAGTTTAAAAGATCATAACAGTCAGAGTTTCTTTTTTTAAGAAACGGGTGGACAACAGCATGCTTAAAAGCCAAAGGAACACAGCCTGAGAGCAAGGAAAAGTTCATAAGAAATAGGATACTAGGTGCAATTACATCAAAACAGTCCTTAGCTATGCGAGAGATAAGAATGTCAAGCACAGTATTGGTGTTATTCATTTGATCAACTAGCCGCTTAAGAGACAAAAGTGACACAGGCTCAAACTGGTGGAAAGTTGAAATGCAGTCAGGAATGGGGAGAGGACATAAAACAGGGGGAAGGGAGGACTTAAGAGATGAGACCTTATCTAAAAAGTGAATTTGTAAATTGCTCACAAAGAGCCTGAGACTAAGGTAAAGGCATGTCCGGGCAAAGGTTAACCACTGAGTTAAAAATTTTAAATAAGGTACGGGGGTTGTGACCATTGGCCAGGATGATTTTGGATAAGAAAGACACTTTGGCCATTTGTACCAAGGTGCTGAGTGAGAAAAGGATACAGGTCTAGTTTTTAGTGGAGTGAGAGAGTTCAAAATACTACTAAGGCTATGATTATAATAAGAGACCAGATCATCTAGAGTAGACAGGTTGTTGAGAGACAGACCTGAAGTAGACAGACAACTGATTCAAAGGAACTGCAGGTAGGAACAGACAGCGGTGAGACTTTCCTCTTCTCACGATAGATTACCACGAGGCCTCCGCCATGGCCGGACACATGAGGTTGGCAGGTGTAAACAAACCCCAGGAGGGAGGAGTCATTGAGCTGGGAAAAGTCATCAGGCTGTTGCCAAGTCTCAGTCAAACAGAAAAAGTCAAACTTATGGTCTGTGAGGAGATCCTGGACGGGATGTCCCTTGTTCGTGAGTAAACGGATGTTAAACAGGCCGAAGTTGACGCACGTACTGTCAAACTGAATGACCTAGTCAGGTTAGCCAAAGCATTGTGGTCAACAGTCCTGCCGGGGTTCTGCGGAAAACGGCCTCCAGTGTTGTCCGCCACACCCTCATTAAGGGCCTGATGAAGGTTCTTAGGGTCCTGTTGATCTTGTACAATTCTAGGCATTCCAGGACCCAGTTGTGGGGCATTGAGTCATAGGCCTTCTCGTAATCAATCCAGGCAGTGCACAGGTTGGTGAGCCTAGTCTTGCAGTCTCGGCTGATTGCTTGTTCTACCAGTAGCTGGTGTTTTGCGCCTCTGGTATTGTTGCCCATCCCTTTCTATGCCCCGCTCATGTATTGACCCATATGCCTGTTCATCTTAGCCGCTATGATGCCTGACAGGAGCTTCCACATGGTGATGAGGCGGGTTATTGATCGGTAGTTGGATGGGACTGGTCCTTTCTTGGGGTTCTTGGGGATCAGGACCGTCCGACCTTTGGTTAGCCATTCCGGGTGTCTCTCGTCAACTAGCAGCTGGTTCATTTGTGCTGCCAGACGCTCGTGGAGTGCAGTCAGCTTCTTCAGCCAGTAGGCGTGTACCATGTCAGGGCCTGGTTCTGTTCATCTCTTCATACTAGAGACCCTTTCTTGGATTATATATATATATATATATATGTATATATATATATATATACACACAGTGGAACCCCGACTTACGAATACCCCATAAATTCAAGTTACGAAGGCACTTAACGGCAATATTTCTGCCCGTGTTACGGCAAAACGCCCGCGTAACGAAATCCGCTGGCTCTGATTGGCTGAGCCCAGAATGCCTACAATGCCCACAATGCCTTCCGAATCATGTGACAGCCCCCTTGGCTTTCGTACTTGCGCTTCGCTGTTCCACTTGAACGACGTATTGTTGTTGCAGTTAGCAATCAGCCTATAGCCTATCGTTCACTCAAAAGGCGCGATGGGTGCTTCGACTTACGAAAATTTTAGACTTACGAAAGGCCCTTGGGAACGAATTAATTTCGTAAGTCGGGGTTCCGCTATATAAGAAAAAACAAACACCCAGCACGCCCCTGCGGGCGGTTTATCCTTCAAGCTTGGGTCCTCTACCAGTAGGGTTGCCAACCGTCCCTTAAAAAACGGAATCGTCCCGTATTTAGAAACAAAAGTACACGTCCCGTATTGAGCTGAAAAGGGAGGCACTTTGTCCCGTAATACAGTGAGAATCAAAAGTAGTCTATAAATGTTAATGGAATTAACGCTTTGTTTGTAAACATATTCCCAGCCCCTCTCCTGCTTTGTGACCAATGAGCTGACAGCACACTTATGACAATTCGAGTATGACAATTCAGATTACCGCTTATCTCATTGGTCAAGGAAAGGTCACTTGCGGAGAAAATACCGGAAGACAACAGATGACCACAACAAGAAGCATGGCCAACAGGGAAACAAACGCCGACACTGCGGTGCAAGTCTCGGACGACAGTACACCTAAAGCTGGGCATACACAGTGCGATTTTTTCAGTCACATTATTCAGCTCCTGCTCAAACTGCACGATTGACTTGGTTATAAGTTCGTAGGTCACGATGCATGGTCTCACACTATACCGCCAGATGCTCTGATGCGACCTGAGTGCTCACACTGTGCCTCCATAAAATGAAGGTTATAACAGAAAATCTGTCGCTTGCTCTCCCTCTCTGTCTTTCACTCACACAGACACGCACACCACCACCATCAGCTTTGCTAAATTGCTAATGAAAAACATTGATCAGGCAGCTGTGATTGAGCAGCAATGTAAATCCAACTATTTTCACGGTTGTTGTGGTCGTGATAATTTTGTGAGGCCACATCGAAAAGGCTCGGATGAGCTTTCCAAAGTTCTACAAGTTGTGCCTCCATCACTTGTGTCCAGATCACACGCTGCACAGCCGTGCTGCTCCGTCTTTTTCACCGAGGTTTACGTGTTTGCGCGTGAGCAGTGTGAGCGGCTGCGGTGACACCCTCACGACGGTCGTGAGGTGTTAATCGCTTCTCGTTACCCCACGTATACTACACGATGCACGACGCACGATGAAGACCAAAATCGGGCTGATCACCAAAACGTTCGCACGACTCAAAAATCGGCTCAAAATGGGCCAAAAATCGCACAGTGTAAGCCCAGCATTAGACCAGCAATGTTTGTTCCCCTCAGAGAAAGAAAAAAAGGCTGCAAAAGTACTGGGAGGAATGGGAAAAGGAAAACACCTTGCTTGAAAAAGTGCACGATAACACCTATAAAGCGCACTGCACTGTGTGCCGGCGCACTTTTACCATAGGCATGCTTCTAATGGTGGGCACATGAAGAACATGAGGGGCGTGAAAGCTCGGGGAACCCTTAACCAATTTTTTGTCCACCAGGCCACGGCAGAAGCAGATATGGTATGTAAACACTGGTTTGTTTTTTTTAAACCCTCTGGTTAAGGTTAATATGGGCATGTGCAGTGAATATCAGCGCTATGTGGCCAGAAGTGTGATAATATAATTTATTTTGTGTAATAAACAACTGCAAGGATAGATGATTACAACAAATAGATGACTAATACATAAAAGTAATACATAGATGAATAATGATGATGAGTTATGATGCGTAATCATGGGAACAAGCGGGTTTACAAACAGGAGCAGCTGATTAGCATTAGAAAAGCTGAAATAATGCCTCAACTGAAGCCAACTGCACTAAATGCACTAAATGTGCACAGTTACAAGAATATTTTTCTTTCTATTGTTTTCTATTAATTTATATAATTTTAAGTTAAGCAGGACAGAGTTCTTTTAAAGAAAGATTTACTTATATTCTCAAAAGTTAAGCATGACAGGCTTCTGTTTAAGAAAGAGACCTGTTTTATTGTGTTAATGTTGTCATTTTGAGCTAAAAATAAGTGGCTAAATGATCATTTGTTTCCCATGTGTTCATATCACAAAGAATATACATCTACTTAAATCAACTTCAAGTCAAATGGTTAAAAAAAATAATTTCACACACAAAAAAAAGAGCTAAAAAATTCACCACACTGGGAAGGGTGAAGACAATTGGGTCGCCCGGCCCTGGCCACGAGGTGTCCCTTATTTATTTTTCAGGGAGTTGGCAACCCTATCTACCAGAGGCCTGGGAGCTTGAGGGTCCTGCGCAGTATCTTAGCTGTTCTCAGGACTGCGCTCTTCTGGACAGAGATCTCCGATGTTGTTCCCGGGATCTGCTGGAGCCACTCGTCTAGCTTGGGAGTCACCGCACCTAGTGCTCCGATTACCACGGGGACCACCGTTACCTTCACTCTCCACATCCTCTCGAGCTCTTCTCTGAGCCCTTGGTATTTCTCCAGCTTCTCGTGTTCCTTCTTTCTGATGTTGCTGTCATTCGGAACCACTACATCGATCACTACGGCCGACTTCTTCTGTTTGTCTACCACCACTATGTCCGGTTGGTTAGCCACCACCATTTTGTCCGTGTGTATCTGGAAGTCCCACAGGATCTTAGCTCGGTCATTCTCCACCACCCTTGGGGGCGTCTCCCATTTTGACCTCGGAACTTACAGGCCATATTCGGCACAGATGTTTCTGTATACTATGAGCTAAGTGACATGGAATGCCACTTGGTTATGGCATTCCATGTATGCCCTGCCTGCTAGCATCTTGCACCCTGCTGTTATGTGCTGGATTGTCTCAGGGGCATCTTTACACAGCCTGCACCTGGGGTCTTGCCTGGTGTGATAGACCCCAGCCTCTATGGATCTTGTGCTCAGAGCTTGTTCCTGTGCTGCCATGATTAGTTCCTCTGTGCTGTCTTTCAGTCCAGCTTTCTCCAGCCACTGGTAGGATTTCTAGATATCAGCCACCTCCGCTATCTGTCGGTGGTACATACCGTGCAGGGGCCTGTCCTTCCATGATGGTTCCTCGCCTTCCTCCTCTTTCTTGGGTTTCTGCTGCCTGAGGTATTCACTGAGCACTCGGTCAGTTGGGGCCATCTTCGTGATGTATTCGTGGATGTTTCTTGTCTCATCCTGGACTGTGGTGCAGACACTCACCAGTCCCCGTCCCCCTTCCTTCCGCTTAGCGTACAGCCTCAGGGTGCTGGACTTGGGGTGAAACCCTCCATGCATGGTAAGGAGCTTTCTTGTCTTTATGTCAGTGGCTTCTATCTCCTCCTTTGGCCGACTTATTATACCAGCTGGGTACCTGATCATGGGCAGGGCGTAGGTGTTGATAGCCCGGATCTTGTTCTTACCGTTCAGCTGACTCCTCAGGACTTGCCTGACCCTCTGCAGGTACTTGGTGGTTGCAGCTTTCCTACCTGTGTCTTCATGGTTCCCATTTGCCTGCGGGATCCCCAGGTACTTGTAGCTGTCCTCTATGTCTGCAATGTTGCCTTCTGGTAGCTTGATTCCCTCAGTTCTGACTACCTTCCCTCTCTTTGTTATCATCCGACTACACTTCTCCAGTCCGAACGACATTCCAATGTCATTGCTGTATATCCTGGTGGTGTGGATCAGTGAATCGATGTCTCGTTCACTCTTGGCATACAGCTTGATGTCATCCATGTACAGGAGGTGGCTGACAACCGCTCCGTTTCGTAGTCGGTATCCGTAGCCAGTCTTGTTAATGATCTCACTGAGGGGGTTCAGGCCTATGCAGAACAGCAGTGGGGACAGAGCATCTCCTTGGTAGATCCCGCACTTGATGGTGACTTGTGCTATGGGCTTGGAGTTGGCCTCTAGTGTTGTACGCCACATCCCCATTGAGTTCCTGATGAAGGCTCTTAGGGTCCTGTTGATCTTGTACAATTCTAGGCATTCCAGTATCCAGTTGTGGGGCATTGAGTCATAGGCCTTCTTGTAATCAATCCAGGCAGTGCACAGGTTGGTCAGTCTGGTCTTGCAGTCTCGGCTGACTGTTCTGTCTACCAGTAGCTGGTGTTTTGCGCCTCTGGTATTCTTGCCAATCCCTTTCTGTGCCCCGCTCATGTATTGACCCATATGCCTGTTCATCTTAGCTGATATGATGCCTGACAGGAGCTTCCATGTAGTACTGAAGCAGGTTATTGGTCGGTAGTTGGATGGGACCGATCCCTTCTTGGGGTCCTTGGGGATCAGGACCGTCTGACCTTCGGTTAGCCATTCCGGGTGTCTCTCGTCAACTAGCAGCTGGTTCATTTGTGCTGCCAGATGCTCGTGGAGTGCAGTCAGCTTCTTCAGCCAGTAGGCATGAACCATGTCGGTGCCTGGTGCTGTCCAACTCTTCATACTAGAGACCCTTGCTTGGATGTCTGCCACTGTGATGGTTACTGGACCCTGTTCAGGGAGGTTGCTATGGTCTGCCCTCAGATCCACTAGCCACTGAGCATTGCCGTTATGGGTTGCGTCCTTCTCCCATATGCTCTTCCAGCCCGTCTCCAGCCTTGGTGGTGCTGTTCTCTTATTGTTCCCTTGCCACTGAGAGTACACCTTCGCTGGTTCTGTGGAGAACAGCTGGTTTATTCTCCTGCCTTCTATCTCTCTGGTGTACCTCCTCAAGCAGCTGGCCAAGGCTGTGAGTCTTTGCTTGGCAGTTTCCAAGGCCTCAGATATGGACAGCTTCCTGTACTTCTTAGGCACCTTCTTCATTGTGCCTTTCTGCAACTCCGATAGTTGGCTGACCTCCCTCCGTGCTACCTTGATTTTAGCCTCAAGCCTCCTTCT
Source organism: Pelmatolapia mariae (assembly GCF_036321145.2). Taxonomy (NCBI): domain Eukaryota; kingdom Metazoa; phylum Chordata; class Actinopteri; order Cichliformes; family Cichlidae; genus Pelmatolapia; species Pelmatolapia mariae. The sequence goes on from NC_086241.1 coordinate 47,478,775, forward strand.
CCATGGAGGGTACTCATCCGGCCATGGAGGGTACTGCCCCTTGTGGCTGTTCAACTTGTAGCCAAGCATCTCACTGATCACTGCTGCCGTATTGTAGATCAGCTAGTCTCGGTAATCGTGGCTGTAGGTATCGTCCGTAGTGCTGCATTAACATCATCTAGCAGACCTTCTGAGGGTACTTACGTAATCTTGGTAACCGGCTACCGGGGGCCCAGGTTTCAAGCTTGGCCATGATCCTATCTTTCAGTTCCTCCCGCACTCAACGATCCTTCTCCTATTGCACTTGGGGCTTGGTACCCAATCTCGGGTGGGGGTGATGATATCTCCCCCCTGACCTGGTGTCCTGGCTCCCCCTTGCCATAGCATTTATGTTGTACCTCATCAATCTCTAGCTGTGCGAGCAGTCCCTTCTTTCGAATGTTGGAACACTGAGCTACTAGTTGTTTCGCCGTCATTGTGGATGTTGGGTATCGAAGAATCCACAGGTCCCTCATCCTCTCTGCTCCAAAGGCGTGTAGTCTAACCACTACGCTATCCAGCTGCTATTGGTGGCAGCAGTGGGATATATATATGTGTATATACATATACACACACACATATATATATATATATATATATATATATATATATATATATATATATATATATATATATATATATATATATGTATACATATGTGTATATACATATACACACACATATCTATATATACATACATCTCGTCCAGCTTATATATTAAGCAGAGTTGGTTGAAGTGGTAATGCTAATGAATGCTGGTTGGAAAGGCCCCCAGGGTGCCAACAGACTATATACTCACTGCTGACCCAGGGAAATAAATATCAAATTGTTTATGTTAGTAAAAGCAGGTGTAAGATTGCCTTTAAAACGGCGGTGGTGAGGCCCCTTCTGAAGAAGAGCAATTTGGATTGTAATGATTTTAATAACTACAGACCTGTATCCAACTTACCATTTTTATGTAAAATTTTAGAAAAACTTGTTTTTACTCAGATTAATGATTTTTTGAATGATAGACAGATCCTGGAGGTATTTCAGTCTGGATTTAGGGTGACCCACAGCACAGAGACTGCTCTCCTAAAGGTTTTAAATGATCTTAGATGTAACTGGGACTCCCAAAAGCTGTCAGTGCTGGTGCTACTGGATCTAATCGCAGCCTTTGATACAGTAGACCACGCTATTCTTTTAAACAGACTGAAACACATGATGGTCCTCTCTGGTGCTGTACACAACTGGTTCACTTCCTATCTCTCAGACAGAACTTTTATGGTGAGTATGGATACATGCTCCTCTAAGATCCATAAAATGACATGTGGTGTGCCCCAAAGGTCAGTTTTAGGCCCTGTACTTTTTAATTTGTATATGCTCCCTCTTGGCAGTGTCTTCAGGAGGCATGGAGTGAACTTCCACAGTTACGCTGATGACACTCAGCTGTACATCTCTGTGTCTCCTGATGACACCAGACCAAATGGATGCCCTTTTTAACTGTATTTTAAATATAAAATCTTGGATGGCAGAAAACTTTTTACAGCTTAACCAGGACAAGGAATGTGTGTGTATGTATCCATGATCGTTTATGTTAATGAGAGTGTGGGGAGTGAGTTGGAGGGCGGGGTGGGGTGGGGTGGGCTGCTTTTAACCATGTAAAGCACTTTGTGCTACATTTCTGTATGAAAAGTGCTTTATAAATAAAGATTGAGATTGAGATTGAAGATTTGACAGGATGTGCAAGAGGGATGCGGCGGGGCGTGGTTTACAGTGCTGCTGCAGGTGTGATTGACCCACCTGAGTGGCATCTGAAATCACGCCTCGCCGACTTAAAAGTTGGAGTTTTTGGCAAATGTTGTTGTGGTAATGTTGGACTGGCAGCGGGAGAGCTGCAGCTCTGTGTGTATTGTGAACAGCAACCGTGTGCGTGCTAATAAAAAACGCTGCAAAGCATGTTAATGTCACCGGGTCTGCCGTGGTCATTTACAAGGGATATGAGAAGACCTAGAGCTAGATAAGAAAACTGAGGCTCTCCACATGAAGAATGAAGCCTTTATGTAGTAGCACAAGGTGAGAAGTCCTCTCATACACAGAACATTCTTCCAAAACTGGTCTGTTAAACTACATTTTATTTGTCTGCCATGTCATCTTTTTCATCAGTAAATAATTATTGTTTATTATTCTAAAAGACTCCATACATCTGCTTTTTTAATTATGTGAATAAACAAGACAGTCTTTTTGTTTTATGTATGAGTTTATTGAACATATCTTTATCTTTTAACAATGTGCACAGAATGATTATCTACTTGGGAGGACCAGGAGGTTTTCCATGCCCATGGTCATGGGCTTTTCCATCTCCATGTCCGTGTCCAGGTCCATGTCCGTGGCCAGGCCCATGCCCGTGTCCAGGTCCATGTCCGTGGCCAGGCCCATGTCCGTGTCCAGGCCCATGCCCGTCTCCACCTGGTTTGCCCTGTAAACAACCGTAATAAAAAATGACTTTTTAGTGAAACTCATTGGGCAGCAAACTCAAAAAGACTGGAAAAGCTGCATGCTTCAGATGGTTGGGTACCGAAATCTTCAGTTCAGTGCTTTTCATTGAACTGGTCATCTATAGGTACTCCTCACAAACTTCACCCTTACAAATGATGGCACTTGCCAAAAGTGAGGTCACAACTACTGCTGCTTTCTGTTGGCTGTCAATGGACCTCGCGACTTTACGCAAGGCTACGGCTAAGGGAGATGTAACAATAACTTGAAAAGATGAGAAAAGGATGCTGATGTGCAGGTTTTGCCTTAGTGATGACACCCAGACTAAATCTCTGCAGCATTTTTAGTATGAAATGCAAACCTGGCCCTAGCAACACATCTAAACTGAGGAAACACCTAGTCAAAACAGTGATTTGTGTGTGGCATGTAAAATATTTTATATAGATCACAAAATCACTCAAATGAGGAGTATAGACTTGTTTTGTAAGACAAAATTTGAATGTAGTATTTCAAAGTGAATACAATACTGAAAAGAACGGTATCCCGACCATAGGAAGAGATAATGACTGTTGCCAGTGGATGCTGCGAGATTACAGCATCAACTGGCAAAGCAAAACAGCAGAGAACAAACAAGTGAAAGTTTTCTTACTCCAGCGCATCCTTGACCCTGAGGTGTCTTTTAAGAGAAGAAAATTGCTTTATTAGTTTGTTATGCTGTTTGTCACAGGTGTAAAACCATCTAAGGAAATAAATGGACTCACCTGGGCATTTGCTATAGTTAGAAAAAATAAAACAAAAAGCAAAATTGGTTACTTAAAAAATACTAGACCTAATGTAAGTAGAAGACTCATTAGAAAGCAAATATGTTACATAACTGTGCAGAAGGACAACATAGACAATGTTGCCTTTCAGACAAACAGCTCTCAGAAACACAAGAAAGGCATATTATATCATATTTAACAGCACAAATAGTTCTTCAGTTTGTCTAGTTAAAGAGTAGCAAAATGGAAATAAAAAAATCAGCCGTACATAGAAGTGCAGTAAACATTAGAGTAATTCCATAAATGCAGTAATAGCACACACGGTTTTTCAACCTAGGTACTATATGTCAGGGATCTCCATCTAAAAAAACCATCAGAATCTGAGACTTACGGTCACTCATTTTGCCTCGTGAAAAGATTTTACCTGAAAAAAGGAGAGGAAAACATAAGTCTTGAACTTTTCTTGCAATCAATCATCACAAGAAATCAATACTATGAGTTACCTACCCGATGCAGAAAGCAGAAGGATTTGTGTCTGATGTCTGCTTTTACAGCTGTATTTATAGAGCAGAGGCGAAGAATAGGGAGGTTTCAGTGTGGGCGGGGTGTAGCCAGAAAACTACACATCAGCTTTTGTTCTTTGAAAAACCAAACCCGTCACGCACAGCTACTGTCTCTGCAGTAAACGTGCTGCAAAGAAAAATCTAAATTAAGATCAATGCTTTTTTATTTGAAAAAATACTGACATAGTAGTTTGCTTAATATTAAGATGGCCAGTGTAGATAAGTTTTTTTTAAATTGATTAAAAGTTGCTGCTTTTAGGCAAACTGTCATTTTGTTAGACCTAGAGGAAGACTTTTGCACTTAATTATGATGGTTGCATTTAAAAACAAGAGGCTTAGGAATGCATTAACGTGACTCGCAAAGACAGCCAAATTGAAACTCAGATGTGTTTACAGTGCTGTGAAAAAGCCTCTCATTTCATTTTAAATTGCTTCCAAGAAGCCAGACTTTCTTGGAAGTGGGCTTGAGCAATAGTTCATCACCAGGGTTTTTGATGGTCTTTTTCTCAAAGGTTTTTTTTTTTTTGGACATTGGCTGCTTTTTTTTTAATACTTATTTTCAGACCCATTCTTGTATCTCACCATTTGGAGAGGAATAGTTTGTTGTTTGCTAAACTGACCTATGAATGATTCAAGCATCAACAAAGGCACCTAACTTAAGGGATTAAGTGGTGTCATGTCTACACATAACAGCCACACCAAAATCTTTACAGGCAACTTAACAAAAAAATATTTTTCTATAAACATCTTAATTGCTGTATTTTTTTGTGTTGTTTTTAGCATTGAAATAGCACTATACAAAAACACAAAATTGTTTCCCATTCCTTTATCTACAAAGAGATTACAAATATAATAGTTTGATTTTTTATTTTTTTTTTTAATCAGCAAGGGGATTCTGTAAGAGTTGTTAGATGAAAACTTGGCATGTCTTGGCGGTCCTCGAGGGCCGGTATCCTGAAATCTTTACATGTGTCCCTGCTGCAACACACCTAAATAAAATTAGAAGGTCATTAGCAAGGCTCTATAGAAATTGACTGCATGCTGAGGTGGCAATTCAGCCATTTGATTCATGTTACAGCAGCTCAAGAATGAATGAACATGCAATAAAAGTAGTTTTAGAAGTACTTAAAAAAAAAACCCCCATACACTTTTATTTAAATTACTAATTACTTGAGTTAAATTAAATTACTCGAGTAGGGTTACAGGTTGCCACCTCGGCATGAGGTCAAGTCTTGCTAATGACCTACAAATTTTATTCAGGTGTGTTGCAGCAGGGACACATGTAAAAGTTTCAGGACACTTGCCTTCGAGGACTGGAGTTCGACACGCCTGGTCTACAGCCATTTGTAAAGCATGGTGGAGGCTCTGTTATGGTTTGGGCCAGTGGTCTTAACAGTGGATCTTGTTTTTGACTTGTAATTCCATGTATGATTGCATGATAAGCCAATAAGTCGCTGTACCTGCTTGCCACTTTCCTGGAAAAATACAAAGAAATGAAGTCTGTCAAGACTTATTGCGAAACTCAAGACTTTTTGCCCAGTACCATGAGTTGTGCCACTCCCACTACACACTAGCTATCAGGAGGTGTGTCTGGTTCCAGTTGTGGTCTGAAAAAAAAGACCAGAACTGGAGCTGGAAACTGGTTTTCTTGTCTCTCTGCCACCCTTATCCACCTTCCACCTACTGCAGTTAATTGAATGGGAGGGTTTCAACCCATGTTATTTGTTTTGGTTTTGATAGATGTGACCAATCTATTTTCCGTTGTTGGGTTGGGTTCGAATGAGGACAACAAATCCTACAGTCTAAATGGCTCCCTTTCTTTTTGTTCAGTCAACTGACTGGTCTCTGGTTATTTGGTGTTGATGTTGGTTATAGGTTTGGTCAACTGTTTGTTTATCAGTGGTAAAAAAAAAATTACTTTAGTTATTTTAGATGGCTTATGTAGAAAGCCCTTCTGAGAGTCATAATAATAGAACATGATACATTTACTGACTGTCATGAATGAATATTCGGTATAGACCTGTATGCTCAACACTTCTTTAGATGCTCCTTTTTACTTTCCAAAGCTCATTAGTTCTTTCTTCATAATTTGAAGTTAATAATGTCTAAACCATCTGAGTGCAGTGCTTTATGGTGGTGTTTAAATGGTCCTCATGCGGTACATGAAAACACACTGCCCTACCCATTTTTGTTCATAACACCACCTTCAGTCTCTGGCTTGGTACTTCCCCGGTGTGAAACGTCACATCTGGTGATTCAGCCAGACAAACAAACGCCTTGTGACTTGAGTGACGTCAGAAGAGTTTTGAACAACACACCCAAAGTTCTTAGCAATTTTACTGATCTGTTTTCTGATGTACAAATATTGTCTTCTAGCCTGTGGGCATGTCTGGAACGCGAATGTGTTTGTTGTAAACATTCTACTGCCGTGAAAATACTAAAGCACCTGGTTCAACTGCAAAAAACCTTATATTAAAATCTCAAATAATCCCTGTACTGTTTCCTATCTCAGCAAAAATTTCTGGCACAACTTCACCTACTTCCAAGGTGCGCGAAGAGGATGAAATACAGGAACTCCAGCAACACTTGAAGGGATGACCCTGATGAAGGCCACAAGCCGAAACGCGTTGGTCAGGCAATAAAGTTGTTCCTCTTCCCTTCAAGTGTTGCTGGAGTTCCTGTATTGTCTGTTTTCTATCTCCACTAGAAAAAAGCAGTGGTGCATCTGCAGAGGACTACTTATTTTAGCTACACAATCAAACAGTACAGACAAATGATGTAATAAACACATAAAATTGGAAACAAGACAGAAGCACATGAAGACCGGCTGACTCTTGGCAATGCTGCTGAGCCTGAGACATCGAGTCTTCCAGCCGGCCTTTTTATTTCAATTCCATTTGGTTAAATGTTTATTTTGCCAATACTTTTTACAGTATGCTTAATTTTTCTGCAACTCAAGATTTTCTTATCAAGAAGTATTTGCAATTTGTTGTATAACCTGCATCTAATTTTTAATCTGACAGGTCTCATTGAGTGAATTTAAGACTCTGAGCTTAAGACCTTAAAAGCTTATGATGTCCCCTGGTGGAGACTCCTAATACTTCAACCACATTGGTTCTTGCCCCGTGTTTACCATGTTATGCAATCCCATTCATAAGGAAATCCACAATTTTGATGCCTACAACACAGCCCTGTATTTAACGCTTTGTAATGTTTGCCTCAAGCACAAGCTGGAGGATTAAATCTGTGGTTTCTGTGGCTTGTTTTTGGCAACTGATCAGAATCATCTAAGTTATACCTGCTCTTACTCTCTGCACTGCTTCTGCACTCAAACAAATTTAAATCAAATTCACTTACAGAAGAACACAAATTAATTTTCATGATCTTATTTATTTATGTATGTACTTATTCATTATTATTTTACTTGCTTCCCTGGATATTAATTAAACAAATCTTTAAAGAAAATGCAAAAAACCCCATATTTTACTACATATTGTTACATTTTGATTATATATTAAAAGGGACATGTGAAATGCAAAAGTAATGTCTGAGTTGAAACTATAGTGTGATATTTAGAATCCCCATACACCGAAATCATTTCATAAATGTTTCCAATACAAACAAAGGTAGTAAAAAATTTTTTTTAGCTTTAAGATAAACTAATCTCATATAAGTATGGCCTTATTTGTCCTTGAAGAAGAGGTCAATGCTCCAAAGTAATGTGATCTTTGGAATCTCCATGTATCACTCCCTATATGCCTAAATGTTGTCAATACACACAACAGCAGTAAGAAGCATAGTTTTAAATAACTCGTTATCACTTTAACCTTCAGCTCAATTGTTGAACTTGAAAGCGATGTGAGAGACCAGATGTGGTACCCTGTGTGTCATGTCACATGATATTTTAAATCCTTATACACCACTTTCTATATGTTGACAATACATACCACACTTGTGAGAATCATAGTTTCTAAGTTTTGAGGGGGTTTTTTTTTTCTAATTTTTCAGGCAACAAATCATTAAATTGACCTTGAAGACCTTGTTCGATGTCAGCCATGTAATTTTAATGCATCGTTATGATGATCCACTCTACACTCCTAGATTTTTTAGTTTTATCAGAATCCATTCAAAACTTTTCGAGCTATCGTTCTTGCAGACAGAATGATGACACACACGCATGCAAACGATACCAAAAAGAAGTAAGAATGATTTTCTATTAATCTATTTTCAAATCAATAACTCGCCGTCTCGTCTCGTGAGACTTTGCTAATGTTGACGATGATTTGGCGCCACCTGGTGGACATGACATCACACTGCAGCCTGTGTCTCTGCTGTTATCCTCGATGGCGGTGAGTTCTGTTGCTGTTGACATGAGTGTAGTTTTCTGTCTGCCTGTTTTGTTTTAGGCATAGCATTTGAACTGTCAGGCAAAAAATTTATAAAGTCTTTTGAGTCAAGTTAATTTACCTTCCAGTTATCCCGTATTTACCATTTAAGCTTTCAAAGAGTCTCGCGATGCTTTAAGCTAACCATTTGTCACTCATCTCACACATTATATTTTTGTATATTTTATTATATTAATATTTTATTTTTGTATTTCTTTTTAATTTGTAATAATCTTCCAGCACTACGGTGTTTTTTGTATTTTACATGTGACTGTTGCATTGTAGGGTTCTCATTGGTTTGCCATTTCTGATTATACTTTGTTTGGTCCTTTTCACACCAGTGACAGTAAACATAACCCTTAAATTATAATACAGTGTCAGTGTAAGGCTTCTCTCTGATCTGATATTGATAACAGCTTGCTATTACACTTCCTTGCAGTCATTATAATATTGAACAACTTACTTCCCCATTTAGTAGAATAGTTTTGATAATGATATATTAGGGGCCTTAACATCATGTATATTTTTACTTTATTTATTCTAAAATAATTTTTTTTTGCTCATTAGCAGTATTGATATGTGCAGAATTAAAGCTATGTGGACTTGAGTATGACAAAAATGCAACAGCTCCCAGTAGTAACTTTCAATGGTGTTATTGTTTCCACAATGCAGTGGAAATTGCAGAGCACTGACTCGGAGTGTTAAGTGACTGACCTCAGTGCTGTCGCACTTTTTCAGATGCCTGTGGTATTTGTGTGCCAGGCTGTTGCATGCCTTCAGCGCTCAGACTTTGGTAGAGGCAGAGCTCGGCGTGTGACGAATGGTGGGAAATGCAAGCCCCCCACCGCCCCTGCACTGCACCTTTCTTTAGGATTCTTCTTTAGTACTCTCAACATGTAGTCTTGACATCATGGGAAAAAGAGCTACTGAAACCACAGTGGGAACAAACAGCACATGCATCTCATTTCTGTGATGCCTGGATCCACACAGTGGTATGATAAGCTAGGAAAGGAGTTCTGTTTAAAAGGTTAGAGTAGTATTTTATGTTTTAATAAAACAAATTGCCAGTTTTGGAATCAGCAAGTTTTAGTCTACATTTTAGATAATAAAGGGGAAACTGTTATTATAGTGCCAGTGTCTGAAGCATAAAAACATACGAGAAATCGGGCAGATTTGTTGCCAAGCATGTGGCGTTCTATTTACATATAGGGAAAAAAAAAGGTGTTTCTTATTTTTGTTTATTACAGTGTCATTTGAGCAATAGCGCTAATTTCAGATTCACAGAGTGCGTCGCATTATCGGAGGGTGACAGGTTTTAACCGGCGTGCCTCGAGCAGAGGATAAGTGAGGAGGGGAAAGAGCAAGTGCTTTATAGGGGGAGAGGGAGGGTGGGAGGGAGTGAGGACAAGCGGGTAGGAGGCTTGGAGAGGGAGAGAGAGAGCGAGAGAGAGAGCGAGAGAGAGAGCGAGACAGAGAGAGCGGGTGGGCGCTGTGAAATCCGTTAACAGGGGAGCTCTGTGCATTTGTTAGACGTCTTGGCTGCTTGCCCAACTTGGCTCATTGTAATCAAGGCATGATCGTCGACTCCAGCCAGCCCTCTCTGCCGCCACGGCTGCCTTGCGCCTGGACCCAGCCCAGCTCCCAGCGCTGACATGGAAAGACCAGTGAGTGCCTTCTCTCTTCTTCCCCCTCGCTCTCCCTCTCTTTTTTTAGTATTAGGTTCCCCCTCGTTTCCTCTTCTGCTCTGTCGCAGTTTCAGCTGTGTCTCTGGCTCTTTCTCCCCCCTGCTGTCGCTCCCGTAGGTGGCAGGATCGCCGGGTAGGAGGCGGGGGGGAGCCTTGGCAGCTTTCTCCCTACAGGCCGCTTCCTCCCCCTTCTGCCCGCCTGTCCGGGCATGGATGCCATCCGCTGGCAGGGTCTGTGTGCCGTTTGATCGTGCGAGGGTGTTAGCTGTGCTGCTGCAGTATCACAGGTCTCCAGGAGCCAGAGGTTTGCCATTTCTGCAAAGATTCTCCCCACTTTTTGGTTCGTCGAAGCCGGCGATCGCTTCACTCTCCGCCATTGGCCTCCCTGAGAATCGGAGTCGACAGCGAGTCTCTCTGTTGCGCCTATTCTTGGTGGTATGTCCTCATGGTCTGTTGTGTTTGGGTACCCTGACAACTAGAAGCAGTGAGGTAACCACTTTCTAGCCTGTTCGCCCCTTTGAATGACTCCAAACTTTTTTCACAACCGCTGAGCTTTTTGCAGGTTCCCAGACGATTTCAGGATATGTAGTTGCCGTCATTTTGCAAAAAGTCTGACCAATTTGAGAGCTCAGTGTGAATTCAACTATTCAGCATCCCAGTGGCAGCCATTCCTTGCAGTGATGGAAAAAAAAACATGAATAGATTCCTTGCGGTCCTCACAGTGAGTCATCGTTATGTGCTAGAAACCTTGACTTGTATGTCGTCAGTGAAGCAGCAGTGGAGGATGACTGACTCACTTTGGCACATCTACTTCCTATGTGTGTCAGGATGGTCTGACCCCTCAGAGTCACTTATGCAGAGAGTGGAGAATAGGACACTTCAAAATGAATTATGTTTTCCTCACAGATGCAAACAAGCAGAAGTGGCAAATTCTCTATTTGCCAGCGTTACTGTCACTTCTCCAGAGCTGTGAATAACAACAGATGATGCCAGCAGTGATTCAAAGAGGGAGACACGTAGCTGATTGATTGACAGTGAATGTTGTTCATTCAGATTTAATCCTGTACTGCTGTTTGTGTTTGAATTCTTTCTAAGAAGAAAAATGGTGCTGGTTTGCTATAAGAGAAGAAGTACCGAGAATTGAAATAGTCTTAAAATGACAAGTCTGCTCTAATTTTAAAACTAGCTTTGGCACATATTTCTATTCTATTCTATATTTATGTATCACATCAGCCACACTCAAACTTGTGCATGAGTTTATTGTGTCTTTTACTTTAAATTAAGCCACGGTTTACAAAATCAACACAATGTTGTGCTACATAAGAGTTTAAGCAAGCAATTGTAACAACAAACTTATATTCATGACCTACATTTAGGTCATAAATAAATGGATTATTTGGTTCATTTTCTCATAGACTTCTATATAATTTGCCTGATTTTGGAATCGCCCCCCAGTGGCGATGAGAAAGATTGCACTTTGCTTTTATCAGATTCTGAGGCTATATCCTCAAATTACTGTTTGCTTTAAAGAAGGTAACATAGCCTCTTTTAGCCGCTGGGCTCCAGAGGAGTGCTCCGGCTTCACCAGTTTTCTGAGCCACACTTTGGACCCGGGAGGAAGGGAGGGAGGGAACAGGAGGCTGCAGGTTAAAGGAAATTAGCTCTTTTTCATGCAGAAATCTGATGCTTCACTGTCCCTGCTCTGTGTACATCTGTGCACATTTAAGAGACCTTTAACTTAATGCCTGCCCTTGCTTGTACAGTTGCAGTTGGTATAATATGATACAGTGAGGTTCTCTCTGAAGGAAGCAGGTTCTATGAGAGCACATGGAGCACATTTTCAGTATGGAGCCTCTATTTGTGCCCTGCTGATTGCATTGGGGTATTTAAATTTGGTCTGCATATGCATTCAGCTCATGTAACTGAGCTTCATGATGAATGCTCCATCTGTGGTGGGTGTGAGGATCTATCAGTGTTATTAGTGTGTTATCAGTGTGCACACTGGTGCACACTGATGCACACAGATGCCTTTTTAAAATGATTGTCAGTCTTGCTGATCAGCTGATGGTTACTTCACCTGTCAGCCTTGGTTTCCCCTCTGCTTGTAAGCAGGTTTTATATTGTTGCAGTTGCTTATTTAAATGTCATTGTAATTATGGTCAAACTCACAATATATACAGAAATACAAGAGTAAAGCTGAGTGCTGAATGTAGGCATTTTGTTCTTTATTGATAAATGTGTCTAGAAAAATAAATATCAAATTCTTTACACTGCTAAAGCAGGTGTGTATGGTTTGGTTTGCAATTCTCATTGCTTAGTATAGATCAGTTGCTAACAAACATTTTTCATTTCTAGACTATTTTTTGTGGTACAAATTAAATTTGTTAAGTAATGAAAGTGTTTTACAAAAAAAAATAAAAAATCTGAACAGCTTGTTAGAAACATTGATGATTCTCTATGGCTCTGCAGTAAAGTGGTCCAAGTGCTAAAAGGCATGTAGGCAGTTAAAAGAGAGTCAAGAGAGTTTATGGAGGTCTCAATGGAGTCCTTTGAAACTCTACATCTCATGAGTCAGTGGCTTGTACGACAGTATTTCAGTTAGAGGTCTGGACATTGCTACAACACCTTGGTTCTTTTACTTTTTTCAGCCATTCTGTTGTAGATTTGCTGCTGTCTTGTTGCATGAGCTTTATAGCTTTATCTATCAGACAGATGACCTCACATTTGACTCTAGAATTCCTTGGTATATAGAGGAGCTCATGGATTTCAAGGTGTCCAGGTTTTATAGCTGAAAAACAAGCCGAAGTCATCAGCCCTCCACCACCGTACTTGACAGTTGCCATGAGGTCCTGATGTGCTGGTACGTGCAGTTTTGTATTATGGCCAAACATCTCCACACTAATCTTGCCTGTCCAAAAGACATTAGCTTTGCTGCCATGTTCTTTTTAGAGAAAAGATGGCTTTCTCCTCTGTACTGTCACAAACTTTAACTTTTAACATGTTAACTGAGGCCTGTGGTGTCCCAGATGAAGCTCTTGAGTTTTTCTTTTGCATTTTTTCTGAGCATTGTACAGTCTGATCTTGAGGTGATCCAGACCAGCAAACGGCCAAAACCCCTCTGCTTCTATAGAGGTGGACACATTTGGTGATGTTTTTTTAAATCTAGTGCATTTGATTGGCAGCAGCTGGATGCTACTTGTAATTCGTGGGGAAGCAGTAAGTGTTCTTTTTCACACAGCTGTGTTTGGAAAATAGGAAACCTTTCACTGTCAAAATGACTGCAATTTGTCTCCTAGGTTCCCACACAAATGTTTAAAGAACAAGTGATGCAACAAAGTGGTAACATTACTCCTGTCCTAAAAGAATTGTGAAACCTGTTGGATGCATGAACTTCAACATGAGACTGGGTTATTTCTGAGCTTGTGCCATATCCTGTTTGTTTTATTTCCAGTGAACAGTAGGGTTCAGATCATTTCATTCTGTTTCATTTAAATTTCACACAGCACCCCACCTGTGAGAAAACCAGGTTTAATGAAGCCGTAGAAGCCTCGAAATAAGATCAATCCGATGAAATGTAAATGTTTTTATTTTTCTAATGAATACCTATAAATGTCTCATCCCAGACCCCCGGTGACATGATGCCCAAGAGGGATCATGAGAAGGACCTGGAGCTGGACAAGAAGATTGAGGCTCTCCGCAGGAAGAATGAAGCTCTCATGAAGAGGTACAAGGTGAGAAGAAGTCTTCACATATAGAAAAGCTTCTGAGGTCTCATGTGTGGAGCTTGCAACTCTTTCAGGTTTCCTAATTGCTTTATTGTTTGTAGGAGGTGGAGGAGGACAGGAAAAGAGCAGAAGAGGAAGGAATGGCACTGCAGAGCCGGAAGGGCAAAGCCGATGATCTTACCATCACAATCAGCAAGTCCACTAGTGTGAGTGTCAGCAAAAATAATGATAATAATAATTTTATCTTTAATTCAAAATCCCAGCACGTCTCAGTTTTACTACCTGAATAAGAAATGCTGCTCTATTTAATAAAGGAAATCTATCAGCAGGACTCTTTGGGCTTAAATTATAAAAAATACATTAAATAAGTTAAACTACAGAAAAAGTTCTGGTACATCATTCCTCAAGTGGAAAGTTTTGTTAATGTGCAAAAAAAAGAAAAAAACAGGAATTTCTGTTATTTAATTGTTTATTTATTACTTTGGTGTTGTATGAAAGACTGTGGGGGAGGTCTCCATCAGTAGGAAATGCTGTACAATTTATGAGAATACAATTAAAAGGAAAATATTTATGTCCTCCTTCACATTTTTCAAAGATGTCCAGTGGGCCGGTTTGGAGTCTCTGCCCCCCCAGCCTTATATTTGACACCCCTGGTTTAAAAAATAAAAGCTACATTAACTAATATCCCACAGTGTTGTCTTTGCATTTGATAGAACCCATCTGTTTTCAAGAAGAAATGCTGTTAACTACATCAATATTTCATAGACTGTCCTTTTCTTTGATTGGAAGCAGGATAGTCGTGTGGTGGTGACAAAGCCATTCAGTGGCGGTTCACCAGCTGGGAAGGGACAGCAGGAAGCCGGACCTGACAGAGGGGGAGAGGCTCCTCCACAGACTGCTGGCCGAGGACACAGGAAGCAGCTAACGGTCACCATGGCTGGCAAAAAGGTAAATTAACTACAAGGAAAAAGTGACAAGGACCCAGTAGAGGAGAGCCCTTTAAGCCCCTGTAGCTTAAAGTCTAGTTATACTGTAACAAGGACGAATGTCACAAAACATTTTTATAAAGATCTGTAATTTAAGAATTACAAATATTGCTGGTAGTGTTTTTTTTCCACGAGCTCTTCTTGCATAGGCAAGAATGTGCATCCAAAAGAGTGTTGGCGCATTTAAAAGACTCTGGATCTCTACTCTGTAAACCATGGGATGGCTGTGTGGGAAAATCTCAATGGATCAGCAGTTTGTGAACTACTCAGACCAGCCAGTCTATCACCAACAAACATGCAACATTCAGAGTCACTTATTGAACAATGAAGTGGAACCATTTCATAGCAGGATGAAATAGATCTCTTAGAACAACTTTCTAAAGATGTCCCTTAGAAGTCTTGGAGCCACACCGTGCCAGCAAATCAAAATATAACACAACAAAGCAACTGGATCTCCATCCATCCATCCATCCATCCATCCATCCATCCATATCTAATCCAGAGTTGATTTCTCCTTAACCTAACTCAGTGAGAGGTCAACATTTAACCAAGTATCCTTAGTTCACATGCTAACCTGACACCAATCTGCAGTTTGTATTTACCATGTTTATTGTATTATTTAGTATTAAATAAGACATGCTGATTGGGTCATTCATTGGCTAATTAGGGCTAAAGTACAGCTGAGACTTACAGTTAGTTTTCTATGAGACGAATCAAAATGTAGTGATGGTGCTAAAGTTGGGGACATCACAAAAATGAGTCAAATTTTTAAAGCGTATGAATGACTTCACCAAACCCACAAACTAGTGTCTAAGTACTTGTAACTAAGAATCCTTAAATGAATGTTTCAAAATGTAGTGCAGAGCACATACTGACACTTATGTAATGCTAATAATATGAGTAACTGACTCTCCAGGGTAAGAGGGTGGTGAGTGAGAGGCCTGAGAAGAGGCTGGGCCCTGTGGACGTCAAGAGCCCCGCCGATGATGGACAGGCGAGGCGTGTGGAGTCAGCGGGGAGGGCGAAGCAGCCATCTCACGTGACCAAGAGAGACTCAGCACCACAGGTCCGACTCACACACACCGAACACTCCTGCCTGCTTCCACTCTCACTCCCTCCCCCCTCCCTTTGTTTATTCTCACATGCTGCACCGACGTGTTTTACATAGATATGAGACATGTTGTCTGGCCCATCCCCTCCATCCCTGTGATGGAGCATAATGGTTTGTTGACAGGAGGTGGACCGGGGCTGTGACTGACTGGTGTGAGATTAGGAAAGGAGAGGGTGGCTAATAGAGCTGTGGGTTGAACAGATGCTCTGCATAACTAAGTTTTCAACCTTTTTGAGCTGTTTTTACACACACGCTGCAGCTCTGATCTTCTCTAGATGTCACTTGACAAAAGTACGTGTGAAAAATTAGATTCAGGCAACTTCCTCGAGTAAACCGCATGAAGAATTTCCTGTCATCTCCTGCTGTGTGTTTCACGTGTGAAAGGGAAACCGAGGAATATACCTTGACCTGAATCTCCCAATATCATCCACAGTTAAGTTTTATAAGTTAAGATGCCATATTTAATGCAGGCAGGGACTCGTGTGCCCCTGCCATCGTCTGTGAAATGCAAAACTGTCACTGACCTTAGCCCCCCCCTCCCACCCCCCCGGGTATGCAGAAAGTCTGGAACAGCTGCTCTGCCTCAGTCTGAGGCCTGACGCAGACACACACACTCACAGACTGAAATAAATAAGCTGATGCACAGGCAGCTGATCCTCGCCACTGTAAACACAGACACAGTCTGGTCATAGGGTGGGGGAGGGAGGGAGGGGACATGAAAGCAGGAGCTGCAGAAGTACAGGTTCAGTCTAAAATGTGCATCTCTGCTACCGATTGGCCGATACACTGAGTGCTGCTCACTGGGCTGTCTGGGTTAATGTGCACTGAATCTATGGGCTGAACACATTGTTCTTTTTGCCTTTATTTCTGGCCCACTAGGTCTGTGTGTCCCGTCCCCCCCCATTTATCATGTTGACTGAATCAGCACTTGAACAGTAGCCAGGGCTCCAGTGCACCAGTCATCTGTGAATCCCAGAGACCTGGTTTACGTAACCAGTGTCATTTCACCATGTTTATATGAGAGCAGCGGGGGAGAAAGCTGCTAAAGGGTGATACCGTAGAAGAACATACCATGGATCCATCTGGCAAGCTTTAAAAAATATTTGCGTTGGTTCACGCTGAGGTGCACATTGCTACTGCACTGCCCTGCCTCTGAAATAATTATCTGATGGGTATGGGTGTGTGTGTGTGTGCGACAGAGCGAGAGACACCCAGGAAATAAATAATGACTCTTTGAGAGACAGGGGTGTGGCTGTGCAGCGGTGTCTCATGCAGCCTGGAGGAACCTCATGACCAGACTGCTCACGCTCACGAGAGAGAGAGTGACAGGGGAAAGGAAATGCAGTCGGACGGAGAGGAACAGAGGGGAGGGTGAGAGAGAGAGAGACACTTGGCAACCGTGCCATCTGTTTCGATCTCCCCTCATTTCTTTTCCCTGAAACTTTAAGTGGTCCACACTCCTCTGGCACGATTGTTTCCCTATTCCCACCATCCTGAAAGGGCCGATTTGATCTAATTAACATTCATCTGCCTTCTCACTCTGAAAAGGCTCATTATGCGAAGAGACAGACCTGGCAACGTGCCAAGAAAAAGAGAGAGGAAGACAGAGTAGTGGGATGAGAGAGAAAAGAGGTAGCCGGGGGTCTTTGTGTATTTGTGAGCTATACTCTCTCTGGATGTGGGCGTGTGAATGATCGTGTGGGCGTCCCAGCCCGTAGGTGTGCTACCAGCCCACTCGCTCTCCCCGGTGCATATTGTCCCCCATCCTCCCTCAGCTGTTAGAGTGTTGCTGTTAATAGCAACATGACTCATCCTCTGTGTTCACCAGAGCGCATCATTGAAATCAGAACTACACCAGAATAGAAATTAGCACAATTCTGTACCTCTAATAAGCTGTGTTTGATTTGCAAACTGCCAGGTGGTTTCCAAGGTCAGCTACCTGCTAACTGCAGTCTGCCCCCGTGCAGAGTGGACAGAAATTACATTATAATTGAAGCTGTTGTGCCAAGTTGTGCAGTTACACTTTAAGACCACTGGGTGGCAGTCTAGACCTCTCAGTCTTTCCTAATGGATGAGTCAGTGGCCTGATTGTGACAGCGGCAAAGCGATTCTTTACAACCGTGTTTAATTAGCGGGCAACAAGTTGCTGTGTCACACTTATAACTGCTAAGCTCATCTTTTAATTTCTCCTCTCTGACAGGATGAGGTCAAACAGGGGCAGAAGCACACTGAGGAGTATCACGAGGTGTCAGAGCAATGCCAGGTAAATTTAAAAAATCCCTCATACACAGATGTAAACATTTAGATACTGTGTGTCTAACCTCTCTCAGCTCAAAGGACTGCAGTTTCAGCTCATCGTGACCACGTGATTTGCTGATGATCAGTCTATGAAAACAAGGTTTTCACCAACACTACGTTAGCATACAAAGCGCAGAGAATAGCAAATGCAAATATGCGCTCTGTCCTCATCACAAACACACACAGACAGCACAACACGTTGCCATGCACGTGCCCCTTTTCCTAGCGCTTCTTCCCATCTGCCTCCCGCTGGCTTCCATGTCAGCCTTGCTGGAGTAGCTCAGAGCTGTCTCACAGATCGGGCGTGCGATAAGCAGACTGACTGGGGAGGCAGGAAGGATGGGCATCAAAGGCACGGCGGATTCTCCACATGACAAGTGATGCTGTTCATGCCTCTCTGGCTGCTGCAGTCCTGGCCTACACAGATTTCAAGGAAATACCATGTAGATTTTTTTTCTCATCATGTTGTAAAGTGTGTTACACTTTTGTGTAACAAATATACCATATGGACCTAAATCAGTGCAGCTTTTGGAAGCTCAACCGTCATTGAGAGTAAGATTATGATCTCAGCAACTGGCCAGGTTCACTTTGTAATATCCAACCTGCCTTCTTTGGCTCCTGGCAACATCCCATTGAGTCCCCACAGAGGCAAAAAATTAAAATTTTTTTAATTAGCAGCTGGGGTGGCAGCAGATCATGGCCTGTTGGAACATGTGAAAACCGTCTTCCCGTGTGACCCCTGATGTCCTCTGAGGGCCAGCGCAGAGTAAGGAGAGACGAGGTGGAAAACAGGATGAGGACAGATGCCATGTTCTCCAATAAGTGTAGGCAGGAGGGCAACATGTTTACTTTGATTTCATTGGTCCTCACCTGAGGGGAAAACATGACCTGTCATAGCTTCTTACCAGCACTGTGTTGCATCTATTTTTCTCTCACTGTTTTAGCTGCTGCTTTGAGCTTTAATACAGATTTTTATGGTCATTCCTGGTACTCAGAAATCCAACAAATGTATTTTTTTTCTAGACATCAGCACGCTCTCTCAGAAACTGCTGGTCTTTTTAGTGACATCTCTAGTCTTGGTTTGCTTGAAGGCTTTATAACACAAGCAGCTTCTGCCCTTTCTGATGTGTTAATGAGCCTGTATCAGATCTCCTTTTACTATTAGCCAGCAATCCTCTCTGCTCTCATCACAGTAATCAATAAATAGGTTAAGAGGGGAAAGGGGGAAGAGCTTCTAATTGTATTTGCTATAAACTGTACTTTTCCTGGAACACTGATCAGTATTTACCCAGGGAGGTAGTGGTTAGCACTTAAAGTTATGCAAAATTCATCAATGTAGCAGAAATACACACATTTGTGGTTCCCACAGATCTGTATATGTATCCATTATAATAACTTTATACACTGAAATGCTGTCTTTTGCATGCTCATAGGATATCGAGAACCTGCAGGCCATCACAGACCTCAACGTCCCCACATCGAGAGAGGAGCAGGAGGAATATTTAAGGTGGAAGAAGGAGCGTGAGCAGATTGACAGGGAGAGGGTGGCACGCCATAAAAATGCCAAGGGCCAGTGGAGACGAGCGTGGGACATGGATAAAACTGACAATATGTAAGACTTTTTAAAGAGTTAAAGGTTTACATTCATATTCCCATTGGCTGTAGTTGTTAAAGCTGAAGGACTAAAAAAGAAATAAAATAATAACATTTTAAACCAAAATATGGCAAAATATGAAGTTCAAAGATCTGTCAAATACTGTGGAACTGATTTTCAGACGCATCCGTGTTCCAACACACCTGAATTAAATGAATGGCTTGTTAATAGGCCTTTGCTAAACTTGTTTGCTGAAGAGGTAATTCCACCATTTGATTCAGCTGTGCTGGAGTAGGGATACATCTAAAAGCTGCAGGACAGTGGCTCTCGAGGACTGGAGTTGGAGACCCGTGATTTACAGGATGAGTAGCTGCATTTTGAACCATCTGTGACTGAAAAAGACAAGAATTGGGTAATCCTATAAATGGGGAGTTACAATAATCCAACTGGGAGGCGATTGAGGCGAGGATAACTGTTTCTATATCTGTAATTCTGTGATGGTTTAAAGCTGCTGTTCACAAAACTACTTCTTTGTTTGTTAGAGGTTGAACTATTCAGGATTTTTAATTATAGTTTAACTATAGCGCTTGATAAGCCAAATAAAGTTTTGCTGTCATTTAGTTGAAAATGTTGCCAGGACTCCAGGATTTTAGATTGTCCAAACAATTCAACTCAATTGAATTTTATTTATATAGCACCAAATCACAACAACAAAGAGAACCCCAACAGTCAGACCACCCACTATGAGCAAGTACTTGGCAACAGTGGGAAGAAAAAAGTCCCTTTTAACAGGAAGAAACATTATGCTTCGTAAAGAGAGTCTAGGGGTAACATGTATAATGAAGTAAGCAGTATGAATTCCTTTAAAGAACAAAAACGTCCATGTTGGGTTTGGAGGTCGAACATCTAGTTATTAGTTTTGTAGATTTCCCCTTTTCACTTTTAAATTCTTCCTTCACTGAAAGGCTCACTTCACTTAGGCAGATGAAGAGGAGAAAATAACCCCGGAGAACATTGTGCCTCTTTGTAGTTAAATTATTCAGTGAAGAATCCATTAGATGAGGTTTCTGGATGTTGTGCATGTTCTAACACATGATCGCAAGGCTGATTGTCACCAAGTCACAGGACGATGTTACACAGCTAAAACATTACCAAACAGTTACTTATGTATGCCTAATATAACTTTTTTCATGTGAAGGAGTTCATGAGCTACATTTCAAACAGCGTTACAGACTGCTGCCCGCTTTGGTGGGGGAAATCACACAATAGCACCCCAAACTGACCGCGGGAAAGAAATACAACTCGTTTATTGTGAACTGTTTGTTAGATTTCAAACAAACTGAGCTGTGGCTGTACAAAGACTGACCAAGTTGCAGAGTAAATTAATGTGCTGTTAAGGGAAGTATCCAAATGTAAAGGCACAAGGAAAGAGCAGCTATTTTTAGCTGGGGGGTAAGAGATGGAAATGCCTTGCCTTATTTGGCGAAGCATTAACAAGGCTCCCGAGAAAGAACAGAAGAGGAAATGTGTTTTTGATTCGACAATTTACGTGGTTTCAGAGGATGTCGAATGTAGGAATGGAATCTCTGCACAGTCTTAAACTCTAGGCCCACAATGATGTTAGGTGATATACTGAAATGCCTGTTTATGTAGTGCAGATGAGATGTTATAGTGCCTCAGGGGGGGAAAAAAAAAGATGAATGATTTTGGAACATGATAAAGATATTGGTCGCACTGGGTTTTGTTACTGTCTAAAACTAAGCCTCTGCTTCTAGGTTTTCAGACAAATCCCTCTCTGACAGAGACTGGGGGCCTTCCAGCAGAGGTAAGACAAAAGACACAGACCTTACTGAGAACGTAAGGAGTAAGACGCTTCATAACAAATCATAAAAAAGACATATCACATTGCTGCAGGGGGAAGAAATGCTAGAAGAGGACCCAGGGCAGGCAGCGATTCAAAAGGTATTCCCCACATAATTTAGTGAACAGTTATATCCCATAAAATACTGCTATAGTGTTTAGACTTTAAACTTTTGGTATTTTTCTGACCTAGCTCATGACAAGCGAGGCAAAGACAAGGGAGCCAAAAACGTGCAAGTGATGAGCAGTAAAGCAAAAGGCAAAGATCGCCTGACTGGGCGGGCCAGAAGGTCAGTAACAGCTAAACACAACGGGCTGCTGGCAAAGGTGATTCAACCATCAGAGCGTTTTTCAACATAGCTTCAATTAGCGGTTACGAGAAACATCGGCATGACTAATGCAGTACGTAAAACGGATGTGGAAAGACATGTTGTTTTTCTGCACTGTGCCCTAATGTACAAATTCCCCTGGATGTCATGAGACTTAATTTAGAAGTGGTGGCAGCTGACTAAATAACCCAGAATGTCGCATTCTGTCCCCCCCTCCACAGTTTCTCCTCTGCTGTGAAACACTACTTGATGGTGAGGAGGCCGTCTAGCCAATCTGGGGCATGCAGCCTGTTGACATCACATTTTGGGGTCGTCTCAGATTGCTTAGAACCCCATCAAGTACTAAACAAGTACCTGGTACTAAGTACTACACCTAAAAAGAAAACCCTAAAAACCAAGCTAAGCCGATCTGGGTTGGTACTGGTGGAAAAGGCCATAGGTGCACTGTAATGCAATCATAATGTCCAAAAAATCCACAGCCACAGAGCTGAAAGTGAAGCACTGTGTGGACTTGGAGTGAGAAAGATGATTTTATGTCTCTGTAAAAGTAGGTAAGGGTAAGGATTTGGGGGGGCCGCCTCTGTAAAACAGCACTCGGGTGTGAGATTCCTGTTATCAGGCTGTGCTGCTGTTACAGTTGGCAACAGATTTGAGTGTGGGCAAAGGCAGCCCACAGGCCACCAAAGCCATTTTCACACATGTGCTGCAGCTCTCGGTGTTTCTGGATATTATCCAAATGGAGGTGCGTGTGAGAACTTTAATGTCTGATGTAGCTGAATTAAACATGAAACAGTGTTAAACAGTCTTTAGCTCGCCAGTTCCTTAGTACAAAGTTGGTGCGATTTCCTATCGCTGATGTGAGGGGGGAAAAAAGGGAAAATTTAATAATCGGCTAAATTCACAGCTAGCAAGTGGTCATCTCGTGCTCTGCATGCTCTACCCAGACAGCACCCTTACCTAAAACACACAATATCCAGTACTGAGTCTACATGTGACAAAGAAAACTGAGGACAGTGTCCCAGCCTGAGTCTCTTGACACTGTCTGGAGTTCATGCATGAAAAGCCATTACAATCACAACAGCTGAGACCGGTGTGTGTCTGTGCCTCGGAAGGCTGAGCCCCAACCTCAAATCACAGCTCTTGCTTTCCACACGTCCTTGGACAATCACCCGATATGACTCCCAGTGGTCATCACCTTTCATGGTGTAGTCATTGGTTTTTGAGCATGTATGTGACTGAGAAGCAAATGCTGTTATAAGACTCACTTTGCAACACTGAAATGGGCTGCAGCAGTCTCTTTGTGCTTTCTCCTTATAGTGCTTCACTACACAACATTACAACAACCTGCCAGTTATAGTGAAGGCTCTTTCTTACCGCCATAATGTTTCTGACCCATCAGGTCATACACGTGGAATCTCTGAGGGCGACCTGTGAATAGGGCTTATTGCTGCACATCCCACAGATGCTCAGTCAGACCGTTTGAAGGCTAACTGAGAGCTTTGGGCTCTTTTAATGTAAAAGAAAAAAACTAGTCCTGAACTGTTTTTGCTTTGTGGTGTGACATGTTGTCCTGCTAAGGGTGAGATGCTGTGCTGCCATTGTAGAAAGCTTGCGGGGTTGTGCTTCTTCTGCGGTAATGTTTAAGTGGGCGGTATGTGTCAAAGTACCACACGAATGCCAGGACCCAAACTTTGCCAGCTGAACGGTGCATTGTGATAAAATGATC
The DNA here is from genome assembly GCF_036321145.2 of Pelmatolapia mariae. Classification (NCBI taxonomy): domain Eukaryota; kingdom Metazoa; phylum Chordata; class Actinopteri; order Cichliformes; family Cichlidae; genus Pelmatolapia; species Pelmatolapia mariae. Next base: position 47,502,291 of record NC_086241.1, read on the forward strand.
TGTGTTATTTAATCTTGTTGCTGATTGTTATATACAATATTACAGCATGCTATAACTTGCAAAGAAAAATAGATTCACAACATACTGCTTTTTTGTTTCTGAATACCCTTTTTTCAGATGGCAGGCAAATGATGATGGAGAGAACCTACAGGTGAGAGGTGAAACCTCTTTTGACCCTGCTATAAAGTGAATAATAAAAGACATCCATTTAGCAAGAAACACTCCTGTTTGTCGCTTTGATCTCATCTTTTAGATGCCTGAGACGACACTGGAGGAATTCCTTGAGGAACTTGATGCCCTCACAGATGCTAATGCAGACAAGCTGAAAGATCAGGACGCAAAAACAAAGCAGTCACCGAGCCTGGATTCACTGAACACGCCCGAGGAAGCGAGTGAATCAGCAGCCTCGGTGTCAGCTGCTTTCCTTAGAGAGGACACCCCGACTCAGGAGAAGGCAGAGGCTTCGTCCTCTCGGGGTTTGGAGAAGAAAGTGCGCTTCTCTGAGGAACTCATCCAGGGGGCTCATGCAAGGCAAACCACGGGCTCTCAAGAGTCAGAATCCAGAGGTCCCAGATCTTTGAAAGCTTCCTCACCTAAAAAGAACAAGCATGAAATGCAGAGGCCATGTCAGCCTCTTGAAAGTGCCAAGCAGGATGATGGGAGTCTTCAGGATAAAGGAGGTGGTCCAGCTGCACCTTCTTTTGCACAGCAGCAGGGATCTGAAACTGATTGCACTAAAAAGGACAGCAGCCCACCCACAGCTCCCAGCTCCCCCCCTGCTGAAAAAGCCTGCACCCCTCTACATGAGATCCAGCCCGTGGAGCTTCCCAAGTGCAACATCAGCAACACAAACACGGGTACGTCTGAACTTCAGCGAGCCTGATTTTTTTTTTTTTTTTTTTCTGGCTGCGTGTGTGGATGTTCCAAGTAAACTAACCGTGCTTTTGTTTTCACAGAAGAACTGATAGACTCTGGTCTGTCTGTTCTGAGCCTGGAGTCTGGAGAAACACACCCAACACACTCCACCAGCAGTGACAAGGTCAGTGTGAGAATCAATAGATGTGCAAATGGACTGATGGAGGGAAGTGCAAATGGATGGGGATTTAAATGGATGAGGAGAGCTATGCAATATGTCTGCACTGCAGCTGCGTATTATCCAATTTTAATTCAGCCCCTCTGAGTCTTGATGGAGTGCAGGAGAAATAGTCTCATGAGAGAATGGTTTTTCATTTCATCTTCCACCGGAACAGATAATGTATGACCGCCTAGTGGATTTGTTCATACTGAGGAGGGAATGAGAAAATACAGTAAATGTAAAATACAGAAAGTTGCAGTTGGTAATTTTTATCTCTCTCTCTCTCTCTTTGTTTTTGCAGGCACGAGAACATGGGAAAATTGTGTAACGGATGTTTTCTGGATATAAACACTGAAACCAAAACACAGCATTTGGATGCATTATTTTTGCTTCAAAGTAGCTCGTTTGCAATACTGTTTATAGCTTACAGGCAAAACTGTGGTTTAATTTTGCTGTGGGAGCTGAATTTTTGTCTCAAATTTGACACATGAATGGTGAGACGCCTTTTTCCCGCTCGATTATTATTAGTATTTTTTTTATATATATATATATATATTTTTTTTTTTACATCCGAGCACTTTATGTGTACAAAAACATGTGTACTGACATCTTTCTGTATGGAAGTACGCTGCTTGAGTGCAATATCACTGAATGTTTACACATTTGTATGAAAATGTTGAGGTACATATCAGGAGGCTAGCTAATCGGTTAAATTTAGATAGCCCTTGACATTAAACCAAGCCACAGTCTAATTACTTAGTGCCTGATTCTGCCTTAGAGGTATATTTTTTAATTTATTTAGCTTATTTAGCAGGGACGATGCACAATAAATATATTGTACCGGATATAGCTAAAAGCTACTTTTCAGCTGTAGTCCCTGAGTAACTTTTCAGTAACTGAATAAAGATTGTAATATATGACGATACATAGTTGCAGACCTCCAGTAGAGTTTTTATTTCTACATTTAAAAGTAGTAGACGAATAGATATTATTTATTAACTGCTTCCAGCATCCATAAATAGCCTTTGAGAAGTATGAAATCGGTATACTGTTAAAACGCACATTTGAACCCTAATGTCTTTGGCCAGTGACCAAGACAGTCCAAAGTTTACAAAATGTTACTACTGACATGCTGTAAATGTTTCTGCTATTAAGAACATTGAAAGGAGCACGCCACTGATTTTTGATATCAAGACAGGAGCCTGATGATGTCATACTCTGGTTAAGATTATCTGAATTTGGGGATCAAATTCAGTCATGAAACCTCACAACTCTGCCCATAAGTGAGTGACAGAAACCTACCTGATTTAAATTTGGCCTTTTTACTTATCAAGGTTGTCTCCTTGTGCAGCTCTGAGCCACATCCACCGTGCCTGCTATTTTTACATTGCTTTGTGGTCCGACTACTTTTCACCGGGGAAAATAGAGGAAGTATACATTTCTGTGTCACACTGTGGGGGGGATAAGCACTGGGGAACTGGATCTATGTCCCAGAGAGCAAAGGGTAGCCTGAAAAAGAAAAGATCTACCCTGTCAGAGCCTTAAGACAGGACATCCAGAACGTGCTCGTTTCTTCTTTCTTTCACAGTCATGAGTGTTGTGCACCATGAATATGTCCCCCACACTCAGACAATTGGCACAGAGTTCTACTGTAACATCCCGAGGCGTCAGAAGTAAAACATTCAGTCCAAACCACTGGAACTTGGATCAGATGGCGCCCTGAAAATGCCTTTCTTTTTCTAAAAGCCTGAACTCAATTTAAAAAAAATAAATAAAAAAAGCAGCCACGCTGGAGTAACTTGCAGCGCTGCCCAAGGAGGCTACCTAGAAGAGCAAATTTGCCCGTTCGAGCTTGTAGTGTTTAATGCAGAAATAAATGCGATCCAGTTGTAAGATGACATAACTCACTAGTGTACTCCTTTATTGTTAAAATAAACAGCCAGCTGATGGCAAAGCATAACACATTTGAAAACATTTGGATGTTTAAATATTGATTTATAATACTGCAGAGTTGAAACCTTGCACACTATTGTTGTGTTCCCTAAAGCACAGTTTTACAGCTGAATCCCGATGATCCGGTCTTCCTCACACTCTTCTTATGTTATGGTTTCCAGGCACTTAATTTGGGATTGTAATGTACTATGTTAGCTGATTCTAAACAGTGTACAAATTCTGGTCTTTGGGCCCCTGTGAGTGGGGAAAAAATATCATTCAAGCATTTTGAGTTAGGGTGAATTGAGAATGCCGGGATTCAGCTGTAATTCCCTTTTGTATTATTTGTTCTGTATTATGTTTGTGAAAGAGAGCCTAATATCTTTTGAAATGCTTCCCTTGATTAATATCTTAGCCAGTTGTTGTGCCTTGCATATTGGCTTCTTCAGCTATTGAAGGTGTACTTTAATTTATGGTTTGTATATTAACTGCCTCATTTATTTTATTTATTTGCCTATCCATTTTGGACAGCAGAATGTTACCAAGTAAATCTCAAGCTGTGTTTCTCTCTGAGTTGTATTTTTTTTTTTCTCCTTTTTAGAATTTATTGCCAGCCTTTGATGCTATTTTGGTAAGAAGCGACAGTTATATTAAGACGCCTTAAAGGAGCTCTGTCCTCAAAGAAGTTTTTGGCTTTCGTCAATGCCACCGTGTAGTAAACAGTTATGTAACTGTAAGTGGAAAACACAGCGGACATGCTCTGAGCTGCAGTCTTGTCTGTGTCTACGGAGGTTACATAAAATCAAAAAAGCAAGAAGCAAGCCACAATGTTTGAAGCCAGTCCATCCGTTAAGAAAAAAGGGGCCTTATTCTGTATTATATGTGGATAGCAATCTATCAGTAGAAGGAAACATCTGTGTGAAAAACAGGTCACTGATTCCCTTTGAAGTATTTTTTAAATCTCCCTGTGGGATTTCATGTAGTGGAAGAAAATCAATCATAGAGCATTTTATATGTGAGTGTTTAGTCCTTGTTCATTCAGTTTGTTTAACATCTGCACTGTCACCTTCCTTAAATGTCAAGTTTCTGAGGTGAGATAAGTTGATTGGCGGGGCGTGTGCAAGTACCCCCCACGTGTGTTCACGCACTGTTGTAATTAGATGTGCCTGTGTATGCGTGTGTGCTGCATTTCGAGGTGTGATCCCAGCCTTTTTGCTGCTCAGAGTACTCACTCTAGATTGAGTCCATGTGCAACATGACTTCATTTGCTGAACCGCTCGGAACGAAGCATACGCCACATGAATAAAGATTTTCTGTGTTTCAAAGGCTCCGACTGGCATCGTTTTGTCACCCTGTTCACTTCACTTTACTCGTGCACCTGAGCAAACACGCAGTAGTCGATGAATTCGTTGCGTGCAGGTTTTTCTTTTGTTTCGTCACTCTTAATACGTTATCGGAGGACTAGTGCGATAAAGACAGAGCACGCTGCAGCACCAGCGGTCCATACAGTTTGACTTCTTGCCTACAGACTCTGCTTTCATGTTTAATTTGATTAACTTCACATGAGTTCTCTGAAGAGTTGTTGCATTAGACACAGCTTCCTCTCAGCCCTGCAGGTGGGATCCCATAGGTCCTACTGTTTTAATTATCTCCTCACAAGTCTGTCTCCATGGCAGCGCTCTACCTTTGAGGCCTTTGAGCTTGTGACCTGCTGTACGCTGTTTTTACTTTTTAACACAAGAGCGCACAAAATAGTTAGCTGTAACACTTCTGGATCACTTTACTGCTCTAAGCTAACTAATGGTTTGAAGGGTTTGACACAATAGCACACCAAAGTGGGGGTGTTGATATTATGGAAATAAGTCCTGTAGGCTGTGTTAGAGGATTTAAGTGCAGTGTGGGATTATGTCAGCTGTGCTCTGCAGTGGAGAGAGGCTTGCTATCCTGAGGAAAATTAAAAAAAAAAAAAAAAAAGATTTAAAGCAAGGTGATGTCGAGGCCTGTCATCGTTTTTTGGTTTGCCATAACACCCTTTTGTTTTGAGGTTAGTACCTATGAGAAAAGTTCCCTGTTATAAGAGTCGCTACTCCAGGCTGTTTCACAGGGGTTAAAGCAGTACTTCTACTAGTTCTTCCGGGCAAATACAATTACACCTAAACATCAATACCACTTATCTATCAGTCACCAACATGTTGGTATACCTGCTGCTGATTGACTCCATTCAGTTTGGCAACTTTAGTTTATGTGAAAGTTGAAATGTGGGAACAAGGTTTTTGTTTCTTTTTGTTGTTTTTTTTTATGGGACAGTTTCCTGAAGGGATCAGTAACTTCCTGAAGTCTCAGATAATAAAACATAAAAAAACACAACCTTTTGCCCAAATGAAGCAAACAAGATGCAATCTGTTTCTTATTGACCTTTGTCTGTGGTTACAGACAAAGATGTACTTAAGAATAAACTTAAACAAGCACATTGCTCAAAATATAAAACTGTGTGAAACTGTTGTTTGAAAGTAATCTATAAAGCGCTCCTTTGCTTTCCTGTTCGTGTCAGCAACGCCTCCTATTAGCCAAGGTTTTTAACAGTGATTTAACAGTCGGAGGCTCTCGAGGTGTTTCATTACAGCTGATGGATGTCGGTCAAGCGGAAGTGATGTCTAGTCTGGACCTGCGACCCTAACACAACCTGACACGGTGTCCGTTTCTGCTGGGTTTGTTCATCATCTCCCTCCAGCCCGGTCATAGTTAAGCATGTAACAACCACGCCTCGGCAGCTGCCGTGATCAAGGATCAAGGAGAGTGCCCTCGCCCCTCCTCTTTCTCCTGGCCTGGAAACAAGAGGCCTGGGGCGACAAGGTGCACATATGCTGTTTGTCATACTGATCTGAGGTCAGCTTAGCATCATGCAATAAATCTAGTTAAAACCCTCTGGTGTATTCTTCTTTTTTAGTCTCGTGACATTGTTTGAATCAGCTGGTCCCTTTTTACCTACACACAGCTTCATTTTCCTTTTGCATCAGCTCCTAATAGAGCCACACGTTTGCCCTTTTGTTAATTGAAGAAAGCTCTTGTTTTCTTCCTTCTCATTGTCACTACTGCAAAACAGCATCTCCTATCTTTTGTGATGGTGTCTTGCTTAAATGCTGCCTTGATGGAGCGTTCATTCCCTAAGGTTATTTTTGGAAAGGTCTCTAGGACTAACCAGGTGCTTAACATTCACCATGCAAAATGATGTTTGTGAGCCTTTTAAACACTAAGTACCACTCTGACATTCATCTGCAGAACGTCTGATAAACCTAAATGTGTTAAAAGATCACTTATGGTGGCAGCTTCATGTGGTCCAAGTTCAAAGTGGTTTAGCTAGTCTGGTCCCCTCCCTTAAACCAGCTTTCTTTTGATTGGCTGACCTTTGTAAACAGAAGTTTGAGCAATAGATGGGTGAGTTTTTGAAGATGCAGTTCCTGCAGGTAAAAATCTTCCTTAAGGAGAAGAAAGGAGGGATTGTGTTGAAGAAATGCTATCTCGAAACAACTGCCTATCATCTGGAGTCAGTTAGGCACTCTGCTTTTTTTAAAAACCAAAAAAACCCAACAAACCCCCCCAAATATTTGTGCATATCACACAGGGATGGCCCCCAAAACAAGCTTGTTGCACTGATAGACTAACTCCACAGAGTGAAAGGAGAGTGACAATACCTGACAATAATATGACATAGAAAGGGTTTGTGCATTGGGTTCAGTAGTTAAACTGTATATGTGAAAGCTATTTTGGGTTCAGTAATAGAGAAAATGTAAACCCAGATTTTTTTAAATACATTTTTAGACAGTTTTCTAGAGAAAAGGGGGACACTGTTAAATAATTTCCTTTTCTTCTTGCCAACGTTTTATGCATATACTCCTCAGGCTTTTAGCAGTAATAGTAATTATATATACAGCTTTATATATATACATATAAATGATTTAATAGCTGCAGTTTCACTTTCCTGTGGTCATGCAAACCGTTATTTGATTTCAGTCACAAGACAAATTATTCTCATATGACACTGTTATGTAACATGTGACTGATTTCACTTTAGATAATGTGATCATCTACCTTGGTGAGGGGGGGTTCAAGAGTCATGAGGTCAGATGCTGTGTCCTGACTCAGATGTAGCTTTCTGCAATAACTGTCACCACAGATAAACTCCTTCATCAATAGGCCACCCGCTGCTCCTTTCATATATCACAAAGCCATAAGAGGCACTGGAAACACATTTGCCAAAGTCATCCTATAAACTGAGGCCAGTGTCACTGAGTTATACACTCTCTGTTGTCTTCCTGTACACAAGGCTTGTTATGTGAGTGTGTGTGTGTGTCTGCTGTCTCCCCTGATGAATGGGCTTCCCATTTAGCACAGCGGCACACATACCTCAGCTTCTGGTTCTGCAAATCTGTCACATTAAGAAAACAGTGCATGCCATCACCGTTTACATCATTACAGAGGTACTGGCTGCACGGAGGAAATCAAGTGGTTTTATTTTCGGTGCCATAGTGAGTGACGCTGGTCACAGCCAGCACGGAAACCTTTCAGCCAAACAGGCCTTTTCAGAGGGAGCTGGATCAAAATAGCACCGAGCGGCATTGTGTAATGTGTTCTTCTCTCTTTTGTACAATGTAACAACAGAGCTCGCAAATCAATACACCTCCCTCACATGCTGCTGAGAGAGCGCACGGGGTGGTTGGTCTTATTTCCACTTCATAGTTCACCACATGTGACTGTGGTTTCAGTGAGAGCTGCAGCACACCAAAACTGTGGTAGACTGCGAGGCGAAGGCTTCTCTTTCTCTGAGAGAAGCCGACAGTCCCTCTGATCACAGGCTGGACGGTTCACTCGGGTGATTCAAAGAGCCCAAATCTGATTAAACCCCAAGAACAAAGACTGACTCTAAACTGAGTCCTCTTTGCGCCGGCGCTGCTGTTACGTCTGTCGAACCTACGCCTTCATATCAATCAATAATTATACTTGCACTCCAAAGAGTTCATGTAAATCACTCTCTATATAAAACCCAGTGTAAGATGTTAGGAAAAAACTATCATTTATTTGAATCTATAGTATCCATTATGGCTCTAAATAAATAAAATATTGGTAACATACAGGATAATGTCAGTGAATAATTCTTTAGTTACATACATCTGTTATAAAACCATAGAAATGAATCATTTTAGGATGTTTATTTGTAACCTTGTGATATTGTTCCTCCTATCATATATACTATAGCTTTAATAAAAATCATCTAATTATGCTAAAAGTTAAGTCAAGGCCCAAAGATGTATGCCTGCCTTATATGTACACAACCAAATACAGAATACATTTACATGGTTATATGCACATACCTGAGCATAACTCAATAACGTAGGTCCTTCTACTTGGTGTCCTGGGTTTAATCCATGAAAGGAGACACGGCCTATGTGTTAAAAATGCAATAATGTAGTATTGATTTAAACTGGCTGAAGAATGGCAGTGATGTTAGGAGCTGTATGCCTGCAAGACATATTTAGGTCCTGCAAAACCAAAAGCATCTCTGGAGCCTCTTTCCTATTCATTTAACAATATATATGTAACACACACAAAAAGATTCTACCATATTACATATATATTGTTAAACGAATAGGAAAGAGTGTGTATATATATTTATATATATATATATCAGTGTTGCACACATGCAGGCAGGTTAGTGGCCTCAGAAGCTGTCCGAGGTAAAGTAGACACACACTGATTTAAGGCATACAGATGGCCTAAAACAAAAGAAAAAGGAAACGCATAGTTAAGGGGGAACAGGGTCCACGGGGGAGCTCTCCTCTTTTCTCGGTAATAAAAGCAAGATGTCTGTTAACATGTGCAGTTCAGTATCCATACGGGGCTCTGCAAATTCACTTGAAAGACGTGAGTTATCCGACCTGCGGTACTGAGGATGTAAAACACTCCTTTTTTTGGGGGGGGGTAACTGTTTTAAATATGGGGGGTCCTAAGGGTGGTGTGGTGATGGGGATTAGGCCCGACCAGTCTCTTCCATGGCCACCTCGGCTCACCGTTCAGGTCGGAGGAAGAGTGATAGCGTCTTCGGGCTCGCGCTTTTCTGTCACCCCGCGCGCCTCCCTCTCCCCCTTGTCCTCAGCGACAGACTCCCTCGCGGTGCTCGACGGGATGTAGTGGCTCACGCGGGGTTGAGAAGACCCTTGCGTCTCTGTACCCAAAGCTCCCGACCTCTCCGCGCTCGTGTGACCGTGGGAAGACGCGTAGAGTCCTTCCTCCTGCTGCGAGTGCGCAATTTCTGCTCCCGCACCCCGCGGGGAAACCGCCACTCTCTCCGCTCTGTCACCCCACTGAATCGCCGGACCGTGCGGGGTTGTGCCCTGTCTGGTCTGGTTGAGAGATAACAGCCGTGTTTGCGTAGAGTTCCACTCTGTCATGTTGTCGTTTGTGGAGATGTTAGTTGAGATGTTTGCAGTCGGAGTGGGCACCACCAGCTTCCCAGCAGAAGAGGATGCGCTGGTTGGCTTCCAGATCAGGCTATAGTAAATTGCCAGGATAATGGCTGCTAAGGACACAGACAACACATATGCAAAAACAGTGGCTAGTCTCACCCACTTCTTGTTAGTCTTAGCAGCCATCTTAGCCTTTTTGTCCCCCGTATAAGTAGCAGGTTTGCCCCTCTCCATATTGGGCATGAAGTCCCGCTCTCTCATATTGCCCCTGTTTTTTCCTCGATGCTCCACCACCCCCTCCGTCTTGAAGGCTTTATGTTATCCACAGTCCAAGAGAAGAGGAAGCAGGAGGCTCAGAGGGAAGATGCTGGACCACTTTGAACCGTCCGCGCCGCAGGAAGATGTTGCACCTAAACAGATTTCCCGTAATTCATTTGATCTCAGAGGAACTGCGCCTCATATTGTGCAGCCAGCGCAGCACTGCGTTTCATAATGGACATCAAGCATCCACAGGCTGACTGACTACGCGTTTCAGCATCCGACAGCGGCGGGACAAATGTCCCCCCTCCTCCTCCTCCTCCTGTGCGAGGTTTCTAAGGAACAGCTGGCCGCAGGCCCACGGCGAATCCGCAGTATACTATTTGATGTCATTTATTAAAACGATTAAGTGAGATCATACGGTACGCAACTGTCTGTCTTATCCAGCAAATGAAGTGGCTGGCTCAGCTAAAAATACAGGAGAGGGGGCGGGTGGTGGCTCTTAAAGAAGCAGCAGCTGTGCAGCAACCCGAGAAGAAACCCTAAAAAAAAACAAAAAGAGAAACGACATCTCCTTCACATCAGCACGCGAGAAGTGCACACGGAGAACAGGATGTCGCGGAGGGGATAAACACGGTCAACCGTGTGTTTTAGCTTCACTGGGTTCACCCGAGTGGAAAGGATGGTAGTCCATGTGCTCCGAGCAATCAGAGAGGGGGGGCTTCATTTATGTTGATGTCTTACGTAATCACGTGTTAAACTCGTAGCCAGACCCATACATAACGAGTGGCTTTCATGCCGCTTATGATGGTTCCTACCTGTTGGCTGCTCCACAACGCGCCTTTTCAGCACAATGGACAGCGACTCGAATTTGTCATCGCTCGTGTCCTCCGGGAAGGTGAAAAAGGTGAAGCGACAGATTTAACAAGCGCGTGAAATCCAGTTTTCAGCATAAATCGCACAGCAGTTAAAACAAATAAATGAGCACATTATATAACAAGTACCTTCTGTTTATTATACACTCACTGGACACCTTGTTAAGTACATCCGGCCAACTGCTAATTAGCACAGATATCTAATCAGGCATTCACTCGGTGTATTTGGGCATGTGGAGGTGGTCCACATGCTGAACGAGCCTCAGGATGGCATAGCTTCAACTGGCGTGGTTGTTTGTGCCACACAGGCTGCTGTGAGTGTTTGAGGAGCTGCTGATCTACTGGGATTTTCCCAAAAGGCCATCTTTCGGGGTGGAAATGCCTCGTTGATGCCAGAGATCAGAGGAAAGTGGTTTGAGCTGATAGGAAAGCAGTGACAATTCAAGTAACCACTTCGTCATACATTGGACCTTGAAGCAGATGGTCTACAGGAGCATGCTCAGTAACAGGAAATTGTTTGCATGGACTCATCAAAATTGGACAATAGAAGATTTTTTAGTCTTTATTTGCTGCAAAATTGATGGTAGGATCAGAATTTGGACTAAACAGCAGGAACATGAAACATGAAAGCATGACTCCACCTTGCTTTTTATTAATAGTTCAGGTTGTTGGTGGTGAAATTGTGTGGGGCAATCGGGGAAATATTTTCTTGGCACACTTTGGGCCTCTTAGGACCAAATGTTGTTTAAATGTCACAGCCTACCTGAGTACCATCATCCATCTCTTTATGACCACAGTGTTCCCATCTTTTAATGGCTGCTTTCTAGCAGGATAAAGCGCCATGTCACAAAGCTCAGGTCATCTCAAACTGGTTTCCTAAACATGACAATGAGGTCATTCAAATGGCCTCCACATTCAGTCCAACGCTCAGTCTAATAGAGCATCTTTGGGATGTTGTGGAGGAAGATTTGCATCATGGATGTGCAGCCAGTAAATCTGCAGCACCTGTGTGATGCTGCTACGTCAACATGGACTAAAATCTCTGAGAAATGTTTCATCTCTGAGGCACCGTGTTGAATATATGCCACAAACAATTAAAGACACTTTAAAAGCAAAATGAAGTCCAACTTGGTGCTAGCCATCGGCCCCAATTGGTCACAGCAAATAGGTGCCCCTCCCTGAGCCTGGTTCTGCTAGAGGTTTCTTCCTGTTAAAAGGGAGTCACCAAGTGCTTGCTTAAAGGGGGTTGTTTGATTGATGGGGTTTCTCTATTGTTTTAGGGTCTTTAACTTATAAAGCGCCTTGAGGTGATTGACTATTATGTGTCATGCTAAGTTTACAGTTAACATTACAGTTTTGTTACATTGATACAAAGTGGAAAAATGACCTACATTATAGTGGCTTGGCTGCAGAGGTGAAAATGACTTGTTTTGCAACAGCCAATCCATTTCTAAGGATGAGCGTCAGCACAGGTTTCTACACGTGACGGGTGTGACAAGCCCTGCTCTAACAAACATCTAATGGGGGTTGTTTCTAATGACTGCTTTCATTGCAATGTTTTATGGTATGGTACGGTATGGGAGCGAGGTGGCCAACTGTGATGTGAGTTTGATAAGGTTGTGTGTAGCAGTTTTTCATTAAAAGGTTTTATTTCTCCATTAAAATCACCAGTATCTTGAATAAACTGATCCTGTGGTTGGTTCACCAGAAGTCACTTCTTTGGTTCTTCAGTGGCTGACTGTTTGCATCAGATATTGTGCTGTCTGAAGGTTTATTTGAATGTTATCCAAATGGCCTGGCATCTTTTGTTGAAACAGCACTGACCGGCCCGGAGTAATAAATGACACCGTGACCCTGGACAGGTCACAATTTCATAAAATATTCAGCCGATAATGCAAAATTAAGAACTAGTCTGTGATCAGATCAGGCATTTATTCACAACATATAGCAGAAATAACCAAACACTGCAACAGATGCTGCTTCAACTATAGTTTGAGTAGCAGGCATACATAATCTGATATGCTGATATAAATAATGACAACTCAATATCATTGTGTAAAGAAGGAACTCATTAACAAACCAAGTGTCAATTCATGGAAGCTAAAAGAAAAGCAAATCCTCATTATCTCCAGTTGTGTCTTGCCATTATGCCACTTATGAATTCATTTGGGGCTTAAAAACTTTGTCACTTTTTAGAAGCCAGAGGATTACCCTGTTATCACTTTTTAAAGGAACTATTTCCTCAGTAGAAAGCAATTTCAGTTATTGTTGTCACAGCAACAGTTAATGGAGGAGCTGTATGTTGAAAAAAGAGTTTTAAATATATAATTTTTGGCTTTTATTATTTTATCTTTTTTTTTTAATAAACACGTGAATGCTTTTACTTTAAGTGAATGACAGTTAGAATCATATACTTATGTAACCTTTATCTTACATATATAAACTGTAAATTTATGGGCACCAGATTAACCTTCAGTCCTGTTTTTTTCTTTTCTTTTTTTTTCATCTTAATTTGCAATGCATATTTTCCTGGGTGCGTCCTGGACACAGGCAGGTCAGCTGAGTTCCAGTTTAGTGCATCTTTTGGTTGCTAGTGTTGGAATAAGCTGGTTAATAATTCTGACCATGGTGGAGAATCAGATAGTGGATATATTTTAGCAATAATAGGCTATTTAACTGAAACAAAGTCCACTCTAGAAGGACAAAATGAATAAGAAAAGATACTTTCTGGATCCTCCAGAGATCAAAGATTACCTGGTCAAAGGAGAAAGGTTTACCAAGTGGTCAGAGGTGAGTGAATATTGAAAAAAATTGAGCTGTTGATTCTTGAATATTAGCCAGAGTGATTAGGAGTTTAAATCTACATCAGTAAGTGTTGCTTATTTTCATTCTCCTGTGAGTAATACAGCCTTTTCTGTGAAATTCCATGGTTTTCATCTGTTTTTAAAACACTAATCATTAATTTCTTATCTAATAACTTAAACATAGCTACAAATGCAGTTTAAATATCAGGTTCAGTATCGGCACATCGCCATAAAGCATCTCTGTTTCACGGGTTCCATCTCAAACAATTACCAGAACCACGTCAAAGATTATTCCTCTATAATGTTGTACGGTCTTCATCTTACGATACACACTACCCTTAGATGACTACTGTTGTCAATCAGCTCGATACAAGAAGTACTGAATAAATTTGTCTCTATCAAGGACTCAACGAAAACCATTCCTGTCACCATGAAGATGGATCCAAAAGGGTTTTTCGTCTACTGGATTAACCAAAGCAAGGTGGGGAAAAGCCAGCAGCATTCAGATGTGTGGGTAAAATGTATGTGATTAGGATCTGCTAAAGGTGTGAGATATGTAAGCGCTTCATTCACCACCTTCTGGCCTCAGCAGTCTGTATAGATTATCGATCAGTGCTGATGTGGGCTCACTGTCCTACTGTGCTGTGCAGCTGGACTGTGATGCACTCAGTAAAGGTGACTAGCTGTGTTTACTCTTCATCTCTCTTTCTCTTCTCACTAAACAGGCAAGGTCTTCTTTAAATGTGTTACCACAGTTAACCAAAACTAAATTTTAAGATAAAATAGGTGTAAAAAGCAAATATCGACTGAAAAAATTACAGGTGCTCAAAAAATGAAATAATGTAAAAGAAATGTCTTTGCTTTTTTTTCTTAATTTGGTCATACTGGTCACCACAACTAGAAGCAGGAGGCAGTGATATAGGAAATCATATGGTTATTGTGACTGTGATGTCTACATGTTCTTCACTTTGTCTTGTGATATCTTTCATAATAGCTTCTCAAATGTTCCCCCTGATGATGCGCCTTAGATGAAAACAAAACAAAATGGAAAAAGGAAAAAAATAAATAGAGTCAGGAAAATATAATATAAAATATAAATAAAATATAATAAAAAAGAGAATACATTCAACAAACAAACAAAAATCTTTAAGTAGCGCTTTGCGGATCAATAATAACAGAGGTTTAGTTATTACAAAGTAATAATTCTGTAATTACACCAGTATTAGGTACAATAAATGTCACAGTTTCCCCTAAAACCATCTAATTTGTTTACGGGTAATAACAGGAGAAAAATGTAATATCTACCTCTGGCACGCTGACCCTCCTCATGATCAACATACAATATAGTTAAGTAACCATGCTCTCATCAACATTTTACTGTTTCATGACCACCCCATCACTGCTGCTATTACAGATGTATTGTCTGTTGAAAGTGAACAAGGAAAACAACAAGCTATCCCTACTTTGTAAAAATATCAGAATGAACTTGGCATTTATTTACTCATTTATAGGTTAAAACAGCCCTACAATATTCCCAGCCTTAAATAGCTTGTTTATTAACTCACTTATTTTACTGATGGGCAATGTGGGGTTTTTTTCTACTTTGCTAAAGGGTGAGTTGTATCTAATCCATATCTGGAATGGTGCCTACATGTTGAATTTAGTATCCACGATGATTCTTTGTCTCTTGTTTCTAGGAGACAACATTCCTGGATGTTGCTACCATCAGAGATACCAGAACAGGAAAATATGCAAAACTTCCCAAAGTAAGTCCATTTGTATTATTTAATTTGTGGCATTCACTTTGATTTAATCGAGCTTAATGATTGTGCTCTGTGTGGAGGAATCTCTCCAAGCATGCAAATATATCTGTCGAGTCCTTTGTTTGTCCATTAATATTGACAGACATATTTGCATTGCAAAGAGAAAAAAAAAGCACCATGGACGCATGAACCCAGGCTACTCCTCCACTACAGAAACACACAGATGCACTGGCACGCAAACAAACATAAACACACACCCTACGACAGGCTGAGTCATGGCGGGAGATTTCTGTGAGCGAGTTTCGAGTGAGCTCCAAAGCTGTCAGCTGTAGTTTCGTCTCTTTTCCCACTCCTCGCTGGCCTCCACGGAGAGCTGCATTATGCAGCTGTCATCATCCCTTATGGGAGGGAAATCTGAAAAATCTGTTCTCCTTAGGGAGAATGCATCATCACAGATGGGGTGCTGCTGAAAGCACATCCTCCTCTTTTGGTCCCTTAGGACTTTTTGGGAAAGCTGCTCCAATGCTGATGTCAGGCATGCATAGAGAGGTGATTGTAAAGCATCATACACAGGAAGGCAGCACATGTGTGCTTGTGCTCTGCATGACCGCCTTGTGTGTGCGTATATATAAGCAAGTGCGCGACTCTCAGTGTGTTGTGCATATGTTTGCATATGCTGGTCAGCATATTTGCATGTGTCGATGCACCTTTCAGGCATCCAATCTGTGCAGACAGCAAAGTTCTGCAGATTCTGATTTTTTTTAGTCAGCTAAAACATAAAATAATACATTTTATTTGTCCACAGCACCCAAAGGTCCGAAATGTGTTCAATTTGGATTTCCCGGACAGCAACCATCTCGCCAAAACCCTAACTATCGTCTCGGGTCCAGACACGGTGAACCTGACCTATCATAACTTCTTTGCCTCAAAGGAAAAAGTGACACAGGTAATAAACCGCTGTATCTGTGTAGTAGCTGTTCCCCTTTGACTGTTCAAACACAGCCACAGGCCTCTAGCCCTTATACCACTGGAGCCTTTGCTTCTTCTCCCTCCGACCCCTCCGACCCCTCCCTCTCAGTCTAAATTAGACTCTGTGACTCCAACATCCGGATTTAATCTGCTGTAATGAAATCTCAATAGTGCTTTGTTCAAATACAACATTCACTGCTCTCATTTCCTAACCTAACTCTTTATCAACACCCTCTAGTGGTGAGCTTGTGCATAGACGCTTATGACCTTTTAAGCCAAACTCATGCAGACGCCGAATTTAATGCAGCGCCTCTGTTTATTTTTGTGAATTAAAAAAAATGCACATTAGAACTGGGCGGATGACATTCTTGCGATCACCTACAACGCTGCAAGAAACAACGCATGCAGGCAGGTCTTCCTGGATAAAATGTAAGTGAACATCATCATGTAATCTACGGCTTCTAGATGATGAGGGAACATAATACCATGCAATCGCATTATGCACTGGATAACACGTGCTCTGGGAATTCTAATGGAAATACTATTAAATCTTAGATATGTCCGGCTTTCTCTTCAGACCAACAAAGATGGGAAGATCCCAGTGAAACAGTAAGTTTCAGGACAACCACATGCTGGTTCATTTGTAAAGTAGATACCTTTGTTTCCTACTCAGTTGTTCACTATGTTTTTTCAGTATTTACAAGATGTTCCCTGCGGATAAGAAGAGGGTAGAAAGTGCTTTGGCAGCAGCACAGCTCCCCAAAGGAAAGGTCAGAAAATAAATCTCCTTTTGAGTGGAAATACATTTTAAATTTGGACTTTATTCTTATCTAACTTAATGAAAACAGTTTGCAGTTTTCTGACAACCCATCTGCACATTTGTTTTGTTCTTTTTAATTTTGCAATTTTTAAAAAAAATCAGTATGACACCATTAAGCCTGATGTCTTCACTGAGACTGCCTTCAGGAGCTTTATGACACACCTCTGTCCTCGGCCTGAGATCTATGAGATCTTCACTTCCTAGTGAGTAACCTGTAGAAGTGTCCTTAACTGATCACTGTACAGCCTGAATTTCACACACCTACTATAGCTGTAGTTATGCTTTATTCATAATTAGTTTGTTATTGCATTTACTTTTTGAAACTTCCACAAATTGTCAAGCAAAAAATAAATAAATAATAATAAATTTAATGGTTAGTGGTAAACCTTCTTCATCTGGCATTTAAATCTACTCTTTTCAAAAATGATGTCATTGTCTGTTCAAAATGTATGAAGCAAAAAATGTTCTAGTTTGACGAACTAAAGTTAGAGGTGCCTCATGTAATATGCTGGTCTTGTGCTGCCAGTCTGTGCTCCAGCTCATGCCTCAGCAGCCTTGCCTGAGCTAAAATGGCAGGAAATTGGCCGTGATGGGGATGAGGAACCTTATGGGCATTGCTGATGCTTTTATTTATTTATTTACTCGTATTTAATCATGAAAAAAATCTGTTTTAAGAGAGTGTCCTGGCCAAGAAGGACAGCAGTCCAATCATAAGTTGCATAAATTAGTTGCACATACGCACACATGTATCCAAACCCATACAGCAGTGAAGCACAGACAGAGAATGAAAATGAATACCCTAGTCAAAGTAATATCAGAAACAAAGGTAATAATATTCAGGCAAAACACTGCAGCCTGAAGTAAGTGCAAGTCCAAGATGTGATTGTCTCGCTGTGCCCCGCCCTCCAGCTCCACCAAACCCACCATGACGAAGGAGAATTTCACCAAGTTCCTCAACGAGAAACAGAGAGACTCTCGGCTAAATGAGGAACTGTTTCCGCGTCTCCGACAAGATCAGATCAAGGCACTGATTGACAAGTATGAACCCCTGTCCAATAATTCTAACAGAGGTGAGATTCAGTGGTGGTGACTTTGATATGCTGTGGATGGATTGATGGGCACAATCACCCTCCATATGTTTTTGCTTCAAATGGTCTCTTGTTCCCATCTCCAGGTTTGATTTCTCCAGAAGGTCTTTTATTCTACTTGATGGGTCCAGAGACATCAGTGGTCATGCAAGACAGTCTGGCCAAGTGTCAAGACATGACCCAGCCCATACCTCACTACTTCATCAAGTCGTCACACAACACATACCTAACAGGTCAAAAAAAAAAAGAGAGATTGATGTGATTTCTTTAAGATGCTGCTTAACAATGTGCCTTATTTTTCATTTTTCTCTCCCTGTGCAGCTGGTCAGTTCTCGGGCGTGTCCTCTCCAGAGATGTACCGCCAGTGTCTGCTCGCCGGCTGCCGCTGCCTTGAGCTGGACTGCTGGAAGGGTAAACCTCCCGATGAAGAGCCCATCATTACTCACGGCTTCACCATGACCACTGAGATCCTGTTCAAGGTTGTTAAACATACTCATGTGCCCTCAGTCTCCCACCCTCCAAGTATTTGAAATTTTTCCTCTGCAACAGTTCACATTACCATATTACGAATATTCCCACTTTTTTAATGTCATGCTGAAATGTTAGAGTTTTGGGGTCACTGGAATTTTTTGGGCACATCTAATGACCATCCACCAGTGTATAGAGCTGATGTAGTTAAGTATACCTACATTATTATCTTTTCTTGTCTTCTATATAGTATAGAAGATAAGGAAAAACATAAAAAGTCCACTCTAATATTTCGCAGCCTTTACAGAAAGGAATGGTAACGATAAACAAATTTAATATTCAAATTTCTAGTATTTATTTTTTTGGTGTTAAAAATTTGTGATCAGAAAGCGACGCCTGAGTCCAAGTAAATGACCGTCACCATTTTCCTGCCAGCACATCTTGAATGTGCAACATCTAAGCTTCTTGCACACCAAAAAGCTGCTCACACTTATCTTTACTTCATGCTGAAGAGCACATTCGAAACAAGAAAGTGTAAGTACACAGTAACACACAAACACACTGATAGGCCATTCTCTTACACTCAACACTTCCATATAAGGGCAGCAGGAGATGAACAGTCCCAGGCTGAGGCACAACGCCCAGGTTCAGTTCACCGACATCACAGCCTCTGCAAGAAACACCTCTGCAGTTTGACACAATGTTCACGTTTTCATAATTTTCATTTTAGTGAGCTTGTTTCTTTTTTGCTCTGCGTCTCATTAACTTCTTGAAGTTTTCTAATGTGCTATTGCCAGTTTCATTTCTTTAAATTTAAGTCCAGGGCAGGTCAAAAGTAAAAATCCACTTTTATAAAATAACAACTAAAAGGCCTCTTTTTGTGACACTTGACAGGACGTGATAGAAGCTATTGCAGAGAGCGCCTTCAAGACCTCACAGTACCCCGTTATCCTCTCCTTCGAGAACCACGTTGACTCGTAAGAGCCGAGCTTTAAACAAGGCCGTGTCATAACATGCCATTAATGCTGCGTAATATTGTTCTGATGCACGTATCACGAATAATAACAGGCATTAATGTGATTTCTTCCAGGGTGAAACAGCAGGAGAAGATGGCCAACTACTGCAAAACCATATTTGGTGATGCCCTGTTAACAGAGCCACTGGACAAATACCCTGTGAGTGAGTACACTGCTGCAGCACAGCCAGCTGTCAAAATAACAGATAAAGTTTAGATGTGGGGGATTCGTTAAACAGATCACATCATGCTACGCTGGGTGACTCGGATGAGTTTCACTATTTAATCACAACGACATGAAGGCAATAAATGGCAAAGTTCAAGTTTCACTGGCGTGTTTGTTGTCCTCTGTCTTGTATCTGCTGTAAGAACCTCTCAGATTCCCAGAAACAAAGGCTGTCTGCTCCTCTTAGGCCTGTGTGTGTTTAAATTCCTGAGGCAGTGTCTGTTTAACTATCTTAGATGGTATTAAGGACAAAACCAGTGTTTTAGAAAGGAGGTCAGCAGACAGTTTGAATCCAGGCCTCAACTTTTGAAGTATGAAAAAAAAAAAGATGTTTATTTTGAATGTTCTTAATTTTATGTTTTTTAAAAAAAGGTTTAAGTAAAGGCAACAAGCTAAATGGGAGAGTGACAATCCAGCTTGTTATCAGTGTGCAGACAATAAAGTCAGCTTTCATGATGGTATTTGGGCTAAATTATTGAAGTGAGGTAATGTCAGTGAATGCAACATTAATGTAGAGGATGCATTCAGGTTTTTGATGCATCCAGATGCTTGAATGCTTTTTTATTTTAAAAGGTCAAGCAGTCCCTGTGACCATGCATATGATCACATGATGACCTGACTGTCTTAGGAAAATTAAACACAAGCTTTTAAAACGAATTCTTCTACTATTACTACTACTAAAAGTAATAGCTATTATTGTTGATTATGTGTAAAAGAAAAAGGTTAAAGTCTGCACCTTTCCATTTACTATTTTGTTTTCTTTTTTGTTTTCTTTTTTTTTTTTATTTAATTGTAATTCTGAAAATTTGGAGGAGGATGATGTTTTTGAAAATTGAGCAAAAGGCAAAAAAAAAAAAGGTAAATAAATTAATAATAATAATAACAGTTTTATTGTATTTTACTGTTAATTAAAATACTAAACAGTCTCTCCAAAACACAGCCCAGGATAATAAATATAAACTGCATAGCAAAGAAATAGGAAGATGTAATAGGAGTATGGCTATACCCTACAGTCCACTATGTGAATGTCTTTTTAAGTTAACCTGTCAATAACAGCCATTCATGTTATTTTTAATTTAAATTTTGTGTTTAAATTACACGTATTTGTGCATATGCAATGTTAATAAATGAGGGCCATTGCCTTTTCACTCAAAACAGCTTTCCTTTATTCAACAATAAAATGTCAGACTACATTTGTTTCATGCTCAACAGCCAAACAAAAAACAGACTAAGTTGATTAAATTTAGCAATGACACTTTGAACATTAAACAACTTTGATGTAAATCCCTCTGAAACAAAAGCAAGAATATGAGTTTGACGTTTTCTGAATATAATCGATTTTGTCGTTGTTTAAACTTCTTGTTTGTGTCTCTAACATTCAGCTGAAGCCGGGCCAGCAGATCCCCAGCCCGTCTGAGCTGCTGGGTAAGATCCTCATCAAGAACAAGAAGGGCAGCCACGAGAAACCGGCCCAGAATAAGAAAACTGCCGCAGCAGCCGCTGACCAGACCGCAGCCGCAGCTACGAACACCCAGGCCCCGAACGCCACTTCCCAGGACGAGGCCAACCCAGCAGCAACCACCCCGGAGAACCAAGAAGAAAATGAAAAACCACAAGGCAAATTCAGTTATACTCCAGATTTAGACGTGTGATTTTATTTCCAGGTGTCACTGACACTGTTTTTATGTGTTTCACCAGAACCGGAAGCAGCTGTGGAGGAAAATGAGGAGCAAGAAGACACAGAGGAACAGGATGAGGAGAAAATGAAGACATCAGATGAGGTAAATACTTGTTTTACATCATTTGTTCCAGCCAGGAGAGTCCAAATATAAGTTAACCTCCTTTTGACGCCCCGCAGGGCACAGCTGGACAAGAAGTAACAGCATATGAGGCCATGTCATCCATAGTCAACTACATCCAGCCCAACAAATTCATCTCTTTTGAAAATGCCAGAAGTATGTCTGCAAACAACAAATTTAACCTAAACTCAAACAAAACAGGTACAACTCGATGTAACCTTGGTAACGTGTCATTTTCTTCTCCCTTCACAGAGAAAAACAAGAGTTACGTCATCTCTTCTTTTGTGGAGACCAAAGGGGAGGCAATGATCGCCAAGAGTGCCGTTGAATTTGTTGAGTATCCTTTAGGAGTGCAGCAGATGCTGTCATGCTCGACAAAAATGAAAACCATTTAAGTACACGACAAATATATTCTATGCATTCAGTTTATTGGGGTCTGGGGGAAAAAAACACAGAAATATAAATAAATGATTCCTAAACTGTCTACCTAAGATATAATAAGAGGCAGATGAGCAGGATTTACCCCAAAGGAACAAGAATGGACTCCTCCAACTACAATCCCCAACCTTTTTGGAACGTTGGTTGCCAGATGGTGGCGCTCAACTACCAGACGATGGGTAAAAATGGAGATATCACACTTTAAAATGATCAGAAATATACTTAATACCCTTTGTGAATGTTTGGAACCGTCTACCGTTCCTGTTTAAATATAGTTTTCTGACACACTGATGACACTGTGTGTTTTAGTAATTTAAAATCTATTCTGTTTATTCGCCACAGCAGGTCAGTGTTGCACCTTTTTGTTCTGCACAGGCCTCTGTTCGCTGCCTCTCTTTAAGCTGAAGACAAGTGCCGTGAATGGCCTGTTTGTGTCTCGCTTACAGATTTCCCCATGCAGCTCAACATGGCCCTGTTTGAATTCAACGGCCGAACGGGCTACCTCCTCAAGCACGATGTGATGCGTCGCAATGACAAGAAGTTTGACCCTTTCTGTGACAGGATTGACACCGTTGTGGCGAGCACACTGACCATCAAGGCAGGTTCACGACCCTGTTATTACAGAGTGTCTCTTTCTTTAACCATCAGTGTGGGCTCCTATTATCTGTGGAAGCCGAATGTCAGAGTAATTGAGTTTCAAGCTCCATCTTTTCATCATTTCTGCATCATTTCTGGCATTTCACTGCAGAGAAACTCATGAAGAATTAGTGCAGTATGTGTATAACAGATGGCTGTTTTGGCTTTGGGAAGTTTGTCCATGTTGTCCTTGTGTAATATCTTAATAAAAACATAATTTGCTTCATATAGGAGTCCAGCTGTTCAAAAGTCCAGACTTGTATATATAAGTCGTCCAATCATATCTACTTGTCTCCATAGATCTATTCGGGGCAGTTTCTGTCTGACAAGAATGTAAAAACAGGGGTTGAGGTGGAAGTGATTGGGCTGCCAGGAGACCCTAAGAAGAAATATCGCACCAAGTGGTCCACGACACCCAACGCCATTAATCCAGTGTGGAATGAAGAGCCATTTGTTTTTGAGAAGGTGAATAAAATACCATGTAAACATTTTCAGCCACTCCTCAGTCTTCATATTTTGATGTGAAGGCAAAAACAGAGCTTGTACAATTGTAATGAGCTTGAAAGTCAGTATTTGGTATGAGCACCATTTTTCTTCGACACAGCCTGAACTCTCTTTGACAGGAATAGTTCTTCAGGCTCCTTGAAGGACATTCAAAGCTCTTCTTTGGATGCTGCGTCTCTGTTAAGACGATCCCACACTGCTTTAGTAGCATGGAAGTCCCGGCTCTAGGGAAGAAGGTTCAAGACTGATAGTGTTTTATTGTGTGTTTGGGGTCATTGTCATGCTAAAAAAATGAAGCCATTGCCATTTAGATGCTTACCAGATGTTGCACCTCCCTCCTGACCTCCTCCATCCTTTTCACACCTTGAGTTAGATACCTGTATTATGCTTGAATGGTTTATACATCAGTGTTAAGCATCTTAACAAAATGCCCAGGTACAAGGACAGGACTGAAAAGGAGTTAAAAAGCAGCCGGTGTCCAAAGAAAAATGTTGAAATAAATTCAGAAAGCCTGGAGAAATCATACTCAAGACCACTTTAAAATATTACAAGAAAGTCTGGCTCCTTGATGAATAAATGAATGAAATGATGTGTCACTAACATATCTGTTGTTGTTTTCATGGTTAGATCTTGCTGCCAGAATTGGCATCTTTAAGACTCGTTGTCCACGAAGAAAATGGCAAATTCGTGGGACACAGAATCATCCCTCTTGATGCCATCCAGTCAGGTCAGCGAAGCTGAGAATATTTGAATTCATACTTCATATAATTAAAGCAATGAATCACTCTAGGCCTCAGAACATTTGCCAGCTTGTTTTAACCAGCTTCTGCATCAGGCGAGCTGCTGCCTTGCTTTTATTTCACCAAGGTTTTATTTTCATGCCCTGCAGGCTTCCACCACATCTGCCTGCGCAGTGAGAGCAACATGCCCCTCACTCTGCCTGCTCTCTTTGTGTACATTGAGGTCAAGGACTACATCCCTGCTGCCTTTGCGGGTGCTTAGCGTTTTACTTTGTGTTTTTGCAAAAGAAGAAAACCTCTGCTGCGAGTGAATCCTTGTTGCCAGAATGACAGTTAGAGAAGAGAAGACTAATGTAGTTTGGAAGCATTTTTGTTTTCTTCTTTCTCTTCGTATCCACATTTATGTTTGGTTTAAGAATAAATCATTGTACACTCATTAAAATGGTTTGTTTTGCAGATTTCACAGATGCCTTATTTAATCCAACAAAAGGCACAGAGAAGACAACAAAGCCTCCCAAACAGGTAAAAAAAGAAAGAAAAAACATCATCAGCAATACCTCTGGATTTCCAGTAAATCCTAACAACACTAATTGAGTTCCTGGAATATGACCACTTTTGCTAGATTGTTATGTTCCTGTCCTTTTCTTCTTTTACCCCCACAGTCATCTTCTGACTATGTGTCTCCCTATGAGTTGCCTCTTGGAGCCCAACCTCCCGCAGACCAAGCTAAAGAAAGTGAAGCCCCTGCTGCAGGTAATGAAGCTTTAGAGGGTGACACTTCAGATCTTGCATTGCAAAGATTTTGAGCTTGTCTGTGGCTCACACAATTGGTCTCAATGCTGGTGTATTTGAAGGTGCATTTAATCACTTCCTCCTCTAGAAAAAGCTGCATCCGAACCTACACCACCCGCTGATGCCACTGACCAGTCTCCACCAGCAGCTGGTGCAGAAGAAGCTAAAAAGGAGGAAGAAAGCAAGGCAGAGACCCCTCAAACTCTTGATAAAGCCCCAGCCGATGCAGCACCAGACACAGGAAGCTCCACATCTGAAACCCTTCCTGAAGCCGAGGAGACCAAAGCAAGCCCGGAGCCTGAAGCAGCTCCTGAAGCCAAAGAAGAACCAAGCACCGAGTCTTGCACAAACGCCGAACCTACATCTGATAAAAAAGAGGAAGCCAGTGCAGCTGCAGAACCTGCTGAAGCGCCTTCTGCTGCAGCCATTCCCTCTCCAACAGTTGCAGCCACCGAGTCTGCAGGATCAGGTGACTCATCTCAGCCACAGACGGGCAGTGAAGGTAACACTGCAGCACTTCATGTGCTTCACTCATCATAGTTTTCCTTTTGTCAATACACTCTGGATAAAAGCGCTCTGACAAGGATAATACAGAACAATTTAGAGTTATTTTTTGTTGAATAGATTCATTATAATTGCATATCCAGTGCTGAAAAGTAAGAAGACTCCACAAAAAAAAAATCCCCTTTGTGTTTGTGCTGCAGAGCCTTCGACTGTGACTGCTGAAGAACTGACACAGCACAAGAGCTATCAGAAGGTCATCAAGCGTCAGGAGAAAGAGATAAAAGAATTAGAAAAGAAGTATCAGAAAAAAGGCGAGGATCTGATTCAGAAATACTCCGACTCTTTCAAGGCCCTCAAGAAGAAGGTTTCAGTGAAGAAAAAAGAGTAAGGGGATGTTTTCCTTCCCAAATTTGTTTTCAAAGAGCTTTTCAGAGTGAATTTGCAGCTATATATTTTAGCTAGGGTGCTTGACAAAAGAGCTTTTGATTATCCCGCTGGAAGGAGACAGTCCTGTTTCCTGCAAAGCAGCGCTCAAATCTCCACAAATTAATAGTGACTCACTAATAATGTTGCTGTTTTTGGATTAATAAGACTATATTTAGAAACATGAGAAATACAGCTACAGCTAATGTGCGTTTCTAGCTGACACTGACTATTAAGATGAGGATGAAGAAAATGAGTGTGAGGTCTGCAGTGTTTCACACTGAGCTGTCAGAGCAAACCAAGTGTTACTAAAGGCCAAATAAGCATATATAGTATATTATAGTATAGTATTTTCTGGAAGCTCATGGTCGTCAGCTATGAAGGGCAGTGGCTGTTAGTCAATAAACTGTATTGCCCGCACATACTGATTTATTGTGTCATGTTATTTTTCCACCAGGGGAGGTGACAACACCCCTGAGTCCAACGGGAAAACAGAGCGGGTGCAGGAGCTGAAGGAAAAAATGACGTCTGAAATAAAAACACTGTTTGCTGAGCAGTATGATCAGATAAAGAAGAAGAAGGAGCAGTGTGCAACAGAGGTTAGTGACACTGAAGGTGACAATAAACACATTACACACATTGCAGCCAGATACTGTGCTTAAAGGCGCACTAATCAATACTGTCATAATTAACAGTGAACCAAATGATTACTGCTGCAAGTGAAAGGTCCCCTCAGCTCTATGGAATATTTCAGGATCTTATCAGCTCATTATTTTGGTTTTATGACTCACAAAACACCGTGTTTGTTCAGTGGCTTACTCGCTACGTGACGCAGGCAGCTGTTTTCAACCCCAATCAAATCTATTGTGTTCCACCTGCCCAAATACCAAACATGAGCCAGACAAGTATAATTACTAAATACTGTAAAGCCATCGTTTCTACGTGTGCTGGAAGACGGTGAATTAGGAGATAAAGGAGATTGGCTATCAGGGTTATACTCACTCAGTTGGACAGAAACATTAGTCCAGAGAAACATTCCACGTATGTCTCTTGATTATATGAATACAGTTACCACTTTATAAGGCACACACGTCCTTTTGCCTTCAGATTTTCGTCTTGTAATAGATTCAAAAAGACATTTAATCCATATTGACATGATAGCATGACACAATAGCTTCAGATGTCTCAGCTGCACATTCATGATCTCCCATTCTCCCTCACTGTTATGTTCAACCAGTAACCAGTTTGAGATCAGCTGAGCTTTGCCACATTGTGTGGTATCCCGTGGGAGGCAACCATGCCGATCACACTGTTGTCACATAGGAATGGACATGGTCAGCAACCAAGTGTGCAAAGAAAATATCCCCAGACCATCATCACTACCAGTAGCAGCGTCAACTGCATCCTGCAAGGCAGGATGGATCCATGTTTTCATGTTGTTTATGCTACAAACCAACAAATCTTGGAGCATAAATCAAAAGTCATTAGACCAGGCAGCATTTTTCCAATCTTCTGTTGTTCAATTTTGGTGAGCCCATAAAAATTCTAGCCTCCATTTTCTGTTCTTAGCTCATAGAAGTGCACCCAGTGCAGTTTTAGGCTGCAAATGCTCTCCTGTATGGCTTGCTTGAGATGAGCCGTTATTTGAGTTATTATTGCCTTCATTTCAGCTAAAAACAGTCTGGCCATTCTCCTTCGCCCACTGGCATCATCAAGTTATTTCCACCCAGAAAACTCACTGGATATTTTCTTTTTTATGGACCGTTCTCTGTAAACCACAGAGATGGTCGTGATTTAAATTCCCAGCAGATCGGCATTTTCTGGAATACTCACCCTTTCCATATTTAAAGTTACTTAAATCACATTTTTTCCACATTCTGATGCTCAGTGTGAACTTCAGTGAGTTTTTTTGACCATGTCTGCATGCCTTAGTGCACTGCGTTGCTGCCATGTGATTGGCTGATTAAAGTGGCTCATGAGTGTAACTCAGTTAAGACATGATTTACCCCAATTTAAGTAAAAATCGGGATGCTGATAAGACATCATCAACTCATTCGGTGATATTATTTAAACGTAATCTGCTTTGAAAAATAAAATATTATTTTTATTTTGCACGGTGATACCTGTGAGGCCTGTTTCCAACCTTAAAAGAAGTAGGCTTATATGGTAACAATGCTATGCATTTAACACTATTACTAGATCTATAATGTTAATGTTTGGAGCTGTTGCCTTCCTACTGTTGTAAAGTGTTTCTAAAAGGCATCAACAGGGTCTGATATTCACATCCTGCCCTTACAGTACAAAGTGGCTTATAAAAGTAACACCTGAAAGACAAACTCTTCTCTGTGTGCTCCAGTCACCCCTACAGCCATTAATCTCCTCACTCTGAAATCTCTGTTATATATTTACCTGTTCACCTCAGATTAATGTCCATGATTCAGGATGTAGTCACTATTTCCTCTGTGGGCTCTCCTTGTTGTGTGTTTGGGATCATGGACAAGCAGAGGCTTTATTAATTACACACAAACTGGATTGCTGTTACTAATAGTAATCAATTTGTATATAAAGGATCCGCTTGACCCCAGTTTTTGCACAGAAGCAAACATTTTCATTCATATTGTTACTCACAGCTATTCACGTCTCATGAGTTGGAGCTTCATCCTTACTGTGACTGCACCATCTTCTTATTGTGTTGTGACAGAGACTAGCCAAACTGTTGGAGATGGCCATGGAGAAGCACGCCATTGAACTGAAAACCCTGGAGAGGTGTGAGCACACATGCAACACATTCAGGACATGATGCGCACATGAGGGAGCAGAAGGCTTTGCTGAGTCTATCCAATCTGTCCTTTCAGACTTTGCCGTGACAGTCTGTGTGTGTGTGTGTGTGTGTGTGTGTGTGTTTGTGTGCCGTTTGAGGTGAAATATTTGACATTTAGCAAAGAGAATACCTCAAATAATGAATGAATCACCTCAGCAGGCGGGTCTTCCAATGTCCTTGGCTGGGCTTATGGTGTTATATGTGTGTGTGCGTTATCCCAAGTCCCCAGCTGGCAGATGGTTATCTCAGGACAGCCATTATCCAGCAGGTGTTTAAACAGCAGTAGGGAAGCAAAGGCAGGCTTGATCATCTACCTGTCCACTCAGGCACAAAAACACAGCATTCAAGCGTTCCTTTCACTATAAAGATAAGGTCACATAAGACACACAGCCCAACAACTCTTGATTAAAGGAGAAAGGATGTTTATAGGGTCACTTTTCAGTGTCAGATTTGACATCCTCACATGTTCCCTTTGTCTTGCTCTGCAGCGAAACCAAAGAAAACAAGAAAAAAGCCAACATGAAATGTTCGTCCACAGACAAAGCAAAGTAAGTTCACGACATTCAGGTTTTATTCATCTCTAAGTTAGTTACAATTTAATTTACAAAAGAATTAAGAGAGCGAGAGTGAAGATTTGAATTTTTAACATTTTGTACAAGATGATTAATTAGAGATAAATTTATTCATTCAGGCTGAAAAAGGCAATGAGCACTGAGATGCTGGATGAAGCGAGTCAGTCGAATGCTGCCGTGAGTACAGAAGTTGTTTGTTTCAAAGTGATCTAACACAATCAAACTTTTTTTTAGTTTGTGTGCAAAATAAAAGGCACTGTTTGACATTTGTGGTCATCTTTTTGCTAAAAGCTAAGCTAAACATAACAGCCAGAAAAAGGGTTAACGTAGCCTAGAAAAAGGAAAATGAGGGAAACACTTTACAGAGGTTCTCAAATTTACATTAATCAGTACCTGGACTTATTTTGGTTTTGTCATTCTAATTAGTTTATATTTTTATTTTGTTTTGACTTTTTGGTTTTAGTTCAGTTTAGTTTGAGTTTCAGTCCTTGTAATTATTTGTGTATTGAGGACAAATGTCAGAGGCAAGATGTAAGAAAAGCAGAACAGATATTCCTTTAAAAACAGAACTTTTCAGAGCAGTTGACTCAAAGTCTAATACATGTCCAGACTCTCAATAAAAAGCTTCATAAGGTAAGTTTTGAAAAATAATTTCACCAAATGTACAAACACTAAAACTAAAAGTACATTTTCGCTATATTGTTATTTTATTTTAGTTAATTTGCTAAGCTTTATTTTTTTCAAAGGTCTAGTTTTAAGTTTCATTTTAGTTAACTATAACAAGCTTGCACTGGTAACCTTTCTTGTTACCTTTAAACAAACACCTGCTAGCTGTTTCTGCTGTTCTCTGTTGTTGTTTTATGCTAAGTTAAACATTTAGCTTTTTATGCTAAGCTAAACATTTAGCCTTTTATGCTAAGCTAAACATTTAGCCTTTTATGCTAAGTTAAACATTTAGCTTAGCTACAGCTTTACTGTACATCTGTGGGCACTGTATTGACAGACTGGCAGAGACAGGCTAAAGCTGTGACATTCAAATCATGAATGTTACTTTGTAAAAAAAATTTATTTTTATTTTTTATTATTATTAAAGGAAGATAAAAGCAATGACATTGAAAAAATAATAAAATAACACAACACTGGCAGCAATGCAACTTAGTAATGAAAAATGCTCTCTTTCAAGGTAAAAACCTTAAGAATTTTCTACTTCTGGAAATAAAATTTGAAGGTTGAGTTTCACTGTGGCTTTCTATATACTTGCTAACACACTGTTGGCTAGTAACCGCTGGCATTCTGGCAGGAGATAACCCTGCAAACCATGTGAGAGTGCCAACTGTTGTACTTTCTAGCACTAAAATAAACATGAAAGGAAAGAAGCTTATACTGCAAAAAAGGCAAACAGGAGAAGGATCGGTTAGAGTTTTGCTATGTTCACAGATGAAGAGGTCATTTCTTTGAAACTGCAGAGCCAGAAACCCAGGGGGCCTTATGTTTGACTGGAAGGCTGAAAAATTTGAAGGAGGACCTTATTTTCACAATTTTACAGTTTTTCCTATTAATTAAGCTCTCCACCATAGCCACTCTGTAATTTTACACATCTATCATGTAGAAAACTAAGATGTATTATTGAAATTGTTCTATTGCAGGGACCTAATGTGTAGTTGAACATAGACAGAAAGGGGAGTTTCACTCGTCTGTCCCACTTAACCGCAGGCTTTATGTGGCACACGGTGTAAAATGAGTTTAACATCCCTGTTTTTAAGGCTAGAAACTACATCACAAACAATATTTTCGTTTTGCAGAAATGAAATACGTGTCCCGAAATGTTAAAATGATTATTTTAGTAATTTTCATGTACTCACGCATTACCAGTACCAGATCACATCTAATTTAGCTGTGTACTTATTGTTAAGAATGCCAAGATTTGAAGCAAGCATGGAAAAATAATACCCTAGGCATGCTAAAGCCTTTCTCTTTCACACAGCTGTAGGTACACCCACACACGCTTGAACATGCACACACATTAACTCACAGTAGGCCACGCATACACAAACTTACACACGCTTTCACCCAGTGAGTAAAGTGCAGCGGGCACTGACCATAGGCCAGGCTTGTCCATTACTCAGAAGCTGTTTACAAGCTAATCCATGTGTGGTCGATGACTCACTGAGCTTTGCTTTTGTTCCTCCGTTGGCTCATCAAGATTCAGGCATGATGCATCGGGGTTAAAGACCCAGCTATTTCACTCTGCTCCTCTCAGATCGACTCAGTTTAGATGGCAGAAATCCCCCCCCTCACTTTCATCCCTCCACACATTCAGGTCACATTGCAGCTGGTGTTGATCTACTTAATCAACATTTCCCCATTAATTACTGCAGCTATTTATAACACAATCACTTGTTTAATCAGCACAGGCTCAGTATTGAATGCACAAGTCCAGTTGGGGGCTCTGTAATCTAACTCGACAAGTGCAACCTGTGACTTAACTGTATTGATTCTCTCTCTCTCAGGTTGCATCCATAGATCCCACGGGTACATATGAGCAGATGAACTGCTTATATAGACACGCTAACAGTCTTTATCGCAAACTTGATACCACATGCACACTCCCATTTGCTCGCACACACTTCAAAACCACAAATCGATAGTGTTTTCCACTTGCAACATGTTTTCTGCTTTGTTGTATTGTTACAGTCTTCAGATTACAGTCCACAGCAAGAGGCTCTGATGAAGAAACAGGCTGCTACACAGGAAGAAATCAAGACCTTGACCAATCAGGTACACACAAGAAATTCAATTAAAACGGAAATTATTGTTTTTGACAGTCCCATTCCCCTGGACCAGCTAACTAATACACTGGGGTCCTATGCCAGCCATCTCTCTTATACCGTTAGAAATCTTGGAGTGGTCCTGGACAGCTCACTCAAGTTAGACAAACAAGTTGCCTCAGTTGAGAAAATGAGTTTTTACCAGCTACGTCAAATCTCCAAGGCAAAACCCTATATTCCACATAAAGACCTTGAAAAGCTTATCCATGCCTTCATTACTTCGAGACAAAACTATTGCAATTCTCTGTACATGGGCCTCCAATTCTCTCTCCTCCAGCGTTTGCAATTAGTTCAAAATGCCGCAGCACGCCTCTTAACTGGCACCAGAAGGCATGATCATATCACCCCAGTTCTAGCCAATCTACACTGGCTCCCTGTTAAATACCGTATCGTTTTTAAAATCCTTTTGTATACTTTTAAAATGTTAAATAACCTGGCGCCCAGTTACCTAACCTTCCACCTGGTCTGCAGTTGTGCTGTGTAACTGTAACTCTAACTGTTTTTAATTGTTTTTAACTGTTTTTGTTGCCTTTGATGTAATCTGCTTTGCTACCTTGTGTGAAGCACTTTGATGGACACTGTCCTTTTGAAATATGCTATAGAAATAAAATATTGATTGATTGACACAGTAACACCAGGGTACACTGGTTTTATTTATTTTTTTCTCTTAGAAAGATGAAACTACACTTGCACACCTTATTCGTGTTTCCACTAAATCTGCATATTTGTAAAAACCTCTGACGAAAGCCAAAACAGTCATGTTTACCAATAGAAACTCTGAGAGGTCCTTGACTCCTGATCTTTAGAAATGACTCTACTTTATTACCTGATTTTTGGGGGACTGTCACAGAAAAAATAAATACCTGTCCTTGCATTCTTTGGCAGTTCCAGAGTCCTTTAAAAAATTCTTCCCAACGCTGCATAAGTTCTTACGTAGGTCTGCCCATCAGTGAGTAAAAATTAGAGCATGTTGCTTGTGTGTGAGCTAGCATCAACCAAGAGTACTCACCCATTATTCCATGTCATGCACACTGATCGGGAATAACCTTGTGACCACCTGCCTAATTTTGTGCTGGTCCCGCTTTTGCAGCCAATACAGCCCTGACCTGTGGATGCAACTACAATGGGTTGTCGACCAGTAGCCGACCTTGATAAAGATAATGATAGAGATTTAATGTTTTACACTGTACGTGCAAAATCACAGAGAGAATTTACACAAACCTTACCTTCATTGTACAAAGAGTTTTTTGGATTTTTCTGTCCAAACAAATGTAGTGTAAATCTGACTACACTGATTGACTTATAGGCATCTATAATCCAAACTGCGCCAACCACCAAATTCCTGTTTTTCAACCACACGGCCATCTGTCCTTTCAGTGGATGTACGTAATGCTGCAGCGTGACACATCCAGTTTGGGGGATGCAGAAAGTACACATCAAGCTCCCACCGCTGTAAATGATGTCAGAATATTTTTTTATGACAATACTTTGCTTAGGATTGGTAAAATCTTGGCAGTTATTATTGTGAAAAGAGGTGTGAGAAGACAGCTTAGACGCTGACGTGCGAATGCCAGATGGACGGTGTGTTTTTATGTCTCACCAGTACTATTAGCTTCCAGATAGATTTTTTGATATTGTGAGAGGTGGGGGAAGGAATTCAAGTGAGGCTTTAAAAACGGATGAATGAAGAGAACTGAATGTGAGCTAATGTATGCAGCTGTATTTAACATGCTGACTGAATATTGAGCCATTTTTTTCCATATTGGTAAATCCTTCACTCTTATTTGCAATCAATCAGTCAAACTTGGGTATAAGCCAGTTGAGGTCGATCTTTAGTTTTACTTGCACGAGCACAGAAAATCATTCTCTAAAGATTATGATAAGCACCTGCCTGAAAAGAAAAATGTGTGAAATCATGAAAATGTCAGCCCATTCTCTTGATAATCCTCTGACTAACTTTTGGCCCCTTGTGTTGGCAGCTCAATCAAGAGGCCCTGAAGGAGCACGATCAGAAAACAAGATCGCTGGCACGAGAAGCGCGAGAGGCCGTTAATGTATGTGTGGGGGCGCACTTCCCTGAGTTGGTCGACGAGGTGGACAAGAGTGGGGGGGGAGTGGGCTTCTATGGAGATGTCTTCCTAGGTTAGATGTGCCTTTTGATTACCTCTCTGTGTAACTCTGCTATAAATGTTTTGTTGGGTTTTTTTTTTCACTTTTATATCTGCTTTCAAACTGTTACATAACCTATAATCAGGGCGCGGATATGAAATAGTAGAAGATTGCTTAATGAGAGGTTCTCAGAGTGAAGTTGCAATTTAGTTGTGCTAATTCATAGGTGGGTGTATACTTTGGGGAGCTGATAATGATGTTTTCACAAATGTCCAGGTACTCCAAAATTAGATGATTTTGAAAAGATTTTTTTAGTTTCTATTTAACTCTTTATTTCTGTTTCTTTTCACCATTAAAAAACCCCCCACCCTAAATCAGGTGACAAAGTGACAAATATCTTGCAGATGTGGGCTCTGTAGCTCTAAAAGCCTTAGAGAGGTGCTTGTGGTCTCCTTTCTGTTCTCTTAAGTTAAAAATGGGACTAAATGTAGATGCAAAAAATGGGTTATCAGAGTCTGCAGGGCTGAGTGAGACAATGGCACATCAGTTTGCATGTGTGATAAGTGCTCGCTTGGACTCTGTGATGTAGCCACTGCAGTTTTGCAGATTTAAAAAAAAAAGAAGGTAAATTTGCTTTGTAACAAGCTTGAAGCTCCTGTGACATCAATTCCACGTATACGGCACATCCTGTATTGCATGCAAAAAAACATGAAAATTGGGTTTGGAAAATGTAGACGATTGCTTATAATCTGGCTCAACCTATTTTCGAGGATTTTAAGTGTACTCTTTGGATTTTCTCCTATTCTATTCCTGTGATGAATTAATGATTAATAAACTTACAGTTACTCGAAATATGTGTTATTTTTCTATCACTAAAACTGCTACATCTTTTTATTTTTGTAGAGGTTGATTTGTTAAATTTCTGAAGGGGAGGTTTGTCTTTCTTAGCTAATCCCTGAGATATTATATTAACTGTAATTTGTTGAAGTGAAGTAATTATCATACTGACACACAGCAAAATGATTTGCATCTTCATATGAAAAGAAAATGAAGCTGAATCAGTGACTGGAACGTAAGTAAAGAGGTGATGGGAAATGAGGTTAGGTATTGTCTGCCAGTAACCCTTTCTCTTTTCTCCTGTCCACTGTCTCTCTTACTCTTTGCGCATTGCTTCAAACCTCAGTGTAATTTTGCACATTATAACCTGATTCACAATACCACATAATTGCTATGTGATGGATCATGTGCTCTTTTAAAACCAGAGCTATAATAAAGGCACGTGAATCAGAGATAATGCAGGTAGTCTGGGTAAAACTAAATAAATAAATAAATCCGGAAATTGCAGGGTTTCAGCTTAAATTTCAGCTACTTATGCACTGCATCCTGTGAGAGTCATTTTTTCCCCTCAAGTGTTTACACGCATATGCATGCAATTATTAATGAATGCAGCTTTTCTCTGACTCATCATCCCATGCAATCTGTCCATTCATTTGATTTCCTTTTCCACGCGACACCCTTCTTCTCAATCAAATGACATGAGTGACATTTCAAAGTGGGGGATCTGGATAAATCTCTAGGAGACACAGCTTGTGCCCGAAAGTCCTGCCACCTCATGCACAACACAGATGAACTGTTAGCTTTCGGGTGTGAATCCAGTCAGCCTTGAATCACTGGGCTAATTATCTTACATAAGGATGAAGACATCTCCGGCAGGTTTGTCTCAAACCAGCTGGAGAGGGATGGCCTGAGCAGGATCTCTCACCGACAGGGAACACATGGCTACTCAGTGACACTGGATGAAAAGTCAAAAGGAGGAGGAAAGCGTTTCTGTTCGCACACACAAATGAATCACAGAGTAGCTGCAAAAGTTTTATACTGTTTTTATATCTGTGAGATAAAAGTAAAGGTAAAGAAAAGTTAATTAGATCCTAGGTGGTTTAAATGAATGGCATATGGTTGCCCTGTCGCCCCCAACCAGTTGAGGTAGACGGCTGCCTGTTAAAGGGTTTTTTTCCTTCTCACTCTAACCTAGTGCTTGCTCATAGGGGGTCCACTGACTATAGTGCTTTTCTCCCTATTATTGTAGGGTCTTTAAATTTAATAGAATCTAATTAAAAAGTCTTGATATGTCATTTGGTATGCAATATACTTTTTTTTTTTTTACTTTAACCTCAACCTTTTTTTTTAATTTTGAGAAATTATATCACTTGAAAGCACAAAAAACTGTTAATAGCTACCATCAGTGAAATTGTACTGAATCCTGGCAGTGGCTGAAAAGACAGTACTAGCCTTTATCTGTTGCCGTCTGTGCTCAGTTGTGCCTCCCCTTTCAAAAAAACAGAGAAACTAAATTCTGCAATCAAAAGCAGAATTCTGCACAATAGCCATATGAAACATTGAACATGCGAGGTTAAACGAACAGCTGACAAGAGATTTGGTATTTTTCAGTGGAATAAGCTCTAAAAATAGGGGTACTGCGAGGTACATGCACATTTTTTTTTCTACTTGTTATTTCCTGTGTGAGGAAGCAGGTCTGACCCACAGGAGGTGGAGTCAGGATCCGTAGCCCATCTTGGCTCGAAGTGGATGCCATCCTAGATGAATATTAAGCACCCACACCACCCACATAAACACCACCTGCCGAGGCTGCACTGTTCACAGCCTGTTTGTGGAGGATTCTGCGAGCTGCAAACTGCACTTTCTGTTTTTAAAGAGAGTACGAGATTGCAGTTTCATCATGATTTGCATACACGATACATACGTTGATATCTGTTCCTGGATGCCCAACATAATCTCATTAACATTATAATTCTGGCATGGGATCAGCAGCCCAATGAGTGTGGCTCATCGTCGTCGCAGTCACCCTCTTCTTCACTGTATCACATGAGCGCTAAGGGCCTGTGAGAGGCACCTCCACCTCCTCAGAGATGCAAATTTGAGCGTCCTACATGTGTTGATGATATGGCCCTTTCACTTAAACACACAGACACATACAAGTGCACACGCACAGACACCCACATACTTTAAAGTAGCAGCAGACAGTACTCTGACTACCTGAATCCTAATTTTCATGTTTCCCGGGTGGCAAAAATTCATGTTTTAAGGCTCAGTTTGGTTGATTTATTCTGCTCTTGCTCTTTCTGACATTTGGTTACCTTGTCGTGTAGTGATAGCTCCATTATAGCTTTAACCTCTCTGGATTAAGAGCCTCCATCTCACAGTGAGTTAAGAGAACAGAGACACATCATATGAAAACCCTGACAGCTGAATATACTGTTATGTAAACAGCAAAATGCCTGGGATCTGTTGTTGCTTCTGCAGTGTTATTGGTTCATAGTTAAAAATTTCAAGCAACAAGAAAAAAGTCTAGCACTCAGATTTCATTAAAAAAACATAAATAAGTGATAATATTCTCCCAATTTCTGTTTCATGCAGAGCGGTCACTCAACATAAAAAAGAGAAGATGGATATTTTGTATAATGGTTCTGTTGAAGGTTTAAACAAAATGCATTTTGTTATTTGATGGGACCAACAGTTTAATGACTTTTGATTTAAGTTTCAAGCACTTACATTAAACACATGCTCTGCAGAAAGTAAGACAAATGTTTCCAATCTAACAATCTAACTCAGTTAACTCAATGAACTAACTCAATTAATAAGCATTGAACCTACACATTACAACTTAGCAAAGAACACATTTTAAGTGATATCACTGAAACTTTGGCCAGCAACCTGTTGCAAAAAAAAAAAAATCATAATTTGTTCCAATTTTTTTAGTTAAATCTACAAAAAGGCCAAAGATAACAAATTTTGACAGACAACAATGTGATTCCCTAAGAGTTATTAGCCAAAAATCTGGAAGAATCCAAGAGAGAGTGCCAACAGTTATCTATAAAACACAGTGGAGGCTCTGTCATGTCTAGGCCTACATTTCATCCAGTGGTGTTAGGGATCTTGCCTAACTTGATGGAATTATGAACACAGACAAAACATCTGATCTTGATCCACTATCAGTATTATCTGAAAAGCATCTGACTATCAACAAACTCATTTTTCAGCATGACAGTGACCACAAACAAACTGCCAATGAAGTGAAAAGACACCTGGAAAGAAAATCTTTGATGTTGTCTGTGTATCTACAATAGTACACCTACAGTATATGAACATATTTTATTTAAATGTAGGTACAATATCACTTCAGCTTGCCTGCATCATTAGTTCCCTTCCCCATGTCTGCTTTTCTTTTTTCTTTTTCTTTTTTTACATTTGTGCTTCATGTGGCAGCAGCTCAGGAGAGTGGTGGGTGTAAAAAAGGTCTTGAGCCACATAACACCCACAATGTCATGACAGCATGTGCTCTATGTTATGCATTTAATACAGGTGAGTCACCAAGTGCCTCTTTTCAGAGAAGTCTTATCAAGGGTTCATTTAAAACTTGCTTTTACTCAGAGCTACTTTTATTGTACACTGTGTGTGTGTCCACACACACACACACACACACACACACACACACACACACACACACACACACACACACACACACAAAGAAGCCAGTTTTAGCAGTTGGAAGGTGAACGCTGAACAACGTGAGTGGCAGAGCATGTGGCAGAAAATGGATATCCATGGGCTTCAGGGCCATTAGTTCATTTAACAAGAAGTGAAATTCTTCCAAGGGAGCACGGCGTGAAAAGGCCTGTGATTTACAAAGTGATGGTTTTGGGGTGAGGTCTGACCGATGAGTTTTTTCTGTGTTTTTAAAGTTAGAGACGGTCATGTTTTAAAATCAATAAAAGGTTTATCAGAAGAGCAATAGATCAGTTTCCCTTTAACTCAGAGTCCATAAAGTGATGGACTTGAGGAAACTGACTAAAACATTCACTGGTGTCAGCAGTCCAGCCATCATATCAAATGAAATCTGGCATGTGCTATTGTGTTAAAGTCCCCAGGTGCAATTTTTCTGCTTTCTCCACTGACCCAGCTAAACCTGCCATTTGCTGCAGCTTCCTCCCATTGAGGCAGACCTTTACTCCTGATGCACCCGAGTGTTACCCGCCTCTGTACGTTGTGGACATCAAACAAATGCATTTGTTATCCATTTGTACAATTTATTGAGCTGTCAGAGATGAGTGGGCCTGCAAGGCCACGAAAAGGGCCTGTCAGGTGGAAGATGGAGAGGGAAGCTCTGTGGCCCTCCATCTCTTCCACATCACTGCAGAAAAAAGAATTTCTGTCAGAGCTGATAGATTATGGAAGTGGGTACAGGTGGTTCATAGGAAATGGCATTGAAGGCAAATCCTCTTGTTCAACAGGAAACCAGTGAGAAGTTTTAGTTTTTGCAAAAATCCTTATGTTGGCCTTAGAGACACAGGCCTGGAGACCAGTTGACAACCTCCTGGAAATCTCTGTTTGATAGGGAAGTATGTGTGTTCCTCAACCAGTTGTGAGTAGTTGTTGGAGGTTGCCAGCAGGTGCTATGAAAGTAATTGATAAAGTCTTATGTATGAAAGCCTAGAAACTGATCGGTGATCCAATAGTAAACACTGTACTAGTGAAAAGTGTATAGGTCAGTTAAGCTAGTGATCACAACTGGTCACTAAAGGTATACAGCGGTGCACCAAAAGCTTCGCCAGTAGTTACGTGAAAGACGTCAGCTTGTCTACAAACACTTGCGGAAAAACTTGCCAAGCAATAGTGAAACTGAAAATTGTAAAAAGAAAAGTAAGACTTTTCAAAGTAAAAGTTGTGCAAAGTAAAAGTTTTCTGCAATCAACACATTTCAAAAGATGCAACTTTTGCTTCGAAAATCAGTTACCAGTTTATCAGATTCTAAAAGAAGAGTTTATAATTATGATTGCTTGCAGATTGGACAAGTTGAAAATATTCAGAACTTGTAGACAAACATTGCAATTTCCATTTCAGGTGCATTTTTGCTTGTTTCTCCCTTCCAGAAATTCATCCACTGCACAAGAAAGTGCATTGTATTCAGTGTACTACTTGAAAGACAGCGTCTTCTCAAGGCACTCCAAATATCAGGTCAGAAGTCTACCAATCAGCGCTTTAAAAGAGAAATACTGTGCATATCATTTCTTCAACTCTTTGATTGTCTTTATGCAAAACCATTTGGACTTTTGGATCACATTGCTGCTTCCCCTCTTTAATCAATCCTCCCTTTTGCTGTGGCAAAAGAACACACTCCACTAATGCACTGTTGTCCAAAATGTCTCCGCCTGAAAGCTAATATTATAGTCCTCTAAATCCGAAGGCAGAAGGAACAACCTACTGTTTGCCATCTGGTTCTGGCAGGCTGGCAAGCCTGAGTCAGGATGATAATTGATGATAACGGAGGGAGCAAAGACACTAAGGGGTCTGCCTCGTGGTCAATAACATATCAGTGGTCCCTGTGATTGGCAGCTCCTGGTGAGCTGTCAGGTTCTTCAGTGGCAACCCTGTAACTCTTAGTAATTGTCCCCTTCCATCCATCTCGATTTCATCATGGCTATCTTCTGTCTTATTGTAAAATGTAAAAAGCAAAACAAAAATACAATAATGTCCCTTGTTTTTATTATCTGAAATAAAAACACAAGTGACATTTATTAAAGCTTGAAATTGATTCACAGCTTCTGCTCTTCGACATTTGCTCTCTGCTATGGGGCAGCAATGACCTCGCCTCAACCTTAGCGATGACACGCACACCATGGTTACACAGTGACAGCAGGCCAGCTGCTGCCTCTTTCCTGGAACGGAAGGTGTGTGAAATCTCAATTCAGCCTAAGACTGCTGTGTCCTTGTATCAAATCAAAGGGCATTAGAGGCACTGAATAGACACACGGACCGATGATTGTTTTGGGTGAATATGAATACGTCATTTTAGTGCTTTTGTCCCTGCAGGAAAAGCTATCCCCGACTCAAATGACACATCTACCGGTGCTAAAATGTTATATAACTGCGAGGAAGCAAAAGTCAGATTGTGTTTGCGCCGTGATCCCGAAAGGAGGTCATTAACAATGTTGACAAGTTCTAGGAAAGTGTCATCATGTCACGTTGGTCGTTACGACTTGATTAGGCGAGTTGTGCTGTAGCTGGCACTGTTTTCCTTTCTAAATTTGATCAGGGAATGGAAACGCAAAGTTACCACGAGCTGCATTCTGTTTGTCATAGAACAAGGCAGGTGATAGCCCAAACCACGTCACTCTCAGGTGTGTTTAATTAGCAAGGAGGATTAAGTAGTCCGTGGAGGATGAGGGCATGTTGAGTCACTGATAAGAAAACATTTTTAGTAACAGTGAATGGGCTTTGTTGAACTTGTCCCAGATGTGCTCAATTTCTTGGCTTCCTACACTTATCTAGTCCCAGTTGTTTGTAGCTCAGCGAAGGTACCAAGAAGGCCCAGCTCTGTGTTTTGTTTCCACATGCAAGTTGTTTCTTGAAGGACCTTGAGAGACTGCTTTCTTTTTTCTTTTCTTTTTTTTTTATCACTGAAAGTGCATTCTCCCCCGTGGCTAATTAAGTTATTTAGAACCGGGGATAACACCTTAACTTGACACCAGCTTTAATTTCTAATCAGGCATTCAAAGTGGCTCCTGCCTAGGCCAGGCCCGCTGTGAATGGGAGATCGGGTATTTACCACGACATCCTTGCTTTATTGCATATATCTGTGCAATTAGCAAGTCTCATGGTACCAACTCATTCACATTCTGAATATTTCATCCACATTTCATTCATTTCTCTTCAGTCCAGTTTTCATATTTAGGGGATTGATAGTAGAGGGGTTTTATGTCATGCATGGAGATAAACTGAGCATACCTCACTATGTTGGTATTATGTTAATAATCAGTCCTGGGTTTGAAGAAATGTATCTAAACAACTGGGTACACTACAATTAATAAAAGTTAGATACTATGTAGTAGCTATCTGTTATATTGAAGAAAGATTAGATAAAAGGGAATTTATTGTTTGTAGGCAATCATTTTCTAGGAATTTATCAATGTTCCTCTTACAGTTCCAAGCCATCAGTGTCACAAGACATAATAATAGTTGAAACAGCCTGCAAGGACGCACGTAATCCAGATGGATCAAGTCTATCTCCTGGGATGAACTGAAAAAAACAAAAAGAACCAAAGTCTCACTGTTCTGCAGCGCATGATAAGAAGTGGCATGGTGTTATTGAACTCTGCCCAATCACTGAGGTCCACTTTATCAGGTTAATCCTAAAGGTGGCCTCCAATTTACAAATGATAAGCCGAGGCTGGCTTCTTTAGTGTGCAATTTTGCCGACACAGCCTTGATTTTTTCTAACTTACAGTTTAAAAGTACTCACTAGTATGGAAATTGTGCTATTTGTTAATTACATTTGGTTACCTGTGACAATTCTACAGCCGTTATCATGAACAAATGATACAGAATTTTAAACACGCTAATGTCTTAAGTACAGAAATACTTCACCTCTAAGTGGAATTGATGAGTCTGTAGATACCTAGTAAATTATTCATGCAAGCTCAGAAATGGATAGCACTGTTAGGCTGGAAGTATGCCAGAAAAAAGTTTGAAAACTCCTCAGTAGGCATTAAAAGAATGAGCTCTAAAGAAAGTGTCTTTGAAAGAGGTATGATTATTAACTGCTGCCTGAGAATTCTTATAAAGGAAAGAGAGTCTGGCCCGAATCATGCAATGTCACGGTAGCCCAACCAAGAAGTGCACTGATCATCTGGATATAACTGGAGTATGCTCAATGTACAACAAATCCCTGAGTGGGTGAGTTATACTGAAGCTTAAATCACAAAAGCAGATTGAA
This sequence comes from Pelmatolapia mariae, assembly GCF_036321145.2. Taxonomy (NCBI): domain Eukaryota; kingdom Metazoa; phylum Chordata; class Actinopteri; order Cichliformes; family Cichlidae; genus Pelmatolapia; species Pelmatolapia mariae. The sequence goes on from NC_086241.1 coordinate 47,545,002, forward strand.
GTTGAGTCAAAATTATTACTCCACATCCAGGAAATGTGTCCCATTTTCTGATATGCTAATGCTAATCATGCAGGGTCGAGGTGACATTGTCAGGATCCCTTTTTATGTCAGTCATATGAGCATCACTGGAATAACTCACGTGAGTAAGGCCAAAATGTAATTTTTTGATGATGTGTATGTATAATGTTCAGGATCAAGGACTAGGAACATTTTAGAATCAAAGTGTTTTATTTAGCTCTAGAAATGGCAATGCCAGGCTAACTAGGCTACAAAGATCATTAATACTTATAGAATACTAGTAGCATTGAAAAAAATCACTTTTTTATGGTTTCAAATGACTTTGTTGATTTCATATTTTTCCTATAGTATCAGCATGTAGTTAACAGTTACAGATGACTCATACACTGTTTGAAGGACTTGAAATTGTATGATTATTCTTACAGTCTATGTCTATGCCGACATTCTAGCAAATACAGCTTTAGTGAAAAGCCATCTTACAGCCTTGGAATAATTTATTAACCAGCTTTATATTTATTTATTGGAAAACTATAAAGTGGCATCTCGGTAATCGTAAGAACCTACTGAGGTACTGCGATAATATGACCTTGTCATGATACCATGATCTGACAATGATATGATTTTGTTATGAAAAAGATGATGTTGACAGAATAGCTTCCATCCATGTAAAGACAACCCACAGGAAGCATCTGCTGATGAATTTCAGCCCCACTTGAATGATCGAATGGTTCATAGTGCTACACAAAGGACCCGCTGAGGGTCTGATGAAGCCGGATGGTGAACAGTGAGCTAGGTGGAAGCGGAGTAATGTTTCCTCTCACCTCCACTATTTGGCACACTTTTGGTCCTGCTGAGATTTATATTAGAAATTAAAATTAAACTCTAGTCTTGTGGAGCGCAAACATCTGTGTAAAGGGTCTCAGTCACAAGCCTTGACAACAAAGGATTAAATAATTTAATTAGCAGTACCAACATGAGCTTCACTTTTGTAGATCTGAGTAAAATGACTCAAACACGATTTTAAGGCATATGTGCACAGTTGAGATTTTAGTGGTAATTTGTAATAATTTGATTATTCTTACAAGCTATGAAAAATACAACAACAGAATAACCTGCCAGCTTCTCGGTGCACAGAATAAACACTTAACTGTATCCCAAATCATATTTCCTTACTTAAACTTGCCTTTTTGAGTACATAGTTTAATGCAGACTGACATACAGCCATTTATTGTGCAAAATCTGTGTCTGCAAAATCTCAATATAAAATATCGAAATAGTGACTAGTAAGCTGTTTATATACTGCACAGGTGCAATGCAGAGAAACAAATTCCTGCTAACTAGTGCTAAATAACAAACACAGTCCTAGAATTTAACTCACCAAAAACAACCATTTGCCATAAGTTTGCTACATATAGAAAAAGGAGGTACTGGCTAATAATCTTCAGCCATTGAGAGAAGGATACACCATCATTGCTAATGTTTGGTAGGTATGCATGCCAACTTGTTATTTTCAGTACAGAGTATTACGTGTGGCCAGAGGCTTTATAACTGATGTTCATAAATTGCAGTAGTTAGCACATCAGTCTTTGTCGCTCCCTGTAAGTGCACAACTGCCCTTTTAAAAATCATTAACTATGAAGTGTACTAACTGAATGTCTAATACTACAAGTACTACAGTAGTTTGACCTAGCTATATTTAGGGGAGCCGTTCATAATCACGTGGGCTTTTGATTGTTATTTTCAGTGTTACTGCAAAAGGAGATTGATAATCACACTGAAATCCTTAAACAAACAGTGGTCTTAATCTGTATGATTAAAGGGACTCGAGTCACTGAGAGGACTGAATCTGACATTGAGCGATTTCTGTTTTTTGTTTTTTTGTTTTTTATTTAATGTTGCTTTCACTGTGTTTTTATTGTAGATTCGATCGGATTTACTACTTCCCTTGACAAGAAAATACCTTCAGGCAAGGCCATTATCATGAAACCTTGAAAAAGTCTTCACACAGTTGAGGAGAATACCTTGAACTTGTTGCACTTCATTATGGCAGGCTGGAGCAAACTGTGAACAAACACACAGAGAGGGATGGATGGATAGACACATTATTTCAAGGGAAAAAAAGGATAACTGCTAACATACCCCCACACCAACAGAGTGAATAGATCTCTCAAAACCTGTCTCATCTTCCGTCAAACATTTGCTAAGTGTACTGATACAGTATAGTCTTGCATGTAAATGGGACATTTACATATGAGCATAATGCACTATTCATCACATGAGTCCCTTTTTATTTTGACTGCTCTGTCAACAGCAAAATTTTCTCGATTGAGTTCATTTGCAACAAACAAAGTGAAAATACTGCATTTAAATTAACCCCACAGACCTCACATGGTAAATGCTGGCCATGTTTTTCTCCTTGAGTAATTATTCTGTTCAAATAGCATATATTTCTCTCCAGGCAGAAAGTGCTCGGGCTGAATGGATGCTGCCACTGCATAATGGTCCTCAGACGTTTGTTTCCTAGGCAACGTGGGGAGGGCATGTGGAAAGGGAGGTATAAAAACACTGGCAGCTCGTCTGTGAGTCTTACTCTGAGGTGAAGCGCTCACTCTAACACAGTGAGTATCGGAGAACTTGCCGCACAGTTCCTCTCCCTTTTTGCCATCTTTCTTTCTCCGCGCACTTGAAGGCTCAGCACTGCAAGTAGCTGCTGTAGAATGATGCGGCCAAAAGATTTACGCCAGGGCTCTGGCACCAAGACCTTCCTCGATGCCATGCATGGCGGTAAAGTCCACCTTGCACGCTTCATCCTGGATGCACTGGATGGACGCATTATCAACTCGAAGACGGAGAACAGCCGCACCCCGCTCATGTATGCCGTCTGCCTGCAAGACCCTGGGACCAGGGCCAAGTTCACCCGGCTGCTGCTAGAAAAAGGGGCGGATGTCAACTGCCAGGACGAGGACGGTCGCACAGCTCTGAGCCATGCATGTGAAATGGGACACCTGGACGTGGTCAAACTTCTAGTTCAGTTCAATGCTGACCCTGATATCACTGATGCCTGGGGAAACAGTGCCCTCATGTATGCTGCATTTTCTGGGCAAAGCCAGGTTTTGGAGTTTCTGGTCAGGGCTTTCAAAAGACTGGGACTGAGGCTGGACAGGACCAATAATGCTGGCCACTCAGCCATTGAGGTTGCCAGCTTCTTTGGGCATAGTCAGTGCGTCCAGATTCTGAACTTTCCCTGCAGGAGGAGTGTTGCTACAGATGATCCACTTGTTGATGCGAGTACCACTCAGGAGGGTGAGTGCCGTCTGCCCCGCAGGCTCCCCAGGCAGGTTCTGGAGAGGTTCTCCAAACAGCTAAATAATGAAGACCAATTGCCTGGGGTATTTCAGAGACAGCTGAAAATTGGCGACGGCAATGGAGTGTGGAACCGTTTCCGATGTCCCAGGAGCCAATCTCAAGAGGAAAACCATCGCCACAGCTGGGCTCTGCCTCCTCAACTTGAGAAGAGCCAAACTGAGGGGGATCACAGCATTCTCTTCACAGCCAAGCAGTTGCAAAACTGCCACCTTAGAGAGCTAAGGGGGACTAAAACACTGAACTCTTTTCCTGAGCCAAGCCAGAAAGATGTCAGCCGAGACACTGGACTCCCAGAGCAAGCACCAGAGAGTTTTCCTCTCTGGGGCAAAGCAAAGTCATTTAACCTGGACCTTCTGAGCAGCAGAAAGCAGTCCTATCAGGGTGATGTGCGTGACATGAGCCTGTCAGCCAGCAAATTAAAGAGAGCCTCACTGCAGGATGAGAGATGCCTGATAGACAAGATGGACTGTCATGTGAACACCCAGGGCTTGACAAACGATGCTGACAAAATTGTCTCAGTGCCAAAACCTCTTTTAAACAGCAAGAATCAGCCTGTAAGAGTGCCAGAGGAGAATGTCAAATCTAAGAATGAAGAGGCTAATGATATGGCTTCACTGAGCAGAAGAGAGCAGCAGAAAAGGGGCAGCTTTGGCGCGACTGCCAGACACAACAAGTTACTTCCTGCCAGGGGAGAAATTGAGTCAGGGAAGCTCCCCAACCGTACCCCGGGGTTCGCGGGCCTGGGGACCAGACTGCTGCGGCGATTCACTGCACCCGAATTTATGAGGATGGTCATAGACTGCTCATCGGGCTCCTCGAATGGCAGGGGTCGGATGTCCCGCTCCGAAACCTTTCCTTTCTCGCACACGCACCAACAGGTCAACAGTCAGCCGAGCGTCGACAGCATCAGTGGAGTGAAGTGTGAGTTCGAAAGCTGCTCGTCTCAATCCACCCTCGACTAGAAAGAGGACAGTGTCTAACCGCAGAATTGGCTGGTAGTGGATGTTTTTTAACAGCATTTAAACTTCTGGTACTTGCTCGGCAGTAGCGCCTACATACTGAGAGAAGTAATGATTCCTCGCTTTTGTTGCAGCTTATTTGTTTTCCAATACCTGTCAATAAAAGTTGCATAAAGTGCAATTTTGCTAACCCATGTTTAAAATCCTTTACAAATGAACACGATTTCAGTCTGTGAGCTGCTGAAAATGAATATTTTGTTTCACATGTATAAGATTTATATGACCTGAAATCTAATGTATTTGATATTGCTTCTGTGTTTATAATAAAAAAAAGAAGAAGAAATGTATTTCGCCTAAATATTCAGTCACCGTGCACTGTATGATTCATGCTCAACATGGAATAAACACTTTAAAAGACCGGCTCATTCATCCTGTACTTATGCAAGTGCGAATAGGACTCAGAGTTACTTAAATGGATGCCGCTTCAGTATGCATCATTTATTGATTTGTACAAAATTAAAATGTGTAATTCTCTTTTTCATGAATGCTTCACACAGAAATAGAAATACATGAAACATGTCAACATGTATCTGTGTCAGAATACAAAGACTATGTGCAAAGTGTTTCTCAGCAGGTCGACGTCCTGCAGCATCACATGCCAGGCCTGTGTGCTTTATCTAGGCAAACAAATGCAAATACAGTCACACACACACACACACGCACACACACACACATAAATCTTATGATTTTTAAAAAGTCTGTCACAATACAAAGAGTTGAAGCGAACGCTGAAACCTCACACATTCATGCGCTTCCTCTCGCTCTCTCTCTCACACTCACACGACAAAAAAAACAACTATACAGTCACATATCAGTAAAGAAAAGTAACATTTTGAATTTGTTTCATATAATTTACTGCAGTGAATCAGCAGGTGTAAGATCCTAATATTCAGTATTTACATTATTAATTTATCTGCTCATGGTTCAAGTCCATACCTAATAATGAAACCTTATTTGCAACTTCACATCATACAAACGACCAACAATACCTTTTTGAAATAAAGAATAAATATAAAAAAGAGAAACATGGAATTGGTGGTTTTCCAGTAGCCCAATAGTAGCAGCTGGGGCTTTCATCTACCCATTTGTTATGCTAATAAAAGGAGAATTGTCTTTCACATCCCTGTTTCGTACATATTCAAGCATTCACATCAGGCCAGGTGTGCCTCCATTTGGCCATGCAAAGAGTGTGGATTGACAGATTGTTGTCCAGTTTCCACTACAGAGTGTGAGTGTGCAGAGGTAACTTTATCCCTGCCTAATAATGTCACAATGAGCTACTCTGGTTTGAGCCTAAACACCAGCTTTAAAAGCTTTACACAGCTAGCAATAATGCCCACTATGAACACTATATAGGATTTTTATAGTAGCACATGTACATATAGTCATGTGGAATATTGATTTTTGCTATCACTTTGATATGCACCACATTGTGCTGTGTTGAATCCCACTGAATGTTACAGGAAACCAATCGATAATCGGATCACACCGAGCTGAGAGGTGAGGGATCGCATGCTGCCTTTAACTCGCTCCTAAGATGCTTCTCTCATGCCCGAGACCATGCTGTGTCTGTCTACCAAACTTGCCGCCGTTACCCCGACAGCAAAATGCTGTCTGGATCTGCGCCTCTGGAGCTGATAGCCCATTGGCTTGGGAGCTGAAGTTGGACCCCAGTTGCTAGTCCTCTTCTGAGGCCTGGACGGGTCAGACTGAAGGTGGGTGTTGGGGGACCAGGAGCCCTGTGGGGTCAGCAGCGGGACATGCGCTTGCGGTATTGCTCCACCAGTGGGACCAGGCACTGAGGTGAGCCGCTCTGCAGCAGGAAGGGGTGCTCCAACAAGTCGGTGGCGCTGGCTCTCTCTAGGGGGTCTCGAGTCAGCATACGGTCCAGGAAGTCTTTAAGAACTGGGGAGACCTGCACCAGGAAGAAATACAAACAACAACAAACAAACAAACAACCTTTATTTGTCACATAAAGAATCATACAGAGTACAACATGTAGTGAAATGCTTGTGTCCGAGCTGCGCACAGGCTGCAGACGTAGCTGCGCCATTCCAGGGCTTGGTTTTTAGCATGGGGGGTCTAGCCAGGACCCTTACTGGGTCGAGCTTGCGACTCCAAAGGTGTGTAGGCCTACCACTACACTATCCAGCTGCTATATAGGTACATAATAGGTACGTATAAGTACATAATATAGTTGAACTCCAATGAATCATTGCAGTGATATGGTCGTGTAATTGTGTTGCATCCAACATTTGCAGAGACACTTCAATCTGGACCATCAATGCTGCTAGCTTGCGTTCGTCTGTTCTCGTACCTGACTGACGTTTCGAACAGTAGGAGCTGGCTCATCCCTCAGCCTCTTCATCGCTGCTACAGGGGTTTCACTGAAGTATGGCGGCTCTCCATCCACCATCTCAACCACCATGATGCCCATCGACCATATATCGACCTGGAAATAAACCACGACACAGGAAAAAAAATGTCTAACAGGTCTCATACTGTTGCACAGATTGCCTCTTTTGGCAATCAGTGCTACACTAGTGGTATTCATGCGAACTGAATGTGTGCCTCCTCACTTCAGTGCCATATGGCGACTTGGATATGACCTCAGGCGCCATCCAATAAGGTGTCCCCACTAGAGACTTCCTCTTAGGGATGTCCTTACTGATCTGAGCACAGAAGCCAAAGTCTGAAAGCTTGACCTGTGAGGAAAAGAAACACTTTCCTTAATTTCAATCAAGAAAGCAAAAAGAGAAAGAAAGAAGGAGACAGAAAGAAAGAAACATTTCATACCCTTCCGTCTAACGTAAGTAGTATAGAGTCACTTTTAATGTCTCTGTGAATGACTCCCTGTGAATGGAGATAGGCCAGGGCTTGCAGCACAGCTTCACACACTGTAGCAATCTGCTCTTCACTCAGCCTGCAGCACAACACACAGAAACGCACAGATTTTACATGAACATTTCACACTTTTACATTACTAGTTATGACGAATCAACAGCTCTTAAAGTTGAATTTCATGAATCACCGCACATTAAAGGCAACAATAAGAGTGCAAGGTTCAAAACAACAACTCCCACGTAGCAGAGTGACGAATGAAACATGCCCGTTCTGCCACGATGCTAATGTGCCTTTGATATTTTTTCAAGTGCAACATAAACATATAGAGTCGAGCTCCAAAAAGACATTTCACAGATAACACTAGGTAACAATTACTTTACAGAGTGAGGTTCCTCCCACGCACAGCTATCATTGTAGGTTAAAAAACTGTCTAAAACTATATAAGATAAAATGATTAAAAATGGGTGGATTTTTTAAATAATCTGACATCATAGTCCAGCCTGGAGAAACAGCATACACAAAGGACTCTTGATCTTGATTGTTGTGTCAACATCCTGATTATTTTAGGCTTAGACCAGCAGTGGCAGTGACAGCTGGCTCACTTTATATATCATTTGGCTTGAGAGGAAAATTTTCATCCCTTTGAGTCAAACAATCTAACCCTGAGGTCACCCTATGGAGATTGAGCCAGCCATCTGTTAGTAATATAAACCATATTGACAGCTCAAACAAACACACCCTGATAAATTTCAGCTCCCTCCTGCTGGTCAGTATGTTTTCTCCCTTTTTGATGTATGCGCCGCAGCATCGGGGGATAAAATTTCTACCCAAAATCAGCCGTCCGTGTGGCATATAAACACACACAAATTCAATTATTTTACTGTATTATTATTTTTCTCTGGAGGAAAGCAGCAGACGTGGCATGCACGAGAAGAGTGGATGACAGTTTTGCACTCCTGGGAGGAACATCAATTACCCACCAGTTGATACCACACTACCCTCTTGTGGCTGATTTAGTTATTAAAAAATATAAGTTCCATATGGAATCAATGAAATACAGTTTTTTGTTGTTGTTGTTTTGTTTTGTTTTTCTACTGTGGATGAAGATATTTAATGGCGTTCTCACCTGGTTTCAGAAACAATGTTAGTCAGTGCTCCACCCTGCAAGTACTCCATGATGACCCACAGCTCTTCCTCCACCAGAGCAGACTTAAACATCTCCACCACATTTCTGTGCTGATAGTCCCTCATGATGACCACCTGCAGCACAAAACATTATTTGGTGGTATAATCTTTAGAAATATAACAAACAATGTCGCCACTTATTGGTTCTCCAGCAGTAAAGATGACTGCTGCTCTGTCATTGGAATTCACTGCCAAGCAGAAATATAGTTCATTTAAACTCCATAAAGATTACAGTGGTGATGGCATCAGTCCTACCCTTCCAGACTGGAAAATACCTCCAAATGATAGATGTGCATAAAAAAATGGACACCTATAAAGGCATACTGTGTGTCAGCCTCTGATCACTTAACCTTAATAAGCCATTGGATGTGTCACCCAGAATCAGATACTAGTTAGTGATAAGTAATACTAATAAAATATTAGACTTGTTTGTTTTTTTATTGCATTTGACAGCACGGCAAGCCAAAGCTGTCAGATAACTGCATTAAAAATGTTCAAACGTTGCTATGAAAGGCAAAATTAACTCTAGAGGCCGAATCTGTTTTTTTCTCGTTCCAGGCTGTAAACACTTCCCTACTTTAAAGCTGTGATGTTAACATAGGGATTAACTCACTTAAAGTGCTTTTTTTAGCACTTAAAATGAAGCAACTGAGTTCTCTTTTATGCCCTGATATCATTAAACTGCTTTCCCACAGGCTAAACAACAAAGATTAGAGATATGTTGCTGTAAATGACTCTCGGTACATTTTAGAGTTATTTGCACTTGTATGTTGGATTATTTTTTTGTACCTCATTAAAGAGTAGCTCTCGCCTCTGCTGCCGCCGCAGGTCCATCATCTTCACCGCCACTTGCCGGCCGCTGTGCTTCTCTGTTGCGATACACACCACTCCTGTGGAGCCCTCTCCGATCTTCACAAAGTTCTCCAGATAAGAGCGGGGATCGCCTTTGTCCACCACCATCTGCAGGGCCGCCTTGAACTGTTCATGTGTCACCTTAGGTGGGTCGGGTGGCGGTCTGGGTGAGGGGTGTTGTGGGGGTCTGAAGGCAGGGGAGCAGGTGCCTGGAGGACTGGTGGCTAATGAGCCTGTAGGTGAAGGTCGAGGTTGGGAAGGGCTGTCTTGTCTGGGATAGGGAGGGTTGGGGCATCCAGAGTGTCTTAGAAAGGGGTCTGGTCCACTGGGCCTCAGTCCCATATTAGGAGACAGACCCAAGGTGTAGCTGGCTGAGGAGCGAACAGTCCGCTGGGGTCTGACACCTCCCACAAGAGGACTGCTGGTGCCAGTGGGCAGGAAACCAGAGTGGTACCTCACTGCTGATTCTCCCTGCACAATAACACAGAAAATGGGGTGAGGAAAATTAAGAGAGAACTGAAAGGCAGTTGGCCACTTGCCTAAGGTTCTTGACCCACTTTAAAACTAAATGTAAATCAAGTTCTTCACTTTCCCTCCTTATCCACTTCACCTGATATGACTGATGTGTTGTTTTATGGCCCCAAGTGTCCTGCAAAGATCTTGGCAAACACATCTTCCTTCAACATTTACAACCCTACTGGCACCATAAACTCACTTTCATTATTTTTAAGTCTAGAATTAAACCAAAGATTCAAACTCAGAACTTTAATCCTCTTTAGTGAAAAAGCCAATCAATAAGCTGCTTCACTAAAGTTCCACAACCTAAGCATTAACATGATCCGTGATGGTTTTTTGACAGGAAAATATAACTTTATGTAATGTATTCAGAGCTCATGCAGAAACATGCTGAGTAGTTAAAAATGATGTACATAGGATTAGAAATATGCATATATTGTGTATTCTATAAATAATGTATTATCGGTGCACTTAATCGCTGCAAAGGCTTACTTTCAGGTCATAGGAGGAGAACGGCCTGCCAGGGCTGTTCTGTTGGTGCATGTACATTGGTATATTGGGTCGGAGTTCTGTGGTGACTGTGCCTTGATCTCCCTGGGGTGGCTGTACCGTCATAGCAGGGCTGTAGAAACAAGCTACAGGCCTTTGATTTGGTGGCATTCCCCTTGACAGCTGGAAATCTCTCTTCCATATCACTCTCTCCTGAGGACTGCCCATATCACTACTCATATAAGCCCCGTGACTTGGCATCTGGATGTTCTGGGACTGAGCAGGATGTGATGGGCCCTCGAGAGAGCTGACCCCGACTTCATAGGTGGACGTGGCCTTGGGCAAAATCCCATTAGGTTGCAGAGTGATACTCTTCTTCATGCCCAAGTAGGGGGTGTTGGTCTCACTGTGGATGTTCCTGGCCCTATTCCTCCACTGTTCCTGACCCGCATCCTCCTCCTCATCGTCGTCATCCTCCTGGGTCAGACCCTCATACTGGTAAGTGTCTCCCTCGTTCACTTCCCCCAACCTTCCCAGAGACTGGGCTCTCTTCCTGGCTGAAGGGCTGCTCTTCCGCAAAGAGTTGGAACTGGTCACAGACAGACGGCTCATGTCATTGATCATGGCTGCGATGTAGTCTCCGTGTCCGATCATGCTCCCACGCACAATGGTCTGAAAGGAGAGAAGCATTTATCTGTATCACATCCTGCAAGCCATGATTGCATTACAGAAGGATTTTGGACAGAGAGGAATGAGGGTGACATAATCATCGCTCAAAGGCGAGTTAAATTTAGACTTGGGAATCTGTAAAGGACATCTTTGTCATTCTACAAAGACGGTGACTTGAATTTATTTTCCTCAGTGGCTGATTCTGACAATACACCAACAAATATACTTCGCAAATGTTTAAAGCGAAACACAAAGAAAGAGCCTTTACAACTGCTCACATGCTTTCAGACTGTCGAGATAACCGCTCATGAACTTTCTCGTGGTATGCATAACTGGCAGGCAACCAAAGGCAAATGGCCTAAGCTTGCACTGACATAAAATCATCAGACAATCTTTAGATGTTTTGCCAGAACAGGGTTGATGTAACACTGACTGCATGGTGGTTTAGTTTAGTAGTCATACTCAGGGTAGAGTCATGTTCAGTTATAGTCTACTGCCTCTCCCATTTCTCTGGCTCAATGCCATTACATCAGCACAGGGGGGGTAGAGGTCAGATGACATCTCACCTACTGTAGCACCTCGCTGTGAGGAGGGAATAGCAGGTGATAATAGCCTCTGTGCAATTTCACATGTTTTTTAAAAATGAAACTGTCTTCTCATCGTGTAGAAATAATCTGAAATATGCTGAATCTTTATTTTTCTATTTTTAGCTTTTAGGATTTTCTGTGTTTCTGATGACACTAAGCCCATGCTGACTGACCCAAGTGACCTAAATGCTGGAATGACTGTTCTCATATTTCACAGCACTAATAACAATTGATTGATTGATTGATTGATTGATTGATTGATTGATTGATTGATTGATTGATTGATTGATTGATTGATTGATTGATTGGTAATTTATTTAAAACATGTAAACAATATATAGGTACATTTAGAAACGAAAATAAGAGAGAGAAAAAAATACTATACAAAAAAATCGATACATTTCAATATAGCTGCCGTTCTGATTAATTTAAATGTTGAAAGGGAGTGGGAAGAAGTAAACACTTATTTAATCCCACCCCTTTGCCATAAATTATCAGTTAATATTTAGTCAGCTTCCTTAATAATTTGTAATAAAAAAAGTGAACAGATTTCTGATATACTATATACTATAATATCACATCATGAATTTTTTTTTTAAATAGAGACATTCACTTAATTTCAATATTTTCCTTTTCTTTATAGTTCGAGAAGATCATATTTTTATAACTCTTTTTGAACTGTTTTATGTTTGGACATTGCTTTAATTCCATATTCAGACTGTTCCACAGTTTCACTCCATGAACAGAAACACAAAAGCTTTTTCTTGTAGTTCGTACCTTCCCTGTTTTGAAGTTACAAAAAACCCTTAAATTATAGCTTCCTTCTTTCAAAATAAAAACATACTCTGAATATTACCTGGCAGTTCTTTATTTTTTGCTTTGAATAGAATTTGTGCTGTTTGGAATTTCACTAGATAGTTAATTTTCAATATTTCAGACTGCAAAAATAGAGAGTTTGTATTTTCCCTATAACCTGCATCGTGGATGATTCGAATTGCTTTTTTTTTGTAGAGTAAAAAGTGAATGTAATATGGTTTTATAGTTATTGCCCCAGACCTCTGCACAATAGCTTAAGTATGGTGAAACCAGTGCACAGTATAGAATATGAAGTGATGTTCTGTCGAATACCTGTTTTGCCTTGTTTAGTATTGCAATGCTTCGTGATACTTTGGAATGAATATATCTTACGTGAGCTCTCCAGTTAAGTTTTTCATCTATTATTACCCCCAGAAATTTATTTTCACTGACTCTTTCAATATCAACACCATTTATTTGAATCTTTGCATTTGTATTTAAACTACTATTTCCAAATAACATAAGTTTAGATTTATTCAAATTTAATGATAATTTGTTTTTATCAAGCCAGAACTTCACTTTACTTATTTCATTAGTCATATGCTCCAATAAATTCTGCAGATCATCACCAGAGCAAAAAATGTTTGTGTATGACAATCACGTCATAGACTTAACGAAATGTTTGTGGGTTTTTTATTTTCTGGAGGGGCCATAAAAAGCGTCAACAGTGTGTTCAATGAAGCACAGAAATCCTGAGATTTGCAGGCTTTATCACTCACTGGCATTTCCTTTGCTGTACCTGCACTTTTTATCCCTTCTGCTTGACATCTCTGGGAAGGCACCATGGACTATTATTAATTGCCTGCGTGGAGTAATAAATCTTGTGGCCCCTATGAGTATTCAACATTGTACAGTCAGTGTACACAGCAGGGTCATTAGCTCAGCCACATGATAGATAAGAAAGCAAAAAGATGGGGAGGGGAGAGAGCTCTCCACGTTGCCATCAGAGGATTGTGGCATTTTCTGTGACAACGCTCACAAATACTTTTGCACTGACGCAACCAGCACATATTTCTCTGTGAATGAAGCTCATTACAACTTAATGGGAATCAACGCCGTGTGCCATTCATTAGTAGTCACCTCAGGGTAAGGACAGAGAATCAATAAAGGGCTAAATAGCATACCTTCTTTGGTCTCAACTCCACCTCTGTGATCCTGGAAGGGTCCACCATGGGTTTGGGCCTTCGCAGGTTCTCTATCAGGCTTTGCCACTGTGTCGGCAGGCCCACAAAGCAGCCCCGCTTAGCATCAAAAGAGGTGTGAACTCGGTGCTCAAAATTCTTGGGCGCTGATATCTCAGGCCTCTTCTTTTTCTTTTTGCGAAACATCTTTAGGTCCAGAAGGGTAGCAGCCTGTCTGCTTCAAAATGTCCCTGTAGAAAAAAGGTAATCATCTTTAAAGAAGTTGCCCCCAACATCACATTCAGCACAAATTTAAGTAACTGTAAACCAGACATTTGAATACAAACAAAACTCATGTGCCACAATGATTAGAGAGTTGTTGCTGCTCTCATTTGTCCACTACTCCAGGTTCATTTAAATAAAATGTGCCAACAAATGATTCTTCCACATGAGAGAACATATATATATTCAAATGGCTTATCTAATAGCTGTGCCTGGGACGTGGATGTCCCACACTGCCTTGCTGGCTGTCACAAGCTTGCGCCACAGAGAAGAGCTCCAAGGAGAGCGAATGGATTTGTAAGCACATGTGTAATGAAGGATATCTGGTCAATTAAGGCTTATTCATTCTCTGTGCCCTTTTACTGATGAGCACGAGGCTGGGCTGGCCAGCGCCCACAGGCTTTCCGTGCATTAGCAGAATAAGTACAACACACATTCATGCACACACATATATACAGACATAAATATACTATGGCAGGCTATCCTTCAAAGCCTTTTTATAACCGTTTTCATATCCCATCCTAATTAGTAGCTTGTGTGCCCTTGATTGCAGGGAGGGCAACTACTTAATCTTCAGATGGATGGTCCTGTATTTCTTGAGCCACTAACTCGGGTTTACTGTATATGCAGCTTTATTTTCCATTCAAGTGGGGGGGAAATAATTAAATGCATTACATCTCATTTCCTCGGCTGCACAGCTGTAAGGGGAGATAATCACTCACATTTAAGTCACTTGATTGGAATTAATACTTTTTTTAAAATAGCTCACAGCATGGAAGCCGTCTCAGCTAGCCATGCGAGGGGGATGCCAGTGCCGGTCTGCTGCTTAGTCCACTACATCCGTCCTGATTTAAGTATTTGTTAACTCTAGCTTTGTGCTGGACGTGCTAAAAGCTTTATATTGCATTGTACAATATACAATACAATAATGGGGAGAAAACCCGAACAAGGAGACGACCCCCTATGAGCAAGCGCTTTGGTGACGGAGGGAAGGAAATACTCCATTTTAACAGGAAGAAACCAGGCTCAGGGAGGGGCAGCCATTTACTTTGGAGGTGAGGGGAGGGAGACATATACAGGGTTGAATGTTTGTCACCCATTTAACTCTTTCCCCCACAAACACAACATTTATATACCTTCCCTGTACCCTTAAAGACCGTTTTTGACACCTCAGTGTATATCAGTGAGCATGTGTTTTGAAGACCATTAGAATATTTTTTGGGTTTTTTCTGATGGTAGCTGCAAAGGCAGATACCACCCTCATTAACTACGTTTATAAAACCCCAAGATATCTTGTTCTATAAGCAAGTCGAAACCACACAGTTCAGAAGAGAGCTTCAAGGATTATTCCGAGTAGGCTTTCAAGAGGTAAGAGTTGAAGTTCTTTAAAGCTTAAAGTTATGGTTTATTGCAGTGGTGCTGCTTTGAATAGGTCTTAGTTAAGACAGTGAGGGATCTCCTAGGCCTTAACTTAACTAATCTGGACCTCTTATCCTAGTTTGTAGTCTCTGTGCCTTTTGTAGCATTAATTAATGCATAGTCCGATACAATAATACCACGTCCAAGAAGTCTGTGCACCAACTTTGGTGAGGGAAATTCTATTCTTTACATGTATGTGGTCTACGGACGCACCTTGCTAGCCAAACTTGCTAACATTAGGTTATGGTTTGTGCTTAGTTCTGTTTCCAAAAATTACAAAACATTAAAATCGAGGCTTCAAAATGTAAGAACACAAAATGGGTATATATGGGTATGTCCATTGTATTTATCTTTCAAGCTGCATGTGCAAATGACCAAATGTTGACATGCTAAACTAAGATAGCTAATACAGCAAACACTCTACTGCCACAGCAGGCTAACTTGACCTGTCAAACTCAAAGCACTTCTGTGGCCAACTAAATCCTCACAGAACTTTTGTTTGTTTTTGCAAAAAGTCACCCTGAAATGAATAGCCAATGCAGAGGCCTACAAGGTACCCTGAGAGGATCAGATACAATCTCCCATCATGCACTGTGAAATAGTGGGAGCTGAGAAAATTAGTTTTTCAGCCCTCTGCAAACCAGCAGGCGATCACACTGGCAGCCTTTCCTCTTTCCACCTCCGCCCTCGGACCAGCATGGCTCTAATCGGCATCAATGACGCCTGTTAAGAGATGTATTGGTAACTAACCCACGCCACACGCCCTGCTGCATTGCTGCAAGGTAAAAGTAAGTCAGGCCTGCTGGTCACATCAGCTAAACCTCCACTTCATTACAGGAAGGCAGCGGTAGGATGAGATAGGCGGGAAGGAGGGGGCGCAGAAGGACTGCTAGAATAGACGTGACACTCGCCAAGGATAATTCAATCACAAGGCTAATATGCTAAGTGTTGCATAAACGCATCACTCTGTGCTCTCCCTATGTACATAATGTGATGCTGGGAAGGACTTTAATTCTATCTGACAGGGACATTATGATGTGAGGGCTCTCAGAAGGTGGGGTGAGAGGAGTTGGGGCCAAGATTACAGTCAAACCTGGATATATTAGAGAGACAGGGACCCAGTTTCTTTCCTGGAGACACAGAAAGGCTTTTAAGTGCCAGTTGTGGCCCCTTTTGAATAAAAAATGCCTGCAAAAAAACACAAGCTGCAAAAATAGAAGATTGTGATCTCTGTCGGGTTTTTTTCTTTTTGCACTGCATGAGAGGCTGTCTGCTTAGATAGCTGTTAAAGATGCCGATGCTGGCATTGCCCGAACAAATATTTACACATTTACGCTCACGTATTCTTTTATAAGCATACCAATCAATATTCGCTTGAGTAAAATGCAAACTGCTACAGTACCAGTGCAAAAAGAGCAGCTGGTTTTTATGATACTTCATCAAGTTGCATCAGTTCAAAACAGCAGAGAACAGAATATATCACAGTATTCATTATTCATACTTGACCACTGTTTCCCTCTGCAGACTCTGGAAATACAAACTAACCACTGTGGTATTAGACACAAGAAGAAACACACATGCATACTTGATTCATTCCTGGGCAGAATGAATTTAAAAAGTTGATACAATTATTGATTTACAAGCTTTAATCATATGTGACTGGCCTTAGATTGACCTCTCAGACTCTGCCGGGCTTATGACAGTCCTGACAGCAATATGCTATTGATTTCTAAGCCCTAAAATATGTTTCCACAGAGCTTGACTTGCACAGTCCACCATCTCTTTCCAGTCACATCCCTCAAAACTGCAGGGACTTGACCCTATGCCTGAGTGGCTTTTCTTGAATCTATCAATGTGCTGATGCAAAACTCAGCCGGCTGCTGTCACAGACATGAAAGGAGAGCCAGGATGAGGTCACTCTTAAATTTGTGCAACATGAGGTGTTTTTCATCTTCACAACTTAATGCAGGAGCAACAAATTAAACAGATCCAAACGCATGACCTAAAAAAAAAAAAAAAACCCTCACAAATCCCATCACTGAGAAATAAGATCTCACACACTGGAACTGAGCAAAAATCTGTTTGCAATAAGTATTTCTGAAGTCTGACTAAACATAAACCTTGAAAGAAAGACTCTGCAGCCTGCAGATTCTCTAACGCATGCAAAATACACTTATTTTTCTGCAGAAAGTAACCACTTAATCCCTTTCCCAATCCACGCTCAAATTAATATCCAATCATAGCCTTACCCCTGACTGGATGGAACTTCTTCACCTGGCAGAGTGGCTTGGCCTCTCATACCATCCAGAATTTCAACCAAGCAATCCATATGTGCCCCACAGACAACATGACAGAAGAAGAGAGAGCATGCTTTCCTTCCTCTCATGTTCAGATCACCCCAAGCAGGAGTTGCGGTTGAGTGGGAGGGGATCGAGAGATAAGAGAGATATTGGATTTGCTCGATGTTAGTGCTCCCAGCTCTGTTGAATGATTTTATTTTTCCCTATTTGCCCTGATTTCTGCTTCTATCTTTTTGTTGGCGTGCATGCAAAAATGTAATGAGTGTGCAGGTGACTGTGCTTGCAGGATTAGTGGTGTTCAGTCCCTCACTGATCTAATTTT
Organism: Pelmatolapia mariae; assembly: GCF_036321145.2. Taxonomy (NCBI): domain Eukaryota; kingdom Metazoa; phylum Chordata; class Actinopteri; order Cichliformes; family Cichlidae; genus Pelmatolapia; species Pelmatolapia mariae. The sequence continues at coordinate 47,562,846 of NC_086241.1, forward strand.
AGGACGCATCATTCCCCCCCCCCCCTCCCCCCCCCCCCCTCCCGCACTAGATGGGTGTTTATTTTGTACGGGATTCATGTCAAATGGTGAAGTGAGGGTGGGAGACGATGGAGATGAGGTAATCCTCTTTTTGTACTTGTCAATGCATGTATAAGCATAATCCAGCTATACTGAATTACAGGAGGGGGGTTACATCTATTTCATAATAGTATAGATAGCATCAAGGTCTTAAATGGTGCTTTTGGAATCTGCAGTGCAGTGTAGAGCGCTTAGAGATTGCTCTTCTATCAGCTTCATTATGATGACCGTTTTGCCCTTTGAGTGTAATGAGACTGCCTCTCGAGGGGGGGGTGGGGGTCTTGGATGGTCATCTTTTCCCTGTGCTTTGTAAAACACATACACATGCACTTACACACGCACCGTCTGAGGCCATAAAAGGTACAAGGCGCCGGACGTGACTGGACAGTACAATAGCAGTGTTTATGATTTACGTTGATGTCTTTCTCTTTGAAGTCACCTCTGCAAACATGGAAGGACTTTCAATAGGACCTTACATGTGATGTAATAAGCTGCATTCAACGACACGGAATAACAAGACGCTAGCACTCTGATACATCATGCATGACAAAGCACTCAGAATATAAGAAATGCTGGAGAATGTCGGCATGAATCTATTAGGTCCATAAAGTCATTCTTTGCACAAATGTGGCTTTGGTTGATTGCACAGTTTTGTTTCTTCAGGCATGCTAGCTGCACTGCACTGGAGATGACATTGTTGGGGTGTCAGTCTAACACTAGCAGTTGAACAGACTAAAATAGCTACTGTGCAATGATTATTCAAAGGTGGTTAAACTTTGGTGATGTCTTGACTTTTTCTTTTGTGCAACCAGCAAGCCATTAATTCTGTGGAATACCTACATACATGAACTAAAACAGTAATAATAATAATAACAATAATAACATCTCTGTATAAAGTAGAATGCAGGTTCAAAAGTATCAATCGATTGTCTGGTTTATAGGCTCACATTTGCCAATGTCCTCATTGCTATTTCTTCCATAAAGAAAAGCATCACATCTTTTCATAGTCACTCCCTTATTTTTGGTTCCTTGAGGAACAGACCACTTGTGCTTTTAGCACCTTTGGACTCTCCCAGCCGAAAGAAGGGTGCTAGGTCTGACGTGTGGACAAAGATCCTGGATCAGGATTCGCGACCCTCTGTAACCTCAAGTAGGCTGCTGCTTGAGTTGCTCTGAATTTGAAATGCTTCCCCTGTGTAACATAAGCACTTACAGTTGATGGTGGAATAACTAAGAGGGAAGAAATTACATGAACTAACTTGGTCATGTATCTTGTTAGATACCCCCCCACTGTTTGTAAAGGAAGACTCCATAGCTAGGTGCTTGATTTTATACACCTGTGGTCTGAATTGTTTATTGCTTACACTTACTGAACATTTACTTGAAGACAAGATCAAATTGACACTGCGTCTAATAAGTCTAATAAGTCGGTGTGGCTGGGACATTGTCTGAAGTTTCTCTTTCTCAAATGTAGCTCACATGTAGCATGCAACAAGAGACTGTCGGCTTTAAATACATTCTGGCTAGCACCCTAGTAGTGTTGCACACTTAACTTAATCTTAAACTCTGTCAGGATTTTGGCTTCCCACAGTTAAATGAGCTCAATAGACTGATATCTAATATGAGTGCTTCACTTATTATGCTAAGAATGCTAAGAAAATCAGCAAGCGCTAAATCAGATCCTGACCACAAGCCTTGTGCCAATCACAAGTAGCTGTTCTCTGCACCATACATTTTTCCTGGGCTGGTCTGGATGAGTAATCCTATGTTAAAAGACATATAAAGAACTAAATTGAAATGTCCGGTACAGCAGAAGGTGAAGAGCTATCCCTTGAAGTGGATCATCCATTATTATTTGGAAATACCTTGAATTTAGCGCAAGTGATGTTAGCTAAAAAGAAATCATATGAACAGAAAGCTATGGACTGTGTCTGCACCGCAAACCAACACAACTGACTTATTCAACTGCCTGAAAAAACTGCAGTACCATTAATGCATGAAAGCCCAAGGAAAACAGTGTAATGCCTGCTAACGTGTATCGTCCAGAGTCAACTTAAACGTCGATATAAGTTAGCCTATTCGGCGTGTCAGCATATCCATCCAGCTCCCAAAGACGCACCGAAATCACCAAAGCAATCACATTCAATTTTGCCAAAGACATGTTTCTAATAAATATTGTGAGTAATACATAATGGACAAAAGATATGTTAGCTGTCATAAAATTATTTTTTTACAAAGTGGGAAAGGGGATCGAGGAGAGGGATCTTACAGCTGCCAAGGAGGTTTTATTAAATCATGTCAATTAGCAAAATGAATGGAGTAAAAGATGTTATGTTATTTTTCTGCGAAGATTAATTTCTGAAGATTGATGTAAAGGAGTGTAGCACATTGTAAAGTTGAAAGCAGTACCGTGTTTAATTTCGCTACTAGCTGTTGTCTTTAGGCTAATAAGGCTGTAGGCAGAATACACATAGGACAGTGTGGCCCCGTTTGTTTATTTCTGAGGTAATATGCAGAATTTCTCCTTTCCTTTTCTTTGGGATTGCTTGAAGAGTAAGTATGATTTCCCTAAACCAACATTTTCTTTGGATGACTAAAGATATATTGTGCGGCTATATAGTGCCAGTTTTCAAACAGCAACTTTCTCAGTCATGTAGCTGTAACTCCCATAAAAGCTCCACTCAGGGGTAAGGACATAATGTAGAGCATACCCAAGGGCACGTGAAGTGAGTGTTATGGACTAGTTTTGGTCTAGAGTTTATCAGCAGCAGTGCACAAAAAGAGTAAGCTTGCACAGAGTGTGGCCAAAATGTATCCACAGACAAACTTGACAAAGTACTCATGGCGTTGGCATTGCTCCCGTTAAAGGTGTCTTCAGGACCAACTTTTGCCATGTTGACACGCAAACTGACAGGAGGACCCACAAGGTGAAACACATAATGAATACAGTCTTGCAGCTGATAAATATTAAGTGTTCATAGCCTTGATGATTATAAAACAGATGCAAATATATGAAACCGTAAAGAAAATGCAGGACAAGGTTGCAAAGTGTCAGAGTAGACCCTTATGTAACCCTGTAAGTATAGGTTCCTGGTTCGATAGTCAACTGTATCCATAGTGTGCTTTCACTTTTCAGTTTATGAAATGAGATATTAAGCATGGATGACCCACATTTACACAGGGAGTTCATTCATAGTGACATATCTTGGGGTCTTTCAAATGTCACATAACTCGCAGCGATGCGTCATATGCCGGCTTTCACTCAAATCTCTGGATGAAGTCGTGCAAGTCTAAAATGGTAGAAGTCACTGAAGATTCTGAGAAAGTGAACGATCAAAAACGCTCATCTGTCATTTCCTCATGCTCGGCGTAAGTAAGGAAAAGGCCCGAGGATTGGAAGTACGCAGGAAAAAAACAGTGTCAGTGCCCAACAATGTGGGCTGTCAGTTCCTTTAAGAGCAGAAATCTGCGCAGGAGGGAACACTTGTCCTGTGTTAATATTGACAGGAGGAAACAAGAAATGAGAGGTCAAGACGGGAGCAGTAAGAGTGGGGGAGGAAAGGAGAGTCTGGACACTCAGCTGCGGTGACAGAAAAAAAAGAGAAGACAGATAAATCTAGGATGGAGGACAGAGAGAGGAAAAAAATACTGAAGAGGATGGCTGTAGATTTGAAGCTGTTGGCGAAAATTAACATAGACATTTGTTTTTGTCGAACTTTTTGAAGTGTAATGATGCTGATAGGAGCTCTCTTTCAGTTCTGAAGACGCAAACTGTTTTCTCCATCATCTTTTCTGTAGTAAACAAGCCTCAGTGGAGAGGATCTGAGGACAGGACAGTTGCATCAACACAGCACATACATCATTCTGTCACCTGACATAATGGCACTGATTCTCACGGATGAGAAAATGGACAAGAAAACTAGTTTGCTCTGCCCTGCAGCGAACAGTGTGGACATTACTGCGCAGTAAAAGCTGTGGTCTCTATCTGCTCCAAACACCTTAACGTAACGACACTGTAAAAACAACGCTTCTTTTGTCCTGCAGGATTTTATGGGACGTTATCTGGATGCTGACACATCAGTAGAAAAACACAGACTGTCACGTCAGGAAATATGCATCAATATGTATACTAAGGGCTAGAGGCAGGAGAGAAAGAAAATGCAGCAGTGACCAACACTCTGTTTAATTAAAGATCCTCTTGGCTCTCACAAGTGCTTTGAACAATTTGACGCTGTGCTGATAGAAACGTATGATCAGGCTGGACCAATGGTATGAGCCCAACTTTTCTCTCCTGGGTCTAATTTATTGATGCACTGGGACTCGGCGCATGCTTTACTGTATGCGCATGTGCTTATGAAGGCTTTGATTTATATTTTTTCCCAGCCAAAGCCTCAGCATGTCTCTCCAAGGGACAAAGCACAGGCCATTTTTAACCTCGGATTCCTTTATGGTATCAATCTGCACCAACTCCGCTGTCCTTCTCTGTCACCCAGCATGGGTGCTGTTTCAGCCTAGAGAGAGAGAGGGGGGGGGGGGGGGGGGGGGGGGGGGGGGGGGGGACTCGTGTCATGCTGTCCTAATTTGGACTCTGAGGATTTTTTAATCCTCAGTGCTTGACATCTTGTGGCCAGTAGCTACACTAAGCTGGTAAATGCACAGCTCCCCCGCCTTCACCAGCATGAACATGTCACAGACGCTCCTGAAAACAATCGTGAGCCCAGCATGGGTCGCTGGGGCATCACAACAGCACCTGTGTGTCGTGATCGAGTGTGTGAGAGGTCCGTATCACTTGCTGTCCTGTCGGCGTCCTGAAGCATGTGTTCAAGTCTGATTGTTTTACTGTGAGCCTGTAAACCCGCACGATGGGCAACACAAAACAAACACCAAAATATAGACTTTATAGAAGAGCGCACATCACCCTGAGTGAAGCAGAAGTCCAGCTGTGCGTGTGTGTTTATGTGCATTTGTGTGTGTGTGAACCAAAGAGACCTTCTCTGTCACATCCCCTACCCTTTCGCTGCTCTTCCTCTTCCTCTGTGAATATCAATGAATGACCTGAGACACAAACAAGAGCTTTTTTTTTACTTGCAGAGCCTCAGTTACATATCAACAGACTAAAAATAAAAATTTTCAAAAAGCCCATACATTTCAATCAATACTAAACTTATGAGCAAATCACCCCATATGTGCACAGATAAGATCAGGTGTCGTCTCAACTCACACATGTAAGCATTAACAGTAGCATTGTTATTATTATTTCTTTTTTTAGTAGCAAGTGCTGCGACAGCATCATTCACAATGAGTGCACTGGCAATGCTAAGTGGGCTAAAACAAACAATCTATACACTTCTTTAAAACACCTTCACCTTAGATTGATTTCCACAGAGGACTTAGCATCTAATAGCAGACTAATAGAGAGACTTTACAAATCTATTTTTTCCAGAGTACTGACCAGATTTCTTGTTTCTTAATGTGCTCAAACTCAGTACAATGCAAACATCGCATCCCACGTTCATGCAACCCCTCGTACGACAGGTTTTCTTTATGCTAGGAAAAGACGTCATGTGTAAGTCTCCTTTATCGTGTCTATTCTTTCCACAGCATCCATCTACTGAAGTATGTATATATGTGCAGTAGTAGAAGCTTGCACTTGTACAACTAAAAATATCACCTGAATTCACATTGGTAAAAACAGGAAGAATCTGTGTCCAGAGTACTCATAATAATCATCCTAGATTTATCAAGTGTGATCCATCTTGAGAAAGACAGCATTTTAGGGAGTGCTGAATCCTTTTTTGTGAAATCGGGGTTGAGGACAGAAGAGACAGGAGGAGACGATGTTGGGATTTTAAGGAGGAGGGGTGAGCAGAAGGTGAAGGCTCCTCTTTTGAGATGCAGTCCATCACTGAATACATCCTGCAAACCTCTCGGTATCCCCCTCCCCACCACCACCACCACATCTGCACCTGGCTGTACTGGCCTTTGCTCCACATCCTCTTTCTCTTCCTCCACCACGACTGATGCCTACCGATGGCATACACTAGCCTGCTCTTTATCAATGACGTTAAGCCTCTTCTTTTTTTTTGCCCCCCACCCCACTTTACCCCACTCTCCTCGCCGTGAAGAGAGAAGATGGGGCTCTGGAGGGATAAAATCATTGTTAGAGAAAGACACCAAAAAAAATCACTCATTCCCCCTTACCTTGCTGTCCAGTGAAGAGGAGAGCCTCTCTCCTCCAGGAAGGTTTGGAAGCGAGAGTGTGCACATACACTCACATCCACTATTATGCGCCGCTCACTCACGTTCACACACACATTTACGCTCGCACACGGACCTACACGCTCTCAAGCTCATGCACACAACGGCGAGGAGGGATGGCTCTCAAGCGAGAGCACACTGCAGGCTGCCGCTTGCCTGGGAAAGCCTGATGCGTTCCTCCCTCCAGGCAGAAGCACACACTGCCATCTCAAAGGCTCTTTGTTGGGGCCGATTCATCCCCGGCTCTGTGGCTGAGTGCTGATTCGTGTACCGGTGCCTGCTCCCGGGGACAAGGGGGTGTCCGTACAATGGATGGACAAAGCCATGAAAAAGAAAAGCAGCATCCAGGAGGAGAGGAATATCACAGCACCATGTAGCTCCTTCCATCCACCCCCTTCTCCTTCTCAGGCTCGCTGTCTTTCTCCTACAGACACACACACACACTCCCTCCCACCTCCCTTTCCCTTTCTCTCTTACTCTCTTCCTCCTCCTCTCTCTGCCTCTCTCTTTATCACTTCCCTCCTTCTCTGCCTCCTCCCACTCCCTCACTGGGCTGCAAAAGAACTGATAGCAGCATGTGCCTGCGCCCGTGTGCCGGTTTCCAGTGACTGTAAGGAGAGGAGAGCTCTTCAACACCTCATCACCTGGGATACCTTTCATCCCCCACCCTCTCCCCTCCCCATCCACCATATCTCTGCCTCTCTGTCTCATTTGCACGTAATGTGGGTGACACGAGAAAGCGAGGGTGCTGCCTTCACCCGGTGCGCTGCTGTTCACTCAAATGTATTATCCATGAAATGACATGGTCAGGGAGATGGCAGATGGCAGAGGAGGGGTTGCTGTATGTACCTATGCTTGTAAAAAGGGGTGTGGGACTATCCTTGTAGAGGGACTTCGATCCTCATCCTCACACTGTCTTTCGAGTCTATCGTGACCCAAAAAACCCCCCAAAATCATTGCAAGTGAGGGGACACTGAAACTGAAGTTACAGCCACACTCCTGCATCTGATCCGGCATCATTATTTGAGCGAAACATTTCCCCTCTCCTTTTACCACAATCATTTCCTGAATAATTTATACAGAAGCTAAGACCAGGCACGAAGAAGGAAAATGTATTAGGGTCAAGTCATGCAGAAACTGCCTGCAAGAGTGAGCCACATTTAGGGCATATGTGTAATACATGGCATTTTGATATGAAAGGCACTACGACAGGCTTAAATAATGGCACCCCCCTCCCCCAACACACACATCAAATAAAGTGAGGTGAAAAACAACTCCACTAAACCAATCTGCATAACAGTGGCAGATTTTCCTGTTAGGGGTATGGCAGACACAACCCCTCCCTCTCTTTCACTCTTACTTGTCAGCATTAATGTCACAGATATTGACTGGTGTGGTGGTATGTTGTCTTCTTATAGTCATGATTTCCTTTGAGTTCATGAAACAATAAAAGATAGATTAAAATGCACAAATATGGTGATCACAAAAACTACTCCAATTTTTACCAGGGTTATCTCAGCTGAGGTTGCTTATTTATCCTTATCTCTGCTTGCCCAGTATGAAGGAAAACTGCGCAGGTCAAAAGGTCAATAAATGAAACATGTCTTCCTGTTTGCGCGAGAATGCACAGAACCACACAATTTTGCTTCAGTGGTTTAGCACAAACATAAAAAGAAAGCTACTGCTGCACTGTTAGGTAGATTTTATTTTTCTACTTGAAGATGAAATTTATTTAGTTATCACTTTCTTTTTTATATATATGTATGTATGGAATATTTAAGAGTGTGTATTGTATTGCAATAAAAGGAGAGACTAGGAGATGTTATAAATTATTTTTACATGTCATCTTCACTAAGGGGTCCTCTAAACCCGGCGCTCCTCTTGGATAAATAGCGTAAAAGTAGCTTGTGATGTAAAACAGATTTTACAATGACAATACTGGTCTTAAACCACAGCGTCATTAAAGTGAAAGCCCCAGAGCTGCATAAGTAAGACAACTTAAACTCCTTGCATTTCAATTCATTCTATTGTTTAGCATGAATATGTAGGAATTACACAGCAGGCTACCAGGGCTCAGAGTATTAAGCTAAAGCAAATGTAATTTTTCATTTAAAAAAATCCACTGACATTTTCAGATGACCTAGAAATCCATTTTTAAATCTGTATGATTAAGACAAGCACTGCAGAAATCTAGACAAAGCCTGTGGCGTTAACCTGCCAGCTAATGAGCAGTTAGGTAACCAAACAAATGTGTATGGTAATGTAAGTCACATTTCTGACTTCCTAAGTGGAAACAGTGAGACAAGTCAAACATGATCAGAGAAAAACCTAAAAGAAATTCCACTAACTCATGATTATAAGATAATAAGGTGTAATTTCCATGGATGTAATTACATAACATTAAGCCAAATTTGAGATATATAAGTATACCTCAAGTAGTGGCCTCAGGAGAACTGATAGGATCGAAGCGAAAGTTGTAAAACTACTGAGTCATCGGTTAGTATATTAACACGCTGGGGTTGCCTTCTGAATTACATAACCATGAGTCAAAATGACAGAATGAAATCATTGTAGATCTAAATCAGGAAATAATCTTCATAATTTAAGTCATGAGCTATAGTTTCCTTTTCTGAAAGCGTATGAAATTCCACAACCAGAATGATTGGAGGGGGAAAAAAGGGGCTGATGATTTTGGTGCTGCATGTTTGCAAGCTGTTGTGTCTCTGTGCAAGCCTGATGGAAGTTCACCTCAGTCCTTCTCACTGGGCAAAACCTCTACTAGTGACTTAAAGTGAGCCTAGGTCTTGGACAGAAAGCTTTCTGCTAACTGGTGCATGCAAAAACAAACCGTAGGCTACAAATAGGTAAAGACTACACGGCACTCGAGTGTTCTTGTCCATCACAGTAAGAGGACAAAAGCTTTTCTTCTCCGAGGGCCCGTCTACAGAGCATTACGGTAGATGGCCTCCTCGTACCAGCTCTCCAGTGCAGTGCGGAGAGCTATGGATTTTCTGTCGGGAGTCGCTGGCTGGGACAAGCTTTTAATAAGTCATGCCAACCGGCGAGCCATAGAGGATGCATTATGGTGCAGTTATGCCGTTATTATGATGGGAGCGCATCATGTTGCCCATCACTTATCGCTGAATTTCAGCTGCTCCCAGTGCTAAGCCACAATTTAAAGTAGACAGTATGGGAACTCACCACTAGAGAGGATCTTGGCCGGCAGTGTCATATTTCCACTGTGAAGTGTGCTCCTCCAGTGATCCACTTGCATGTAAAACTAACACCGCTTTGAGCTACGGTTCATCAGGACAGTGGCTTCCTGGGGATAACCACAGCCTGATCTGCTCACAGCTGCAAGTGGTTGATTTCACTTGCTAATGAGCCAGCCACCTATCTTGCAGCCATTCATCAAAGTCTGCCCAGCAAGTTGACTGTGTAAAGTGGACCCTGTCATCACAGTAGATTAAAAGTTTAAGTATACTTTCAATGCTTTTTGGGATTCCGGGTAAATACTTCCTGAATAATGTCATTAGACATTTAAATGCATTTTTATCCGATGCCCCCACCAGCATCAGATTACAGTCAGCACTAAACTGTTCTCGTGTCCTGTTAGTAATTAAGCAAACATTACCTGGAGTGCAATCTATGCTTCCCCTTGCATGCCCCCTGCTGACAGTGCATTACTACAACCCCCTTCGGTTTCTAAAAGAGAAATTAACAACCACTAGTGATTGGTTTGGTTATTGTAGCACGTTTATTGGACATCAATGTTACATGGCCTGAAAGGTGCATGTACTCAGACTGAGGCATGAAGCCCAGCTGAACTGTCTCACTGAAACCCATTTTTGACTGTGTTGGAATAGACTGGAAAAATCTGCTCAAGAAATACTGAGAAAAACAAAAAAAGGAAACATACAAAAAAAACCTGCTTAAGAACAATGGATGCAATCAGGAGTGAAATAAGGAACAAATGTGAGTATTAGCTCCGTAGCTAAGACGTGGACATCAGTTTAGTATCAACATGTATTTACATCTACGTTTTGTCTCACGCTGGTAGCATTTTTACTAGATTACATTACAGTGTACAGGGGTTCCCATTATTTGGTACAAACACTGTATTTCCATGAATCCAATACACCTTCTAGTGTGTCTTCAGCTCCCAGGGTATCCCCCCAAAAAGCTTTTTTGTTTGTTTGTGTTTAAAGCCTTCCGAGTAACTGAAAATCTATGACGATATTTACATCTGGATGATGAACAGTCACTACATGATCTAGTCAAAAACGGTAAAAACTCAGAAAAGGAACCAAATCCCATTTAGAAGCATCAGTTTGCAGCACCAGCTGCAGCTTCATCCTTCTGCCCTTCCTCTGATTCTTGTGCCGTCTTTTTGAAGAACCGTTCAGCTCGCAGCTCCTCAAAGCAGAACTCAGCAGCACCATTTAGCAGCAGCTCTTTACAGTACATGCTCTGCTCCTGTTGTTTTCCCAATTCTGCCTCCTTCTGCTGCTGCTGATGGTCCTGCAGCCTTTTGAGAGGAGTCTCCTCTCTGCCCGGCTTACGCGTTGACAAAACTGTGTTAACTGCTGGGTTGATCTTACATGGAGTCCTGAGGGAGGGACAGAACAATCCACTTACATTCAGCTTAGGAGACACTAATCAACATGTGATGTGAATATAATATTTAGCAGATAAAGCAATGACATAAAACAGCAGATAAAAACTGGAACTTTTTCTGAGATATGCTACTAAAAATGTGAAGAATACTGGAAATACTTTTTAGAGGGAACTCAATACTAAACATTTTCCCTCAACTGCAAGTATATATGGTTGTCTAATTATGTCTGTAGGTGCAATCAGCCTCCAGAAAACTGCACCCAGACTGAACAAGCTAATGATTTGATAACTGAGATGACGGAGGATTTTTTTTAAAAATTCATTTATTTGGGCTTTTCAATTAAATGTGTGTATACATCCACAGATCTTGGTACTCAGGCATTTCTGTTGAACCTTAATGCTCCTGCCTGTTGTCTCTTTGTCTGTTCCCCCCCGGTCAAAATAATGATTAAAATTAAAAATGAATGAATACAAAATGAAGGTTTTTATAGTAACTCACATTGTAGGAGGCTGATCCGACTCCTCCACAAATGGTTGGAAAGTGAGTTTGGGAGGCGGTGGAGCCATAACAGTATGTCCAAATTTGGACTTTTGGGGCATCTATGACGACATAAAAAGAAAATTATGAATCAACTTTGCATAATGGCTTTCAACACACACAACAATAAGCCTGTTCTCCCATACCTTCACATCACACCATCGCTCAGGCTTCTGCTCATTCTCCTTCGCCCTAGATGTGGGAGGAGCCACCCAAGCTTCCAATCTAGGCTCTGATGGGCCTGCGCTCTGAGCCTTATTCTCGTCAAAGATGACCAACCGACTGTTACTGCCAAGAGCAGGGGCACCTTGTGACTTCAGGCCACCGGGAATACCTGAGTACAAACCCATTATGTTTTTCCCAGTCTTAAAGCACTGTTATCATCAATTTAGTATTTTGAAACACATTTTATTTGTATATTCATGTGCTTACTTCTGATCGCGGCCCCTGTTCTGTTGATGGGGGCGACAGCCTTTTTCTTCCCTCTGTGTTTCAGATCAGCTAGAGAAACTCTGTCGAGTTGCTTAGGCTCATCATCACTGTCTTCCTCCTCCACATTCATCATCACCTGCCGGGAAACGCGTGCCTGCAGTGCCCTGCGAATATAAATACAGAAAAATGTGATCACTGTAACAACATAACAGAGATGTTCATTTATCAGAAACTATACTGGATGCCTCCATACTTGTGAAACTGTAGGAGTTTATCATGTGGCTCAGCACTCTTTCTGAACCCCTCTTGGTAGACCAAGTCTGCTTTGCGGAAGTTGCCCTGATCCTCATACTCCTCTGACCAAGCGATGTAGAGGGAAGCTTGTGTTACTCCAATTCCCTGTGCTTGCATGTATCTGTAAATTTCCAAAGGCTCTTGGCAGTTCTTCGCCTGGTGACATGTAATGTAAAAGTTATAAATGCAGCATTAGTTTGTCAAAGTAGCAGAAATAGTCAGAGGTTATGCTTTTGCACTCACAAATTTGATCCAGAGGTCAACATAGCGGGGGTCATTGTGATAATGTTTCTCCTCTGTAAATCTGGTCACGACCCGTTCCAGCAGTGTGGTGAGGTTGCTCTCCTTTCCTCCCTGGGGGAAGGTTTGTTCTGTCCACTTAATATACCTGGAAAAATAAAACCGTGTTAGGATTACAGGGAAATTTAAGAGCAATGTTTATGAGCACACTTGGCTATTGACATATTTCCCTTACCGATCCCAAACACTAAGTGGATCATCGCCCTCATATGTGCGCAACTCAGACTCAAATGCCCTGCAGAAAAAAAAAATCAGCAAGGTCTTTTTTTTCATCATATGAAAAATGCATGGACAAATTGTACAACATAAATGTCTGTCACCTAATTTAAGTTTAAAATAGCCATTCATACTGTCTCTGTTGGTTGATTGCAGAGGTAGGTCCATCTTGTTGTTGACTCAGCGCCTGATGTAAGGCCGATATGGCTCTTCCCCGCCTCAAAGGCTGGATGTTTTCTTTGCTGAGCTCCCATTCCACATCTCCTCCTTCTGCCATTTCTGAAACAGAAACTAGATACATACAGCGGGATAATTAATTATTTGATATTTATCCCCTGCTGAATTTGTAATTAAGAATTAACCAGAACCCCAGAAAAAAAGGCTGCATGAAAGTTTTAAATGGATTCAGTGAAATAAGTACTTGATCCCCTACAAACAGCCACATGGCTTTGTGCCCATGTGGCACACAAATTACAATCAATCAATTACAGATACCCTGATCTCAACTGATTATGTGTATAAAGCACACGTGCCCACAGAATCAGTCCTCTTGGGATCAAAACCATTATTTCACCCACTGTATACAGTATAAGTTGCTTGGGGTTTTTAAGCAGTCCTATTTTTTATGAAAAGTTAAATTATGAATCATAGCGAGCAGACATCAGAGATGTGAATTTTATATTCTAGACTGTTGGTCAGCAAGACGCCATACTGTCACAAAATGAATAACAGAATAATTATAACAGTGTAATGTTTTAAAGGAAGATTTTCTGAGGTGGCCTTCAGAGTTTCATTTATGCTTTAAGAATTTACCACAACCCTAACTTTGACTGGATAAGTCTTGACTCAGATTGTAACTTGAGGGCTCTGTTGGGTATGTCATTAAATCATCATTTTTATAACTCAAAAATATTGCTAGAATGCAACCTTTTATCTTGGTGACTCTGACAAACCAGTTTTTATATATACAGAAAGCAGGCTGGACTACTGCAAGGCTCTGCTATCTGGTCTACCTAAAATCTACTTGAGTTGATAAAGAGAGAACACATCACACCTGATGCAAAGTACCAACACTGGCTACCTCTCAGTTTCTTTATTGACTTTAAAATCCTTTTATTTAAATCCCTCTAGCTGTTGCAAAGTGCAAGACAAAAACCTCTGGGGAGGCAGCTTTTTCAGTGTTATGCCTCAAGCTGCTGGAACAGCCTGCCAGAGGACCTGGATGTGTTGAAATCCTTACATTTAACAGCCCCTCCAAAGCCTGGGTGTAACGGAAAATGCTTTACAGACAGCACTTGTTTTATTTTCATATAACTTCTTTGCTTTAACTAATACGTAGTTTCATTGAGTTTTATTGAGCAATAAAATTATTTCATTTTTCACTGGTCAAGTCTGTTACTTTTTATTTCATTTGATGCACTTTTTTGTAGTTGTATTTAATTTTAAATAACTTTTTGGATGTTCTGACTTTGTTATACACTAACGTGAAATGTGATATACACAAAGTTTATTATTACTTCTGTATAGCCAAAAGTAACACAAGTATATATTACGGTTTCTGTCATTATAATTGTTTATTTCGGGCTTACTTAGTTCTTTTGTGTGCGAACTAAATAGCATGATGTCCAAGAGGCATACTAGACAAGTTTCAGGACAACATGAGCTAACGATGCACTTCGACAACAATACATTTTAAATAATGATGTGGTAAACTTCCATCGTATAACAAACCGTGTGACAGATACACAAAATAATGTTTAGCTATCAAGTGCATGTGTTTGGAGCTAACACACTAGCTAGCGAACGACAGCTTTAGCCTGACCAACTTTAGCGTTGTTTCCATCGACGACAAATTCACATAACTGAATTAAAATAGACTTTCTACAAAATGTGCGTGTTCTATACCGCTTCCGAGCCTCCTTTATTTCTTTTCTAGGTGACAGCTCGAACTCCAACGTTGTCGCAGTAAAGCTGTTGAACGGTTGTGTCTGTGTTTTGAACAAGGACCGCCAGAGATTTTGCAGGACTCTGATTGGACGGAAAACCGGAAAATGCGTTTACATTACGTCATACCTCCCCTTCCGCGTTGCTTCCTGTTTTGAATGAACACCTGAAAATAGTTGCTAGTAGCTAGCTGCCAAGTTAATGCTCACGACTGAGTGTGTTTTCTTAGACATTTTAACCCACTGTAGCTGTATCGATAGCATTAACATCCTCCTACCCATGAGCCTCTGCATGTGTCGGTATGGACAGTCGATGTTATTGTTGTGCGTCCAAGTTTAGCCTCTTCAAGAAGGAGGTGAGTATTTCATGGCTAATGCTAACCACATAGACATACATAGGGGTACATTTTGAATAAAATGATCTGTTTACTGTTCGTCATAGCTGGGCTGTAAGAACTGCGGCCGCTCCTTCTGCTCCAGCTGCTTGACTTTCAGTGCTGTGGTGCCTCGTTGTGGCAACACCCAGCAGAAGGTCTGTAAACAGTGCCATGGTAATCTGACCAGGTAACGCTCAAACCCTGCAAGGAAGAAAAAAAACTAAAAGTAGTTTTGTTTGGGCTTTGGGAGCTTCTCTCTCATTTTAATTTCTTTCTTTTTAGTGGGCAATCCTCAACCAGTGCTGGCAGATGGTCTCCTCCAGAAAACTATAAAAAGTCAGTGTATACGATCAAATAAGGGAATAACTTAAACTTTGGCAGCACAGCGGTTTCATAACATCTAAAGTACACGTGTCTTCCATTAGACGGGTCGCTGCACTTGAGGCCAAACAGCAAGGACAGCCAACACAGCCTGTGAGGACCAGCAAAGCAGGACATCCACCAACCAGCGGCCTGAGCAAAGAAGATCAGGCAATTGCTGAAAGGCTTCAAAAGCTCAAGGAGGACACAGCACCTAGTAATACGATTTTTAGCAGCTCTCATTTTTATTTAACCCAGTAAGTGCAGTAATATTATAATATTTTCCAAAATAAGGTAAGGAGTAAGCTTTTTACCTTCTCGTCAGGGTCTGTCCCCTCTGACAAAGAGCTCGAGTCCCGACTTGCTGCTCTGAAAGCTCCCAGCAAGCCAGTACCTTCTGCAGAGGAGATGGAGGACCGTCTGGCCACTCTGCGGGGTCTCCCTCCACCATCTCAAGCTCCTCGACCTGTGAGCTGAATCTCTTCCTGCTTGTTTGTAACATCCTAGGCCTTACAGTACAGCTCAATAGCTTCAAATATTTATTTAGAGGGAACTCAATACTAAACAGTGTCCCTTAACTCCAAGTATATACGCTTGTCTATTCATGTCTGTAGGTGCATCAGCCTCCAGAAAACCGGACCCAGACTGAACAAGCCAATGATTTGATAAGTCAGATGACAGAGGAAGTTGCAATTGACAACCAGCAATCAAATCCTGAATGCAGTAAGATATTGCGTTTTTCCCTGATTTTACCTGCCTTAAACCAATAAGTAATGAGTCAGTCATATCATTCATTCTTATATCGTAAAATTAATAAACAGGTACTGAACAACACTGTTATTAAATCTGAAGGTGTAGATGGCCGTATGAATGATCTCAATAAAGGTGAGGCAGGTACATTGGATGAGAATTTGGAAGAGAACCAGGATGCAGCCAAGCAGCTGGAGGCTGAGAAAGCCCATCTGCTTGAGGAAGCTATGGAGGAGCTGAGGAAAGAGCGTCACTCTCAGGATCAGATCCTGCACATGGCAAAGAGGCTGGCACAGCTGAAGGGGCAGGACCCGGACAAAGGTGAGTTATTCGAGCACCATTCACCTCACCTTATCTGTTATCCACACACTAGTGTGTCATAAAATATGATAAGGACGTGCGTTGTAAATGCAGTTTCCATGACAGAAGTGCTAGTATGCTAGTGTATCATGCCCCATTTTCATTGTGATTCATTTATAGTTACTATGGAGGACTTCCAGCAACCTGACAGTGAAGAGGAGACTGAAGAAGAAGCTGTTATGAGAGTGTTAAAACAGGTGTGGCAAAAATAACCATGAGATGATAATGAACTATAAATAATTTGTTTCTGCGTACATCTTACACCCCTAAAGGCGCAAGTGAACTAATTCAGACCAGTGTGCCTAGCCACAAGGGGCTGCTATTTTGCCAGTTTAATCAGTTCTTATTTATTTTTTTATTTTTTTATGCTTTCAGCTCTCAGAAGAAGCTACACTAGATGAGGCCAGTGGCTACAACATACCTTTAGAACAGAGTGGGCCAAGGAATAGGGAAAAGAAAAAATCGTCCAAGAAACCGGTACAAAACCACACTTGAATTATTTATTTTTTTTAAAGCTACGTGAGTGCATAAAATTTAAATCCCGATCTGATTTTACTTTAAAGGCTCAGCCTCCGGCACCTAAGAGCAGGAACCTACCTGCTGCTGATGCACATCAGCCATCAGACAGTGATGAAGAAGAGCTTCCGTGGTGCTGCATCTGTAACCAAGATGCCAGCCTTCAATGTCACACCTGTGATGGAGATCTGTACTGCAACCGCTGCTTCAGGTAGTATGAAATGCATTAATTATAGAAAGAAAGAAAAAAAGCCTAACTTTAGACTCATGATAGACTTTTGCATGGAAGCCTTGACTGCACACAAAAAAACAAGATCTCTGTGATTTGGAATGCATACCATGACCCAGATAAATTGCAGGCAAGCTGCTGCCCTACTGTTAAGCAGCATGAATATAAAGTATTTAGTCTGATGAATTATCAATCCATGCTTCATTATGTCCCCAGGGAAGGCCATGATAAATATGACAGGAAGGAGCATCGCACCACTAACTACACTGCGCCAAAGAAGAAGAGGAAGACATGATAGTGAAGCTATGCTGCAGGTGATTGGTAGAGTTCGGCCAGCCATCACACTTAGACTTGTTCATTAGCCTTAAGTGACTTACTATTGTTAGAAAACAGTCTCTCTAATCATCTAAAACAAGCCACAAACCATCAGAACTCCTCAACATATTTTATTCAGTAAATGCTAAGGCTGAACTAATTGAATGGAGCATAATAAGAAACCACTGGTAATATTTCTTGCAAAGCACGGGCTAGATAAGGATCATAAACACAATGTAAATGCATTATAATATGTATAATATCTTAAATATAGTTTATTTTTTGTGGAATGTATAAAAATAGACGTATGTAATATTTGCAGAGGCTGCTAGACAGTGCAGCAAACCTGCACGGCCGCTTCACATAGGAATCCCAAAAATTTATATGGTTGATCTGAATAAGAAGTATTAGATTTATTTTTATTTTGACTTGTCCTAGTTCCTAATGGCAACAAAGGCTTATTTAAAGTGCTCTTTTGCACTTGTCATCATATGATGATTTCCAAGTTTTTATAACCCGTACAGAAAGCAGACACGTCGTGAGCTCGTCTGGGATGATGTACAATCCCAGACTGCTGTCAGCTCTGCACCGAAGAAGCACAGAGGAGTCAGTATAAAAGGATTACTAAGGGCTTTGTTTTCTTTTGGCAGTCACTGCAGTCGCTCTTGTAATCTGTGTTTGGCTGTGTGTGTAATTTCGTTATAAATAAAGGATAAGTATTAGCAACTATGTCACGTCGTTGAGAGCATGCAGCATACCTTAGTTTTAATTTAAACATTAAAGCCTTATTTTTTTCCTTTTTAGGTCCAACGTATTATTACTTGATAAAAATATCTCAGTCTGTCAGGCCTTGTAAGGAGTGCAGTTCTTATAGTATATATGCCTTCTTTGTCAGAGAAGTCGAGGAGAACCATATAAATTTCTATAGTGGAGACCTCACCCGAAAGACCCTCTGTGTTTGACAGAGAGAAGGCCAGAGTGCAGGCTCATCAGCGTGCATTACTGTCTGGCTGAGGAGAAACCATAATTATACTCTTCTCTTGGGACTTGCTCCATTAAGGTTCATATGGAAAGTGTTACTGTGCCTTTTCTGGCCGTGTCATACACGTACCCCAGACAGGAAATGGACGAGGATAATGGATGCATACTTAATGGAACATCTTGTTGCTGATCTCAGTGTGTTTACACCTACTCTTGACATGTCAAAGTTTCCTTTGTTTCCGTCAATTTGTTGAAAATGCCTGAAAACACTACCTTATGTTTTGGGAATAAAATGCTGACTGCCGTTCTGTAGGAAAGTTGTCTGTAGACAGTAGGGCAGAGTCATTATCCGTGTTTCTGAGCAGTTATGAGCTCAGGGTAGTTTAACTGGTACTGTAAACCAATTAGTGTAATGTACACGCCAATATTTATTTGAATGAGTGGAAATGATAATACCTGATGAAGCATATTGGTGTATCACTTTGTTAAAAATCAGATGTGAGCATTGTCTTGAAAATGTTGAAATGTTTTTATTTTTCATTTTTTTTACATTTTGACAACACTGTTATCTGAACAAAAATATTTATGTACATAAATAAGCAACTAAAAATGTACAGTCATACACAAAAAACAGTCCGTCTGAGTAATAGTCAGTACAGCTTGTATCACGTGTACGTTATTGGTATGGTATTGGGAAACAAAATGTTGAAGCAGTCCATAAATGAATTTGAAATAACAACATTAATAAAAAAAAAAAAATCAAAGCCCCACAGCTCTGGTGTTACATTGATGATGACCCAGCAGGAGGAGGAAGAGGAGGCAGGGGGCAGGAATATAGTCCCTCTGATCCACACCTAGAGGCATCCAAATGGTTAATGCGTGGGGCGACGGGAAGATGAGCGGCTCCACATTGTCTCGATTCTTAATTTGACCTACAATTATTTCTTCAGTGGACCTGACATTTTACGTAGACCTTTTATCCTGTAGAGCAGCCCGTTGATAAAATCCTATGGAGAAGATGGGGAAATTTTATTTAATTTTTTATGTAACTTTAAAAAAATAATAAGTAGACTTATTATTTCAGTCTTCTTTTCTAAGTTTTTGTCTCACCTCTTTTGGCTTCCCGCATTCTTGCAACAACTCCTAATGAACAAACAGAAAGAGGTATACACTTTTTCCATTGCTTTTTCTTTGAATACATTGCACAACAGGATTTCATTATGAGTCAGTTTCTTCTTAAGGACAACCAAATACAAATATGTATATTAATGCTGTCAGCGAGGGGCTTCACCGCCGTGCTGCCCTCACACGGGGCGATCCGGAGATTTGCCGCGTTAATGCTGTTATGGCGCTAACGTCATTTTAACGAGATTAACGCTGACAGCACTAATATACATATGTAATTTAAGGGAACTAGTTGCAGAAACACTCAACAATAATAAATGACTGACAAGTCATTAACAAGCAATTGGAATATTTAATCAGATCAGTATTTAGACTATTCTACAGAATCCTACCTCCAGCCGGGTTCTTTGCCCCTCATCCGACAGCTCCAGGAGCTCGTCTATGTCGATTTCTAACTCTGGGATCTCTTCTTCCTGTGAGAGTGGAGAGGAATAAAAGTTAAAGACCATATTCATTGATACTTGTGTTTCTGCATGCCTCACAAACTCCTGCAAATTGGATTGTATAATGTGGGCTTCTTGGCTTTTTATCCCTCCTCATCTTTCCAGCCAACTAAACGTAGTCATTCAGACAGAAGACTAAGGCATTACTTTTTCAGCTCAATTCCATTTTAGTTATATAGCGCCAAATAACAACAAAAATCGCATCAAGGCACTTTAGAGAGAAAACCAATCAGATATTCCAACCCGATGAGCAAGCACTTGGTGACAGTGGGAAAGAAAAACTCCCTTTTTACAGGAAGAAACCTCTGGCAGAACCAGGCTCAGGGATGGGCAGCCATCTGACGACTGGTTGGGGGTGAGGGGAGGAACATGGGACAAATTTATTAGTTAGTTATCTTGGTGTGGGTTTACTGTAGAGGATAAAAACATTTTATATAAAACAAAATAAAAAATTGATTGACTTGATGGGAAAAGCTGCAGTGGGCTGATGCATGAAGGCAGAAAGGTTGTATTAGGCCAGGCTTGCAAAACGCCATCCTCAGATTTTATGGATGGTTCAGCCAGCTGGCATTTCCAGCTCAGCCACTTTTTTTACATATTAATCTCTGATGCACGTCACATGTTTTGAATTCTGCACACCTGGAAAACAAAAAATAACACAAACCCACGAGCGCTCCCAACTGCAATGTAACGACCTATAGATGGCATCATTTTTAAAGATTAACAGCAATTATATGTGAAGACTGTAAAACATAGCACTCTCCAATCTCAAGGCCAAATATAGCAAAGCAATCACTTTATGTAACGAGCTCTGAACACCTTTCAGGGAGAATGAGGAGTGCTCACTGGAGGAACTCAAAGATATCTGGAGTCAGCAGGTGCACGCTCATATTTGACGAGTGTGGTCTCCTTTTTTTTATTAGGAGGAATATTTTCTGGTTTGGGAGCTTTCATGACATGAAAGGACGGGGCTCACACAGCTTTCTAGATGTGGAGAGAGAGCTAATCAATGCGGAAGTGCTGAGTGGCAGACTAGATGGGCCCCTGTGCCTGCCTCTAATTGATACACACTGCCAATTTGGACCCTGTGTAATTCTGCTGATGTCTGCAGGATAAATGCAGTGCTGAAGGTTTTTTTTTTTATTATTATTATTATTATATCTAAGCTGTGCATTTATGGACTTTGCTTTACCAACTGTACTGCAGTTGGCCTTTTTGTACTTGACCTGGTTCTAAAGTGCTGATAGTGTAATCGTGAAAAACGTCAACGAAGCATCTTAATGACTAAAAGAAAAAAAGCAGTGAGTACTTATTATATTTATTATTATACTTGTATTTATGAAAAATGGATTGGGGTTTTGGGTTTTGTAGAATTGTGTTCAGTATGCCTTCCAAACAGTGCTAAGATTTCCTATGACATGACTGAAGAGGTTTAATTTTCACCATTTGGAGCCATTCAGTGGCTCTACTATAATCGTATAAGAATAGAAACGTGTATAAGTATACTTCATGTCCAGTGAAAAGGAAACCTAGAGCTCTCATGTACTTATACTGCTCTTAAACTTCCTCAGTCTGCCTCTGAAAGTGAGGCAATGCAGAGCACTGCTGAATATCAATGAGCGACGGCTTCCCCTTGCTGGGAGGAACACATGCGTTTATCATGAAGACTCACGATCTGGTCCTCATTCTAACTTCCCAGTATTTCTCGCCGGGATTTACCTTCATTGTGAGAGGGAAAGGGCATTTTAATGAGGCCACTGGGTGGAAACCATCTCAGCAGCATTTTTTGAAGTTAAAAAGCAATATACTGAAGCTAAAACGAATGTTGGCACTGATGCTGGAATTCATGAATATCAAAGTGGCTCTCAGAGGACTGAAGCTTCAGACGGTAGTAGTGCAAATATGTAGCGAAGATAAGACGACTTCCACCGGAATTTTACAATTTTTAAATTTCACCATTATCGGGAGTTGACCTAAAGCTCTGTCTGCAAGCACTCCTGAGCTGCAGTGATGGGAAACTGTCCACATATAGAACAGTAGCTACTATGTAAAGAGTGTTTGCCATTAGTTTTGCCTTAGGATGTGATATTTTCACTGCTTAAATCAAGAGAGGTTGTCTGAGCCAATAAAATTGTTGTGTAATGTGTTGACATTTGATATCCCAAGGGAATAATGACTTTGGTGACCTTTGACCTGTTAACTGAGCAATCAATATCACTCCTTGACATTTATTAAGTACCAGACAGGAAATTCAAGCTATGTCTGATTTTTTTATTCAGCTTCAATTTGGATATTTACTGATACTAATAAGAGCATTACCAGTTTTGCATAGCTCTAATAATCAGCTGGTGAATAATAAGCAAACTAAACTTTGCTTATTGCTGTGACCACTGAACACTTAGATTTGATGATGCTGTATTATTCTTTGCTAAGCAGCAGCAGGGATTAGGCAGGAAGGCTTTGTTATTTTCACTAACACTTCACTATTGTGGGCGTGAGCAGCTAACAACACGACAGGCCTTTTCTTTTTTTTCTTTTTTTATTATTATAACAGGTTTAGTTGAACTTCCTGTAATTTCATAACACAGTCAGTACAACGGTTCACTAGCCTTTCCTTATAACAAGATATTAACAAAACATTAACATCAAACAATCATCATGGTGTTTGTTATTACACAGGAAGCCATGCCCAGGAAAACGTGTCTTGTTTCGAGAAGATGCCGGCACATGTTAACTTATCATCCCCTTCCCTTTTCCTGCCAGAAGCATGAGCTGTCCGCATCTCAAAATATTCATTAACTTCAGCGAGTGAGTCACGGCAGAGTTGCAAGAGAAAAAAGGGAGCCATATCCTGTTGTCTAATTACATACAAGTCTGAGCAATTTTTAAACAAGAATCAGCTGAACTTCATAGGAGTCATCCCAGTCTGCATAAAGTCTCAAACAAATTACTGTCTCTTGGTGGAAATTTGTGCAGTCTGCACATTTAAAAAACAAGTTTTCACTGAATTAGACTGACACTCAGTGGGGAAAATAGAAGTGGGGTCTGTCTAAATCGAAGCATGCAGACTGAGAGGTTGCATTGCCTATTTTAGAATTCTTTACTTAGTATATAGTTTGTATAGTATAGTTTGAAAAGGTGTGAAGTCTGCAAACGAAAGCCGCCACACCAGACTGAGGCAGTACTTTCTATGAATTAGAGATGTGTCTAAATAATTCAGGCGGTGACACAGGGGACTGACGGTAAATGCTTCCACGCGGAAGACTCAGAGAACCAACAAAGTAACCTTCCCCTGAGCCCATGCAAAATTCATTACACTGGCCTGTGCACGTGGACAAGAGCAAATAATCCCATGCGAGGACCTGATGCAAATATTCAGGCTAGCCCAACTGGAAAGTTGAGCCTTAATTTCCATATGTAAAGAATGTAGGTTTGTCTTAAGGAAATTGTAAAGACAAGGTACTTGAAGTTAGTGGTAGCAGGTATTATTGTAAATCCATCAAAGAAATGCATTGTGTTATTGCTCTGTTGTCAGTATCCATCCACCCTGTGGCAGGGCAAACATCTGCTATCTGTGCTGTACATGTGCTGCACATTTACACTTATGTTAGATCACGTTAGAACCAGAATGAAAAAGCAGAAGTACTAAAATAATTGTATGTTTCTGGGACAAGATCAAAAAAGTAGACAGAGACAAGACTTTGGATCTGTTTTTGTTATCTACGTGTCCCAGTTTCAACTAATGTGATTTATTCTGCCCTCAGCATCGCAAGCATATTAACATATATTACCAAGAGGGGAAAGAGGCTCACAAAACAAGTATCCTGAGGAGGAAAACACTTAAGTATCCTGAGTTGTGACTCAAATGGTTTAACTTTAGGCAGCCAGGCTTAACCCTGGTTTAGATAAAGATGTTATCTAATCATGTTCAGATTTTCTCCACAGAACTTCCCTGTCCGCAGGCAGCCATAGATCTGCCCACCTGCTCGTGCTCTGCAGTGTTACTATATTCAGTTCAATTACAATTCAATTTTTTTATGTGGCACCAAATCACAACAGCAGTCATTTTAAGGGGCTTTATATTGTAAGGTAAAGGTAACGACCACCTTTGAGCAAACGCTTGGAAAAAGCGAGAAGGAAAAACTTCCTTTTAACAGGAAGAAATCTCCGGCTAAACCAGACTCAGAAAGACACAGCCAGGACAGGACAAAATGTGTATAAACACAAATAAAGAGTGAAGAAGAAACACTCACAGTGTAACTAACAGAGGATTCAGGATCACCAGATTCAGCCCTAACTATTATGCATTGCTTTATGCAACATGAAAAGGGTTTATTGATCATGTAAAGGGATGCCAGGCAGAGAGGTGGCTCTAGACCATCTTAAAGTGAGGAGAGCCTCCGTGTGGTTTGAGAGAAACGAGAAACACTGTCTCTGAGTTCTCCAGCACGAAACTGAGGCTGCGTTGTCATCTGATCCACGTCGTCACTGGAAAGCTCGCCCTCCTTTAACAGGCACCCCTAATTCCAACGTGCCACACCGCCTCGTGTAGGCGACGAGACATCTGTTGCCATGGTTTCCCCTTAGTGAACGCCAAGCAAATCAATATGGAGCCTCTGACATAATTGGATTGCATCCCACCGTGCAGGAGGGAAGATATGAAGGATGGTGTTGTTGGTAGAGTCCTCGCTGCATTAAAACGAAGTCGTCTTCAGAGCATGGAATAAAATAGCTATGGGAGTAATAGTAATGCTTTTCCATGATGTAACTCTTTAACCATCACATATGTCCTGTGGTAATACAGACTGCATATCTTTTGTTTTTTCCAATGCCTGCTGCATGTTAATTTCTATATCGAAACCATCATCATTAATCATTTCCTTATATGTGAGCAATCAAACTATGTACTGTAATTTCGATTACATAGTTACTGGGTGAATCTGTCACAAGACACGCAGACGTTGGAATTGTGACATAATTGTTTTGGTGCTCTGACTCACTGTTACTGTTGCTTGCCTCACTGTACAACTTTGTTATGTGCAAGGACATCATCTAAACGCCTCGTATCTTAATGTAGCCACATGGCGACCACATATGCTTAAAGAGACCGAGGTGTGTAATTGTGGTCGTGCTTACTAGTCACATCCCCTCTCTGCAAAATAATTCGATCTGTTATGGCAGAACACCACACAGCTGGCAACTCAGTCATTTTGATGACATGCGAGGGTTTCTGTACCAGAAAGAACAGCTGTGAAACACAGCTACTTTCCTACCACCCACTCCTCTATGAGGTTCTTGTCATTTCTATTACAAGCAACGTTTTTGAGCGGCTCGGTGCCTCTCCCCTTACTTGCTCCCCTCTCCTCCTCTTTGGCCACCCCCGGCACAGCGTGCTTCTGAGTGAGTGTCTGTGTGAGCCAGCCCCGTCCTACCTCACAGTCAAACAGCAGGTGCAGCTGCCCGTCGATCCACTCCTCGATATCCAGCCTCTTCTGCAGGTCCTTGCGGTTGTATTTGACTGTCAGCTTGCCAAGTTTGCGGTGCGCCGGCTCCTCTGCTTTGTCTGTTGCCTGGAACATCACCCTGGACTGGGTGCTAGGGTCTGACGCCATGGCTGCCACAGCCTCAGGAGATCCGTGGAAACGCACCGAGCTGGAACACAGACAGACCTACAGGCACGCTGGACTTGCACGCTCTGAATCCCCTGCTATGTCTCTGTTTTTCTTTTAGTGATACGCTGCTCCCACACGTATCTCCTGTGTTTCCTGTTATCTTTGTGGAGTGCTCGTGCTCTCCCTTCTCCTTAACACTGCCTCTGGTTCCCTGCTTGTCCTGGCCCCCCGACCCCCCTTCTCTCTCTCTCTCTCTCTCTCTCTCTCTCTCTCTCTGTCCCTCTCTAAAGCTCACTGTCTTGTTCTCCTTCTCTCCTCCTCTTGCAACACCCACTGGCTGCACTATCAGTAGAATGGTAATGAGATATGGCTCCGAGCTTGCCTCTGCATGTGTGTATGTGCACACACTTTACAGGGTGTGTGTTTGCGTTTTGCTCTCTTTGTCTTATAGCAGGAAGGGGTGGGTGGGTGGGGAAAGGTGGTTGGGGGGAGGGGGTGGGCATAGGTCAATTGCAGCAATAAAAAGAGGAGAATAGGTGAAAGGGCGACTGCCTTCAATCAAGTTAGGATAATAACTCTGGGTGAAAATATGCCAGCATATCCTTTTGCACTTTTGATCTTTCCCCTCTGATCATTGCGCATCTTGCCAATCCTGTCATTACTGGCACACCACTCGTGTTCTTTTTTATTGTTTCCCCCTTCAGTAAAAGTACCTTAAGTATTTATAAGTTGACAGACTCAAATGGGTTTGCCATCCTTGACGCTTCTTAAGTTCACAAACACTTCTAACTATAGCTGGGTCCCCCCCAACCTGACAGGTGAGCCAGGGTTCCTCTAGTATGGTAGCTGCTTTGTCCTTTATAACGGGTATTATCAGGTGTGCGTTTAATAAGCCTTGAAGTCCAATTGGCATCCTCAGTTACGCACAGGTAAATAATGGATGAAGCAGCGGCAGCAGCAGTGTTTATGACTCTTTAGAAGTCAAATGACAAAAGTCTGAAAGCATCAGTGTTTCCATAGTCAAACAGCAGCACTCCACCCCACAGGTCAAAAAAATTCATAGTAGTGGCATAGTAGTGGACACCTATGCCAGATTATTACAGCTGAGACAAGAGAGGCAACAGGCTGCAGAGTTTCCACAGATCGTATTACGATATGAATAATGGGGTTCAGCTTTTTTGGCTTTTGGCAGGGACTATCCATCAGGCATGCCTGCAAGTGTTCACCCACTGATGCACCGTCTGTTACAAACACTGAATTATTGAGTGCCTCGAGCAGCTCACCTTTCCAAGCAAACAAATTCATCCGTCCCATCTTATGGCTACTTGGTTCTGCTCTATTGGGTTGTCTA